>NC_141468.1:83675769-84881173 GCF_009769465.1 Tauraco erythrolophus
AGTTTGTAAACTAAGTAAACAGGACAAAGATCAAGCCAAGAGGAGTGCCATTATCTTTAGTTTATATATGGAGAACGGAAACACAAAGCGATAAAAATCTGGAAGCCCCACAGCGAGCCTGTGGAAAACCAAGTTTTCCTAAATCCTAATCCATTGCTAGCTCCTTCCTCTCAGACACGTCCTTTGCAAAACAAGGAGCTGCTTGAATTCTATATGCAAAGCAAAGCTTGGCAGTGAGTGACAGAAAGAAACAGCAATTTGTAACTGACACATGTCCTTTTCGACCACGGATCTCAAAGAGCTTTCCAGAGACAGGTAATTCTCTCCTTTTCACACTGTGGATTTGCTCAGGCAGAGGAAATCATCTGTAGCTTTTACAGGAGAGTTTGAAAGCATAATACGGTTGAAGTCTACTGTCCTCTGAACCTAACTGGATAGTCATGATTTTCCTCATCTGGCAAAGTCTCATCGCAATAAAATGGCTTAGCCATGGTGACTCCTGTAGTGCTTTCAGTTTTCACAAGATGCAGCCCAGGACTAAGGAAGAAGGAGCAGAGAAAGTAATTTTTTACACCTCCTGGTCACTAGGTCCGTGTCTTTCCCCATTCCAGTATAAATTAACACACCTCCAAAAGGCTACTCTCATTTCCCATGCTTTGAATGGCTTGCGATCAGCCAGAACAGCGGGGTGCCTTGCCCTCTCCCTCTGTCCCAACCAAGGGAATAGTGTGGGGTCATCATGCCAAACATGTGCTACATCCGTCTTGTGAGGCGTATTCCACACGGGGTGATCAATCTAACCCTGTGGCTCCTTTCCAGCAGCTGAGCCAGCACAAAGAGAGCTACACCAGAGCCCAAAATTGACTACATTGTCTCTCATTGTGGCCAACTTCTGTTCAAAGAGACATGACAAACTTCTAGATTTTCTGTCTCTGTTACACAGGGGTCTGATCTCATCTGCCTTGAACAGTCTCTGTCTTTTAAGTTCACTGTATTCTTCATGTGGCTAAAGGCCATTTTATTTACAACAGTAGGGACAAATTAAAAAAATTCCTACAACTTTGTATTTAGAATAGTGGGTATGCCTGCATGTGGGTCGTCGTTTTTTGAAGAAGTCTCTGCTATATGTATATATTTTTATATCAAGTACAGTTATCAGATTGGAGATGTCACCTCTCAGATTATTTTCTTTTCTGTTTGTCTTCCTAGCAAAGAACCTTTTTGTTCTGCATAAGGCTAGATCAGAAAAGAAGAGAATGAGAAAAAAAAAATCAGGAAATAATAGCAGCATCACTCCATATTCTTTCCTCGAAATTAGCTCTGAGTCACACATTAGCCATTAACTCCTTTGACCTGTTCCTCTTTGAAAGATGCGTTCCACTTTAGGTTTCAACCTAAGACTTCAGTATCTTCAGCACTGACATAATCTTAATTGTTTTCTATATTTCTAAAAAGACATAAATGGGAGTTACAAAGTAGATTACAGAAAAAAATACATTTTCAAGGTAAGCCAAATGATCATAAAATCAGCTCGTGAAAACCCCCAGAAATAAAATAGCACTCGATAGCGGCAGTAGTAATGATCTGAAACATGTAAATTAAGTTTAGGCACTCCAGACATCACTGTATCATGTGCTTAAAGTGTTGGGTTCAAATGCTAATTGGTGTATAAGATGAGAAATCCAAACACAAGTCAATTTTGATGAGAAAGTGAATGCATTTATCAAAAGATTTCAAAATGTTGATGTGAAGCCTCGTGGGATTGTTATGGATACACAGAAGATATGAACGTAAAACCATAATTCATCTGTTCAAATTCCAATTCCATTCTGTTTATTTCAAGATGCAACAAATTTCTGCTCCTTCCCACTCTTTTTTTTCATTTTTTTTTTCAATGATGAGCAGTATCTACTTTTTAAGTGACCCACACAGACTTTCTGAGTCCTGCCTCAGTGAATTGTGGTAAGGAAACAATCAGGTAAACATATGAGAAATAGAGGATCACTTCTCTGATGGAAAGGTTATGGAAATAAAAAATACCTACCAGCATTGTGATCACAGATGAGGGTGAATTTGGTGACCTCTCAAGCTCTTGCCTCCAGGAGAGGTGGCAGCTCACAGCTCTTGTTGGGTTTGGGACTCAGCTCATTTGCCATCCTCAGCCGTGCCGCTCAGACCACCAACCACTATGGTGGCCGCACCGGAGCTTCAGTACCAGCAGCAGCGTCCTGGGGTAACTTTTATGCTAACTTTTATGCTGCCAGTATCAAGATTGTTACAGTACCTAAACTGGCAGTGACTCCAGAGTAGTCACTCCCAAACAGAGTCCTTTACAAGACAAAGAATTCTACAGTCACCCTTCTAAACAGAGCTCCTTACAAACGGATTTACCATCCTCTGTGGTATCTTCCTACTGCAGAATATATTTTTCTCTCAGAATGGGACAAAGTACCAAAGTGACTACATTTGTCACAGAACAAAGGACATCCCAGATTATTCAGGCGTGGACACTAGCTAACGTAGCACGTCATGAAGATCATCTCTAGCTGAAGAGGCCAGCATACAATGGTAAATCCTAAAAGCTATATGGTGGTTGTGCAAAGGCAGAGGACTTTTACCTCAGCTGGAATATAAACCTCACCTCAAAGTTTACCAGTAGAAAATCCAACTGAAATAATTTTTTTTTTTTTGCTGTAGTAAAAAGAAATGTGATTAATATTTTCAAGAAAAATCTGTTTTTCAATTAAAAAATGTTTGGAACTTTTTCAACCAGTCCCACTGGTATGTGAACACTGCTTGGTACCTCTGCTTTCTTTCCATCAATAAAGAAGCAAAAGTTGAGCCCAGACCTTAAAACCATCATAGTAACTGATGTATTTCCTGGAAATACATATAGCCCCCCACTCATCTAAAGGATATCAGATACAGACACTAAGCAATCCAGAACTACCTCACTGTTGAATAAAAGAGGAGGAGGTATATAAAGCAGATCTTTAGAATATAGATCAATGCCTTCATATGAATATTCAAACTTATTCAGTGACTACCATACATCATCTCCAGCAAATGAGGGAGAGCTTCCATGCAAAACCAGATGTGATCAAGCCCATAAAGACCATATCTTTGCGATATCCATCTATTAGAGAAATTATGACTGCATGATTCACAGAGTCCAAACACAGAGCACTTGATCTTGTAGCTTTAAAGTTCTTTCATGCAGGGTTGGGTTTTTTTAGTCAGTGAATATGGATACACAGTTTTCACAGGGAATACAGGATATAAGGGACAGTAAGTATGCTTCAGCATATGGTGAAACCATATGGTTGGCTGCTTTTCTGCCTATACCACTTTTATTTATTTATTTTAAATTATGTGAGTCACATTATTAGTTGAGACCTCTTTAATTTACATGGCTATAAATATGATAGATTAATTATGCTTATTTTTTAAAATATTATTTATTATTATTTGGGGTTAAGGAGCACGCACAGAACAGGGAAAAAAAACACGCTGAATTTCCCACTGATGTAAATGAACAAAGCAATATCCATCCTTCACATCAAAGAACTACAATTTCCATCATGCAGAAATTTTTGATTTGTCGCACAGATTCTGAATCTGGATTCCTCCTAGTATATTCTGCATGATTCTGCACGAGTTAAAAAACAGAAAGCAATGAACATAGAGGTCTGGGAAATCCTGGCTTCTCCGTTTCTCATCCAGTAAGTAACCAAAGAGGGAAGAAGCCCAGAAACCTCATTTATGTGCTGCTCAGGAGCCTGGAGAAGGAGGCAGAAGGAAAAGGTAATATGTAATTCTAAGGGGACCAACACGTTTCTATTTAATTGGCATATTTTGATCTAAAACATTTCCATCGTAAGCTGTGAGAACAGTGATGCAGCAGAGACATTTTTCCCTAATTTTCAGGCTATTTCGAATTCAATTAGAAATACACCCCAAAACAAGGAATAGTCACATGGCAAAGAATTGCAAAAAAACATTACGCTAAGCGTCAGTATTTACTATTTTATAACAAATAAGCTTGTCAGATCACAGTCCAGTTGCTAACACACTGGTGCCAGCCACCTTAAACTACTCTCCCTGCCTTGATTCTGGTTTTTCATTGTTTCTCTCCTGAAGGGCCAGGGACTTGACGGAACTGGGAAATCTCCCATGCTTTTTGATCAGAGACTTTCTGGCTGTCATTGCCTTTTCTGTAGGAGGGAGGTGACAGTTCCCACTTGGATTGCTACCTAAGGAGATCAGATGCCTGGTCTGAAATCTCTACTTCAGCAGAGACTTCTAATGTGAGCTTAAAAATGTCACTTTGCCTTTTTGCACCTCAATTCCTTAACAGTAGCAAAGGAATCAGAGCACTTCCCCACCCCTGAGGGCTAGACCGTGGGGTGCTCCAAGGGCACAGGGACATGTAAGTAGCTCAGCCAGGTGTAAGACTTTGATCTCCAGAGTTATCAATCCAGCATTTCAAGAGCACTTAATTCACAATGAGAGATTTAATATTTTCAAGAAATAGTTCGCTTTTTTAATAGAAGTTTTATCATTATTTCTTTAAACAGCTTACATAATCCCAAATACAAGTTTCAGGACTTGATCTTATTATCTGTCTTTTAGTGTAAACTCTCTGTTTTGGTGCAACATGAAGTTTGACCAAGAGGCATTACATCTATGCTGGCAGCAAGTCTGTGGATGTTGATATGCCAGGCAGGAGGTAGGTAATTTTTCTGGAGACATCGCTCACTTTCTCTAAGGGAAAATACGAAATAAAAAAGTATAGAATGACCTTGCACTAATAAGCCTCTGCCTCGAGACAATGATTAAACCTGGTAGCGCAAGGGTTGGTTTATGAGTAATATCAACTAAGGCACTAATGAAAGTATCCCATTAAAAAAATGTATAACTTAGGGACTTGTCTGCTCTGAGAAATTTGGTCGCTGCTGTTGCTGCATTAATGTGGTCGGAAGTACAAACAGGGAGGTGTATCCAGGAGTTGGAGCTGGCTCCTATTTCTAACAAAACTAATCAGCCAGACATCCCGAATACTTTACCAGGAGGGAAATCTGGATGTGAAATCTGCACGTCGAACCTAGTTCTAGTTCAAGGACTTTTTTGTCCAAAGGTTTCTCATTACCAATGTAGCTACAACACTACTGCCCAGTACTGCAACTCATACACTATGACTTGAACTGGTTTGTTCTGCACAGATGCACACAAGAAGGACTTGGAGCTGCTGGAGCGGGTCCAGAGGAGGCCACGAAGATGATCGAGGGCTGCAGCACCTCTGCTATGAAGACAGGCTGAGAGAGTTGGGGCTGTTCAGCCTGCAGAAGAGAAGGCTCTGGGGTGATCTTATAGCAGCCTTCCAGTACTTAAAGGGGGCCTACAGGAAAGCTGGAGAGGGGCTTCTTACAAGGGCATGTAGTGATAAGACAAGGGGCAATGGCTTAAAACTGAAAGAGGGGAGATTTAAATTAGATCTAATGAATAAATTCTTCCCTCTGAGGGTGGTGAGGCACTGGAACAGGTTGCCTAGAGGAGTTGTGGCTGCCCCCTCCCTGGAAGTGTTCAAGGCCAGGTTGGATGAGGCTTTGGGCAACCTGGTGTAGTGGAGGGTGTCCCTGCCCATGGCAGGGGAGTTGGAACTAGATGATCTTTGAGGTCCCTTCCAACCCAAACCATTCTATGATTCTATGATTCTCTGATTCAAAATTATTCTTATAGTCAGGAATATCACAAGAAAGGATCCATTTGAAAAACGTGTGCACCAGCCTGGGTCAGAAATTAAGTTGTTTCTTTGTTTTCTTCATTAAGGTCATTCTAAAAGCAAATTAATTTTCTCCATTTCATTGGAAAATTTCCATAGAAAAATAGACTTAGCTACTTCTGGTAATGATTCCCACACAGCCACAGATCTGTTGTGCACACAGGGCAGGTGTGATGGGTCCCAGCCATAGCTGCTGTCGCACACCTACAGCAGCTCTGACACATCCAGTACCGAAGCTACTACCTCTAAATTGAGAAATTCTGCCAGCTTGTGGGCAACCAGAAAGACAACAGTAAAATCAGTCTGGCTGCAGAGAAACAATTTGAATGGCAACATAATCATACACAAGAAAAAGACCTCAAGACATGTAAAGTACAGTTCCTTTGAAGTTCAGTGGCACCATTTTGAATTGCAGTGGTTTAGTTGCCCACTTAAATCTTTCAGAGCATGATTGAAAAAACCCCAAGAAAAATATAATTCTATGTCCAGAAAATCAGGAGCGTTTTACCTGGCAAACTACTTCTTTTTGTGATTTTAATGTTTTTGAGAATCTCATTTTAATTAGAAAAATTTTGGTGGGAAATTCCAAGTAGCTGCAACATAGGCCCTGTCTAGAACAGAGCTTGACCAGTGCCTCTAAAAATTGCTATATGACAAACAAAAAAGCAATAAAATAAAATAAAAGTAGTGATGGTCTGTGACATAATTCAGGTCATGTATGTTCTAACCTGTTTCTTCTCCATTGCGAATATTTAAAAGGATTGCTATAACCACTAAATACATTTTTATTTTCCAAGCTATGTTAACAACTGAACATCAATGAGAGAAGGTTACTGAGTGGTTATTTCCCAGTCCCTGAAGATTTAACCATAAAACATGTTAAAACTATGTTTGGAGGAGGCGGGTAAGAAAACAAACACATCAGTTGCAGGAAAAAAAGGTGCTTTAAGACATTTTTTAAGAAATGTGATTTTCTACACAGTAGAGTTCATATATTAATTCCTTTTATCAAGGAAAAATTTATGTTATCTATCCTGTGCTACAAATATTAAAGCCATTTTTAAAGTGACCTGGGACACAGCAGAGTGGAAAGACATCTATTTGGAAAAGTAAATGAAAAGCAAAGAAGAGTTCTCTGTATAATTCTGACTCCCACCAATGACTTGGACATATCTTTTCAAACAGTGAAATGAAAGAATCTGCAGTTTCTGAGATTTTCTACATTCATTTGCAGTACTTGAAAAAATCGCTAAAGTAGAAGAGT
This sequence comes from Tauraco erythrolophus, assembly GCF_009769465.1. Lineage (NCBI taxonomy): Eukaryota > Metazoa > Chordata > Aves > Musophagiformes > Musophagidae > Tauraco > Tauraco erythrolophus. Next base: position 83,682,816 of record NC_141468.1, read on the forward strand.
ATCTAAAAGGAAAGAAGATCAAATTTATTTTCTGACACAAGTACTCTTTTTGCTACTGGCCATAAAAGTTAAAGCAAATCTTCAACAAAACATCAGAAGGAGACACAAGCAGCCACTATGTTTCAGGTCAGTCTTACAGACTGGAATCAGCTATTTTCCTATCATCATGTAAAACAAACTCCAGCATGTGGATTTTCTGTGTTCAGATTTCGTTTGCAGACACGCCCTCATGCTTTTCTACTTGCACAGGGAATAGACTTTAACTCCCCTTTTTTTAACTTAGTCCTCCACAAGCTATGACTTCACACATTGCTCACCACCGGTGCAATTTACAGTGCTTCGCCCACATGTACATCTGAAAGGAACTCTGGCTAAAAACTTACCACAAAGGTCTTTGCACCTACTCACTCTCAGATCTCTCTAGAAGACTATTTGTGCCATGCTCAACAGTTGTCCATACATTGTTTGCCACATGGTCATGGCCTTCATATTCCCACCATGGACCTATATCTAGGCTGCCTTTCATTTATTTTTATTTCTAGCAGCACATGGAACTGTGGTCCAACTTTTCAGCATGCAGAAGGCCATCCTGACAGATGGACAGGGAAGTTTCTGCAGCTGTAAATAATCTCTTCCCCTATTTACACCCTGTCACAAAAGCCCAACTCTAGAACAGGGATAGTATATATATATGTCATGCAGAAATCTCACTCATGGCATGTGCTCTGCTTCAATGGACCTGCACCCCACTGCAGAAGTTAATTTGAAAACCCCAAAAGATAATTGTCGATAAGGCAACTGATAATAAAAATATCAATTAGCAAATTTCAGCATGTGATTGAGACCCTGGAAATCTGTGTACTAAAAAACCATGCCTAATCCCAGCAGGTTATCAGTCTTTGTACAAGAATTTACAGCTCCATCAGATAATTCTTAGGGATACACAAATTATCAATATTTGAAAACCACTGACTAAATATGGTTGGGAAACCAAACATTTTGAAACTCTTGTCTCTACACTACAGTTAAATACAACCAAATCTAAAACTTTAAAATATATCCCTCCACAGATTAAAACTTTGGAGCTATCAGTGTAAACAGCAGAATTTCTCCTTGTCTTCAGGAGACAAAATTACAGCCTTACAGCTTCTGGCATCCTTCAGGATTCTCCAGGTTTTCCATTATTTGAGGGCTTGTCTTTGTAGCGTTTTGCGTACACGGACATCTCGAAAAGGATGCTTATGCAGTAGGTACGTGTACATGCTGGAAGGTGGCAACAGTTACACTTCCAGGAATTTTTTCTTGTATCTTCTGTGGGCTTCTTGTTTTGGTTTATAATTTGTTGTCTGCATTTAGCTAACAGGCCTAGAGGTCTCTGAGTCTTCAACGCTACAAATATAACACTATGGTATACTTTAAATGCTTTTTCATTTTGATAATTCAGTATATTAGAGACGCTGGTGAAGAATGACTCGTTACTGAGAACAGTAAACTCCAGCCTTGCACAAGGATCAGCCAGCACTTTCCTGAGACTCCCATTTGGGCAGAAAAGTCCCTGAGACCTTGCCTAAGGAGTGTAAGTCCATGTAATGAAAACAATTCTGTTAACAACCACAGCAATTATTTTTGTATGTGAAAACATGAAACACTTTAGCCTCACTGCTAGCTGAACTGCAGCCACTTCTGCAGCAGGAATATTTTTTTTTTTTAAAAAGAAGGAAAAATGCAAAAGGGAGTGCAGAACTATGATCACTGACCATTTTGTTGCACTCAAAATGAAAATGCTACATGCAGACAGAAGTAAGTGATAGTCCCCGTTCTCCAGCCCCAAATTTCTGTCTTAATGGTACACAACAGGTTAAAACAGTATCAAGAAAATTCAGTCTCATAATAAATTTCTGCAGGCAATATTCAGTAGCTCAGTTCAACCACTGGCCCCACTGGAGAGTTTTACTGCTCTGAAGATTAAGATTAAATTCAGAAATAGCAAAGCCAAATTTTCTAGTTTTTCCAAGGGGCAGGAGGAGGATTATATATCCCTCTTATACGTACAAAATAAGTTTCCATTATTCAAGAGTTGTGCCATAGATCAGTCACAAAGGCAAGTGTGCTTTTTCTGCAGCAAGCATGCACACTACCTTCATGACACAATGGGGTTTTGATAAACAGAAGCCTTTTAAGTAACATTATAGAAGTAACCATTTTTCCTTCATACCCTTTCAAAGGGGCACTGGCATTTTCAAAATGGCACACATGAATTACACACCAATCTAATGATCATACAGCACATTGGAAATTTACTCCTAAATGGCTTCTATTGTAAAAAGGTAGTCAATTTACATGTCAGAGTAAGGAGATCTGAATAGAAGGAAAGCCTGAATATCCTCACTTACACCAGTTTAATTCCACAGACTTCATTGACGTTATTCCTGATTTGTGCCACTGGAAATGAAAAGAGAATCAGATATGAAGCATTGTAATGAATGATGATGTATTGATGATCGAAGTAGAGCGACCTTCCATCAAAGAGTAGTGTACATTACTGAGCTCTTTTTGCCATACCAAACGACTTAATTCTCAGAAGAGGAATAGTCCCAAGTCGGAGAGCTAAAATTATTTGAAAAGTACACAAAATGTGAACATATACAGAAGAAAAATGAAAAAAAAAAAAAAACCAAACAGAGAATAAAGAGTTGGTATTTTTCTCTCTCCATCTCAAGATCTCAACACAATTTACCGTCTTCAATTATGTCAGCCTCATCACATTCCTTTAAGGAAAGCATTATATCAATTTGGAGATAATGAGGAGGCAAGATTAAGGACATCATTTTCAGAATCACATCAATTATTTGGGAGCCTCAGCTCCTAAAACATATTGAAAGAACCCGAACTTCAGAAGAGCATTACATTAAAAAAATTTCCAGCAAATTAATAGGAAGAATGAATGTCCACAGTTTCTGAAAAATCTGGTGAACAATTCCCCTATCTGGGCACCATGAATTTCAGTGGATGCTTCTGGAAACACTGATCAGACCCAAACAAGCTCCGTCAGAACTAGGATGGGGATCTGGATCTCTTGAGTCAGGCTTGCATCTTAATTACAAGATTTTTTATCATTCTTGTTCTAGTTCAGGGATTTCAATAGGGCCATTTTATTACGTGATGAACAGATATCACACAGGCACAAAACTTCTCAGCAAGGATCGTTTGATCAGTAAACGATGAAGCAGCTACACATTTTCCCAGTTAGCTATTGTCTCTTTTACTTTTTGTATTACAGATAAGTTCACTGTAAGCTCGTTATACCAGTGTGTACTAGTTACTCACGTAACAAGCAAAGCTTCCTATTGTGCAGAAACAGATGACTGGACAAAGCCTCTATTCAGGCAGTGCCAGAAACAGCTGTGGAACTTGTTTGCCTCACACTTCGCTCATTCACCTGTAAACTCTGCTGCCTCTAACACCACACACTTCTCAAGTAGACTCCAGAAGTACATGACGTTATGGGGTTAATGGACTCGGTTGCCAAGATTCAACAGCCAAATAGAGATGGGTGTCAGATCTCTATATATAATCTCCCGTACATCCGGAGCTGGGAAATGGAATCCGTGCAAATGAGAGAGAGATAAAACTTAACCAAGTATGCCCTTAATGTTAAGAGCCTCAATCAAGACAATAACATCTCCATTTCGTAACTACAGGTTTTGCTTTACTTGAGCACCTGTTTATTAAACTCCTCGCTTCTCGCATTCTGAAATGGAAACAAGCCAGTTTTTGAAAGCGGTGGCGAAGGGTTTTTCATCACTGAGGGGCTCTAGGGGTGGATGAAGAGAAGTATGCTGATTACATAGCTCACATTTTCACTTTGTATTTTTACGTGCTAATTGTACTGCTCTTTCCTGTTCTTGAAAGGTATAGGTGCTTTGGAGAGTTTCATCTCAGTACCAGCATTAGGCCCTGAAACGCTGCCACGTCTCTGAGTTTAAATTATTATCAAGACGTAAAAAAAAAAATAAAATCTATATCTAATAGGGAAATGGAAAAATCCTAATCTTTCAGTCTTTCAAAATTACACTGGGCAACACACTAGAAAAGATTACAATGAACAGGAATAATTCTTCTCTGGCAGGGAGATGGACTAGGTAAATGAATCAGTCTTTTCTGTATCTAATTTCTGTGATGGCAAGGCATGAACATTCTGACCAAGCAATTTACATTGATTTACAAGTCTAATTTATAAATCTGTGGGTTCATACATCAGGATTTCAGATCAGCTTATATAATGTGTATAAATACATTTTCACTTTATTTGTTAATGTATTGCAAATGAGGATATCAATCTGACATGAACACAAGTTTGCCTAATTTTATTCATTTAAAATGACAATCACTCCTATACAAATGGGTGGCTGGCAGAGGACCACAGCACAGGCTTTGCTCTGCACTTTAGCCCAGGGTTAAACTTGCAAACTACATTTGAATCATTTACTTGTCTTCTGAGATACTTCCTCTTGACTGCTTCCTTACCCTAAGAAATACATGCGTTCTGAGGGCCAGATCCTCAGCTATAATGCAACTAGAGCATCCTTCAGTTTAGTTCATCATCTTCAACAAAGTTATGCTAGTTTTCAACATTTGAGGATTTGAGGTGAAATCTTTGTTCCAATTAAATCAATAAGAGTTTTCCTATTGAACTCAAGGATTTCATCCTTGGCCTTTCTATGTATGCACTTTTTTTTCAAGACTAAAGTGATATACAACAGCTCTGTACAAAATGCATGTAGCAGATCCTTTTATGGAAAGAGTAGAAAGCTCCTCAGACAGTGCACATCCTGTTTCCTTCTGAACAGTTTCTGAATGTTTATAAAACAAAATATAGGATGAGTTATGTCAAAGATTCATATAAATGTTCACCATTTATAAATATTATGGATATGTTTTGGGCATAAATTAACATCTAAAATATCTTTAAGCCTATTGAGCCAGCAACAGTCTAGTCTTACATCAGTTAGCACCCAGAAAATTTTTTTATTTTAAGAGTCCTTCTTCTCTGTGATCACATTTTTGAATGAAGGGTTTCACATAAAACCAAAATGACAGTGGACATTTAACAGGAAAGGACTGAAGCAATAAACGTCCAAAGAGCAGCTGGATCTTGTTTCAGCCTGCATAAGCTGTACCAAATAACTGACAGTCTTATTGCCTTTCCATTTTATACAAAACTACAGTAAAAAAGTGGTATCTTCTGGAAGTTATTCCATGTGGAATGTAACTCATATTCTGGGCAGAGCAATGCTCTATTTGAGCTGCAGATAGTGAATCCATAGATGTACATTTCGAGAGAAATATAGTTGTAGAAATTAAAGACAGAAAAATTACATGTAGAAGCCACCTCCCCTTAAATCCATAGCAGTTTTTCTGTCTGCTTCCACAGGAGTTGGAATAGGCTCCCTGGAGAGAAATCCTGGCTCGTTTTGGCTTCTTTTAGCAAAAAATGTCCAGGACTGTACCCACAGAGTCATGAAGGCTGTTAAAAAGAAAGAATGATGTATACTTAATTGTTTATCAGGTAGTATTAACTAGAAGTTGCTTCTCAATGCACAAAAATTTCTGGTTTAAAACCTTGTATGTTTTATCAATTTTATATCGATCACAGTGCTTTTCTCCCCTCCTCTTCTCCTGCTCATATTTCTAAGGATGTAATGTAGCAAGAGTAAGGACTTGATCCTGGACGACCAAACACATGGAAGTCTTGCCTGAGATCAGTGGGTGTTTAAGACCTATAAACATTTACACATGCTAGCACCTCCGTAGATTTAAACAACCTCCCTCTCTCCCTCAGTTCAACACCTGGCAGAATCAAAGCAAGCTGGAGAGAAACAGGCCCCACAGATTTTCACCTTTGCGCTTCTGCGTGTATCTTATTACTTCTGCTAATTTTGCTGCGAAGCATAAAGTAAACTCTGCGTTCCAATGTAGTATAAATGACATAATTTAATGTGACTAAGAGATATACAGATGGCATTGCATTTCCTCCGCAGTGTGGAGAGGTCAAACAGCAATTGGCTATAACACAAACTAAGTTAATACAGAGCTACAAGCTGCCAGATCTTGGTCCCACTTACTAACAGCCTCTACTCTGCGAAGTAATTGGGCGTGCAGCAACTTTCTCGACTGTGCTTCAGCAAGTGACAATGTTGGAAAATGTCAGTGCTCCAACTTAACAAATCTGCCCGTAAATAGGAAAAAATTTAAAAGATTTCCATGATAAAAGGTTCAGGAGGAACAATCTTTTTAAGCGTGCCTAGAAAACTGCAAAACTAAATCTTGAAATTAAAAACAAGCCGCTTCTATTGTTCACTCTGATACACACAAAAAAAAAGTTTAAAATAATTTATGGTTACACTTTCTCTAGTTTTCATCTACTTTAAAGTGTCCAAAATGTAACCAGTAACAGTGTTACAAAATTATCTAGTTTCTCCTATATAATTCCCTCTTCAAACTTGATTCTAAGGAAAGTGGATTTATTAATTTTTCAATGCAAAAAGCCTATACAAATTGGACTATGACTCCATCTACAAAGGATCCTGACTAGTTTGTTTCATTTCAGAAACGTAAAAAGAGGCTTTAAAGCTGCCCCATCCATGTAGCTAAAGGAAATTCTACCTCACGACAAGCTGTTGAGCAAGGCAAGTCCGAGTAAGGGGACGGAAGAGGGTCTGACAATACAAATGACCAACCTGTACTGCTCTCCCTGGATCCTCAGCACTATAATGCACTAGGATGTCCTTAGGAGACGCTACAAAAGATAATATTAAACAAATGCTTCCATCATTATAGCAAGCCCCCTCATTCCCAGGGAAGCCGCAAAGACATTTTTGTCCCTACACATATGGGCAGCTAGACTATTCAACATTTGCAAACCAGCTGTTCAAATCTAAAACAACTTGGTTACCTATCTTCTGCTGATCAATCATTAGTAATCACTTTCTGATCAGTAAAATCCACAAATATAAAAGAATGTAAAAATGAAACCATCCTCTACAGACACTGAGATTCAAGCATCCCTCTGAAGATGTGCTGGAAAAGACATCTGGGTTTGCGACTGCATATCAGTCTCAATCCACATGAGATTAATTTCAGGATCCAATTCAGAAAGGAATTCTCTCTCTAACATGCCTATACTTCCACAGAAGACTTCCAAAGAGTACATGCGCCGTTATAGCAGCTCGGCTGAGATATGGCAGCTCACAATGCCACTGTGATGTCACCACATACAGTTGTGTCCTCCGTTACTATTCAGCCACCTGAACCCTACAGAGGCATGAAGTGACAATCGACATTGTTGCCAATGAATTTTTTGCACAAATCTTGGAACACTTCATGTTTCTTAAATCTTCTGATCCCCAAATCAAAAGATTATTAGGCAACATTAATAAAAAAAAAAAAAAACACAATGGTATTTCTAGACCTGGTTGCCTCAGAGAAAAGCTAAAAAAGTTTGCATACAACAGACGACAGGAAAGAGCATCCAAATTAATAATTTTAAAGGCAATCTGATGATTTCCTAAGGCCTGATTCATGTTTTTTGAACCTCTGGAGCTGTCAAAACTGACTGCAGGAAGATCTTGTCACACTAAATGGATGCGCAAAAAGATGGCAGATGAAATTAAAAGTTGATAAACACAAAATAATGCGCAAAGTAAAATTAGTGATAACTATGCACACTGCAACGACAAGTTCTAAACTAGGTCTTATATATAGAAGGACATCTTGAAGTTACTGTGTTTGCTCAGCAATGTCAGTTTAGTGATCAATGCTGGGCAAAAATGCAAATTGAACACCAGGAATGACTGAGAAAGGAATACAGATTAAAATCGAAAACATCATCATCTAGACCCAGCGCAACCACATCTTGACTATTGCTTGCAGTTCTGTTTCCTTCCATGTCACCCAGTAGGATCAGAAAAGACACAGGGAAGGACATCCATCTTTCCTGGAGTTATGAAACAAGTAACTTGCAAGACTAAGTGAGGTGGAATAAACATCAGGTGAAACTAAACTGTTTCCTGAAAAAGTTAGTTGGATTCACAGAGACATTTGCAACTTCTCATATGCAATTTTGTAAACATTGACAAACCCATACAGTAACTACAAAGTTTTTTAGATAAACACAGTCAAATTCTTCCCTGATACTTACCCCAAACACAGTCTAGAGTTACATTCAATTTACTCATGCCAGGAGTACTTTTCATGCTCCTTTTAAAAAACAGAAGCCCTTCTGCATGATTTTCCTGACCCATCATAGCATAGATAGTTCCAACTTTGAGTAACAGTTGGAAATAAAAATACATTTTTCAAGTCATTCAGGCAAGACGTGTGGGCAGTGTTACACTCCTGAAGAGTGGGTGGCAGATGAAATTCATAAGCAGAACATATGCTGCTTTCTCTAAAAGCAATGCATGCTGCCTGCTTTAGTGTGCCAGACCAAAGTCCTTTTGGCACCTGGGCTACCAAACTCCACGAAGGATTCACTAATGTCCTTCAAAAATACAGCTGTGACAAAGCAGCACCTCATTCAGGATGGCGGACACCAACAATTATACATCTTTAATGAATCTAAGAGGGCCAGATTTTATCCTTGCCTTTCCCTAATTCTATTCACTGCCCAAACTCTCGGTCAGTACATACCAAGGAGCAAATTCGGCTTTCAGTTCTCTTTTTTCCCTCTCAGTCTTTTATGGGAGAAGAAGAAACCAACTGTTATGGTTGTTTCATATAAGACATCAAGTCTTTGCCCCTTCCAAGGTTTCATTTTGCTGCTGTGATCCCCTGGTGCTGCAGTTTCATCTTAAACCAGAAGCTACTCAAGCAAAATGCCAGTCTTCAATGTTTCAAATTTAGAATCTTTTTGAGGTGCTTGCTCTCAGAGTGCATTAGCTGGCTGAACTGCTTGATTAGCAATGCTTTTTCTGAGTGGTATATTTACTCTCAGGAGCACTTTATCATTTATCTTAGTTATGTTCATTTCACTCATCCTATTCATGGCAGCTTTCATGTAAAATGTCAAAAAACAACAACAACAACAACAAAATCCAACCAAGATTAATATCTATTTAGCACACCTTTAATACTACCTTGAATGCATAGATGCACACACACACTTCAGAGACAAACGTGTGTTCTGCAACTTCTTTATGTTTGGCTTTTTAATTTTCTTCATCAGAGTCATCTGAATGTAAATACTAGGCAGAGCTGTATAAAGCAATATAGAAATCCGCGTATCACTGGAGAGCCAAGAGGAACAATGGAAATTCAGGCCAACCATCTGGTCAAACACAATGCTCCATCTCCTCGAGAATCCTGCTACTGAAGTATAACGAGATTTTGGGTCACAGTCATTCTGACACCCCCGTGGCAGGAATTGCCTATGTACAGTTGGTTCAGATCTCTGGAATGTAATCTAACTCAGATAGACATTTTCTTTTAATCTTTTGTCTTATAAGAACAATTGACACCATCTGTTTTCGTAAGAAAGTGCTTTAGCAGGCCTTCCATAGGTGGTACGGTCCTCAAGCGTGCAGCTGGAAGTGAGAGAAAATAGATTTGTTCTATGTTACAAGACACAGGAATCGCAAAGCTACTTAAGCATCACAGAAGACAACTTTGGAGAGGTATCTCTTCATACAAATGAGTATTTCAGATGGTAGGCTGGAAAAAAAATAACATTAATTTCTCAGAAATTCCCCTAAAAAAAGGAAAACACTTTTGCTATCTAGAGGAAGATTCGGTTTCACTGTCCTGAGTTCCTAAGAGAAACATTTAATTTAGAAATTTCCAGTCAAGTAAGTTCTCAAGCTTACTTATTATTTCAAATCTGAGCTTTTCAGGGTCTTCTTTTCTTGTGCTCCGAACCGTCAGGTTGTCGGAGTACTATAATAATGAAGAGCTACCTAATTATGTAAGTCATCAAGTTATTTTTCAGATTCCTGACTTACTACAACTAGCTTCAACCTAAACTGTGTATCTTACTAGCTAAAATAATGTTGTGAAAAAGTATTTTCCGTATATAAGAAAAACAGAACAAGCACTCAGCAAATAGAAGGGAGTGGATACAAAAAAGCCATTTTAGGGCTGTGTTTTTTTAAGTTCTGCGAAACGTAAAGGGCAAAACTAATCAAAGTAGACCGAGAAAAAATTGTCACAGAAGAGCAGCCCTGTGCTTAAGACAGTTAACAAAGCCCATAAACCAGCAGTTCTGTGATTGTAATAATCACGACAATGTTCCGGCCAACATTGCCAAAGTGGTGCTTCGGAGTGAGCTTGGCTGAAGCATTCACCCTTTTCTAGTTAATTCCAGCTGTTTCAAAAGTTGTTCAGGAACTTCAACAGAAAAGAGATTTTAAAAAGCAGTTAAGACAAGAGTCACAAAGTTTCCTCTTCAAAGCACTGCTGTTATACAAAAGGACAGCAAATAGTACATTAGGCCCATTTCATGGGCTCCCAAAATGATGTTCCATACAGTTAAAGGGCAGAAATCATCACAATCCCATGCAAAATCCATCACAGTGTGTACACCAGTTATACCCCCTCAAGTCAGTGGAAAATCATAACTAATATCTCTACTAAGATATGATCTGCACTATGGAAGAAATTGTATTTTCATTCTACTTCATCATCCTCTTCCTCTTTCTTTCAGATGTTGTCATATCCTCTCCAATCAACCACTCTCCAAAGTTTGCTTGGTTCATTTATGTTCCATCCCCCTAATCTTTCTTCCAGCCCGGAGGCCTGCCTTATGGTACATTATAGTGACTAAAAGACAGGAGGAAATGACATCAAGATCCCTGCTAATTCCAACAATTTCACCTTTACAAGACGTAGCCCTGTGGTTTCTTAAACTCAGAGGGGTAAAGGTCGAGGCATGTATATGGGGAAAACAGAGTGGATGGTGCAGCACTGGAGGATGAATACACAGGTGGGCAGTCATCCTCATGGCACTTTCCAAATGCATTTGCTGGGTTCCCTAGCCTGCTTCGGAACAGAAAGCACCAAAATGTGGATGCTGAGCCATACGGAGAAGTTACTCAAAACTAAAAACACTCATGACAATTCACATCAGCTGACAGATTTTGGCTTTTTAAAAATAGACTCAGACTTTCAAGTTCTGAATTTGCTATATCTATTAAAGATCTAATATCTCATAAACGGTTAATAATAGATCTAATAAATGATTAAGTGCTTGTATGTAAGGTTATTCACAGTTATTTTTATACATGCACAAGATTTTTATGCCACATAAACCACACTATTTGAGCAATTACGTATCTTAATATTTCCATGTATAAACCAGATACTACGTGGCAGTATAATAGAAGATAATGTAACAAAGTCACAAAAATATTTAGAAACTTTTACCTGGCAGGTAAAAAACAAACAAACAAAAAAGATCAGATATTTCTGCTCCCAGAAACATTTATCTCAATAAAACTTAAGTCACTGCAGAAAAAAAAAAAAAGTCTTAAATTTAAAAAAGAAATCTTTTTCTAATAGCAAAAAAAAACTCCACTCTGATCTCTGATTATTTAAATCTGTTAAATTCTGAGATATCAAACTCAGTTCAAGAATGATAATGGTTTGCTCAAGGAAATGAGACAAGGACTTTGGATCACACTAAGATGACTATTAAAAGCATCTGCTATGCAAAATTCAGTGTACCTGGGCTTGATCACTCCATATTTACAATCACAGCACTCCGGATTATTTAGATCTATAATTTTGTTCTGTCTATTATGAAAAAAAGCAAATAATCCCCATACGGCTTCAAATTTACAACATCCTCGCAATAAAACACAAGGGACCAAGGCATAAAGGTTAACCGAGATCAATAGGAACCAAACACTGAAATGCATCCGAAAATGTGGGCCAGAGGGATGCATGCAGTTTATGAGAATTTTCAAAATCATCCCAGTAGTTTAACTGACATCACAGTGGCTAAATTTGAACATCTAAAAATGTAACTTTAACTGATTAATCGCTCTAGTAAAAGTAATAGTAGAGCAGAGAACTAAATCTGAATTTCCAAAAGCCTATAGACAAAAACCTGGACCTTACTTTTCTCCAAAGGCAGTATGAAACTTGGCTTTTGCTTGGTCTGCCTCCAATATTTATTAATAATTATATTATAATAATTAATTAACTTAAAAAAATTGATTAACTTAGTTAAATTTGACAGTGGTTCAATTTCAAATGATTGTTAGTTGTGGGAAATTTCGGTTCTGACTCTGAAGGGAAAGTAAAGAGGAGATGAAGCTTGGCAAGCTGACAGCTGCTGGCCAAAATGAATCTACACACTGACGGTCCATGAATGCAGCCCTTGGACAACAGATATTGCTGAAACCTCTGAGGAAGACGTGGGGGAATTGATTTGAATGCCATAATGAGTATATCTGCCCAGTCCCCTCAGCAGTTAAAGTTAGAAGAAAGAGTAATCAAGAAACTTTAATAATAATACAAGACAATGGTTTATGTTCACTTTTGTTTACATCAGTTAAAGAGTAAAGAGTTGGGGAAAAAAAAAGAATTAAACAGGACAAACTATGGTAGCTGAACATAAAACGAATCCTCCATTTAAACATCATTTCTGGTTTTCTCAGATATATTTCTTGGGAAAAATAATTTTCTCAATAATTCTGACAAATCTTGATCTCTAGATTAGTCACAGTATGTTATGCACGCTAAAAATGATAAGTCAGAGGACACAGAAGCCAGATTTTTGCCGAAAATTTTCACATTACCAACTTTACAATATGCTCTTCAAGAATATTTTCTATTATTTACCCATGTTTTGCTGTTTCCATAAAATTTCTGGTCAGCAAATGAATGGAGTCATGGGGATATTTACTGAATGCTAGCACAGACAATGTGAAGTTTAAAAAAACTAATTAAAAAGTTAGGAAAGGATGTTTAAGGTACCCAAAATTCACAGGATTACAACGCATAAATCAGCCTCTTCGCTCTCCCTCCTCCCCTCAATACTTGGAAGGACTTTTAGGATCACTTGGGATGTAAGAGCAATCAAAATGAATCAGATATAAAATACCATTTTGCAGTCATACTCAGCTGTTGAAAATTACTGGCACAAGAATCAAGTCTTATTGCTGCATTTAAAGCAATGTTTGGTGATTTTATAGTTGCTAATAGTGCACTCAGAGCTTTTTTTTTTAAATTTTCCTGACTCTATTTGTACGGTCTTAGTTCTGCATTAAACTCATGTGGACCTAATAGACTCAGCAAGAATTTCACAGGTCGAACTGTTCAGATGAGGTCATTTGCTCAAGATGTTTCAAATTTTGCAAGAACAGATGATCGTAAGATTCCATGATCACAAGATGATTTCATTATAGAGGTCAAAAGTCTCATGAGAAGGACAATAGGAAATTCCTTTCTTTCTTTGTCCCTAAAATGCCATGTAAAAAGTAAGCAATAATGTAAAGGAATCCAAGGCAGGGAAAAGATAAGCAGAAGAACTTGTCTTCCTTTTAATTTCTCTCCCCACCTATTATGCTTGCTATCTAACACTGCTGCAATTTCTCAATGGAAAGGCTTCATGTTTCTTTATAAATTGCTTTGGAATTCCAGTGGCATTAAAAAAATAAACAAGAAGTCTGTATGGGAGGGAGCATATGGAACAGAGTGGGTTGCAACTCTTGGGAAGGAGGATCCATGTGTACATTGTGCTTTTCAGGGAGCAACACAAAACTAGTTTTGATTTTGTGGATGAGTTCAAAACTGAATTCAGTCAGCTCCCAGGTCAGAGGTTTCCAGCACTATCTACAGAGGAAAAAAATAAAACTTTTTTTGTCTGGGTTAATAAATCAATTAATTTATGCATCACATGTATGTGCAGAAAAGAGACAGAAGGCATTTTATTTTCTTCTGAATGACCAAAGTGTTGGCCAATGTTATGGCCAGAGGCCAAACTAGACTGAAGATGGTTTGCTCCATTATGCCTACTGCTGTATTCTTACCTTCAAATGACAGCAATTACTCTATGTATTTTTAACTGTTTTCTTCCATTATGGCAATAAATGGTTATTTAAATGCCATCAGTTTCAAATTACTCCACTGGAAAACACAGCAGGGAAAAGTATCAGAGACAAAGAACTTTTAAATAAATCTCATCTCCCCACTTGCCATATGAAGCAATTTCTATGCCAGGTGGCAGATGTTTATGATGGTGCTTAAAACAAGTAAAAATTAAATGGATCTCAAAACTTAATCATTTTTTAGTATAAAGGGCTCTCAATTAAAGGGAATTTTATTCTAATTTTTTGGTTAGAGATCATATCAGAAATGACCTGAAAACCCAAAGCTCTTTAACATAAAAGAGATGATAGAGAGATCAGAATCATAGAATCATTTAGGTCGGAAAAGACCTTTAATATCATCAAGTCTAACCATTAACCTAGCACTGCCAAGTCCACCACTAAACCATGTCCCTAAGCACCACATCTACACATCTTTTAAATACCTCCAGGGATGGTGACTCAACCACTTCCCTGAGCAGCCTGTTCCAATGCTTGACAACCCTTTCGGTGAAGACATTTTTCCTAATATCCAATCTAAACCTCCCCTGGCACAACTTGAGGCCATTTCCTCTTGTCCTATTACTTGTTACTTGGAAGAAGAGACCAACACTGCTCCATCCCTGGAGACGTTCAAGGCCAGGTTGGATGAAGCCCTGAGCAACCTGATCTAGTTGGAGATATCCCTGTTCCTTGCAGGGGGGTTGGACTAGATGACCTTTGAAGGTCCCTTCCAGCCCTAACCATTCTATGATTCTATGATTCTATGAACACCCACCTTACTACAACTTCCTTTCAGGTACTTGCAGAGAACGATAAGGTCTCCCCTCAGCCTCCTTTTCTCCAGGCTAAACAACTCCAGTTGCCTCAGCTGCTCCTCATAAGACTTGTTCTCCAGACCCTTCACCAGCTTCATTGCCCTTCTTTGGACATGCTCCAGCACTATAACATCCTTCTTGTAGTGAAGGGCCCCAAACTGAACACAGTATTTGAGGTGCAGCCTCTCCAGTGCTGGAGAGGGGACAATCACACACAGAGGGACAATCACTGCCCTAGTCCTGCTGGCCACACTATTTCTGATACAAGCCAGGATGCTATTGGTTTTCTTGGCCACCTGGGCACCCTGCTGGCCCATATTCCGCCAGCTGTTGACCAATACCCCCAGATCCTTTTCCATCAGTCAGCTTTCCAGCCACTCTTCTCCAAGCCTTTAGCGTTGCATGGGGTTGTTGTGACCCAGGACCTGACACTTGGCCTTAAACCTCATACAATTGGCCTCAGCCCGTCAATCCAGTCTCTCCAGATCCCTCTGTAGAGCCTTCCTTCCCTCAAGCATATCAATACTCCCATCCAGCTTGGTGTCATCTGCAAATATATTGAGGGTGCACTCGACCCCCTTGTCCAGATCATTGATAGAGATATTAAACAGAACTGGTCCCAGTACTGAACCCTGGGGAACACCACTTGTGACTGGCTGCCAAGTAGATTGAACTCCATTCACCGCAACTCTTTAGGCCCAGCCATCCAGACTTTTTTTTACCCAGCAAAGAGTACACCCATCCACGTCAAGAGTAGATAGTTTCTCCAGGAGAATGCTGTAGGAAATGGTGTCAAAGTCTTTATTAAAGTCTAGGTAGACAACATCCACAGCCTTTCCCTCATCCACTATGCGGGTCACCAGAAGGAGAACAGGTTAGTCAAGCAGGACCTGCCTTTCATAAACCCATGCTGACTGGGCCTTATCACCTGGTTGTCCCATACGTGCTACATGATGGCACTCAAGATGATCTGCTCCATTACCTCCCCTGGCATCGAGGTCAGACTGACAGGCCTGTAGTTCCCTGGATCCTCCTTCTGGCCCTTCTTGCAGATGGGTGTCACATTTGTTAACTTCTAGTCAACCGGGACCTCCCCAGTTCTCCAGGGCTGCTGGTAAACGATGGAAAGAGGCTTGGTGAGCTCTTCTGCCACCTCCTTCAGTACTCTTGGATGGATCCCATCCAGTCTCATAGACTTGTGTGTGTTTAAGTGGTGTAGCAGGTAGCTAACCATTTCCCTTTGGATTATGGGAGCTTCATTCTGCTCCCTGTCCCTGTCTTCTAGCTCAGGGGGCTGGGTACCCAGAGAACAACTCATCTTACAATTAAAGACTGAGGCAAAGAAGGCACTGAGTACCTCAGCCTTTTCCTTATCCTGTGTCACTGTTTGTCCTTCCACGTCCAATAAAGGACCGAGATTCTCCTTAGTCTTTCTTTTGTTGCTACTGTATTTATAGAAACATTTTCCATTGTCTTTTATGGCAGTAGCCAGATTAAGTTCTAGTTAGGCTAATCTAATGCTAATCTCAAGGATTAAAAGAGAATCTTCTTTCCTCAATGTAATTTGATACACAGTATCTCATAATTGGGCTATCATGACAGAGAACTCTTCATCTCTTCAGTTTAACACTTGGACAGTACATGTGGAATTTTCTTGATGCATGACATTTTATATAGGATACAGATCAATCACACATGTTTTCCTCAGATTTTCTTCAAAACATGTATTAGCAGAAGAACACCGCATTCAAAAATCCATTTTGAAAACTGAGTATCAATTTTACAAGTGATCTTATATATATAAAATACTTAAGTTGTCTTCCAATTAGTGTAATTTCTTATCTGAAGAACCGTAATTTCAACAAGACAGTTTTCACTGAACAGTATTCTTGTTGATGTTTCATATATAAAGATCAGCTATGTCTTTTTTTAGGGTGCGTTATCAATTGTAAACATGTTGCAATACTTGAGAGTGACCACTCACATTAAGCCCTTCATGAGTCAATGCCATATCTTACATTGGTCTGTCTCTGCTCTACGTCAGAAGCTGATACAGAAATTATCTGTAAGTAGCATGCATTTTTGTTCCACGCGACTTCCCCAGGATAACAACACTGCCTCAGCTGAAGGAATGACAAAGGATTTATGCGTTGTTCTTTTATTCATCCTCTGCATGAGCTTCTATAAAGTAGATGTGGGCCTGAGTAGGAACCTCACACGAACCATACCTATCGAACTGCTGAATGAGAGAGGAGTTCCAAGGGCTGGATCACCAAACACATGCATTAATTGGAATCCTTGAAAAATCAAGATCTAGGGAAAAACAGTTTACTATCTCAGTGAGGATGTGGCATATAGTGACAGAAACCTGTAGAAAATAAACTCCTGAGAAGGCAGCAATGATATCATGAAGTACTTTTACATCTGTAGGACACGATAAAGTATTTGTTTGTGTTGTTACAGCTGCAAAGAACTGGTTAAACTGTCTTACACTAAAAACCAGCCTGTATCAAAATTCAGGAGTATATTTCCAGAAAGGGCTGTGTGTGCCTGCACCCTTTATGACACCTGGTCTCACTGATCTCAAGTATATGTTCTAGACTACAAAAGCTGATCTACTGCTGAATTTTAAGGTATAAGCCTTTATCGCAACCATAGTTGTGACAGTTCTGCATAGATATGTGTTAGGCATTTGGCTGCGGAGTGTTTATAAGACCACAAATTCTAGTGGTACTGAAGTGTTAAAATTTTAGTTTGTGTTCTGCAAGTGGTATTCAAGTCAAGGAGTATGTAAGGGTGGTTGGTAATGCAGCTCTGCTGCTCTCAATGTAATGTCATGGCCAGAGTTGATGGCATTACCCCTCTTCTAAGACCTGGGAATCCTTTCACTAGGAGAGAGATCTTTTGCTCCTGAAAACTAATCATATCTGATGGCAAGGTTTTTTCACCGTTATCTAAATTAGGCCCAGTATTCTGCTAGTGGCTTTCATTTCTTCATGAATGACTTGCCAGCAGGATTGTCTGGGATAGTATGAAATCAACAGCTCCTCAGGTAGTAAAAGAGGTAAAAATGTAAGTGATTTATGAACATAAAATGCTATCATTATGGCT
Organism: Tauraco erythrolophus; assembly: GCF_009769465.1. Lineage (NCBI taxonomy): Eukaryota > Metazoa > Chordata > Aves > Musophagiformes > Musophagidae > Tauraco > Tauraco erythrolophus. Next base: position 83,700,832 of record NC_141468.1, read on the forward strand.
CTCCTACTATCATTCTGATGAATACAAAGATGGCCCTTTCCCAAATTCAAATCCAAGTTTACTCAATTAAAACTACTCAATCAGCACAATATCACTGCCAATCAAGTCAACCAATATTGGTTCGTTGCTCATTTAAAACCTTGTATGGAGAGGAGACAGGCTGTACTGTAGCTACGGGCTTTGAGGTACTAGAGATTGCAACGAGTCAGTGTTATGACAACCTAAGTAAGATCACAGATATAGTGAAAGCAGAGATAAAGCACAAAGGGAGACATGAGACATTTAGTTAAAGATAATTCTGCGTTTCCAACCATGTCATAGTTGGAACAGTCCAGTTTGTGCATCTTCCTTCCAAAATTTTGAGTCACAGGATAAAACTGTTTCCACACAATCCAGACAGGTCTGTTATCCATCTTACAAACCCTTTTGGTGTTTTTTTCTACTGTCTATTTTCTGTAAGAACAACCAGCCTTTCTCTGGTCACTGTTCTAATCTCTCCAGCAATTTGGAGGCGGGGAGGGTGTTTAGGAAGTTAATCACTAAACTCCACTTGGAAGTTCCAAATATCTATAAATTACAAAATCACTATGTGTCTGTGTTCTTGTTTGAGATACGACCTTTTGTCTGAAACTCACTAATAGTGAACACATGTCACAGCAGAAAACCCTTTGGTGCCCAAGTGATTTCAGTGCATCACAGTCAACAAATTGTAATTCCAGTTACATAGTTCCTCTGCTCATAATAAAGCAAACCCGTCACAGAAAAAAATAATCTTTCTTTCCCATAAAAAGAGTCATAGTTAAAGCATAGATTATCATTATGCAAGCTCATTAGGTGTACACAAGCTATACTTTTCCCTGCACAACTGAAATTCATTGATAAAACAATGAAGTGAACTAACACGTCTCCTAAATAAAGTTTCACCAGTAGCACTGTATGTTAATGGAGCTATTTCATTGTTAATGTGACTGACTGCTTATTGATTCTTGCAGTAATCCAGCAAGGGCTTCAGAGTACAATTTAGTTTGGAGAGCTACGGGTCCAACATCTATGCTCAATTACAACTTTCAGAAGGGTAGATCAATAAAATTTAAATTGCTTATGGTAATCACAACTTCAAATCATTGCGATCAGCATAAGCAATCTGCTGACCCCAGCCAAGCTCCTAAATTGAAACTTGTAATGAGTGGTCATTTAGTTTGGGTCCATTCATATTATTTTGGAGGCAGGTGATGAACAATTAAAGATCAGTCAGCACCTTCCCTATCCAGTGTTCCCATCTGAATTCCCAAAGTACTAATATGTAGTAACCCTAGGGTATAGGCCTTTGCATGTCTTTAATGGGTATTCTGTATGAATAAGCAATTATATTTTCTATTAAACAATTTCAGTGTAATTGAATTAGCAGTTATAATATTGCTCGGGCAAGCAGAAGCTTTCCTAGGGAAAAATTAAGTGATATTGGGTAATTCAAATTAATTTATAAGCCTGAAAAATGTAACCATTAAACGGAATTGTTCACCCTCCCCAAAAAATTACAATTAATGAGCATATTGTTTCAGTGCATAAGTTTCCTAACAATTTGTTTTTTGGTCATAATAGCTTTTTCCCAGTTCATTATAAAAACCTGTCTATTATAATGAAAATTTCATAGGTTGTTTTCTTTGACAAAGCGGGTTGCAAGTTTAAACAAAGATAGCCTGCAGATTACTTTCACGATAAGGAGTCACCTTAGAATTACATTTTAATAAATCATTGACAATAAATCTTCTGCATTACAGCACTAGGGTTTAGAGAAGGAGGAAAAAAGCCAAATACAGAGAAAATGATCAATGAAAATCCCCTTCTGCCAATATGAGAACAGATTGACCAACTCTAATGTAAAGTTTGCTACACACAATAATAAAAGCTCAAAAAGCTTTATTTAAAAAAGATGCAAACCAAACAGCAACAAAGTCTGTACACAGATGCAGACTTAATTAAAATATTAATTTATTAATACTCACCTAACAGCCTTTTGCAAATGGTCTGTATTCAGGGTAGAAGTTGCTGAATATTTGAACAAGCTAACAGACACTGATTTGGGAATATTTTAATTAATAAAATGCCAAACACATGTGATTCTAGTTCACGGGATTACATATTATTCACGAGTATTTGAAAAACTGATGAGCATTTCTATTTGAGATTCACAAAACGTTACACGGGTATTAGCACAAACAGTGCTTTGCCTGAAGACTGTTTAAACTAGTTTAGACATCCAACCAGGGAGGAATAACAATTCCCGTATTTTTACTTAGAAGAAGAGGTCTTAAGGCCAGGAGCTTCTAAGCTACACAAAACATCTCTTGCCATACTAACCAAGAGCACAATATACGCCTTAGTTATGCCAGTTTTTGCACAGCTGTGTAGACAAAAATTTCAGTGGCTTACATGTTAGCAGGGGTGAGGAGAAGAAATCTAAGACAAACTACCCAAACAAAAGACTTCTGTATGTGTTAAGCAACACTTGGGTTTCGGCAAAAATTGTATCGAAAAATTCTTCTGATCACAGATGAGGTCTGGCTAGTTTTCATAATCACAGCATCATGAAGGCAAAAACTAGAAATGGTAAAATTTGGAGCTCTCGATTAAACCGAATCCAGACTAAAACCCATGCCTCTGCCTGTGAGTCCGTGGGTTACTTACACTGGAGAGGGCTTCTCCCCTCCGCCTGGCCTGTCGTTTCATACGTAATGTAATGCTTCTTAAGAATATCAATTTTAAAAAGTATACGGACGTTTTATAGCTGCTCCTGTTTTGCAATACAAATGATATAATTACTTGTTCCTCGCTGGAGGGGGTCTAGCTCTTTTAGTTCATTTTTTAAATGCAAATCTTATTAAGCATTTTATCCTAAAATGGCTACTGCAAAGAGGGTAGCACGATCTCAGACGAAGATGGACAACACACCTCCGAAAATAAATACTAGGCAAGGAATGAAACCTGAATTAAAGCAGCATACCCAAACCTGAATTGATTACTTACTTGAAATATGTTAACATGATGTAATGGGCAACTACTAAAATCAGATGTACAGTAATATTCCATGAATCACTGCTAGCTAGCCCACAACGAACAAAGACATAATAAAGAGCTCTGTTCACCAAAAATCTCAAATTTCGTAATAGCTCTGAAAGGTTCTGTTTATATAGCATAACAAATTTCTCACCACCTACAGCTTCACATTTGTTACCGTGGACAGGCTGCAAACTTTCTTACAGTGGTGAGCAAAGCTTTAACTCATTCCTGTGAGTAACTGCTCACTCGTTTGAGCTCGCTAATGACACCCTACTCTTGAGCTGGAGACCACAACCACTCAGAAATTCCTGGCAGCAGCTGAGCTTGAAATTAGATTCTCTTGATCCAAAAGCACAAGTCCTTACTATTTAACTTAAAGTAGATTCGCCATGAGTTGTGCCCTATGAGACATGACAAATGACTCCACAGTTCTGATTCCATCCGTTAGAGGTCAGTGGTACTTGTAAGCTAGCCAACTCATTACAGAACTGCGAAAAAGGGATTAATTAGTGTCCTAGCTTAGCTTCAATTATGGAACAATCCATATTCAAATTGTCTGTTGAATATGGTGGCCATTAAAGGAGAATTCTAGAAATATAATGACAGCATTGTATTTAGGAAAAAAAAAAAAACACAAAACCACGCAGTCCAATGACATTGCCAATGTAGGGACTGATGTCCATCCCGTGTCCCTCACATAAATACTTTCAGGTCAGGAAGATGTCCGTATCCTCTCCAGCTCCCAGCTCCTTTGTTTGGAGAGGTAGGTTTATCCCTTTGTGGAAGAGAACTGGGCCAGTGTTGCCCTGTTTGCTCCAGCTCATGAAATGCTCTCTCTGCAGTCCTGGAAATGTTGAAAGAGGAAAGTCCTTTCTTCCCTACTTCTCCCAACGTGGGGAAGAGCACAGGGACAAACAAGAGAGATATAAGTAGGTAGTAGAAGATTCATATATAGACAGGTCTGTCCAAAACGGATTGAAAAGGTAGAATTTTCAGCTTATCTAATTAGCTCATAAATTAGTCTATAACTAGCCGAGGCTTATTGTCACCACACTAACAAATTTCTAACCTGTAAATTTTCTTTGACTTTTTAAGTCCTTCAGAAATCACAGCTGTCTTTTTCTTCCAGTAATTAGTATATTTAAATAATTGAAGTCAAGATATATAGGAAAGTCATAAATAATTTGTACCCTTTCCCTAGGTAGATGTTTAAGATATTTTAAAGTATAAAAGCAATATGACATTTTAAAGGTTTGTGAATTTCTTGAAAGCAAGCTGCAAATTTGGCTTGACAAATTCATAATCCATTTATCCATAGAGTGAAAATGTAACATTTCTATTTGAAAAAGAATAGCAAAATTATCAATTCCCTATGTGAGCACAGTGGGGAAACAAGTGGAATATTCAAGGCTAGGTTCTGGTCTAAGTTGCATAGCTATATATCTGGGGTAGATTGATTTTAATAGCTATTTCAGATTTTCTGTAAGGAAAATTTTGATGAGAGCTTTAGGCTTCCTATCAGCATTGTCTCTAAAAGGATCAATTTTCATGATATTTTGTATCTGCATATTTCATTGTATTTTTTCACTTCTCAGGAATCCTACAGTAACATCAGCTTAACAGAATTCTTGAAGCAATTACCTATGAGTTGAAAGCCTGACATCATAACTAAAGACAGTGCACCTAAACCAAGTCTTAATCAACCAAGTTAAAAGGACTGTGTCATGACAATAGTTTAAGAACGTGATTTATTGCGTTTAGGGAATATCTAACAATGAAAGATACAAATTGTGGGTTTGGCGCGATTGCAAAAATAAATATGCAACAGGGTTGGCACCTTATTAGGAAATCTTGTGGTTTGAATTACGATGTCAGAAGAACGTGGGCCAATTGATACCATATTCTGTTGTCTTATACAGGTGGAAGAACATGAAGGAAAGCAATAGATGAACCAAGGGACAGAATTTGGCCCCCACTGTAAGGCTTAACCCTGAATTATGTTATTACTACTAGCATGAATGAGCTGACCCACAACAGCTGTGAATTTGCATGCTCTTGACCTGTGCAAAACTCAGAGAAGTATTATTTATCTTTAAATTCCCTCACTGAAATTTAAACATTGTCCCACTACTTTACATTTGCTTATAGGACAAATTTGCTCCACAATATAACTAGCAGGCTCAGCTGAAAACAGTAACCCTTTAAGAAAGCAAGACCTGGATTGAATGGTTTAGCCTTAAAATTCTCTTTTTACAAAGCTTTTCATTTCGGCAGAAACTTATGGATAATACAGGAGACAGTGAACAAAGAACTATCAACTGATTGCCATAGAACAGGAACACTTCTAAACGTACTTCAGTATCACAGGACTGAGTGGTACCTACTAAATCCCCTGCATCATGCAGCCTACTCCCGTGACATCGTCTTGCAGTTTGTGGTACTTAGTGTTCTACATTAAGACGTCCTGGAGTCACTTGCATAATTAACAAAAAATTAGAAGCGAGGATCTTACGCTCTTAGTTACAGAGAATAAATTGAAAAGGTTGAAAAACTGGAGAAAAAATATCCCGTGCTGTGGATTTTTTTTTCCCCCCCTTTAAAGAACTATGATATTGAAAATATCATGAATCTCTGGGTCATGTGAGTTTTTTGTAGACAGAGGCTGGATTTCAGCCTCAAGATACTGCATCTGATAGCCCATCCCCTTGTATCTGCTCTATTAAAAACTACCCCATGGACAAATCATGATCCTAAGAGTTAGTTAAAAGTAACCTCAAACCTTTCACCCTTTTTGTACTCACAGAGTAATCTAAACCCAGCACATTAAGAGAGAGATCAAAGAGTCCCCACTGGTTTTTGTAGGTGCAACTTCTGAGTCTCTCACTTCCTACTTTAGAGATAAGCCATGCAAAGACTTCATTCTGGCCTTTTGCCCCCAAAAGAGTTTTCACTGAAATGTGTGTTGCTGTAGAAAGATAAATAGTCAGAGTTACAGAAATCGATACAGCAAAATTCAATAAATAACAACAAACATCTACTGGCCAAGACCTAAACTTATACTCTGAAAGAAGTTGTTTTACTTTCCTACGCTTGTACAATGCAGACGTTTCTTTTGTACGTTCATGTTCATAAAGAATATAACATCCTTCTGATTTTAAAGACTCGGGCAAGACGTGAGGCATACGTTCCATTGCCGCCTTCAGAAGCTCCTCAGATCACTGTCTAAGAGCTCTTTGGAACCAGAACCAGAACGTCAAATGATATTAAACTGCATCATACATATAAATTTAGATCTCAAATTCACTTTAAACTATGGATGCAAGCTACAAACTACAGATCCAGATCTCATTAGCCTCCAGGTCTGCAGCTATCTGAATCTGACATTTTGACTTGGAGCCGTTTCCACTAGGAGTCAGAAAAAAATTCCCTCATTTTCCATTTAGTCATTCCCAGCATGTTTTGCTTACGATTTTTTTTTTTTTCACTCTGTCCCTGCACTAAGAAGCCATTGAACCATCTGTAGTATTCAGATAATAATTCTCTTAGCTATAAGTATATAATTCCACTAATGAGGGCTACTGGAGAGTCTGCTATCTTCCATTTCCAAAGACATTATTATAGTTTGATCTTTTGCATATGCAGGCATCACTCCACCTTATAGATGTGGTTAAATGTGTAAGAGACCACTTCTTAAAGAAACACTGTACTAGAGCTATGTATATAAATATGAAATGGCATAACTACCAAGAAATACAATTTTAGAGAGCTTAAAACTGTTTACCAGATAGACAGAATTCAGATAGCAGTGTTGGCTATAAAAAAAAAAAAAAATTAAAAATTAGTCTGGAAAAGTTAAAAAATATTTCGTTTTAAAATTTTTCAACCTATTGTTTAAAAATTACATTTTCACTTCAAAATCCACTAACAATTATTTTTTCTTGTAAGAACTGAAGGAGTTAAATTCCATTTTAAAAAAATACAAATTACAGGTTACCTGTCTCTTTAATTCTTCCTTTATAGTAGGAAACCTCAAATAAAATTACCTTTGGTAATGAACCAACAGTCGTTTCCATTTTTCAACTGAGATTGTGAACCAAAAGACCACCTTTAGATCACACACATCCAAAAAGGCAGCATTACTAATCACAGCAATAGATCTGACTCTCCAAAGGGCCAGACCTTGGACTTATTTTATGGAAGTCCTTAAGAACTTAATATGATCTCAGGCCACAAGATCAAGATAATTATTCAGCTGGACAATCTTCAGACGTAGTCTTCACATTGGCCTTTTCAGGATTTGCACGGTGCTCCCTATGGAGAAAGAAGGTGATGCAGGAATCTGCTTCGCAGCCTTCGCATAAGGGTCCTTGTGCCAGCACTCTACACCGAGTTCATTCTCGTCATCTTCTCAAATAAAAATTACATGTTACATGTAAGAGATTCCTGATAACTCTTCATAATACAACCTGTGTCCTTTATAAGCACGCAGTCCCTACCGTCAGCCTCTGCTGACACAATAGCTTCTCCATGCATGTCTGAAGCCCTCCAGCACAGAAGTGCCTTCTTAAATGGAGAGAGCATTTTGAAAGCACAGTCCTCAGTTTGATGATGAAAAATTAATATGAGAATAAAAGAATTCCTGTCGTTTCCTTGTATACAAGACTCTCCTTGCAAAAATCAATCCGTGCCATTTTGGAACAGTATCACTAATGAAATTACCATAATCAAGAACTGCAAAGGCATCGATTACTAAACACAAAGCTAATAACAGCCTTGAACGAGATGCTGATGCCACTGAAGACTTACAGAATCTGGCCAGAATTTCTCTCTCTCTCATCAAATAATCCCAGTGAAAGCTAAACATCTCTAATTATAAGCAGGTGATGAATACAGGGTCATGGTTTTACAAGACACTGGCCCGTAATAACATAACACAAGTGCTGTACTCTCCAGACCCAAAACGAACTTGTCTTGCCAGTTCAGATTCGTTCAAAAAAATCGTCCCAGTATACCTCCTGCCAGATCATCTATCCTCTACCCTACCACCAGCATGAAGCACAAAGCTGGCAGCTCTCGTTATTTTAACAAAAATAGCACTAATCATAGCTTTGTGATGGATCCAGACCAAATCTTTAAAGATAGGCAACTCAAAGATGCATACAGCCAGTATGGATGAAGCCGGAACTATGACCTCATCGACTTGGCTGAGATGATGTGTGATGTTAAAGCAAAACACATAAAATCTTGCTTGGATTATACCCAAACCACTCTGTAACTTCATCCATGACGGAATTTGAATCAATGATCCTTCTAAGCAGATCAGTCATGCAACTGTGTGGAGGATAAATTTGTACTTAATTTTCACATGAATCTCCCAGATTTACCTGTTAGGTGCCTGATAGCTTAAAATGTACAGTGTCAGTAAACGTGCATGTAATTACAGATGCAATGGTTTTGCCCAGCACACTTAAAAACTTCACAGATTCAACCTGTTTCATTGTTCTTGGAAATTTCAGAGGTCTTAACTGTCTAACTAAGCGTTCCCAGTGGGAACACACCCAGTGGGAGGATGATGGTAGAGCAGTGGATGTGGTCTATCTTGACTTCAGTAAAGCATTTCACACAGTCTCCCACAGCATCCTCACAGCTAAACTGAGGAAGTGTGGTCTGGATGATCAAGTAGTGAGGTGGATTGCGAACTTGCTGAAGGACAGAAGCCAGAGAGTAGTGGTCAATGGGACAGAGTCCAGTTGGAGGCCTGTATCCGGAGGAGTCCCTCAAGGGTTGGTACTGGGACCAGTATTGTTCAACATATTCATCAATGACTTGGACGAGGGAATAGAGTGCATGGTCAGCAAGTTTGCTGATGACACTAAACTGGGAGGAGTGGCTGACACACCTGAAGGCTGTGCTGCCATTCAGAGAGGCCTGGACAGGCTGGAGAGTTGGGTGGGGAGAAGTTTAATGAAATACAACAAGGGCAAGTGTAGAGTCTTGCATTTGGGTAAGAACAACCCCATGTACCAGTAAAAGTTGGGGACTGAACTATTGGGGAACAGCACAGGGGAAAGGGACCTGGGGGTCCTGGTGGACAGCAGGATGACCATGAGCCAGCAATGTGCCCTTGTGGCCAAGAAGGCCAATGGCATCCTGGGGTGTATTAGAAGGGGTGTGGTTAGTAGGTCGAGAGAGGTTCTCCTCCCCCTCTACTCTGCCCTGGTGGAGCCGCATCTGGAATATTGTGTCCAGTTCTGGGCTCCTCAGTTCAAGAAGGACAAGGAACTGCTTGAGAGAGTCCAGCGCAGGGCCACAAAGATGATTAAGGGAGTGGAGCATCTCCCTTATGAGGAAAGGCTGAGGGAGCTGGGTCTCTTTAGCTTGGAGGAGACTGAGGGAGGACCTCATTAATGTTTATAAATATGCAAAGGGTGACTGTCATGAGGATGAAGCCAGGCTGTTCTCAGTGGCATCCAATGATAGGACAAGGGGAAATGGATATAAGCTGGAACACAGGAGGTTCTGCTTAAACATGAGGAAGAACTTCTTCCCAGTAAGGGTACCAGAACACTGGAACAGGCTGCCTGGAGAGGTTGTGGAGTCTCCTTCTCTGGAGATGTCCAAAACCCGCCTGGACGCGTTCTTGTGTGATCTGATCTAGGTGGTCCTGCTCCGGCAGGGGGACTGGACTAGATGACCCTTTGAGGTCCCTTCCAATCCCTGACATTCTGTGATTCTGTGATTCCTTAGTTTTCATGTATTTTCACCCTGTGAAGCCACAATGATTTGCACAGCTGAGGCCTCTTAGTCCCACACCTCACGGTCATACAGTGAGAGCTGTACCTCAGTTATCCTGATTTAAAGCCAATCCACATCCAATGTATGTGAATTCACTTAAGGACCAGGACTGGATTGGGTAAAGTAAATAAACTGGAGTAAGTAATTAAGACAAGGATGTATCAGAGGAGACCCTACAGGTATTTTCCAACTCCAACAGCTAAGAGTCACTCTCTTTTTTTCCCCCCAATAAGATCTGAGGCAATAAACAGCCTCCGAAGACCTCGCACTTTCACTAACGTCCAAAATGGTCTTTGTTTGCGTAGAAACAACGTAGAAAGATATAAAAATAGGCTTAAATTAGCATATTGCCAAATTGGTCTACTGTAACAAGTGCTTTGAAGTCTGGCGTGCTGACTGATTCCCCACAGGAAGTTGAGTACTCTGAAAACAATTAAGAACAAAAAAGGGGCGGGGGGGAGGAGAGAGGGAGCAGGCAAGTACAGTAGTTAAATTAAGCAAAGTGAGCCTTGGAATAGTCAAGGGACTAAACAAGCCACCGAATCACTTAATAACAGCACTTCTTTAGCAGCAGAGATAGAAAACACCAACTGGATTTTTAGAAACTGAGACATTAAGGCTTGAAAAAGCAGAATGACAGAAGTTTAAATTAAATAAATGAAAATTACTTCAGAATATAATAGAAGGTAATAAGGCACCAAAACTGCCAGTAGTTATAGTAGCTAATCCTGTGTTCTAAAATTGATCCTAATGTAAAAGCATTGTGCAATTTAAAAGTAATAAACATAATAATCCCTGCCATTTTACATAATAAATAAATCTTAACTACGTTTCCCATTCGTATAAAACCTTGTGAAATGACGGTTTTGGTTGTTAAAAAAAGCCAAATGTTTGTTTCACAAGGATATTATAGTGATGCAGTGGAACATATTTCGAGGGGGAAGGTTAAAATATATTTTATAGGCGGTACTGAGTAAACATAACTCTATCTGAAAAACCGCACGCGCCGCACAAAGAAAGACCTTTCAGATTATACAATAAACATTTTACACTGTGGAATTCCTTCTCTGTAACATTTTGTCTATGCTGAAGTGCATAATCACATACTGAAAGATGGTTACTATCATTATTATTATTAATGTTACGGTCGGATGCAGGGGAACTACTGTATAATTAGCAACAATTGTCTGTCCCAAAGATTCTCTGATGTAGATAAGCAAAACAGGTGAAGGTTTCTAAATCTGTGTTTTACAAAACAGGAGTGAGATACAGGGAAGATTAAAGGCTTACACCAATTAAGGAGCGAATCTCCAAGTAACCGATGGTTTCCACATCCGGTCCCAAACTACCGGTCTAAGGGAACAGAAGGCCGTGGTTCAGCTGGGACCTGAACCTACATCCTTGTCTTCCCTATGCATGGCTTAACACAAACTCATCAGAAACGAATCCTGGTCCTTCGGCCCCTCTCTTTCTAAGCCTCCCCCGCAGGCGCTCCCACAGCTCCATGGCATGGCACCCAAGAGGCATGTGTAGGACTACATCCTTCCCACTACAGGGAACGTAGCTCTCCGCCTCGCAGCAATACATCTCAGATGTGCCAGATAGGGCCTTAAGCCTCAAGAACTTCACTGGCTTTTCCCCCTGCCATCTTCTGTCCCCTACTTTATACACACACAGCAGCACCTCTCTATGTTGGTCATCCCACTACAAGTGTTAGGACAAGGTTATACTATTTTTTAAAAACTTTGGTAACTAACTTTTGATAACAAGACTTCAGTAACTAACCTTTCTGGTTGCCAAGAAAAGTTGTGGAGTCTCCACCCTTGGAGGTGCTCAAGACTCAGCTGGACAACGCCCTGAGCTAACTGACCCAACTCGACCTGCTTTGAGCAGGAGGGTAGGAGGAGATGATCTCTAGAGGTCCCTTCCAGCATAAATTACTTTGTGATTCTATGTTATGTATTTTTACTTCAGGTGTCTTCCTTGTCATGTTAAAAAATTAATTTCTTTCAACCCCCCCCCCAACATTTTATATCTTACAGAAAAAAGTCCACGTGTCCTTCAAGGTACAGAGGAGTGCTATAAAGATGAACTAGATATTTCTACAAAGTGTGTCTGCTGGTAACATGTAAGTCCTGTAACCTTCCTAAGTCTTTCTAAAGTCCTAAAGAAAAAGGCACACATTTATCCTTTGTCCTCTTGCAACTCAAAGCCCGTACAGTATATGAGAACGCTAAACACTGAGGTTGTAGGACAAGCCAGGAGACCCATGCTGACCTTAACAGCCTAAAGAATCACCTTTATTGTACAGTAACTGTTCTTTGAGAATGTGTTATTACGGATGCCACTATAGAAGATCAGTAAGCATTATCCTGTCAGAATAGCAGCGTTGAGAAAAATCCAGCTGCCTTGAATACTGATTTATGTTAGTGCATTCCCAAATTTAGTAACCAAGGAAAAGCTGGAGAGCTTGATACTGACTTTCACACTTCTGGTCAAAGTAACATGTATCAGAAAGAATAATTTGAAAAGGGAGATGTACAGAACTCTCTCAGAAGGGACTTCTGCACAAGTCTTAATATGTTTTGGTTCCTCTCTGGGCCATCTAACCACTACACAGACTTTAAAACAGCAATACTGTAAACCAAAAGAAAACTAAGTAGTACTTCTCTGTAAGTAAAAAAATATAGTCTAGAAAAGCTAAGTGAGAGGGAAACCTGTTCAAGATGAGGCTGGAGAAGACTGTGGAGACTGAGTCTTGTCCTATGGATGAGACTCCATTCAAACTTTTCTTGGCTGCCTGTATCAAGATCCTTCTTCATTTTGAAAAGTATCTTCTAACTTTCATGTCTTATCTCAAGACTTCCTGGTGATCTTGGAGCAGCCTTTTTGTAAAGCGCTCAGGTTTTTATCACAGACAATTATCAGGTGAGGAGAAAGGAGCAGGGTGTGATCTAGCTATGGCTCCGTGAGGTTTGGTGGAAGAGATCTGAAAAGAGACTATCTAACAGACTTGCACTACTCAGTTCAAAAGCCACCACATGAATGTCACCATATCCCCTTCAAGCTTAAAAATCATCTCAGCTGGAACTCTCCTGAGTTGAAATCAGCATTTGCTATGATTCTTTTTATCGATTCTTCTCACCTTTTTATTATTTCCTCTTCTTTCTTTAACATTATGTATTAATATTAGAGTACCACCTATAGCAACAAATTAAAATTGCAGCTTCCATCACAAACATGATCCCATTACGCTAGGTTCTCTACAGATCTCACTGGTAATAAGACACAGTCCCTTGCTTAGAGTGGCAAAAATAAAGGTGACAGAAACAAAATCAAAACAAGAAGATGTGGCCCAGCTCATGTCACACACCAACAGTAGAACAGGTTTCCTAATTCCAAGTCCAAGATAACCACATTGCTTTACTTTTTTCTTTAGCACTTTGCCTTTTGCCTCTACATCTCTTCTTATTTTACCTTACAGCTGAACATTTATACCTGAGAGCATGTGAGTGATCTACAGCTCAACCAACTTGTACACAGACAATTTCAGTAGTCAGTACTTGCTTAAGCTTCAATTCTTTTATTAATAGCAGTTTGGAGACTGGAAACAGAAGTACAGAGCTATTACCAGACTTGGTCAACAATGAGATCAGGATAGAATACAGACCTTTTGGTTCTCCAGTTATAAAACTCCTGGGTTTTATGAGGAGAAGCAAGCAACTGCTGCTCTTGGTCAGAGCTATCTGTAACCAGATTCTCACAATGTCAAGACTCTGCTAATAAAACCTATCTGCCAGCATCTGGTGCCTCCCCAATATCACTACATAAAACAGGTCCATGAGCAGGCCAAATGAGCCCACATGCCTGCAAAGAAACGTCAAGTACTGAAGGTATAAGGCTTCTTCATTCACCAAAGTCGGTTACTGTCTTGCTAGGAAAAACGAAAAATCAAGAGAGTTTCACTTTGTATGCATTCCTGGTCAGCACTAAGCATCTTTCTGGGGAGCAAGCGAGAATATAGGAGATTTTAAATGCTTTCTTTGAAAGTAGAAAAAAATATCTTTTAAGCAATCAAGCGTTAACTGTGAGAATTAAAAATATCTGTTCCATATGTTCAAGTCCCAAGTAAAGTAATATTAAGTATGTGCAAGAAAGTTCAAGTAGGAAGAGCAAATGATTAAAATAAAAGTCCCTTGGGTTAAAACGCAAGAGTAGTGGACATAGATAAAGTACCTGGGAAAGGAGATGAAATACAAACAGGATGTGCTGTGGTGTCCAAATGAGACACATTACTAAAAAAAGTGTTGCATCATTAAGCACTCCATCAGCTGGCTCTGCCAGGGCTGCAATGGACTTTCTATCACCAACACCAAGTCCACTGACAGCATGGAGACCTTGGAGAATATGAGGATCTCGGATCCCTCTCTGGTAGGTTTGCTAGACTCACTTTAATACTTCAAAACAGAGCAGGGAGAAAAGTCATGTGCAAAGTTATAGAGAAACAGCAGTTACATTAGCAGCTGAAAAACAATTCCAGTTGTGTGATGGACCTCTCGATATATGACTGAGATCGGTATCTTCTGTATTGGTATCTTAATGGTCAGTTAGTTCCTGGTCTTCAGTCGACGTGACACGTGTGGTCCACAAATTGGGTTGCTTTTGTCGCCAGCGCTGGGGCAGCTCTCTAGAATCCATCTAGTGCTCTGAACAGAAAACATCCCAAGACTCTTTCAACATCCCAAACCAATAGTTCTGACCTGAACCCATACACTCAAACTAAATTGCTGAATGTCACCAATTTGCCCTGCAGTCCACAGAAAGTGATAATCTTCAACGCTTCTAGAATCAGTCCCATAATGATGAGCCTTGTCTGGCTCCATGGCATTTCCCAGTACCTAGCCCACTATGTGACCAACACAGAACCTTCTTGAGCAGCTCTAGACTCCAATTTTAAGCACTGTTGAACTATTAATCCAGAGTGGGGGTTCTAGGTAAAAGAGAAGTTTGTGTAAGCATAGTTAAATGTTACCTGTAGGTAAGTGCAGAGAAAATTCATTGCATCTATTGTAGAAAAAAAAAAATTAATAGTAGTATTTTACAAAACCAAAATATTTTGATTTCTCCAATCAGAGCAATTTTAATGATTTGTTTCAGTTTGGTTCAAAAAGTATTTTAAAAATGCTTATTCAGATCTAACAAACTTTATTCAATTTTTAAAATTACTATTTTTAGAGGTTGCCATAAAAAAACACTCATTTTGTCTATTCTATTGCTAAGTTCATTCCATGTAAATTTTCACACAAAATTCTTAGTAACTGAAAGAGTTAAATGAAAAATACTTTTTATTCTTACTTTGTGAAATACACAAAGCAAATGCGGATTATTTAGTTTGTGTGCTTTGGGTTTACTCATACTCATTCTTTCATTTTCACGTCAGAGAAGAAGCCAGTATCTCCTTTATCATGGTTTATTCTTTCACACACACACACAAAACCACCAAGAATGAGAAAAACATGGTTAAAAATAGGATCCTCTTGACTGCAATCCCACAGAAACTGGCAAAAGGACTTGAGGACATGAAGCTCCTATTAGTCTGTTTGTTTTTAATTGACTAGATTTCAAGTTGACAGTGGCCCTTTTAGCAGTGTACAGAACAAAACAGCACCACATGGCCAGCAGGATCCATTTTAAAGTGGTGCTCTCTTATGTCCCCTGCTGAGGATTGCACCATATGAGCCATCAGTAACGCCAAGTCAAAGGCCAACCATCAATAAAGCTCGTGCTGTGATCAAGAATATGTAAACAATGGACCAGCCACTTCTAGTGGTAGTCACAGCAGAGTTAAAGACAAATAGGGTGGCACCTTCCTGACATTTGTTTTCTCTGAAATTTTACAAAATATAATATTTTATCTGGACACTGTTGCTCGCAGTAAATATTTTTGCGCAGACAGTATTCTGCACGTACTTAATTAAATCAACGGAATATGATAGAGACTACTTGTCTAGACACAAAGCCTGTGAAAGTCAATGGGAACTTTTCCATTCGATTCACTGGTCTCTGAATTAGCCTACAGTCAATACACTGTAGCCCAGATATCATAGTGATGGGAGCTAAATAAATAACACACACGCGTGTCCCTCTCATTACATACACTCTTAAAAGCACCGTTTTATTTAGCACAGTTCAACACATCTGGGCTAAGCTTCTCTTCATAGATGTACATGTACCTGGAGTTAAAAATTCCCACAATGGAAGTTCACTGAGAACAGCTTATTATTTCAGAAGGAAAAGACCCACAGAATTAATAGGGATTTTTGCTTTACTTCATCCTTCTTACACTCCTGCTATAGGACGGATTAAGCTTTCTGTGGGAAGGATTTACTTCTGTGTATCTTGGAATAGTTTCCCTAAATCCTGTTAACTTCATTTTGCAGGGTGAGTTTCTCCATAATTCCCGCACCTATAAGACTTAACTGGACAAATTGAGAAAATCATACAAACCCCCTTGCAAGGACACACTTTCTCTGACCTTAACCAGCTCCTTGTTGCCATTCATCCCTGTACATGACTCATCCCATTCTGTCACATTACCATTGACAAGGACATATAAAGCCACAAAAGAAGTTGATGGACATCTGCTCCAGAGCATTAGCTACCTTGCTTCATGCTCCTGAGATCTGACTGTGCCTTTTGACAGCTCTCCAAGCACATTTCCCCATTTCTAGAATGAAACTGAACCTTTGCACTTTATTATTATTATTATTATTATTGTTCTCTTTCAGCAAAAA
The DNA here is from genome assembly GCF_009769465.1 of Tauraco erythrolophus. Taxonomy (NCBI): domain Eukaryota; kingdom Metazoa; phylum Chordata; class Aves; order Musophagiformes; family Musophagidae; genus Tauraco; species Tauraco erythrolophus. Next base: position 83,717,481 of record NC_141468.1, read on the forward strand.
GGTAATTGGGCATGAAAAGTTCAAATCCATTAAATAAAAACTCAATTTAAAAATATTTTCCATCCACCAAGCAAGGTCCTATTCATTATGCTGACACTGTACTCCACCTCTGAGCCAAGTGGATCACTCAGAGATGCCCCCCACCACTTTCCTGGCATTTTGTGTGACAAGTAAATCTGCTGCGCACACACTGCTTTACAGGGCATCCCAGTTTTGTATAAATAAAAGCAATATTTTTTTACAGCACCTTTAAATTTCCAACTTGAACTCCGTAACTATCACGACACTTTCAAGTAAGTTATTTGCACTGAGTGTCTCCTCTGGAAATTGTGGCAGACAGACACAGTTTCTGAGTTTTGTTTCTGCTTCTTTACTCACCCCAAGATTTTGAACAGCCTCAGTCCCGTTCAGATTACCCTACTGCTAAAGACAAATCATAGAATGTATTTACATATCAAAAACAAGAGCAGACAATCAGAATATAAATTGCAGAGCTCTCTAGGAAACTCAGCAGAAGAATTAAGATGTTGCAGCTACCTGGTGTCTTGTTAATTTAAAAAAAAAAGCAAAACAAAACATTCTAATGCTTCAGCTGCAGGTTAAATACTCTGTTTTCACTAAGGTCATTTTCTCCATAAAGTTTTTTTTAGTACAAGTTTACTGTACAGAGACACTATTTTGCCTTAATATCCATTATAAATTTCTTCTTTAAAGCTAGCAAAATATTTTCCCCGTACAACTCAAGGTGCCAGAAATGCAGAGCACAGCTACTTTATTCTTCACAAGCCCAGTCCTGAATCCTAATAAAAAAGCCAGAGGGACATCTAGTGGTACCACGCATGAAATTAAGAACGAGCAGAGGGAGGAAAAACCTACTACCGTGCCTATGGATCTGAGAGCATCACTCGTGTCTCATCAGGATCGAAGAGAAGATCAAAATTAAAGAATGGAAAAAGTCTGCTCATTTTATTATTTTCTAACACAGTGACACTTACATTGGTGATATACTTAACACTAAACTCCATTTGGGCAGAGCAGAAAGATGAAGCAAAACGAAAGTAGAGTTAACAGTCATTAAGTAGAGTCCGACCTGTCTGAAGGAAGTTGGATTCCTCAAAATCAGCTGAATCCAACCGAAAGAGCCATAAACAAACAACGCTGCCACAGAACTCCAGACACAAAGAAAGAAACTGCACCCTGGCTTTCTCTTGCCAAACAATCCCGAGGAAAACCAAGAGGACCCAGAGACCTAATTTAATTTACCTTGAAAGTACACAGGTATATCCAACTCCAAATGAGGGCTGAACATCAATAAAAACTAAATTCCAGTTTGACAAAACTTGCAAAAACTCACCCAACGAGCAAACGATAAGATTTAGCTCTCATTGCTTCTATTAGCAGCGAACATTTCATCACAATCATCATGAAGGGCTCATGACATATTAGTGGAATAAGCCATCTGTCAGTTAACAAGGCAGATCAGTAGCACTGAAACCTCCTCCCAGCTGAAGACAAGCAAACTCCGAGCTGCTGGAGAGGCAGCAGAAGAGCTGAGTAGCACAAGCTATACATCCCAGCTAACTTTAGTACCAAAGAGTATCTGCATCTGTAACAAACTGGGTCTTTCTTACAAAAATACCCCCTTAAGAGTATTTAAAGGGGCAACTGATTAAACAGAAGGGACACCCACATGAAGAAAACATAAGTTGCCAGCCCTGGTGAGAAACGCAGCCTGTAAGATGGACCACACCTGCTCACAGGTTTGACGTGAAAATCCCATAGCAAACAACTTAGTGTTGTATAGCTACCCCAGTATTAGAGTGTAACTGCAGGCTCGTTAAGGAAAACTGAGCTTTTACTGTCACTTTCTACCAAAAGAGGAAGCAGATGAAGTTCTACCTTCATAGCAATTAGACAGAGGTCTCTTAAGACACCTAGAGATTAAGAAATTCAACCTACCTTCAGCACTTCTGTGGCAATTCCATGTACACTGATGCCTACAGCTCCTCTCTAAAGTGAGGGCTAAAGAGACAAAGCTCAAAAATTCTTCCAAAGAATGTGGGACAACCTATGCAGCTGAACCCTTTCTGCCCAACTCCCAAACTCGCCCTTGCTCCAAAGGTCCTTTCTGATTTCCATGAATGTACTGCAGTGAAAAGGGATACTTTTCCATAAATTTGCAACCAGGTATCATATATGAGCTTCCATGCAAAAAAAAATAACCGTCCTTTCCAATGCTGCAGGTGTGATGACATTTTGGGGGTAGTCTTCCAGGCTACTCATTGTAGTCACACAATGCCAACTCCTACCTCCCACAGCAGTGGTGTGGGTGCCACCAGTGCCTTAAGAGGCAACTAATTAAACAGAATTAGCTACTGAATTGACCCAGCCCATGAGTCATCTCCATTCTGATTTGAGGTATTTATAATCCTCTTTGCAGATATATAATGACTGGATGCACAGGGAAAAACATTCTTAAAAGTGAACTTCTTATAGAGATAGTAAAGCAGGTTTATAAAATAAACCCACAGAAACAGAAAGCTACCTGCTTCCTCACACCACTTCATCTACCAGTCTTCATCCAGTTTGCTGCTTGTTGCTGTGCTAAGCTATCACGAAAGCGTTTCCCTCCTTTCAATTGTCCCTTTCTTTTTTTCCTCCTTATTGTTTCTGCAGGACTGACACTACCATCTGAATTTATTCCCCCTCACTGGACAAGCAGTACCCATGAGACAAACACTCTTCTTTTTTTCTTTTCTCTTTAAAAAGACAGGTTTCTTGGAACTTCCTCTTCTTAGCTCTCTCAGAATTCTACCAGCACATATAAGACGTAGAACAAAAGAAGGATGCTGTCAGTGGTGATGCACACTGGGATCTACCAGCAAAGAAGAACTAGATCTAAAAGCATTGAATTGTGGAGATTACGTGGCCACTGCTAAAATAACGTCCTTTAATGCATAAAAATAAATTACTCCTAAATGTGTTTCCATGGCAGAAGCAGCCACCTGCCATGCAGGTCAGTACTTGGAAACGCTGTGCCAAGGAATGGAGGCTGACTAGTCAAGAAAAGCCAGCCACCACTCCTCTGCCCGTATCACAACTCAGCAAGCTTTGAAGAAAGTGCACCGGAGTTGTCATTTTCCACAATTTCTAAGCATACACTTCAAAATGCTTCACTCCAGGCTAGCAAGGGATGACCTACATGGCTGCAGTACTACTTGCAGAATTTACGACATCGGATCACGGTTACAACTTCATAGACTGCACGCATTTGTGCAGAATAGTCCCGCGCGTGCATGTTCACCGTAACACATATTCCTGAGAATGCTTAATTAGCAATATTACACAGAATAAAACATTTCTCACGCCTACTTTTAGAACAGAAGAGTAGCATTGTTTTACACATGGGAAGGGGCTCTAAATTTGTGTTTTTCCAAGAGTGTACAGGAGCAAAGAGTGGAGTGCTTCGCAGGAGGAAAGCACCTGTTTAAAATATTTCATATTCCTCCCTGCACTGCAATAATTTAATAGTATTAAATAGTATAATTTAATAGTAACTGCCTCGATTAAAAAAAATCCCAAACAAACAATAAACAAAGCCAACAAAAAGAACCTATGCTGTTTTTAAAGACTAAGTTTAGTGTGAATATATTCTAGAAAGAAACAGTGTCACGGAAAAGAGTGAATCAGTGCCTGTCTCCCAAAGTCTCTGAAAGAAGACACCTTTCTGGAAGCCACGCTGTGACTAAACTAACCCCAGCAGAAGGGCAGCCATTCCATGGTATATTTTCCACTAGAGGTCAGGCTGAAGGAGCTAATGATCTATTTTAGCCTTCAAAATCCATAAGTGGGAGTTACTAATCAAGATTTGGAAGTTTGAAAACCAGTATTTAATTAATATTGCTTTGCTTCACTTAAAGTGGATTACAAAGACGTGTTTTTCTAAGTGTCCAAAAGCCAGAGGTACTTAATGATGGCAGTACTTTAATGTACGTCGATACAACCTCTCACAGAGCACTCCATGTGCCATCTCAGTTGGTAGGACAAGGTTTGGAAAAGAGAAAAGTTCTTCTTAAACCTCAGCCTTGAAATTAAAAACGTGAGTTTGAATATTAACAGACAACATTCTAGTCAGTTTTAAAAAGGTATTTTTAAAGTTTTGCTTTTTACTTTTTGTTTTTAGAAAGGACGTCCATTACAAGCATTTTCCACCAAAAATCTAGATTGAATTTGTTTCTGTAAATAACTAGGAAGAGACACAGCTAAGCACAGACTATATGACCATAACGGGCTTCAGGTGACTCGAAATTTTTCCAAAACCCCAAAGTGATTTAAATTAGGAGCCTAAGCTTTTCTTTTCCTGTATTTTGGTGGCTTATGCAATTCCACCACTTTCAGAAACATTGACCCAGCTTCTTGAAATAAATACCTTGAAGGCAGCGCAGTTCAGATACGCGCTTGCTTCTGAAAATTCAAGGAAACATCTAACGTATCATTTATAGTTTTAAACACCTGCTTTGTTGTGACAGGATGAGAAGTCATACTCAAATGGCAAGTGTTAGCTCCGAGCTCTTTTGCTTGTTACACACAGAGTTACAAACTAAACTGAGGAATTGTTCATGTTTACACTTCTGAAAATGAAGCAGCCCAGGAAATGCACTCAGAGACAAAATCAGCTCACCGAGTCACGCTATGTCAGCTAGCATTTTAAAGTACCTCATGGTCAACTATCAGAGCCACTTCGAAGAAACACAAAGTACTTTGGAGAAGTAAGAATATAAAATGCCAGGAATAATTGGCAGAGGGAAGGAAACTCGTAGTTCCTCCAGTCACCTGAGATTAGTGGCGGGAATAACAGCCGTAAGGAACAGAAATGAAACCTAGGAGATGTTGGTTTGACCTCATTTTATACGTCTCCTATGCACTAGCCTTTTCTGTACTTCCACCAGGTCAAAAGCAGCATGCCTGCAGATAACAGCCAGTCATTTCATCAGTTACAGATTATTTCATTTACTGATTTTTTAACAGAACCTGATAATAAAAGAGCGAAATCCACACGTGCATGTTTTAAAAGGTGAAAATTCAGATTAGCTTAGTAAAACATTCAACCAATACACTCTTTTGCCTTTACTAGCTCTCCTGAAAATAAGCTAACCTTTTAAAATCTACGGCTGTACTGTAAAAAGTACAGAACACCTCTCTAAGGCATGGGGTGGAGAAATGCAAGAGCTGTTTGACAAGGACCACTCCAACACGCTTCCACGGAGCTGGCAGTCGGAGTTTGACTGAAGCTGGTAAGGCAGATTTCCCAGATTGAGCACGTACCCCACCCAGATGCACAGATGGTGTTTGTGGGAGCAAAGGAAAATAAAATATAGGTTTAAAAAAAAAATGCAAGAGAAACACAGAATAATATTGAATCACTCTAGGTATTTCGAAGGGTTTCCGTTTATCTTTCCTACTTCTCAGCACACAGCGAGTGTGCGTTCGGGGCTTTTAGACCATTGAGCAAACGGAAGGGATTTAAAACTAGTTTTGTTTCAAACGTAAGATCACAGGAATAAAGACAGGCTCCAGGTATTCCTCTTTGGAATGAGATTTCTCAAGAGAGTTTGATGGAAAAGGAGTTAAAAATGCTGTTCCTGCATATGCCTGGCAATGACAATCAGGCTTGTCAGAAGAGCCTTTTCGATGCTGAAGGAAAGGACTCGCTCTGCTGCCGAATTTCAGATGGGTCCCTCTGCACAGCAGCTACTTTCCCATTGTTTTAAACGGATAGAAACACAGAGCTGGAAAGAGGCAAGCTACAAAGAAGTGAGGGAAATACAGCTTTAGATGCTGGTATGATGATATAAGGAGGCAAGAGCAGCCACAGGCTGGTCAATCTGAGTTGGCAGGTTGACTCTGATGACAATTGGTTTGGGCCCCACCTCAAGGCTGCAGTCTCATCCCTTCTCCCTCCATCGCTAGTCCTTGTCAAGCTAGGAAGAGCTGATGGCCAATCTTACCTTGTTACAATGATACCCTCTAAGGTAGCTGGTCTCAAGACCCCATGAAAAGCTCGCAAAGATAGAAGGAATAGGAGTAAAACAGCACAGGTAAGAAGTGGTAGAGAAAGATGCAAGGAGAATGAAAGCCCATGCTTCCCATTGGAGTCCCCAGAGGTGTTGATGGGTGCTTAATTCTGCCATGTCAGGAACTGAAGCTCCACGATGTTCTACTTTTAATCATCCTCTCCTAAACTTCCTCCTTCTACAGGATCCAGCTCTTCATTTTTTCCACTCGTTAGTTAGATTTAATTTCTAGTAAACCAATGTTAACTTCTTGATTTCAAGTCCTACCCTTCCCTTGTTTAGTCTATTTTACACTATCCTTGAACGGATATCCTTTTACACTATCCTTGAATGGCAAAAAAAAAATCTCCCTTCTCTAGACTAAACCAGTCTGTCTGTACCCTTCCCGACTCCTCCTGCTACTCTTCTCAGTTACAGCCTAACGTTAGACTGCATGGACCTCCACTGGCTCATCTCACCACCATGGGTAGATAGGTAGACCTTCCCGTGATATGCCTTGTGGTATTACATTCACTTCTCCCAAGCAAAGAGAAGAGAAAAGCAAACCCTTTGGCACATGAAGGCAACAGAGAGAACTCTCTGGCTCCTCTCTAGACTACCCCTTACCAGCACAGCTTCTAGGGTAGGAAAGTAAACCAAACATGTTGCACTCTGACGTCCACCGTTTAAAACTTATCAACGACCAGCACGCTGCACATAAAGACTTTTCTGGGTCACTTTTTTTCTTGAAATCTTGTGCTATTAATTAAGGCACAGCTACAAAAATGAACAAACAAAATAGACCAGGAAGAATCTTTAAAGAAAAAATTTCAACCTAACACATCATAGAAAGATACAAGCAAAGAGCAAAATTTTCTATCAGCAACATATTTATGACAGTATGACATGCAAACTAATTATATATTCACATCTGAACTACTTGATATATACATTTGCAAGTGTCACTCATTTTATGCTAAATTTGTTTAAAAAAAAATCTTCTACAAAGGGTCTACACTTTATTCAGTCACAAAACCTACGTTTGGAGTAACTTCAACAAACAGAATTACTTCAAATTTTCACCAGTGTCACTAAACAGAGTTTAGCCCAAATACTTTTTTTCTTTTCAATCTATTCAACCGACAGAAAAGGAGCTGCAACGGTTTGGGTTTTTTAATCCCAAAGTGGATTATACAAACAACAACTTCACCAAAGATTTTTTACATTAGGCCCAGCATTACTGGTTATATCTTATTAGCAAGGTAAGCATTCTTCAAAGAACTCTGTGATTGGATCTCTTCCTGACACATAGTGACATGCCATTTGCTGGCTGCAGTGAGAAGAGTCAAAATGAAAACAAAAATACAAACACCCTTTTTTTCCTCTTGTCTTTATTGATTTAGACTTCAGAGCTACAGCCAAAAATAGTGCATCTGTAGAAAATTACCACACATGCTATCAATACAGCATCATCGCACGTTCAGAGTTGTAAGCAATTGACAAATCCAAGGGGAACATTCAATCTAACATTTTGGCAACGCAGCCTATGAATAGGGAATACAGGGAGCGGAATATTTTTTCCTCCAAAAAGAAATATTTCTGAATAGGTATGAAAAACTTCTGTTAAAAAAATGAACTCCGGTCACCACGGAAAACTCATGCTGGCTCATTCAAGACATCAACGTACACTGCTGGAAACTTTGCGTGGAACGTTGAACGGTACACGACTCTGCTACAGGTACAACGCCGTCTTCAGCACTCTGTATGCCATCAGGATGGTCACTGCATACCCAACTGCCCAAGACAGACCTCTGCTGGGCTGGGGAAGCGGGATCAAGTACGCAAAAGTGTGAGAGATCCTCGCCGCGGCGAAGATCCTGAAATGCAGCAAGGCTGTGGACAGCTCAGGGCCAGTAAGAGCATACAGCAGTCCAACGCCAAGAAATGGGACAATGTTTTCAAGGTCATTCAGGTGGCCTCTGGGGAAAGAAGCAAAGTTGGTTTACAGTGTTGAATAAGACACTTGGAGCATCATTATTTTTCAGCATCTTCAGACGAGGCTACTGTTAAAGCCCTAACACAACTGCTGGCCTCCTCTGCAGGGAGGAATGGCTTCAGCTACTGAAATGATTTCGGCGTGTTCACCTGACATCGCTCCGGTCTCTCTTGCCACACCTCACATTTTTAAGCTTCTGATCCTCAGTACGAAAGGTCTTAAGTTTTTCCCCAGGACTTTAGTAATATTAGGGACTTACTTGAGGTATATGAGTCCACCTAGGTTTGCAAGAATGCGAGGAATGGCAGGGAACAGCTGGAATTTTCTTGTAGCCTCTCTCAACCGAACATTAATTAAGTGGATGACTGTGACTGCAACTACTGGGCTTCATGGCCCAGACAGGCTACTCCAATCCCATAAACTCAGTCTGCAGTCTCCACAAAGAAAATGTAAAATATCCTATATATGAAACATTCTATCAAATCTTCATGAAGTTCAATCATCTTGAAGAATGTTATTTTTGAGCATCTAACAGGTGTGACAGTTATGCTTTTCGTTCATTTTCTCCACTACTAAGCACTAAAATAGCTGAAAAATGCTTGAAGTTTTGAAACCGTAATATAATTTACTAAAAATGTGTTGAGACTGAACTCCGGATCTTAAAGCATTCTTTCACGCCTCTTCCTAAACCTTCCTTGCTCCCTTTACTTCTTTAGATAGATTATACTTCCAGCCAAATTTACTGATTGAAACAACCTGTAAGCCTTACTAATTACGTCAAATTTCGCAGGCAGCTAGAACCAGAACTCAGTGCAGTTTTGCAGCTGCTTTCTGAACTCATTTATCATTACAAGGGGACAAGTGCCCATTTTTATACAACAAACAGCAAATTAAACAACTCCCCGAATCACTCGGAGACAAAAGGAAAGTTCAGAGCATCTTTACAGCCCACTGAGATCAGACTCTTCTGAGATTTTAATCCAGATGAGCCATACAGAAATATACTAGCCTTCATGGAACCACAGTCATCTACATTTGCAAGGATGCACTGTTCTGAAATCTGAGCTGATACTCATTTTCAAGATACTACCTAATGGCAGCTTAAGTGAGAACAGTTCATTCACATTCAAGTTTTTGGTATAAAAACATTTATAGCAAATAAACTGTTAGCTTCATTAAGGAACGATGATATGGAAAGCATTCCATTAAAGCTTTCCTCGTTAGCACAAGTGTATCAAACAGCACCTCTAAAGTTACGATTTTGGTAACTGAAAATTTTGCCATCAGACACATAAAATTAAATAAGCTGCAACATTTAGGCCACTGAATACAGCTTGCATTCTGCCATGCACCTTGCTAAACAAAATACACACACTGCAGGTTGTACACTGCCATACTATTTATAGCATTCTTCCAGAAGGCCGGTCAACTTTCCTGTACAACTGACACACCAGTGAGCATCCTCGATTCAATCTAGCAAAAAGAGCACATGCTTCGACTCCCACTCAGTACGATCTGCCAGATTAAGGCCCTTGTTACAACTCTGGAGTTCCATGACTTTAACATCATTTTACTCCTCTTCCCCCTGTTATTTCCTTTACATTTTAGGAAAAGATGCAACTGTTGTGACGGGTGTTCAAATTAGGTAGAAAGCCAATTCACCCTTAATGTACATACCTTTACACTTAATGCTTCATACTAAATCAATTTACAGTCATATTTTACAATCTTCTCACCACTTCCCCCATGCACACAGGATACTATCCAAGAGTTAGCTATTATAACCAGACAATGACTTCTTAATTTCAGTACGCATGCTGACCATTTGAATGTGGAATGGTTTGTTCATTCAGACAAAGCAATGTATTAGGTCATTACACAACCCATAGGTTTGCCGAAGAGAATGGGGTGACCTTAAATCCTTGATTTAGTACTATTCTGCTATTTAAAATAATTTTTAAAGACTCCTGTGCATTACCTGCGTACACGTTCGACATCTGCATCAGTCCGCAGGTATTTTTTTGCAGCCTCGCCTTTACCATGTGATAGTGTATCTTCTGGGTTGACAAATGCCTATTTCAAACATAAACACACAAGAGACATTAGAAGCCAGAATGTTTTTTCTAGTCCAGGCAGCTTGCTATAAAGGTCACTCTTTTTACTATTGCGTCTATAACCTCAAATAACTTACCTAAAGTTAAATGTACGGGTAATAATATATTGTTCACCGTGTTACTGTTTCCTTGGGCCTCGCCTGTAAGTAGGTGGCGTGCTGACAAATTAATGTAATGTAATTTATGCATGTAGATAAAGCCTTCTTGTAAGATGGATGAGCATGGCAGATGACTGATACTCAACCTGAAGTAACGCCAGTGGGCTGAAGGAACATAAGGACCTGGAAGGTAGAACTACTGTCTGTACTGCCTAAGTCTCTTTTTCACTTTCCTTGACAAATTATCCGAAAGCCCTTTTGGATCTCCTCCCTCTTCAGAAGTCTACACTGCAACAGCATCCAAGAGACTCAGCCCACCCTCATTTATGACCAAATAAGGCTGTCCCTTTCCTCTTCGGTACAAATATTTCCACTTTTATGACCCGTTATTACCTTCAAATACTGTAAGACACTATTTGAAAACAACATTTAATTCAGTTAGCACAGACTGCAGTAGATCTCTCCTTGCTGACACAAGTGGTAACACATGCATTCTGCAGGCCGTTCAGCCTATGCAGGGTTAAGTCAAGAAAACCTTTCCATTTTAGGAGAGCTACATGATCGCTTTCTGAGGCAGACTTGATCCCTTTCTGTGAAATATCCTTGGCCTAAAAATTCTGGAGACACACTAGCAGTATCAGTATCAGCAACACTTTATCTTCTCTCACTTCACTAACTGCTTTCCTCCAATTTTTCTTAGTATTTTAAACACTTTTTGATATTAATAAAAACATTTTTACTAATTTGTCTGTTTTAGTATTACTGTCCACCATAAGAAAACCAAGTACTCCAAATTAATGAAGGCCCTATTGTCACCTGCATACATATGGATCATAATATGGTATGAGCGCTAAGACAGGACTCCACTGGACCTACATATAGGACCAGTACAGCTGAGGTGCTTCCACCAGAGCAAAAGGAAGTAAGGTTACAACACAGACATCTGGGTCCTATTTTGAACATACAGGACAGGCTGTGTGCTCTACTATACTCAATCTTCAGCTGTGCCAAAGACCTAGAAAGCTACCAGAAACCAGCAGTAGCTCAAATGCTGTGCCATTAGTACTTCATGAACAAGGGAACAGTTCAGCTGGGTTCTCTCGCACCCAGCAGGAACAAAAAGCAGCATTTCAACTGAAGGACTGCAAAAAAAATCCTTGAAGCACACACCATCTTGCAGAAGCAGATCTCACAAGAATAGCCATGTTCAGGCTCAAATAGTTCATGTTCAAACTCAGGGCTCTTTCAGCCCAGGACCAAGTGTTTCCAACAGTGGCCATGAGCAGATGCCTAGAGAAGACCAAGAACAGGGCAAACACAAAAAGATGCTTCCCATGAGCACTCTCTCCTAAGCTAGATCCAGCCTGTGCATTATTTAGCAAACCTCAGTGGATCTTTCATATACTTATCTAGCCTTCACATCGATCCATGTAAATTTTCAACCTGCTTCACACTCTAGAAAAAAATTAAACTTTTTTTTAAGATAATGACCTACCTGCAATGGGAAGGCTAAAACAACTTAGAATGTAAGAGCTTTAAAATTACTGGATGAAAGGGTTATAAAGGCATAAAAATCCACTTAATATCCCCTATTCTGATCCTACTAGTTGGTTATCCATGTAACGTGGCTCCATATCCCATTTTATTTGCTTTATAAATTGGGTACCCTGGACATCAGCTTTCTGCAGAAGACAGTGGAAACTACAGCTATTAAAAACTCTTACTTGAAAATAATAGAAATGTTTTAGAAGGGTAGAGTAAGTCAAATGCAACTATAAGATACAGTCTCCTAATTATCTCCTAATTAGGTTAAAGACGTCGTCCATTTGAGACCAGCAAAGCACCAGCACGCCACACTCAGAATATCATTAGCGAAGGGAGGAGGAAGAAAAAGAACAGCACCAGTATTTGAAAGCTGAAAAGAAATGAAACATCTGTGGTACCTCTGTATTTCAATACAAATTTCTACCAGAATTTCAATCAATCTACCAAATTTCAATCTATTCCCAATTTCTTACCTTTTTTGTGATTCTGAAGTATGCTGTTATAACACTCATTAGCATCATTTTTAGAAGAACAACAGTTGCATAAGTAGCATAAGCCCTGAAGACTTCATTGTCGATTAACTGGGTCAATTTAGCCATTTCTCCACTTCTCACTGATGACCTTTAAAAAACATTAAAGTTAGGCTAACATCCCAGCAATCCAAAGTTCTGACAACAAGACTGTCAGAATAGCCTTTTTATTTAGCATCACTGCAATAACAGCACAATTTTGCCACTATGAAAAGTTAATTTTCAAACAAATTTATTTTTCCTCGGTTTATTTTCATAATGGCATGATATAATACTTTAAGATGAGAAATTATATTATCATTTAATATTTCGCTTCCATTGTATGCGCTTATTAAACTATCAAAACATAAACCACCAAAATATTTAATGTAATTGCAGAAACAAAATTTAGTCACAGAAATCAGTACACTTTTGCAACAACACAAGGAGTTAGACCAATTTTAAATCGATTAATTTAAACTAGTGAATTTCCCTAAACAGTTACCAGGATAGAAAATGTGATGACATGTGTTACATATTATAGCGTTTAAAGAGGAAAATTTGTATTGCCTATCTTTTTTTTTTTTTTTTTGGTAAAATGACACAATTATAATCGCACTTCAGCTTCCATACTAACCAGTATCTTCCCATCCAGCAATAACTTTTGATCAAACCGAGTTAAACACGCATTTTTCTCCTTTGAGACCTTGTTCTTAAAAATTGCTTTTAGCATGATTCACAGGCAAAGATTAAGTTGTAATGACAAAAAGGCACAGAACTATTTATGCTTTTATCATGGGAGGTTTAAGCTAATGAACTCTCTTTCCAATGAGACCATACCAAATCCACAATCCTACGGAGGTGGTACCTTTTATCAACACCATAGAGTTAAGAATGTGATGAGGACTTAATGCAGGTAAAACAAAAAGTATGTCCCCTTGCACATTCGATCTGTGCTCTGCAGAGAGCAAGGCTTTTGCCTCATCAACTGCTTCAATCATGCACTTAATGAGCAGGAATCCATAAAACTAGTACGTCCTAGCTTCACTCAAGACCAAAATAAGCGTAGTTTCTGTTATAGTTAATTTCATTATTTCCTATGATAACATTTTAACCATAGTAACAAAAAAATATTAACTCAATTACAGCTCTGACAATCTCTCATCTTACTTTCAGAACAGAGTCACTGCTAGCTATAGCCTAAGAGAAAGTGAGCAAGCCAAGAGCAGTAGAAGACTTGCTCTGAAGGCACATCCTTGGTGGGGGGGTGGGCAGGAGGGAAGTAAGCAGCTTCTTGCTCAGGGAAACAAATCTGGACCTGGACCTGCCTGGCTGTGGTGATGGGATTTTGCTCCCTCTTTTATCCTTTCTGAAAGAGTGCTTGGGTCACTGGGTCTAGGGATGACGAGAAATGCAGTATGACTTTCCTGCCTCTCACATCCCAGTACACCAGTTCTCAAGATAATCAGTGACTCAGCAAAGATTTTTCTCAGCAGTTGCTAAAGAACCTGCATAGTTTCACACAACAAAAAGAAGGTAAACCTGTGGCTTCAAAGAGCTTTTCCTTACTGGATTTTAAAGCCGTGCTGAAAATACACCCAAGAGCTATGCAAAGTCATGGAGAAAGTGTTCACTGGTGTTCCTGCGTGCTTCCCGCTGGAACTACACCACATATACCCATTTTCCCTACTTGTAGGCCTGGCTTCTCCAAACTCTCCTAAAGCCCAGGCCTTGCCTTCATCATGAAAAGCAAAGACCAAAACCTTACTGGAAACAAAAGAATTTGCCGTTTTAACACCAGCAGAAAAGCCAAAACGAACCCCACATCCTAAACCAGCCCGGGGCTTACCGGGATATGCCCACGAAGACTACAAACAGCCCGATCTGCAAACGTAACACCTCCCTGCCGTGCGAACGCAAGACCTGGGCCTGCTAAGAGAACAAGTCTAGATCCCACCTAAAGGGTCTCACAAGGAAAACGGGTAAAGACAGTGCCCGGAAAGCGGCCGTGCCCTCGGCGGGAGCGCAGCTACGCCGCCATCCCCATCCCTTGTGACCTCGCCCCAGCTGCCATCGGCCGTTCGCGCACCGGGACGGCCTTTAGTCGCCGCTCGTTCCAACGTGGCTGCGTCGGGAGCGCGCTCAAAGCACGCTGAAACCACCGGGCACCGGCTACAAAGTCAGTCCGGGCACAAGCGGCAGCCGCCGCGGCGGAGCGCTCCCGCGCCGGGCAGCTGCGCTCAGCGGCCGAGCGCGCCCTGCCGTCGGTTCGCCCTTCCCGGCGGGAGGGCGGGCGGATGCTCACGACAGGAAAGCCCCGGCCCCGCGGGGAGCCCCGGCGAGCTGTGCCCCCGCTGATGGCCACCGGGCCACCCCCCGCGCCGCCCCTCCCCACACCCGGCCCCCGCACCGCTCCAGCCCCGCCGAGTTTTGCGGAGCGGCCCCGGCCCCGCGCCCCCCTCCCCGCACCCGCGGAGGGTTTCGCGCCCGGCAGGCGGCGGGGGAACGGGGGGCGGGCGGATCTGCCGCTCCCGCCCGGCAGCGGCAGCCCCCGTCGCGCAGCTCCCACGCACCTCGCCCGCGTCCCCTCGCCGCTCGCCCCGCTGCTCCCGGCCGCCCACTGCGCCTCCGCCTGCCCCGCGGCCCGGACTGGCCCGGCCCGGCCCCGCCTCGCCTCGCCCCCGCGGGCTCGGAGGCGGATCCCGGCTCGGCGCGATGCGAGGGGCCGGCGGGCGCTACCGCCCCCGCGGAGCCGCTGCGCGCCGGAGCCGTCGGGGCCCGCGCGGTGGGCGACACACGGGCGGTTTCTGCGCGGTGGCGCACCCGGGAAGGGGGTTGTTCGGGCTGAGACCCCGGCAAACGTTACCTGGGAGGAAAAGAAGGAAGACCAGGAAAAGCAAACAAGAAAAAGCGCTCCTGTTGGATTGCCCTCGGACTTTGAGACTGATGGAAGCTTGGAGGGAAACCAAAGATCGTGACTCGGCAGGTTTTCGTTAGTGACACGCCACGTCCTGTGACTACACAAACTCCCAAGCAGGCTCAAAGTTTGCCTGAAAAACTATGGAAAGCGCCAAAAGGCTGAGTACTTTGGGCCCCTGTGTTGTTCTGGTGGATCTGAACTTTTACCAAAGGGAAAAAAAAAATAACACCAAAATGCTTGCATTGGCATGCCAAGCCATCAGTGCTGTGCCAGTCAATATGCATTGTGTTGCCTTGCAAAGCGTAACACAAAATAAAGGAACTTCAGGGCTTGCCTCAGACTTCTCCTACGAGCACGCTAAGACGTGATAAAAGGAGGAAACCTGATGTCTGAGCTTCCCACTGCTGCTTCAGAGGAAGTTACGCTGTTCCCACAGCGCTCCTCATAACCAGAGCAATGCTTGGGACTAAGCAGCTCGTGATAAACAAGACTCAAGGAGGTAGAGATAAATGTACTCAGGTGCCCAGGAAAGATTTCAGAAATAATCCTAAAGGTATGTACAAAGTCAGATAGGGATGCAATTTTTAAAGCTGCGTCATTGTGGAAAAACTAGTCATAGGTACATATATTCAGTGTTCATTGATCACCCAGGAGAAAAGCCGTTTTCATTAGTTGTAGGTAGGATATAAAGCAGAAATGCAGTTAGAAATTCTACAAAAATCACCCTTTCCTTTGGATTTCACATTCCTGTTTTACAGATTCTGGAAATTTAGATTGGCGTATGTGACCTTAAAAAACGCTTCTGAAATTGAGAAAGCTTATACATTCCCAGTCTTTGGATTTTGAGGCCAATAGCTTACTGATCTTTTCCCACCATCATTGAATTCCTCTAATTCTGAGGAAG
The DNA here is from genome assembly GCF_009769465.1 of Tauraco erythrolophus. NCBI lineage: Eukaryota > Metazoa > Chordata > Aves > Musophagiformes > Musophagidae > Tauraco > Tauraco erythrolophus. Next base: position 83,733,620 of record NC_141468.1, read on the forward strand.
GTACAGAAAAAAGATACGAGGAAGGGAGGAGGACAAGAAGGGAGGGAAAAGAGGAAGGAAGGATGAAAGAAGAAAGAGAAAAAAGAAAAATAGAAAAAAGGAGAAAAAATATAAAAAGAGAAAAAGTGAAGAAGACAGAAGGGAAGGGAAAGAAAAGGGGAAAAGGAGAAAAAGGGAAAAAAAAGGGAAAAGGTAAGAAAATAAGGGAAAATAGAAATAATAAAAATATATAAAATAAAATATAAAAAATAATATTAAAGAAAAAAACTAAAGAGAAAAGATAAGAAAATAAAAGGAAAAAATAAAAAATAAAATGGAAAGACAGAAGGAAAGAAATTAAAGAAATAAAGGCAAAGAAAAAGAAAGGGAAAGGGAAAGAACCAAGACGAGAAGTCAGTATTTCTTGCAGACCCTGAACCACTTAAGAGTGTGGAGGAGTCTGAGTGCAAAACCAGAGCCATAGTCAGTAAAGCAGAAGTGAACTCGTGCTCAAGGTCTATTTTCTTCTCAAAGTTCAGTGGCAGCATAAAGTGCCTGTAGAACATTTGAAAACTGCCGTGATCTAAGCGAGGTTAGATACATAACTGTGGTGATAGTTGCTCCTGAGGGGCCCATTCGCACAGTCCTTACTCATGTGAATTGTCCCTTCGATGCTAATAGGATTACTCCTGCAAGTCAGGGCTGCCGTATCAGCCCGATGCCCAGGGTTATACTGATCATGAAGGGTTCATCTTGCAAACCTCATTCATGCGAGCAACCTTTCTTCATGACAATTTTCCCATTGACTTGAAGAACTATTCATATAGGCAGAGACAGTAGAACCGGGACACAAATTTAGGGTCAGCATAAAAGTAGGAATACTTTTTTAGTAGGAATAGTTTTTCATTTAACCTCCAGCAAGGAATAGATACTCCCCAAGAAGGCCAGATAAGTGCAATCACTCTCTTTAGACTGCAGGGAAGGTGAGGGAGAGGCATGTATTGATCAGCCTTGTTCATCCTGTCTCCTTCTCTGGCTCCATTTATTCACCATAATTAGAGCGGTAAAGAAGGTACCAACAACACATTTTCACCACATCTGAAGCTTTTGTTCACCACTCCCTTGCTAATATAAATTAGTTGTTTCCTCAAATAGCTCTTCTGTAAAATTGAGAAATTATGCCTCCTGTATTAAGTCAACCAATGATTTAGAATAAAAAAAACCCCCACAAAATATTAACACCAAGATTCAGACCATATTTTAACTCAAAATCTGAAATACTGTTTAAATGCCAAAAGGGAACTGTTACAAAACTGTTTAGTATAACAGACCAGAGTCAGTTTTTGTACTACTCCATTAAAACCTACACCCTCTGGTTAAAAAGCACTTTTGCTGTATCAGATGTCGACATCTATGTAATTTCGCCGTGATTCACATGCTTCTGCTTCAGAAGATCTCAAACTGCTGTCTGGTTTCTCTGGGGAGCTGCTTCAAAAACAGCAAGAAAAGATCTTTCCTAACTCCAGTTAGGAGTGCTTCCTGCTGGTTATTGCTCAGTCAAGGCTTCTCTGGCATAAGCTGCCCTTTGGTTGAGCTTCCAAGTCCATCCTTCCATCTCTCTTACTGACACCATGTTTTTCAGGACAGCAGTCCTCAGCAGTGGAATTCGAGGTGTGTTTTTTTTTTTTTAATTCCAGTTGCTCACTTATGAGAAGGAAACGAAAGTATATAACTGAAGTCACCAGTGACAGTGGGTGGTGACAAACAGTGAGAAAAAGTGAAAGGGGACAGTCTCCACAAAGCACAAGAAGGTTCATATCTGATGATTGTCTGCTCATTTATACAGCATTAATACTTTATTCAAAAAATCTCACAAAGCTCGTTTGCTGGTCATTTCAAGAGACGATGAGTAAAGTAATCCTCAAAAGTTGCTTACTGTCTTCCAACAAGTAGCACCATTGCTACAAGGAACGTGCCAGACAGGCAGGGATCAGAAGTTATGATGTGGACATATCATAAGGAATACTCCAACACATGAAAAACATCTGTAGACTGTTGCCCTACACAGCTTGATGTCCCACTTGAGGAACAACTCAGAAGGGGATCGGTGGACGTGCAGGCAAACCTTTTCTGTAAGTCTCTGTAGAAGCACATTGTGCATCATTTTTTGCCTTGATTCCTCTTCGTTGCATCCGAATACTGCAGACACGGTCTCGCTTCTGAATATACGTCTGCAGCACAGAGCTGTCTTTGCTGCTGACAGTAATGCATATGTGGTGAGGTATTTAAAGTCCCCTGCTGTACTGAAGGGAAAAAGACATTAACCTCAGCGTTTGTGATGCTCTTTGAGCTGTACAATTGTTTTTATTAGGAAAGCAAGGTATTGTGTGTCATTAAAGGCCATAAGAGAGTCGATAGCATTATAATGCTCAGATGTGTTGATAAAACAGATTTTGCAGAAGCCATAGTAAGTTACTTTTAAACTAATCCAGTGAGAAGACTTATTTGTTAAGCATTATTAAATAAAGCTTGCAGAACAAAATCTAATCCTTTAAAATAACAGAAGTAGCGGAAGGAGAAAATATTCATTATAAAAGCAGAAGGGTTATCAAGTTTCATTTCACAGACTGAACAGAAAGGAGACAAAGTATAGAGAGCAAAATGAGTTTTAAGACATTGAGGTTTTAATCATTAATAGAAGAGTCCAGTAAAGACAGGTTTTCCGTATTGTTGTACTACTGCTGTGCTCTAGTGGCCCAAGAAAATTACAAAGCTGGAGACCAAACTGGAAGGTTTCTTGGTACAGTGCCACTTCAAATGCACACAGAAGGCTAACAGTCAGTTTAAGTGAGCTACTGAGAAGGCATAGAGATGCTAAAAAGTCTCTAGCAAGAAGTCACCAAGGTATCTCTGCAGACAAGAGATTCCTGGAAGTAAACGACCAAAAGCTTTACAGATACTGGAGATACCTGTAGATGTGCAGACCTGGTATGTCTATAGACAAATAGGTAAAGTTATGAAGTTAACTTTTAAAGTGCTCCCAAATCGTACTATGAGGTGTTTATCCTTCTGTAGATGTAGATATTTATGTGAGGCAGGGGAAGGGCTAGGCCCTGTGGATTGAAGCAAGCTCATTTTTCCATGAGGGTACTAAACCAGTCTCTGACGGTCTGGACCTTTGGACTGTTAATCTTAACTGGATTCATGTCACAGTTGCCTGTCAATAGGCTAAATGGTCCTGTCACTCATTATTAGTCATCTAAAACTAGAGTTTCTTAACACATTCTGTATATATCAGTGGTGGGATGTGAATCATGTTTAGCTAATAGAAGAGCTTCTGCCTGGCAGCTCGGAGGTGCTTGTGGGAGCTGAAGGCATGCAAGGAGAGGTGCACTCCTGTGCAGGTAACTACTATTAAAAATAACTGTTTTTGAGGAGTAACCATCTGAAACAGAGAGCTTAAGTGTTACCTGTAAGCAAGGTATTGATCAGTAGTAATCACCTGCCCTGTCAACTGCCATTTATCACTGATCTGGTGATAGGACTGTGGGTGGGATTCTGTGGAAGTACTAGATCAGAGGATGTGGGGAGAGGAAACACCAGCTTTTGGGTGTCTGTTGTCATCCTGCAGGAGACGAAGGCAGGAGATTCCTGCCTTCAGCAATTCAGCTGTCTCCAACTCACAGCTTGAAAGAAGTTGTGTAAGGAATGCAGAATGAGTACATTGTGCTCCATGAGGACTGAATGCCCAAAGTGGGCTCATCTGGGAGTTAAATTTCTGTGTGAGTTGTTCTTATGTAAGAAGGCGACCTGTGTAGTCAGTGTGAGCCAAACATCATTGTTTTAAAAAATCAATTATCTGCAATTATAGGACCTACTCCGACAGTAGCTTTGCAGTATGCAGAACCTTCCCAGGTAGCACAGATATTTTTATTAGCATCCTCCCCTCCCCCAGCTCTCTGTTCAGAGCCAAGTTTAGAGTCAGCAAAATGACTTGGAACCAGCACATTTTATCCCCAACAGGCCAACCAGCCACAATTAAACTATATTACCATACATTAGGCTTTAAAGGGGTTCCTTTACTGCAGTATATAAAAGGCTGTAAGGAGAGGCAGAAAGAGAGAGAAGATAAACATTTCACATGCAATGGGTTAAAGTCCTCGCCAGTGTAAGTCCATCGACTTTCGTTGGGTGGGGATGAATACAGACAATTCGATATTTAACAATCAGCAGCTTTTGCTTAGCTGGCAAGAAAAGAAACAATTTAAGGTCCAGATCCTTCCCTGTGCTCTTTCTGTCTTCCCGAATCTTCGCTCGGTTGCGGTAGCTCTCTGCTCCCAGGAACGACACTCCGCAGGGTTGGCTGTTGGGTATTTTCTGCTGCGGTGCAAGATTACTCCTCGTGGTTTTACGGCGCAGCAGTAGACTTTAATAGTCACCTGAGACAATTATTCAGATACTGTATTGTGCAGCAAGATTGCTTTTGAACAGCTGCAGAAATACTTACTGGAGACACACTCCCTAAAGCCCTGGGATGGGAAGTAAAAACAAACAAACCACAGCAGCAAGACAAGAGTCTGCATCTTGCTCTGTCTTTTAGCTTGTAAAAAAAATGAGTTGTGCAAGTGATTAAAAGTTAATTGGGACAGGGACCATTTTTCATTTAGTGGTCCATGTAACGCCCGGTAATAGTAGGCTACAAATTCATATTCAGTCACTATCCGAACACAAATCCTCTTTGGGCAGAGTTGTGACCCGGTGTATGGTGCTTTGCCATGCAATTCTCATTAAAAAGAGAAAGAGGTGATAAGACAGGGATGCAATTATTCTCTCCAGCAGTGATGATGTTCTTTGGTGCAATCCCATTTACAAAGAACATCACAAAATCATACATTCCTCTGGTAGAAATGGGCAATTTTCTTTCTCATAACTTCAGCCTTGCCATTCTGGTGAGTACTATGCCTTCACAAAATTAGTTTCTTCCCCCCCCCCCCCTCACCCCGAGCCATGATAATCAGTGTTTCTCTGCTACACTCTGTTGCAACGAATTAATTTCCCTGCCATTGCAATTCTAACTAGTCCTGGTGAAAATCTTTTGGCTGGCACAACACGTTGTGGCTTAGCTTGATGCCCTATGTTGTTTTAAGTGTCACTGTACAAAGGGATATTCAGCTGCGCTGTCTATTTAGCTGGAATAAAGCAGGCTCATAAACACATAAAAGTTTATGGATCTCTTAATAGCTATCTAGTCATCAAATCCTACCTCCAGCTTTGGACTCGGGAGGATCTGGCAGTATAGTAGAGGGAGAGAAGTTCTGCTTAGGTTGGTTTCTGAGAAGGATCCCTGCTGCTTTTTTTTTTGCAGATGGGCAGTTGGCAGGGGGCTCAGTAGGCTCTGCTAACCCACTCCTCCCCTGTATCATAACCACTTTTCTCTTATGACGCAGTTTGAACTTTTCCTCAGCATCTTCTCCCAGGATGACCCTGCAGGCAAAGTCAAGCTGGGACAATGTTTTGTACTAAATACGGTGCGTGATACGTTGGGAATTTAGTGGCTGGAAGACTGCTTGCTCCCTTTTTACTGATGTGTGTTTCAGTGAAGTTGCTCTTGATTTATAGCTGATAAGCAAAATCAGAATCAGACCCTTGCTGCTCATTTCTGTGGGAGCAGGGCTGGGCCTTACGTGCTCTTGTGCTCATTATATACCCCAGTATCAAGTCTCACAGCTTTGATTCATAGAGTTCTCTTTAATTTGGTACATGCAGGCTTCCAGACTAGATCACACAGCAGCAGGATAACAATCCTCAGGAGAGCATTTCAGTTTGAGAAATTCATGAAGAGGGTGACTTTGCTGCTTACTTTCAATGACACTTGTGGAATAGGAAAGAGAAGAAGTGAGTGAAATGGGATTGCCAGCCTGTTTCAAAATGTGTGCTCTGTTATACACCCGATGACAAATAACATCCTCCATAACACGGTTCTGGTAGCTGTGCAAGTTTTTGTCGGGCTGTTGTTTCTTCCCCACTGTAGTCTGTCTTTGCACCTTTAGGGCAAGGTTTTCTCACTTGTGTGCACTGCACACAGGAGCTCTCAAATACACCCTTAAGCCCTTCTGTGGAACAGGAGTCCACAGGCCTTGCCTGGGGAGGGTGGAGGTAAGCAGGAGGAACAGAGCCTCTTTCTGCCATGCAGCAGGGAAAGACCTTGAATTCACCCCTTTCCTCCTCCCATCTCCAGCACTCTGACCAAGAGTGCTGAATTCAGAGGGGGAGAGAAGTCGTCACGTTGTGAGATGGTACAGATCCAGGGCAGGTCACTTCCTCGTGGAGCATCACCAGGTTTCTTCCTGCTGCTTTTCTGAGCTGTGAAAAAACGGATGTGCTGCCTTACACGGGAAGGATTGCAAAGCAATAACATTGCCTTCTTTCATCAGGAATGAGCCACTCTGCTACTGGCTAAGGCATTTTACTATCTGTTTGGGTATATTGAAGCTGAGGGAAAAATATACCCTTGGCAGTAGCTATAGTGAATCATCAAGATATGCATATGTATGAAATGACTGTAGGAGCTCTGCAGCAAGAGACGATGAGAAAGTGTTCCTAAAAGAAAAATAATTGGCTTCCCCCTTTGGATTTTGCCCCTTTCCAGGGAAGATTGGCTTCCCAGCCTGGTAGCTACACGAAGAATGTTGGGAACTGAGCTCTTAATGTTCTTTACCCCATCCTCATTCCCACACAGATGAAGAGTTGCAAAGGGCAGTATTGGCCTCTAATGGTAGCCTGAACCATCTCTTACAATAAAAATTACTTTCTTGTGAAGCTGAGTAGTGATTTTGGCAGCATTGCATGTTGAAGAGAGTTGGAGAAATGTGATTGACCGTATCCTAAGAGCAGAACAAAGAGAAGGTACTTGACATACATCCTCCTCCTAGTCCATGTCATATTGCCCTGGCAGAAGTGTCCCAGAGCATGCAGATCATGACCTAGACTTTTGTCTCTAGTGAAGTAAAGAAGCTACACGAAGCTGCAAACTGAGGATCTGTGTATTGTGAGGGAGTGTGGAACACAAAAAGTGACATGAATTCTAGAGATCCGTGTTCTTAATGCTGTTGGGAGGTGTCCTTTAAATGTAATTTGCCTTCCAAAAATCCTGGGTTAGAATGCAGTTAGATAAGGGATGAGATGTATGTTAAGAGAAGGGAAAATTGTAGTAATGTTGCTTTACTACTTCTAGTGAGATGCATGACTGCTATCACATAATCCATGTTTGGATGGATATATATTTGGGCACTGCAACCCAATAGAGACCCAGGCACTAAGGCATCCTGATTTCAGAATTGGTTCGTTTGCTTTGGTGGGTTTTCATTCCATCCTCACTGCTTCTTTTAAAAGGGTTGTTTATTTTGTGATGTATTTAATTTCAATGCCTCAAGATTCTGTATGTGTGTGTGCTCACACTGTTAGTGTTTGTGGGAATATGCTTGAAAATGGTGCTTTTGGTGACAAAAAATAGTCATATGTGTGCAGATCCAATCATTTACTGCCTTTTCAAAAAATCAGTTTGTTTCATAAGATAATCTTAGTGACAACAATTGTCAAAAAGTTATTCAATAGCAGTCTTCTTCTTGCCTTTTACATATTTTCTTCCTGAAACTTCATAACCCATTTGAGCTCAGATAATTCATCTTGGAAACAGAAGAAAACTTTCAAATCCTTCTTTAACACATTTAAGGGACTTTATGTGCGTATATATCTTTATGTTTTGTGCTGTACAGTTCAGACTCAGCAAGGGATCGTGAAGAATAATGATCTTGCTCAGCTGTGCACGGTACGGAGCACTGTACACACAGTCACACTGAGGCCAGTTATGCAGTAGTTCATGAGATACAAACAAATAAAAGTTGATTCAATAATAATAATATGATCCATACTGGCCAATTTCAATTTGTAATGCTTTGTACGGAGTAGAGTTACCTGCTTAATCAGATAACTAAATCTGAGGTGGGGCAGACAAATGACAATCTTTCTAAAAGGGCAGATAATACTTAGTATGTTGCTCCCCCCCTCCTTATTCCAAGAACAGGAATAGAAAATCTTGTTATACCCACCTCAACAATGACCTGAATGAACTACAAGAAGAGGTGAGGGAATAACCAGTCAATGACGACAGCTCAGTTCTTGGATCCTCCTGTGAAGCCTGACAAAAGTGCCGCTGCGACAGTCACATACTGTCATTTGCTGGGAAGTGAACCAAGATCCTGAACTTGTTTCAACAGCCAACTGAACAATTAATTGTCAGATGATGACTTTTGGTCACTAGCCGTCCTGACATTATGATAGCAGGGACGAAGATTTCATGCTCCACTTCTACCTTGTGGGCTTCATAAATGTCTCTGCGCGCAGTAGTTTTTCATCTTTCAGATTGTGGTCTGAAGTCTACCAAAGTCAGTGAAAAGACCAACTACTTTAGACCTTGTGTTCAGTAAATGTTAAATATCTTTTTTCCAGAAAACTCTGTATCGAAAGTCAATGAAGTTCAAGTCCATGAATCATATGACACAGTCCTTTTAGCTCCATGTCATCTGGATTTTGGTGACCTAGAAACCAACAACTGCCTCACCTTGGGAGCTCTGTTGAAACTTGTTGGTGAGTACTACGCCCAGGTATTCACAGAGTGGTTTTTATCACAAGCATCTGTTGTAACACTTAATCCATCCTTATGGGTGGGCAGCCTTCTGAAGAGGAAGCTTCAGATGTTGTGCTTACTCTAGGATGGAAGCCCAGTTACGTCCTCCCTTGCTGAAACTGACTTCTTTTCCTAGGCAGGACTGCAGGATTTGCCCCTTAACTTTGTAACAGTTACGTAATTAGCTCGTAACAGAGTTAATGACTGTGGCTAGTTTGGGGGTGTAATTTTTTCTCATCCTTCTTTTGGTTTTCTTGGCTCTCAGTCACTTCATTGCCCTTCCAGACTGCAGCAGTCAAAGCTAATGGCTGTTCAGCAGCATAAATTAACCCCTTTATCTGCCCTGCATCATCTCATATCCCAAGGGCAGATTCTAGCCCCGTATATTTAAATTATAGATACGTTCACTATTACTCTTAGTTCATGTTTTCTTTAAATCTTTCATGAAGTTACTTTAGTCATTTAATTCTGAGTTTCCAGGTGCACTGTTTCATTTTTAGGCTCTAAAAAGCCTCTCTGAAATTGTGCCCACTCTACTTTGGAAACCCGTCAGGGACTCTTACCGCTCCTTCTCACCACTCAGTATTCCCTCTACTCTTCCCGTGACAAGGCAGATCAATTGATATTAATGCTACATGAGGGAGATCAAGGGCACATTACAGAGGCCTGATTTGCCTGAATGGGGTCTTTCTGCTACTGACCTTCCACAGAAGCTCCTGTTAAACTCTGTGGACGTTCCATTAATTCCATGAGCGTCAGTGCAAGTTTCCTTCCTTTACTAAATTTTGCTGAATAAACAAGCCACCTAGAAAGTTTCATGACCTTTTGCAATATGTTCAGAAACACGTAAAATATAACTATTGCTTAATGGGCTGACGCTCACTTGAAGTCAAGTCCTTTGACCACCATTCTTGCAGAAATAAGAGTAGTTGACTTGTTTCTTTCACTGCAGAAGACCTGATCCAAATCCTATCGAAGCCAACAGACTTTTTTTTTTCTAACTTATGGGATATGGCTCACAGTCAGCTTAAGTGGCTCACAAGGATTTCAATTATTTTTGTGCTTTTGAAAAATAAGCCCAGTCACAAGTAGTGGCACCTCCTTTAAACCTGAGTTTTCCTGGTGATAAAGAAGGTTCACAGAGTGAATGCTGAATGAGTAGGGCCTATCTGCAGTGTATGATCACAAGTGCAGAGATTGATAGCAATGGTATGTATTTTGTAAGAACTTTACCCTACAACAGCTAGAGATAACAGATCAGAATAAACACTGAAGGGACGAAGTTTCCATCTAGTAAGTCCACGCCAGTAAAGTCTCACATCTCTTACAAAGCAGCAAACTTAATTTTTCACTTCTGCACTTTCGCACAATAGTTTTAACAAAGAATACTGATCGGCTCCCTGTGTAAATTCCTTAGGGGATCAAAGTTCATTGTGTAACACTGGAAACAAGGAAGGAAAATAGTGTTGTATCGTAATATCTTTCTGCAGAATGAGTGGTGGTTAAAATGTACTAGCCAGGGGTTTTCTTAGAGTCTTTTATCAGTTTGATTTACGTATCGGCAATGGTGGAGGATTAGGACAGGTTGTAATGAAACATGGTTTAATTTCTCCACTGTTGTGGTGTGAATGCTCTAAACATAGCATGCTTTATTAAAAATAACATGAGTACTGTTATTTAACTGGAGCAGTAGCTACATGTTCCAGTTTAGCTCCATGGTTTAAAAGTGTAAAATAAAAGTCAGACCTGTCACAACACCTAAAAGTGGATATATATGCTTAGCTGTGCAATTGCATTAATGTCAGTATTGTGTATATTGTGCACTAATTTAGGCATGACCATAACTCATTGCAAGATTCAGGCTTACGTTGGAGCAGTAGTAAAATTTTTTTAGTTTTACTACTCGTTTAACAAGCAATAAGAGAGGGTGGTGTGAAGATTCAAAAGTTCCACTCTGTACATGTTGAGGCCTGATTAAATACTGCACAATCTGCTGAGGATTCCTGTTACATTTGTGGAAATACCTGAAAGAAACTACAGAGCAGTTTGGTAGAAGGAGTTCATCTATTTAGGGAAGCTCCCTGCGTTGACCGTACCAGGGCTGGGTGAGTTGAATTTCTCCCACAGTGCTTAACTTCTTCCTTGTAACCTGCAGGTATTGACTTACACAATTCAGCTTTGTTGATCCTTGTGATCGTGCTGCAAGTTCTTTGATACTTGGCGTTTTTTTTCCTGAAATCCAAATCCTTCAAGTAGGTGAATCTGTGAAAAATTCTCTTGATAATCTGTTGTGCTAACAAGGGAGGAGCGAGCTAAAAATTGTGGCTGAGTACAGCCCTAAAGGTCAAGCCAACAGAACACAGAACACTCAGAAACAACACTCTTATTTAAAAAAGGAATCCATTATAAGTATTTTCACTTACAGACCTTGTGTTTTCTAGACCTGATTTTTTTTTTCTGTGTGTGAATCGGTTTACTTCCTGAATCAGTTACTTTGGTTTTAGCTTAGGTCAAAGGTTTGGCAACTGTTTCCCCTAATTTTATTTTAATTAGACTATCTCTGATTTTTTTATTCTCTATTAAAAGAATATTAAAAAATTGCAAGTTCTGCAAAGCCTACTTCTCTGGTCAGTACAGAGTGCCCTCACATCACATTGCTCTTAATGGAAATTAATTGTATCATGCCTATAGACCTTGGAGCAATTTGGTGGATATTAGATTCTTAGACATCTGTGGTGGTTTATTATTGATTAAAGAATGAGAGGAAATCTCATGGCTTAAGACCTTGTGCTGGGATTTATGAATTACTTTTTTTCCTATGTGACCCTTGGCAGGTCATTGAATCTGTCTTTCAGTTTCCCATCCGTGAAGCAGGGAATAACGATGATTTTCGGCTGCTGCTCTTTGTCCATCATGCCTGCTTAAATAGTTCACTCTTTGGAACAGGTCTTGTTACTTGCTGCTGCAAAGAAATCTCATTCCGAGTTAGGATCTGGAGCTGTAATACGAATAATTAATATCAGCATTAAACAGTCAAAGGTATTACATCCAAGATGCATTTGGCCTGAGGCCCACATAGGTCTTAAAATGATGGAATTTTAATTGATTATTTGGAATTAGACCTTTTCTCAGACTAGCTAAGTCACTTAAGACCCACACATGCTAGCTATATTTAGAGGTGAGGAGGTGGCAGAGTAATTCTTAAAGTGCTCTGTTTCTAATAACCCAGGTGAGTGACAGTCTGTGAGTGCTGCCTCTTTTCAAACAAACATGACTCACAGCCCCAGGCAGAAAGCATGTGCAGGTTAGAAAGTGTCTTGAACCATCCACATTCAAGAAACAATGAAATACAGCCATAATCATAAACGTTTAATTTAATAATTTCGGGCTAGTACAAGAGGGTAGGCATGCTAATGGCTTGGCAACTGTAACAGTAAAATTCAAAAAGGCTGTGTAAAATTTGTGTGAGGGGTTTAAGGTGAGTCTGGAGTAAACAAGACAATATTTTCATCCCACAGCACACCCTGATGCTTTCAGAAAGCAGAGATGTAACTGGAGTATCGGGCATTGTTATGAATTCTGCATAAACGTCATCTTTACAAGAATAAGATTATCTCCAGTGTCCAAATCAAAGGCAAAATGTAAATGGCCTTCTAGATGCATTGATATTTAATTCTCATCCCCACAGATATGGCTGTTTCACAGGTTTTCTCGTCCCAAACAATTACTAGCACCCATGAATGATCTTTCTCTCTCTCAGAGAGTGTACATGATGAAGTGAAGCTGTGTCCTTAGACACTGCCGGGGTGGTGCAACCACCCTAGCCATCTCACATCTCAGACCAAAGCTACAAATAATCAGCAGAACAGGGAGAAGCTGGTTTCCCAATGCGAGAAGAATCCTGCTGTCTTCTTGAAAGATGCTTTATGTCCTTTGTGCTCCTGGGGACACTGGGCCCAAGCGGTTCTTGTTTTGCGTCCCAAGCTTGTCGCTGACCTCGGCACCCAGCCACGTTGCACTGTTCTGGGTGAGATTACCCAAGGCAAGCTCATCTCTGGGAATCTAAGACAGTATTGCCAGGAACTCCCACTGATGCAACAACTTCATTTCATCACGAGCTGTAAAGTTAAAAGCACTCTTGGTCTTAACTGCAATAGCAACGCTCGGCTGGGCTCTGGGATGGCTGCATCTTTGTTCCAGCAGATTCTCCATAAAGAAGGCAATGGTTACATGAAAAATGAAGCCAGTTATAGCTACTTACCTTCTTAAGGTAGTTTCAGTAGAAATTAAACATGGTCCTTCTTCCCTCAAATCTTGACCTCTTTTTTAATAGTTCTCATGTTTCATTTCCGAGAACTTGCATTCAGTGAGCATGAAGTGACATTTTTGTGTAGTTTGCCAGTTAGTGCAATACATGTAACAACACTGGAAACAAGTTAGGTAGAAGACACAATGCAGAGGATTTGGTTCAGAATTTCCTCACCTCCTTGCTTCCTGCAGAGCAAACATGATACTGATTTTGTGTTTGCCTCCCAGTTCTGTTTCTCGGCATCGCACCCAGTGACAGGTGAGACCCAGACATCATACCTGCTTAACAGCAAGTGCACGCCCAGCTCTGCTACTGCTAATGAAAACTCTCTGTGTCAAAAAATCAGTTTGGCATTACTCAGTCGTTTTGAACCAGACTTGAGATTCATGCATTTTAAAACATCTCCTTCATGTGGGCTTGAGAGAGCCTGGCAGCCCGGGAAAATAAACACCCATGTAGCAAGGAGCTGGTGAGGGAAGTTGTTTGGTGTCCTCTCACCTATCTACTAACGTGCCTTCAACTCTGACCCACTTTAGAGGGTGGTGTCTCATGTAATCCTTTGTCTTTTTAAGATTTACGTGTGTAAATAACTGTATAATACTTATATAGAATCTCTTCCATCAATGTAAGTAAGCTGCCAAGCTCTGAAACTACCAGGATGTACTAGACAGAAGGTTCATCTGGTTCCTGGGGCTGTTGTACCAGCTAAGATCAGCTTAATAAAAGTATGAGAAGACTGAGAATTAGCAATATCTACAATGTGTAGTGCTTTATGCAATATCTCTTTAACAGGCAGTATTTCGTTTGCATTATTGCCTAACATTCAGATTCGGTTCTACTTTCAGAAGTTCCTTTATTTCCACACCACTAGAGTTAACTATTTATTTGCAGCTAACCAAATTGAACTGTGCGTTGTTTTTCAGTTTGGGCTGGTCAGTTTACAGTTGCTAAATACCTGAAGTATAAGATTTAAGATATTTTCCAAAAGTTTGTTCCTCAAAATTAATAATCCTATATAAAATTTTCATTGTCTGCATAAATATCCGGTCCTTTTTTGTATCTTGTCAAGTTCTTGGCTTCCAAGAGAAATTAATTTCAAAGTCCAATTATATGCTGGGTAAAAAGGTGTCGTTTTTTCAGGGTTGGATTTTATTCTTCCTAATGGCATTGAATTGAATTTGTCTTCTGATTCTGTGTTATGAGACAGTGAGAAAATAAGCTCCCTGTGTCTTGGTTACTGACACACACTTCTGGGATTATCCATTTCATAAAGGACAGTCTTATTATCCGCATTTAAACCAGAGACAACAATTTCAGGGTTAGATGCAGTGATTAGCAAATGAACCATACTTACACTGCAAGTTAATACTCGTGGGGTTTTTTCTTCCTAATATTTGCTACTGTCACTAGCAGCTTCCAAGAAAGGCTTTACATCTGCTGCCTGTGACCTCTCACTTCATCTGCTACAGTGAACCCTTCTCTTCACCCACACTGGCTCCGAAGTCCAATAGCAACTGGAAGATTCCTATCGATTGCAAAAAGCCTATAATCAGGTCGAGGTGAAGTGCAGTGTTAAAGGGACAGTTCTATTTCTTTTTTGTTCCCCTTCTAACTCAGCCTGGGAAGATTTGGCACTGTTTCCAGACTGCTTCAGGCTTTCTGCCTAGGATTTCATTTTATTAACATATGTAGAAAAAGTATAGTACCCAAAGTGGCCTTTTCTCCTAAACCCTGGATTCTTTCAGTGCCTGTTTATTCTCTTTAGGTTTCTACTTAATAGGCTGTTGCCTCGAGTTGTAGCTTCTGTTTCCTGCAAGAACTAACTTGCTTCATTTATCTGCCCCTGCAATACGGGACTTTTCTCCTGAAATCATGTCCCATAAAAACCATTGCTCTAATCAGTCATATTCTTGAGGAAGCTGATAAATCAACAGTAATCTAAACCCAGCCTCCCTTCAAGTGCCAGCCTATGTCAAAGGGCTTTGGAGTTCGTGCCGTTCTGTGTAATGAGCTCTGCCCTGGGAAGACAGAGAAAATACAGCCTGGGAGCTGGTGAATGTTTGAGATTCTTTCTCCTCCTGAGCAGGGTTATGATTTTCCTGCATTTCAGTAAAATACTTAAAAGCTAATTTAGTCAGTGTGTTGGTGGTGGTTAGATGTGGATGCTTGACCACTAAAAACTGAACTGGCAAGCTACACGCTCCTTTCTCCTTTAAGTCACTTAAGAGAAAGGGAAATGATTATCTAGAGTGAGCTGTCAACCTTTATGCCAGCTTTCCTCCTGATATGATTTATAAAACAGCTAAGATAACCTCTGGGGGGGAGCTTTGCAATGGAAATAGCAAGTGATTCTTATTCTAATGAACATAACACTGTCACAAGTTTAAAGTTCAAATCTGAGGTACGAAGGTTTGGGGGAAAAAAAGAGCCCGTGAAATATGAATGTGACAGCATATGTGTTCATTGCCTGCACAGTGTATGAAACAGCAGTAGTAGGCAAACTTCATTTTTCTAATGAGGTTTAAAATATTTTTCAGTCTTTATCAGGCAGAAGTTCCTCGATACTGGTTGTTTTTTTTTTGTTGCGAGTTGTTTTTGCTTCACACTCTCCCCAAGTGAGACAAGGCATTTTTCTCAGAGCGAGTTGTGTGCCTCTTGGTCCTTCGGCGTTGCAAAACGTACTGTCACAGTTGGCACTCATTAAATAAGCCTTTGTGGGTCGCTGCAGCCAGCAGACAGAAGCCTGAATGGACTACGGGAATTTAAACTCCTGAAGGAGGCTTGTCCTGACCAGCATTTAGAGATACTAAATAAGGATTTACTGGAGAACTTATTTATTCCCATTCTGTAAAAAAAAAAAAACAAAAACCAAACCAAACCAAACCAAAAAAAAAAAAAACCCACAAAAAAACAAGGAAAAGAAAGAGTTCTGGCTATCTGACAGCTTTCTTTGATATATAGCTTTCTGCAGAACTGCTTTGAAAATAAAACTAGTCCCTTTTCCAGAAACTGTTAAATGCAAACCAAAAAAAAAAAAAAAAAAGAAATAATTAGAAAGTTTATAAATCAATGGCACGTTAACCTGCTCCTCAATTTACCCAGCGTATTTCTTATGACAAGAGCAGTATGAATGCAATTTCGATAGTCAGTGAACCATAGTATCTACAGGTTTGCTGAGGCTGATGGCTTTTCACTGGTCAGTATCTTTCTGTCTCAAGGCTAGAGTTGCACTAGCTCCTACTGAAGTAGAGTCAGCTGAGTAGAAAAGGACCGTGAGCTAAAACTTTAACAAAGCTGTGAAAGCACTTAACTAATTCTGCTTATTAGCCTCACTTTCTGAAGGTATCTCTCACTTTGAAGCCTTGTGTAAGTAGGAAGCTCACATCTACTAGCTTCTGGGTGCACTGCTCGGTTGGAAATGGCGTGGTGGTCTCTCATGGGGTTCAAGAACTCTGTGTTGGTCTCTTCCTCAATGGCCCAGCCACCCCCATCCAGGTACAGAAGGGGACAACATGCATGTGGCAAACTCCTGCTCAGTGGAAGCATGAAATTTTCAGTGCGACATCAATGGGTTATGACCTGGAAGCAGTATTGAATGTATCAGAAATCAAAAAAAAAAATCCCTTCTGCTGGTTTGGTATGGTTTGTGCAAATTGTGCAAAAGGTGTTCACAGCCGGTAGCAATACGTGCCACTGCCATGCACTTGCTTGCTGTGGAGTGCTGCCATGCTGAAATTCCATAACTAGCAGCAATATTAACTTGGTCTCACTTATTTCTCCTTCTCACACAACAGCTGTGTGCTTACAAAAAGATACTGAATAGCCTGAAGGCACAAAGAGTTAAAAAAGAGGAAGTGTAGAGCAAAGTTATGTTTTCCAATGTGGCACAGGATTGCAGCTCACTTTACTGTGTTGTGAAAAACAGAATATAGTCTAATCTAGTTTCAAAAAACCAAAAACATGCTTGGGCAGTATTTTCTTAAGCCTTACCTGCTTAAGTAACTAGCTGGTGGGACAGATGGTAGATAAAAGAAAGCTGAATGTCCAGGAAACCCCAACATCCTCTTTGAATTTTTGGGAGAAAAAAAAAAAAAAAAGGGAAAATTAACAGATCCTGTCCTACTCCGGCTGTTCCCAAATGATAGGCACTACCACAGCATTAGGAGGTTCATATTTACTCTGGGAACCTGACTGCACACTGAGTGGGGACAATGTAGCTCAATATTTCTTTCCACAATAATGTCTCCCCAGATATGGTCAGCGCAGGTTTGGATTAGGGAATACAAAAGCTCAGTCTCACAGCTTGTTGAAAAAATCAGGAGAGCACTGGAAATTCTTTCTTTTTGTTTTTCAGCAAAGTTTGAGTTTCCATGGGCGAAATAAGATCAGTAATTCCTGATAAATAGGAAGCTTAGTATCAAAAAACTTTGAAGGTAATAAAAATAAGCAGCCTCTCTGTTTTCTATTAGCAGGTGTTTGAAGCCCTTTTGGGTCTCTTACTGGCACAGAGAGATGGTAAATGCAGTATTTTGCCATCATCACGGGATGATTTATCTGTGGAATGTAATTTTTTATGCAGCTGTTATACCTCAAGTGGTAAATAAGGCTTTGTCTGTGCTCCAAAATTGTGCCACTTTAAATATACAACCATAGTTAAAGTCATACAGCCCGTTGGTTGTCGTTACAGCCCTGTAAAACAGCATTCAGTCCTGTAGTCATACACTATATCCTCAGTAGTCATATAGTTATCCCCAGTATAGCAAGGGGAGCATAGCCGTGGTGATTTTGGACTACTGAAGTGTTTACTGGTGTTACAGTAACAGCTAAAAGAAAAAAAGGCAACCAAAATGTCATGCTGGGAAGGGTCTTGAGTGTAGATAAGGCCCAAATCAGAAAGATTCTGAGCAGCTTCAGGTACAAACCACGTTTTTCTGTGGCCAAGGATAATCGTAGCACATTATGGGCTGTATTAAGTATCATTAACGATGACAAGAGTGTGGCAAAACCATTCCACCGAGGCAGGAAAATGTGAGGTTTCTGGCAGTAGCAGCAGCAGCTGTACCGCTGAGCACAGAAGAATTTGTCAGGATCCAACTCCTGTGCAGAATGAGACCGTTTTATGTTTGTGAACTCTCAGAAGTCCCAGTGTCACCGTGTTACGAAGCTGCTCCTGAGAACTGAAGTCTATGCCATTGTAAAAAATGGCTAAATATCTTGCAATACTTGCTTCTGATTTCGACCAGGCAGTGAAAAGCAATTCTTGCCGATGGTCTCTGATAGGGATTACAGCTGGGTAAGGCTTATTTTAATGCCTGATTTTGGAAGAATCAGGTTCGCTTAAATTAATTGCCTTTTTGCAAGGCAGAGCAATTTAGAGAATGTCTGCCTGGAAACGTTCTGTGGGGTCAGCACAGAAGTTATTCTCCCAACAAGGCAGACATCAGCATAATGCTTAGTACCAGCAGCAGAAAGGCTTTAAATGGCATGCCCCACACATCAAGCCCATGATCTGATTGTCACACCGTTGGATATTTTGAAAAGCTTTTTTTTTTTCCCCCTACAATGTTATATTTGGAATGGCTTTGATTTCATCCTTATGAAAGTAGAGTCATTGTTTAGGATCTTAGTCTCTCCTCTGATTTTATTCAGATTTCTTCACTTCTATATTTGGCCCTGCTGTTGATGTGCAGGGGGGGCACAGATTCTCTGTATCAGAAATGACCCATCTCTAGTGTAGCAAATAACATTCCCTGCCTATCTGACAGAAAGGTGCCAGACTTAATTAGCAATAGACAATGTTTTCAAAAGTGACTAGTTAGAGACATCCTGTGAAAACTGTGACTCTTGAAGACTATCAGGTTGAGCCTCTGGATACACATTCACACTTAAAAATTCACAAATACGTTGTTAAAAAACAGTTGGTGCTCTCATAAGATGCATTTTAAACACGCTACTCTATATCATAGGGAATATATTAATGGCTACTTTCATACACATATTCTGAAACCTAACTTTTTCCCTTATTTGATGCCAAAGACTTGAAATCCTACCTACTTTTGGTTGATATATTCCTTTTTTTTTTTTTTTTCAGAGAAGGGTAAACTGCCAGACCTACTGAGGGTTACCTGCAAAATCTAGAGATGAAACACACTATGGACTATGAGAAGAAAGAAGTTTTAAAACTTACTATTCAAGCTTAGATCTGCTCAGGATTTTACAACTGTATGGAAGCGTGCTTGTGTGAGTGCCGGAATCTTTCACTGTGATAAATGTGTTACCCTGATTCCATCACCAAACTGGAAGCAGCGGCCACTTGCACAGCACACACATGTGCTACACAGCTGCTTTCATGATGGATCTCTTGCTTGCTGACCTGATTTCAACTGGTGTCAACTCAACACTACACTGTAAACTTCTTCAGATGATTAGAAAACATTCCTCTGGAGCTCGTGAACCAACATGAGCTGCAAGCACCATGTTGGGAGATTATCTTACAAATGCAACATCTCTGCAGTGGGACTACATGACTATGCTATTTTTAATTCGCCAGCTGCCTGAATATTAACAATTAGTTGCAATCATATTAAACATCTACCTGGCATTTTTTTCAGCAGGAAGCATGATTCTTTTCTCTTGGAAGGAGCCAGACCAAGTTATATGCTCTATCAACCAAAAGTAAATGTAAGAACCGACCTGAATTCAGTGTTTGTTTTGATGTAATGAGGTATGGTAGACTGAGAAACATAAACTCATTGCAAGTCTTCCATGCAACTGGAATTTGAAATTATGGAACTGGAACAAAAGGTGCCTTCCTCATCCTTTGAAACACTTACCAAATATGTTAAATATTTGTCTGCATTTAGTAACTGAATATTCCTCTGAAATCTCAGTTTTGTATGCCCTGGAAAGATTATTGGATTTGTAGCACCTGCATCTTCAGAAGATTCCCTTTGAACAGAGCATACTCCATCCCCTCCCTGCTCCTAAGCATGCACCAGACTGCAGACAGCAACTACATACATTTGTGCAGGTTTTAGTGCTTCTGGCCGTCAGAACCAGCTGAGGCTCTGGGTACTGGAACACAGAGGAATGAAACTGCTAGCTTCCATCCAGCCTGCAGTGTGGAGAGGGTTTAAAAAAAAAAAAAAAAAAATCATTCAGCTTTATAGAAACAGGCAGTATTCCAAAATTATGTTTGTGGCAGCTTTGGAAGAAGAACCCAAAGTTTTTAAGTTCTCATTGATGGAAACACCCATGCTGGTGTGTTCCAGCTGTTCCAAAGTCCAGCTGTTGACCTAGGAATCCCTGCTCTGGTAGGTGATTAAAGAGATGTAGGCTCTGGAGCATCTGTCACTCCTGTCTTGAAAGAAGTCCAGCAGCAGGCTGCCATGGGAGTGGTGGCCAGCGAGGCAGGCAAGTCTTGCACAGGTCTGGTCTGACAAGCATGAATCTGCCAGAATTTTGCTAATCTTGACCCATGTAGTGTAATTGTTCGGTTTTTAAAGAACTGGCATATTCTAAGAAAAATAAATTCTCACCAGCTTCTGGTTTTTTTTACATTTTTCTTTACTTCTCCATCCCTGTCCTCGAAGAAAAGGTGGCAAAACTGCAGAAAGGGAAAATGAAGAAAAACGCAGTGATAACAAAAAGGGGTTGGGAACAGACTGAAGAGGAATAATGATACAGAAATCTCAGTTCCTGCTGCTCTCTGCAGAGGAATAATAAGAGTGCGCAGGAATAGAAAAAAAGTAAATAAAGACCAAGTTAAATTGGAGATAAGTAAAAATAGCAGCAGGGCGGAGGAATGGAGAGGATGGGGTGGAAATTACAGCAAAAGAAAAAAGGTGGAGACTGGAAGGAAAAAGTGGAAGCCAACCTGACTCCCTTAGCTTAGCACCTGGGGTTAGCAGTAGTCTGTAGCCTTCTGCTTCTACGTCATTCACTCCAGACATTCCACACTCTGCAAAAAGTAAAGCTGAGTTTTACAGAAACTCTCATTTCACGGCAGTTATCCCCAGAGTAAATCCATCTTGTGCTTTGAGATTATTAACAAATTTTATTTTTTAATTAAAGACTATTCACAATCCAGGAGGGAAAAAAAAAAAAAAGACTGAACAGATTTGCACAGGTCATCTGAAGTTTAACGCTTACTATTTTTAAAATACTTGTCTTAAAATCTTACTGTTCTCTCAAGTATGTTTGTGGTGTTTTGTTTGGGAAAGGGGACTGAAGGGAATTGTGTATAACAGAGAGAGAGATACCACGGTAGTAAAAACTAAATATAATCTCTGCTAAAGCTCTGCTTGCAAGATGCTGAGGCATCGGTTCCATTTATATGTGTGCAGACTGATTTCTTGGACCACTTCCAGACTTTTTCCTATTAGAACCTGAGGTCTTCCCTCCGAAATTAATGCCCATTGTTACACATGGAGAAAGGCAAACTTTTTGGTGATACGGCTGTATCTTGTAAACTGTGTAGGTGGTGTGCTCCTGGCTTTGCTTGGCATGTAGGTGTCTCCTTCACCATTCCAACGAGGCCAGAGGAGCTGGCTGAGGAAATCAGGGTGCCCCTTTGCTTTTCTTCTCCTGTCAGATCCTGGCACGATAACCAAACCCTGGTTCTCATTCCTCCACCTTCATCTCTTCTGCCACAGATATAATTACTTGACGTACGTCTTGCTAAGAGATGTCGTATCTCAGATCTTCAAAAAGTCTGTCAAGGAGAAAGCAATGGGGAGGAAAGCTGAGAAACGCAGATGTGGTTTTAGGTCAATGTGTACCGTGAATGTGACAAAACTTTACTGATGTACAAACACTTAGGTGTCTAATTGTAAAATGTGAGCACCTAATACCAAATTTATTTCCTTATTTTTCCCTCTCT
Source organism: Tauraco erythrolophus (assembly GCF_009769465.1). Lineage (NCBI taxonomy): Eukaryota > Metazoa > Chordata > Aves > Musophagiformes > Musophagidae > Tauraco > Tauraco erythrolophus. Next base: position 83,755,475 of record NC_141468.1, read on the forward strand.
GTCTTTCTTTTTGAGTTTAGCCTTTCTTCCTGCAGCAGTATCAATTATTTTTCAATAGTGTCTTGCGTCCCATTCTTTCTCATCTCTTTTTCAGTACCAACCTTTTCTCCGCTAAACCATCAAAGATATTTTTGTTCTTTTACCTATTGTGGCAGAGTCTGTAAACACAATCTTACAAAGAGAATTTCTAAGTGTAAGCATTTGTGATGCACTTGCACTAAAAGCTTTGAATTGCTATCTTTGATAAAGCTATTTGGTTTGATTATATTGTTTTGGAATCGCACATTCAAGTGCATCTCTGAAAAAAAATGAATTTTTCAAACTGTAGTATATTGCATGTCTCGAAATGGAGGAGGATTATTTTTAAATACTGTGTAATCCATGTAAGCAATTGTATTTCTATCCTGAAATTCACACACCAGCAGTTAAGATTGAAATTTAAAGTCCAGCATTCAAAAAGCAACAGCTCCTAATCTTAAAGATGTATCAAATATAAACAAAGTTGACAATAATTATTTTGGTTTTCATTCTCTTAAATTGCTTCCGTGCTTTGAAGACTGCACAGACAGGTATTGCAGGCGGTTCTTGTAGTGAACATGACAAGCATTCCGTGTGAGCGCTGAATAGCAGGTGTAACAGCCATTGGTGGTTCTAGTGCATTTTTTAAGCAGGAATTGAAAACGAAATTCCCAAATACAAGTTCAGATCTCATAGACTAGAATTTAGGTGGGAGTAACTATAGTTTTGGAAATTCAGTGATGTCTTTAAGCTGCCGTAAGTAATCAGGAATAAGTGTATTCAAATAGCAGAAGCCCAGAAATGCAGCCAGCTATAAAGTTACACGATATATTGATCTCAGCATCCGAGGCATGGGCAAACCTTCCCTTCATAAACCTTTGCAGCTGAAGACATCACTACCCTGGGACAGACATCACAGCACCCACCAGTTCCATCAGTGGAAAGGATTATGTGATCCTTCTTTAATCTGTTCCAGTCAAAAATCAGTCAGGTTAAACAGTAACTGAAGTTGAAAAATATAATCCACTATGTTTAAGTGGAAGTTAATTATCAGGGTTTTTTTCACCTGCCATGTTCAACGGCAAGACATCCAGAGAAATTAAACATAGATGCTGCCCACACTTACACGTTTACAAAAAATATTTCCTTACTCTCACGTGTCGCCAGTGCAAGCCATTGAACACCCTCTGAGTCTCATAATGTCTATCGATTTTCAAAAGCACCTTCCTGATGGAGCTGAGCACCCTCTACTGAGAGTGTCAGTGGGCCCTTAAAATCATCCTTCTGCAATAATGATTCCATGTTCTCAAAAATAATTTTTCTTTATAGCAACGTTCTGATTTCACTCCCTGTTAAGCTGGTATCTGGTGTCCCTCTCCTTTTTCTATGTATTGATGGTTTTAAAACAAGGAACCCAACTGCTTTTAACAAAAAAAAAAAGCATGCTTTGTCTGAAATGATAGCCGAACCACTTATAACGTGTAACAGACACTAATCTGTCTTGTCTGCAGTAATAAATCAGTAGCATACATGCTGCCTTATCATATTTAAAGACAACTCAGGGCACTTCATTATAAGCTGTACAGTGGTTTAGTGCTGTGTTTTATTCCAGCTAACTAATGAAAGTCAGAGAGGAAATGAGCAAATCCGAGTTTCTTTCTCTTTTTGCCTATGTACAGCGTACTGAAGTTCTCCATTGCATCTCTTCGCAGGCCTGTAGGAAGAAAGTACTAGATGGATTCAGTGACAGTATTAGTGAAACTCAGAAGCAATCAGCTGAGGAGTTGGGTCATGCTGGAATCTGGAGGTATCAGTGCCAGATTGGTGTCTGAGTACACCCCACGCCTTTCCTTAGGCACCAGGCAGCCATGGCTTTTGTGGATTGATGTGAAGACTGGAGGTGCTGAGCACTTCTGACAAGGCAAGGCGTTCTTGCGTTGAGACTCACATCTGGACCGAAGCTTCTGCCCTTTGCTAAGGTTCCCATGTGCTACTGGACTGACATTTGGAGGCTTTAAAAATCTTAGGGGCAGATATGGTGAGAGCTAAGCCTCTGTGCAGCCCCTTTCTGAAACTCTGGTACAAGGGTACTGGGAAAGGAGCAACAAGGAAGAGAAGATGGAGAGTTTATAGAATCATAGAATCATAGAATGGTTAGGGCTGGAAGGGACCTTCAAAGGTCATCTAGTCCAACCCCCCTGCAAGGAACAGGGATATCTCCAACTAGATCAGGTTGCTCAGGGCCTTGTCCAACCTGGCCTTGAACGTCTCCAGGGATGGAGCATCCACCACCTCTCTGGGCAACCTGTTCCAGTGTTCTACCACTCTCATAGTAAAAAATTTTTTCCTAATATCCAACCTGAACCTACCTCCCTCTATTTTAAAACCATTACCCCTTGTCCTATCATAACTGGCCCTCCTGAACAGCCTCTCCCCATCTTTCCTGTAGGCCCCCTTGAGGTACTGGAAGACCGCTATAAGGTCACCCCGGAGCCTCCTCTTCTCCAGGCTGAACAGCCCCAACTCTTTCAGCCTGTCCTCATAGGAAAGGTGCTCCAGCCCTCTTATCATCTTCGTGGCCCTCCTCTGGACCCTCTCCAACTGGTCCATGTCCTTCTTATGTTGGGGGCTCCAGAACTGGACGCAGTACTCCAAGTGAGGTCTCACAAGGGCAGAGTAGAGGGGGAGAATCACCTCCCTCGACCTGCTGGCCACACTCCTCTTGATGCAGCCCAGGACGCGGTTGGCCTTCTGGGCCGCAAGAGCACATTGCCGGCTCATATTGAGCTTCTCGTCCACCAGTACTCCCAAGTCCTTCTCCTCAGGGCTGCTCTCGATCCAATCACCACCCAGTCTGTATTTATGCCTGGGATTGCCACGACCCAGATGTAGGACCTTGCATTTGGCCTGGTTAAACTTCATGAGGTTGGTACGGGCCCACCTCTCCAGCCTGTCAAGGTCCCTCTGGATGGCATCCCTCCCTTCCAGCGTGTCAACGGCACCACACAGCTTGGTGTCATCGGCGAACTTGCTGAGGGTGCACTCCATGCCACTGTCCACGTCACCGACAAAGATGTTGAAGAGGGTCGGGCCCAACACGGACCCCTGAGGGACGCCACTCGTGACCGGTCTCCACTTGGACATTGAGCCGTTGACCACTACTCTCTGAGTGCGGCCATTGAGCCAATTCCTTATCCACCGAGTGGTCCATCCATCAAACCCATGACTCTCTAATTTAGAGAGAAGAATGTCGTGCGGGACAGTGTCAAAAGCTTTGCACAAGTCCAGGTAGATGACATCCATTGGTCGACCCTTGTCCACCGATGCTGTCACCCCATCGTAAAAGGCCACCAAGTTGGTCAGGCACGATCTGCCTTTGGTGAAGCCATGTTGGCTGTCACCCACCACCTCCTTGCTCTCCATGTGCCTTAGCATGGTTCCCAGGAGAATCTGCTCCATGACCTTGCCAGGCACAGAGGTGAGGCTGACCGGTCTGTAGTTGCCCGGGTCCTCCTTGTTCCCCTTTTTAAAAATGGGGGTTATGTTCCCTCTCTTCCAGTCATCGGGGACCTCGCCAGACCGCCACGACTTCTCGAATACAATAGCCAGTGGCTTGGCAACTTCATCCGCCAGTTCCTTCAGGACCCGCGGATGGATCTCATCAGGTCCCATGGACTTGTGCACCTTCAAGTTCCTCAGATGTTCTCGAACCTGGTCTTCAAGTACAGTGGGCGGTGGTTCATCCTCACAGTCCCTGCTAGTTCTTTCCACAGCTTGGGTGGTAAGACAAGAGGCTTTACCATTGAAGACTGAGGCAAAAAATTCATTAAGTACCTCAGCCTTCTCTATGTCCCGGGTAACCAGAGCACCAGTATCCTTCCGGAGGGGGCCTACATTCTCTTTGGACTTCCTTTTGTCCCCTACATACCTATAGAAGCATTTCTTGTTGCTTTTTATATCCCTTGCCAAATTCAATTCCTTCAGGGCTTTAGCCTTCCTCACTTGATCCCTGGTCACTCTTACAGCTTCTCTGTATTCCTCCCAGGCTATCTGTCTCCGCTTCCACCCTCTGTAGGCTAACCTCTTCATTTTCAGTTGGTCCAGGAGCTCCTTGCTCATCCACGCTGGCCTCCTGGTCTTTTTGCCCGACTTGTTCTTCGTCGGGATGCACCTCTGCTGAGCTTGGAGAAGGTGCTCCTTGAATGTAGACCAACTTTCCTGGGCCCCTTGTCCCTCCAGGGCCACCTCCCACAGCACTTTGCCCATCAGGTGCTTCAAGAGGCCGAAGTCCGCCTTCTTGAAGTCTAGGGTACAGAGCTTGCTGAATGGTTTCCTTGCTGCCCCATGGATCTTGAACTCCACTGTGTCGTGGTCACTGCAGCCAAGGCTGTCCTTAAGTTTCACCTCACCCACCAGTCCCTCCCTGTTGGTGAGCACAAGGTCGAGCATGGCACCCCTCCTTGTCGGCTCCTCTATCACCTGCAGGAGGAAGTTGTCATCCACGCATTCCAGGAACCTCCTGGACTGCCTGTGCCCTGCTGTATTGTCTCTCCAACAGATGTCAGGGTGGTTGAAGTCCCCCATGAGGACCAGGGCTTGTGACCGCGAGGCTGCTCCTATCTGGCTATAAAGCGCCTCATCTGCTCTGTCCTCCTGGCCAGGTGGCCTGTAACAGACCCCTACCGTAACATCCCCTATCCGTCTCCGTCCTCTAATCTTGACCCATAAGCTCTCTGTCAGCTCCTCCTCCGACCCCAGGCGAAGCTCCACGCATTCCAGCCGGTTGCTGACATAGAGAGCGACACCCCCTCCTCGTCTCCCCTTCCTGTCCTTTCTAAAAAGCTTATACCCCTCCATGTTGACACTCCAGTCATAGGAGTCGTCCCACCACGTCTCCGTGATGCCAATAAGGTCGTAGCCCTGCTCATGTGCACGCATCTCCAGCTCATCCTGTTTATTTCCCATGCTGCGTGCGTTGGTGTACATACACTTCAGCTGGGCCTCCGACAAAGCCGACTCGCTGGCTGGAGCGACAGGGGTTCTCTTGGACGGCAGTGTAAGTTCGTTTGAACATACCTGCGATCCTTCCCCAGCCTCTGGACCCTCAGTGCTGGCACTGGTGCCATGCTGACAGCGGTATGAATCTGACTTCTTGGCTGGAGCGGCTGGAATTCCCTTCTTCTGTTCTACGGGTACTTCCAGCATATCTTTATCATTCTTGATATTCCCCCCCTCCCCCTTCAAATCTAGTTTAAAGCCCTGCCAATGAGCCCTGCTAGCTTTTGAGCTAAGACCCTGGTTCCCCTCTGAGAAAGGCATGTTCCATCTGGTACCATCAGACCTGGTTCAGGGAAAGCCTCCCCATGATCAAAGAAACCAAATTTCCGTCGGTGGCACCAGCCTCTGAGCCATCTGTTAATCAAATCTGATTTTCTGTTCCTCTCTATGTTCTTTCCTGCCACTAAAGGGATTGAAGAAAACACTACCTGGGCTCCTGACCCTTCAACCAATCGTCCCAATGCCCTAAAGTCCCTTTTGATGGCCTTTGGACTTCTCTCTGTTAGCTCATCACTACCAACTTGCATTACCAGTAATGGATAATAATCAGAGGGCCGTAGCAGACTAGGGAGTTTCCTAGTGACGTCCCTGACGCGGGCCCCAGGGAGGCAGCAGACTTCCCTGTGGGTTGGGTCTGGTCGACATATTGGCCCCACTGTTCCCCTCAGAAGGGAATCACCTATGACAATTACCCTCCTTTTTCTTTTAACAGGGGCGGTCAGAAGTCGTGAGGCAGACTGACTCCCCTTTGGCAACCCTCTGCGTGGGCCCTCGTCTATGTTTTCTTCTTTTGATGAGGTTTTAGTACCGATGGCAGTCTGATCCGGCTTTGGAGACACCTCCAAGCAGGGACAGCCATCACCCTCCCTGTCATCTAGTTCCCCTTGCAGAGCACTGTACCTGTTGCATAAGGACACCTGGGGGGGCAAGGGAATTGCTATTCCATTGCGCTTGCCACGCCGAGCAGGGACCTTGTGCCATTGCTCCTTGTCCCCTAATTCCTCGCATTCCCTGATCCCCTTTACCCTCTCCACTTCTTTCTGCTCTACCACAACCAGATTATGGCAGCTGTCAATTTCCCTCTCGCTTTCCCTAATTATTCTTAACCTGCTCACCTCCTCCCTGAGCTCCAGCACTTCATCCTGGAGCTGTGCCACCCGGCTTAGCAGGTCATCGACCTGCTCGCACCTCACGCAGCCATCCTCAGGGTTGCTCCCAGCTACCAAGGATAAGCTGTGACATTCCTCACAGCCTGTGACCTGAACACCCACATCCCTTCGAGTGGGTGCTGAAAGCACATTTTTCCTCCTCCGAGTGGCCACCATGACTCCCTGATAAAATGAAGTACCTCAAATCCCGTCCAAGGAGCTGTAGACTACAGCAGTTGTCCCCTCGTTAGGCGGGAACAATAGCCTTCCTCAGCTCCTTCGCGGTGGGCAGCGACTAGTCGTTGCCCTCCCTGAGGCTATTTATAGCCCAGTGACTCACTGCTGTGCTGGCTCCGCCCGGCTCTCTCAGCAGCCCGCCTACGCCGGCACCGCCCCCAACAGCGGCAGATCTGGTCCCGGCTAGAAAATGCTTCCAGAAAAGCCCTAGAAAAGAGCTTTTTTCGTTTTTTTCCTGCAGTAGCTCTCCCCAGTCGCAGTCTTACCTGCTCTGAAGTGGATCTCCGCAGAAATGCATGGCCTGTACCACTGACTGAAAATTATATGCTAACCCAAGCACCAGCTGACTTCCCTGGAAACTAAATAAAGCAGTTTATGCGACCTGCTGCTGCACACAGCCTGTGCTTTCAGAAGCCGTGCATGGGATTCCCCAGAATTATTACTAAAATATTGACTGACTGTCATCTGCATTTGAAAATCAGAGCTCAGAAGAGTTGACTGGAACAAAAGATGTAGGTCTGCAGACCAATATGCTTCAAACAGCCACATGGTGAGGGCAGCCTTTAGGCACCTTTATGGTCTCACTGTGCCATACGGGGAGAAGACAAACAGAAAGCAAGTCAATTATTAGAATACATCTACATCTACATCTAAACACATGCAAGTAACATGATACAATCCTCCTCAGCAAGCAGGGAAACTCCTAATGACCTGCCTGTTTCAAATTAGGGATGAGCCTCATTCCCAGGGGTTTAAAATCTAAAGTTCTTATTCAGGCTCATTTTTCTTCACAAAGATTTCAAAAGACCAGAGAAAATAAAGGAAGAGCTCAACCAGGATTGTATTGTCTGTAGTATCCTAAGACACTTTTGTTTTCTTATTTCCATAATTAAAAGTACTGCTGCAGCTACGTATTTACCCTTCCTTGTGCTGGATTAGAGCCCAGCAGCAGCATTTTGTACTACTTGTAGCTTGATAATGTGGTGTACTGGGGCACGAGTCGAAGGTCATCACAACAGTTAAATTCAGGTGACACAGAGGCCCTAATGTAGTTGTGTGCCAAAGAAAAAAAGAGGCAACACGTGGCTTCTCACTTCAGAAGCAGCATGTGGCTTCCACATTAAATGTCAAACATAAGAGAAAGCTCAAAGAAGTGCCTGCGCTTGGGAGATCACATCAGGATCCAAACTTGCTCAGACCTGTTCAGGCTTACAGTTTCAGTCCAAATCCACGTCTGGAAGACATTGTCCTGAAACCCTTAGCAAAAAAAAAAAAAAAAAAAAAAATATCTGTGTTTGGATCATGCTTGATACAAAATTTCAACCTGCTTGTCTTGTCTTTACTGCAAGAATAAGAGCTAATTTTGAAACAGTTCTACTGCACATATCCCCGTATTAGGAGTGTAACTTCAGTTTCACTTATTTTAGACAAATTGTTGGCAAGAGAGGACGTTGTACCCAGTGCTCCAGATATCCCCTCATCAGAGCCGAGTAGAGTGGAAGGATCACCTCCCTTGACCTGCTGGCAGTGCTGACACCTTTCATCAAGACTGAAAACTCCATTAAAAATCAATTTTAATGAGAAAATATTGGCTATTTCAAGGAGAAGCATTTTCAATTCTGCCAGTTTCTCCCTCCATCAAGCCACACAAGGCACTGCAGACAGGCTCTCTAGTAACTCACACAGTTTTCAGCTTGCAGACATTCAGGTTTGCAGATGAATAAATAAAGTTATGCTATGGTCTTTCCTGTACCAGTTTCCAAGGCTGAAATGTGTATGAACAGATGAGGGAAATAAAAAAAGGTTTCAAGATGGCTATCTGAAACGTTCTGTTATCAAATTTTATGCAATCATCTGTTGATGAGAATTTTATATGGACAGATGATCTGGGTTTCATATGATCGTTGACCCATCCCATGAAAATTTGCAAGAGTCCAAATATTATTTTGTGGACAAAACTGAGAACTTTGAAGTATTTCTTTTCTCTTTGTAAAAATGTGCTCTGCTGGCTCTAGCATTCAGCTCTCATTTCCTACCATTCTCCTACATCCCATGTGCCTAACTATGCTTTTCTCAGTGCTTTCACACTCCTGTCTGTTGAGGACTATCTGGTTTGTAGACATAGTTAACTATTCATTGGCACAGAGCCTTGAATTTGCCACTCCCCAAATTCCAGGAGGGCAGCCCTAATCTCTAGGTTACAAAGTCAACTTCCCTACAACAAATAAAGCTTTACACAATGTATTACAGCTCCAGCAGGAGAGATCAGGAGACTATCTGGGCACTGCAGTTGTTGGAAAACTCTTCCGTGAGGTGGGAGATCTACTGTCAATCCCCTGTTCTGATGAATATTTACTTCTAAAAATGATGCTGACATCTTTTCCTGGCTTCTCTGAAACCGGTTACGTTGGATCAAGGATGAATTTAGAGCTGAAATTCCACCATCACATAGTACTTACATATGTATTTTAGAATACTAACCACAGTCTACTAAATGGACTTGAATATAAATGAACTGTCATTGTGGGAGAATAGTTGAAATCATCTTGGATGTACAGATAATATTGTCTCAACTGTGAACCCTGCTTTAGAATCTCATTTCAGTCTCTACCTAAAAATCTATATGTCAAAAGAAAATATCCTGAGTGCCATCTACAAACTATAACATGACACAAAAAAGCCATCTTTCTATATGATAGAGCTACTTCTAATTTTCCCATTAGACCAAACGACATCATAAAGAATATCTGCCAACAACGTGATATAAAACGGTACCATGCATCATGAAAAATAATTGCAATTCAATTACTCCTGAATTATAAAACCGTCAGCTAGGTGCAATAAGACAAAAGCCTTAGAACATATGAAAAACTGCTTAGCATAGATAATTATATATGTTTGAACAAAATCCCCAAAATAAAACATGTGCGGTTTGAAGGAACAGGGTAATCATGCCAAAATAATTCTCATTTATAGCAAAGGTCTGAGGATCAGCAATTTAGAAACCATGTCCCTGAAAAAAAATTATAAAAGTAAATTAGCAAACCTTTCTCACACATAGAGGGCATACTCAGCGACTGGGCAAGAATTATTTTTTTTTTCTTTTATCACCTTCTTGCTTAGATTCTGCTTTGGCAAAGTATTTACTGTTTCTGCTCGGAATCACAGAATGGTTGAGGTGGGAAGGCACCTCGAGCAATTGTCTAGTCCACCCCACCGACTCAAAGCAGAGTCACCTACAGCAGGTTGCTCAGTGCTGTGTCCAGTCAGGTTTTGAATATCTCCAAGGATAGAGACTCCATAACTTCTCAGAGCAACCTCTTCTGGCGTTTGACAACCCCCAAAGTTTTCACTTGTGTTTGGGTTGAGTTCCCAGCGTTTCAGTTTGTGCCCATTGCCTCTTGTCCTGTAACTGCGCACCACTGAAAAGCGCCTGGCCACATCCTCTTTGCACATTCCTGTCAGGTGAGATATCCTTCTGAGCCTTCTCTTCTCCAGGATGAACAGTCCCAGTTCTCTCAGCCTCTGCTCGTACGTGAGATGCTCCAGTCCCCTCATCGTCTTCATGGCCCTTCACTGGGCTTACTCCAGTACGTCCATGTCTTGTACTTTCTTGTACTAACACTTGCTTAGGTACTGTGGAAAAAGCTATGGAAGTTTTGCTTCCTGTCAGTTCTGGGCTTCAGCCACACTCCCTGCTTGAATAGGAGAAAGAGAGAAAAAAAAAATTACACTGGGGAAAAAGTAGAGCTCGAGGAGAAATGGTTACAGCAGTCTTTTGTAGGACAAGCAGAGAAAAGAAAGCTTTCTGCAGAAGAGGTCCTGTCTGCACTCTCCACCAGAACCTCGTGGGCATTCCTGAGAGAGGGATTTGATTCTCTTTCATGGTATGTTACCTTTTGGCAGAATGAAGAAGAAAATGGCTTCCCACATAATTTTTAATCCTTAAAATGTAACTTTTCCCCAAATTAAAAAGTCTCACCATCGTCTTGCGCTTTCAGATAAAAGTTGCCATGGAACAGGACAGGCGTTACATCTATCCTGCAGCAAGGCAGAGCTGGGCTAAAGTTCCCAGTTACTTCTGGCTAAAGTGTGGAAGGGTGTGCAAGAATACTTACCAAAGGGAGAATAAAATTGTTCAAACCCGATGTGGTACCATAGTCCCAGAACTTCCCAGAGAATTTCTCATGTAATCAGTAATTTTAATAACTGGTTATTTCATAGATGCTATTTTTCAGTCTTCAAAGTGTACTTTTATAACATTTAATAGATCTTTATAAAATATAAAACAATTTTGAGTTGATTTGCTAATCTAACAGGTTTCACAAATAAGCTTTCTCAACCTCCCAACTACGTTTCTGTTTCTTAATTGACCTTTGACGTGATTTACAGAGCACTTGGGTTTTGTGTGTATTTGTTCTTCTGGTGTGTAGTCAAACAAATATCAGTCAGCATTTTTACTAATGCTAAGTTCTTCAGAAGCATCAGATACAGGTTTCAAATTCTATGAAGTCCAAAAGAAGCACCATCATGTTCTGCCCTAGTTCTGATTCAATGCTGTCTGCAGAGCAGCCAGGGTACTCTGAGACTGCAGTGACAGGCAGTGCAGAAATCACTAAAATGGTTGTAACACTTTAAATAAAAGAAGTTTCATTATGCACCTGTGAAATAGGGTATAGGACATAGTAAATAAGACACTGTCCAAAGTGACACCTAATGATAAAAAAAGGGACAAAAATAACCCCAAAAGTTGAGAGAAAAAGACAAAGAAAATTCATACTAGAAGTTAAATCTATTTATTTTAATATGAACCTTTGCTTTACCCCTTCTACAACTAAACTCTGCCCTCACGGCTGTTTTGAAGTCCTGTGAAGCACATTCACAAGTGGCAGGTCATCTCCAACCTGCACAAGACCACGTCTTCTAGTACTTGTTTTTTATGCCTCGAAAGACTGGTGATTTGCATTTGTTGATTTTTCCCCTGCTACTGCAGGGAAGGAAAAAAAGAGAGAAGGATATACCTAATATCAGAGAGCCTGACCCTTTCTCTGAGGCCATGTCTTGCCCTAGATGAGAGCAGGCATGAGCAGTACCTGCAGAAAGTGATGTTAGCTGCCGAAGGGCATCCTGCAGCCATCCATCCAACTTGGGCTGGTAACTGCTGCTATGTGTTAAATTGAGCATTTCTCATACGGAGAAGAGAAGTAAATTAAAGTGGTGATTTTGAAAAGCTTGAAGTCTAGTCTAGATGTGCTTTTACCACCTCTCTCTCTTCTGTCACTAACCTTGTAACTCTTCTAATAAGTCACCTGGAGCTGTAGCAAGACGCTTGGTGCCAGAAGCGTTCCTCCAAACTTGTCTCTGCAGCATCTTCCTGCTTTCTCCCTTTCTGTCATCCAGCTTTGAGCTGTGTTTCTTTACTGTGGCTGCCTGCTCAACCTACCACCTTGGACCTGTGTTTACACCATCAGGCAGAAGACCCCAGGCATGTTTGCCCCTGTGTGGCAATGCTCTCCCCCCGAGCTTTTGCCCTGCCTTTCTAACGTCTTTGAAATTGCAGTCCTCAGGTCAGTGGTCACTGAGCCAGCTTCTCAACCCATGCAAGTTAATGGGAATCCTGGTGCTAACTGGAAACATTTGACCCGTGTAATTTTTTATTTACAGCGTCAAAATTGTTGTGTTGCACTTTCAATTTGTCCATGTCGATTATACTTTCCCCCCAGATATTTAGCAGGAACCACAGCTGCTGCTATGATGAAGGGTAACACCTCTCACATGTTCTCTAAAAGAGTAAGAGTAAAGCTGAATTATATTTGCTAAAACATTAGAGAGACTGACCCTTCTACAACATGAACAAAGGTCTAGAGCCACTACTACCTTTCAGCCAAAGGAACTGTTGTGCTGGACACTGGAGTTCTGCCTCTTCAATTTCAATAAACATTATATATATATAAATATAATAAAAACACTGACAACAGCTGTCACTTGTCAGGGAGAATAAGGAGAAATTTTCAGTTCCAACCTGTCCAACTTAATTAGTTGCCTAATGCTGATTTATAGGTTCCAGCATGAGTAGCAGTAACCTTCTGCAACTATTCTGTTGATAGGCTATCAAATAGCAACTCTTCTATAAATGGCCAGACTTGTAGTGAGCTGACGCTGTCATATGAAAGCAAGTATTTTTATAAACCTCTCTCCAAGATCTGACTGTCCTTTAAAGAGGCTTTGTTTAAAAAAACCCAAAGCCCTTACTGATAGACGGAAGTACTGCCAGAAGAAGGGCTGGGTTTTGAAACAGCAGTTATTTGGTGCAGCTAGTTTCTAGCTGCTTCAGAACATATAGAGCTTTACATATATTGGTATAAGTAAAAGAGTTCTTCATCAGGCATTGTGCTGTCCTGCTACCTTGTGTATTAAGAATGAGCCAAGTGAATGCCAGACGATTTGACTAGAGTTCAACTAAAACCATGTCAAGGAATCAGATAGACCACCTCTAAGTGCTGCAGAAGTGATTATGAAAAAAAAAATCTGCAAAGATCAGATTATTATATGAAGTTGCATGTTCTCTCAGCATTGAGCACGTTAACTCATTTACTGATTGCGATCCGTGACTCACATAACCACCACGCCCTTGTTAATCACATGCAAAGGCAATTCAAATCACCCACCTCCTCCTTTCTGTGACATTTCTAAGGCTCAGCCAATTATTTCTTTTCCCTAGTTTGTAACCCAAAATCAGGGTAAATGAAACCACATGAGGACTAAGCTACAGCCATCCCAGCTAGTAACCCTGCTGTCTCTACTGGTTCCCATGATATGATTCGCTTTGAATTGCTAGCATCCATGAGAAGAGGTAAACTTTGCACTCTTTAAAGAAAAATAATTTGTAGAAAAAGAGACTGGTTTACACTGAAATACGTATAGGAGCAAGAATGTATTTATCCTGATGTTTTCTATCTGATTGTAAAATAAGGTCATATTTCCTTAAAATTAAGAAAATGTCACTTTCTTCATGAACAGTTAGTTAAGAGCATCTTCCTGCAACAGAAGATGTATCTGCTTTCTAGTCAGAATACTATTGTCTCTTCTGTTTTGATTTGGGATTGGCTTCATTAGGCTTTCATGGAGAGACCAAGCTGAGTTACAAGTGATTTCTAGTTTGGATTTCTCTGGTTAGTTTGTCCAAATGAAGATAGTTTTGACTATTATAGACCAGAAGACAAATACTTCTTGGCATGCTAGAAGTCACAGCTGTTTTCATCCCTAACTGGATGTCTCTGAAAACTGTGAGTTCTTTGGTGTTTGGTTCTTGCTTTAGACTCATACTAGATTAAAAAAACCCAAACAAACATATTTCAGAATTAATTTAGGGAGCAATCTATTGCTACTTAAATTTAAGGTTCAGAGCTTCTAGGCTTTATGGATGAATCAAAGTTGCTTTAAAAACATGCCAGGGAAGTAAACCAAAACTTGACAGCAACATTCAGAGATATTTTTTCTTTTTCATTTTTTTCTGGAAGTCATCTTGGAATTTATCTTTATCCATACTGCTTATATACGATTGTGCATCTTTTTGGGGATGTAGGAGTTCTCATATACTAAATAAATCTGAAGAGGTAAAATTTGAGTAGTTATATGGACAGATGGAAAAAACCAGCAGAGCCTATGTCTCAAAAAATGCCATCAGAGGCGTTCAGACCTCTGTTTAGAGAAGCAGGCCTGGTTTACCACTGCCTTGAAAGATGTATATGCATTTGTGAAACATAAATGCAGAATGCTTCTCATTCTTATTTAAGAGTGTTTTGAACAGGTGTTAGTGATCTTACTGAGCTCCACAAAATGGGAAATCTGCAAACTTCTCTCTGGATAAGGTAGCAGGAGCATTATAAAGCACTATAAGTTTGGCTCGTCCTAATTTCTTTCCAAGCCAATGATTACTTTTGGTTGATATGAGAGAACACATCATCTGTGCCCCTGCCCCTTATGATGCATTGTAGCCACTGTGCAACATCTGGCTAGAGAAGCAGTTCTGGTTTAGGTTGCTTTTGGATGGCTTTTTTGTCTTTGCTAATACATTCAACTTTCTTTTATAATTTGCTTTTCTAACTTAAATGTTGTAGTATTACTTATTTTTATAATTAACTTTATCTGAATTTCAACCAAAAATAACAAGAAATGTAATAATGATTAGATATTGTTAACCTTAAAAAAAAATACTCTTCTCTTTATCTCTGCTTGCAGTTTTTCACTTGTTGCCTAATTAAAGTATCAGATTGTTTTAACTAAATTATTTTCTTGATCTATTACTTGAATTCTGCAGAAAATGTTAGCTTTCCTGTGTATTTAAACCTTTATCTTTAACATACAGATAGAGTTGCACATACTGCATTGGACTCACGTAATTTAATAGGTAATATAATTCTGGGGGAAAATCTTGTTCACCCCCAAATGGACTAATTAAACAGATTGAGTTTCCAAGTGTTGCTAAATTCAGAAGCTAAAATGTTGATATAGCTCTCTGATTTTTTTTTTTTTTTTTTGATGCTCTTTGATCCTGTGTGTAATGGCACAAAAGTGAGAGGTGCCCTAAGAAATTGTAGTAGCAAAATGTGGAATTCAAAGTGAGAGTCTTACCAGTTTGCTAATTACAGTGGAGGAGAACAGAAGCATACCTGTAACTTAAGCTGCTCTACTCAGTCATACTCAAAAAAGTCAAGCATGCCTGGTGCAGACAGAAGACAGATGCAAGAGAAGCAGCTTTTCACGACTGACAAGGAGCAAAGACCGTTACCTGGGAGAAGCAACCATGCTGGAAACCTGCCTCAACCTAAGAAGAAACTCCAGGAGGCTGTTTGTGTGCTGCTGGTGGAGCTGTGTGAGCGATTCACGTTCTTTGGCATTGTCTGCAACATGATCCTCTTCTGCACTGTCAAACTGGGCTATCGCAACTACCAGGCAGCTATTGTCAATATGTGCTTTGTAGGCACGTCCATGCTGACCCCAGTACTGGTTGGCTGGCTTGCTGAATGCCTTGTGGGGAGGATCAAGCTTGTGTGCATCTGTATGTTTCTACACTTCCTAGGTAGGTGACACCCTGGTGACTATTTCATATTTTAGTAATTCTGTTGCACAGCTTCATTAGTGAGCGCTGTGTTTGAAATCTAACAGTCTTCTCCAACCTTGGGCCCACCTTCTCTAACAGCTAATTAGTGTCTCCTGTATAAAATGTGCTGCAGTATTTTTGCCCATGTACTTTGTGAGGCAGTGCTTTGAACAGGACTAAGGAATGTTTGGGTGTGTATCTTGTGGCTAGTTGGTGCACAAACTTGACTCCTCTAAAGTGACTTAGCTATTCAGAACACGGATGCTCAACTCTTAAAACTGATCCCTTTAACAAGCATCAAAGGTTATTAGTGTTTGGGGCAAACACGAGGCTTTTGGTCTCTATCTAGTTGAAGAAATAGTTTGAGAGAGAGTTTGGATACTGTTTCCCAGCTGTTGGTAGTGAGATTTTTTTATTGTATGTAAAGGTATATGACTGTTGGATTTGGGCAAGAGGGAAAGATGTATTTAAGCACAGAAGTATAAAGAAACTTTGCCTTAAGTAAAGAGGCTGTATCCTAATACCTGTATTGAGAGCCTGCTTTCTGTTAGTGCATTCTAAATCTTCCCCACATGTTATTCTGGAGATCTTTTACTTAAAAGCACTGCTCAAACTAAGTATGGCTGTTTGGTAGCAATTAGTGCAACTCACAGCTGGTGGATATTCTGTCAACTTAAACCAAGCTGATAGAAATACTGTTTACTTGGACCCGATGTTGGGCATAAGCAAATCTGATTTCTCCAATAGGCAGCCACTTTGTTATTTAGACATGCAATAAGGTAAGGAGAAAATCAGAGTCATCCCTGAAATGTTCTTGAGCTGATTGCAAAATCATTGTGCAAGCAGCCTGGAAAAAGGATTGCTGTTGTGTTCCACTGTTTCTCCCACGGGCTTCTGGTTTGGAATCTCCTTCTGCCCCTTGTCCTTTCGATGCATATCTTAAAGTAGAAGACCAGTGACACAAACAGAATTTGATGTATTCAAGTATTGTTTTAACCAGAACTTTTTTCTGGGGAGATAGATAATTAAACATTCCTGACATATTAGGGTTTGATGCAGAAACGTAGTCTTAGTCATTGCTAATGTTGGTGTTTGAGTTTAGATTTGAGTTACAGCTTGGGAATCTGTAGCTAATCAAATCTGAAATATTTGCTTTGCACGCGAGAGGTGGTAAATGCAGTTCATAAGTACTTCTATAGGTAAAGTTTCTGAAAATTCTGTATTTTCTGTGCAGCAGAAAAGAAGAAAATTTTCCACAAAAGTTTTGAGAATTTATTTGTCAAATTTATGATTCTCATTACAATTCTGGGATTTAAAAAAGGTGCAAAAAAGGCTACACTCCACCATGGGGTGTTGTGTTTGTTTGTTTTGGTTGATCGGTGGTTCATCAGGTGATGAACGTGTTTTAAGTGGAGAGCTACTGCCCTTGACGTGCAGGCAATGGGGAAGGCCAGTGAGAGGAGCTGCGTTTCCAGAGTGAGCTCTTCAGTTGATTGAGGAACCTGAATCCTTATCAGCATTTCAGAGGAGGATTGCTTTCTTGGAGGCCCTTAGTGGCCTTACTATATATAATGACATCCAGAAAGGTTCTACTTCTCTACAGAATTAAGACTCTCCCTCTTTGCACTCCTCTGTTGTGTGTCTGATTTTTTTTATCTGTTTTCAACATAGCTGCTTAAAAAAAAATTACACAAATCTTATTCATCAGACTGATTCTAATCCATTTGAAATGACAATTTTCTTTCCAATTCCAGGCACAGCCCTATTGCCTGTTGTGGCATTCCCCTTTGAAGACAGCTACATTGACAGACGACGTATTCTTCATCCGCTAACCAAAAAGGAGCAGAAAATAGTATTCTACTTTGCACTACTCACAGCTAGTCTGGGAATAGGAGGTGTAAGAGCTATAGTTTGTCCATTAAATGCATACAACCTTGAGGACTGTGGACCGAAGGAACTTCTTTCTTTTTTCAACTGGTTGGTAACTTAATGTCAGCTAATTATCTGTTGGGGATGGTAGAGCGTTGCCTTGAAACTCACTGCTGACTTACAAGGCAGGTTCCACAGATGGTGGGTTTCATGATTTGTTTTGGTTTTTAACTTGAAAAGATTGACATTGTGGAAGAGTTTCCAAGATTTTCTGTAAAAACTTTTCCTACTTTTTTTCTTTTGCTAGGATCAAAAGGTGATCATCTGCTTTGGCCTCCTACAGAAATCTTCAGTCAGAATTAGGATGAACTGATTTACCCAAATGCTCATAGACTCAATAGCCAAGTTGCTATTAGAACAATATATTCCATTTGGTGTTCTACCTTTAACAAGGCTATCCCTTTAGGATATTTTGCTGTTACTCCCTAACTAACAGTGGCAAAATTGAATGATGTATTAGAATTTACTTGAGAGTAAATATTTAGCAATGACAGGCAGCCGTAGAGTTTGCTAATCTGTTGGAACTAGGGATTGCTAGCAGTCTCTATCAGCTAAGCTCAGTGGTAGGGATGTGCGGTATTGCTTCAACTCTGTTGCTGTGACGTTTTGGTATCAGATAAACCACTTGATATTTGTGTATCAGTCTGAATATTTTGAAGTTTTCTTAAAAACTTTGAGGAGACATTGCTCCTAAAATGGTTCTTAAAATTCAATTTTTTTCATATTAACTATTTGTCTCTCTCAGGAGTCAGAGAGGTTGTTTTTGATGATATGTTTGCCTTTGTTTATCACTTCTGCAGCACTATACAGAGTGCTATAAACATTCACCTGTACCTTCTGGTTAAACTATGGAGTAAGGATCGAAGAAGTCACAGTGGGAACCTCCAGAATTCCGCTCTGAAGCGGGGTGAAATAAGTCATAAACTACCCCCTTTTCTCTTCTTTCCCTGTACATGCAGAGTTATTAAAATCAAAACTGAGCACATTTGCATATTGACAATGCAACGCTGAAGAATCAGTGAAGATCTTTGTGAATTAGTGCTCTCTTCCTTTGGGTATGGTTTTCCTGGCTATTCTTTTTTTCCTCCAATTATGTTAATATCAAAGAGTTTTGAATTAAATCCAAACTTCAGTGAATAAGGCAGCTTTAGCAAAGGTGGATGAGACTGTTTAGTCCCTTAGAGCAGATTTTGCCTCCTTGACCTGCCCATAGGAGAGAAGGGGGAAAAAAAAAAATCCTTCCTTTTTACTCTATTCTGAGTTTTAATCCTTAATTAGCAACATCATTTTGATTAAATAAGACTCTGGGGGATTAAGACTGGAGAGCAATCAGTTGTTCTGAAAGATAGCTCTGGAGAATTTATTGTACTGTGGTCTTAGCCATTCAGAATTGTGTTTAATCAAAGTGACATTTCTCAGTGTTGATTACAAAGGAGACATAATACGAATAAAATGTTCCTTGGGGGAATCCAAATGGGTCAGTTCTTGGGACTTTGGAAATATCAAGAAAGGCACATATGCTATTAAAAATAAAAATAATTTTTGCAGTGGCATCCAAGGAGGGGCTATTTGATTGCAATCTCAGAATTTAAAAAATGGAGATTTTGTTCTTAGCATTCTTAATCTTATTAAAAGCTCTCTGAATATAATAACTTTCTCATGGTAGGTGCTTGTCACAGGATTGAATTTTAAAATAATATAAAATGAGATGATTGCATACTCTTGGTGAGTTTGAGATTGTGCTCTTAGCCAAGTTGGACTAGATGACCTTTGAAGGTCCCTTCCAGCCCTAACCATTCTATGATTCTAAGTTCTATTTAAACAATCAGAATTATTGGGTTAAAAGACCCTGTAATTACTTGTTGTCTAATTCAATCCTTGAAGATGACTGCTTTCCACACCTAGGGTCTGGTTCTAACCCCTAGTATGAACTATGAGTCTGACCTTTTAAATAAATATGCCAATGCGAAGTGAAGAAGGGACTTGGATTCTGCTGGACTTCGTTTCCCTAAGGACTTCTGCTTTCTAAGGTTAAGGTTATGGACTGGTACTGTTTTTGCAGCAGGAGAAGTAAATTCTATCTACAGGAGCAGAGAATGAGAGCAAAGGGTACCACCCTTCCCCTTCCCCTTCCCCTTCCCCTTCCCCTTCCCCTTCCCCTTCCCCTTCCCCTTCCCCTTCCCCTTCCCCTTCCCCTTCCCCTTCCCCTTCCCCTTCCCCTTCCCCTTCCCCTTCCCCTTCCCCTTCCCCTTCCCCTTCCCCTTCCCCTTCCCCTTCCCCTTCCCCTTCCCCTTCCCCTTCCCCTTCCCCTTCCCCTTCCCCTTCCCCTTCCCCTTCCCCTTCCCCTTCCCCTTCCCCTTCCCCTTCCCCTTCCCCTTCCCCCCAGATAGTTTCTGCTGTTATCTTGGACATGCTTTACTTCAACTTTTTAAAATTTTTTCTAGCCCTTTGAGGTTTCTCCTCCCCACCTTGTCTTTGCACAGAACTCCATAGTGATTCTGAAAAAAAATTACCTCCTCCTACAAAGCTGTGCAGAAAAATATATAGGTTGGATACTGGTCCATACATGGAATATCTGTTCCTGAGTTTGGATCAGTTAAAACTTAAATTGTGAGAACTAGGCACGCTTAAAAAATAAAAGCAAATAATGTTTCAAGTGACGGGAAATCTACTGAGTCTTCAAAATTAACCCCAAAACTGACAAAAAGTCAATTTTAGAATATTTTTGTGTATATTACTTGATCTCAGATTGTTTCATTCAGCAGATTCATCTCAATTATTTCATTAAGTAAAAACATTCTGAATACTGCATAAACATAAATAACACTTTTAAATTAGAAATCATCTGGATGTTACTTCTTTAAAGTTATAACAATGAATACATTTCCGTAAAATGTTACAATAAGATTATTGGGTTTTTATGGGTGTGTCAGAATGACATTTAGTTTTGTACCTGGACTGCATTCTTGAACCTCCCAAGCTGACATTTGTCTCTCATGATGAGGAGACCTCAGAGCTCCAAAGCTCCAGGAAGGAGCTGGTCCCTGCAAAGCTGGACGTGATAGTCAGTTTGACATATTTAATTCAGCTGTGCCCTACTGGGATCCCTGAGACACTTTATGTGATGCAAGTCCAGTTATTGCAATATTAGATAGCTGTGGTATATAAGAACTAGGAAGATGTGCTTCTGTTTGTGTAGATTCTGATCTGTTGCTGTCAGTAGGATATGAGCGAATCCCAAAATTCTGATGTGTGTGTTGAGGTTAGTTTATCTTTCTTGTTTGGTCCATAGGGATTGCTAAAACACGTTGGGGTTTTTTTCTTCTCATTTCTGCAAGAGGACGGGAGCTTTATGTTTCAACCTTTGCTATACGGTGGTGAAAAACAAAAACGCTGCCTTGTACTCAAGGGTTTGCTTTGGAGATTCCTGCTTCCAGTGAAACAGTTGTAGAGTCATGAAGAGTGTCACAACTTCAGGTAGCTCAGGCACACTTTAGAAAGTTTGGAAAACAGTCACTCGAAATTCTAACTTAAAAATTGTCAGTTAGGAATTGTTTCAAAACTTCTACACAATTTCTAGCTGACTGAGTTGTGTAACTGTTTGGTTTTTTATAAAAGCTTAATTGATCAGAGTTGTTGTAATGAGCAATGTCAGAACAAGTGGAAGGAGTACAGCAGGCACTTCAGTACTGTAGCTTGCAGCATGACTATGGTTTGTCTTGGCAATTACAGCAGGCCACCTAGAAATCGTTTTAAATTAATGAACTGGGACTGAAGAGGTCTCCTAGGTGTCAAGAGAGACTTGCAATCCCCTTAGGATTCTCAGCTCAAAATATTTTGCTGTGATTGCTGTGATGGTAGGCTGATACTTTCCTCCTGCCCTACCTGCTCATTTGTAGTTGAGGAGGGATAAAGCTGGAAAGCTTGGGAGCTGGATCATCGAGAGGTAACTGGTATGTTACAACATGTTAAGATTTTTCTTTTATTGTTGTGAAAGTAATTCTATATGAATTAGGATACATAAATACTCAAGTCCAAATAGCATACCTGGAGTGGAAGCGGCACCAGACAAGAAAGCAAGCTTTACTTTATAGCTTAATACATATTGCTTGAGATAATTATGTATCGATGTGTATTTCACCTTTAAATGAAACCATTTTGCTAAGGTTCCAGCAAAGGTAAAGGAATCTCCTCTCGCAGTGGCTTACAAAATGTAATCTGTGATATATTGAGGCAGTCCTACTCCGTTATTGATCTCTCTTCGTTGTTTAAAATACAGTTGTTGTCTTTAAAGCCAACTCAGAACTTGAAAGTTCAGTCAAAGTCAAAATTCTTGAAATTTCAAAGGCTAAGTCTGCAAACCAGAGTCAAATCTGAAGCAAAAATTGATGACTGACTCTGACTCTTCAAATGGAGTATCATACCGATCCCTGACAGTTAGTGCTTTTAGAAACTCTGACTCCAACAAAGCAGGTCCTCTCTAAATCCAATCTCTCTGCTCTGAGATGCTGAATATTCATTGAGTCAGCTCTGTAGCCTCAAACACCTGTTTTGTGTGAGTTCTGTTTTAAGGGAAACCTTGTTTAAAGCTTGGTTGAAGTGAGAAGAGGGATATGCAATAGAAGAGTAAGCAGTACGTTTTGTTTTGCTTCAGTTACATTTCACTTTAATGAATATCTATACAGTTAACTAACTCTTGAAAAAGCTGAATTTCAGAAGAACTCGTGTTTTAATGTGTTACATAGGAGTAAGAATCCAAGGAAAAAGTTTTATGATGATATACTCCTAACTGTGCAGATATAAACTCATTTGCTAGGATAAGGAGAATAAATAGTTATCCTTTTGCATCCTATCAGGGAAGTGCATTGTTTTGGCGTGGGTTGTTTGGGGTTTTTTTGGTGTTGCTTTTTGCTATCCTTATAATTCCTTAAAGCATATTTATTGTGCTATTGTCAGGCATTCCAAACCGTGATAGGCCTATCACTAGTGGTATGCCATCTGCTTCCAAGAGTATGGGATTTTTCACTTGAATATCTTCTGTGCATAGGAGGGGCTCAGCACCTGCTTGGGAAGCACCTCTACTGCCAAAGGCAGTCTTAGAGCAAATTATGTTAGGAAGCCTCCTTATCAAGATATTTCCAGAAGCCAACAGAAATTCCAGCTGAGCCTTGCAACTAACGGAAAATCCATCTCTTCTGATAAATCAAATTCTAATATTTCTTAAACAGGAGATGGTGGCATTAAGACATTTCTCTCTTAAGCTTAAAGTATGTGGTTTGATGATACTGCTTACACAGAACTTATGTTATCAGATATTAAATGTTGATGTATTTAATTAGTGTGATCCACAGTAATATTTCCAGTATTAGATTGGTAATTTGTTCAGCTCTACTGGCTTAGTACAGTTACTTTAATCATATACCTCTTGTAGCTGAGACATCCAAGTAAAATTTGATCTTAATTGCTGTGTCAATGTGTGCGTGGTACCGATGCTGTCCATGCTTGCTATACTTACCATACCTTTAATTTAACATTTTAATCTTCTGTAAAGGCCTTATAGTATTCAGCCTCTCCACTCTTCTCTCTCTTGTCTGTGTGTACTAGGTTTTATTGGCTGATTAACTTAAATTCAGCAGTTGTCTTTGTCAGCATTTCTTATATCCAGCAGTCTGTGGCCAGGAACCTTGGTTTTCTTATCCCGTTTGTGTCCGTGCTTATGGCTATGATCACAATTCACATGGTGCGTGGTGAGATGATTTACAAACCCAAAACAGGTAAGAGGCAACTATATCTTAGGAGATATCTTTAGAGATTATTTTCACAGAAGAGATCAACTTGCATATCTGAATGAGTTCTTCCACAACACTGCCCTGTTTGATTGGAGATACTTGGGTTTTAGCTCTACAAGGTCTGTGTGTAAGAGACAACATCCATATTCTGTAAAAAATAGAAGCAAAGTTTACACCTATGCTAAGGCACCAAGCATATTTGTGTTTTCTCCCTTACGTGTGCTCGATTGCTTCACCTGAACTTGCACCTGAGCAGCCAAGCAGTGTGATTAGTCAGCCAAACAGGAATATGCACTAGTAGCAAAATTATTCTCTAATACCTTTATTTTGCAGAATATCTGATGCTTATTGTTATTTCAACATGCGTTTTTACACATTTGAAAATGACTAGAAAATACTGAATAGCTCTAAATGGGTCCTGTGCAGGCTGTGCAGATATTATAAAACAGAGGTTCTAACACTTCTATGGCCTTACCACTTAGTACCTGCACTCTCCAAAATCCTTTGATCACAACTAGCCCTTTCCATTGACCAAGCATAGAAATGTAGGTGGAGCCAAGGTGACTTGAATAAGGCTATAAGTGCCTAAACTTTGCTATTCCTTTTCCAATAGGACCCAAAAACTGAAAGCAAGTTGTTATTTCAGTATTCTTGTTATAAATGTAATCTAAACAATAAAATAATATACTAGTAGTGAGGGAATTAATGCATAAATGGAGTGCCTGGGAATATCCTAGTGAGAACGTCACTAGAGAGATATATTCAAAATAAATAGAGCCAAAGAAATGCATCCCCTCCACAATGCACCAGAAACCTCATGATAATATGCAACAGGTCTGCAAAGACTAGCATCAAATTAGCTGGCTTCTCACTGAGGAAATTATGGCTGTCTGGCTTGCTGGGGCTCACTACAGTGTTTACAACCTAAGAAACTTAAAAATACTTCAGTATTTGCCCCTGAGCTGGACTGTTTCATATGGACTAAATCTGTAGTTTATCATCTAAGTAGTTTCATTGTACCTAGTGGAATAACATAAATTTGTAGATTATGTCTATATTGGCCATCAACAAAACTAGCAATTTTTTTTATATTAAGTGGTTTTCCTTATGAGTGTTGTTTGATTTATCATATACTTTGAGTCTTTGCAGAATGCCACTCTCTACACTAATATCTGCAAAGTCTTTTATCTCCTTAGTCAAAATAAAAGATAATGTATTTTGTACCTTCCAGTGAGATGATGAAATTGGAAATTCTTCAGAACTGTAATTCAAATCTATAGGTGACCTTAAATGGTTTTTATATGTGCTGCCTTTTTTATTTTAAGGTAACTTTTCAAATATGGATCATGCATTCAATTATGTTTAGCTGTCAAGCATGGACTTCATTTGCATTTTTTCCCACTGCTATAATTTTAAGGACTGGCAGGTGACCAGAGATGAGAAAAAAAAATGTGTATCTACCATCTAGGGTGCAATGTAGGCTTTTTATTGTAATTAAGTAGCATAGATATTCATTATTAGATCAAGGTTAAAGTAGCAGAACATTACAGCCAAGGGCTGAAGTAAAAAAGAGAAGGAAAATCGCTTTCTGGAAATTGCAATTTAATATCTATACAGATAGATTTTATTTCTTTTAACAAGACATTAGAAATGTATATGATGTTGGTCTACACAGTGCGTACTGATATAAATATTTATACTTTTAATCATGTCTCTTAGTAGTTGATCAGATTTGTAATCCAAGGAATTCACCACTATAAAAGAAAACCATTAAATCCCACAGAACTCTAAAGAAGGGGTGAGATACTTTTTCTAACTACATAATGGGCAAAATCCTCCTGATAGCAATTAAGTCTATGTATCATTAGAGTTGTTTTTTAACTACAATTTCGAGCAGCATTATCTTCCTAGTTCACTAGATTTTATAATCTGCTGGAATTCTATGCTGACAGGCACAGCTAAATAATATATTTGTTTGTTTTGCCTCATACAAAATCGTGTTTCCTAGGTAGTCGACTGAAATTGCATTAGGGGGCCTCAGCTGATCAATTAGCAAATGTCAGGATTTGTTGCCTATTTTAGTCTCTTTTTAATGAAAGTAAGAAAAAAGGGTCTGGCCAACATCTTCCATTCCAAGGGAAAGGAGATGGCTGTGGCCATCTTCAAAACTAGGTCAGTTAAACCAGGACACAGCTGTGTTGTTGCTTTGCTGAGCAATCTGTTGGTCTTCGCATGGGGTACTCTGTGCATTTTTTGGTTTCAACATCGACAGGGTCCAGAACCTTGTAGAGCAATAATAACACTACGTTACCGCTTTTAATTCCTTCTTCGTGAACGTCCAACCTCTAGTGTACGGCAAAGCAAAAGATTGTCACTTCTCTGACATAAACATGTAATTTTTAGCTCTGCCGATGAGCTGAGCTGATATTGACTTTTCTGCTACCATTTTTTTACTTCTGAAAACAACTCTGCTTTGACAAGAGCCCCAAGTCCCACTTGTTTTCTGGTTGGCTCCTTAGTCACATCACTCCGGACTTTTAGTCTTCAGATTTGGTCTTGAAATACTCTAGATCCTAAACTTAAACATTGCTTACAATGAGTGGAAAGAATAGGTACCTAATACAGAACAATAAAAACTATTCCAACTCTCTGTTTGCAAGCTTTATGCTCTTTATTTCAGATTTTATTCAATAGTGCCAACAGTCTACAGGTTAATGCTAAACAATCAGAGTTTTAAATGTTAATTATCTAATAAAATGCCCTTTCTTAGTACTGTAGAGTATCTGCTTCCAATAGGTGTCAGTGGATATTTCTAGAAAATAATTCCCATACCAGAGATAGTAGGCAGACATTTTTCCCTCTACTGTCTTCTTGGTTCACTCTAGTTTTTGGAAAGTATTTATTTATAGATACTCCAGTTATTGTAGTGCTTCAACACCCTCAGAAAACCAGAGAACTGCTATAACCCCTACTTGCATGGATCGACAACTTACCAAAGGTAAATGAATCTGCATTCCCAAGCCTGAAGCTAACAGTTTTAGTTCCATTGCCTCTGAGTCTGAAAGCTAAGTTAGCAATTCCTGAACCCAGCAACCAGCGGGAAAGTTTTGATATGCCAAATAGTGGACTGGAAACTTCTATCCCACAGGATGCTACCTGGAAGTCCTGAGATAATTATTTCTGGCTTTGAAATGTATTCCTGAAAATTCTCTTATCAGCTCTCTCTTGAGCTCCTTTTCCTTCTCACTTCACTACTACCCTCCTTTTGCTGGACTTCAGTGGATATGCAATGTCTCATTGCTGTCTCGAATTAAAAAGTTGGCCGATTCAATCGGTAGAACGCAAAAGCAAAGCAAAATAATACTTCACCTGCTCAACCACAGCAACAAATTGTTGGGGTGTGTTAAATAACTGGTAGCAAAAGGCGCTTCTCTCTGTGGATGTTGGGCTGGATTGCTTTTGTAACAACGAGGTTGAGAACGAGCTGGTTTCCAAACAAGAGCATTTTGGAGCAAATCCAGACTGTTGTTGCCTCCCTCCTCCCCCAAAAGATGTAAAGGTAAATCTATCAGGTTGTCTTTTTTCCCCTCCCAAAGTGATTTGCCTTGCCTTGTTTATTTTGGAAGCAAGTGAAGACGTGCCGATGTGTCTGATGTCTCTGATTGTTTGCAGACAGTTCCCTGCTGACGACTTTCGGAGTAATTGCCAGCGCCCTGAAAACGTGCTGCGTGCGGTATCGCTACTTTGGTGGAGGCGTGACAAACTGGCTGGATCACGCCAAGGAAAACCATGGTGGTCAGTACAGTGAGACTCAGGTGGAAAGCACAAAGTCACTTGCCAGGCTCTTCCCGTTGTTTGCTTTCCAAATTCTATACAGAATGTGTATTATGCAGGTGGGTGCACAGCTTTTAAACAAAAATCTTGGAAAATACTGATATATATGCTTACTACCATGTTTCTAGGCTTTTCTTTTTTTTCCAAACTGTTGCTTTACTAGCAGAGCAACTTTGCAGAGTATCATAGAATCATAGAATGGTTAGGGCTGGAAGGGACCTTCAAAGGTCATCTAGTCCAACCCCCCTGCAAGGAACAGGGATGTCTCCAACTAGATCAGGTTGCTCAGGGCCTCATCCAACCTGGCCTTGAACGTCTCCAGGGATGGAGCATCCACCACCTCTCTGGGCAACCTGTTCCAGTGTTCTACAACTCTCATGGTAAAAAATTTTTTCCTAATATCCAACCTGAATCTACCTCCCTCTATTTTAAAACCATTACCCCTTGTCCTATCACAACTGGCCCTCCTGAACAGCCTCTCCCCATCTTTCTTGTAGGCCCCCTTGAGGTACTGGAAGACCGCTATAAGGTCACCCCGGAGCCTCCTCTTCTCCAGGCTGAACAGCCCCAACTCTTTCAGCCTGTCCTCATAGGAAAGGTGCTCCAGCACTCTTATCATCTTCGTGGCCCTCCTCTGGACCCTCTCCAACTGGTCCATGTCCTTCTTATCTTGGGGACTCCAGAACTGGACGCAATACTCCAAGTGAGGTCTCACGAGGGCAGAGTAGAGGGGGAGAATCACCTCTCTCGACCTGCTGGCCACGCTCCTCTTGATGCAGCCCAGGACGCGGTTGGCCTTCTGGGCCGCAAGAGCACATTGCCGGCTCATATTGAGCTTCTCGTCCACCAGTACTCCCAAGTCCTTCTCCTCAGGGCTGCTCTCGATCCATTCTCTGCCCAGTCTGTATTTGTGCCTGGTCACAAATACAAATGCCTGAGTAGTTTTAATTACCTGAGAATATACCTTGCTATATCCTCTCATCTCATCAAATAAGTAAAATTGGCTTGATCAAGACTCATGAAGGAGCTTGTGTGTGACTGCTTGCTACTTATGTTTTTTAACTCTTAATGGCTGAAACATCTAGTGCTAGAGTCCTCTGCTTCTCATGCTGCCGTGTTACAGTTATCAGAGACTCAGGCTCAGCATTCTTTTTAATACAATTAACTTCACAATTTCTTAAATTTTCACTCAATTTTTGGGAGAGGTAGAAAATATTTATTTGCTCTTTCGGTTGCATATTTCTCTCACTGTTTTAGTGGTATTGTGTGGGTAGTGTACCTATACTGGAAATGAGTGGTTTTCCATTTGTGGAAAGAAACATTTCTTTCACAGCCTCTCTATCAGGCTACACGGTTCTTTCTGCTTCTGAGTGCGTGTATGTTATATAAATGTAAATGTGTCAAGAAGCTACTTAAGCTGACATGATTCCTTCAGATTCGTTTCTGTCTGGATGATCCTGGCTAAGCAGGAGTTTGAGGTAGCTTACCCCTTGGCAACTGGCATAACAAATTTATGAGCTGGCTCGGAAATTCATTTTTACTTATTGGTGTTAAAATGCTGCTTAAGGAAATTCTTACAAACATGTAGTGTACACTGCTTTGTTGACACTCCCTCTTGCCATCATTCTACATTCCCATCCATCTGCCTCATTCTTTCTCCTCTTCCCTCCCTGCCACTGCCATCCAAAGCACAAAAATACCCAAGCAAACAAAAAAACCCAACCCACTTCACAACAACAAATGCATACGTATGGCCAAGGCTATGCATCAATGACCAGATGGACATGAAGCAGATATCATTAATCAGAGTTGTAATAATCAGGTATATATCTAGAAAAGATAAAAGTATTTGCACTGCTGAAAGAGGTGACTTTTATTCCTTCAGCAGAATTTCCAGTAAGTTTAAGGCTCTTTCTTAAACTAGGCGATAGATCAGTATCTTTTTTGTAAAGATTAATGGTATTTTTTCCATATTACTAAGTTAACAGGTTTCAGTGCCTGTGATTCATGTTGATGATATTTTAATTCTTATTAAGAAGTCAATTCTGATTTGCAATACACAGTGGAAAGAAGAAGCCAACAACATTTGGCTCAATTCTGATCTTCCATAGTTCTGTTGCCATTTATTCACCCTTTTACAATTTATATCTTCTTTTGGAGGTTGAATGTAGTTGAAAAATATTTTTATTAAAAGCTAGCATTTGAGTAATTCTTTAGCACTGAACAGACTCCCAATGAGTAGAGTTGGCTCTAAGCGTTGGTGAGAAACCCTAGATGATGTTAGTTACTAAGTATACAATAATTTTCACACACCTATAAAGCCATAATATTCTACCTGGATTTGGCATTGCCTGTCATGTTGAAGAGCCATGTAGAATACTGCAGGAATCCAGAACTCACTAAAAAACAGATAAAGAAACCAGTTCTACCTCCAGCTCTGTCATGACTGTACTCTGTGAATTGTTACCTCCCTTTTCCATCAGTCTGTAAAATGGAGTTGACTATAACTCCCTGCTGCACATGAAATTGCAATGCTTAGTTAATCAAGCTTCCTCAAAAAACAAACTGAAAAATCTGTGGGTAGAAGCCACTGTGTGATTATTTTTTTTTATTATTTTATTTTTTAAATAAGCTCAACAGATCTTCTGTAGAGCCTCACACAAGCAGGAGGAATTATTTTAGTTTAAAGCGAGCGATAATCGTACAAATCTACTTAATTTCACACCATGATGACTGCCATTGGTGGGTTCCTCATCTGCTTATTTGTTTTCTTCTGTTTTCAATTCCCAGAAGTAAAAGGAAGTCCTCTATATAGCTGCTATGGCTGTCAGTTACATTAAACTGGTTCTAAGACTGTGGCCAAATCTTCATTTCCTATAGCTTTTAAAGCCATATCCTGGCAAGAGAGTTTCAAAAATTGCTCCCACCTTTAGCACACAATCAGAAGTCAAAAATAACTCTGCATCTTGCTATTTTAAAATTTGGTTTACTGTGACTTCTTCAGAAAGAAGAGTTGAGGAAGTTTCCAAATATAGTAAAAATCTTATCCATGAAAGGTACCCAGTATACTGATGGAGTGACATTTTATTCTTCAATACAGATTCCTTCAGGATATTATCTCCAAACGATGAATTCCAACTTGCACTTCAGTGGATTTGTCTTACCAGTTGCAGCAATGAATGTGATAAGCATCGTGCCACTACTGATTCTTGTTCCTGTTTTGGAGTGCGTTAACTTGTGTCCCTTTAGTTACAAGGACACTGGACATTCTCCAACATTTTGCATTGGTACGTATAAAATATGTGTGTTTGTACAGTTTTAATATGTATTCTGTGTTTTGAAAGAGAAACTTCCATCGCTGATGGATAATCCTATACAATTATTTCTGACTATAAATGTTAAGATGGGCTTGGTTTGGGATGATGCTCAGAGGTGAATATGTTTCAATGGAATTATTGAAAAGATGTTCCTGAAAAAATATACTAGGTATCAAGAAAAAAATGCATAGATTATGTGTAGGACAGAGACTGAGACTCTTCTGACTAATAAAAAAAAAATTGAGACACGCTCACAAATAGCTAGGAGTCATCCTAAGGAATTGGTGAGAGGAACAGTACTAACCAGTGAGACCTGACACCTACTCTGACTTGGTTATCTTCTATATGCTTGATTACCCATTAACTTTTGGAAAGTTAACTTACGTTGAAAGTCTTTTTTGGGAATGAAAGAGTCCTTCAGTTAGTTGCTTTCTGATACTGGAGAAATGTTCATTGCTCAAAACGTCGAGTCTGGATTTAAAGAACGAGGTTATGAACAAAGGCTTTGTTTTCCTGATATTTTTGTGCTATAACTGCATCCAGATTAGGACTGCAGCTCATAAGAGGGGAATTATATTATCATTAGTACAGTTTATTCCAGACTCTGCAGTTGCAAGTGAAATAGAAGTATCTAGTCTAATTCTGTGTCTGCAACAGGTGTTTTTAGAACTGGCGAGCAAAAGAAAACATGCAGACAACTATGTAAAACAAATGGATGTGTATCACGGGACTGCTGTTCCCATTGAGAAGGCTGAACGTTTCACAGGTGGAAGGTTACATAAAATCATAGAATGGTTAGGGTTGGAAGGGGCCTCAAAGATCATCTAGTTCCAACCCTCCTGCCATGGGCAGAGAAACCCTCCACTACACCAGGTTGCCCAAAGCCTCATCCAACCTGGCCTTGAACACTTCCAGGGATGGGGCAGCCACAGCTTCTCTGGGCAACCTCTTCCAGTGCCTCACCACCCACAGAGGGAAGAATTTCTTCCTTAGATCTAATTGAAATCTCCCCTCTTTCAGTTTTAAGCCATTGCCCTTGTTCTATCACTATGTGCCCTTGTAAAAAGCCCCTCTCCAGCTTTCCTGTAGGCCCCCTTTAAGTACTGGAAGGCTGCTATAAGATCACCCCGAGGCGATCACATGTGTACATGGTGTACCTCACATAGAGAGGTACAGCTTTCCTCTCTAGTACTAGAATTTTAATTTGAATATCTAGTATGGAATAATTGTCTAGCAATGTTATTTATTAAAATCCTAAACTGAAACATACCTTATTGTACACTCACTCAAAGTAAAGCAAAGAGGGATCTCCAGAGGTGAAGTATTATCCCTCATAGAAGTGGTACAAAGTCTTCTCTGTTGTGAGTCTCAACGTTTTCAACAGTAAGTGTTGTAAGCTCAGGCTCACAGATTGGCACTCTTTTCAGAGAAATTCATGGCCTAGAAGTAATGATGGCTATAGTAGGGATAGTAGGGGTTGGGCCTCCTTCACCGATGTGATTTCTTTTTTTGTTTTTTTAAAATCCCTACCCCCTAAACCTAGTATCTGAAGGGATCCTCTGCAACCCTCTTCTGATATCAGCTACATCTAGTACCACCAGAAAAGCAGCTTCCGTTCTGTGTTCACTGAAAATTATCCCCTTTCATTAGATGCTCTCATTAAACTTCCTACATTTTTTTTATCTTCCAGCCTGCGTTACAAATCTCAGACAAAAATATTTATAAACGACTATTTTCTCAGTGTGCTACTATTAATTCAGTGCCCCATGGCAAGCAGCACAGTGAGTACTGACACACACAGAGGTATTAATCTGACTAAATTAGCCTAATTAAGAGTGTTATTAAGTTTTATACAAACCAGATGCATATAACGCAGCAGGTTGCAATTACCCTAGTTTTTAAAATAACATCTGCATTAAAACACAAAAAGCACATTCAGATAATAATTTTCCTTAAAACCATGGAAATTTCAAGTTAGTATTAATGTTCTATCCTGTTATGTTGAACGGTGGTGGAATATATGCAGTGGTTTATTCTTAATAGGTTCATTTATTAAAATAGCCTCCTGTTAGGGGTGATAAATTACCTGAGGCATGAAAATACCTGTGAGTACAGGCGATGGCTTTAGATCTCCAAGCATACGACTGCACCTGCAAATATGGTAGACCTTTAAGTGCCAATATTTTAGCCAACAGTTAATTAGGTTCACAATTATTTTCAGGAACAAAATTGGAAGTATAAATAGGCTGTTGGTGTTAAGCCAGCCTATAACTATATTTTAATTCAAGTCTTGTAAGAGGAAGAAATTTAAATAGTTTTCTGGAAATGTTCAGTATGTTAAGAATAAGAGTTTTCAAGGACAGACCATATAGACAATGTTGAACTGAAATATCTGATTGCTCTGTAATAAGAAACATGCAAGCTGTAATCTATGTTACTTTCTCTATAGTTTTTTGTTTATTTGTAAATTAGGCATGATCTAAAAAACATTGAAATCTTAACATGAATTGAGATTATGTCCCAAATGCTTTGAGTATCTGGATGTCTTTATGAAAAACATGAGTATTTGGTAAACTTAGAGGTTTCTCCAGTTTCATAGTTGTTTGGTTGGTTGCTGTCTATTTTTTTTTTTTTTATATTTTATGCTGCTTGATTTTAGTTAATAGTATAGAAGATTCAGCAGAGAACTTAAGGTGTGTATCTGCTGGATCGTTGTCCATCAGCTACAGGCAAGAGGCTCTAGCTGAAGTATCTGAGCCATAGAAGTCCTTGCTCTAATATTCTTAATACCTGATTATGCTGAAATGTCTTTATTAGTCTTGGATTTACTCTATGCAAGAGCGATGTGGAGAACAGCTCTCCGTACAGTACACAAA
Source organism: Tauraco erythrolophus (assembly GCF_009769465.1). Classification (NCBI taxonomy): domain Eukaryota; kingdom Metazoa; phylum Chordata; class Aves; order Musophagiformes; family Musophagidae; genus Tauraco; species Tauraco erythrolophus. The sequence continues at coordinate 83,788,784 of NC_141468.1, forward strand.
AGCAAGCTTCCAGTCCAATGTCTATTTGAGGTGATTTGAGAGTTGATGATGACCATTTCTCCCTAAAATGTGTTCTAGTTTGAACAAGCATTAATTCTAGGAAAGATTTTTGGCCTGTTTTACTTGGGATATGAGATCAGGAATCACAAAGGTCCAATACGATCTTAGTCTCTAGATAATATAAACAACCTTGTCCTAGAATGAGCCCCAAGTGTTCCTAAAACAGCCTGTTCTCCTATAAAACCAAAGCCTCAGATGGTCATTCCAAGCTGCTTGTTTTAAAGAGGGCTGAAGGAGGAGAGGTAAGAGGAAAACCAGGTCTCCAGGGCTCTCGGTTTCTTTCTCTGCCACATAATGTCTTGAAAGAAATATTACAATTGTTGGGTATTCAGAGGTTACTTTTTCTGAAATGTTTTGGCTTTTAGTAAGGAAAATGCTTAAAATATAGCACTGTGTAGTAATATAGAACTGCTTGAGGTTTCTTTGGTACGAATATCATTTTTCACTAGGAGAACTCTTGGTTTGGTAGATTACAAGAAGCTCCTTGAGGGCTTTATACCTGGCCTTGATAAGGTGCATTGGCTAGAAAATGCTGTTGAATTCCCTCTCATCATCAATTTTCAAGCAATAATTCATTGCTGTTCTTATAAGCACTAGAGGGGCCTTAACAGCAAAGCAGCTTCCGAGCCTCAGGTTAGGCAGGGGAAGGGAAGGGTATTTAAAGTGGTGAAAATGCAGGAGAACTCTTCTGGTGGAAGGGTGTGAGAGTTTGCTGCAGAGAGAAGCAGCACAGATACATGCAGAAACATAACAAGGCTAAGGCTACTTAGTTATACAAGTTTTCTGTCCTGACATCCAAAGAGACAAACTTTATATATATCGAGACAGGCTGAGAGAGTTGGGGCTGTTCAGCCTGGAGAAGAGAAGGCTCCAGGGTGATCTTATAGCAGCCTTCCAGTACTTAAAGGGGGCCTACAGGAAAGCTGGAGAGGGGCTTTTTACAAGGGCGTGTAGTGATAGAACAAGGGCAATGGCTTAAAACTGAGAGAGGGGAGATTTCGATTACGTCTAAGGAAGAAATTCTTCCCTCTGAGGGCGGTGAGGCACTGGAACAGGTTGCCCAGAGAAGTTGTGGCTGCCCCATCCCTGGAAGTGTTCAAGGCCAGGTTGGATGAGGCTTTGGGCAACCTGGTGTAGTGGAGGGTGTCCCTGCCCATGGCGGGGGGGTTGGAACTAGGTGATTTTTGAGGTCCCTTCTAACCCAAACCATTCTATGATTCTATGTTGTAAATCTAACATGAAACAAAAGCCTTCGGCTGTTGACGTCAAGCCTAATAAGTGTGACAGTTTCCAGTCATGAAGTGAGATGAGACTTTGTAAGACGAGTGGAAAAACATAGTCCAGGTATTTGAGCCAAAGCTGTCAAAATAAACCAAATCCTCACACCTGTACTTACATTATAATTTAGAAATGCTGAGGAATCACGAACTTGGTCAAAATCAACAGGAGCTGAAAACAGCAGAAGTGAAAATGTTTCAAGTTCAGGAGACTTACTTGAAAACTTTACGCTCTTTGTGTTTTTCTTTTCTGAGAGGCTACAACCATTTCAGACTGTCGACATCTAAAAATATGAAATAACACATTTAAATAGTACCCTCTATGCAATGTGTGGTGAGGTTTGTGGTATTTAAAATACATCTGAGTTTATTCGAAGCATTTTCTTGTATCATGAGACTAAAAGTTTAGGCTTTTTTCCTGCCCTGTGAGCTTGTGCAGCACTTGTACTTGTTGTGCCTTGCCATCGAGGCAGGTGGTAAGACTCCATGCGTTCCATGTGCAGTAATATATTGAACTGTATTATGGATCCATTATATTATGGATCATGCAGTGATACTTCTTCAGGACAACTGAGGAAGGCAAGAGCAATCGTAGTCCAATGGCTTATGTGTAAATACTTAGAAAACGGAAGGCTATCTCTTGCAGTAATGCAGCTCATCTTATCTTAAAATGTTAAACAGTCCAGCAAATGCACTATCCAAGAAACTTTCAAAAGTAGCTTGAGAGAACTCTATAGTTGAGGGAAAGGGGAGGATGTGGGAATGCTTGGTCTCCTGAGGTGTGATCTGCGGTGGTGATCTTTCTCTCCTATCTATCCCATCCTGCAGTCTTAGAAATACAGGACTTCAAGTACTGCACTTCTTTCTGTATTGAAAACAAATGGGTAAAGCACGCGGTGTACGGCTGTGTTTCAGAAATTTATTGCTACTTGAACAGGAGCATTTCCCCCTGCTTGGTAGTCTTAATCCAATCCAGTCTCTTGTGATATCTGGAAGGTCTACTGCCTTTTCTTTCTTTCCTCCTTTCTTACCTGCTCCAGTCTTCAAAAAAGTTCTTCTTTGTGACTTTGCTCTTCAAAAAAGTTTTTCCTCTCATTTATTCTGCATCTCTAAGTTATTTCTGTGCTAAGCTGATGTCCCTTTGCCATATATTTAGAGTTGGGCTTGTGACGTAGCAAGTACTCTTCATTCATGTTTATGTGTCTAGAGAGGATGTATTGGGGGTGGGAAGGTGAGGGGGAAGCTTCTTTTACTTCTCCTAGGACTTTGCTTCATTCTAAATACATGATGATCCTGTAACTACAGCCTTGGTGAATGTTCTCTGTGCTCTTTTCCCAGTTGTAGGTCAGTTATCTGCTGCACTTTCCATGATGGTTGCTGGCTTCTCTGAAATACACCGAAAGCATTTCCCTCAAGTGGAGCAGACACTTTCTGAGGAGGTTCTTCTGGTCTCCTCCATGCCCTGCTTCCACTTAGCTCCTCAGTACATCCTACTTGGAGTGGCTGAAGCCTTGGTAACTCCCTCCTGTAAGTAAGTAGGCTAAAGTAAGAGTGTCCAGATTCACAAAGAATTATATCAGCTTCCTAAAAATAATTATTGTCATCTGATATGTTATCCCCTGGCTCTCTTCCACAGGCTTAATGAGCAAATCTGTGCTTTACCTGCTTCAGAGTAGCATAATAGATCTTGCTGGCTGTAACTCAGAGCGAGCAGTGATGTTGTTCCAGATTAAGTGGAAGGTGACACAGCCTGGTCAGGTCCCTGGGCTGTGTAATCCACTGTTTGGTGGGGGTGGATGAGAGCGGTGGGACTCTGGGCTTGGATGTGTGACTGGTTTGAGCATGCTTCAGGTGGGGGCTGGACTGGATGAGGTCCTGGGGTCCCTTCTGACCTGAGCTCCTCTGTGATGATTCTCTTCAAACAGAACAAATACATACATGACAGCTGAACCGTGGTTATGGTCTATGAGACTTTTTAGGCCACAGTCAAAGCAAAGAGAAGCAATTTAGCTTAACCCTTTTCGTTTGTGGACCCACTAAGAGAATTATTATGTGTTTTTCACTGACACAGAGCAGATGCAGGCAGGTAATGCAATTCAACTGACAGGCTAACCTGGAGAATATTGTAGGCAGATGCAAGATTTTTGTTTGTGCTCCAATCAAGAGTCATGCGAACATGCCTGCACAGAGCATCATGCCTTAGCCCGTGGCATAGAGCCAGAGATAAACACTCCTGTTTGGCAAGGCTTAGCTCATGCCTGCCATCCATAAATTATGTAGAGGTGCTCTTGATTGTGAGCCTGAACCTTTCACTTCCATAATTTACCTTTCCACATCTACGCTGACATTCCTGAGGCTTATCTTCTTCTGAGGAGCACGCAGAGTGTTCACCAGTGTTTTACCTTGCAGAGCTTAAAAAAATGTTAGTATTACAAAAATAATCTCATCAACATTCACTTGAAGAGACACAGGTAAGGTAATTGGCTAGCTGATCTCTGCAGGCATTTAATTCAACAGGTTGAGTGTCTATTGTTCCGGTACAACCCCAGAAACGTTCAGATTTTTATTTGAGAGGAAATAACTTCAGTGTCTCAGCTTCATTCTTACACTCTAAGACTACTGAGAGCTGTGGGTCATGGTCTGTCATTAAAAAGGTAATTTTCTCTAGTTTTAAATACTTAGCACTTTCATAATGCCTCTTCAAGCTCTCAAGTACTTAACTGAGACAGGTTTCTAGGCAGGTAATGTGGTTTCTAGGTTACAGGCTAAGTGTAACTGAAAACTGTGACCTACTCTGTTTAGCTTAACAAAAAAAAAAAGGTTAGGAGATGGCTTGCTTACAGTCTTCTCATGCAGAAGCATGAGAAGAGTATTGCTGGTAGAAATAAGGCTTTTTAATCTAGCACACTGAGACACAGCAGAAGTCCAATGACTGGAAGATGACATTAGCCTTTAGAAAAGAAATAAAGCTTTGCGTTAGAGATTTTTTTTAAAAAAAAAAAAATCTTTTTAAAGGATTGTGATTAGGATTTCATAGGAAGAAAAGTTATCTTCCCCATTTAAATAAAGATTAAGCAACTTAGTAAGAGCTGCAGAAAACTAAAGGTGGGTACCTGAAATAGCAAGTTCCTGCTGTAGCTGATGGGGTGGCAGCCTCCATTCACTTGCCCACACGTAGGTGTCTGGCACTACTTGTCGTGGAGCATCTGGGCTGTGCACACAGGGCAAGTAGGCTCTTTGCAGTCCCTGCGTGCACTAGAGTGTTTCAGGCAACACTGGACATCTGAATTCAGACTACTGAGCTGAGCTTTGGGTTTCTACTTCAATTTGAACTGAATTGCTGTTCAGGAACCATTCAGTGGATCTCCATGGATGGTAATGACAGCCTAGACACTTACATAGTGGTTTCACCTTTCCTGACATTTTACTGCCTTTATTATGCAGAAGGTCAAATTCAATTATCCTAATAATTTACTTGGCCTGAAAGTACAAGATCCAAGTTGAAGACAGAAATGTTCACGCTCGTAATCAAAGGCAAGAGAGGAGATATCTCATTTCTGAAGGGCTTGGGTAGAGGAGCTAGATTTGGCATATTGAACTCTTTATCTACATTTGAGCCTGATACTTACAGTTGTGTTTATACACGATATTTCGTTTTCTCGTTGATAGGAGTTTTATATAATCATCTGCTTCAGGTAGCATGAACATCTCTTAGAATAATATGAGCATTTAATGCTTCCCTAGCACTGAGATAGTCTTAAAAAAAAAAAAAAAAGTCAATGATAAAATAATTGCCCTCCTCCACAATGTTAGGGTGTAAAATCTCACGGGCCTCTGACAACTTGAATTTGTAACCCTAGCTTGGTTTAAACTAGGAAATTACTCCTTTAAAGACCAATGATTTAAAAGAAGAAAAAAAAAAAAAAACACAAAAAAAAATCACCAAAACCCAAAAAACCCTCAAAAATACTGCCACAAAAAAAACCCTCCGAAATGTCCCTGTCCTGTGGGACACAGCAGCTGTGTCCCAGCCCTCTGGAGCGCTGTACAACTGCTTTGCCCTACAAAGGGTTTGCAGATTTGCAGCCTTCGCTGAAGCGCTGCAAGAGTATCACGTGCCCATCAACGTGTCTCAAAGCACTTGGAAATGGGAAGCCTTGGAATAAAGAGCTCTGTTAGTTAAAGGGTATGTTGGGGATCGCTTCACCCGCCGATGCAATGCAATAATCTCCAGGGTGAAATGCAGCAGCTGTTCCGTAGTTCGCAGCAGCACCGTGGGAGAAGCGAGGAACGGAGTGTGCAATTGAAACAATTTAGGGTGATTTAGGTAAGTAGGATGCAATTACTCAGGCTGAATTTGGCCGAGATGTGTGTTTTGCACCCCTGCTTTTAGAAGGCATAAATAACCAAAAAAATTTTAGGATCTTAGTGATTCAAATTAGTTAGGACACTGACTGTACAATGTTTCAGACTGTACTGTTGCATCTACAGATGGTGTCCCAGGCTCACCTGCTTTCTCTTGCCCTCAGGCTTTTGGTTCCTATTGTGAATGAGGAAAAAACACTGTCCATGGTATTATTTTCTTTTCTTTAATATGTTTCCAAAGTTCTGGTTTGGATATCAAATTAAAAAAGTGTGGAAGATGGTGACTGAAAAGTTTCATTTGTATTCAGAGATGCTTCAGGCAACTCCACATCCAAATAGGACCTCTACTGATAAGTTTCTCAAGCTGGAGGTCATTCAAACTCAGCTAACAAAGCAGGGTGTGAGACATTGGGGCTTGGAGAGCAAGTGTGGATGAGGGCTCAAGGTGTGAAATTAGGAAACAAGGGGTTTTGATAATCAGAGAAAGTTTATCAAAAAGAACAGCTATCATAAAGACTTGCTGTTACTGTAACCTAGTTGTTTTTTTACAATTGGTGGGGTTATTTATAGTCATCCATGCTACAAGGGCACGCCACAGCTCCCCCTTGCCACCAAAGGTGTTGCTTCTTCTGGTTTAGTCTTCTGGCACGAAAGTGAAGAACAATGTCTTAAAAATTAGCTAGTGACTCCGAGAGTGTCTTTCTGGGGAAGAGGAGCATTGTCCAGCTTTAAGTGAAAGCAAGGTAACTGTGCAAGTTAAGGCAGAGCTCTGGATTTTGGAAGTATTTACTAATGGCTGCGCTGCATTGGCTCTGGCATAGGAGGTCCCACTGTACTGCAGTTAAATATAACATCTGCTGTCTTCAGGCTTGCTGACTCTGGTGGTGTTTCTCTTGTCTTGCTACGCCTGAGGCTTTAAAAGGCGAGAGCAACTGTTTGGGTGACGGATCTTTACATACCCGTGTAATATCGATAGTTGTATGTGGGATGGTTTGTTACAGAGATTAATTTAAACAGTCGAGATAATCCCTTGTTAATAGGGCACATACCAACACATCTGCCCTTCTGCAACAGGTATGTTCTCTGTGTAAAATATGGAAAGTCCCTACTGGAGATGCCTTGGATTTTTTTTCTGTTTTATCTATCTTCTACCATAATTTACTTTTTTTTTTTTAACCTGTAACTGTGTCTGCTTCCTTTCTAAGGTTCCTTACTTTCATTCTGGCTTGTGCCAGAAAGAATTAGAGGAATTTCCATGCATTTTTTAACTCTCTTTAATGGAGCTGGCTGCTTTATGGGAGCTTTCTTTGTTCAGACAGCCCACGCAGGCACTCAAGGTAAGAATATGCTCATGACCAGTGTTCCTGAGCAGTTATATAAAACTATTGATTTGGAGAATTAGGTAGCAGAATTAAAGAGGATGCCAAAGTTTTATTGATTTGCTCTTACAATTAAGATGGAATTAAGATAGGAAATGGCCTTCCAGCTGTATTCATCCATCTTTAATGAGTCATTTTAGTTTTGATAGTTGGAGTAATTAGAGAATGGCATCTTGCAGGAAGTCCTCACCTCCAATCTCTATACTTCTCTTCTGGAAGACAAGAAAATAAATTGTCTAAGAAGCCCCTTTTTGTGTTCATAGAGAAGTATGTTCATGTTAACCATGCTTACGTGGAAGCCTCTGGCCAGGAGAGCAAGATTAGTGCTTCAAAGAATGGAGAACATGCCTTTCCTTCTGTTCCACAGTGTCATAGGGGAAAGGACATTGGGTTGAGTGTTTCAAAGCTGTCTAGGGAATTTGTTCCCCTAGACCCATTACTTCTCTCTTGCCTTCTTTACACCTCTCTCTTTGCTTTACTGGAAGAACCAGATTCTGTGACAATATGGTCTCTCTGTGGCTTTATCCATTTGCAGATGAATACTGCAATTCCCAGAGAACTTACTATTTCAAAAGGAGTTACTTCGCATTCAGTCTGTTGAGGAGTATTTAATGTAAGCCTTGAACTGGAAATTTTTCTGAGTTGCTGACTTTCAAGATAGGCCAAGACCGACTTTTAGTCTTCTTTCCTTTGCTGATGAATCTTTTTTCAATACAGAAAAGAGTTGTTTGATAAGTAAATTTAAAAAGTAAAGCACTTGAGTTCTTGAACCAAAGGACAGGAATCCCTTTGTTCACGTATCTGAAATAGTTCCACTTGCTGAAGCAGTACTTCTGAAGATGCTTTCCGTTGATAAGTGTCGTTGTTACTGTGTTACAGAGAACTGTTCTCTTATAGAGCACAACTGCTGGCCCTAATGCATCACAGCTGCAGAATTTTGCAGCTCCTCATGGTTAAGTTTTGGGTTCTTCTCCTTCCTACATAAAGAACCATGTAACTTAAAGACAAGGGGAAGTGAGTGTTTTTGAGAGTATGTCAAATTTTAATTCCTACTTGCAGGATCTGAACAAAGAAATGGTGCTTTGATATGCAGTGCTGTTCTTAAGTTAACAGTTCAATTAAAATTTTATTACGAGGTATAAAAGCATCACCTAGAGATGGGTAAAAAAACGGAATGCTTACCTAAATAAATCAGGCAAAGAATTGTTAAGTACCAAAGCATCCAGATCAGAGCTCCTTTAATGTCCCCCAGTGGAATAGTTTTTTTTTTTTATCATTAGGTAATATGGGTTCAATGAAAGTAACACTTCAAGAAAGACTGTGTTGCTGTGGGTTTTTTTTTCTTCCCTTTACACCAAAAGTATTGAAATCAATTTTGATAAGGCTGAAATATTTTGTTGTAGTAAAATTGACATATTTTACTGCAATTTGACTTTGGATATAATTAAATATTTGTAAAATAATTAGGCATAATGTCAGCATCAAAACATTTGGACTATGTTGTGCCACTATATATGTAATTTATTCCTCTATAGAATATTTTTATACAAAGCGATAAAAGAAACCAATTTTTGCATTTGGTTTGCAATTCAGTAGATTTTTGTCTGATTTTATATCAAGGTGATTTATTCTTTTTCTGTAAGTCTGTAGGAAAACATTTAATCGATTCAAAAAAGAAAATGTTCATTTCTTGTCAGAAATACTGTTTTCTCAGAGCTTTCAAATTCTTATCCTGGCTGGGACCAAAAAGCCTGAACTCTCCAAATTCTCCACAGGCTGCAATTGCCATGTTCTAACCCTTTTTGCTCAAGATTTTTTTTTGAGTGAACAAAAAAGTTTCCTGGATAAAATACTCTTTACTTTTATGAAGTTGGATGGCAGACTTCTCTACCTAGCTTTGAAAAAAACAGAATAATTTATGTAGTTAACTTTGTCAGAGCTGCTATTCCTGAGATGGAATTAACCACACCATTATCCTGAGCAAAAGTCACTCTTAAATTTCCAAGGGATTCAGTGACAGTCTGTATTCAGAATAAGGTGCTGTAATGGGACTGAATAAGCCCCTAAATAAGGGAGTCCTCTGCAAAACTTGAGAAGTTTTAGAGAAAATACAGTGAAAAGTGTTTAATGTTTGCTCTGTTGCTCTAGTTAAAAGCATTAGAGATTACTTTCTCAGTTAATATGTAAACAACATATTATTGGGGGTCTCACATTTTATTTTTAAAAATAAGTGGAATCTCACTGGGTGTCTCTCTCCCAGTTTTCCCTGCTCAAATGAGATTAATTATTCCAATTTACCACAATTCATGCAATTCACAGCTTGTAAATAATGGAGGTATTCCCATATCTTCATTTGTGTTACAACACTGCAGACTTAGAGTATTGCCTTCCTCATCCCAGCTAGACCTTTGTCCTCATGACTCAAATTGAAGTAGGCTTGGGATCAGACTTTAGGAGCTGGATATAGACTACAACAAAACCAAAGAGGCATTTAGGCTTGGTTTTGTTTTCCTCCTAGTTTGATAGGAAATGGTATGTACAAAATTCTGTTGTTGCATCTGTATTTTTTTCCAAATTTTTCCACTGTGCTTCTTACAGTGTTCTTTGGTGCTTGTGATGAAAAGCAGAACATCAGCAAAATAATAATTTTTTTTAATTTATAAAACCTAATGGTTACCTATGGAACTGTCTAAAAATGACAGTGCTTCAGAGAACACAACTGTGACCTCTTCTAGGTCAAATTAAGGTCAAATGACACAAATTAAGCTCTCATTACTCACACTTGGTATTTTTTTCAACTCTGTTTAAAGAGCTTGTAAAACATTTGGTATTTGGACAATTTATGGAACTAGGGGTAAAGCAAACCAACAGGAACTCTGTTTTTTTTTTTTGCCCCCCCCCTAAAAAGTGGAAGTAATTTATTTATATTGAAAGATCAAATTCTTTCTCTTTTCCTGAAAGAAGATGATAGTGTTTAGGTAATAGTTTTGCAAGATTTAGTGGGTGACTCTTGGGCTATGGGTGCTTTTGTCTTGTCCCATGATTCTTGTTTCACTAAAACCTGAGCCAAGACTATTTCTGGTTCTCCCATCTCTAAGCAATGAGACCACGTTTGCCATGAAGCAGTTCAGGATACAGTGAAGTAGATCCTCCAGTGTGTGTTTTGAAGTGCTGAAGCACAGAGGGTGTTGACAAAATTTAAACATTTTTATATCCTATTTCATGTCACTAGTTTAGAATTTTATTTGGGTTTTTATTGGCAAAGTTGATCGGATATCAGTCACAGTCAAAGCTGCATTAATCATTTTTAACGCATCTATGGAGGATGGTGTGAATATGATAAAATAAGACTTTTTTTGAAATCTGACGAGTGCAAACAGATGACGGGTGACAGTGATATTTTCAGTACAAGCTGGGAAACTGCTTTCTTTTGGATCTCTTACCTCTCCTAACATTTTTATCGGAAGAAGATGCAAGACAAAACCTGTCCTCCTATGCCAATCATTTCAGAATACATTTCTCTAAAAATATTAATGTAAATATGTAAGAGAGGAAGAAAAAAAAGTTCAGAGGAAAGAAAATGCCCCAGACACAGTTTTCCTACTTGTATTTAGAGAACCAGTGTTTTTTTGTGCATGTTGAGGTTTTTGGGGTTTTGTGGGTTTGGGGTTTTTGTTGTTTTTTGGGTTTTGTTTTTTTTTTTCTTTAGTTTGGAGCCTTGTGTGATTCTAAATACCAAAGATGATAAAGCTGAAGGATATTTCCTGCGGTCCAGATGGTGGTGTGCACTGGTGCCTACTTAGCTAATAAGGATTACAGGCAGACTGAGACTTTAATTTGGATATGAGTAAACACTAAATATGTGCCCACTAACTTGATGAAATGATGGAAGGCAATACAGTCCTTTTCTAAGATACGGATTAAATTGTTCTATAATCATAGTCCAGGTTGTACAATAGCTGTAAAAATGCGGGAATCGTACAGAATAGACTAACTTCTGGCATGTGACTGTTTTCCATTGTCTTCTGAGTTTTCCCAGTACTGAAATATGATGATGTTGTTCAGTAAACAAACTGAGTGCATTCCTGTGCAACTTTCGGCTTTGTTGTGAATCCATTGAGGGCTCCAAGGGTGCCACCATAGTAACAGATATCTTGTGTGCACTAGTATATGTCGAAGGCTGGCTTACAGCCCTTTCCACATCTTGTTTGATGGCTAGTATTGCCAGCAGTTTGTCATTGTCAGTCATTAACCAGAAGTTGCCCAGGAAAGTGTTCTTGTCCATGTCCTAATCTCTGCTTCGCCTACTCTTCTGTCCGTCTTGGTAGGATCAGGTATTTTCTCATGGTCTTGTATAACATTCCTCTGTCTTGTACTACCTGAGCATTTTTGATGCAAAAATCAATAGGACTGCAAAACGTCAGTGAAAGTTTACCAGGCACTTTATTTCAACGATGTATGGTATAGCAGGCTTGAGGAACTGACTCTGCCTAGACTTAATCTTCTGATTTGTTCTAAATTTGCTGTGAAACGTGTAACCGATTGACCTCTAACCAATAAGAAAAGGCTCTTCGAAATATATACAGCTAAAGGAGACTTCTGATCCTCTGTGGTGATTCATGCTACAAAGTATTTCTATTGTTGGAATAAAAATGGAAATCGGGAGTTTGTTGTAGGAAGTTAATTCCCGGTGAGCAATTATCTATGTGACAAACCAACCTTGTAATTGGCACTTCTGTTGGCAATCTCCATAGAAAAGTAAAAGGACTGACAGAACCTAAAGGCAGTGTCTTTTGGGAGAAAGTGAATTGTTAGCATATTGCATGCAGATTCAAGGATGTGAAAGTGCTGGGCTCTTCAAACACAGTAGTGCCCAGGGCATCTTCCTCCAGCAAAACCAAACAAAACTGGCCCAATAAGTTCCTGATGTTCACGACTGAGAGTAAAATCCTGAAAGTATGAACCCCAAACCCAGTCATTAGAGTGTGCTGGAGTCTGCAGACAGCTCGTGCAAAGTGTTAGTGGGTTAAGGGGTGGAAGCATCTAAAGGGAGTTTTGCTGGCTGAAACATGTGGTTGATGTTTTAATACCATGGCTGTTCCCTCAAGGCTTCCTGCCAGAGGAGAATTCATGGAAAACCAACTTCCATTTAAAAAGGAAAAAGAAGAAAGAAAAAAAAAAGTGAGAAGTTAATATTTTTGGCTGGAAATAGAAAATGGTTACATTAATCTTTGCTGTATCCACTGATGAAAAATGCATACTAGCAGGAGGATAACAGTCTGGGTGTCTCGAGGATTGCTGCCCCCTGTTTCTCTGTAGAGAAAGGCTCCCCTGACAAACCTTGTTGCCCTCACTGAAAGGAGAAGAAAGCCTTGCTCCTGCCTCTTGCTTTAGATAGAGCAGTAAACTAGAGAGAGAGAGTGCATGTGGTGTGGGAGCCAGAGTCTTGCCATGCCCAATCTAGTTTTGGCCCTGCCTGTGCTGCTGGTCACCTATAATACAGGACTTTCTAAAGGCTTCGTGTCCTTATTCTGGCCTCACTGTTTAAATGCTGGCAATTACTGAAAGAAGCAGAGAGGAGACAGAGCAATGATCTTTGTCCAGAGGAAGGCCATGAAGATGATCCGAGGGCTGGAGCACCTCTGCTATGGAGACAGGCTGAGAGAGTTGGGGCTCTTCAGCCTGGAGAAGAGAAGGCTCCAGGGCGATCTTCTAGCAGCCTTCCAGTACTTAAAGGGGGCCTACAGGAAAGCTGGAGAGGGACTTTTCACAAGGGCATGTAGTGATAGGACAAGGGGCAATGGCTTTATTAAACTGAAAAAGGGGAGATTTCGATTGCATCTAAGGAAGAAATTTTTCACTCGGAGGGTGGTGAGGCAGTGGAACAGGTTGCCCAGAGAAGTTGTGGCTGCCCCATCTCTGGAAGTGTTCAAGGCCAGGTTGGATGAGGCTTTGAGCAACCTGGTGTAGTGGAGGGTGTCCCTGCCCATGGCAGGGAATTTGCAACTGAATGATCTTTGAGGTCCCTTCCAACCCAAACCATTCTATGATTCTATGATCTTTGACTCAGGCCATGGAGGACACTGGTGGTGAAGTGGGGATAGAACCCAGATCTGCTTGCCGGGCTTCCCTCTCACCCTGATAAAACCAACCATTTTCACTTCCAATGCTTCAGCATGGCACCTTTGCCAGTGCTAAGAGTTTCAAAGGTCTGTTTTACTCCATTCTCTTAGAAGCTGCTGAATTTTTATTTTTTTTTTTGATGGCTCAGTGCTATTTTTAAGTGCGTATTTTCTGTTCAGGTTCCCTTGTAAATGCTGTTCCATTAGGAAGCTCCTGCTGCTCCTACAGTTAGCCTAGCCCATGTAAATGACCTAGCAGACAGTGTGAACTCTGCTTTGACAAGCGGGAGCTTTCCCTTTCAGCAGATACACCCCGGGCGCGCTTTCCCTTTCAGCAGATACACGCGCTCTCTCCATGACTTCTATTGGCCACTGGAGGATGCGAAATGAAAAACTACCTGATTGAATTATGACAGTAAAAGTTTATAAGCTGCTAAAATGAAGTTACAGCACCTAGGAGCTCAGTCAACTGGCGATGTTAAATGATGCATTTTAGAAGTCTCTCTGAGCTGGTGCTACAGAAGGAAGGGCACAGGCAGCGGTGAGGTGGTGCTGCTGTGACGAGCAGGAAAGTGACGTGGCGCGGAGCGAGGTGTGGAGGAGTTAGGGAAAACTGCTGCACGGATGGCAGTTGTTCTCTGCTGATCCCAGGAGAGCTAAAGGTAACTGCTTTGAAAAGAAAAGTGTTTACAACTCTAAGATGCAGAGGAAAGAGGAAAAAAAATGAAAAGATATGTGTGGAGGGAGGGGAGGGCTGGGGTGTAATCCTTTGACTGCTGACTCTCCTGGGCTGTGGAACTGCTCTTTCTCTCTAATTAGAAAATTTTGAGGAGCTAAGAAGGGTGTTGGATGGCTAAAGATGGCATTAGTGGCCAAAAGAGCAGTTAAGGCTATCAGGTTAGTACAGCACAGCTATGGCAAAGACTACTCTTTTTCCTCCTCTCCCTTTTAGGTCATTCAAGTGGTGAACAGCCACTCTATTTAGATGGGTAGGATTCGACAACAGACTTTGAGGGAGCAAAGAAAGGTGACTTTGGGCACATTGGTGCTGGTGTTTCAGTTCAGATGAGGAGCATGCTTTTGCTCTGAATCTCCTGATCATCTCTGATTTGCATCACAGAGTGATCTTGGAGCACAAAAAGCTGCATTCCTTTTGAATGGAACTAAATCAAACAAGTGTTCATGCCTGATATGTTCCAGCTGTTAACGGGAACTGGTATGATGTGAACCCCCCTGAGCTGTGTATACTGTAGACATCACGTTCTCAGTACCAGCTCTTTCACGCTCTATACTTGCTCCTATTGCACTTCACTACTTGCTAATGAAGACAGTCTCTCTTTCTTCTTCAAAGGCAACAAATATCCTGTATTCCCAAATAACGTAAAAGGTCATCACAGCACTGTAGAACGTTCTCTGATATTCTGTATCTACTGTAACTTTTTTCACCTTGGTTTTATGTCTTTCCTGTAGTTGATTATGGTACTTCAGGTACTGATTGTCTTCATGTGCAGACTGACAGGGACTGACTTTCTTTTTAAGCATCTTGACTTCCATGGTTATTTACCACCTGAGCTTGTTTGCAGACTGGTTGCAAAGCACAGCATCAACAGCTATACAGTTGCAAACTAAAACACACAGGGAAGACTCTGGGTGTATATAGGTGGTACTGTCCTCTGCTGAATGGAGTTTAAGCTGCCAAAATGTCACAGACATTATTGCCAAAAACCTTGGTGGAAAAAAAATTGACTCGTGCAAATAAATGCCATGTGCAAGACAAGGACACGTTGCAGACTCATGAGTAAAGGTAGCTATAAAGAAAGGTAGAGTAAAATGTCAGGTAGCATCTCGGTAAGGGAGCACCATCCAAGGCACTGAACAAATGCTTTTTATGCTTTTTTTTTCCCTCCCCTTAAGAAAGGCCCATTAAAAACATGACAGAAGTGAATAAGGATTTCTACAGACTACCCTAATTCTAGCTCTTCCTAAAATTTTCACGTTTGACATTCATTTAGCTATATGCACAGGATAATATAGAGGGAAGATGGCCCTATCGTTACAGTAGAGTTAGGTTTTCCAGTACACTTCAGATTTCTTAGGAAAGTTCTTTAGTTTCTTTATATCTCTGTTGCCTGTCTGCAAAGCAGGAGCAAAGTACACGGTAGACTCAAAAAAAAAACGTAGATGCTGTGAGAATGAAATCTGTATAAATAGCTACAGGGGGGGTTCAAAGCACCTGCTGTGATTGTGTCTTACACAAAGTTATCTTCGTGTCTTTCATATAAGCCACGTCTTATCCTGGGAGATAAACTAACTCTGCTTCAAATGTCTGCTTTGCCAGGCAACTGGTTTCCACACTTGCTATATGAAGGTAAATTGGAGAGATTCTTCTTCTTCTTGGCTTCCTTAATGATGGTGAACACCCTGGGGTTCTGGACCATCGCACACAGGTACGTGTGAGATAATGAAAGTTTGAAGTCTCAGGGTAGATAAGGGTAGAAATTCTTGCAAAACCTGTAAACTGGTGTGTAGTAAAGAATTTGTAGTGATAGATCATTATGTTATTGTTCAGGCTTTGGTATTTTTCGTCTGTCTTGAGGGGAGAGACTTCAGAGTAAAAAGTAGGTGGTAAAGTCAAAAAACAAACAAACAAAAAAAACCCAACCCTGATGTAATTAGCCCTAAATATGTAAGAGGTCTTATTAATATAAAAACGCCTTGAAGAGAGAAGAGCATCCTATCCTTTACAGAAGGACATAAATACATTGGCATGGAGTTTAGATCACAGCACCAAGATATCTCAGTCATGAAACTGACCTCCACTGCTTTGTACCAATATATAGAAAATTTTGCTGTTGTCTCAATGAGCTTATATCTTTAGTATAGGACAATGGGCAACTGGTTAATGCTGTATGCAGTGCTTTCAACAGAAAAACCCTGAAATATTTTCAGATACCCTCCTGGGCGATGAGATAAAAGCAACTTTCTGCTGGAGACAATGGAATTGCTCAGTTAGCCCCCCCCACTGGAAGCAATTTTATGCCACCTGTACAGCTTAGCTTTATTGCCTGTAAAATGCAAGGAACTTAAAACTGCAATCCCCTGTAACATCCAAGGTGGTTTGAAAGTTGGCCTGCCACCTATATTCCAGAACATTTAATCACAGTTAACTTTCTGTTGTCAGTGTTATAAGTAATACTTGTAGCCAAGAACAGGGAGGGAAGCAGCCGGTGCCACCGTGAGTGCGAAGGGTTACGTGCGAGTGGCGTTCTCTCTTAGGCATTGGGCTACAGTGCTATGGAAATCCTTCAGAAACCTCAATGAAGTGGTGATTTGATAATGACAATAACAGAAAATTTCCAAGGGCAGTGTACTTCTAGAACTCTTGAGAAAAATGCTACTTTTTCTATTATATATAGCGCTAACTTTACAGCACCGAAGATTACCGTAGCGTCTTATCAATTATTCCAATGCAACCTGAGACACAAGTGTCCATTTATTCCGCTGGCTAGTTCTCGATTCTCTTCTTTGAAATGTGACCTGAGTCACAACTAGAAATGTTTCTCCTGCATGTACTTTGTTTTCCTTTATAA
The DNA here is from genome assembly GCF_009769465.1 of Tauraco erythrolophus. NCBI lineage: Eukaryota > Metazoa > Chordata > Aves > Musophagiformes > Musophagidae > Tauraco > Tauraco erythrolophus. The sequence goes on from NC_141468.1 coordinate 83,805,577, forward strand.
AATAGGATTTTATTCTTCTGTAAAACGAAATTCTCATTTGTGACACTTACTGCTGAAACCTAAAAGGTTTTGTTTGTCAAAAAGTGGCCATAAAATTGAGTCGAACTCAACAAATAATATTGCCACAAATTAGCATATTTTTATGGGGAAATTTCTTGACCTTCAGTCTTCCTGGAAAGAAAAAAAAAAAAAATTCAAATTAGAATTTCACTTCAAGATCAAGGTACCTCATTTTTCAATAAGACAACCAAAGCCTACAAGAAATATGTTTTTTGAGGTCAAATGTAATTGTTTCATTTTGTGCTGAGTAAGAATTCTTCCAGAGGGGAGAAAAAAAAAGCGAGGACTAGTCAGATAAACACTGACTTAGGGGTGGGGAGAAATCAGGCTTTAAAACTCTGAATTAGAAAAAAATATACTAAAATTTCCCTGAGGAAAAGAGCATGTTTCTTTTTAAAATTTGTTAAAAGGACACAGTGCACCTGTTATTAACACCTGCATCCTGTTTGGCACTTCTCATCCTGAAGTTCTGAAAGGTTCTAGGAAAGTGCAATGTCACTGTCCTTTTTTTTTTTTTTGGCTACTTAGAAGTCCAGGACTCAGAAGACACTGTAACTTGCAAAATACTACATAATAAATAATAGGTGAAGCTAATCCCAGAAAGCATGAGTATTTTAGTGTTTTCTTCCTTATCCTCCCTCCCAGATACAACAATCTGAAACCAGAATACACCAATGAATTCAGAGGAAGTCTTCCTGAAGAAAAACTTTTGAAGCATGAAAAAGCCATTAAGTGTTATGGTAGTGTCCTGGAAAGTTCTCCCATTTTGTCTCCTATGGAGAAAGCTTCATAAAATTACACTCTTGTTTGGCTAAATTTTGATTGTGTTACCAAACAGCTTTCCAATGATAAATTACCCAGTGTACTTAAATGGAACTGCCAATGTGTGTATGAATTGTCTTATGAATAATAATGTTATTTATAAGTTTACAAAATAGCAGTGGTCATAGGACTTTGCCTTGTAGGATGCTGCACTGTTGTAATGCACGTCGAGGGCAATGAGAGCTCACTGCTTGGCATGGTTGATGGAGAGAGGCTTTTAATCTCTATAGAGAAACAAATAGGTATCCAAATGTATTTGTACGTAGTAATGGTTCAAAATTAATAAACTCATGTATACATTTGTTTAGCAAATTACTTTGTGTCGGTATAATTTACAAATAATTTTCGTGTCTAGTATTGTTTAGTCAATACCCGCAAAGATGAGACTTGTGTGCTACTCTTGGCCCTGCTACCTATCTGCTACCCAGATAAGCAAATTGCTTCTTTACCTTAGTTTCCATGTCAGTAAAATGAACACAGCTGTACTAACCTTCTTTGCAAATTGCTTTTAGATCTACCAAAAGTACACTAGAAACTATATACCAGTAAGAAGCCCGTGAAGTATGTCATGAAATGTTGATGCTGAGGTATTTAGTCTTTTATTTGGCAGAAGCACTGTGATATTTGTCATTCCTGAAGGATGATATACAGAAAATTGCTAGTAGGAGAACTGGAGACTAGAATTTATTCACATCAAAATTACTTGTCATAGCCTGGTTGAAGGGGGTGAAGGGAATTAGGAAAAGAAGATTGAGAAAGGGTAGACGCAGTTGGAAATGGGGGAAAAAATTATTAGCAAAATGCATTCCACTTTAAAGATCTAAACAGTGTTAAACACTTCCCAAATTGGCTGACCTGGGTATTGTGAGCGGTGCTAACCTAGCACTTAACATTTTTTTTTTTTTTTATAAAGATGTGTTACTAAAAAGAGTGAGGATAGAAGTGGGGTCTTCATGTGGTAAGGAAACATACTGAACTCAAAAACTGAAGGAGCACTTTGACGTCAAGATGTTTGCATTGGAAGTGGTAGTCGAGCCAGAATGCTTGCTAGATATGAGGAATGCTCCACTGCAGGAGAAACTACGTTAAAGGAAAATAATGCACTGAAGTGACGCAGAGGGTAGTTTGTGAGCTGAAACTATGAAGGAGCTGGTAAAGGAAATAATCTCTCCAATGTTAACCATATTTAATGCTGTAACTTTGGGTTGGGCGTTGCAGCAGAGGGGGAAAAACGTTGTAAATACATCTAAGCAGCAAGAAGAAAGGCAGTCAGGAGCTGTTAGTTTGATCTCACTAGTATTTAAGGTTTTTTATAAAAAAATTAAAAGAGAATATGTAAAGTCATGAGATAAAAGGAAAATTGAATAAAATGCAACACAGATATATCAAAGGTAGATTTGCCAGACTACCTTAATGTCTGGGTGTAATGAGAATTCATCTTCTAAACAAAGCATAGTAAAGATGATCTGCCTTGATTTCGGTAAAGCATTTGACATACGTCCCACAAGAAATAACTTGTGAAGATGAAGATGAGGGTCAGCAGAAGAGCTACAAGGTGGCTGAGGGACCCGTTAAAGCCCAGATGGCAACAGATATTTTAGAAAAGGGAGGTACCAATCTGGAAGTGAGGGGTTTTTGTGGAACTTGTTTAATATCTTCCTTTGTGGTAAAAGAGAGTATGATCCTAGGATGCACTGACGGAGATGGAAGAAGTAAGTATATCTTCATACAAGTTCATCTGAAATGGTCATCCATGTCAAAGATGTTCTTCCTGACCAGTGAGGGACATTGTGCCTTGATGGCAGAGCCGAGTGTACAACTTCCCGTTTGCCCTGTAAGAAGCAGGGAGGGGAGGGGGAAGGCTGCCCACTTCCCTTGCCCTGGCTCTTGCCCTGCCGGCAAGAGACAGCTTCTTTCTCCGAAAGTGGCTTCATCAGGTGGGCTGGTGCTGTGAGAGGCAGCAAAAGGCTGAAGGACCTAGTCTCCAAGGGCACTGGAGAGTGGGAGGCAGACTAATTTCCACATATTTGAGTAAATCTGTCCATCCCACTTAGTAGTTATTTGCTTGTAAGGTATTATTTTCTAAATGGTACTTGTATTGCAATAAATCCAGCTTTAAGCCGTGGAAACTCCTGGTTTCTTTCCATAAAGAAAAAGTGAGAAATTCCTGAATGCTTGACTTGACCTTTGTCTTGGCACAGAAAAGCTGCAAAGATGCTGGCTGGAGTCTGCTGACAAGAGGTATGTGGTTGCTGTCAATGCGTTTGAGAGTTATACACAAAAGCAGAACTATGTGATAAAGGGTATAATTGAGCTGGAGACACTTTTAACACTTAATATCAATTATATAATTATTTTTTTAACTGCAAAAATAACAGCAGTTTGGAACCATTTACATCAAGAACAGGAGAACAAGAAACTTGGCTTTTAAGATAAAGAGTTTCCTCTGGTATTTGCTTAGGCTGAATGACCTCAAACTTTCAAAGACCCTTTTTTTTTTTTTCTCAGGAATCAAAATGCCGGAATAGATGACAACAGAGAACAGAATGCAGCTATTGCAGTTTAATTGTCTGATGAAGATCGTTCTGCAAGGAAGAGAGGATTAGTTAACTCTCTGGACAGAACCTCTCTGTCATGCGGTCATGCAAGAAAGGCTTTCAGCGATGGAGAAGGAAGCAGTTAGGCAGCCTTCATAAAGAGGTATTCTGGAAGATAAGGGTTAGAATGGGCTTTGGGATGAATAGTTGGCTACTGAAAACTTTCTGCCTTCTTCACATACACTAGGCGAAGGCTTTTTCTAGCAGATTTAGTTAAGAATTTGGCCTTTTGGATGGATGGCAAAAGAAAAAGGATACTGATGGCTGGATTTTTGACTTATTTCAGCTGATGGTGCAGAGGAAGCTATATGCAAAAGTCTATCAATCACGCTCACTGTTATGACAGAGCAATTTAGCAGTTATACCCAACAGACGGGGATGCTTCTTGAACTGCAGCATCTGGGACTCCATGCAAAGCTGATGGAACCTTTTGTACTTTCAGAGCACTGCCTAAATTTTATAAATCCTTTGCCAGCCCACAGTGACATTGGTATAAAGGACTCTGTAGGTTTGGTCTTGACTTTGAAAGAAGCTGCTTTTCACATCTGGTTTAACATCTTAGAAAAAATGAGGGGACAGAAAAAATAAGGAGATATATGTGAATATGAAATAATGCAATCAGCAGCTGGAAAAATGTTAGAATGACCTTCTTTTGTTCAGCATTTTGTTGATCTACGGCAGTTTTCATGGGAGATAACAAAACATTCGGATCTGGTCACCTGTTGATGTTGCTTTGCACAAAGTAAATCTAAGATGTGTATGCTTTAACCCTCACCAAAAAAGATTCTAGTTTTGAAATTTATTGTAGAAAAAGTTGCCTTCTAAATGAGGTTAGGAGTGACCAGAAACATCCCAGTTCAGTTTTGTAGCATAAGTACTGCCTAAATTTTCTAAATCTTGCCCCAGCACACAGTGAAATTAATATAAAGGACTCTGTAGATTCAGTCTTGACTTTTGCTGTCTCCCAGCTCTGGTTATAACTGTTAGAGTAGGTGCTGGGCTCGGTGGAGGTAATTACTAACCTGGAATAGCCATATGTATTGCTGATTACTGTTGGTACAGTTTGTGTGGTTTTTTTTTTTAAGGACTAAATGTGTGTTTTATACTGTATTCATGTATGCACATACAAAAAATACAAGTTCTGTCCCAGACAGCTCATTGAGCACCTCAGTGAAGTCTAAATGCATGGGACACCATTTCAAGTGAGGGAGGGTGAAGAAAGCTTGCTGGAGAGGATTAAGATCTCCATCTGTTAAGTTTGCGCTGATGATAAAACACATGCTCCCAGTTGGAACAAGATGCATTAAAAGAGCAATTTCACTTCTACTGCCTAGCAACAATGTCATTGAGCACCTGCAATAGTTTAAACATTAAGCATAATTGGCTTTGCTTGACATAAATCTGTAGTTTTGTAAATAAGAGCAGTTGAGTTTCCATGTAATACCAATTAGCTATAAGGAATGCTTTGTTTGCTGAAGCCTGCAGCTTTGCAGAGGAAAGAGGGAGTTGTTAAGGCTCAGCAGTAGTAGTCAGAAGGTAGAACCCAGATCAGACATTACACAGGCTTTGAGTGTCCTTGTGCAAGTTATTTAATCTGTTTCAGTCAGGTTCCCTGGGTATGAAAGGAAGAATAACATCAGAAGTCTTTTTTTGGTAAAGAACCCTGAGTGTGTCTGATTAAAATACCTTGGAGGTAATTTTATAGCATTAAACAGCTGTCTGGGTCTGTGCTGGATTTCTTTTCCCTTCTTTTAGTTGGAACTACTATTACATCTTGAAAATTCTTGTAAACTTTTTAGAATTTCTTGCTTTCTGCCAGTGATAGAAGAAAGAGGTGCATGACCCACTTGAAATGAAAATCAGTCTTGTTCAGTTTCTGTGGGAGCTCTGAGTTGGAAAGATGAGGTAGGAGAACGCCTTCCTTGTGGCACTGGAGCAGAGCTGCAGAGCAGAACTAAAGCTTTTAGACTTCAGCTTGGTGTCTGTTTACACGTACCAGATTTGCCTTGGCAAAAGCAAATACAGCGACCTTCCAGAGGATGTTTTGAAAGTCTGCTTTTATTTAATCTTTAAAAACAAAATATCAAAAATTCACAAGTCTCCTCATCATGTCTCTGTTCTGAATAGAACAAAAACGGCCTGTTTTTTTTTTTTCCTCTCTCCCTGGTCTCTAGAAAGTCTCACCGTAGAAGTCATATTCTGTTGGTGTAGTACTTGAAATTATTCTAGTTTCAGTCTCTGTCTGTGACCGTAAATATGGATTTTCTTGATTCAGAGAAGGTTGACATCTGAACTTTACACAGGCTACTAGTACTGGTGCTGACTCTTTAAAGTTAGTTAATCAGTTCTAATACTCAATGGTAGTAAGACTGAAAGGAACTGCTCTGACAATGATTTTTCAGTGTTTTGAAGATACTTCATCTCTGCAGAATACTGTATAATGCACCATGAGACTACCAAACTGTAGATACAGTCTACATATTTTGTTGAGGGATACACGCTCTCAAAAAGAATATTAACAGAAACTTTTTTAAAAATATTATGTCACCAGGATCTTTCCTACTTTGAGTTGGAGTTTTTCTGTTTGATTTGTCTGGGGTGGTTTTAGTGATGGGTTTGGGGTTTTTTTTGAGCTTGGATTTTTGTTGGGTTTTTCTTTTTCCAGATTAAATAAAAATTGTGGATTAAGTATATCTACAATTTGGCTGGTGGGTAGTCCACCACCTTTCCAGACACCATGATTTTTGTGTAGAGATAAAAGATGCTCGTTCCAATTTTCTCACATGCTTCTGAGAAAAAGCACATTTCTAGAAAATATTGTAGATCTTAACCTTACATTTTGAGGGTTAGGCTTCTTTCCTGTTAATATGGGAAACCCCTGATCAAGTGCTCGCTCTATCACATCTAGAACAGCTTAGCTTAGAACAGAGGTTTTAAAACTGTCTCCTGTATAGCTAGCAGAGTGTGTTGACTGGATGGAGACTGAATGTCAGTGTGCATATTTTCTGGATACTCCTTTTTTATTATTTGAAAAAAAAATTATATGAATATGTGTATATAATATATGAGTGTATATATATAATTTTTCATTTCAAATCAGAAGAAATGTTTTGAAATCTGAAACACCTGACAAACAAATCAAAAAACCTAACCACTGGAAGGGTGTGTGTGGGGAGAGGACCAACAAAAAAACCCTAAAGCGATCAATGTTTGTCCTCCCTGCTTTGTAGCCTGGTAAAAAGCATCTTTTGAAACCAGATCCTGAATTCTTTCATTGTCATGTCATGTGAACCTCGGAAGCAAGATCACTGGGCATAATAGTTATAATAGCACTTAGCAAAAAGGCACAGCAAGTTATCTCAGCTTTGGTTTTTGGATGGTCAATGAATACGATATGAAGATACTGTCTATTCAGCTGGCAGAAAGATGCAATCTTTGATATCAAGCAAAATCATAAATTCAAAACAAATGTTGAATAGTAAACCAAAGGTTTCAAGAGGGTGCTGCTTGAAAGCGAATCCAGCGTTGCATGCAATTCTAATTTCTTTACCTTGGCTGATAGAGTTTTCCTATTGCCTTGAAATTGTTCCTCTTTGAGGTTTTTCACCTGAATATTTTAGAGATTTTAATATTGTGCTGACAGATGATAACCCCCTCAACAGGTTCTGTCACTGTTTGTAAAGAGCTGTCATTTAGTGGAAGCACTCTTTAAGCTTAAGCAGTTTGCAAACTAAACTTTAATGGTGAGAATATTGTGTAAAAACCTTAAGCAGCAAAAAGTTCTGCCTTACGTATTCTGTGAAAAAAGAGCTAGGAAACATCTGTGACCTTCAGGGAGAACTTCATTGCAGAGATCCAAGTACATAAATTAGGCAGGTCTTGCAAAAATAGGCAAATAGTTTCAACAACAGAGAGAGAGAGCAGCAAACTGTGCCAGGAGGGGAGGAAGGTAATTATTGCCCGTTTGAAAATGGTGTTGCTTCATTAGGGAAGAGTTTTCGCTTGCTTGGGGTAGGAGATTCATGTTTATGAGAATATGTGAGAGTGGATGAAGGTCTCATCTGTTAGATTGCATAAATGTTAAAAAGACTAAATAGAGTGTTAGTGAGGGCACATCTAAAGTACCGATTTCTTTATTTCAAAGTAATTGAACAGAAAGAGGGTACTTTTGTAGTGCTGGCTGAAGTAATTGTAGGGTGTTACTTCCTGAGAAAATCCAGTGCTGCTTTTTTTATTTTCAGTTCCAATGTGAATTACCAGTCAATGGATTCTTGTCTTTTCAAAGTTTGATCATCTGATTAATGGCTAAAGTGGACTCTTCTCTGCTCTGTTATTTAAAATAACAGCCACTGTTGTAGCGAGGGCTAAGCAAATCATGGTGATTTTCTTTTGGTTCTTTCCCCAGCTAGCATTTTCAAGCTATCTTCCTATGCACTCAGTGATTGTTCCAACTACCTTTTGACATTCTTTAGAAAACAACGTTTTCACTTTCTTTGAGCCTTTTTAAGATGCAGCAAGTTCCAAATAATCACTTGCGCAGATGCTCATAAATGTTGGGTTTTTTTTAGGTGCTCATGCAGTCCCAACACAGGCTCAGGCGTGTAGATCCTTCAGAAATGCTCAGAGAGAGTGGCCCGATTTAAATTATCTATTGAATGCTGAAACACAAATTGCACATGAAATCCCCAAGCTTCAAGGGTCTCTGGCAGGTCACATCCTACCAGTCACTCAAACATTTAGTCAGTGCTACCCCCATGCACCTATGAAACTGAGGCTGTTTGACACCTCTGAGAATATTTCTCATGTTAGATCTGTTGTAAATGAGCACATGGTCCAGAATAATTAATGGTAACACTTCAGTCCTTTTTTGACAGAGTTGTGTTTCTTATGCAGTTTGTGCTGGTCTGTCTGTTTAACTGCAATCAGCCATGCCTGAAAGACAGGAAAGAACAAGACGGACAAGTGTGTCAGTGAGTGAACCTCTTTTCTGTAATTAGAAATGCACAGGGAATAAATTATTCTATAATTCAAGCTGTCCAGCTCACACTAATAATAACAACCCAAGAAGCAATCTGTTTACAAAAATTAAAACTGAATTTGTGAGACTCCTTAGTGCAAGACAGGATTTACTGGGTAGTCTTGTTGTAGTTTGTCATGCTTAAAGGGCTCTCTCGAGGCAGTACAAGTGTTTCAGGCTGGACTACACAGTGTTTTCATACGTGCAATTCTATCACAGAAAATTAGCTTAAATCTGCCCTCATCAGAGGTAACTGTAGCAACTCTGGGCCAAATTCTCTGCTAAAATAACAGTTGAAAAGGAACAAATGCTATAGAATGCAGGTTTGAGTAAATTTGGCCTAAGCCTCTGCTTCTTTGTTTGGTTTGGGGTTTTTTGTGAGGTTTTTTTGTGTGTGTGTGGACACCTTTTAATACTTCTCCATTCAGTTGCCTTCCAGCTTGCATGGGCAAAACCTTTTCGATGGAAGTACTGGGCAGGACTCTAGCAATGGCTTGATGTTTTTTGTTTTGTTTACCTAGGTATAATTCCTGTGAGTTTGGTAATTGTTTTTAAACACTAATGGGGCTTAGCAGTATCTTCAATGGCTAAAGATTTAAATCAAATTACTCCATGGTGGGCACTACAATTTTCAGATCATGATAGTATTAAAATTGGAGGAATTGGGCATATTCTGGAGGGTCTGTCTTAGTATCACAGCCGTAAGACTAAACTCTTTCTTCTGTGGGCTTTAGGGATGGGATCTTGAACTTTTGGGCCCCAAAATGTTTGGCTCGAGAGCTGTTAACTGGATTTTTAATTCATTCTTTTTTGTTATTTTTTTCTAAATTTACACAGGCCTTAATTATGGCTAACTTCTAATTGTAGCACCTGATTAAGATGCAAAAAGCTGAGAGCTGGGGAGCGCAGAGCACTCTCACTTGACTTTCAGCTTGGAGTCAAGTGGAGATGTAACTTCTTGAGAGCATAGGAGGCACCAGAGAGAACTAGCTTTCCAACAACAAGTCTGAAAATGAGAGTGCAGAGTCTCCATTTTAAACCTGGGAAAGTAATCAGGTCTCAGGATTAGATATGTTACTTATCCTCCTTTAGAGCCGAGAGCTATAAAGAAACTGCTCAGAATTTGAACAGCTGTCATAAAGCATCCCTGACATTTTTAAGCAATCTCAGATCTTTGGATGAAGAGTCATGATAGTAACTCTTATTTTTGGAAGGCTGAAACATACACAATGAATTCTCTCTGTCAGACAACATGCTGCAAAAGAGAGTGTTGACTACAAGAAGTCAGCCTAACAGGTAACAATATTTTATTATTGTTGTGAAATCTCAGCAAATCACTTTACCCATTTTATTTTCATAGAAAGCATATGCATTATGGTCAGTTGTTGATCCGAAAGCATAACCAAGATCCAGGGGAGGGAACAAAAGCTATCTATGTTTTCTGGCATATTTGTGTATATACATCACTTCAAACCCAACAGAACAAGCTGGAAGAGTCACTGGCCAGTAATTCAGAGTACCTAATTAATTTAATTGCAAACCATGAAATTCTCATATTAATTTATTATTCAAATATATTCATGCACTTCCCTCCCCCAGGGCTTTCCCCCTAAAAAACCTGCCTTTTCAGCGCAGCTCTGTTTTATGAACATCTGAAATCCGAACAAAAGAACATCCGTAGTGTGTCAGACCAGTGATCCTTCTAACGGTGTGCAAGAGGAAAATACAGAACAGAACACAAAACCCTTCTGGTAGACCATTCCAGGCATCCAGGCTGAAGGAGTATCCTTAATTTTGTGTTTCTGTTCATCTCAATAGCCTGTGTAACTAATAAGAACACTAATAATGACTAAACATAGTAATAATTGCCAGTGTAGCAAGTTCTAGTGAAACGTGTGATTTAGGTACTTGTTTGCAGTTTGTGTTTGTTTTCAGTATCTCTCTGCTAGTGCTTGTGCTCTTGCAGGTTATCTGTGCCTTGCTTTTTGAAGTCCAAGGTGAAGTCAGCTGTGGCCCAGACCCTTCACTGATCAGGCTGCTACGAGTGGTAGGAAGGGAAGAAAGGGTGGAGGAGGAAAAGTAAACTCACAAATCACCTTCACAGAGTGCAAACCCTTCAAATACTCTTTCGTGTGAGCAACTGCTGCCCTTCCCATAGCTTTGTGGCTCAACATCAGTGAGCTGTGCTAATATAAGAAGGTGGGGACAGAGGAGGGATCTGGTGCTTTTTGTGGTGTGAGATAAGTCATGAGCTACCAGAGCTTAAGCTTTCTAAGTCTGCAAAATAGACACACGGTTGATTTGAAATTTGCTTTTGAATCTATTAGTAGCGAATTCCTTCCATTAAAAAACAGGATGATCTCTTCCCTTTTTACCATGGTGAGCAACGCACTTCATCCTTCCTTGACGGCAGAATTGGGTCAGGCTTTTTGTCACGTGACAAAATAAATAAAAATGAGTCGATGCTAGCACCTCGGCTTCCTACACCTTCACGTGAACTTAGACCTCTCATATGACCTGACCTCAGAAGAAGGATGTGTAGAAGTAGTCTTCCTGCTGTATTTTGGGGTTTGTTTTTGTTTTCCTTTGCCTCCTCCTCCAGCTTTCATCCCACCAGCGCCCTCAAAGCTTTGATATGAAGAGCACCCCCGTGGCATTACAGATGTTCCCTTGTTATTTCGGCGCTTTTGGATGCTTTTGACTGGCAGCTGCGCGGTGGTCTTCTGCCAGCAGCACTGCTCCTGCTCACCTTTCCTCTCACCTGTTATGGCGTGAGGGCCTCTTCCATTTGCCCCCACACGCCATGCTCTACTCCAGGCTCCCTGCACATCTCCTCAGAAGTAACTCTGCCTTCCCGGCTCCCTCTGAGGATCCGTCACCCAGCCTCGCTCGGTGTTGCATTATTAAGCATCGAGTAGACACCGAGTGAACTTGTTGGAAACCATATTCAAAGAGCGTTTCTCCTTCAGCGCGTGTGATCCGCTGTCGCCCTGCTCCCGGTTTGCTCCCACGCGTGCGGGCACCGCGTGCGCGCGTCTGCGGGCGTTGGGGATGCGATTGCGGTAGGAGTCATCATCGCTGCCCGTGTCCTTGCACGCTCCCGGCTGGTTTTGTAGCTGCCAGGTGTCCGTGCTGCATTTGAGGAACAGTGGGGACATCCAGTGGTCACATGAGTTATAATTAATTACTCCCGATCCCGTCAGCAAGATCAGATTTCCAAGCTTTCTTGTTTTCTCGGCGTTTTGACTTGTTTTTTCATCACAGCTCATTATGCTGCGAAGTGCCTGACAGAAGGTTGGGATGACTTCTTTCTCTCATCTTTTTTCTTCTTCTTCCCCCCTATGTGATGTTGCTTCATATCTATCAACAACTGAAATCAGGAAATTGAGTCTCTCTCAGAAGAGTATCTGGGGATATCTTTTAATTGCTTTTCAAATGGAGGATTTGGAAGAAAGAGTAAGGAAAACATTAGCTATTATTTTGAATGCATAACACTGGAATAACTGGTAAATAAATGCTATTGCTAGAGGTGACAGAGATATTTAAAAAAAATGTGACAAATAATCACGACTTAAAGTTTTTATACAACTTTGTCAAATTACCTCATGCATAATTCATGTGCACCTTGGTTCATCTGGAGTCTGTAACGAAACTGAAAGGAGCCGTCTTCTCTTTGCTGAATCTGGCAGTGATCAGATTCAGTCACTGCTCTTTGGGGAGCAGAGTCTCCCTTTTTTCCAACTGGGTGGGGTTTTCTGGAATAATTCTGAATGGGATAGATTTTAAAATAAATTAATAAAAAAATATAGAATAATAACATCATTGAATTCCAGACCTTTTACATCAGAGGATGGAAGATGTTTCTTGCCCTGCCCTGTCTAATGACTCTTTGTTTATATGATCGTGGAGAAGAGTCAATTCTTCTTTACCCACTTAGTAACTCCAGAAATGGCACTAGCTGATCTTCTAGTTAGTAGCATCAGAACAGCAAAATGTCTATCCGCTGTGCATCAGAATAGCCTACTCTGATCCCTAGCTTTGTTCAGAAATATTAAAAAAAGAATACGAACCCTCCAGAGAGCACATAAATATCTAACTTAATTTCTTCTTTTTTTCTTTAGAAAAAAAAAATCATTTATGATAATTTTATGTAATATTATTCTATTCCTCTTAGTCCATCCGATACTAGAAACACTGTCTTTTCTTGTTGTCAAACGACAAATTAATTTAAGCAATATGATTGTTCCTCTGCTGTTTTTTATTTCCACATTGAGATAAAATTTGTGGAAGCCATGGGAGAAATTCTAGTAAAGGTCACTGGCCTAATCATAAAATGTCTTTAAAATTTTTATGATCCTTTAACGAAGTGCTGTTGGATAATTCCTCCTGGAAAGGATCTAGCTGTGTAATAAAGCCTTTCAAAGGTATATTGCCACTTTGGTATAGCTCTCAGCAACTCTCTTCCCCAGGTTTGCATGTGGTACCTTGGTGGCAGTGACCAGTAGAAATAACTTAAACATTTAAAAAAAAATACGGTGTACAAATGAAGCTGGAGAGAAGTAATGGATTTTAAACATCACCTTGATGACAATTTCAGCAAGGAAAATTTTTATAAAGGAAACCCATTTATACAAAATGCATTTGTCATCTGAGTAAGTTATTTCAGATTACCTCCACTTTATTTGTGAAATGATAACTGTCATCTTCCAGTCTGTCGTGATGGTTAAAGTTCAACAAATCCATAGTTTTGCTTGAATGATGGAGATGGTGGGAATGCCAGACTGGAAAAGCTGAGATGTTCTCCCATTTTCTGTTCTTCTTTGCTGGTCTTTTCCCATGCAGATTCATCTTTGATCCCTGCTTCAAAAATTTGGACAAACATTATAAGGTGGATAATGAACGTGACTGAATTTGTCAGAAGCGTCCATTTACACACCCGAATTGCTAAAACAAGTTTCTCTTTAGGCCAGCCTTGTGCCTCTTATTTCCTGGTGGAAATCTTCTGAATAATGATTTTTTCTTAAAGATACCGAGCTTCGAAACAAATTTCTAAGGGCTTGGTTTTTACAAATTGCTGACAATGCAGTATTGACCATTCTTGTTATTTCCTGAAAATAAAATGGAATTCTAGGACATTTGATGGGGGGGTGCTCAGGCAAACTCAGGGCCATACATCCTGTCTAGCAGGTCATTAATCAGCTCAGTAGCAGAGCTGAGACTACAGGGCAGCTCACCTGTTTCCTCCTCCGCTTCTTTCTGGAGGGAGCTGCTGCTTCTACTTCATGTCTCCAACCAACCTACAGTAATATGCATTTGAAGTTCTGCCAAAGGAAAGTGTAACACTGTTTGACAGTAGCGGATATTGTGAAGATAGGGGGGGTGTTTTTTGTTTGTTTTTTTTTCATTTCTTGAGATGAGCCTTTCCGTTTTTTCCTTGAAGTTTTGCTTGATTAATGCATTCATTAAAGAGGAGTGACGGTAATGATTAAACAAAAACATCTTTAAAATGCAGAGTTCATTTCAACCCATTTGGTTTTGTTGCACACAAATTGGATTGGCATTGCATCCTGCACAGCAGGTACTCCACTTGAAATCAAAGACAGATGCTTTTATAGGATTAGAAAGGATATCTTGAAGGGTGGAGGAAGAGATTGAGGTTGGGGGTTTTTGTTGCTTTTTCTTGTACTTTTTAGAAACAATGGTAAATGAATAATGATAATACTGCTGCTTTGTCTGCCTTGAGTACTAATAATATTGTTTGCTTACAATTAAAAGGAAATAAAATCCCCATTGTAATTTGAATTGTTAACAAATCAAGAATACTTAATCGAGATTCTTTCCCTCATAAATAGCTAATGACACCTGAGTCTGTTTGAATTTTAATGCTAAATATCTCTGAATGAAAATATTTGACTGCTGAGTCATGCCAGGCAGCTACATTAATTTTTTTTTTTTTTTTTTTTTAAATTATCGGGCAATGTATATGTCTTTTAAGAACTTCCCAAATCGCTTAACTTAGTCTCTGCTCAAATAGAAACCTGGTGAGGGAGCTGCAGCTTGGAGGGGATCGTAGTTGGATTTAACAAATACAACTGAAGCACGTTCTCTTGAATGGCAGATCTCAAAGACTGAGTTGTGTGCAGAGCTTCTGAAAGTGCTGATCTTCTTCAAATGCACTGCAGGGAGTTGACTAAGGAAGCAAAGAGAGGGACAGGTTTAGGGTCACTTCTATGACTCCGACAGTACCTTCCAGTTAAAATGCCCGTTTTGGCTGCCCTTTGCGAGATGTGACCTGCAAGAGTCGTGAGCACCCTGTGAAAACTGAGTTTAGGTGAAACATTATCTTGAGCACCCAGGTCCTATTTGTCAGCAAACTACAAGCCAGCATTTCCCACAAAATGTTTTGGGTTTGGCATGAAAAATGATCATATTATCGCTTGGCTTTGGAGCTCCTGAATTGGAGTACCTTCCTAGTGATCTGCTGTGCCTAATCATCCATTATTTCTGCAAATCACATCCTTTCTGATAGCAGCTACTGTAGCTTGCACTGTTCACTGCTTTCCATGTAACCATTCCATTCCACCCTTGTGACTTTAGAAAATATTTCTTATTTAATCTCTTTCTAAAGATATAAAGAGCTTCTGCTGCCTCTTGATACTACAAAGCATCAAAACCATTGGGTTTTCCCACTGAAATATATTTTTTTAATTTTTTTTTTAAATACTGTATTATCTTTAGTTAAATCTTAGCCTGACCTGTACAGAAAAGTTGAAGGGAGAAACAGCTTGCTGAGAATATTCACTTTTTTTAGTGTTGCTGTTAATTTCCTTAGTTATGTCCAAAGATTCACATTACATTTGGGGTTCACATCTCTGTGTGTTCTTCAAATACAACAGATGGAGTGTCTCTAACCCCAGGAACTTGTTGGTGCCTTTTGAAACAATGGAGAAAAGAATACTGAGAAACAAGAGAAATATCACGTATTCCAACCAATTAAAATTTTTCTTCAGCTGATGTCTTTTGATAACGTCATTTCATGTGGTTCAAGTTTCATCTCAGCTATGGGTGAATAATACCAGCTCTAGATTATAGGAATCATGACTGCAGTGAACTCTTGTTCAGGGTTTAATATCTGGTTTCCTTTTGCTGCCTGGTTTGACTTAGTCTCTTGTGAGTGTGCCCAGTCTGGTTTGCATGAACGTGTGGTGTGACCTATGGGATTTTCCAACCCTAAAGTCCTAAAATTGCCATAAACATTTTGTTTATTGTTATTGTTCTTTTTTTTTTCCACATTTCCTACATTTTTATCTGTAATGTATATGGTTTACAGAAGCTAAGAACTAAACTTAGATTTTGATCATCTAAAGTCCAGGAATCTGCAAATTATAATTCTTGTCCCAGACTCTTACTTGACTTTGCTTTCAAAACTGATCTCTACTGCAGATTTAACCATGTATTTTTCTCCTACTTCAAGCCTTTTCAAGGTTTGCTAGCATTAAATTTCTTTATCTGTATTCAATACGAATTTCTAGACTGGTATAGTAAGTTCTTGATGGCGTTGCTTTGTTTTGATTTGGTTTTCAGAATAAAGGATCTTAACCTATATAGGTTCCATAGCCTGGACCAAGGGAATAAATCAATCATCCTCTGTGGCACGTTTTTCTTGTCCTACTTAAGAAATAAACTTTGCCTTTTAAGTACATGCAGGGCAATAACTGACGCTTTCATAGTGACTCCTTCATTCCAGTCTTCAATCAACTTACAGATTCTAGAAGATGATGTTCATTCCTGAAAATTAAAAGACAGCTGGAAAGTGAAAATATAGGTCAGGATTTGTAAAGGTATTTTTTCCTAATTCTACTACTTTTGCATAAGAGTCAGTTTGCTTTTTTCTGCCCCCATTATTGGTATGTAAGCTCTGGGACTTTCAAGAAGAAGTCGGTAACGAATGTTTGCTTTCCGTTGAACTTTTGAGAGATTTATGATGCATTCTTTTAAATTCGTGAACAGAAAAACAGTTTGCTTACTCAAGAACAGTATACCCATTGAAGAAAGATGTGGTGTTTATCATTCAGCAATCAACTTAATTGCCTTCCATTATGAAATTGGCTTGGATTTTTGGGTTTCTGCCACAACAGTTTTTAATAGCACAAATGAATTTTTCATAGAATGGGAATGAAATTAAGTTCAAAAATTATGAATTCAAAGATACATTTTTTCCACTGTGCCTTCTTCTGTACTCCTGCTGGAAATCGTAGAGTCATATGTTGTTATTGCTTGTCAGTAGACCCATCCAGATGGGAAGTCCTCCTATTTTATACTAGCACAGGCTGTAGGAAGCCAGAAATAGGGGAGTGGAGACAACCCTGCGATATTCCAAAATTGAATACAAAAGGTAACCTCACACGAGCACTTGAAGTTTTACTTCTGCCCGATTTCAATAGGAGCTTGGGTATCTGTATAGTCGTACTACTGTGAGCCTCAACCCTGATCCATAAAACTTTTTAATGTTCATTTTCTCCATCGTATGGGGGAGTATGCAACAGATCAGGCAGTTGCCTTCCTCTCATCTTGGAAATGATGGCCACTTCAGATCCACAACTGAGAAATGACACACTTTGTGTACGTGGTTGTAGGAACGCAGATAGACAGACAGATTTGGGGGAGTTTCTTTCTCAAAAGTGCTTCTTTCTTTGTGTTCTTTCTGCCTCCCTCTGCTTGAGAACCATGTGGTTCCTTTTAGGTCAGTCTGAGCCCTTACTAGCTGCAAAAATTAAACCTGAGAGGGCAGCAGAAGCAACAGAAGCAGTATGGGGCTTTCCTAAAGGCACTGCTTAGCAAGGTGGTGTCACTAAGTATCTGGAAAAAAAAACTTTACTTTTATGAAATTGGAGGAGTTTTTGAACACAAAATGTGTAGCACTTTCCACATGTCTGATATTAAAGCAGTAGAATCCCTTTCCTCATAAGCATAAAGATAACTTCTGCTGGTATAGAAGGTTTTGCACATTGGAAGAAAATCTACATTAGTTTATGCCAATTTAACTGTGACCAGTTGATGTTTGATTGTATCATAGCTATTTCACTTTTAAAAAATAATTGAAAAGCACCTCTTAACTTTCTGTGCTAGAAAACAAATTTTGGCTGGCTGTTGTATTTTGCCATAGGATCTGGTGTTCATAAACAGCATTTCACTATGTATTTCACCTATTGTTTTCTTAGTCTCCTGCTGTCTGAATATGAATATATCACTAAAGTTAATTTTTAGAAGACAGGAGACTTTCTAAAAAGAAGTGTTTTGAGGGTGGATCACTTGGTGGATAAGGAATTGACTGGATGGTCACACTCAGAGTTGTGGTCAACGGTTCAATGTCCAAGTGGAGACCAGTGACAAGTGTTCTTCCTCAGGGGTCAGTATTGGGGCCAGTGCTATTTAACATCTTTGTTGGTGACATGGACAGTGGGATCGAGTGCACCCTCAGCAAGTTTACTGACGACACCAAGTTGTGTGGTGTGGTGGACACGCTGGAGGGGATGCCATCCAGAGGGACTTTGGCAGGCTGGAGAGATGGGCCTGTGAGAACTTCATGAAGTTCAACAAGGCCAACTGCAAGGTCCTGCACGTGGGTCGGGGCAATCCCAAGCACAAGTACAGGCTGAGTGGAGAATGGATTGAGAGCAGCCCTGAGGAAAAGGACTTGGGAGTGCTGGTGGATGAGAAACTCAACATGAGCCGGCAATGTGTGCTGGCAGCCCAGAAAGCCAGCTGTGTCCTGGCCTGCGTTCAAAGAAGTGTGGCCAGCAGGTCGAGGGAGGTGATTCTGCCCCTTTACTCTGCTCTCATGAGACCCCACCTGCAGTGCTGCGTTCAGCTCTGGAGTCCCCAACACAAGAAGGACATGGAGCTGCTGGAGCGGGTCCAGAGGAGGCCACGAAGATGATCCGAGGGCTGGAGCACCTCTCCTATGAAGACAGGCTGAAAGAGTTGGGGCTGTTCAGCCTGGAGAAGAGAAGGCTCTGAAGTGATCTTATAGCAGCCTTCCATTACTTAAAGGGGGCCTACAGGAAAGCTGGAGAGGGGCTTTTTACAAGGGCATGTAGTGATAGGACAAGGGGCAATGGATTTAAACTGAAAGAGGGAAGATTTCGATTACATCTAAGGAAGAAATTTTTCACTGTGAGGGTGGTGAGGCACTGGAACAGGTTGCCCAGAGAAGTTGTGGCTGCCCCATCCCTGGAAGTTTTCAAGGCCAGGTTGGGTGAGGCTTTGGGCAACCTGGTGTAGTGGAGGGTGTTCCTGCCCATGGCAGGGGGGTTGGAACTAGACGATCTTTGAGGTCCCTTCCAAACCTAACCATTCTATGGTTCTACGATGTAGAGTTAAAAAACAAAAAAAAAACACCGTTTTGCGGTGATGCTTCTGTTTTGTGAGCATTAATTTCCTCGTTGGATTTGTTGATTTGAATTTTTTTTTTTAGCTAGATAATTTATAGTGCAATTTTTCTTTAATACCACTCATTTTCGCGGCTATATTATTGTAAGACTATTGCAGAGGACGCATTTCTCTACACATTTAAAAACTATTACTTAATTCTAAGTAAAATTTTAAATTTCTTATATCTCCCATGTAAACTGCAGTGATGAAAGCAAATGTTGCTATTGAATTTCATGTTCTCTATTCCAGAAGAAGAGAAAAAATTGAAAGCTTTACTGGGATAAAGTTTTAAGGGTTTTTTTTCTGTATATTCTTTTTGGGGGGGGGGAACTTGTCATGAGAAAGAAGAAAATAGATGCAAATATAATTGCATGGAGTTTTAAAAAATGTTAAGATAGGACTTTGTAGGTTATGCTGAAAATGATCAGAACCTGTGTTTGCCTAAATTTCTCTAAAAATCAATTCTGAAGCCAAAGTACTTTAGGAATTTTATAATCTAGGAAAATCAGACTGGTATCTGACACGCATTAGTAAATGTTGACTTCTTCCAGTGGTAGCTGCTGTGTGTGCTTGTAGCTGTCAGGAGATCATGTGGATGCGTTGTCTGATAATAGCTCTATTTTTTTACTTACCTGTCAAATTTGAAAGGATGTATTGATGATGTGCGTGGTTTAAAAGGGATGGATGTGGATGTGTACAGCATATGTCTGACAAGGACAGTTGGAAATGTATAAGTTGATTGTTTTGTAGTAGGGTAAATTTTTAATCACACTGCATATGTACTTTTTCGGTGAGGGAAGTAATTGATATTTGGGACACAGAGGGATATAAATATTTTATTAAATCTCCTAAAAATAAAAGGAGTCATGTGGGTTCTTTTCATGAACTTACATGTTTATAAGGTTTAAGATGAAGGAATTTATTCATGAATGTTGAGAAGTGAAGATACCACCAGCAACAAGAGCTGCCTGAATCAGTTGAGGCAGTAGTGACTTACATGGTTTCGGTTTAGATCTGCTTTTACTTTCGAGAAAAGGGAGCTTGTAAATGCTCACACCTTTGAAAATAAGTAAAAATCTCTGTAGGTGGTGACACACCTCCTTTCTCTTCATTTACTAAATCCCATTGCCAATTCCTGCATTCCCGTCTCTCTTTGGCACCGACAGTGTGGTACAGAGTTACCAATATGAGCTGCAAGAAAAATCTGGATTTTTTTTGGAAGAAACATATTTTCTGAGACACTAATTGGTCTTTCCTTGACAGAGCAAAGTGGCTCAAACCAACTGCATCATACGCGGTGTTCTTTTCCTTAAAGCATCCTCCACCGAGGATTTCATAGATTGAAGGACCTCGTTACGCTGAAACCATGAGTGGAGCTTCTGGACACTGATGTGACAGTGGCGTTGTGTACTTAATGTGGCTGTTGGCTGGTTTTTAAGGCTTTGTATTTGAGTATTCAAAACCAAGAAAACATCAAAATGACACAGTAGTGTTTTATTCAGTCACACAGCTGACAGAGGTGTGCCAAGTTAGATGCAAGTGGTGAGTATTAGTGACACTGCTGAATGTTTTAGGTTCCAAATTCCCCTTTGTATCCCAAATTTTCCTGTGAAACTTCCTGCGGCGTTTCGTAAGGCCTCTTCTTTTTTTCTTTCTTTTTTTTTTAATAACAAAACAAAAACAGAAACATGAGGGGAGTATAGGAAACATGGGTTTTGCCTGTGTTCAGACTGACTGTGCAAGCCATGCGGTTAAGCATTACTGTCGCCAGCCCCGCTGTAACATACCAGATTACCTGGGCAGAGAGCTTTGTACCCACTGCCAGGCTCTGATTAGGGGCAAATGTGATCAGAGAAAGAAGCTGAAATAGTGTAGCAAAAGAAACATTTACTGCATTTCCCCCCCTCTTTAAAAATCAGCTGTTAATAACCCCCATCTATGCATGAGCAAGCACAGTCGGACAGAGCCCCAACCCAACCCGGGAGCAGGGGCGAGGGCAGGAGAGGACAGGTAGGACGGGTGCGGATGTTCTGGGAGGTGTGAGCATCGTCTTGAACGTTGTTGGCAGGGGGTTGTCAACCCTGTCAGAAGCCGTCCTCTGCCCTCAAATCCTGCCTGGTTAAACAGATGATAAATCCAGAGTTGTTCTGAAATGCTCACCAAAAACAAATCTAACAGGTTCACTAAATCTGATCAGCTCATTGCATTGTCCCCTCCCTTTTATCCCACTTTGATAGAATCATAGAATCATTTTGGTTGGAAGAGACCTTGAAGATCATCAAGTCTAACCATTAACCTAGCACTGCCAAGTCCACCGCTAAACCATGTCCCTAAGCACCACATCTACACATCTTTTAAATACCTCCAGAGATGGTGTCTCCACCACTTCCCTGGGCAGCCTGTTCCAATGCTTGACAACTCTTTTGCTGAAGAAATTCTTCCCAATATCCAATCTAAACCTCCCCTGGCACAACTTAAGGCCATTTCCTCATCCTGTTACTTGTTACCTTTCAGGTAGTTGTAGAGAGTGATAAGGTCTCCCCTCAGCCTCCTTTTCTCCCAGTTCCCTTAGCCACTCCTCACAAAACTTGTGCTCTAGATCCTTTACCAGCTCCGTTGCCCTTCTCTGGGCACACTCCAGCACCTCAATGTCTTTCTTGCAGTGGGAGGCCCAAAGCTGAACACAGTATTCGAGGTGTGGCCTCACCAGTGCCAAGTACAGGGGGACAATCACTGCCCCAGTCCTGCTGGCCACACTATTTCTCATACAAGCCAGGATGCTATTGGCCTCTGTGGCCACCTGGGATAATGATGATAATGCTATCATCAGTCCCTCGTGAAAATATTTGGCTTAAAATCTGTGGTGTGGCATCAGTTGTTTGGTTTCATGGTTGTTTGGGGTTTCCCTCCCGCCCCCCCCCCCCCTTTCATTGCTTGCTGCCATTTGAGCGCAGCACGTTCTTTAAAAAGCCTGTGGAAATATAGATTGGGTGATCTGTCTCTTTTAGACCATTCAGTGATGAAATTTCTAGTGTACTACTTTATTGTGACGTTACCTGACTAGATAAAGCCATTTTCTGTCTGAGAAGGGAAAGAAGCTGCCAGTGTCTACATAAATCGTTGTTACTCATTACATGCTGAGACAGAGGTTCCCAAAGGGAGATCCTCTGGGACACGTCCCTCCTCAGCAGAAAAACAAACAGAGGCACAGCCTGTTTCTGAAGGATGGGTCTGATCGGTTTTACAGTGTTACTGGTATTACAGGAAACATTTGTGGTCCAAGTATTGCAGTTTAGTTTAACAGATACTCCAACAGCTATTAAAAAGTAAAGTGTGGATGAAAGAAATACACCCTCCTCCTGCTCCCTCCTTTCCCCAAAGCACTTGGCATCTCCCTTGGACTTCGATTCCAGGAGAATGACTACATATCTTAAAACAATATGATGCAGGACGATTTATGCCAAAATTACTACTTTATCCATCCCATTTGAATACTTGTCCAATGTTAGTGTGGCAGCTGACAGACCCATTTGTGAAAGCACCAGTTTTTAATAACTTTTTTTTTTTGTGAGCTGTTCACCCAGAAATCCTAATGTGCTTCATAAAAAGAAGGTAAAATTCTTATCCTTGTTTTGCAGATGGAGGACTTCGGCCTTTAGAGATAGATAACTGAATGCGGGAGCTGGACAGGATTTCTGGCAAAAACTATTTTTTGTCAGGAAACGTCGATTCATTAAAGCCCTTTTACAGGAGCATATGCTTTGATGAAACTCCTGGCAATGAAGTTTTCCTGAAGCCTGGAAGAGAATTTAAAGACAGAATTTCTGCGCTGGTAGAAAAGCCAAGGTCCTGCTGCTCACTCCAGCAGCGAAACCAGCCACCGAGCCCCGGAATGGCCGTGGTGTTATCGGGGGCTGCCCTTTTCCATCCTCTCCAGGTGCTGTGGCTCGACACCTCTCTGTGCAGCGGGGAGCGAGGTAAGGGGCTGATTCTCCAGAGTCTGTTTGGTAGGAAATGACTCCTAGAAATCAGTGAGTGTGTATGCACGGGATTTCTGTGCGGACATCCTTACCGCAGTTCTGAGCCTCTGGAAAGAGGCTGAGACTCTTCTGGCGGGGTCCTTGATCTCCAGCAAACAGCCACAGCTCTCATATTCTGCACTTTTTGAGTCCCAGCTGCACCACTCGAGCCTCCTTCACAGAGCCTGAGTGAAACATCCCGATGCGCCTGAGCAGCGGGTGGGATAATCAGGGTTGTTTCAAGCGGGGGAAGCGGAGATCTGAAGGACTAGGCGATGTGGTCATGGTCACACAGGAGGTCCGCTGCGCACCGGGGACTGAGAACAGAAGCGCTGGCTCCTTCAGCATGCAGAGCGTGCTCACCTGTGCTTAGCATTGCACTTGGGTCTCCTGACGCTCCATTCCCTGCCTTGCCCACGTTACTGCATCCTCATCAAGAGGCTTGGTAGTCTCGGAAGAGATTAAAGTGTGAAAAAAATGCTACCTTTTATATCATAGCTGGCTTGTTGTTGGTTTTGTTGTTGTTTTTTTTTTTTTTAAACACAGACCTTTTTTTGTGTGTGTGCGCCACTTTGTTTTCCAGCTCTATCCAAAATACCCAGGACTATGTAGTCGGCTGATTAGTGTCTTCTGGGGTCTTTTCTCCTTTGATAAAGTGCTGCTGGCTGTTCTGTACCTGCTACTTTGTATCCTCCCCCCATCTCGTATATAGCTACCTATATCATATGGAAAGGATCAAACAGTTTTGATTTTTCCCAATGATACTGAGAAATGCAATATTTATCACAGGTTACTCACAGAGAAGAAGAAAGGAGAATCTAAGAGTGTTCCCTTCAGCTGTGTTTCTGTCAAGGCACAGTGTATGTCCCAGTCCACCTCTGTTTTGCTCAGTGTGTTAGTTCTGCTCACTACAAGGTGTAATGCAAGCAAGACTGATGAAGTTGGTTGCCCACTGGCCATGCGAAGGAGGAAAAACAGCCAAAGCTGGTTGTTAGTTATCCCCACTAAAGTGCTAAACAAATCTCCCAGCAGCTAAACTCCCTTCCCTTTTTATTACTCACTGTACCTTGTAAATCAAATATTTATTAACTGAAAACAGCTTTGCTCACTGACTGATCTTGCAAACATGGGACAAATTCTCCGCAGCTGGCTAGTAGCCAGTTGCTTATTCAGGCTGCTGAAGGAAATCAGCCTGGTGGAAAGACAAACTGTGTGATGATTTTTCTTCCCACCCCCCCCCCAAACTTACTTCCCAGGAACACACTGCTAACATCACTACTTTGTCTGCCATATTTACCTTTTGTGAAAATGAACGTGTCTGAATGAGGTCACTACTACGCTTTTGAAGAGGACTTTTTTATCATGCCTGTGTCAAAAACAGAGCTTTACTCGTTTGAAGTCACACGAACAGCCACAGATAGTGTTTCAATTAGCATATCAGGTCCATCACCTGGTGAAATGAAAAGATCCTTTAAGCGTCTGCTTCTGCGATTGCCGTCTGATCGTCTCTTCTGGTCTCCCTGGCTTCGTGTTAATCCGTGGGGGTCCTCAACAGTCCGGCTGCAGCAAGCTGAAGCCCTTGGATGTTGAGGGATGACAGGATGCAAAGAACAAAACTAAATTCATGCCCGCTTTCTCTAGCTCTGGAAGTGCTGTCGGTAAAGCTGAAAGATCTTTGCGTTGTTCGAGGCTTTGCGTTTGGTTGCTATAATGAAGGTGCTTTGCTGGGCCTTGTCTAATAAATATTCCTGGGGAGCAGGGAATGACAGCGCAGTTACACTCCTTCACTGAAAGGGAAGCAATAGGATGAGCGGGGATCGCAGGCGCTTAAGAGCGACTCTACACGGAGTAGTTCATGGATACTATTCCTGCCTCCCCGCCACTAACACCAGTCACCTGCTGCAAGCACACGCGCTGGGATAAACGGCCGCAGCGGGCTGGGTATTGCCAGGGAGTCGGTTTTCAGGGAGTCGTTTTGTGTCCGAGGATCCACGTCTCGCGTGCTGAAGTTTTACTCGGGAACTCCGCACCGACGCTCGCGTCAGCT
This sequence comes from Tauraco erythrolophus, assembly GCF_009769465.1. NCBI lineage: Eukaryota > Metazoa > Chordata > Aves > Musophagiformes > Musophagidae > Tauraco > Tauraco erythrolophus. Next base: position 83,830,573 of record NC_141468.1, read on the forward strand.
GTGGTTGCCCTGATTCCCCTGGTTATTACCAAAAGGACTTCAAGCCTTGTTAAGGTTTTGTGTAATTATCTTTGGTCTCTCTCTAGGACTAATTTAAGGGAATATACTCCTGGGTGTGTGTTTTGTTCCCATCACCCCCGGTATGCTTGCGTTGCTCGCCCCTTCTCCGTGGGCTTGGTAAGCCCTGCAACGCAGCGTCCGGGAGGGCACTGGGGAGCCGTCTCGGGCGCCGGCGCTTCTGCTGCACTTTGGGCTTTTTACTAGCTCTCTGAATCCGTATGTCTACGTAGCAAGTAGTGGTTTCATGAATCCTGGTTTGCTGGACCACAGTATGGAGCTCCTCGGCCAGTGGGACCAGGCTGCTCCATGGGTTGTGGCTGTCTTCGTGTCCTTCAGGTGCGAGTGCACGTAGAGCTCGGGGGTTCACTGCCAGAAGAGGACAGGGTCCTTAATGCATGTTCCTGAAGTCAGGGGTGACCAGTTCTTGTCAGGCTGGCCACGTTTTTCTTCAAAGGCTAAAAACCATAATCACATCTGGGTCTTCTGACCCATCCCCTTGTGAATTATTGCTAATATTTTCACTTTTTCATTTTTATACCTTTGGATAGTTGAAGATGGATATACTCTGTCTTTAATCACTTTGCCAAGCTAGAAATATTTATATATTAAAAAAATCTACATTTTATACTTGTGACAAGATGCACGAGCATTACTGAGCCAGCAGCAACTGCCAGAACCCACAAATCTCTGTTTGTTTTACATCTACCAAGCAGGGACAATATATTTTATAGCGTGCGTTAACAAGATGGTCATCTGAGACTACTTATTTAGATGATAAAATAGCCACCAAGTTACTGTTGGTTGGGTTTTTTTTAATTCTTTTTTAATGTGCATTAACGATTGTCTTGAAAGATCCCTGAATACGTAGCAAGAGTGGAATAGGGAAAGGTGAGAAATCCATAGAAAGTTGCTGGCAGTCTGGCCGTAATAGGCAAAACAGAGGGTATTCCATGAAAGGGCACTTTAAGATTTATGTAATATTGTTCTGACCTTTAGTAATTAATGACTTTGTAAAAGTATTTGATGCGATACTATCCCTGGCTCCATCACAGGCTTGTCTATCCGTGAAAGCTAATTTGACTGATGAAGACACAGACATAAATCATGATAGCTAGTTTGAATTTTCCCATGGTCGTCTTTGCTATTAAGAATACATTCCTACTTAGTTTAATCTAGGAAATGAGGAAAATTGAAGAACCTCTTTCCTGCCGCAAGCACCCATGCAGAGGACACTGTGGGATTTGGCAAGGAGGGTTGACCTTTTTTGTTAGCTCAGTCTTCTGCGTGTTTCTCACCCCTCCCCAGGCTTCACTTTCAGGTGATCTAGGTCTTTCTGCGTACAGGGTGCTGGCTGGGGGACAACACACCTGGATCTCAATAATTTCTTCGTCTGAGGGAGCCGTTACAAATCCCCATCATTTACCCAGTTACTGGTTAACTGCAACAGGATGGATGCAGCCTGCTGTCGCGTCCCAGTTCCTGCCCTGTCTGCTGAAGGATGTTTGTCTTGCCACAGGTAACTGATGAACGAGGATGTGATGGGTGTCGTGTTGTGCGTCATGCAACCACCGAAAGGTCAAAACGCTAAATTTATTGCAAGCCTTTCCTGAGTGAGGGCATCTTTATTCTTTTTCTGCAGTTCTGATGTTTCAGATCTCTTTCCACACTGTGCCAAGACATCTGCCAGCAACTGAGAAAATGTTGTGAGGAAAAACTTGGACTCAAAATTGTGTCCAGAGCAGTCTTGTGTTTATACTCCTTGGGCTCTCACCTACAAGTGTGGTTTCAGGACTTTGTTTGCCTGCTCTAGTCTAGGTACTTCATTCCAGATAAGTATTGAAATTGGAGCATTCTTACACAAAATTCTCTAATCGTCATGAAGCAGCGCTTTGTCAATTAAAAAAAAAAAGTAATAATAAAGATAGCCAACTCTTTGTATTGTATATTGGAACAAGTTTCTTGTTTCTGGGTACAAGCCTTGTACACTATTAAGCCAAGTATCATCCCTAGGTTCAATGCATCTCTCATAGAAATGCTATTTACTTGCTGTATGCTGTTAGTTACTCTGAAATTGCATTTTCTCCTTCAAGATTTGTTTGGTTTGCTTGTTTTTTCTTTAATTTGCTTTAAACCGGTCCTGATTTTGCAGATAGTTGTCTCTGACAATAGAAAGCAGAAAGTACAGGATCTCTAAGGCCTCTTTATTTTGTTATTCCTAATATTTTGGATAAAAGGGTTTAGGATGAAGCAGAGACAACCTAAATGTTGTAGCTAGGAAGTAACCGTAGGCATGGAAAACGAATTGGCCCTGGAGTTCCTTAGTTTCAGCCAGTCGTTAGGTGTACCACATCATAAGACTACGGGATTTATTCTTTCAAACTCTTCTTTTTCTCTGCATATATTTACTAAAAGGCCAAGCCATGTCCAGTTTTGTCGTGGTTTTTGGACTGAGGGTCGAGACAAGAACCGAAAAGGGAGCACCCACCAAACATGGTCTCGGGCAAAACATGACTCAGGCTTTCTTAATAAAACAAAACAATTTATTAACAGTTACTTAACAAAAGACAAAAGGGGACGAAACCGGTTACTTGAGAGGAGAAAAGAGAAAACAAGGCCCGATCTTAAAACAACACCTCCCCACCCCCTATTTTCCTTTCGTTCCTGGCTCTGCCTTCCCCCCAGCGGCGCAGGGAGACAGGGAATGGGGGAGTACAGGTCAGTTCATCCATGTTGTTCACTGCCGCTCCTTTCTTAAAGGAGGAGGAGTCGTTACGCCATTTTTCCCTTGCTTCGGTGGATCCCCTACTCACAAAGAAAAAGTCCCCAAACTTTTCCAAAGTAAGTCCTGCCCGCAGGATTGCAATCCTTCCCCATGGATCGCACCAGTTTGGGCTTTACCAGTCTCGGCCTCTTAGGGAGCTGCTGCCCCTCGCGTCAGCGTGGGTCGTCCCACGGTCTCCAGATGCCTCCACGACCTCGTCGTGCATTTCCATGCCCCATTATCAACAGTACCTGGTCGCGCATCCCCTGCTCCACGACCTCTCCTGGGCTCAGGCATCTCCTTCCCGACGTGGGTTTCTCCACAGGCCACGAGTGGGTCGCTGCTCCGCCGAGTACACCCTGGCTGCAGGGGGGCCGCCTGCCATCTCACACCGATTTGCAAGGGAAACCTCAGCTCCAGCACACCTCCTCCTGCTCCATCTTGGCTGACCCGGTCGTTGTGGTTGTCTTCTCTTAGATATTAATCCTCTCTAGGGGAGCTCGGCCCGGCAGGCACCCCGGGAGCGGGGCGCTTCCCGAGCCCCCCCATGCGGCTCCCCCGGCGCCATCTTGAGCACATGGCGCCGGCCCGGGCCCGGGCAGCCGCCCGGCCGGGAGCCGGGAGCGAGGGCAGCGCCCTCCTGCTCTCTCCTCGCTCCTGAGCAAAAAGCCCTTTCCCGCCCCTTTGTCCCAACTTAAATAGGGCCATTCGCAGAGGCGCCAATTTGGCTCAGCCTCCCCCGGGGGGGATGGGACTCAGATCTGGTGGCACAGGGAGCAAATCCCCTCCCCTGCCACCAGAACACCCCCCCACACATCAAACTATCACAAGTTTGCACCTGACCCACCCCAGGGAATTAATCTGTAAATATGGGGATGCAGTTTGACTGGAGGCCAGGGGAGAGGGGTGGGCGGTGTGACAAGAGGACTCTTGCTCATGTAGCACCCCGTAAGCGAGGAGAAATGCTCACTTGGCATTCAGGAGGTATCCAGGCTGGTGTACCCCCGGGAGAGGGAGGGGAAGGGTGACAGATTGGCCAAGGGAGCATTATACCTCTGACAGTTTATGGATGTATGGGAAACGAGGTTGGAAAAAGGCAGCATTAGGTGTTCCTGCTGCCAGCTAATGGTGTCCAGTCATGTGGGTGAGTCTAACAAAGACAGATAGGAATGGATTAGCTGTACCAGAGCAAATGTTTTATTGGCAAGTAACCATTTACAACCTACTGTGCTCTTCCACCCGGAATTTTCCTGCTAAATTTCCTGATGAGCTGCTGTCCGAGCACCACCTAGTGTCCACCCTGCTAATTCGGGTGTCCTTAACATGGGAACAGCCAGCTGAGGTTGGGGAGAAAGGAGAATAAAATTCAAGGGGGTTCTTTGTGTTTTCTTAAACTATCGTAGACTCTTACAACATCTCTAGAAAAATCTATTGTTGCGACATCTGAAATATTGCTTTTATTTCCAAATCTTGCCATCTTCTCAGCAAGATTGTCTTCTCTCAGATGTCTGAACTCTCTCTGCATAGAAAAGGGCAGCAAGAAGGGACAGCGATTTCTCAGTAGGGGTGTTGAAATCCTCACTTTTGGCAGGAATATCTTGGCTGAATGAATGAGGAGCACAGAAGTATCGAAAAGAGACCTCATGAAAAATGCAGGTTCTTAAATGTCGGTGGCAAGGCAAGACAGTGGTTAAAATTCTGCTGCTGAAGAGCACTGGATTATTTCCAAGAGGATGGAGCAATAGAGAGCAGTGTGTGCCGCAAAGAACGGCAAAATGAGACCATGGTGTGCCTGGCAGTATGAGCTGGCATGTAAAGCTACAGAAATTATTGCAAAGTGTCTTATTTCTCATGAAGTTAGATGCACAGCAGGAATGTTGGCACTCCCGATTCCACTATCTGAGCGGCATGTATCATCATAGCTTATTGCCAAACACTGAGTTTATTAGCTGGGAACAGGCGTTTGTATTCCTTCTGTCATATTACATCTACAGGGTTAAGTCTTGCAGTTTGTAAAGTAGAGCAGACTAATTATCATATACAAGAAATCACTAAAATCTGACAGTGATATGTCTCCTGGGATGGATGGCCCATGAGATAACAATGAGGGAAAATTGCTTCGGGGAAAACTTTTCCAAATTTTCAGTAACTGTTTATGTTGTGCTTCCCCCTAGCATCTAACATTAGGCCCAGACAGCAGAAATATTTTTCATAGAATCATAGGATGGTTAGGGTTGGAAGGGACCTCAAGGATCATCCAGTTCCAACCCCCCTGCCATGGGCAAGGACACCTCCCACTAGGTCAGGTTGCTCAAATCCTAATCCAACCTGGCCTTGAACACTTCCAGGGATGGGGCAGCCACAACTTCTCTGGGCAACCTGTTCCACTGCCTCACCACCCTCAGAGCAAATTTCTTCCTTAGATCTAATCTAATACTCCCCTCTTTTAGTTTAAAGCCATTGCCCCTTGTCCTATCACTACACGACCTTGTAGAAAGCTCCTCTCCAGCTTTCTTGTAGCCCCTTTAGGTACTGGAAGGTTGCTAGAAGGTCTCTCCAGAGCCTTCTCTTCTCCAGACTGAACAGCCTCAACTTTCTCAGCCTGTTTTCATAGAAGAGGTGCTCCAGCCCTCAGATCATCTTCATGGCCCTCCTCTGGACTCGATGCATCTTGAGATCCATTGTGTGTGTGTGGCTGTCAACACAAAAGCTGTCTGCTTATGCTCTCAGCTGTGGACAGCCCTAGCTGTGCATATGATGGTTCGTCAAAGCCATGAAGACCTTCGGTGTGACCCTGGCCAGTGCTCTAAGGATTACTCTGTCTTCCCTAGAGGACTCTTTGGCAATGTCCACCTTCACTTCTAAAGGGAAGACCTGATTCTTACCAAAACCTATTAATTCACATCAGTTTGCACAGAACTCACCAGTCCCCGTCCTGCAGTGAGAGGGGGGATGTGTCACAGGAGACACCAGCATGGTTTGCCAACCTTGGAGGCCATGTTTTAAACGATCACTGCTTTTAAAATGGAGGAGCAGAATAAATTATTAGAAGAAGCAGAAGTAACTTCTGAAAGTACCCTTCTTTGATAATGGTATACTTTGGAGAGGATGAGAGAGAGTCACATGAATAACGTGTATGTGCCCCTGATGAAGAGATGGGCTTTCTGATGTGGGGTTACCCAACTCCCCAGCAGCTGCTGAGCACCCCTGTGCTAGCTGACGTGAAGACGCTCCATCTGAAGTTTGTCACTTCACAAGCAAGATGATTGTTAAGATTTCGGGTGGGGATTTTTTCCTAGCAGATGTTTTTCTTCACTTACCATTTGTTTTAATTATTCCTGATGTTTTTGCCTATCAAATTGCAGACTTCTTCAAAGGAAAAGGAGTAAGCAGTTGTCATAACAACAAAGCTCTTCATTACCACAGGAACCTTTGACAGCTTTATTTAAAACATTAAAAAAAAAAAATTAAAAGAAAAATCCAACCAATTATTTTTATCAGTCTGATTCATGTTCCTCTTAAACAGATTACGGTGTGTTCTCTAGCAGTTACACTGTGAGGGGAGTATGGCATGAATATTTATTGTAACGTAAACTTTGGGAAAAAATTAAAAAGTGAGTTTGTTGTCTTTATGAGCTTCCTGTGGCAATAGCTGGCCTTGACTTTTAGTTAGAGTATACGATGTGAAGTTTAAAGGTGGAATTTTTCTTTTTTTCTCACCCGCGTGAAGCAAGACGACCGTAGTACGACATAAAAATATCGAGTCAGTCATTCATGTGCTCTAGACAATTATATCTTCCATTTTTCAAGCCAAAAAAAAAAAAGGATATTAGTGTCCTGAAGATAGCAGGGCTTTGTTTGCTGAGAGATTGAGGCCCTTTGCGAAGTTTGAAACTGACTCTTGATTTTAATTTTCAGTTCTCTGAAGCTGGAGGGAGGGAAGAGATGATCCACTATTGCTGTGCCACCCCTCGGAAGAGAAAGTTGCAGGGGGGTGTTGCTTTCTGCTCCCCCACTCCCAAGAAGTAACTGGTCAACTGGGAGGTACGACCTGCCAGGGTAGGAGGAGGAGGAGGAGGAGGCTGATGGGCAGGCAGAGCACTGCCTGGCCAAAGGAGAGTGGGAGACAAAGCTTCCTCATATTTTTTCCGCACAAGAGAGGTAAATAGCTCCCGCTGTCTCCTGTTTAACTCGCCCGCTCAAATCTGAACCCTGCTTTTCTTGATTTCACATTCTAATTTTTAGTATGAAATAAAGGCTAAATGCCTTTCATCTGTTCAAGGCATTTATAGTATCCTTAGCGAAAGGATTTTTTTTACAGCAAAGTGAAGGATAATACTGGAATTGCTAAACTCGTTTCCCTTAAAATAAGTTACATTTGTCCCCAGTTTGAACAGAGATGTTTCTTGCTGGGCGTAATCAACAACTTAATTCTCTCCCTAAGCCGAGGAAAGAATGAATATCTGCAGAGACCTATCATTCTGCCTTCCATCCATAAAGGAACATAAAAAGCAGCTGTTGCATTTATCTTAAGAAGACGATAGCTGTAAATTGCCTTGTCTCACAGGCACTTCTCCTGCAGATGTCCATAATTCCTCTGTCACGACGATGACCGTGAAAAAGCAGGGAAAATCCCAAATACATAAGGCCAGGCTCTATTCCCACAAGACTGGATTACTTAACCTCAGGGATGGGGATAGATTACGTAACCTCAGAGATGTGTTGGGACCCTACTATCTGACAGTTTTTGGAGCAGGATGTTTTAATTTACTTTTTTAAAAGGACGAGCCACATACAGAAGAACTGGTTTTATTCCAGAGAGGAGGTGATGGGGTGCTTTGTGTATTAGTTTCCTTATAGCCTACTTCATCTGCCCGCAAGCTGGGTTTGACGGCTTCACTCTGATGGGAAATATGGCTGTGGTTCTGCTGTTACATGAGATGGTGTAGGGAGTTATTATTTAATTATGACAACTACACACATACAAGACATTGCATTAGGAAACACACATACACCATCTGCTAGATACCATGATTTAGCTGTAGGCGTACAAGAGCAGAGTCTTATGAGCATTAACTTTATTCTAGGAGACTATAAATGTGGGTCTCCTTGCGCAGCACTGCCGAGGGAGGCATTCAGGGGAAGAACATTCCTCGATGATATAGTCATTACTGTTTCAGCAAGACGTTAATTTTTACAATAAATAAGCTTAATCCTTTTATGCAGATCGTTTTAGAAAATAAACAGGCCATTTTTATGAGCTACTTAGAACTGGGGCTGGGATGGGATTTGTGGTAAGATCCTGTATACGCTACAAATTGTAAGCAATTTTTAATTCCTGGGGAACTATTGCAGATCATTATTTGCTGTTGTTTTTTAAATAACTTATAAATGCAACATTTTTTGTGTGTTTGAAAGCATTTAGGAAGCAGAAACTTCGCCTGGTGGAACTAAATGGCTGATTACTAAAGAAGATGACTGTAATCCATGCACTGAGCTTGTAGTTTTAACGGACCACCTTTCTTCGATTGCTTCTGGAGAACTTGTATGGAACACAGGACATGTGGGAGCTGGCAAGGGTGAGCCTGACCACTGGCCTTGGAAACGTGAACCCCCCTGGGCTTCAGTCTGGTCTCCTTTGCTAGCCACCTTTGTAACTCCCACAGAGGTTAGCAAACAGCAGGCAATTCAATTCTGGTATCTTTAACCACTGACCTCACTTGTAGAAAGAAAGTAATAATGCAATTTTGGACTCCTGAGAATATGACTATCCTGCCTTACATGGGCTGTGAATAGTAATGTGCAATGAATGTATGATTGCGATGTGAACTGTCGATTAATGTTTGCTGGAGAAATAATGTGGCTGTTATCTTGAGGATAACAGAGATGATGTCTTTTTGATGAAGTATTAAAGAAAGAAACAATATTACTAGCCATAGTTATTTAAAGTCTCATAAGCGAATCTTGAGAGGGTACTGATTTTGCCTTCTGGCCAGCCCTGAGATGAATGCATTTACACGACTGTCTCTGTTTTGACACTGGATATGATATCACATCCTGGCTAGGCGGTTTCACAGGTTTGGTGAGATTCTGCGAGGGAGCTGAACCGTTCCAGGACAAACCAGTGTGGCTTTCAGAAGAGAAATATGGCCTGTGGTTTGGGCTGCTACTGTTGACCTTATGCGACATGGGCTTAGTTCACTGATTTGCCATGTGTGAGCCTGGACAAAGCTGTGTAGCCTGAGCCTTTGTTCCTCTCTCATAAACAACATTTCATCTTTAACTGCAAAAACGATGCTCAGGCACTGTGGAAAACGGGATCAGTTAGCTATGTTAGTTTTGGCTGGATACAGCCACGCAGTTGTGTCAATCCATCCCAGGAGCATCCTCATTTTCAACAGCTACAATTTTATGTAGAATACTTCCATTCCCCATGGCACAAAAGTTTCAGTGGGATCGTATTCCTCTTCTCGCTATCCACTGAGTCAAGCAGTTGTGTCTCACAATTACAAAAAAAAAAAAAAGTTATAATATGAAGTCTGGCTTTATTAGTGGCTTCTGACCCCCACCTCTCCCCTCCAGCTGCTGATACTCCTTCCACAGGATATGGGATCCCAGGTTACATCAGACAGCGGTCCTGGTTTGCCTGTGTAGCTCTAGATAACACCACCACCTAACACAAACGTCAGCTAAGGAGCTGTGTTAACAACCCGTCAGACCCTTGGGCAGAGTCAGCCTGGCTTCTTTAAACTGTGCAATTGTCCAAAATGCTTATTTTAAAACATTTGATTTCAAACAAATCAAATTCTAGGCAAAAGAACAAGCACATGAAAACATCGGTAGTTTTGTTTGGTAAAATAGGTAGAGGGGTTTTGTGTTTGTTTGGTTTTTTTTTAAAAAAAAAGCGTGTTTTATAATGTAAATATAACCTGGATGAGAAAGAGAAAAATGTTTTCATCTCAAGAGCGATTGTAATTCCCAATTAAACAATGCCTAATAAATGTTGGTATTGTTCAGTTGCCGTGGAGGCCACTGCTAACCTCGCACAGTGTGCAGGGCCCCAAAGCTCTTGTTTGTTTCTAAAGCGATCAGGTCACACCACTCAGCTCCCCCCAATTTATTTAAATCTGTTACTTTATTTCAAGTGCTAATTATCTCTCACAACAAACAGAGCCTTGTCAGCTGCAATTACTGGCATTACAATAGATTATCAACAGAAAAGTGTGTCTTGAAGCAAGAAGTGTTGCCTTGGTTACCAACCCAAAATGCTCCTGGATTGCATCTGTAACCACGATTTCCTGATTGTACCTGAAATATTTCATGAGCGAGGCCTCTCTTTTCCTCCTAAATTAGTACAGGGCATCATAAGCCAAATTTTACCCTATGGAATTGTGATTTAAACCAGCGGACAGTGCAAGTTTGGAGCTGGCGGTTGCTTATCCCAAAGGCGAAAGAAAGGGTTTACATTTTGCGTGACTAGAGAGGGATGGGTTTTGCTCTTGGAGTTGGCGTACGAAGGAATAACTCCTCTGTCTTCGCAAGTGTTGTGCCTGACTCGTAAATGGGAGTAGGCTCTTGTCCAGTAAACCGAAGCAGGTGTGTTTCATAAGGCCGTTCTCCTTCCTACCGAACACTCTGATGCGTGCGAAGAGCTGGCAACCTGCTGGGGAGCCTTGGAGTGGTTGTAAACGTATTTTTCAGGGTAGTTGTGAGACAGGGTTTTGATTTGCCTTGGCAGAAGGAGAAATGTCAGCCGTGAAGGAAGCGTGAGTTCGGGCGAGAAGTTGGGAGGTTGGGTACGTCTCTCTTCCCGTGTCACACAGCCAAAAGTTAAATGCCTCTGATTGCCTCGGAAGTGTGTGCCTGTCTTTCATTCCACTTACAGTTCCTTAAAATAGGAGGGAATCGAAGCCAGTGGAGATACAGTGCCGAAACTTTGTGACCTTGTCAGTTGAACAACGTTTTGGGACTGCTCAGGGAGGTGTATCAGCCTCTAAAAGTGAAGACAGAAAAAGAACCGAGATGCTGAAGTGGTACTGCCATTAAAAGTAGACACGTATGTCCTAAGCTGCTGTCCTGCAAAGCACCATTTATTTGGACCCCCCCAGCTTGTGATCTGTAATCTTTTACAGGCAGTTTTCTCCTTATAGGCTTTCCAAAAACCTCACAATCGACTTTAATGCACAGAGAGCAGCTTCCTAGTCTTGAAATGGCTGCACAGCTTGTTGCCTATCTTCATGTCTAAGTCTGATCAAGATCTTCAAACAGTTACAGTTGCTTCTTCCGGAGGAGCCTGAAATTTTTGGGAATGCCTACCAGATTGGGTGAAATGTGGTGGAAGCCTCTGCTTTCATTTCAGTCCTGTCTTAAACTGGAGCTTTTCTGATCCTGTGCAGTGGCTCGGTGTTAGGACATTTGACCAGAATGGAGGAGCCCTGAGTGGGTTATCTCCCCTGCCTGAACCCTTCCCTCTCAGCCCATATTGCCAGGATGGGGGCTGCATTTTTCAGCCTCCCTGCAGGAGATGGGCCCCGGCACTGGAAAGGCTCAGCAATGATTTGGGCCAGAGGGAGAGAGGGAGACCGTACCAACCTGGGCAGCTATGGTCTTTTGTTTAAAAGAGGAAGTCCCGAGTTCCAGTTCCAGCTCTTTCTGTATTTTATCTGTGTAAAATCCATGCAGTGTAAAATAGATCACTTTCTAGGAGTGTGCACTGGGGCCAAAGACTCTCGCTCTCAGAGGAAAGCTCACAATAAAAATCTGAAGGTCATCATCCCTCTTATCATAGAGTCGTAGAATGGTTTGGGTTGGAAGGGACCTTAAAGATCATCCAGTTCCAACTCCTCTGCCATGAGCAGGGACACCTGCCACTAGGTCAGGTTGCTCAAAGCCCCATCCAACCTGGCCTTGAACACTGCCAGGGATGGGGCAGCCACAACTTCTCTGGGCAACCTGTTCCAGTGCCTCACCACCCTCTGAGCGAAAAATTTCTTCCTTAGATCTAATCTAAATCTGCCCTCTTTCAGTTTAAATCCATTGCCCCTTGTCCTATCACTACACGCCCTTACAAAAAGCTCCTCTCCAGCTTTCCTGTAGCCCCTTCAGGCACTGGAGGCCTTCTCTTCTCCAGGCTGAACAGCTCCAACTCTCTTGCTTATGCACACTCTTTCTCCTCTCTCCCCGGCCCAATTAGCACTGAAGCTCTTTGGCTTTCCAGAAGAGGACTCAAGTGCAGGCACTTGCCTTTGCCCACAGCTGTGTTGTGGCACACAGGCGTGCACCCGCACATCCACGTAGGCACGGGGTCGCTACCAGGCTGTTACCCAGTGGGTAGGATAGGACGTGTGGATCTGAGTCTCCTTAAGGTGAGAAAAGACTCACGCCTGGATGTGCCGGATCTCAGTTAAGCACTGTAACACTGCAAAACCCTACGGAGGGTGGTGGCAAGCAAGGATGAGTGCAATTTGCCTCTTTGAGGCACGAAGCGGAGTTAGAAGAGCCCAGCTGTCTGCTGCACAGTGGGCAGTGCTCCCCTGTATTGCTGGACCTCTGTCACCTAGCTCTTGGTTGGCTGCTCATCCAGGGCGCTGCTGTTTTTTTGTGGATGGTGCTCTGGTGCCTGTCACCCCTCTGGTCATCTTACGGGGAGGATGGGCACATAAGTGCCAGGCTGGTGGGGATCTGAGCTACGCAGCCTGCGGGATGCTGCGTGCAACTTCTTGCTTCAGCGACGGCCACGCAAGCCGGAGAAATTAGTACTGTTTTGCTTAAATCCATTTTTGCTTATGAACCCTAAATTCTTAATGCTGGCACTGTCTTACGTAGCTGATTTATTCTGTTTGTAAGAAAGGTCTCACCTGCTGCAACGGGTGTTGAAAAATAACCCTCCGTGCCTGTACTCCACTTAGAACCGCAGCGCCAACGAGAGTGAGCGTCGTTCAGCTCCCCTCCGCGTGCCAGCGGCAGAAGGAATTCAGGATGCTCCAAGCGTTGTTGTTGCGCTCGGATGACAGGATTGCGCAGCTGTCACCAGGAGCCGGGGTGGCTGACGGGGATCTGGTGGTCACACAAGTACCTGAGACTGGGACTGGGAAGGTAAAGCTCAGCTGCAGGTCCAAGCCATCATTGGGAGGCTCTGGCTGATGTTACAGATTCATGCTATCTGGCAATTCCTTTGGTAATAACAGTAGAAATCAGAGGTAAGGGTATACAACTTCACAAGGGCATCTGAGTCTCTTTTCTCAAACCCCACAGGTTTGGGGGATGTCCTGGTTTCAGCTGGGACAGAGTTGGTTTCTCTGCTGGGTCAGACAAAGGGTGTGATTTCTCAGGAGGGGTGGATGAGTGGGACTGCTTAGAATAGTAAATCATCACTGGTGGAAACATCACCTTTGAACCAATCAAAACCTGCTTTGAGTAATATGTTTTTATTTCAGCTTTGGAATCTCTAGCTAGGAATAAATAACTGGCTTTGGGGGGGTTCTGCAGATCACTGGGGAACATACTCCAGAGTCCCCTCTGTTTTTCATCCCCTCGATTTTTACAGCATGAGCACTGATCTGTACTCATGGTGTGAGTAACTGGTTTCTGTTTATCCAAACCCAAACGTAAATATTTCCATAAAGATAAAATTTTAATGTAGGGCTTTATGACAAAGGCTGTTATTTCCAGGCTGCCATTAAGAAATCCATGCTGCTGCGGTTTAAATGGAAAATTTTAGAGCTGATTATAAAATGTAGAAATCAGACACAGCTATGAAGACTTAATAATACCTGAACTGGAGAGAGAAGGTCCTGGCAGGGATAAAAAAAGCAGAGTGAAGGACTGGAAGCCAAATACAAACATGCACAGCCAGCGTCCATCGTGGCAGCACCCTGAGAAGAACATCATTATTGGTAGTGTAATAAGGTTCTCCCCCACTGTACGTTTCTTTGGGTTGGCCCAGGACACGAATGGTGCTGTAACACAGCTCCTTCCCAGGTACGTTGTGGCTCCTTCGAAAATTAATTCATAAATTCTCAATAAACAGAAGTTTATCTAAAAATAGGCTGCTTTAAGAGGAAGTAATGAGGGTGGAGGAGGAGTGCTGGGGAGGAACACTAGCACAGAGAAAAATCTGGGTGTCCAGAGAGGGACAGGTTTAAGGTCAGTCCATTACGCTCTTGCTAAAACGAGATTCTTCCCATTTTTTCCTTACTTGGGCTTTTGAATTGTTTTTGATAACACTCCCTCTGATATCCCTCTGATATTCCCCATGAATACATGCTTGGGAAGTAATACAGATTAATTTCTACCAGCCCTTGATGTTTTCTGTGCCTGGCAGCGCTCCGCACCACGGAAAAGGAGGAGAGCTGACCTCTGCGTGTGGTTTACAGGGCTGCTCGCGGACGAAGTGAGCGTCAGCAGGTTTGTGTGATTGTTTAGATGCCGTATTTGAGTGGCCTCTAATGCATTTTGTCTGCATGGAGCCAGCCCTGGAATATGTCTAAAAGGCTCCCCTACTAGAGTGCAACAGGTTTTGACAACCACCAGTGCTCGAAGGAAGAGCAAATGTGTGATTTAGACCATTGTTAGGGACGTCTTTTTTCCCCAAAGAAAGTTGTCACACTGCAAAATGGTGAAGATGCACGTAATAGGATGCAGACTGCAAAATAGGTTACAGTCGTGCTCTCCTGTTATTTAACAGCGGAACCACGACTATTTACCAATCCTAGATTGCCAAACCACAGAGGAGCAAAACTACATGAAAAACTTGGCAAGTCTAAAACAAAAATTTGTTCTGTCTGAGGCTACGTTATTATACTTTAGAATTGTATTAAGAAATAAATTTACTGTGCGTTGTTTGCCTTAGAGGTGAGCGGTTCTGGAACTCTATTTCTTGTTTCCATGTAACCATGCTTCAGTGAATTTTGAAGTTTTAACAAGAGTGAGGGGTCAGCTTCCTTAGGCAAGTTGAATAAATGACTTCTGACTATTTAGTCAGCAGTGGCGGTGTGGTCTTCCTGTAGCAACGCACCGAGCACCTCGAATGAGCCGGGGAAATTAATCTGTGGCACCCTTTAAAATAAATGGGTAAATAAACCAAATGAAAAGAAAACCACAATTTTAGACTGCTTCTAGAACTGCTTTTGTTTTCTGACAACAACAGAGTTTTAAATAAAGAAGAGAGAGACACACACACACCCCAGAAAAGTAAAAATAACCGTTTTCTAATGGATGCTTTTCTTGTCATAGGACAAAATTAACAACATGGAACTGTTCAAGCATGGAACAAAGGGAGCTCCTCTGCCCAAAGCCTTTACAATAAGAAAAATGCAATTAAAAAATGCAGCCAGGTCCCTTAATTTTTTCATTTTACTGCCCTTCTCTGAATGTCCTTTATTAGCAATGCTTGCTTCTACGTTCCTCACAGACCCCACATTCCTCAGTTCCAGGACTCGGGGGCAGATGAGAGCTTTTGGATCAGGCCTTTGCTCTATTTCCTATGGAATATGCTCCCCTCTCAGATGGGGAGCGACTCTAGAATAGAAATAACTAATGATAGTGTGACTACTTGAAAGCCACATGGAGGGAGGGAGGAAAGAGATGCTATTCACTTCGGCAGTACAAATAAAGCGAGAGCTTGCTTTCTACAGGCGCGTGTGGGAAGGGCAACAACAGAGCAATTACATGGTGGGTGGGAAAGGGGATTTTGTCACTTTGGCAGCGCCGACAGACAGAAATAAACTGCTTCTAGGGGGATAGCAGGGTAAGAACTTGCACATCAAGAGCATAAGCAGAATTAAAATGGACCCTTAAGGGGATTTATTGAGAGCTGGTTTTTTGTTGTTGTTTTTTTTTTTTAAGTGCCTAAGGCCCCTACTATTTCATTGTGTGCAAGCCAAGAATCAGAAACGGGGTGCGGGGAGAGGGAGAGAGTTGCATCCAAACTAGTAAGAAACAGTTCTGACTGCAAGGAGATGATTGCAATCCTTATGCAGCTGTTACAGATGTGGGGGAATGGCACGTTCGGCATGTAAGGGCGGAGAGAGAAGGAGGTCAAGAAGGTAGCATAGAAGAAAGCCTCTCCCCTCTTCTCAGCTTAATAAAGAAAAAAGACACTGAAAACTTTTCAAACCAATAACGGAGCCCTTTTCCTCTTTTTTTTTTGTAGGTAAAACCAAGGCCGTGTATTGGCCATGGTGTCCAGAGAGGTAATAATACTGCCAGGATGAAGCAGTAAATGATTTGAAGTAGTCTGAATTTAGATGCATGGGCATTTGAATTCCCTCTGTCTGTGACCGACTTTTTCAGCGGGTGCAATTGTGCTACTCTTACTTTTTCTCAGTTTCCCTGGAATTCCAGATTACTCATATGAGGGCAGAAGGCAAAGTCTGCTCCAGTTCACCTGGAAGAGGGGAACGAAGCACAGCTGTTCTGCACCCACATCTGCAGGGTGCTGTTGGTCTCCTGAGGGGTATTACTAACATAGGGAACAGTAACACGTTGTTTTCATGGAGATGGTTTTGCTTCTTTTTCATGTTTTTTCTCTCAAAAAGAAAACAAGCAGTGATGTCCACGAACGTAGATTGACACGGACAGTTGCAATGCAATCACTCTGAATTGGAAACAGCAGGTTGCTCCAAAAGAAATGTAAGGAATATGATATATGGAATACACAGGGATATATCGATGCACCACAGGCTCATTCCACCCTTATGCCCATCTCTGGGGCAGTCCTCTGATACAGCAAATCCAGTAACTTCCCTCTCCTTTCCAGAAGAAGTGGTGGAGGGGATGTCAACCTTCTCTTCCAGTGCAGAGTGTGGCCAAGGGCTGAGTGGTGGAGTTTCCCTTCACACATAAAACGTGTGCTGCTATTTCACAGCCCTTAGGTTTCACCCGAGATGCCACCAACCAAATGTGAGTGCTCATGGTTTAGCGGTGCCCAGACTGGGCAACTCATTCCATCATTTGGTGCAATGTTGCTTGTGAGAGCAGGCTGTGCTACAGCTTAAAGAGAATAAACCTGCCTTCAGCGAGACAGCCTAGAGATTTTTTAGATGGCAGATGATTGGTGATGTCACATAAAATTGACAGCTCTTCAGACAAAAGGAAGAAGCTTGACTTAATGAGTGCTATGGGTGGGTGTATAAGCAAAGACTTTTCTAAGAATTATCATTACCTGGGAAAGGCAATTTTCAGCTGAATTGACATTCCAGTAATTAAGGGCCAATGTAGAAAATCTTGGTCATTATAACTATTTAAATTTCCAAATTGCTTAGTTTAGAATTGCTTATGGTTGAACTGCTACTGACAGCTCCATCACTTTCTATTCTCAGCCAGCTTGACTGGCAAATTGACGAGGTCTGTACCGCGCAGCCACGGTTCCATCTTGGTGCCAAAAATCACTACCTGGAGCAGAACGACAAGTAGCAGCTATGGTCAAATCAAATCACAACGAATCCAAGTTTTACGTTCACTTCTTGATAGCGTATACACATGTTAAAGGGGTCACTGGGTGGCAGATTTTGGAAAGCCACGGTGTAGGATGTCATTGTGTTTTAGTTACTTAAACTTACTTTGTCTGTATATGCCTTCTATCAACCTAGTTGGAATCCACATTGCTGGGCTGATACGAAACTTAATTTTTTTCTGGCTTTTTTCCTTTGCTTTGACATCCTTGGGTGGAAAATGCTTTTTAAATGAAAAATGCTATTTGTGGGTCGTAGGAACTTTTTTCAGAGAGATGGGTAAAAGAAATATCTGGACCTTCTGAGGATGTCGCGTTATGTCTTGAAGTAACTTTCCTAATTTTGAAAGTGAACTATTACATGTTCTATCTGCCAGTTGTTTTAATTCTCTTGTCATACCAAAGTTAAAGAGACTGGGAGAGAGAAAACGTATTTTTATTCTAACAATTTAGAAGACTTTGTGCATTATTCTGCAAGAATGAAGGCACTGGATCTCTTTTAGCTTTAGCGTGTTGGCCTCCTTTCCTGCCCTCTGTAAAAATGTATTAACTTATCATTACTTTGTTCTACTGACTTAGAGAGAGAATTTTTTTTTTTAGTCCCTCTTCCTCTATACTGTCACTTTTGATTCACAGTTGCTAAGCGTTGCAAGAGCTCACCAGAGGGACACTCTCATAGTGTGATTTGCAAACTTTGAAATAACACCCACCAGCAGAAGCACCATATGCTACGAAGTTGCACGGTAAACTGACAGCAGTATTTCATTTATAATTTGAATTTCCAAAAATGTCAGCATTTTTCACATCAACAAATGCCTCTCAGCTTGCAGTGCATGACTCTTTCCTCTGAGTGGACATTACATTATGCTAATTCTGCTTAAATTTCTGCAGACTTTATTAATGACAGCCACATTAAAATCAATTAATTTTGATTGTGGCAACTTGTGGTATTGAGACAAAATAAATCTGTGAATTTTCTGAATGTGAAGCTAAGTCATTGAGCTCATGTACTATACCAACGCGTGTGTAGTTTACAGCATGTGGACTTTGTGGCTCTCTGTAACATCGATAATCCAGTGCACCCTTTTTGATAATAAAATAAAGTACCAAGGAATATTTTTTTAATCAATCAAAGGCAAACTTCACATAAAACACAAGCTGTTCCCTTTGTGGTTAATTTTCATCCAGCTGCACTTAAGTACAACAGAGCCAGCAAACTACTTGGCAACACTTCCTAATTAGGGGACGTTAATTACAGCTAAATACTATACAATTTCTATGTTACAAGAGTTCATCTAAATCAATGTTATTATGGTACTAAAGGAATTAATAATGATTTCATACTTAGAAGCTGTTGCCAAACTACCCATTAGTTCAGAGTTTAAGACGGATTTACAATGAAATCTCTACATCGGCATTACATAAAACACTGGAGCGTTCACAGACAATCACACGTGGCACTTCCATTGTGCATTAATAACTGTGCCTGATGGCATCCTGTTTGCATGTTGGCGGGTTGACGGGGTGGGCGACAGAGAGAGGGAGGAAAAGGCCCCACGAGACAAGGCGCGCATCCTTACAAACTGCGAAAGATCTCTCTCTGAGAACGGAGATCGCTCTGCAGTGGGATTCGATGCGGATTTCTGGGGGTTGGGAGACGCAGGCAGACTCACTAACCAAACCACAGAGACAGGAGCAGTTCACATCCCAATGCCCAAACACCAAACTGGGGGTGTGTAGGGTTGTGTGGTGGCATCGCAGCCCCTTGGTTCGTTGAGGAACACGGCTGGCTCCCAGGCCAACGTTTTGGCCATGCCCCTCCGCTTAGGATGGAGGAGAACTCGTGATGGAGCTGATGATCTGTGCCAAAATAGCCTTCACTGCATCTACTTGTATTCTTGGTTTAAATACAATGCAATGATTAAATCACTTTTTGCTGCATCTTGCGTTTCTAGCGGCATCTGCCTTGTTAAAATTATGCCTTGGCGTTTCAATCCAAATTAGAAAAAAAAAAAGGGAGGAACGTTAACCTACTATGCAGATGGAGAATTTCTCTCAGGTTCTCTCTTGTTAAATAGAGAGCCACAGGTGCCTATCACTGTCATAGCAGCCTCGTCGGGAAAATCTGGAGAGAGATCAGGACCAGACGAGCAGCGCAGAGCAGACTAACACCTGGTCCATACAGAGGCGGGGAAGCTACTGAGCTATGAGTCTGCTGTGCCTCAGCACAGGCTTCCCAGGGAGACAGCCTAAAGCCCCCTTTGTTCTCACTTCATCTGAGACAACTCCAGTCCCTCCCATTTCCCTCGGCACGGTTTGTGAAACTTAGAGCACCCTCCCTGTGTTGCAAGAGCTCGTTGGTCTTCCACCCCCCATGCAGAATTATTGCTACCCTGGAAAACACTTAGCTGTACCCTTCATATCCAGTGCCACGAGGAACTTCTCCCGTAGCGTCCAGCTCCCTTTTATCTCATTCTGCTGCTTTTGTTCAGCGTGGTGCATGTGCAAAGAGATACCCCCCTTCACGGGGGGCTGCTTTACCACTTCATTCATTTATTTCTGAAAAACAGACAGAGAAAGATCAGTGTTGTTGCAGGAAAAAGCTGCTCAATTCATGTGAATTAAAGCAAATCAGAATCAAAGCAGATTATTGATTTATTAATGACATGTAATTAACTGGCAATTGGGGAATTATACCTCCAGGGTCAATATCAGCAGCACAACAGATAAACCACAGTGCAAGATGCTTACAAAATGTAAATAAACACCTGCAAATTCAAGAAAGGCCTTCCATAAGTAAACCCCAAAAGTTTTAACCCCACTCCCACCCCACACGAGGGTGAGGAGGGACCCCCACAAGGTCACATATGCCCACCTGCGGTGCAGGTCCCCACACGTTGTGCCCCGTACACTCACGCCGCTCACGGCATCCCCAGGGAGGAGGCACAGCCCAGCCTTGATGGAGGTGGGGATGTGAGCAGCTCTGAGTGTGGCTCCCCCAAAAAAATGAGGAAAGAACCTTGCAGGAGTTTAAAGCCCAGCAAAGGAAAAGTCAAGTTTGGCAAACACACGCGGAGTTTTGTAAGGCAGCTCCTGAGCTGCTGGCTTTGAAGAGCCGATCTCCAACCAAGTTATAAAAGTTATTTTGCTGCGCTGCCCCAGGACAGGAACATCAGAAGAATCAGTAGATTGATACAAAAATTAACCCTTTCTAAGAAGTCAGCTGCGGGAACACGTGGAGGAAATATTTTTGGATCAATACAGGTACCCATCATTACCTAAAGAAGACAGGCAACACTGGGAGATGTGTAAGCCTTTAACTGAAAGAATCACCCACGCTGACTATGTTTTTCAAAGTTTTGTTCCAGCTGTGGACAGAAGCAGGACTGCTCAGACAGGCTTCCTAACCCGAACGTATCCGAACCAGCCGGGTACATGCGCATGGCACTGTGAGGGACACCACAGTGCCATCCCAGAGGAACAAGAGGCACAAGGCCAAACGCTGAAGGCATGGCCAAAGGGGAAAGCAGGAAGGCCTTACTGGGGATCCCTGGCTTGCAGCAGGATGAACCATCCTGCCCATATCTTGGATATACAAGATATCCTGGCTTTCCCTCACAGCGTCACTGCTATTCTTTGGACAGGCAACAGAGGACTCTGCCTGCAAACCACAGTCTTTTGCCTTTCAGTTTACAGTGAAAGCACTTTTTCTTTAAGAAAACATATCTATATTAGTGCTAAAATTGTCTTTTAGTGAAACATGTAGTAATATTTACGCTAGAAGTACACTAACAGATAGTGCTGCATCTTTTACGTATGGAGCAAAGGGCTGACTTGCAACAGACTGCTATTTTGATAAGAATACCTTCTGCTTAGGAGCTATTCTTGAGTTTATTTTTCAACTGTTATTCCAAATCCATGTTATAAAATGTTTATACGTGCTCTTAGGAGCACGGTTATGGTATAGCTCTAAAAGAAAAAAAAACAATCACCCCACAACTGGTGTCTTTTTGCATACTTAAAATGTCAGAAGCGATTTGCAGTTCTCCCACACTCGGGCCCTGGAAAGCTGACCCTCACAGCAGTGGGGTGCTGCCCACATGCCCACCACCACCCAGCGCGTTCCCGGGGCCAGCCTTGTCACGGGGTAGCCCACAAAATCCAGAGGGAAGCAGAGTGGGTCTGTCACCTTAAGGATGTGAAAGGAGATGTTCCCGTGACAATAAAAGCACTCCTAAGTGCACCTCCAATCATAAATCATTTTCAAAATCGCTCCTGGCTTTTTAATTTCTTCCATTGGGAGAATTTATAGCGTGCTGACGTGCCAGAATGTTTATTCCATGGGCTGCCCATCACGTGGTGCCCCATTGGCAAGGTACCAGGCTCCGGTCCACGTTAATCTAAACCTCTGCAATGATCATCTGTGGTTTCTAATAAATGACTGATAACTCCGTGTGAGACTCTTGCAGTGATTAAAGTTAACATCAGTACAGAGTGCAGGCTGTTTCAGCCTTTCTTGACGGCTATTTGCCATTCTTCCTTTTTAGTATTGCCATCACCGAAACAAAAAGCTTCTTGTTTGAAAATAATTTATGGAGTGTTGCAGAGCTTTATAAGATTTTCATAGACCACTCTGTGAGCTGGTTTCCTTTTGGATTTGAGTGTGCTCTCGATTTCAGTCCATGCATGAGAACGACTTGATTTCTTTTCATAGTTTGCAGCTCCAGAAATGTCCATGAATATGTATTGTGTCTTTTGACACTCCTTTGTGTCAGCTTTTGGGGAAGGCCGTGCAGAATCAGAGAAGATAGAGACGGAGTGGACCCATTAGACCTCCCCACACGGGCTTGTGCTTTCTGAACGAAGCTGTCTCAGATTCGGTCAGGTCCCAGCTGAGGGGCTTCTGCTGCTTCCCTGGTGAGGTGCCAGTCTTGCCTAACTACTTACAGGAAGATTCGTTGGTACCCTAAATTTTCCACTTATTATTTTTGCCTGGTGCACCTGATATAATCCTGGTATTTTGCACTGGACCATTCTCCTCCATTGCAGCAATTCACACTTACCTCCACCAACACGCTATTGCCAGTTTGTGCCAGTGGCACGTAAGGGCACTAACCAGGAACCACAACACTTCACAGCAAACGCTGTGCAAAAACGCCACAAAAAAAAATCAACCTCTGCCTCAACGAGTTAATTGCTCAGATGAATTAAATTTACAACACGGATGACAAGAAACACGTAATAAACACCAAGGTCTGGAGGGCGAAGCATTTCCAAATTACAAAACACTTAGTACTAAGGTTGCCTGTGCCATCAGATCTCAACCTTTGGAAATCATAGAATCATAGAATGGGTTGGGTTGGAAGGGACTTCAAAGACCATCTAGTTCCAAATCCCCTGCCATGGGCAGGGAAACCCTCCACTACACCAGGCTGCCCAAAGCCTCATCCAACCTGGCCTTGAACACTTCCAGGGATGGGGCATCCACAGCTTCTCTGGGCAACCTGTTCCAGTGCTTCGCCACCTTCAGAGTGAAAAATTTCTTCCTTATATCCAATCTAAATCTCCTCTCTTTCAGTTTAAAGCCATTTAAAAAATTGGTGCCCAAACCCGGGACGGAAAAATTGGTGCTGAAACCCAAAATGCCTCTTTCAGTGACAATGCTGTTCCCTTGTCCACCTGTCTGTCTCCCAGCCATTCCCGAAATCAAATTCACGGATGGGAGATTAGATCTGTGAACCATTTTCTTTTGGTCTCAGCGTTCCTCCTCTCCTGACGAGGCACTGTATTTCTGGCAGGTTCACTCCCACTCTTCTCGCCCGCATCACCCTGCTCTTGCTGTTCAGCTGCCAGTTCTGGTTTCTCATCTTCTGAGGCATCTTCCCTCCAACGCTGTTCCTTCTGCTTTCCCAGCTCACGCTGGTGCTCCCTGTTTCCTTTATTTCTCTAACCCGTGCCAGTGTCTTTCTCTCCCTCTGATCTACTGACACGGCTTCCACACCACACCGCTCCTGCCGGCACCACGCGCCGTACCAACCCCATGAAAGGCGGATGCCGAGGATCGGGGCTGTCCTCCCCCTTCGCCCCAGGTTCATGCTCTGAAATGTGGGAATTTCACAGAGCTCAATTGCCAAAGTTTCCAAGTGTGGGCTGAAAACCCCCAGCCCACTCCATATTTTTATTCAGCTTTGTTTTCCAACTCTTTTAGAAGAAAGTTCAGCCGAGGAAGACGTCTACCTAGAAAATTTCAGTAAAAGCAATTAGCTCGCCAACGCCACAATTGGAGCACAATGGAGAATATAACGTTTATGACTCTTGTAAAAGTGTTAGAGACTCTAACTTCTGCCTAGAATAAGCGTAGTTTCTAAGAAAGCATTTAAAGCTCTGCTTGCGCTTTGCTCATGCACTTCACTCCTCTTCTCTGGAAACATACCCTATTGACCAATTACGTTGTGTTCAAACACACAAGCAGCAATTAACTTACTCATCTGCCTCACCTGTCACACACGTATTTAAAATTCTGTCTTAGCGGCTCGGCGTTCCTTAATCTCATCAGCGAAACCCAAAGCACTGATGTATTCCGAGGCGCTGCACATTTTTTTTTTTTTTTTTCCTCTCTCTGTGCTTTGCACCGGTTTTACACCCCATTGCGTTCAGGAGAGCGACACAGCAGGAAATTAGGCCCAAAGTACATATACAGGTTTAAATCCGTTTCTAAAAACACTATAACACACTACTCTGCAGCCCTCTAATGGAGAAAATGGCAGACGTGCTCAGCAAAACGAAACGGAATTAACGCTTAACAAAGAAATTTCCCCTAGAGGAGGCAGCTCTGAAAACACATACCCAGTTAAGAGAAGGTAGATCTTTTCCTGCATCTGAAATGACTTTCGAAGTGACTTTTGTTTATGTGTTTACCTGTTTATTTGGAGCAGAAGGTCATGAGTTTTCTCTGTAGTGAGAAGCAGGGGTGGGGGGTGAATGAGACCAGTGGGAAGAGTGCGGGTGAAACCTCCTGCGGACCTCAGCCTCCCCACCTTGGCTGGGGAAGACGCTGCTGCTGGGGACATCCCTGCTTCTCTGCCATGTCTCTGGGAGGCAGCCCGTGGGCAGAGGTAGGGTGCGTCCAGCAAGTGGCCGATACCTCGTGATTTTCTCCAAAAACGTTCTAGGTGGCTCCTACCATCTCGTTTGACTGTAGTCTGACACAGCACATACCTGTTTCACCCTGACCAGCAGCGCGGAGTTGCTTCAGGCTATGTCTGCTCCTTCCTCTCCAGCAAATCCTAAGCCAGCGTAACTTCACGAGGCTCCTGCTCGTCTGCAGTTCTCATTAGGAGGACTCTGCGTTGGGATCTTACCTGGCATCTTCAGGACAAACTTAAGGAAAGTATCAGAAATTGTGAACCAGCTTTGCCCTTGGTCTGCTGGAGATACATTTTGGGATGTCTTTTACTTCTGTCGCTGCTGACTCCTCCTTAGCTTAAGTGTCTGAAAGAAACAAGAGTTGTGGGAATTCGCTCAAAATAATGGTAGGGAAAAGTAATGATGTTTTTCTCAAACACTGTAGGAACATGCCAGCTTTGGACCCCATCGAGTTGTTTGAGTATGTTGGACGTTCATGTTGTAGCGCTAGCTAAAGGTACCTGTCATTTGTGACTCTTCCTGAGCCAGCTGAGACATTAGTCACAGATAGCCGTGCCTTTTTTTTTAAACCTCTATCCCATACTCAGGAATAAAGGAGGAAACCATATAAAGACTATTCTCATTCAACCAGCTAATCTGAACAAGCCAAACAACCCATGCTAGCTCTCCAAGAAAAGCAGTGGTTCCCAGTCCAGCCTCACTACGTCTTCAAGGTATTTATTTAAAGCTCCTTGTGCTTTAAATGGGTGCAGAGGAGGTCATTTTTCAGACCACGAATTTCAAGGAGCCATTCTGAAGCACGTCTAGCAGAAGAGACCCGCGATGACGCCATTTTACACAGCGGCACCGGTATTTTTGTGAGTACTTGCCATCTCCAAGGACAGGTGTGGTCTGGCTGCCACGTGGGGAAAAATACGTGTTTGCGTAGATGTTCCCCACTCTGCTGTCATCAAACACTGAAATAGCCTGTTTTACAGTGCTGAAGAAACTAGAACAGAGTCGCTGGTGCCTAGATCTATAGTTAGAGGGGCATTACCAGATGACGTGATCCTCCCAGATTGCAGGGTTGGGTTTTTTTTACAACATTAGAGGACTCGTCAACCCCAAAGGGACGAAGGGAGGGAGGACGGAGAGGATGAAACCACCTGGATGTGCAGCATTGCAGGTTTAAAGCTCCAAGTCCCAGAGCTTGGAGCACACAGTGCATCTGTTTAACATCCTTGCTGCTTCTGGGCTTCACCCTGAGAACTGCACCAGCACCACGTGCCGCAGAGCATCCCCCTGCGCTCGCATTAGGCTTCTCTTAACGTTCAGAGGGAAACAACAAAAGTTCCTCGTTTCCTTTACAGCTCTTTCCCTTTCTGCCTAATGAAGGTAGAATATAAAATGTTGAAGGAAAACGCAGTTTTTTCCCCTACAGTAGAATTTCCTTTTCAGTTATTTTTAATCTGACATCTGTTTTAACATGCACTCACACACTACATTTATTTTAATTTTTTTCCCTCCCTTGTGTTTTATTATTTACCTCCTGTTCCAAGGAGATCACAAAAGATTACGCTTCTGTGAAGCGATAACAGTGGTGGCGATGATCTCTCTTACTTCTCACAACTTCTCTTTTTACGCCTCTGTTTTTTCCTTTATCTACATCTTCCTATCACTGCCCTCCCAGAGGCCTCGTTACAGTCGCTATCAGATGGGGTGATGGCATTCATGGGTTTTTTTGGAATCGGACAGATGTGTGCTAACTAGAACACAAAGAACTTCTTGTTCAGAGCCAGGATAGTCGTTCTTTGCTCTGGTTCAATTCAGGCCTGTAAATAAGTTAGAGCAAGAAATCACGCTCTGGGTCAGCCGGTGCCTGTACTCTGAAGAAAGCCCAAGACTCTGCTGAAGGCAGCAGAAAGCAGCCAACGCTGAGACGTGCCAGCCTTCAGCCAGCCTTCTGACATGATGCCAGCTGAATGTTTCATTTCCCCTGGAAATGAAGATAACATCCTTAATCAACTTACATGTAATTAAATTAAATCACGGAGAATACGCGTTCTCCAGCCTCTCCTCAGAAGCTGGTTGCTCAGGTCTGAGCATTAGGGTGGAAAAAAGTAGTTCTCCATGGAACGGTAACCACTGCAGACAGTTTTAGCACCTTCCACCCCCAGGGCAAAACCTCTTGGGCAGCAAGAGCGCCAGTGGTTCATGCAGCCGTCAGGCATGCTGGCAAACCTTGGCAGGCTCCTCCAGCAGCCCACCTGATCTCCAGGTTGGGACAGTGGTGGGGACCCCTAACCCACGGCGTTACCAGTCCAGCCTTGTCACTGGCCTCAGAAGTAATCCAGTTGGCTGGTTTGCTTGTTCACTTGTTTGTTAGGACTAGTAAATAGGTGAGAACTCATGCAAGTCTTTGAATAAAAACAGAGCTCGTGCTGTTATTGAAATGGAAAAATCAGCTTACAAAGCTTTCCCTTGTTTTTCTGGGCAAACCATCATCTATTCTGGGGTCTGGTTTTACATGACACTGTATTGTACAGAGACTACTAATCTCCACCAGCTGAGCCTGCAAAGCTCCTTCCTCTACTCCTCCCGTAGAGAAGGCAAGACTTGAAAAACCAAGTGTAGTCAATTCCAGTTTGGCTTCCTCAGTTTGTTAACATTCTTGAAAAATGTTTTGTTTTCATCTCAGCTAAGGAAGCAATTCTAAATTGATACTTTTACAATTCAGTGTTTTCAAACATTCCCTGTGATCTCAGAGATCTGAAACTGTGATGCCTCAAGAAAGCTTTGCTTCCAGAAGACCAAGTTTTTTGCAATTTCCAAGAATTAGCAATCCACAAGATGTCCCCAGTGCTCAAAGCGGAGCCACCTGAAATCACTAGACTCATTAGGAATGGCTAGAGTGTCTTGTTGGCACTCCTTCATTGCATCAATGTTAAATTTCATTACGGGATATTAAAAGAACTTTGCCACTTGGTAAGTGGTACGTGGTTACTTGCTAAGTGGTTACTGCAGGTCCTCACAGGAGGGGCAGGATCTACAAATTGTCTAGAACAGAGGAAAGGTCTCTACAATATAGCTGGTTGGGACCCGACAGTCACCCATCTCTTGCCTGCTCTTGCTTTGAGGGAGTGCAAGGGCTGCAACCTTTCTTGATGCTGCTTTCTTTCTAAGTCTTACCACCTCTTAATTTAGCATAGTTGTCTTTCTGAGATTTTAATAAAAATGATCAATCAGTAATTTTACCTATGGTGTCTTTGCATATTAAGAATACTCTTATCCTTGGTTGCCCTATTAAATAAGGACTGACCAGATGGACAAATCTCTGTCTTTCTCTCCTGGGCAGGTCACATCTAATTAAAAGCAGTTCCCTCCTACTCCTGCTGCACACTATATGTATCACCCAGATGTCAGCACTGGTAATTTCAGCAAAAGCTCACCAAGATTTGGATAAAACTTGCTGTTGTTATTTTGTGGTTTTACCCCCCCAAGGAGAGGCAGGAAGCCAAAGTTCCAACTGAGCAAAATAAAAGCAGATCAGTTTTTTCTGTCTCAGTAGCATGTGGTATGGTATATAATGTATGTTCCGTGCTTCACAAAGGAAATGAAAGAAGGAACTTACACGACTGATGAAATAAAGATATCAAAGTATTACTTGCCCCAGCTGATATGTACACTTCACATATAATTACTATTTCATATCTTTGTTTTCTCCAAACCAGGAAAAAAGCTTACCTTCTCTCCCAATTCCCTCTTCTTGTAAATAAGCTGATACAGAATCTTCTAGATTTGCAGTTTCTACTTGACTTTCTTCTTGAATTTATTCTCTTCTTTGCAAAGTAATGTGGTCTACAAAATGAAGCTATTTAAAATCCTAAATGAATAAGTGTTATAAAAATAATAAATTAGTACACAAGACCAAAACATATGTTATACTCTGAAATACATTTAGACGGGAGCGCATAATTGCCTGTTCCTTTTCTAATGGCCTGAAGCACAGCGCTAAGTCTGAACTTCTCCCAAAGCCTATGCAGCGAGGGAGGGCCACCCCCTCCCTGCTTCCCGACCCGGTTCAGGTCCCCATCGCCTTTCTGCAGGAGTGACAACCAGCTGCAGCAGCCTCAACAAACCCCAACTGCCCCAACCACGGGAACTAAACAGCAGCAAACGGCCATCAGCGATGGAGAAGATGGAAGAGAGGGTAGTGGAAGTGGCCGTCAGGGCAACAAGCCTAGGAGAACACACCATGAGCACTTCCAGCTCCCCATGGGCAAGGGGGGAGGTCCTGCCACCCCAAACTCCGACCTGAGCTCAAAATGTCCCTGTATCCCCTGTGTTTGGCTCTCTCACAGGATCAGTACCGGAATAAGCTGGCCTTGCCCAGCCTCCAGGATGGACCTCGGACCTGTGCTGTTGGTGGTGTCTCCTGGATGGGTCCCTTGGACATGCCTTGTCATATGTCTCCAGACCGGCCCCCTGCTGCTCCTGGTGGGATCTCTGGCCCAGGATCATCCCTTGCATTGCCTAGGGCTGTCAACAGACCAATACCTGGCTGGTACCAGAAGCTTCTGCAGGAGAGGTGAGAGACAAGGCTTTGGGTCACACTGGTGGTCCACAATCACAGACAATATGAATGCAACTCACTCGCATCACAGAGAAGTTAACAAGGACAACCTGTCACCCTGTAACACCAAGCCTTCTGCTTATTCCTCGGAAAAAAAAAAACCCACACCCAAAACCAGAATCATCTTTATTTGAATGTGTTTACAGGTTACTGTTTTACAGTTTTTCTTTTTTTTACCCCAAAATTACAGGTTTCGAAAGAAAAAATGTTTAAATTACTTTCCAAAACAGCTTCTCCCAAAACACTGGTTGACTTGGAGTTGCAGGGTATCTCACGTCAGTGTGTTCGTAATGTTCATGGAAAAGGGAAACGGCTACCTTCGACTTTCCAGGGAGCTGAACCTCTCCCTCCACCAATGGAGCCTGTTCCCTCTGAAGTGGAGTAACCAGCAGTGGCCCATGTGAACAACAAAACGAAGCAGGGCCGTCGACGGAAATATAAACAATTCCTCCTGGGAAGTTCATGAATTGACATGTAGCTCCCGTGGAAACAGTGAGGGTGTTCTCTGAGGTACTCACATTAGGTGCCAAAGTTGGACCCTCATCAATTTCAAGGAGTCCTTCAGCTAGAAACCAAAGTATCTCCAAAAAAAAGCTTCTGTCTTCGCCCTAAACGGTCAAAAGACGATCAACGCCAACCAAGTGCACTTTGCAAGCGAGGTGGATCTTTCTGTTATGAAAGTATCGAAATACACTCCAACATTCATTCGGCGAGAGCTCAACAGCAGCAAAATCCAGTGTGAGGTTACTGGGAGGGCACGGCAGAGGGTCCACCTGGCAAGCACCTGCTGGGAGCTGACTTCACCTAACGGGCTCTGTATTTCTGAAAGCTCAGCAGCAGAGTTTTCCTCTAAATGTGTAAACAAGCACTGGATTTTTCCTTCAAGAAACTACCAAGTGAAATCAGAAGGAAAACCCGTAGCGAAAAAGGCCACTTTCCAGGAAAACAACCGTGTGAAAACGCAGTCACAGCTCGGCCTCATTTCCTGTGCCGAGACCTGAACCAGAAAAAGGCTGAGAGCCTTGGATGAGCTACTTCCTGGGAAATTAAGGCCTATTTTTAGTACTGAGCACTGCACATAGGATTTGGCTTTCTGTATATGTTGTTTCTCTGATTTTTTTTTTCCCCTATTCAGCTTTCCTATCTGTCCGAGGTGTTTTGTAGAGCACTAGTGACTCAGGTGGTACAACCAGATAAATAACTGAGTTGTTCTCTTTATGAAGCACAGATCTCTTTGTAATAAATGTACCTCGTAGCTTGATTTACAGCAAAATCCTCCTCCTCTTACTTCCCTGATGAGACCTACTTAAGTCAGTGAGACTAGTCATGATGATAAGATAATTAAGTTTTTAGTACAACTCTGGTTTGTGAGCAGAATGCAGTCCTGAAATAATGAATCTACGAGCTCCAGCCTGATACCCAAAAGGTGTTGATGATTTTGGGATTATTCTTAGTGTGCCCTGAGAAAAATAATTTCACATTAAAGCTGCAAACCCCATGTAGGACACAATTCAAATCACCTTTTAAATGGAAGAATTACTTTTAGAATGGCAAAGCCGAAGTTCAGCCAGCATAGCCGTGACACCGGCAAACTGACAGTCAACCCCCCCTACATTAAAATGGAAAGATTTGCATGAATGTGTTCTAAAATGACAGGAGACAGGAATGGGAGCTTCTAAGCAAGTTAGCCTAAAATTTTAAGAGTGAAATGCCTAAAAATAGGCCCCTGAATACATAGTTAGGCACCTATATAGAGGCTGCTTGATTTTCAGTTGTTCTGATCACGCAGAGCTCCCATTAACTTCAGGAACAACTGTGGATACTCAGCTGTTCTAGAAATCAAGCCACCTTTATTCAAGGGTCTAAATATGGATGTCTGTGCCCAAGTTTGGGGGGAAAAATAAAAAAAAAAAATGGTTTTTTGCTATAGAGACATTTTATAAAAGAAAGTAATAGCCAAGTTTCATTTTCTCGGGTTACAACGCTTGAAACTGAATCAACATAACAATTAATAGTGCAACACATCTATGGCAGAAGATTTTGTCTGAGGTAATGGAAAGCTATTCCAAGATCAGTAGCTCTTAATTAGCAATCTGAAACATTCCATACATATTTCATATTCTGTGACTGCAAAGTGTTACCAGGCCACCTAAATCTTTTTCATAGTATTTCAATGTTGCCATTAATAAGCTTCTCAGGCTGGTCTGAGGAAGACTTTGCAAGATTAACTTTGCAAATCTGTAAGTATTAACTATTTAACTATTTCAGAATTACCATTTTTTTTTCCACTTTTGGGTCAAGTACAAGCAGCAGACTTGAGCATATTTTTACATACTATAAAATATGAAAAGAGAGAATTAGGCTTTTAATTCTATCATATGCATTTGGTTGTCAGAAGATTTCTAAATGCTGTTTGCTTAAAGACCTTGTTTGTAAAAGTAATCCTGGGTTGATTTCGTGTCTAAGCCATTGCCAGGTCATGCTGAAGTGCATAAGAGCCAGTCACATGATAGAAAATCTGCAAGAAAAAAGAAAATTTACGATGGAATTATATATGACCATAAATCTGAAAGTGTCAAGGAAGTAACAAATTAAAGGCATGCCAGATGAAGATGATGGATATTTGTTTGTGTGTGTGTGTGTGTGTGCATGAAATATGATGTAATATACCTTTATATACTTGTTTATAGGATCTGAACTAAGGGCTCTTGCTGCTTTGCTTGGAAAAAAGAAAAAAGCAAAGACTCTTGTTGCTTTTAACTAAGCTTTCAAAAAGAGCCAGCTAGAAGACAATGCTCTACTTTCACTGTAACCTGATTTTGATGATTTCAGTATTATTTTGTGATATTCACAGTATCCAAAACTGCTTATGCTTTTATATGGCTCATTTCAAACTATTCTTTTAACTGCACTGCCTTGGCGGTGCAGGAGTGTTCTCCCCATTTTCTATATTTGTCTGTTTTTTTTAAATACCTGTTTGTTTAATTGAATAAGAAGATTGGGATGTTTTATCGTACACGTTTTTAGATGGCACAGTAAAGCAGAGCTTTGGTCATGACTGGGGCATTTGTGCAATCCCTGGCAGATAGAAGGAATAACCCTTAAGAAATCAGAACAAATCGTGCGACACAATCACTGACTGTTGCAAGCCTCAGCAGCGATGGCAGTGGCAACACGAAGCTTCATGCTGCTCTGCCATAACCAGGGACATGATTTTAGGTCAAGAGTGAGGCAGAGGCAGCCTGGCAATGAAGCAAGCCAATACTACTCTCATTGCAGGAATGAGCCAGGGGTTTTCAACAGTCATGAGCATTTACCTGACATCTCTCAGCTGTTCTGTATTTCTTAAGACATGCCAGTATTTCAGTTGCAAGGAAAGGTGGGGCTATCTTATTGCAGACTTCCAGTACTTAAAGGGGGCCTACAGGAAAGCTGGAGAGGGACTTTTTCCAAGGGTATGTAGTGATAAGACAAGGGGTAATGGCTTTAAACTGAAAGAGGGGAGATTTAGATTAGATATAAGGAAGAAATTCTTCAGTCTGAGGGTGGTGAGGCACTGGAACAGGTTGCCCTGAGAAGTTGTAGATGCCCCATCCCTGGAAGTGTTCAAGGCCAGGTTGGATGAGGCTTTGAGCAACCTGGTGTAGTGGAAGGTGTCCCTGCCCATGGCAGGGGGGTTGGAACTAGATGATCTTTAAGCTCCCTTCATGATTCTATGAAAGGGAACATACTGATGCTTTTTTTTCTCCCTCAAATTCCCCATATCTCATGTTCTCCCACCAGCAGCAAGGAGAGATTGCTCAAATTTTTTTCTTGGTTAAAGCTAATATCACCTCATCTCCTGGGCTTAATGAACACGAGAATAAAGTTCAGTAGCCCTAACAGTTTAGTGGTTCCTGTGACACTACGCTGTTCTCAACCATGCTGTACCCTTTGGGGTTGATACCCTGTGCCAGTGAGGTCAGTTGTGGGTAGATAGGTCAGAACCCTTCTTCCCACTGGGAACTACACATTGTCACTGCACCTCATACACTACTTGTTTGCTAGGAAACATAGCGACCAGCCTGCAATAAAAGCAATTAGAAAAATGAGGCTTTGTAGGAGGCAAATGCTTTTTTAACCCAGGAAATAATCAATATGTAAAAACTTCTCTATCAGCAGTACCAGAGGTAGGATGAGACGTGACTTTCTGCACAGCACGAAAATATATTGTCAACAGTTGCAGCACAGTGACACAAAGGGTCTGTGAGATATTTTGAGGGTCAGCTGAACCGGTGACAGCTAGGAGTGCAAGGCAGTGCACTACCATGCCTTTGCGAAAGACTTCATATATGTACAAACTGAGCCTCTTTGCTCACTGGATTGCAAACCTGGCCCAGACAATTGCCAGCTGCTGGAATATCAGAGTCCCAGATGTCTGCAATGACACGCCAAATTTAAAGAAATACTGGGCTGCAAGTGAAGCTGTCATTAATAATGAATTAGATGTATGTTCCATTATCTTTTAAACAGCACCAAAAAGCATATTCTGCTAAAACAGTAAGCCAGCACATTTAGAAAGACAACTTTTTCTCTCTGCCAAGCTGAAAACTGTTAACAACTAACCTGTTTCTCAATGTCTCCCAGCAAACTACTGGCACCCAGGCGAAAGAGCTCTGGCGTTAGCCATTCCACTCCCAGTTCCTCCTTCACCAGCATAAGCCAAGTAATAGCTTCTTTTGCCGTCCGGATGCCCCCGGCAGGTTTAAATCCCACCTTTACATGGAAAAAAAAGAAGTGCAATACACATTTTCACTCATCAGCAACCCTAGAAGAGCAATCAGCACTCGTACACCTGCAGTCTCAAAGTGCCTGCAGTGTACGTAGCGACTCGGCTCGGTACGCACCCGACTGCAAACAATTCAAGCTCTGGACTAGTGCTGAGAGCTCTCAAACCTCAGCCATCGCTGTGAAAGAGAATGTTTTCATCCTGAGGGACAGCAACGGAGGGAGTGATGCTTTTGACTTCAGTGCACTTTCTCAGGAGCTGCGTTCGAGGTCTAATGGGGGTTCTTTGCCCGTAGCACGTATTAGGCCAAGGGATTTAGGGAGGACCTGGGATTTCTGCATATCACCTCCTGCCCATCTCCCAATCTTATTCAAATATATACTTATACAAATATACATGCAGTAACATAACACTAAAGATGCTGAAATAAAGCAGGTGAAGCAGCTGACTCTCGTGGAGAGAGCATTGAGAGATGGCTGTACTTTATAAAAAGCCTGTGCACTGCAATTATACATGATCAGGCTGTACATTCTAACCTATCAAAGGTTTAATTTCCACTAAAATTTTCCAAATGGGAATTAAATTAGGTCTGTCTTTACCAAAAATTGAAAGTTTTGTGCTTTGCAAGAACTGCAAAACTTCTCTCCCAACACATGCTGGATATCCTCTCAGTTACTTGATGTGAGATACAGGTCATATTTGGTCAGGTGAACTGCTGTTTACGTAGAGGCACACACACCGAGAAAAACTTGTATTTGAGGTAAAGGATGTCCTGAATCCCATGATCAGCCTGCTGTGCAGAGCCAGCACTGAGGTGACCTGGCACGCACCCCAATGCCAGTTTTTTGGTTACGTGCCATTTAAACGCATCTCATTCTGAGACAGAGCCTGTGACACGCAGCTAGCGAACCCCTTGTCAAAAATCTTGTCACCTGCATTAACCAAAACGTTGGCCTGCAGCAGCTTACTAAACCTTGAAAAACAAGGAGATTTAGGAAAAACTGTTTCTGCATAAAAACAAACAAAAAAAGTATCTGAGCAATCTGTACAGCAGCACACAGTGATTCCTTCTACGTTTCCCTCTGCCATAAACCTTTATCTTGGGTACTCCTTCCCATCAGCCTCCTTCTCAAAGAATTATCATTCTGGTTTCTGTATATACGTTCCTGAAACTTCACTGCATTGAGGATTTCTTTGTACCTTATGGATATAATAGCAGAATCAAAAAGTATCTGATTCTGAATGTGTTTGGTAATTTTTTTTTTATAGTGATTTCAGGACAAACAAACACAGAATAAAGCCTTCTCTCACACTGAAGCATTGTGATAGCAGCGTATTTCCAATAAGATTATGAAGAACAATAACAGGAAAAGCTTGGTAAATCCAAAACACATAGACTGTGTTTTTGTGGATGGATGGATGGATGGATGGATGGATGGATGGATGGATGGATGGGTGTACGCATACATCTGTTAACATCAGCTTTCCTACAGGAATTTAAACCACAGCAACTGGAAAAGCATCTTCTAGACAATAAATTAAAATAGCAAGAGTGTGTTTTCCCTCAGGAAGAGAAATTCTAATGAAATACAAATTTAGATTTCTTCCTAGAAATATTACAGCTCTTTGAGATAATCTGTGGCAAAACCAAGTAAAATAGAGTCAATAAGAGAATTAAAAACAGCATGCAGAATTCCTTCCCCTTTTAGCAAATTCTGAAAGCTCTTTTCTTTGCAAAAAAGCTGACAAAGACAAGCTTGTCCTCTCCTCCATTTACCAGCTTTCCAAACGGCACATCTGACTGCCATAAAAAGGCAAAAAGGAAGGGGGGGTTGGAATTTAATTCAAGAGCAGTACAAAGTCCAGCTACCACTTTCCTGCTGTTTCACAGCATTTCATTATTTTGCTTAATAAGTTCATCTCTTCAAGAATTTTCTCTTCACCTTATATTATTAAAAGTAATAAGTTTTTCTGGATTGGGGGTTTTCCCAACAGAAAAACCAATTTATGTATGTCCTTCAATAATGACAGGAAAAGATTATTTCCCATTATATTGCACACTTTTCATATCACCACCACAGGTTATCATTCAATAAATGTTACTCTGCAACTTGTTCCTTTCCTCCAAGAAGTTTAATTTCTGCATTAACCTGTTTTTTCCAGCCAATGCCTTGCTAGAAAGCATCACTACAGCAGCAAAATTAGTTTGTTAAAGAAGCCATTTAGAAATCTCCTGTCACTGATAATATTGTCTTCAGTTAATAAAAGCACATACAGTCAGCCTACATCTAATTCACTGACACACACACACGCACACAGCACTCCTCCTTATGAACACGTTTTATACCATGAATGCATGTTTTTCAAGCAAAAGGTGAATTCCAACATTTATATCCAACTGGTGGTACGAAGCTGTGTAAATGCAGCAGAGCCCAACCTCACAGCTCGGGTCAGCAGCTCCGGTGCCAAGGCGAGTCACCCGGCCCCAGGGATCTGCCTCAGGTTGGCAGCACTGAGGATGCTCCCACAGAAGCAAGACTATGGGAGCTGCTCCAGTTGTTGTGTGGCAGAGAGAGATGCAGGCTGGGGAAGGGATGAGTGAGGACAACCCAAGGATCCACGCTGGCCTCATCTAGACGACTACAGAGAGCAGATGGACACACGTCTAACCTGCTGCCATGTGCTCCTCAAGCTCCAACAGCCACCTCAGCCCCTATCCCACCGCTCATCTCATGTCTTAACATCATACCTTGAAAGGCCACCTACAGAAGGGACACAAAGGTGAGCTGGAGAGGATGGAAGGGTGACTCAGAAATGGGGAGAGGGTCTTATCTAGAAATATGGTTTCCTTCCCTGAGGCTGCAGGTGAGGACAAAGCCCACTGCTGAACACCAGCACCAGATCTAACTGGCAGCCCCATCTTGCCTGTGGATAAAGGAGGTGAGAGGTGGTTTAAGCCTTCCTGGATAACCTCCTCCTTTCTCCCTGCCTCAGCACAACGATGGATGCACAGATAGCTCATCACTGGCTCTGCTGTATGCTCCCCCTGCTCCTTGCCTCCACTGTCCTTGCTTAACAGTGACCTGACGGATAAATGCTGTGTACCAGGACATAGTGTTCTTCCAGCCCCTGCCCCTCCCTCCCTCCATCCCAGCAACAGGATCCAACTGGATCTGCCTTCTTATCCCCTTGGAAAGACTCTCTGGCAAGGGAGGAAAGAGCAGAATTTATCCCTTGGGTTGCCAGAACAAAGTCAGAAAATACATTTGTGTACACTGGACTGACTCTTGATGGCTATAAATTTGTACAGCTCCTCGGAGGTTTATGGGAGTATGCCAATCGCTGTCAGCTTCAGACTGCCCTGTTATTAACAGAGATGACCATTTAAATACCTTAAATGGTGAAACAAAACTCAAACCTAAAGGCAGCAGGGGATGCATCTTCACTCTGAGAGTGGTGAAGCGCTGGACCAGATTGCCCAGAGAAGTTGTGGATGTCCCATCCCTGGAGGTGTTCGAGGCCAGGATGGATGAGGCTTTGAGCCACCTGATCTAGTCCAGGTGACCCTGCCCATGGCAGGGGGGTTGGAACTAGATGATCTTTAAGCTCCCTTCCAACCCTAACCATTCTATGATTCTATGATTCTATGATTTCATGCGATTTTAAGGAATGAAGTGACAGTTATTCAAAGGAGGAAAGCCAAACGTGCCTTTTTTTTTTAAAGTGCACAAATATTAGCAAATCAAATGAGGTATACAAGAGAGAAGTCCCATTATCTACTGCTCATATAGCCACAGAAACTAATGTATGTAGATTTATATGTTCTGCATTTTTAAACTATTACAGTCTTATTTCCTTCTGAGTCAGACTGGTTAATTTTTATAAAGGCAGTGAGAATTACCTTGTTGCCAGTTTGCCAGTAGAATTCTTGAATGGCTCGCATCATGACTACTCCAACTGGAAAGGTCGCGTTTTCCACCTCCTTTCCTGTAGATGTCTTTATAAAATCAGAACCTTAAAGGAAGTAAAAAAGCTTTATGGTAATTTTAGGACAAAAGCCACTCTGCACACACATAGTTCACACCCTCCAAAGATGTCCTCATGCTTCTCAACAGTAGGAAGCATTCCTTCACATGTACGTCCCTGTGGTGTCGATGCTGGCTTTGCTCTGGTCAAGGCCAGAGCAGCAGGAGGATGACACCCATCTGGTTTTGGAGCACGTCATACATCCCAGCAGTGAAGTGAACATCTCAGCACTTAATTCTTTGCTCTAGCTATCAGACCAACAACCTCTTCAGGTCAGTCCAATATAATATATATTCCTGTAGGGACACTCAATATATGTCTATATATACACTAACAGGAATGTGTTTGACTAACCAAAACAATGGAAATTATTTCCTCTGAACAGATTTTGCGTATAAATTAACATTTTCGTATTTCCACAAGGATCTTTCTGAACAGAAACAATTTTCACCATTTTTTTTAATTTAACCTTGCATCCATTTAGTCTCACATTTGACAGTCTAGTATTGTATCTCCCGCAGCTGTTTAAAGTGAAAGGAAAGAAATCCCTTGTGTATTTATGAAACCAGCTGTGCGATACTGTAAACAGGTGAAAAACTTTCTTCTTATGCATTTTGCAATTGTAACATTGCATATTACTATACTTAAAGCCACAGTCTCACATAATGCAGTAACAAGGTCAAACCATCTGTGTTATTTAAAGAAGGAGAGTTAGTCTTGGCTTATTTTTTCCTGGTTTTTCTCTTGTGAAAATATCCCCCACTGCCTGTCCTGAACACTTGTGTAGTGTTCTTGTGTGTTCTTGCTGTTCTGGGTTGGCTTAAAACGAATCCTGCAGCACAAATATGACAAAAAGCTAAGAAACTAACCGAAAAATTTGCCTTGCGCTGTATGATCCTGCATTGACACAATACAAGGACAAAACTTCTTTAATTGCATTAGGGCACACTTCATCCCTGGGAACCTACTTCTTAGAGAAGGTGTACTGCGGGATCATTAATTATCAAAAGTAATCGGGAGAAGAAGAGGGATAATTCAAACACCGTGTAGTAGTGCATCATCCACTTAAGTCAATTGGAACTGCATCTGCTTCCACTTCAGATTTGGCTTAGGGTCCATTTTGTCTCTTATTTGAATGATGATGCCTCTACAACATCCCCTAGAGTAAGCAAGGCAAGTTTCCCCACTGGCTCAAACTGAAGAGTTGCCTAGACTACGTTTCGACGGTGTGCTGCGGCACATGCCAGAGATCCGTCCTCCTGATGACGTGGTTGATGGGCACACAGCGAGGTCTCAGCCTGATGGGAAGTTAAGACAAAGCCAGGCATGTTTCTGCATCCTGTGATTTAAACGCAATCGAACGGCATCTTGTGTCTTGTAAGACCAATGTTTTCTCTGTAGGCTTCCTGTCTCGGCACCAACAGCCCATTGGTGATTAAATTGCACCCTCCCATGACAATCTCCATTCTAAAGAGAAACAGTCATTTGCAAAAAAAGTTCTAACTCCAGAGAAAGTGCAATGTGCAAAAGAGGCAATTAATATTTGATTGAGCTTTGCAAAGAACAGAGCACAAGGGAGAGACAACTGAGTTACACGTTTCAGAGCTACT
This sequence comes from Tauraco erythrolophus, assembly GCF_009769465.1. Lineage (NCBI taxonomy): Eukaryota > Metazoa > Chordata > Aves > Musophagiformes > Musophagidae > Tauraco > Tauraco erythrolophus. The sequence continues at coordinate 83,870,008 of NC_141468.1, forward strand.
CCCTTCCAGGGAGACACCACGGACGTCTGACAGTCACCTTAAAACAAGTAACAGTGCAAGTGAAACTTCAACAGTGCCAAATTGTATTTCTAATTTCCCTTTCAAAATGTAGCACTTAAAGTCCTTCAGTGCAATACTTTTCATTTTTTTCTAGTATAAGGTAAGTCAAAGCTTTTATAAGTCTTATAATTACAAGTCTCTACGGTACAGTTTCATTAAAAACTTTCATTAAACAACAGCTGCCCTTGTATATGGTCTTCTAATCAATTTGGTCAAACAGAATGACTTCTAATCAGCTGTTGATAAAAATAGAAGATGAAATTTTAATTCTAATAGATTAACCACAAACTCAAGATAGTCTTCAAAATCCATCTAGCTCTATTCTCCAGTGGATTTAACGACTATTCAGCAACTCATTACTAAATAGAACAAGATGAACATTTTCCAGTTCATTAAAGAAATGTACTATGTATTTTTGCATTGTCCTCATGATTCGTTACAGGGAGTCTTAATTACAAGATAATGGATAATGGTTATTAAATGCAGACTCCAGTAATGAAGCTCTATTCATTTGCGAGCCTCAGAGACCGCAAAGAGGGGAAAATAAAATTACTAGCTTCAAAAGATTAACGGATCAAATTATTATTCAATTTTGAAAATCTCATTCAGACTTCATAGAAACAAGAAGAGATTAAAAACTAGTATTAGTACAAAAGTAGTGCATTTATATATTTATTTTTAAATAATATCTTAAGGCTGTTACCAGAATAATCAGCTTTAGATGTGATTATTAGACAAACATACAGCCAATTTAGTAGCATCCTCTAACAATGAAAACAATACATTTTTATTTCCTGAACAAATTCTATTTGTGACACAAGAGCTTGCAAGCAGGATTGCATGCAGCCTCTTGCAGAAGACAGAAGATGCACGCTAGCAGAGCGCCACAATGGAAGGTGCTGTTAACGTTTAGATTTCAGGAATGAAAAGGAGGATTTAAAAATCAAACACTGCCCTGAAAGGCACCCCAATAAGTAGACTTTATGCCCATCTTGTTATAATAAGGGAGTTTCACCAAGCCTGTTTCTTATTCAAGTTTTCAAAACCAAGCATAAGGAATGAAGTTCAGCAGGAGTTTCATCTGGAAATTTAGGTGATGATTTAGAAACTGAGTTTTATCATCCACCTTCTCATCTTCCCATGAATGTATACACTCAAAAAATCAAGGCTAATGTCAAAATACATACTGGATGGCTTTCCCCTTCCCTAGAGTAGGCTCCACGATTCAGTGAAACATTAAATCAAGGACTTAAAAAAATGAGTTCATTCTCTGCCCAGCCAGCCTGGAAGAGGCCACACTTTCTACTCTTTTCCAGTGTGTAACCACAACAGTACATCGCCCTTCCAGGCAGCCAGTCCTGTAAGACTCATTGAATCAGTAAAGAGCGGAGACATCAAAGCCTTATTGAAACACAGCAGCATTAGACTCCTGCTTCAGGTGGGCTTGCTGCCAGCCTAGTGACCCACCTGCGTGTGATACACCACAGCCTGGCAAGCTCAAACTGCATCGTCTTACTTGAACCAGAGGTGGAAATCTGAATAAACCAAGCAACCAAGCTCTGAGCACTGCTGGGGGCCAGACCACTTGGCCTTCACTCACACATCTTGTGAAATTAGGCAGAGTATTTTAAGATACTAAATCACCTCTTCCCTTGCGTTCTCACCTCCCATACAAACACAACCCTCAGCCACTGCACTCCACCAAGGACCATTCAAAATAAGCCAGCTGGATGTGCACATGCTAAAAAGAAAAGCAGTGTCTTCAGAGCGTGTTGCATGAGTCCGTACCTATAGGTTAAGATGAAGTCCACTAAATTACTTCTATTCTAGATACTCACACTCCCTTATTTACTGGGGCACCTGAGCAGAGGCGTAGAGCTGAGGTACACAGAAGCTGAGTGACTTTTGTGGATGCCCCATCCCTGGAAGTGTTCAAGGCCAGGTTGGATGAGGCTTTGGGCAACATGGTGTAGTGGAGGGTTTCCCTGCCCATGGCAGGGGAGTTGGAACTAGATGATCTTTAAGGTCCCTTCCAACCCAAACCATTCTATGATTCTATGATTCTATGACTTGCCTAAGGGCTCTCTGTAAGCATTTGGCAGGGCAGGGATTGAACGCCTTGGTCTCCTGAAGGCCAGGAGAGTTGCCGTGACTGGCCCATCCTACTGATATTCCCTACATCGCCGCGATATGCTACAAAGCTTCTCAGTCCATGTAACACTGAAGCAGAGCACAAGAACTGGAGAATTTTATTTAGGTGACAGCATCCAGGAAACACATTCTGGTTCCATAATTAAGCAATAAGGAATAATAAGCAGCATAGTGATCGTGGAGTAATCACAACCTTTTGGTTGTGAAGTGCCTCAAATGCCCTTGGGGAATGATTATCTCCTGATAACTACAGACTCTGCGTTGTTGCCTTACTCTTAATAAAGAACAAAGATGCGTCTGGCAGTTTTAAACAATAGTTTAGAGAGAGATGCTTGCAGAGGGACAATTATGCCATGCTACTTTGTAAGTACTTGCAATGAGCACAAATATACATTGGTTGCTGCAGCTCAGATACAACAATATGTGGTGACTTCTTTCCTTCACTCTGAGGGTGGTGAGGCACTGGAACAGGTTGCCCAGAGAAATTATGGATGCCCCATCCCTGGAAGTGTTCAAGGCCAGGTTGGATGGGGCTTTGAGCAGCCTGGTGTAGTGGAGGGTGTCCCTGCCCATGGTGGGGGGAGGTAGAACTGGATGATCTTTAAGGTCCCTTCCAACTCAAACCACGCTATGATTCTATGACATAGGGTGAACACATTCCCTCACAAGACTTTCAGGACTGGTGGCAAAAAGAGGCATGCCGTTGAGGGGACCCATAAATGCCCCTGTTGTTTGTGTTGACAAGGTAGCAATGACAAAATAGTGTATTCAAACGTGCATAAAGTTCCATGAGCAAGTCATCTTTCTATTTTATGAGGACCTAAAATAAGGGTCTTAAGGTTCACACACAATTAGCCTGACTAGAGGCTACCAGGTTATCAACTCTCTGAAAATAAGAGGCAGGGCAAGATATAAAAGGCTAACATAGCCGCTTATTCTTGTCAGTTAGGTCTTTGTAATTGTTCACTTACATGTTCTTATCCTGCTCCAGTTGCAAGATAAAATACATTTCCTGCTAGCTTGACTTTGCCATTTAGGAGAAGGGAATACGCAGCTGCGACAACTCACTTGCAAAGTGAGCAGTAGCTCACTGAGTAGCTTTAACTCCATCCTACACGGCTGTGCTACCAGACCACTTCGTTAGGTGCCTGTGCACGTTTTCACACATCTGTGTCTAAGCTACTATTCTGAAAAACACTAGCTTGTAACTTTGTGTTTTGTGAACTGCCGATTTTTTGCAATTCTTTTCAGCAAAGTGCCTGCATGGAGGAAAAAAAATATTACATCGTAAGGCTCCACATTTGATGTCTATTTACAAATAAGACAACCTTTCTAATGACCCATCCTATCATCTCAGCTTGGTTTTCAAGACTCAAAAGGGGTGCTTCCTCTCTCATATGCTATCTCCAGTAAGAGGTGTTCTGCAGACCAAATGATGCCCTTAGGAACACTTATGCATGCACTTGAAGGGACAAATTATTAAGTCCATACTTAGGCAAACTTCCCCGCAGATGATGTTTGAAAGAATTCAGCATTGCTGGATTATGCTCGCTAATGCACTATTATAGTGTTTAACACAGGTCTCCACAGGATACTATTACTTAATTAGTATTAGTTTCTTGTGTGTTCATTTAAAACGTGTTTCTTTAGAAGGTTCAACAGAAAGATCCATACCACCTGCTGTTGCTCTGCTATATAGCTATTTTTAGATCATTCCTTCCAACCCCTATTTGGTATGATGGTGAAACAGAAGATAAATAATTTACATGTGCTCCAGGCTCAAAGGCCACAGCTGGAATCCCTGTCAATGGTGGCTCTTTGGGCTTCAAACCACACTAAAGCACAGGAGGAAATGCTCCCGGTCCCCTCCCGTATTGCCAGGCAGAAGCAGTGTTGGGACATGCACGGATGCAGGAGCAGTGGAGGCAACTATGTGCTGCTGGAAGAGCCATTCCTCTTCCTCTCTAACGAGGAAGCAGCAGGATACCTTCCAAGAACGACTAGAGGGATGACAAGGAAGCTTAAGGAATCCCTGTATTGTTATCTGCTTGTTAAATGTCATGTTTCTTTACCGAGATTTCATTTTTCTTCTTTAAAACTGTGTACCATGTATTACACTCGAGGGCTTTGCAGTGTGTGACCTATATTAACCTTATTTCATTTTGCAGATGGCATTACTGGAACTGGCTAAGCAGTTTGCCTAATGACACATGACGAGCCAAAGGGAGAAAGAAGAAATAAATCAATGCATCCCCAACACCGAATCCTAACCTCTCTACAATCACTGAGAAAAAAATACACCTTTCCTCTCCGCTTATCCACACTCACAATGCTGTTTTCTTCTAAAGATTATTCCGTGGGTTATTTCCTGCCACTCCCCTCCTGACTGAGCAAGACACAAAACACAAGAGCCACCAGTGCCAATGTCCCCTCTACTCTAGCGTGAGCTGAGCGCTGCCCAGTGCAGCCAGGGCAGGATGCCACGCTGATGGCACAGCTCTGGCCCCAGATGCCCGAACCCACGGCCTCCTCTGGCACGATACTCATGACAAAACAGAAGCAGGCAGCTGTGGTGCGTTTTATCCAGCGGAGTGAAGAGTGAACAGAGTAAAAGGAGCAGCAGAAGTGGTAAGTGGAGACAGAAGCATGTCGGTTACCATCAGCTTTAAGATGTGGCTGTTCTGTCAGCTACCAAAATACCTGAAGAGTAAGGGGGAAGGGGGTAGAAGAACCACAAACAACTGAAAAAATCATGGATAGTGTGCTAGAGGTGAAAGTAGCCACAGCACCTGCGTAAAATGGAGTGGACACGCTTGGCAGCGTGCACGGAGGCACAGCGCAGCAGACCGGTCCCCTCTCATTGCCACCACCACCATCATCGCCACAATTACACAGCACCTACCTAGAAAGAAAGGCAGTCATTTCTTTCAACACCTTGTTCCCACTCTTTGCTGCAAAAACAGTGATGGCTGAATTCTGCAGATTGCCCTAATGTCCAAAAGTCATCACTTGCATTTAAAAAGCTAAAGGTTGTAACATAACTCATTATCTCCGTACAGGGATATGGATGTGGCCAGGGGCTAAGAGGGGGATGGTGACTTTCCCTGCTTTGGCAGAGTGTTAGTGTCCCATGTGCAGCAGCTAAAGGCACGCTGGGTGTTTGTGAAGGAACCACAACATTCATTCTTATCGCTTTACCACTAACACACAGGTGGCTGCAAAAACCATCGAGGAGCAACATAAAGGTTGGCCTCTCCTTTCAGATTGGATGCAGGCACTCAGGCTCCCTGCACTGAGCCATGTGCTCCTGCTGCGCTGGGTGAAAAAGCAAAATGCTGTGGGAGAAACTAGACTTGATTTGAAAAGTTCACCCATGAAGCCTCCTTTACAAACGCTGAATTGCATTGCATCATTTACTTGTTCACACTTAAACTAATCTAAATAATGATATAATTAAAACAGCACTGATCTAGGTCAGGCTTTTTCCCTCTTGGCATTCCTGGGTTTGGATCAATACATCTCAGTCTCTCAAAATGTTGTCCAGTACATGATGTATTACAGACTGAGCTAAAACCCTTATATATCTACCAGTAATAGCACTGCAATTTGGAAGAAAATAATAAAGAGGCATGACTGCTTAGAATCACAGCACTACATGGCATGCTGCATACCATATTTTAGCAACCAAATTTTGCTTTGTGCTTTTTAATGTCGATAGCAACTTTGAAACAAATACGCTAACATTAAAACTCAGGTATGCTTACGTGTTGTCTATTAGCTTGCAACAAAATTACTCAAATTGAAGAAATTGCTGTTTAAAATCCATTTGGAAATACTCCACGTTGAACAAAGCAAGTAGAAAATCAGTCTACTTTATCAAGAAAGTGCTATGAATTTTAAAGATTTTAAAAAAACCCACATACATAATACAACCAAAATCATGACACTTCAATGTCATTTTGAGTGTTTTTTCAACACCTCATGATAAAAGCATTTTAAGATTCTGTTCTGACTCTAACCCAGAGAAAGGCAGCATTGATTTTTGAGATGTAAAAGTCATGTCTTAACACTACAGTCAGAGTCTGTCCGGCATCCAGCCTCTTTGCCATGCAGAGGACAAACAGCATCAGCCTCTCTTCCCTACACGTAAAAAGGCAGCTGGCACAGGTGGAGGGGGATTTCCAGTATCAAAAGCATTTCCCAAGACTTTGTGGCCTATGTCAAGCTTTTGGCTTTGCCTGAAAAAAAAAAAAAAAAAAGAAGTGCCAGATCTCACCAGACTCATCTGTGATGTGTTTGTTCCCTCCTGGCTTTTACAAATCAGGCAGAACAGGTTACTTAGAGGCTCACGTAGAGGGCTGAATATTCTATTTCTAGTAATCATATGATTACTAGCAAAATGTTAGCCACTTGGTTTAATTTTTATGATACTTAAAAGTCTTCAATACAATCAACTTACAAACATGTAAATTCTATCACAGACTTGCTGGGAGCAGGTGTTAAGGCATTCTCCTGACACAACAAATACCCAAACGGTAACATCCTGGAAGGACTCACCTACACGTAAGAAAGCATAATAAAATGGCAAGCTATGGTTGTTTTTAAAAGGTACTGATCTTACTCACAAGTCCTGCTTTCCAGAAGTTTTTGCCCCTTGGAGTGTTTCCTTGTTCTTTCCCTACCTTGATAATTTGACATCCGGCAGAACTGCAAAGCCCATGTGTATAGGCTGCGATGTGGGTGAGAACTTCCAGCTACTGACAGATGTTTTCACCACTGTCAGTTGGGTTTTTTCACAAGGTTTGTAGCTCTTCAGGTAGCCTGAATACCAAAAAGCCTGCCAGTCCCATTCAATAAAAAAAACAACGAAAACCCCTGACTGGCAGCCACACTCCAAGGAGGAGGCACCTCTCTGCTGGGCATCACAGAAAGACACATTTCTGGTTTTTTAAGAAATCTTTTTTTCCCTTCTCTGTATTATTAATGATGCTTACACAGCAAAACTAACAATTTTATTTCAAAGGGATGCTTTTTGAAGGCATGTTGCTGGTAAATTCAGTCAGACTTTTCTGGCACAATAATCTACTGATTACTACTTTAAAAAATTAAGGAAATCAAAGAGACCCTTAAGTGCCGTCAGAAATAGGCAGCAGCTCATAAAAAGGTATTTAATATGCTGGGGCATTGTTTCTCCACCTCCATTTGTCAACAGCCTGTGTGCTGAGCTGGTCACAGACTGCAATCACGGCGAGCATCTCAAACCAAAAGCACCAACCATCAGATTAAACAACTGCCTGCGTTTTGGTTAAAAATAACTGAAACTGATATAGAAATGCACATTTTGTTAGTCCACTGGCAAAATGAAGACGATATTTCAGTCTTCAAATCTACATTCTATATATAGGTTTTATATCTTTAAAAACCTACGCTGAATATACATTATCATTTTGTACTTTGGCATTTCACTCTTTTTACTGAAATACTGTGAATGAAAGAAATCGAGTACCAAACTCCCTTTGTGCAAGATGTATACATATCCTCATAGGTATTCAGTGGTGAGTTATTAAATGTCACTATTCATTGAGACAGCACATTTTATGTCTTTCTTACAGAATCCATCTAAAGCTTGTAGCTTGGCATGGCAATATTTCAGAGCCTCCCTTTGGTATCAATGGCTTCTTCATTCATGACCAAGGACAACCCGGGAAACTACAGACCAGTCAGCCTTACCTCTGTGCCAGGTAAAATCATGGAACAGATTCTCCTGGTAGCTGTACTAAAGCACATAAAAAATAACCAAGTGGGTGGTGACAGCCAACATGGCTTCACTAGGGGCAAGTCGTGCCTGACTAATTTAGTGGCCTTCTACGACAAAGCTACAGCGCTGGTTGACGTGGGTAAAGCAACAGATGTCATTTTCCTGGACTTGTGCAAGGCATTTGACACTGTCCCACATGACATCCTTGTCTCTAAAATGGAGACACATGGATTTGACAGATGGACCACTCGGTGGATAAAGAACTGGCTGGATGGTCGCACTCCAAGAGTTGTGGTCAATGGTGCGATGTCTACATGGAGACCAGTGTCAAGCGGTGTCCCTCAGGGGTCTGTTCTGGGTCCAGTGCTGTTCAACATCTTTGTCAGCAACATGGATGACAGCATTGAGTGCACCCTCAGTAAGTTTGCCGATGACACCAAGCTGTGTGGTGCCATGGACTCACTTGAGGGAAGAGATGCCATCCAGAGGGACCTTGATAGGCTTGAGAATTGGGCCAGTGCTAACTGCATGAGCTTCAACAAGTCCAAATGCAAGGTCCTTCACCTGGGTTGGGCCAATCCTAGGCACAAATACAAACTGGGGACAGAGTGGGTTGACAGTAGCCCTGAAGAGAAGGATTTGGGGGTGTTTATAGATGAGAAGCTCAACATGAGCCGGCAGTGCGCTCATGCGGCCCAGAAGGCCAACCGCATCCTGGGATCTATCAAGAGAAGTGTGGTCAGCAGGCCAAGAGAGGTGATTCTCCCCCTTTACTTTGCTCTTGTGAGACCCCACCTCAAATACTGTGTCCACTTCTGGTGTCCCCACCATAAGAGAGACATAGATTTGTTGGAGCGTGTTCAGAGGAGGGCCACAAAGATGATCCAGGGGCTGGAGCACCTCTGCTACGAGGACAGGTTGCGGGAGCTGGGATTGCTCAGCCTTGAAAAGAGAAGACTTCGGGGGGACCTAATAGCTGCCTTCCAATACCTGAAGAGACCCTACAGGAAGGCTGGGGAGGGACTTTTTACAAGAGTGTCCACTGATAGGACAAGGGGAAATGGGTTTAAGTTGAAGGAGAACAGATTTAGATTAGATCTTAGGAAGAAATTCTTCAGTACGAGGGTAGTAAGACTTTGGAATGAATTGCCCAGAGAAGTTGTGGATGCCCCCTCCCTGGAGGTGCTCAAGGCCAGGTTGGACGGAGCCTTGAGTAGCCTGATCTAGTTGAGAGGCGTCCCTGCCCATGACAGGGAGGTTGGATTAGATGATCTCTGAGGTCCCTTCCAGCCTATGCCATTCTATGATTCTATGATTCATCCACACTTGCACGTTCAGAAACAGAAGTGCTCAAGTAAAACATTGCCTGTTTTACCGAGCTGCCATTTACAAAACCACAGTGGTAGTGATGGTGTCACCATCACACCAGGAAGCATGATCACCTCTACACCTTTCTTTCTGTAATCCTAAGCTTCTGACATAAACAGCAAAAATTTGCAGTACTGTCTCTCCATTTGAGCTTGGTCCTAAGCGTGCTCTGTTTAGGTCATACAGAGCATCACACTGAACAAAGCTACCCAAGGCTGCACCTCAAAGAAAGAGATATTTGATGTGAGCAGACAGACCCTAACCTGATAAAAGTAAAGCCTTGCAAGATCCACACTTTTAACTATGACTTCTAACAATACCTAAACTGGTATTAGTATTTTCTGTAGTGACTCCAATTATTCAGTGGGATCATGAGACATAATCTGAAAGAAAACTGAAAGTTTAAACACGATCTGTGGGGTTTTTGTTTTTAATAGCAGTCGCTTTTAATTAAGTAGATCTTGATCATGCCACGAGACTAAAAATCAGGAAGTCTAAAAACCTGTCACTTGGCTCTTCTTCCCCCCATCCTGACAGAGATGCACATATTTCAGCGAAGCAGCTGTCTTCCACAAATACTGAATCACAGCTGAAGTCACGAGGAATTACGTGTTCAGCATTTTTCTACATCAAATTACATACATAGGTATCTAATAATTATTTACACTGGAAAACACAGGTCTGAAGGTGAGTACAGCAGTGTTGCATATCCCTTATCCATCGGCCAAGCACAGTATTCACTTTGCTAGCCATCTTCTGTAGAGTGTTTTAAGGTCGCCAGATGTCAGCCCAAAGCAAAATCTCATTGTCTCCATCTAATTACCTATTTCTTCAGACTTACAATGATCGAAATGACTGAGTTACACAAAATGGTTACTAGTAACAGAAGACTGTTGTTAACCAGCAAGATACGGTGGGTATATGTGTGTCATGTTCAGAAGAAAAAGACACTGCTGTATGCTGCTTGCTTTTCCCATGTGAATTTAGAAAGGGGAGTTAAAGCGTAACATCAAGTGAATTAGCAAGAATCACGAGGGCTGAAAACCCAGGAACCAATGAAGTCATAGGGAAATGGAAAATGGGTTCAGCCCTAAAAAGATAAAATTATTTAACAACTTATTAAAACAGTTCATCATCGTAATTAAAATCCGAGTGCCTAGAAAAAAGTGGCACAAGAAAGGTAATTATTCATGAAGAGACTTCAAAAAGCCATTTATTGTGAATTTGGGAGAGAATCAGCCTGAAAGAGTTGGTAGCAAAAATAAATTGTTTGTTTATTCATAAAACTTATTTTGGTCTAGCATACCACTAAGAATCCCCAACATCTGCTCAAGGCAGCTGTAAGTAACATTAGGAACACTCAGCCAATTTATATCTTTCCTTTTTATTAAAAAATAAACAGGTCTTTTTAAATTATTCACCAGTAAATTAACATAAAAATCAGTGCTGTAGCAACTCACATTTTGTGGAAAGGCATCTGAAAGCTTTGTATGATCATGATGATCTAAACCTTTCTACGTTCCACTGACTACTTTGCTCTTTATGTGATGTCCCATCTAATTTAACAAATGAAAACGTAGAAAACCTACAAGCCATACTGGAGTCATGGCTGTGAATAATACAGAATGCATCACTGATACCTCAAATGCCATTTTAGTTGTTTCCTTCCAACTTGAATGGATTCTGTTCTTGCCTTCCTTTTGCCTTCCGCCACTTAAAAATTCCACTCAAATAATCTGAGCTCCTCTCTTGCTTCTGTCTTTCATGAACCAGATACTGGACAATAACCTCAACCGGCAGAACCCTTCTCTGAGTTATTTCTGAGTAACGAAATGCAGTGGTGTTAGTAATTAATAATTATTTGTTCTCATCTGCAGTATTTTCATGGGTTGCAAAGTGCTCTGCATGTTCCTGTGTTACACTCAAAAACTGTGTTCTTAAGACAGTAAAAAAGGCACAGGAGCTCTTCAAACCTAAAGGCTCTATTAATCCGTCACTTACACTTTTATTTTACCTAATTCCTTGAACATTTCAGTAGAAAAATATATTACTTTCTTCCTAGGTTTCTCCCCTGCTTTCAGTTTGTATTTCCTAATTCAAGCACATCCCTGCAAAAGCACCTTGCCAAGAAGCTGTTCAAAAGCACAGAGTAGCTCTGGTTTTTTTTACTAGGATTTTTTTCAGTTTTACTTCTAAACAACAAACCAGCATTTCTGCAGTACACTCTGGAGACAGTTAGTTTAAAGCTAAGTGAGCTGTAATTCCAACCCAGGTGCTGGAAATTGCTGGAAATGGCATCGCTACAACAGCACAGGGTGCATCCAGCTGAAGTTCCTGGAAGAGCCTGCCTTGAAGCTACAACTGGCAACCAGGCAAACTGCTGTGAAGCTAAATTTGCTTACCTCCAGAGAAGATGCCAACGCCGTACCTGACTGCAACTTCAATGTAACCAGTTAGCTATCAACAGCATGTATACGCTATCTCGTTATCACAGCACCACCTGAAAACGCTACCCCTCCTCTTACTGGGGACCAGAAGTCGTGAGAAACGCGGCACCCCCTTCCATCACATCCCACCGAGTTGCTTTCTCATCCTGGCACTTGGATTCATTTCAGAACTCCATTTCTGTGTAAGGCTTTGTGTTTCCTTTGAGCTCTCTACACATCCATTTTCCAGGACCAGTGGGAAGAAGGCCTGTGAAGATATATGATTCATAATTTTGCATTGCATAATTAAAGTTTCATGTGCTGCACAGAATATGGAACACAGTCATCTCTTTCCTTTTTGGTCCATGAGAGATGAATCAACAAATCTTTGCAATAAACTTCAAGATTTCCCCTCTGCTATGTTTGGGATGAGCTGGTAAGTTGGACATTGGATCGGCAGCGTAACTGCAAAGGTGACCGAAGGAAGACTTTTTGTCTACAAAAAAGTCCTGGCATCATCAAGGAGGAAGTTTTTCTACATCTTAGATTCAGGGAAAACTCTACTTGAGAAATGAGCTGCAGTTGTACACTGCAGGGAAATCACTTCATAGCACAAATGCTAGAGGGGAAGAAACATCAGAAGTGCACATGACAATCAGATGTCAGATCCCTGTTGACTTGCCATGCAGAAGACTATGGACTTTGCTGTCATATTTGTCTTTGAAAAAAATCCTCTCAAAAGCAGGACTATTACAGGGAGCTCTGGGAAACCTATTGTCTCCGGTAACTATAAAGTAAGCATGGTCAGAAACTAGAAATTGTCGTATCTGAGAGATGTTGAAATTAATTTCAGAAAAGGAATTAAAAATTATATCCATCAGGATTATTTCCCACGGGTTGAAATTCCAAAGTATAGTATCAAAGAAGGGAATATCTTCTATTCTTTTCAACATCTTCCCAAGATGGTTTGCACTTTGGCAACACGAATCAAAGGAGCGCAGAAAGCCTGGGAGACGAGTTCCAAGTAACCCAGGTACCTACCAAGGAACTTCAAGTCCCTCGTGCAACTCACCAAGCAAGCAACCACAGAGGCAAGCTGGAAAAAGCCACGGAACTCTCCTTCCGAAAACCACTGAAACGAGCATGTTCCTGAAGAACATTGCTGTATCCTACGGTAATATTCGGACAGAAATATCTTCCTTTGAGAAAAGACTGAAGTCTATGAAGACGACCTTTTACGTTCCCGTTAAAAACTTACATTTATAAGGAAGGAAAAATGTTAGACACAAGCTTAAATGTTTGCATTTGAGGAGTCAGTCCGGTTTAGCTCCGTGAGGAATGTGTTTGTAGCATCAAGAACCCAAGTTAGCTTGGGTATCCAGCCTGCTTCTCTACAATTAATGACATAATACTTTGAAATACAGCGTCAGCACCATTAGGATATGAGCTGTTAAAAGCTAGTGGACATCTTTATATCGATCTCAGTGTGTTTTAAGATTCAGTTTATTGGTAAGAAAACTATCCATAACCTCCTTATGACTAACTTCTTGCTTCATACGACTGATTTTTGTCCCACTTTTACGTCTCAGTATGCATTTCACCTATGTTCCTGTCCATCTCTTGTTATGCTGCTTTGCTTTCCACTGCATTCCTTATTATTAAATGGGTTTATTTAAATAAGTGTCCATAGTGTTTTAAAATAACCTATTGATGTCCAAGATCACATATTCTAGTAGATTTTTCCATTCAATATCTTCCTCTTTCAAAGTCTAATTTCACATTTCTGCTGTCATGAGCATATACCTTCAAATCAGATAGGCATGATCACTAGGCTTTACCACCCTAAAAAAATCCCAGGATCTACAACCCTAAAATCATGCTTAGTTTATTTCCACATCTATATTAAGTTTCTGTTAAGGGATTGGATTTTCTAAGTAGTGTTCCTGCTTGCAATCTCTTAAAAGATACTTTAATATTTCATAAGGCAATTTTGTATAATTGATAGATACAGTAAATTAAATATTTATTTCTATTTTTCACTAGTTTAGTAGAATTTAACACCTGCTGCTAACACAATAAAAAACCAACCTAAAATATCAGAGAAATAAATACTACTCTGTACATCTATTGATTTTACATAATATTTCCATGTTTTAAAATTGCATTCTCTCAAACCATTACCTTCAATACCAGAGCCTCACAGCTGCAAAGTTTTTTGCTAGGAAGCCGTGTTATTTTGATGGCATGTTTGACTAGAACTATTCACTGTGCAACGATTTCCGAGTCTGAGGTGGTATGAAACTTCAGAAGTTTTAACTGAAATTCTAACAAATTATTTAACATAGAAACAAGGTTTCATCCATGGGGAAAATTAACGCAACAGGGGTGCTTTCTCACCTCTCTGCATCAGTTGTTATAAATTGAAAGTATACCATTTAGGCATTCCTTAATTAACATGCTTTGCAAAGATCTTGAATATCAGTGAAAGAAAAATGCTCTTCCGTATTTGGCAGTACCGGTCCATCACGCAGTGCACGATATCATCAGCCAAGAGCACCACAGCAAGCTGTGCCAGCTTCCACCCCCGCTGGTGCTCCCTGGATTGGCTGGACTAGTAAATCAGAGTCAGCAGCTCCCATCAGAAAATTTCCAAACGTTCTCTTGCTCCGTTTCCCAGTTTCAGTTGTGGCCGAGGGTATTCCATCTTCACGCACAGGCACGGAAAACTTCTGACTTCTAACAAAAAGAACACATTTCCGCTTACACCTTAATTTACTACACCTCACAGATGTCCTATAAAACGTGCAATGTTAATTTTACATACGGAAAAACAGAGAAGCTCACAGAGTTGTCAAAGGTGATGACAAGTTAGGAGCCGTTCTGCTACCTCAAACAATCCTACCCATCTTGTGGCTTCCTGACTCAACTTGGTTTTCTTCTGCTGAGAAGAGCTGTTTCTGTTAGTAAATGAGGATGATGGAGGGAGAAAGTCAAGTGGTGGTGTGGATAACACAAAATCAAACAAACAGGTGCAGAGCTGACAAATGTCATCTGGTTTACACCGGTATTTCTTCTTCCACTCAAGTAGCGGGTGTATATTGCTATTTTCTGATTACATTCATAGAACAGACCTTTTGCAAAATTAGCAAACCGAGTTGCCAGGAATCCTGGTATGACAAATATGAACGGCCCCAGATAACTATCTCCCCTCAGATACGGCTGCACAGGCAGTGCACAGTTCAGTAAGCACATAAATAAATGCATAACAAAACGTGGCATCACAGGCACGTCTGGGTTTCTTGCTTAACAAACTGCAAACAAATGAGGGTTTTTCTGTACACACACTAACTCTGTTCTCCCTTCACAGACTCCTCATCTTTCCCCCTCCTCGCAACATCTCTATTTCTCTTACGTATTAATTCTGTCCTCTACTTACCCATACAGGGTTCTGTTGCTCTTTTGACTCTACTGAAAAGATTTTTCATTAGACCCTGCCCTAGTGTTCCTCAACCACTTTCTGTTCCTTCACTTTTGATGCCCCATACATACATTACTGAGTTCCAGACAGATTTTTAAGTCTCATTTCGCATTCCTTCAAGGTCTGCTTTACTCAAGCCCAACATTTTTTTTGTGTTACTGTGCTTTGTATGGACTCTCATCAGTAATTCAAACCTGAGGACATTGAGATTGCATTGTTAGAACTTTTCAACTGCAAGCTTATCTATCACGCCTACATTATTTCTAGTGATTAGCTGCAGTATCACTGTTAAGCTTGTAGGCAATTACATCATTTAAGGGAGCAGCCTTGTACTGCCTTACTGAACATGCAGCTATCTGTATTTTTATATCACCGGCTTTTTTATTTCCCCTCACTCTGTACCAGAATAAATGAAGTCCCTTGTTCCTGTAGAGACCTCTTTTAGATCGATTGTATTTAAAGACCATCCATCTTTTGATCTAACTCCTAATTCAAAAACTTTTTTAGTTCATAATATCATTCAAAATTTTGAGACAGACTGTGTCACTCTGACCTGCTCTGTATCTTGGTTTTCCACAGCACGTTTTGTGCTCATTCCTTGCACTAAACTTTAAGTGATGTTAACCAGAGCTCTGAACATGGAGAACAACCGCAGACTATGCAGAATGCAGGACATCTGCTGCAGCAAACAGACAGGAAAGTTATCAACTGCTAATATAATTCCATAGAGTTAATTACTGTCCTGATGAGCCTCTTACAGCAGCCAACTGCAACCACTTCTACATATTCAATGCAGTAACCAAGGCTACATTCCTAAAATGACATACAACACTGCATCTGCATGATGCAAAGTGCTGAAGTAGTACAAACTCTGCAAGTTCAAATTTATCTAAAAATTCTGAGGGAATGGGCAGATCTTTGGACAAATGAGGTATTGTCTGCATGCACGCAGACAGAAGAGAGCTGACATAAACATCATTTTATGCGCTTTCAGTAAACTGACAGAAATTCAGAAACGCGCTCATGCCCACGCTGGATCTAATCTGTACTGCCAGAAGATCACAGCCAAAGAAAATTGGGATTATTCTCTACCATTTGACAACACAGGTGGGAGAACTCTCTCTCCGCACCGCCCTTTGTTCTCTCAAGACAAGCAGTCAGATGCAAGAATACGCCGTGTTTCAACATCTACCTTCCTCTGCCAGTGAGCGCAGCTCAGTCAAGCTGGAACAGCAAGCAACTCCCATCACACTTCCGACTCGCTTTGACTCCCGCAGGGTTGGAGGGAAAGAGGAAATGGCCACCAGACTGCGTGGCTGAGAAAGCCTTAGTCACCAGTCAGGCAGTAAGTCCTCCTCCTACACGTTCAGAAGAGTAAGGACTTAGTAGTTTGTCCCCAGCCTTACACTGGACCTACAGACCAGAGCTTAACATCATCTGTCACCCTGGAAAGCACTCACAGACAGCTCACATCTGTAGAAAGGAGCTGCCAGTTTTGATCCAGTCTGCTTTTATAAGATGACAGCCACACGTTGCCCCTGATTTCTGATGGATCTTCTAAAGGGTGAAGTGTACCCTTTACAGATAAACCGTAAACTCAATACAGTTGGGTTTATTTCAGATGCGTAAAACAAGACACAAATTGAAATCTTGTTTAGTATTTGTTACCAAGCCTCCTCCCTTGGTTTGCCTTTCCTCTGGAAATGCTCTAGGCTCTAATAACTGACTGACTTAGTATCAAATTACAGCTGAAGTTGCAGACACAGAGCTAAATCAAACTTTTCTTTAAACATAATACGACTCACGCTACTGAGGGGACTCTCAACTTTGGGGATATAAAGCCAGGAACTCACAAGTGATCTCAGCTTGACTTTTGACTTGTTTGTTATTATCTTTGTCACTTCACAGGGCGATTGTAAAATTTATTCTGCTAATGCTTCGAAGACATAAAGTGCTATCTAAGTGCCAAGTATTATTACTTATTCAGTAATCTTGTTTCTTACATTAATTGCAATTGCACAAAGCATGTCTGTCTTTTCAGTGAAATTTTGCTACTTTGGTTTCCTTTCTTCTTTTTCATTTTTCATGAAACATTTGCCTGGTAGAAGTTTTGGATCATGGTGGTCCACATCCAGCAGTAGGAAAGTCATCCCTTGCACCTAGACAGCTGCTAGCACGTTTGCAGCCATGCCACCTAACCCCGCTCAGGAAAAATCTTTGCAAGACAGTGCTCAAAACAACAACAGCTATTGGTACCTTAGAATTTGTCTTCTCATCATTCATACTAAAAAAGGATCTGCACCAATATTAATGACAGTATAAAAATCTTATTTAGAGCTGGGGTGAAAGCTTTGTGTAGCCTGCGATGCAGGGGGGTTTTGTGCTAGAGACTTTAGAAGTTAGTTTGTTTTAGCACTAACCCATTCCCTTTCTAAATTCAATTTTTACATTACTCAATATCTCAACTTAAAATTTATTTGACTAACTGCTTAATGACCTATGGAAAAAAATGGTTTAAATCTAGACATTTAGTAGAGCTGTAGAAGACCATCACTCCTTCCTCATCTTTCCACAGGTACTTGTTTAGAGAGAGAGAGAGAATGAAAACAAGTATCTTTCACATCACTGCTGTGTTTCCCTCAGCTTTCCAAAGAGTGATGTAAAAGGAGTTACACTATCAAAACCAGCTTTCACGGTCAAAATGACATAGATTAAGTTTTCACTTTTAAAGTGCATGTACTTAATCACTTTCTCCACCTCTCCCCCAGTCTGCATATCTTAATCCATATGAATTTTTACGCAGAACAATAAAGATTTTGTAACTAGGTAATATCGTGAAAATGTGATTTTCCAAAATAAAAACCTGACATATGACTGAAATATGCAATTAAGTCATTCACACCTTTACAAAGTGTTCCTTTCCCACCGCAAGTTCATCATCTTTCCCTCCCTTGTCTGGCTTCCTTAGCAGTTTCTGATGTTTGTGTCAAAAAATAAAAGTTAAAAAAAGCCTACCTCTCATAAGAGAACTGTGTACAAGATCTGGGTTTTTTTTGAAGATATCATGATGGAGAAACATAGAATAGTTTCCACTAGTATGAGGAAGTCAGGCACTCCATTTGTGTTCCTTAGGACTGTTTATTCCAAGAGGCTAGGAAGACACAGACTTGAGTGTCTCCTGTAGAAATGGATGTGACTCACACAAGTATACACTCACCAGTGGAAACCACTGATTAGTTTGCTCTACTCATTGTCTGGAAGCTGTCTGGTAGAGGCAAAGATGCAGTCAGTGTCCCTTGAGAAGCTCATGTACTCCATCCACCATCAAGACTTCAAGAAGCTCAAGAAATGGCAGTGGATGTAATAACCCACTGACCAAAATTTCCCTGAATGGATGCTGAGATTTTCTCTCAGCCAGCTTTCTGAAAACAATGTGCTCCTCGGGTAGTGACACAGAGCCACTGATGTGCAATCCCACCTACCATTACATCCTCCTTAGCACTGCAAGGATTATTCTTGCCAGGTGAGTCACTGTCCTTAGAGGGCTGTCAGCCTCTTTCACTCAGAAATAGGTTCTTAAATATTCCAGAAGAATTTATCGCATGTCAGTCAAGTCTGTAAAGGCACAGATAAAAGAATTGAAGAGAACTGAGTGCCTGCTCCCATTCTGATGCCTTTCTCCTTACGTACTGTGCTAGAGAAGACAGAAAAAGTAGTCATGGTACTTTGGAGATACGATTTTGGACACAGCAGGAGCCAAGAGCCACTGTTTCAAATAGAGGCAAATTATTCTCACACCTCACTGCGAGGCAACGCTTTTTTTTTGTGCAAAGCAGAACAACTTCATCAGGAGGGACTGAGATCCTTACCAGCAAATACACTGTAAAATTGACCTCTGCGTGGGAAAAGAATCTCAGTCAGAGAGACCAAGTCCCAGACATCCCAGGTAAGCTTTTTAACCACGAAGCTACGGATAAATCAGCATTGTGTTACTCTCTCAGCCTTCTGAGTCTCACAAATGAGACACATGGGAAATACATACGTTTTATAGACACCTTGCAACACATCTAGTGCCTTTGTGCTTCAGGACCTAGGTGAATTTGTGCATGCTCAGCAAGGGCAACACAAACATCTGCAAGTCTAGGATTTTGTGCTCCCTACATGACAGGCTTACATGATGCAAAGTGAAGTGGAAACAGCTTAAGGGCTGCACACCATGTCCTCAGTTGCACTGATGCAATCGTGTGCAAGCCAAGGCTGTTGAGCCTGTGACCATTAAAAAAACCCCAAATATTACCAACCAATCCCAAAGAACCACGCAGCAAACTAGTTAACCGGTTTCTGGAGTAATTTTCAGCTATATTACTTTGAAAACTCAGCTTGCAATGCAGCATGACAAGAACTTCCACAGCTGAAGGAGCAGCAAATTTTGGTGTAAAGGACAAGGGCAACTGGCCAGGAGCAGCGAAAATTTCTAAAGCCAGTTTTGCAGTTGAATCCACTATAGTGTCTAACTACTTTCCTCATATAAAACTAATTACTAGGGTCAAGTTTATCAGAGTTGTTGCGTTTTTATCTTCAGATAAAAGTTGCCAAGGCCTGCTGTATCCACAAGATCATCTGCTTTTTTTCTTTCTTTCTTTTAAATCATGGCACCAGTTGAAAAAAATATAGGAATACTAAAACTAAAATTTAAAACTACTGAGCCAAATTACTTTCTCCCCAAAATGCTACAAATATACAAATCAAACAAAATTCAACTGGAATTTGAGGTTCTCAGCAGTTCTGACCAGTCAGAGTCTGAAAATCTGGACCTCGATATATGTACATAAGGCACCAATAAATTCTTATTTTTACACCTACCCACAGAGAAGCAAGAGACTGAAATAAGGAAATTACTGCATATATTCAGATGGATAAGTATCTTGTAAAATGAATAACTATGCAAGGAAAATCATTAACAATAGAGCCATCTACTGTATTTCAAAAAAATTACACCAGCAAAAAATCTGAAAATATTAAAATGCTTTACCACCTAAATTTTTCACTACTCCATGTTACAAAAGTGATTATAATGATTAGTAAATGAGTTTAAATGACAGGAAATGTGTATTTCATACGCCTCTTCTAATTAGAAGCAATATTTACTGGTATAATACTGATCTGTATCTAATGATACTAATTGACATTGTAGCTGAGCATGTAAAAATCCTGAAATGCTTCCCATTCCATTTGAAGTAGATAAGCACAGTGTAGTGTAAGGAGACAATGAGGTCAGCAGCAAGTTGGGTGTTTATTTAAATACTGATAAGACCCTTGGATGATTTTTTCTTGCTCTAAAATAAGAAGAATTCCAGGTCTGAAGAGCTTACAGGTTGAAAAAAAAAAAAAAAAACCACACACAAAAATGAGGGAAAGTTTAGAAGACAGACTAATCCAAGTGGTTCTTAGTATATCTTTACACTTCTATCAATATACTTGAAGAGCCCTCTTTCAAGCAGGGTGAAAGAAGCAGGTGTCTAGAACAGAGTTGAAAGAACATAGCCTTATCAGCCAATTCCTGGTTCCGCATCTTAAAGATGACATTAAAATACAGTCCTAAAATCCTGCTTAAGCTAGGGAAAATTGTACCAGCACAGATCCAAAGCTGCAGAGTGAATACAGTGCTGCAAATGTGGGCTCAAACGGGTGCTTCGCTACGTTCAGTCTGCAATGGCTATAGCTATGCAGAAAAGTAATACCTACAAACTATATGTAGCCCCAAAAAACTCTATCCTGCTCATGGGAATGTGGTTCTTAGCTGAAAAGTTCAGAATAAAAGACAGACAGACTCTTAAACACCAGGTCAGATGTAGTCGAGTTTTCAAAGACAGTGAAGACCGAACACCTTTTGAAGTGCCACTTAATTGCCAGTAGTGAGCACCACTGCTTTTGAGTGTGCCAATTAAAACCAGTTACGCTCGAGCCCATCGTAGTGCCTGCTGGAGCGTGCAGCATTCTTCCCCTCGCTGCATTTCCAGTACAGTTGGGTTCCTCCATCGCACTCTCACAGAGCTGGTTAGAAGTGATCACAAACCAGAAACGAGAGCTGTCAGCATGAATCTTCACAGGGAAGTTCCTCCTGCGTTTAACATAAGCTTACGAGCCATCGTCCTACACCACATCTGCAGCTCACCACAACTGCCCGGATAATATGCCTATCTGCCCCAAATGTACGTGTCCTCATTAAACATACCAAGGATCAGAAGTCTGACAACAAGGCTATCAAGGACTTGAACCATCCCCTACCACGACCTCAGATGGCCACAGGAAGGGTGGAGGAAGCATGACAGCAGGAGGGTCAGTGGGACAACATCTGCCCAGCGTGCTGTGGAGTTACAGTTCCCAAACCTGAACTCAGGTTCCAAGTCTGCCAGCCTTTCAGATTGCTGCTCTTCCCCTGCTGCTTTATACCCTAGATTGGTCTTCTGATGGTGGACAACCAAGGACAGAGCTGGACCCTGCTTTTCATGCCCACACTCACCAAAGAAGCCAGCTGGAGTTCGGGAAGGACCTTCAACCTGCTGGCCACAGGCTACAGCTGGGGAGGAGCAGGGACAGGGAGGACAAGCCAGCATTTGGCTGCTCACAGATGTTGCTCAGAGCATTAAACATACCAAGGATCAGAAGTCTGACAACAAATATTTGTTCTGACAAATGTTGTCATTTAGCAGTTTTAAGTGTTACTTAACACTTCATGCAGTTTTTGTAGGTTACACAAAAAAAGAGACACTTCACTACTACACCTGCAACTTCAGTAATTGCTGCATAATATTTTTTGCCTACTATTGGCAAAACCAAACTTCAGCGACCTGAATTTTGTAAGCTTCATAAATAACACGGCAAAACCATTCTTAGCTTAAAGAGAAAACCACATATATTTACCTGCCATCATAGCTATCATGCTGGCTTTGTAGACGTTAGCAAGGGACCCCAGTTCACCCGTTGCCAAGATTGTTTTCATACGAGCTTCTCCACAGGCCTCACGGCACTGACGGATCTCCTCGTAGAGACCTGGGGATAAAAGCATGTGAAAATGATCAAAGTTGCCTGAGCGACGTTTTCAAGGATGGCTGTAATTTCCACTTCTGGATTAATTTCCAATCTTGTAATTAGTCATAGCACTCAAGAACTTAAGTTTTGTAAGTTCAATAAATTACATGACTGGAGGTAATTAACAATGCCACACAGTTTCAGACTTCACTTAATGGCTATTAATGTCGGTTCTCTCAAAACTAAGAATGTGCACAGTATGCCAAACACTCATGAATACATCAGGAGTAAAAAATGCTATGGTAGTCAAGATTGATTTTAAAACAGCTTTTTCAGCAATGAATATGGTAGTGAATTATTGAATCAGTACTTGGGGACAGTTATGTTTTCCTATACATGTCGTGTCACCACTCTCCCTGTCCCCTTCAGCCCTGTTTGCCAAAGGGTTCACCTTAAAAGACACCAAAGCTGTGAACAAGTTGTCAAACAAACCAGCTCAAGTGGCTGCATTGCCCATAAGGCTATCAAGGACTTGAACCATCCCCTACCACGACCTCAGATGGCCACAGGAAGGGTGGAGGAAGCATGACAGCAGGAGGGTCAGTGGGACAACATCTGCCCAGCGTGCTGTGGAGTTACAGTTCTCAAACCTGAACTCAGGTCCCAAGTCTGCCAGCCTTTCAGATTGCTGCTCTTCCCCTGCTGCTTTATACCCTAGATTGGTCTTCTGATGGTGGACAACCAAGGACCTAGATTGGTCTTCTGATGGTGGACAACCAAGGACAGAGCTGGACCCTGCTTTTCATGCCCACACTCACCAAAGAAGCCAGCTGGAGTTCGGGAAGGACCTTCAACCTGCTGGCCACAGGCTACAGCTGGGGAGGAGCAGGGACAGGGAGGACAAGCCAGCATTTGGCTGCTCACGGATGTTGCTCAGAGCACATAAGCCCCTCATAAGCTCCTGCAGTGTCGTGGCCGGAGGCACGCTTAACTTTCTAACAGTTTAATATTTTCACAGGCTCAGTAAGGACTGGAATAAATGTGGACTTAACCAACTTCATTTTTTAAAACAGACTACAACTTGCAGACCTGGTCAGGTAACTCAACACTGAGCACAGGGAAACCCCCCTACCCTTTTTTTTTTTTGTAAAATTCAGCAGTGCTCCCCTAAAACTTTAAACATAGGGAGAGATTAAAAGAGCTAGAAATTACCAAAGCATAGCTGTTAGAAACTGGCCACTTGGGGATGATTAGGACTCATCTAGTGTCAATGGTGGGGAGAAAAGCAGCTCTTTCAGCGTATTGTCACCATTTCTGGGATTTGAATTAAAAAAAAAAATAAAGACATAAAGTAAGCAAACAGGATCCTTTGCAAGACAGTCCTTTTCACAAATGGTATTTGATCTTTAAACACAGAATTGAAAAGTTTGTTTATAAACTAAATAAAACTAAAACACAGCTTTTAACAAATCTTTCTTGCTAAAAAAGTCCAGGATATGGCTATGAAGATTAATTTTTTCAGGAATACTAGCCTTCTTTTCTCCTCAGTCCTGAAGCAAGACCTGGAAACATACAGCAGGGTTTGCCAGCTGCTGTACAGCTGGACCTCCCTTCCACCTGCAACACTGCTGCATCCTATTGATGCCACCGGCACACCAGGCAGCTGGAGATGGGATCACTGGGGTGGTCCTCTGAGACATACTACACACATTAGTAGACCACTGGCTAATGCACTTAGCAAGTCCCTTTATAGACACCAGGCTTCACCTTGTTTCTTACTGTGTACCAAAGGTGTGAATTAATCAGGACTAGCATGCAGTCTAACATGTTTTATTGATCAATTGATGATACTCCAGAAACCTACATCAAATTGAGACTCAAAAAGGAAACACAAAGAACCTGTGCTATTTGCTTCTGCATTTGATAACACTGTTCATGTCAGATCATGGAGTGACTCTTTCCTGAAGCTTTTGGAAAGTCAGAGAAAGGAGCTTTCATGTTCTTCTAGTTTCAGTAACAAGAAGAAAAGACTCAAGTTTTCTCTACCTTTAAGATACACCGCCAAAAATGTCAAAATAAAGTCAACAAAACGTACATTTAGGTTGGATTCCATGAAAAGAAATTGTATCCTCATATCCTCATAGCTGTTGTTCACTGGAGTTAGTACAGCAGCTCCAGCATCCTCCCTCTTGTTGGAAGGTACTTTTATATGCAATTAGTGCCAAGATAATTTGAAGTGTCTCACTATCTGACAGCACGTATCAACCCACGGACAGGAACACCTGAGGATCTTCAGTCATCCGTGTCTATCAGGTTAGCTGAGGTGGTGGAAAAGTGGGCATACTTTAATGGGGCAGGTGTGTAGGTAATAAATACTGCTCTTTATTCAGAGTTCAATTATTGCAGACAATAGCTGGCATTCATAGGACATTCTCAACCCCACAGTAAAAGCACAAATAGAAATGCAACTACCTCTGGGAAAGAGAAAATTAACCAGAGCACCCCAATCCCAGCGCAAGCACGAACTGCTTTGATACAGAACAAGCGTGAAAACTCCTACTCCTTTCAAAAATAAAAAAGAAGTTTCAGTACTCAGTCAGATTCAAATCAAGGCACAAATAACTTTATTATCCTGAAACTTCTTGGCAAATGTCTAAAGTATGGGTGGAGGTAATCACACTTGAAAATGCACTCAGTGTTTCAAGGGGTCCTAGGTTGCTTTTGGAACAGTCTGTGCTGCCAAAAAGTCCATCACTTAACTACTTAGTTCCATCAAGTGGATCAGTAGTAGGAGCAGAACTGGACGCTGCAGTTCCAGGAATATCTGCAACCTGTGCAGAACATCAGGAACTGACACAGCGGACTGAGTTTCTCTGGTCAGCAGTAATGGCACAAAGATTTTGTGAAAAACCTGTATCACATAAAACCCTGCAGGCGTATTTTCAACTGTGAGCTAAGACCACCACAAAGAGGCTGAAAGAGATTCTCCTCCTGACTGCTAAAAGCAAGGTAAAGAAAATCAAGAGCTCTCAAAGCAAATGGTCAGTACAGAGTAGCATCTTGAACACAGCATCAACTAAGTCTTAAGCCAGGCGATAAAAATTAAAAAAAAAAAAAAGAACTCAAAAAAACATCCAAAGTAAGCCAATATATATAGAATACATCTGGAGCCAGATGCTCACTGATGTAGTAGCTCCACTGACTTAGCTGTCAAAATGGATGTCACATGAGAATTCTTCTACTTAGTACCCACTTACTTAAGATAACTTACTGCTTTCATGAACTTTAGATCTGCTTTTATTGGATGCATTTATAGAAGAAGAAAAAATCAGATTTTATACAGAAAAAAAAAATACTTTCGTAGCTGTGGTTTTAATTTCCCTGTTATAAAAGACAAGTGTTGGAAGGTACCTTTTTTGTTGCTTTCCTAAAATTCTAACTATTCAGTACCTTATATTGATTTTCAGCAGCTATTAAATACACCAAAGAAAACGTTCCTCCCCTTACACATTTCTCAAGCAAACGCCCCTGACAATTACTGCTGGCTATAATCTGCCTTAGATTGTCTAGATGGTCTTTTACTTTGGTCTAATACATTTCTCCTAAAAATCACAAAATAAAGGGGATAATCCGTATCTCCTACACAGGACATGAAAACATAAAGAGGAAAAAATTACAGCTTAAATTTTTATGAAACAGCTCTTCTCCAAAAATGTGGTGATAAAATGACTTTTTTTTTTCTTTTTTTTTTCTTCTTATCTATTCAGTCACATTGACTGATGTTAAGGGTAGAAACTGAGACCAGGAGGAAAGATGTTTCGATTTCTGCTAGACCAAAAGATCAAGGTAATCATGATGGGAAACTGGAAAATAAGCCGAAATGCCTTCTGTCTTGCACGTTAATGGCAGGTTTGTTAACAAAATGACAAGCACAAGGCTATCGGCACAACACGACTCTTTCAATTCTGCTCTCAGCCACATATGTGCAACTCCAGGCTCCAGTGATTCGTGCGAAACTGAAAACAGAGCTTGGCTTCAGGAGTCTGAGCTGCTGCTGACAACGTTAAGACAAAAATTCTGCAACTAGACGTCAAGATCTCAAGCCAGCTTGCACATCTAGAAAACAGTAAATCCAACTGTAATATTTCTGAACAACATGTGGAGTCTTTTCCAAGTCTCTGGAGCAGGGAGAGTATTTTCTCTGCATTGTTTATAAAGGATGTAGCACAAAAGGGGGCCCCAGTCCCTGAACAAAGCCTCTCAACTCACCATTGAACAATTATTAACAGAATTGAAAGGCAGCTTTCATGATGAGCTTATACCTAATGTACTTCATGGATGCAGCCACATTCAAACTTCTTAGAGTATACTAAGTTTTTCCCCTTTTCTTGAAGGAAAATTCAACTGACACAGAGAAAATGATGGGTCAACAATACTTCTGAAACCACTGACAGTGTTGGAGAGGGACTTTTTACAAGGGCATGTAGTGATAGGACAAGGCGCAATGGATTTAAACTGAAGGAGGGGAGATTTAGATTGGATATAAGGAAGAAATTTTTCACTCAGAGGGTGGTGAGGTACTGGAACAGGTTGCCCAGAGAAGATGTAGATGCCCCATCCCTGGAAGTGTTCAAGGCCAGGTTGTATGAGGCTTTGGGCAAGCTGGTCTAGTAGAGGGTGTCTCTGCCCATGGCAGGGGGGTTGGAACTAGATGATCTTTGAGGTCCCTTCCAATCCAACCCATTCTATGATTCTATGATTCTATGTCCAGGTGTTTGCTAAAAGCTGTGGAACTAAAAGCAACATTACAGCATCCCAGACAGCTTCAGAAGGTACAGTAACTCCAACATATTAATTGATAACAGGGGAAAAAAAAAAAAGATCCCATTTCTTTCAACAATTTGTTGGTCAACTTCATGAATCTTTACATACAGGCTCCAAATTCTGTGTCTAAAACAGTATCTAAATTGTGATTTTTAAGCTTCATCCATACTTTGTCAAGTGATACAAGGCAATGGTTGAGTAAACTACTGTAAAGGAGTATTGTTTCAAGAGCTAACAGGTTGTAAAAGGTATATACGTCCATAAACTTAAATCTCATTTAATGTTATTTTCCAACATAAATTTGCTGTCCAATAAAGCTGCTTTCACGTTCAGCACTACTAAAAAGATCTTAACAATTACTTTGTAAAGATCTAGAAAATATATTATCAGTGCCACAAAGAGCTCCAGCAATATTTAAGAACTGCTTTAAAATAACTTGACATAATTGGACATACACTAAAATATTTCATAACCAAACGAGCCTTTGAAACAAATCACAAAGCAACACTATTCGATCACGGTGACCCTAATGATTGCACGAGCCAGAAGAAAAGCTAAAAATATATGAGCAGTTAGACAAAGCACTCTACCACACACGTATTTTTGTTGATAACTCCTGAAGTTGTGAAGACAGGCAGCACGAGAAAATAACAATAAAAACATATCAGCGTTATAAGCATAAGCAGAGGTTCTGTCATTATGGCAAGGCAGCTCTAGTTGATGAAGCACCTTGAACACAGGCATAGTTACTGCACCAGACTTTTCAATTGTACGTAACACAGGGATCCATCCTAAAAAAGATCTCTTCATCCCTTCTTCTAGCTTTCTTAAACGTACTTTATACGTTGTTGTGTATCATATCTAATCACTGGATAGAGGTGGAAAATTGCATGTTCACACAGGTAACATACATCTGTTGAAAGCTAAAGAAGAAGTCAGAACACCAGATTTTCACCAAAATACACAGATCACCTACTGAAGTAATTTTTTTGGACGGGCAAGTTAAATATCATAATTTTTCACCCTGCTGCATCTTTATATGGATGGAAAGTAAATTGTGTTCCTGAGATAGCTTTTTTCAACACCGTGTAAATATGTGCCATACACACACTCATGTTCATGAATAACCTTTTGGAAAACATTTGGAAACAATTTCAATTCTGCCCTCAGTAAAAAAAAAAAAAGTAAACTAACCATTGCCAAAAAAAGGATGGCTTTCAACCTTGCCATGACTTCAGCTCTGGATAAAAGAATATGCATACCAAATCAAAAGTCATCCCAAATTTACTCATTTAGTAATTTTAGGCCATACCTGAACTTAAAATAGCCACTCTGAAAGAAACAAATCTCTGCCGACAATGCTCTTCCTCAAGATGTCAAATATTTGTAAAGCTGCATATATTTATAAGCAAAAGGATGGAGACGGTAAATACTACAAATGAGGTCGAGATGTTACAGCAAGTGGAAACCAGAACATCAGTCCTGAAGACACAGAGGGAGAAACGTGTGGGTTTTTTGGTTCAATTCTAACTGCTAATGGAAGGAAGACCAAAAGGAGAAAATATGATCTGTTACCATGATGATTGTATTTTCTTAACCAAACTCAGGTACCAGGGGTCCTTTATGAAGCCTTCCAAGCAAACAGGCTATTAAGATGCTGCCTTATGCAACTAAATGGAAAATTCATTTCAAGACAATGATGTGTTTACCTTCACATGGAGATTAGTTACAGAAGCATTGTCAGCACTTAAGGCAAACCATTCACAGTACATTAAGGAGGCAATTAGAGCAAAAACCATCTTCAGCGTTATTGTTCTTACTAATTAGTAGTAGTCTACAGACACAAGAACATCAATAATAATAGGAACAGTCAATTTGTACCCTCAACTTTCAGGAAAAAGAAAACAACTAAAATACTTATTTTTGTCAAGAGCTGAAACATGTATATTTAACAAGGTATCATCTACATTAGCAACCCCTTGGGGGGTTTAACAAAACTGTTCAAATAATTAGGCATTCACTTCCATTTCACTTGCTATTTTTTTAATCCTGTACACAAAATCCTCTAAAGGCATAGAAGGAATAGACCTGAATTTTCAAAACACAACGTCATTCTGCATGCCCAGCCTGACAGGACTTGTAACTGCATTTTTTTCAAAAAATGCAACCGTTGGTCATAAATTAGTTAAATAGTTTTTATTTAGTTCAGTGTCCCGGATTATCAGTCCCTTCCAAAATTCTTCAAGGACTGATGTGGAGACTTGGGGAAGGGACAAAGAAAGATCTTGCACGTGCGTATACAGAGTTTTAGGTTCCTTGCCAAAGGGTAGGTACTTACCTTCCCACTGGCCAGTCAGCACCAGACTCCTGCTAATGACAATGTCAATCTCTCTGGCACCATATTCCACAGCTAGTTTTATTTCAGCCAGTTTAGTTTCTAGAGGAGTTTGTCCGGATGGAAATCCAGCAGCCACTAGCAAGAAGGGAGATGCAGGTAGAGGGAAGAAAATGTTTTATAAATTGACCATCAAATTGCATATACCTCTAACACATCAAAGAGTTTGAAAGTTATTCTTTTTTTGTCCCTACCATGATTCAAAAAACCTAAAGGCACCTCATCCTACCCTCTCTTCATCCACAAGAAGCGTTACGTTTTCCCTCAAGAACCAATGTCCAGCAAGATACCAAGTGCATCTTGTGAAAAGGTCTCTTTCACATGCCTTAAACTTCTGCAAGCAGCCTACAGAAGAAAGCACAATACATATTGCTTCCAGCAAGATTGGGCAAACAAAGAGTGAACTCATATATGAAGCAATGCATACATTTTTTAATTCTCCTAAATTCTTTTAAGTAGTATTTCAAGTTAAATCCTAATAATATGTTCAACACAATATAGCAGAAATTTACTTCAATGAGGACTACTTAAGATTATGCTTATGATGTTTAAGTACAAAACTCAAAGGTAACTTTGGAAATGGAAAAAATAATGGCTTTGTCAGAGATCTTCTTTCTCTCTGACATATAAATGCATTTAGTATGTATTTTTCCCCTACATAACAATGAAACCACAACAACGACAAAAAAAAAAAACCACCAGAAAACATGGGTCTTAGCATTGAACACCTGATCTAACTTCAAAGTTGGCCCCTGCTTTGAGCAGAAGGTTGGACCAGATGACATCCAGAGCTCCCTTCCAACCTGCATAATTCTTTGATTCTACTTCTTGCTTATTGTAGATTCAGGACTTGTCTCTCGTGTGTGGTGACTGGAGAAGAGCTGGCGCTATTAGATTTGTAAGTACAAGTCCTGAAGCTGTGGGCTGCTCAGCAGGCAATAACCCTTGCCTCTGCACACAGCTTCATTGAATTCAGCTTGCAGGATTATACTTAAAAGCCAAACAACTCCTAGGGAAAAAAATTCCTTGTATTAGAACTCCTGAAGCTCATATTGCATCATCATCATCATTATTATTATTGTTGTTGTTGTTGTTGCTATTATTATTATTATTATTATTATTATTATTATTATTATTATTATTATTATTATTATTATTATTATTATTATTTCCTTAGTGTCTACTGATAGCGCGCTGGACAAATTATCTCAATGTCTTCTATTCAGATGAGGAAAACACTGATATATCTTAAGAACCTCTTTGAAGAGCTTTCAGCAAAACAGACTTGGCATTCCTGATAAGCTTGAAGTTGAAAGAAAACAAAAGATTCTACCAGAAGCAAATCCTCCCTTCCATTCCCTTCCTTCCACCTGCTATCTTTTCACCCGACTCTCTGAAACAAAAGCAAGTCCAAGCTTCTGGATTTTTCTCCATATTTTATAGCATCAAAACATTTAATTGGGTATTTTTTAATAAAGCTTACCTGAAGCTACTGGTATGTTACAACCAGCAGCCTTTAGGGCATTAACAGCATCGGTGACTCTCGCGGGATATACACACACTGCTCCAACAGTAATACCTGCAAAAGCCACAGTTCACTTTTCCATACATAGATTTTCATCTTCTCGAGCACAATCCACGTTCCGAGCACGTGTGCACTGTTCTCACCTCCCACTTCTGCATTCTCACAAGGATCTTAAGCACCCACTCTAGGGATGTCTGTTATATTGCTCAAAGGATCCAGGTAATTCTCCGTGTTGTTACCTCCCTCGTGTTCCTTCACCTGGCCCTGGGAGCAAGTTTGCATTAGCAGGAGTTAAAATGCCAAGATTTTTACGGACAGATTCACTGGTTAATGCCAACACGTACAGTCAGTACATGCTTAGTCAGCAAATGAGTGCAAGAGACACCGCAGTGCCAAGCTCTCTTTACTTGTTGAGCCAGACTGAGCCCAGCAGCAACTGAGCAGTCTTTATGTTAATGCAGTCTTACTGCATTTCTAGTTAAAATGCTGCTCTCTCCAAGTCTCAGATAATTGACCTCATATTTAATACTTCAACTGTCTGAAGAGTCCATAAATCTAAGTTTTAAGAAAGACTAATCTTTGATATTTTATGTGTATGCCTTAAAACCAGAGGCTTGATTACCCTTTGGTTCTACATCATATGACTTCAACTCATCGACCAACGCCTGCGCAAAACGGAAATATTTCAATAGGAAAAGCATGCCCTCAACATCGCAGGGATTTTCTTTTTTTTAGATCATCATAAGGCCAACCTGACAGGACAAAAGTCAAACTGTATTCACTGACACACCAGTGATTACATCTGGAAAAATTCAGAAACGCTGCTCGGATATAAAGAGGGTTTATTGACAGCTATATTGACAGTCCAAATTTGCTCTGAAGTTGTATTGTGTTCAGTTGAGTGCAACACTGGGACTTCAGATGGAGTCTGCTTGAGTAATGTCAATGAAAGGTTTATCACCAGTTCTTAAAGGCTGTTTTCAGCCCCTTCTTCACCTCCGTTGACTTAGCTGGGAACTCTGTGTGTGCATATGTGCACGCACGACACGCACACAACCGCGTACGCTCGCTACAGGATTGACTCCGTAAAGCAGACGAGGCTGCAAAGATGTCTCCTATCCTAACTACCTAAAAAAGCAGGTAACAGATGATGTTTTCTGAAGGAAAAATAACATGCTTAGGACTGCGGAATGCATCTTTTCTGACAGGCAAAGCGGCAGGCTCGGGAGTTACCTACAGAAACAGCAGCTAAGCAGGAAATCCAAAGGAGTCGCATGAACACCACCCCCTTCTCCCATTTACTAAGGACATCAGCAGATTAACAGAATACTCAATTAATCTCACCTTAGTGCACTGTTATTAAAAAACATACGCTCAGGTTACACTCTTGTGGCTTCCACATCAAATTTGCTCATTAGGTACCACAGCTTACAGCTTCGCCCTGAGTCCATGCTTCACTTTGGCTGCCAAATCCAGAATGGATTCTCTTCTCCTTGCATTCTTATATTAACTCAAAGGAATAGATGTTTTGGAGTTAGAATTTAAGACAGTTGCTTTGAGTAAGACCATACAGGACCTAGTTTGTCCTCTCAGGACTATTAGTTCTGCAGTGCTGCCTGCCATAACTGCTTCTGTTAAAGGAAGAAGAGGCCATTTTTACACCTTTCTGAAAACTGAAAAAATAAAGAGGAAACGCAGACATTTTCCCTACAAAATACACACAACAAAATCTAGCATACCTTTATCATGCATGTCCAAGGCTTTCAGCAGATCCTCTCTGATGGGATGCTTTGCTTTAAAACACAGCCTGTGAACATTTGAAGGAGTATCATCGCCTGAAAGAGTGGTAAGATCGATGCAGGTGACAGCTTTCAGCAGCCAGGCAGCCTAAAAACGGAATGCAGCAAGGAATATTGTGTTTCAGTTTACGTTTCCAAAGCCAAACTGACTTAGAAGATGCAGGAATCAGAAGCCTAGCTCACACTCTAAGAATCAGGAAATATATGGGATATAACACACGGAGGATATGTAAAGAATGGTTTAGGACAGACAAGGTTGGCAGATATTTGTTCATCTCTTGAGCAGCATCTAATGGCACAGAAAGGATCTGGAATCAAAGTCAGAATCAAAGGATCAATTCTCAATTTTTGGTGCAAAAGCTAACTAACTACCAAACGGGACTCTGGAAGAATCAGACAAATATTTTCACGTGGACAAAAAGCTCCTTGTTTCAAATTTAATTCTGTAAGACAAAGACAAAAGAACCTCACTGTTACAATAGGCTCCATTCTATACAGTATGTGCGTATCTTTAAGGCTTGTATGCATGAGAAATTATACACGTGGTTCAAGAGGAGCACAGGCTTGCAATTGCCAGTAACCAGATGAGTCTACACATCAGAAATTTGCATACTTGCATGTTTGCATGCTTCTGCTGTGAAACATAGAATCACTGAGGAGTAAGAACTCAGACTTCTTAAAAATTAGGGTCTAGACTCCAGATGTTTCCACTTTTTTGTGTGTGAATCAGGAATAAAAAATATCTGTAATTATTTGGTGAAAAAAAAAACAAAAGTAAGAGCTAAGTGACAAGGCTAAAGCACTTTTTAGGTGAAAATGCTAGAGAATTTTAAAAGACTTATTAATCAGAGAAAAGAAGAGAAGCACAACTAAAAATTTTTTCAGCTTTTTTGCAGAACAAAAATTGAGCTTAAGATACTATTTTGAAATATTTGTTGAAGGTCTTCCAGCAGATGCTTATTTACAGTGATGGCTTCACTAAAAGCTGACATCTCTTAGTGGGCACTTGTTCGACAAAGGAAGAGTTTGCAATGGCAAAGTCCACTTGAGTCCATAAAGTCTGAATTTCTGACTGCTCTGCGACACGATTTGTCAGTACAGGCAGCAAAATTTGCTGTTTCTGCATGGAGGTACTACTCTGCAAATCTTAAGTGGCTGGCTGGCCTAAAACCTTTCACACTTGGCTGATGGGAGTCTCCTTTCTGAACCTGTAGTAAACATTACACTGAAAGGTGCTCCGGGGTGACTCAATGGAGTAACGAACTGTTACTGACCTCTGTTAGCCTAAGCCTGAGTGCCTGTTTCTAACCAATTTCGACTTTCACCCTATCGTACTTCAAAAGGGTTTTTCACTTTAAATGGCTTTAAAGTTTCTTTTACTTGGATTTTTTTTATCCTTCATTTGAAGGAATTTTTGTCTCGTCTCTTATGACATGAATCATAAAGTCATCAAGACAGATGTAGTCAGGGAGTTCCAAGAACTGGTAGGAACTTTTTTTTTTTTTTTAAAGCGTTTTTCAAATGCGTATTTTGTAATTGGGCTTCAAAATTTGAGTCTGTGGTGCTAGTCACATTCAAACATGTAAACATTCAAAATAATCTCTGTGAAATAAACAGCACATGACTATCCTGCAAGAAGAGTGTTCGAATTCAGGAGAGACGCTTCTGGCATTCTTCAAAGTAAAACCTTACTCGAGTAGCTCAGTACCAGTGTTACTACACAGCAGAGTGGAGAAGTATTAATAATGATTAAACGTTTGTCCTACAGCCATGTTGAGGGAGTGACACGAAATCCCCTTTTTCCCAATGATCCTTGTAATCAAAGCCTGTGGCTCTCTATGTCTTAGTTCTCTGTATAGTAACTTCAGTCAAATCAGAAGACTGACTTTTTACATTACTGCACCTGCAGTATCTGAAATAGCCAAGGTTATGGAATACCCTCTGGATTTTCTCACTATTTCCCAACCCAGAGCCACTAGACTGCTAAACCTGGTATTGAGTGACTTTTTATGCCTAAAAAACTCTTGAGAAATGCTGAGCTGGAGTCTAACTTCCTCCAGTTTATGTCCATTTTTTATTGAATCATAACATTCAAAGCACAAACTTTCCAGTTCTTGTAACAGGCAGGAAGATTTTTTTCTATCACCTTCCAGCAGGATCTTACAGCTAAGTCAAATTATCCACAAACTGTCGTCCGCAAGATCTGTGCTCATTGGGAACGCAGCTTCAGCCACCCCAGAACGGTTGCCCAACATGCTAAGCTACGGATGCCAACTACTT
This sequence comes from Tauraco erythrolophus, assembly GCF_009769465.1. Classification (NCBI taxonomy): domain Eukaryota; kingdom Metazoa; phylum Chordata; class Aves; order Musophagiformes; family Musophagidae; genus Tauraco; species Tauraco erythrolophus. The sequence continues at coordinate 83,905,104 of NC_141468.1, forward strand.
TGAATAGCTTTTTTAAGAATTAAGTACAATTAAATGATTCTTGCTTTGTTCTACTACGTTGCACTGTTAAAACTGATCCTTCACTGCCTCCTTCCTCCTGCTTCCAGGTTTTCAGTTACTGCTGCAATAAATGACTTGTTCAGGGTGCAGAGGGAAGGAATCACATGCATTTGCTTGCAGAACAGCTGTTTGGTGAATGAAGAATCAGTTTGTCCTTTGGACACCAGTTACAGTCCCATGGCTGAGAGCTCACTGGGAGCTTCCAGGTTTGCTGCACAGCATTTCTCAGATCTTGCCCATGGCTGAATGCTGCCAAAGCTCTTGTGGCAACCTGTAGCCAGCGCTGCTTGCCGTTCCCCTCTCAGTGCTTCCCGTCCTGCTGCCGAGGCAGCGGCCAAGCCTCACTGCTCTGCTTTGCAGAACGCAGTAGCTCACGTTGCTGATCTGATGACTTTGCGCTACGATTCTCATGTGCAAACTGGAGAAACCAAAACGCACGTCATAGAATCATAGAATGGTTAGAGCTGGAAGGGATCTCAAAGATCATCTAGTTCCAAACCCCCTGCCATGGGCAGGGACACCCTCCACTAAACCAGGTTGCTCAAAGCCTCACCCAACCTGGCCTTGAACACTTCCAGGGATGGGGCATCCACAACCTCTCTAGGCAACCTGTTCCAGTGCCTCACCACCCTCTGAGTGAAGAACTTCCTTATATCCAATCTAAATCTCCCCTCTTTCAGTTTAAAGCCATTGCCCCTTGTCCTATCATTACACACCCTTGTAAAAAGTCCCTCTCCAGCTTTCCTGTAGGCCCCCTTTAAGTACTGGAAGGCTGCTATAAGATCACCCCAGAGCCTTCTCTTCTCCAGGCTGAACAGCCCCAACTCTCTCAGCCTGTCTCCATAGCAGAGGTGCTCCAGCCCTCAGATCATCTTCGTGGCCTCCTCTGGACCCGCTCCACCCGCTCACATGAGGCCAGTATCTGTCGATTCTGCCAGAAGGGCAGTAAGAGCAGAGGCTGAGGGTAACTGCTAAGACACTCGAAACATGTTCAATACTACAAGCCAGCCTTAAAGAAAAGCTCATTTGCACCACTGGCTTTATGTCAACCTATTTTATACCAAGACGGACAATAACCATCATTTACCTTATCTCAGGAGTTGAGAAATCAGTCCCCTTAACATTAGAGGACTTTTTTTTTTTTCCTGCTTTTTATTTTTCCTTTCTGCCACCCAGCACCATAGCCAGTCAGGATTTTTGAGTTATAGGTAAGAAGTAGTTAAGCAAAGAAATCACACGCATTGGGGATATTTAAGTAAAGAAAAATCATCCAGGTAGGTCAAACTTGACAGGGACCATGATCATATCTTACAGCTTTAAAATTAAAAAATAAGAAGGCAGCATGCAGAGAAGTCTGTCTGGGAAACAGAATAAATGTGGTGGGATAGTAATATACAATTTAATCCACTCATGAATAAAGATGACTTAAATTCATTTGCGGTTTTGCCACTTATGAGTTATAAGGTTTTTAACTTGTTTGGATAAATGCGTCACCTTATTCCATCCCATCATCATCAAATAAAAATTATTAAAATAAGACATGGACAAGCACATCTTTTAAGTTTACATGTTTCTTGAAAAAAATTCAATATTGCAGCCTGGAGAGGGAGAGTGACTGCTTTAAAAATACAGGAACAGAATGCATAAAATGAGCACTTACTTGCCAATTACCTTTCACAGTTCTCCATTTTTTAATTTGTTCTGCATGCCTCACAACTGCAGGTCGATTCACATGCACTTTTGAGATCCAGCCAAGTTCTGGGATGAGAAAAGGAAAAAAAAAGTCTCATCTATTTCTGTGTTCTTTTAATATATGGTGCGGGACTTCAGAAGAAAGTTGTAGCTTGGTTTGGAACCTCTGAAGAGCATGTTGTGCTTTCATGTGCTTTTAAAGGCTTGCATACGTATCATCAGTCCAAAATATCATATAGCATTAACTTCCGTTAGGGTATCATCTGTGAACTGGATGTTTCACACAGCATGTTTTGTTTGCCATTACAAATGAATTAACTTAGTGCTGATGAGAAATACTATTTTGCCAGTCCAGGACTATGAAGTTTATTATACATGTAGCATACAAAAACCCCCACAAAACAGCCTTCTGCCATTGCTTGCTGATTCCCTTCTTGATTCCAGAATACGGTGACATTCATTCAGTCCTTTGCTTGACTCAAAGAGATGCAGATACTCAACGTTTACTAAAATAATGACACTGTCTAAAAACAGAAGCACCAAAAATTGGACACTGCTTAACAAAGGGTAACTGAGGATTCAGGCTCTTGAATCTTGACATTTCTGCTTAGTACGGTAAACCAAAAGTTTAATTTTGAATGTTAATAAACACAAACTGCTCACGGAAGTACACAGGAAAAAGAAATCAGAGTATCTTAAAAATCTCTCATATCCCAAAACATAAATAATTCTTCTAAATACTAATCAGATAAGCAACCCATGAAAATACTCTGAAAACAACATCAACAATCATTAACCACCAGTCATCAGTAAATCACCACCATCAATCATCAAACACCATCATCTCTAAAGGTCAGTATATGAACACGGGCTTAGATATTAAGACATAATAATACTGGGTAACTTAGTTTATTAAGAGCTTCTCATCTCTCTGAGTCTTCTTCACTACTGTAGTAAACTTGCATTTTCCTCAAGCACATTGATTAAAAAAGATTTAAAATCTTAAAAAAAAGGCGATAGCCAAAATCACTAATTTTGTACAGAAATCTTATCCTCAATTTTTTTTTCTTCCTACTTCACAATTTTAATAGCCAAAAAAAAGTGCAGAAAAAATACACTAGCTAAAGTATATGTAAATACAAGCTTGTTTATCTAATTAGACTTACAAAAAGCTCTGGAGAAACCAATTTAGGGTAAGGATGACTCAGTGGAAATGCAGGACAAAGGCATGAAATGCAGCCACACAAAATCTTGTTCTGAGCATAGTAAGCCACCCTGATACCATTTTCCTATTACCACATAGAAGTACTTAAATGACCAGTATCTACAAGGTCAAAATGTTGGCCAAATGCAGAAAAAGTAAACCAAAGCAGGAATTTCAAAAGAATCCTAAAGAATTTAAGGATTTTTCTAAGAATTTAGCATCAGTCCCACTGTATGGCGACAAAGAAAAGGAGTTTGCAAAGTTGCAAACCAGTCACACCACAAACTCTCATTACTTCTCTCCGCTTTCAAAGCCACAGCCTTACTCCTTCTGCCCCAAAAGCTCAAGAAGCTCAACTGGCACGTAGAAAGCAGGTGAGAAAAGCTATTGCTCCAAAATCTATGGCTAGAACTTTCCTTCTTTTTGAATATTGATAAATGCAAACCATACACACACAGACAGCTGAAATACAAGCTAGTGAAACCTCTACATCCCCTGCAGTTTCTTTAAGGTCGAGGCTCCTACGTGATCAGCAAAGAGCATACATCACTTCCCATGGGGCCAGTACAAGCAATGTTTGACAAAGACCATGGGAGAGGAAAAGAATTAAATAAATAAAGGAAGGAAACACAATCACTGTGTTGTGAGCCTCCTACTGTGTGCCAAGTGCTCAGGTAGAATCATTTAATCATAATCTAATTTATCAAGGTAACTTTTGTACCCTACTGGGTGCACGGTGACCTTTAAGACCCTTTGGAAAACGTGATGAAATCAAAGAAAATAGTTTAGGTGAGGAACTCGGCTTCTTGCTCTTTAATAAGGATCCTTTCAGTTACTCTACTCTAACCTATTCTTCCCACATTACAAAAGACAACCAAAATTTCCAACTAAATAATTAATTTATAAAAAAATACAGCTTTCTATATAAGAGTTTGGAAGAATATAAAGACAGTGTCCACTCTGTTAGATATGGGAAATTCAGGTTTCAGATGAAAATTTAAGTGAAAGAATAGAAATTTCCCCCATGAGTAGGTTAACTCTTCGTTACTCATTATATGGAGAGGATTCAGTCTGATTCATCTTGTGCTGGACTATCAGAAACCCACATACAGCTGTTGTATCGGCCCCTATCTGACTTTTGAGCATAGCTTCCCAGTAGGTCTGTGCAATCTTTTCTGGAAATAGAGCACTGCACACTAGATTAGCTTAAAGGAAATAATCGAGTATAACACCATTTGAAGAAAGAAAGAAAAAAAAAAAAAGTAAATTCTTAACCAATGGGAGAAACGATGGGAAAGAACAGTGGAAGTGAAATACGCTGCTACTTTTGCTTTGCCCAAAGTCACCTGTGGCAGTTACCATACACCAGCTGATTAGTAATAGCTGATTGCATGTTCTTTGCAAATATGCTGAAATTCCTTGGCTTAAGCCCTTTTCACTGTGTAACACATTTTACCTGCTGTTTTCAGTAACTCAAGACCAGTCACGAAGGTATCTGACACACGGCAATTCAGTAAGGTGTAATATCTACTTTTTTTGTGCCTGATACACAAGTTTCCTTGAAAGACCACAAAATCTGGATCTCTGAGTACTTTTTCGAATGTGGGATACCAAACCACTGTGCACAGCACAAGCAGAAAACTTAAAAAAAATTAAAATAATTTTTTAAAAAAATCAGAACTCCATCCTGTCTGTATATCTTAATGTGAGACATTATGCAGCTTACTAAAGGAAATAAAATGGTTTAATAAAAAAAACGCTCGGTGAGGAAGGACAAAGGTTCGGGTAACACACAGTAGCAGATGGAGACTTCTATCTAGCACAGACCTTTTTATTCAAGCCCACTTCTCCATTAATTAAAGCAGTGGGCATTGGAAAACAAATATGTCTCAGCATAATTGTCTCTAAATAGACTTCCAAAGTTTGCCACGTGAGGTCTCACAAACTCTTTCAATGTAAGTATCTTTATCCAGAAAAATCACTCACAATTCCAGCTTTTCTTTTTCTTTTTTTGCAATAAAAATCAGAATAAACTCATTATTTGAAATAGAACTGACTGCCTTTGGATTCTTCCCCTCCCTGTCTCCCCTAAGCTTCATGATTTAGTATCTGGCTAAGGAAAACTATATTTAATTAGGCTCATTAACCTTGCAGTGTGAACACGTCTTTTTTTTTTTTTTTAAATAAGTCATCTGCTAGTCATCTGCACAGTCATGTGGCTTCAGGGATAAAAGTAATTAAAGCAGTTACACTATAGCTAATTAGCCAATATTCTGTAATCACTCTTCAAGTTTACTTTTTTCTCTGAAGACATTTGAAAAAATCATATTCAAAATCTTAACAGGAAATTCATCTCCTCTCTCTGAAGAACATGAATCCAAAAATACCAAGCATTTCCTCGGAAAACAATAAATAAAACCACTTCATTAGTATAATTACATAAATATCTAAGACACCTAACACATTCCTCATAACACAGACTAAGCTTTTCAGAAGCCTTAAAAAAAAAAACCGCGTAGATGGCATCCCTTCAGATGGTGAAACAGAAAGCTCAAGAATGCCCGAGGCTGTGGTTTCACAAGTATTTTAAGGCAGCACTGTCCCCAAAAGAAGCTGGCCCCCCAACTGGTTATCTCCTCCTCTGTGCCAGAAACAGCATGTGCGCTCCTGCTCTTACCACGAACACATGACAAAACGGGTGAGGGAAGTGATGAAAGCTGTTATTTCTGGAGACACCAGTGAAACTGTGCCCTGAACATTTCGAGGAGAAAAGAGGTACCCAGCTGGCCACAGGCTGACCCCACCTGGCCATGCACGGGAGAGAGAAGAGGCTTCAGGATCAGGTCTTGTTACAGTTATCACACCACGTAAGCTGCTCAGAGGTTTGGGGGCTGTTCAGTTTCTCAGAGACAGAAGCTGTAGTTATTTTCTCATAGTGGCTCTTGCTATGCCCCTATTTTATTTTCAGATGGGCTCCTCCTTATACGAGAGAAGTTCAGTCTCCAAGCCATCAGCATTCGGATGCTCAGAGCAGGACACCAAGGCATGAGCCCTAAACTAGAGATCAGCTCCGCTGTCTTGTGACATTAGTGGAATCACACGACGTTGACCGTGCATCCCATGAAACGGATCACGGAATCCTCCAAAGCACTTTGAAAAACGCTGACAGGTCTTTTCCTCAGAAAGTGAGCTGCAGAACAAGAGGAGCTTGGTTTCCTGCACTCCCAAGTCCTCTGCTGTTCCTTCTCCTCTTCCCTGGCTCCAGAGACCTCTCCTCACCCCAGTAACCCAGCTGTCCTGTTATGGTCCTTATGACCATGGAGTAAACCAGGACGTTGTTACTTGCATAAAGCCCCACAAAAAAGATGTAACAAAAAGTCATGTAATTGCTGAGCTGCGCCTGCCTTACCCTCAAGAGAGGGGCTAATTTGGTCACCCCACCCAGTGACTTACTTATTTCCGAGAAATCCATCTTTCCTTCAAATTCTATTAAAGTTATTGAGCAGATTGAAAAGGTGTTAGAAAGGAACAGTGAAGAAACAGAACCACAGCGCAGGCTACAACCAGCTATTAATATATTAGAACAGAACTATGCTGTCTTGAAAAGGGATGCAACACTTCATTATCTAAATGCCACTTACCAACAGGCTAGCTCTCACATGTAAATGGCTCAGAAATACCAACTATAATTAAAAATATCAATTGAAACATAATGAATGTATTTCTGGCCCTTCAACTAGAGGGGCTGAGCTACACAGATTTCTTTTTTTTAGAATCCAAGAACATACTTTGCAAAACAACTGTAACTAATTAATCATTACTCAGAATACGTACATATATATATAGACACACACATACATAGACACACACACAGATAAAAAAAATATCATCATAGAACAATTTTGGTTGAAGATTTCTGGAGGTCATTTGTCCAACTTCCTGTGCAAAGCAGGGTCAGGTCTGAGCTCAGACCAGGCTGCTGAGGACTTTATTCAGTTGGGTTTTGACAATCCCCAAGGATGGAGACTACACAGCCTCTCTGGGCAACCTGCCCCATCACCTGACTGCCCTGCACGAAGACAAAACTGGACACAGTCTTCCTGATACGGTCTAACAAGTGCGGAGCAGAGGGGATGGTCTCTCCCTTCCCGTGAGCTCCTGGCTGTGTCCCCATCGGTACAGCCCAGGAGGCTGCTGGCCACCTCTGCTGCAGAGGCACGGCTGGCTCGTGCCCAGCTGGCTGCCCACCCGGGTCAGGGCTCTGCCTTCGGCCCTGCTGAACGTCACTGGGCTCCTGTTGCCCCATTTCCCCAGTCAGTCTATGTCCCTCTGACCTGGCTAATCTAGTGTCATCTGCAAACTTTGTGAGCAAGCAGACCATCACCTCCTCCAGGTCAATGAAAATCACTGTTAAACAGGCTGGGTGGAAAGCTAGACCCCTGCATTGCTCTACTTGGTCCCAGCCTCAAAGTGGAGTATTATCAACTGTGTGATCTGCTGGGCTTTAAACATCCTGCTTGCCGTCTTCTGGGTCCACCCAAGGTTACTGAATGCCTGTCTTTCTCCATGACTTCTGAAGTTATGGCGTCAACATTCCACCTGCAGGGAGAAGAAACCCCGTGTGGCAGATGTCTGCATCCCCACAGCTGAACCAAAGGAGTATGCTACTAGCTTGCACCACAAAACAGAGGCTCACTGATGCGTTTCACCATTTTGCTATGAAGCGGCATCTGATGCTTTTCTGAAAAGCAACAAAACACAAAGCACTTGGTCCATTATACTCCAGCATCCTTGGGAGAGGAGCAGGAAAGGCAGACTCCTTTCAGCCCTGCAGTCATTGTGGCGAATCTGAGTACCCACAAATAACCCTGCGAACAGTCCCTATGGAATGACTAACTTGTAAAAATCCTTATCTACCTTCTTTATGCGACTCTCTGATGGCAAATGGATCAGCCCATTAGGCTAGTGACAATCTGACTAGTTCATGCAAATCAGTGTCTTTTTATCTGTGTTACATGTACCCGTTTATTCCAAGTGAACACCCTGTGCTTCTACTAAGGAATAGTGATAAGAAGAAAGAAAAAAGAAAGGATGAATTAAGGGCTTTCAGGAAAATGTTATTTATTTTATTTAAAAAAAAAAAAATCACTTGGGAAAGCATTATATGCCCTGATTCGAAAAGAGTTTAGCTTGTCATTGATAAACAAATAGATGCTCTCTAATGGCAGCATCAGAAACTTACTGCTTAAACGATGACATTAGGTAGCAAGCACAGAAATAGCAGACACAGAGAAAAGGACTCAAAATATTTTTAAGATATTTTACCACTAGGTGTCCCTGTTAGAAAACTGTAATCCTACAGAACGTTCTATGAGATCAGGAGCAAATCATCTGAATTACTGTTAAAGCTGCTAGCACAAACTGGCAAAACCTCCAAAAGCCCAAGTGCCCAAGTCACGGGAGCAGTGTGTAATCTTAGCACCAGGAAAGATAAAGGCAAGGGTTTAACAGGTCACTTTTGAGTACTGCTACCCGCTAAGATACAGCACTTTAAGTAAGATACAGTAACTTACTTAAACATAGCACTTAAATATTTCAGATGTGCTTTTAGTGGGAGAGGGAATGGCAGGGAGATTCAGTTCTCCCTTTAAAGCAGCCAGGACAAGGCGGAAGGGATGGAAACAAGTACCTGCAGAGAGATCACTGGGAAGGGATGGCAACTAGGACCTGCAGAGAGATCACTGGGAAGGGATGGCAAAAAGGACCTGCAGAGAAATCACTGGGAAGAGATGGCAACAAGGACTTGCAGAGAAGCTGAGGGCAGTGGCCTTTCCAGGTGAATCAGTTGCAGCTGGAAGAGGCCACATGGTGCAGCCCTGAAGACATCCATCCCTCTGTGCTCCCTGGTAATACTCTTGAGCATTTGTTGACTCTGCCTTTTGGGCAGGGGAGGACTACTTATGGGAGGAGAAACAGTTATAGAAGATATCTGGAATATACTCAAAGATTGTTTTACTGGGTGCAAAAAAAAATGATTATGTTGTGCTGGTCACCTGTATATTGAACGCTTTTCCCTTGACTACGGTTGTACAGCAAGATCCGGCCAAATATTACTGAGGTCACCTGTCTCTCTTCCAATAATTTCCCACTTGGCAGCTTCCTTACACGTAAGCCCGTCTGTCAGAGGATGACTGTTTGATAGGAAGTGAACTGACTTCACATTCAAGTTTCTGGACTCCCCACACATACCAACAATTAATTACAAGATCGAATTTACAACAAGAAAAACCGCAACATGCACCTAGTTCCAAGTAACTGGAGCGCATTTGCAAACTTCCGTGCTAGCTTTTTTCCTAACAGACACCGACGTTTTGCCACTATATTATTAACATGTTTGTTTCAGCAAAAAAGATGCTGTCCAGAAGGCTACAGCTGAAACTCGCTGGTCCCTGCAAGCAGCCCACGGGTAAGCACACCAGAGCATAACTCAGCAGCTCGCTCTGGAAGCTACAGCACGTCATTTTGGAGAATGAGAAGAGAGTCGGCTTTCAGTTGTCTGCAGGCTGATCGTTTCAGCTCCACATCTGCTCCGTAAAAACGCCCATGCTTGTGCCAGAGATAGGAGCACGGCCCCGTGACACCGCACAGTGGGGCCTCCTCAGCTCTGCTGATGCTGAATTTGAGATCTCCCTGTTCCACACCAGCTGTCCTTTGCTTCCCACCTTCCATGACACCACCGCTGCACCTCCTCAGCTCTGCTGATGCTGAATTTGAGATCTCCCTGTTCCACACCAGCTGTCCTTTGCTTCCCACCTTCCATGACACCACCACTGCACCTCCTCCACTTAAATGTCTATTCGTATTGACCGAATTATGGCACCTTAGAGGCAGACCATAGGAAGGCTGATCACTTCAATTCATTCCACCGCCCCAGCTGGGGTTTGCTGGGTGGAGAAGTGAGAAAGCTGCAGACATTTCTCCTTCCCCGCTCCCAGCAACCAGCGGAAGAGGAGCTCCAGCTGGGAAACGGCGGAGAAACCCTTTCGGGCAGCTCTCTGCCTCACCCGAGGCACAGCCACCCTTCGGGCCTGGAGAGCACCTGCAAAACCCGTACTGGTCCTCAGAGAGCAAGCCAGGAGGAGAACGGGAGTAAAGTCTCGAGTACATAAATCGGAATCCGACTGCTAAGAAGTGTTTGGAACCTTTTTGGGGGGGTTACCCAGCCAGCACCACCAAGGTGCAGGCAGAGGCGAGCGGGCGCAGCCTTGTTTTGCCATCCCGGCAGCTGCCGCCCCGCTCGGAGCCTCCCGAGCCGCGGCCACACGCCACGGGCAAACTCCAGCTCCTGGAGCTGGGAGCTCCTGCAGCTCCTGACCTGCAGCACCACCGGGAAAACGCGGGAGGTTTTCCGGGTCCGCCGCGGGGGCGGAGAGGCGCTGGCCCGGCAGGCGGAACGCCGGCCCCGCCGCCGGGAGCGCCCTGCTCCCGCTCCCCGGCGCTCCCCGGGCAGACAGCCCTGCCCGAGCGGCGCTCCCCGGTTCGCCGCCTCGGAGAACCCTCTCGCCGGAGGTGCCCCGGCCCTCCCCGCGGGCGGCCGCCTCTTACCCAGGTCGGTGCCCGGGTTCCGCCCCGCCATGGCCCCGCTGCCGGCTGCTCTCCGCCCCCCGGCGGGAAGGGCAGGCCCCGGCCCTGCCGGTCCCGCCCCGCGCGGGCAGGAAGCGCCGGGGCGGCGGGCGGGTCTGCGCCGGCCTCCCCCGCCTCCATGGCGGTGGTACCGAGCGCGCCGCGCCGCAGCCGGCGCTACCGGCGAGCCCCAGGCGGGCCCCCGCCCCTCCGCTGGGCGAGGCCGCAGTCGCCTTGGGACGGGAATTACTGGAATATTCCGTTCTTTAGGGATAACCAGCACCCGAGTTGCTGTCCTGGTAACGAGGCCAGGCAACTTCCGATTTCTTCCAGTTGCATCTTGAAGTGGAAACCAGTGTCACACGTACACAACGGGCTCCAGAAGCTTCCCAGCCGTGTAACTTCCTAGTAACACTTGGGAAACGGACACCTGGTAACAAAGCTACGGGCAACTTCACGGCCTTGGCTTTTTTTCCATCCTGCATCACGTAAAGCAGCAAAGGGGCACAGCTCTGAAATCCAAGGACGCCATTCCAGACGTCTCTGTGGAGCACTACACAGCCTACTTGAAGTACGGGACGAACACCACAGCCTGCAAGAAGTTTTTGAGTTTCTTGTTGAAAACACCCCCTTCAGCTTGAGAAATGAACAGCACTAGATTTGGAGATCTCACAAACCTTAACAGATTTAATAAGGCTGAAACAATTAGCTGGAAATCAGAGGGTTGCAAGTCACTGGGGTTTAGAGTAAAGTTCAAGCAGATAACTGCAAAACTAATTTTGGGATAAAGTCTGTGAAATACATATCCTAAGACTATTATTGCACTAAGAAACCATAATTGATGGTATCATTCTTTGTCTTCCTTCTTACTCCCCCACCCCCAACAGGTAAAGCTGGAAGGGACCTCTGTCAGCCACCCAATTCCAACCACCTGGCTGAAGCAGGCCCAGCTACAGAAGGTTCCTCAGGGCCGCATCCAGTTGGGTTTTAAACATCTTCACAAACAGAAACTTTACGGTCCCTCCAGCTGACCTGTTCCAGCGTTTGACTGCCCTTCACAACAGAAAAGTATTTTCTTATGTTCAGACAATTGCCCATGTTTCAATTCATACCCATTTTCAAATGTTAAGCTTCAGTTTTCTAAGATGATAGCACTACTGTAGTCCTGGGAAAAAATCCAAAAGAACAGTAAGGACAAGTGTGAATAGGAAAAAATGAAAATGTGTATGAATAAATACACCTTTGTGTAACTTTCCTCCTTTCCATACAGAGTGCATTATGTAAACCTTTCAGCATAACATTGAAGGAAGTGACAAGTGAAAGGATGGCAATATTTCCTTTAATGAAGAAAATACGATTTTTAACCTTGAAAGAGTAACTTTTTTATCCAGTCTGGAGGACTAAACCCAAGCTTTGTACAGATTCATAGCCAACCTCTGAGATTTTCACGTGCACCCAAATATTTCAGGCAGCATGTTTAATTTAGTTTTCACTGGTTTTGACTTGAGACACTCAACGTTTACATTCCAACTTTAAAGAATGAAAAGATACAAAGCTTACAGATCAAAGAACTTGCCACCTTCCGTACCAACACTAAGACATTCCTAATGCTTTCCCTCTGCACAGCACGAAACAAAGATCCTAGAAAGGATTACGTAATTAACTTGGTGACTTTTCCATTCCACGAACCCAAGGCTCACCAGGAAGATATGAGTTTTGAGAGGCATTTTATTTAGACAACTGAAAACAGTTAAACTTTCAGGAGCAGCGTACAATGAAACAAAACCCGAACCAAACACATTTAGTACATAATCCTTTCTTTTCAACTGAAGCCGAATTTTCCAACATTCAAGAAAAAAAAAAAAAGAGTAAAAGCCATTGTATCTCTTCTCCGTAATAAAGAAAACACTACAATGAGTCTAACAAATTGCAGAGACTGGATCTTGGCTTGCACACTTCTTTCAAAAGACAGTAGGCAGTTATGCTGAAGAGACAGCAAAACTCTACTACGTGTCTTTTTTTTTTTTTTTTAGGATACTCAGTTCTCTCACAGACAACACCTAGCCAGTTCCACCGCATCCTCACCAATTACTGCCCACCGTTGCCTTACGCAGAGCGTGCACTCTGGGAGGCTGCTGTTCATCACCGTTCACTTGATTCAGTCTCGTGTGTCCACGTGCTGCCTAACAGTTGCAATAATCAGGCCTTAACTTCAGGAGTTGAGCTGTACACTGAATCCGAGTTTTCAGGGGCAAGATCTTCTGCAATGAAATAAAAAAAGAGTATTGTTTAACTTCACCTTAGATAAATAAACCAAAGAAATGTTGCAGGGATTGCTTAAAGACCAGTTCAGTTCGTTTTCCCATTTAATCCGATCTAACTGTTCAATGCCATCTGTTTGGTCTGCACAGCTCTAGTCACTAGTCTGACACTTACCACGTGGTCATCTTCAGGAAAACGCATTCAAAGATCTTTGGAGAAGAGTGAAAAATGCCAGAAGGTACTCCAGGGGAAAACTTCCCCTTCCATACTAAAGAATGCAAAGAATGCTACCATCTCAACTGATCTTTTACCACTTAGCTGAGATGCAAGACCAGGTTGAATGAGGCTTTGGGCAACCTGGTGGAGGGTTTCCCTGCCCATGGCAGGGGATTGGAACTAGATGATCTTTGAGGTCCCTTCCAACCCAAACCATTCTATGACTCTATGCAGCTGGCAGTTCAGTGCATTACCTATTTCCTCCTCTGCAGTTCCTGGAAGGGTGGTCCTTGCTTTTGCTGCTTCTGCGTTCTCCTCTTCTGTAGAGAGGAAGAAGAAAAAACTGTCAATACCTTTAGCTCCCACCACCCACCTTAAGAGAAAAAAAAAAAATTTTCCACTGAAGAGAAAGAGTTGAGTAAGCAATTCCATTAATGGACATTGCTTCCCCCCTCCTCCCCAGATTTACAGAACCAAAGTACAATATAAAATAAATCTGTCATTCACACTTCTTTCTAGAGATTCTTATATAAAAGTAGTAACACTTATTTCTTAAGACAAAAATACATCAGGCTATTTGCTTAACTATCCACAAAGGGTCTCTATTCAATAAGCTTACGGGTTTGAAGTTAATTGCTTAAATGACAGCTACAAAAGTAAATCCTTAAATTTAAAAAAATTAGGTGGATATAGAGACTGTCAGGAGACAGCACAGTTACTGTTCAGGTGATGCCTCCCACTTATGGCAGATATTCCTTAACAAGTGCACATGAAGCAGTCAAGTTCCACCAGGAACAAGCACAAACTTACCAGGAACGACACACTTCCAAAGACCATAGGTTTTCCCTACTGTTGTCTGCCACAGCCTCAGCGTACCGTCCTCGGAGCCACTTGCATATAACTCTCCATCAGGGCTAAACCTCACACAGTGAATTGGACCGAAGTGTCCTTTGTAAGATTCTACAGAAGAACACATCGAGACCATTTAATTTCAAGTTTCAGTCAACAACTGAAATTAGTAAAAACTGATCAGAAGATGACAAAAGTACTGATGGGCAGCACTTTCTCAGTATTTAACTTCTGGTGCGAAACAAAGCTGCTATTAGTATCTCAGTGATCTCAAATTTAGGTAACATATTGAAGTTTTATTAACTGAAAAAAAAAAATGCTTATTTATTCAGGACAAAACAACAAAGCAAGCCAGTAGCATGGAGCACACACGCTCTGTTCCTTCAACCACCCACACCACATAAATGCAATTTTAAACAAGGACAGGATCAACAGATAAACTTTGAAATATACTTTTTTTTAACATCTATTTGGCCAACATTAACAAGAACACAAACATACCACATTTTTCATAAAAACAAAGAGCTGCAACTCATTAGACATTATCTAATGAATGCTACAGTATGACATTCAAGTAAACATACAGCTTGCTATTGCAGCAATACAAATTTTTTTTAAAAATAGGTGCAAAGCACTGTTTAATGAAGGCTTTAATTAGTTTTAGAAGATTAACTGATATACTGAGACAGGAAAAAATGCTTAACTGATAACACACCTCTTCATCCTCTTGCACAGCATGCTATGCTAAGACCTTATTTGAGTACAACAGTTTCATTTAGTAGTCATTATTTCATTAATCTAATACCCATTTCAGAGCTCATTTTTGATTACAGAAGACAAACATACCTAATTCTTCTCCTGTATTATAGTCATATTTATAGAGTTTAAAATCTTCACCACCTGCAACCAAACATTCTTTCGCGGGGTGAAGTGATGCAGAGTTGATTGTAGCAGGTGCTTCAAATGATTTAATCTGCTCTAGACTGAGGAGGAAAAGTTTGTTAAAGAAGTTCATTTAGAAAAAAAAAACCCACTCAGAGCAAAGAAACTGTGATTCTACTAATCCCAACTGCTTTTAAGAAAAACAGAAGACACCCACACACGGTTTCTGAAACAAGTTTTAATACTTGCTCATCGAATTAGAAACGAGTTTGGAATAAGCAAGACGAAAGGCTCGCGTTCAGAACTACTTTCTGGAATATGTTCAAGTGCATGACTTGCTTTCTTAAAAGACCATGGGGATGTATAAATAATCGTTTCTCTGAAAAGCACTGAAGTGAAACCTGGCTGAAACTTATTAAACCACAATCACAATTAGCGTGATATATGAAAACGGCACCAAACCTTTACAGTCTGGCATCTTGTGCACAGTGAGGGCTCCCTATTTTAGAAAAGGGCAACAGCTTCACACTCTACCTCTGACAAGATGTCCTCTAATGCCAGTTCTGACCACCTGGTGATTTTGGCCATGTGACAGACAGTTTTCGCCCACAACCAAGCCCGTGACTCAACCTGTGGAAATCCCGTGGTTTGAACTCACGTTTCTGCACTATGGAAGGCAATTGTCTTCCCGTAGGTTATCACGAGGATCTGTCCTTCTGGAACATACTCCATGCTGCTGACTGACATCGCAACGTTTAGCGCCTTCACTTCCGTCATGGTACTCCGGTCCCAGAGGCTTAAGAGGAAACAAAAAGGGAAAAAAAGACTCTCAGATTACTTCAGCAAATCAAACAATTTTCGCCTCCCATCCGTGGCAAGATTTGGATCAAAAGAGCCACCTAACAAAGAACATGGTTTGATTCCACAGGTACTTGGGATTGTCAGTGGCATCCTTATCTTAAAACTTTGCCTAGGTGAGAACGAAGACACGCTCACTTTAAAATACTGCTACTTTTGAAGCACAATGCAACAACATTAAATGGTACACGTAATATTTAACTACTCAAGAATCTTCTTAGAGATTAAAATCCTTGTTAAAAGTCTTCTGAACAGAGCTTTCTAGAAGCAAGGCTTGAAGATTCCATTCTACCTTTTTACCTCACAAGGCAGAGAAATACTAATGCCAATTTATACAAAGAACAGAGATTCATTTAAGATAACAGTTTTCTATCTAGGGGTGCAAGAGCTATCTAAAGAGAAAAGAAATGAAACTGTTTTGCTATGACAAGAATCTTTGTTCATCAGCTGACTGCTGCATTTCCATTTCTACAATTCAGTGAAAAACGTTTATACAAGACTGGGCTCCTGCCTATCTTCAGCACCAAAAGCGATAAGAACTGGGGCTGAAACGGAGACTACAGGGAAATGGCACCAATGAATTCACCATCCCATCCCTTCCACAAAGCAGAAAGGACAACTCTGTTTCTCTCTTTGTGCCATAAACGTAAGAATGGTGAAACAGCTAGGCATGAGATGACACCAGTGGTCATATCAGCCAGCAAGCTGAGGAAGCAGAGAGGCACACCGCCCATCTTTTCTGGACAGCTTAGTATGAGGAAGGACCTTTGTCAATTCACCTCCCCAGCAGCCAGGTTTGTCTCACTTTCAGCACATCTCCTACCAGCTGGGCATAAAGTAAACAAAACACCTGACTGTAACTGGATGAGCTGTCTTATGAAGTTCAACAAGGCCAAGTGCAAGGTCCTGCACGTCGGTCGGGGCAATCCCAAGCACAAATAAGGCTGGGTGGAGAATGGATTGAGAGCAGCCCTGAGGAAAAGAACTTGAGGGTGTTGGTCGATGAGAAGCTCAACATGAACCAGTGATGTGCGCTGGCAGCCCAGAAAGCCAACCGTGTCCTGGGCTGCATCCAAAGCAGCGTGGCCAGCAGGTCGAGGGAAGTGATTCTGCCCCTCTACTCCGCTCTCGTGAGACCCCACCTGGAATACTGTGTTCAGCTCTGGGGCCCCAATACAAGGACATGGAGCTGCTGGAGCGGGTCCAGAGGAGGGCCACGAAGATGATCCGAGGGCTGGAGCACCTCTGCTATGAAGACAGGCTGAGAGAGTTGGGACTGTTCAGCCTGGAGAAGAGAAGGCTCCGGCGAGACCTTCTAGCAGCCTTCCAGTACCTAAAGGGGGCCTACAGGAAAGCCGGAGAGGGACTTCTTACAAGAGTATGTAGTGATAGGACAAGGGGCAATGGCTTTAATTGAAAGAGGGCAGATTTAGATTAGATATAAGGACTAAGTTCTTTACTATGAGGGAGGTGAGGCACTGGAATAAGTTGCCCAGAGAAGTTCTGGATGCCCCATCCCTGGAAGTGTTCAAGGCCAGGCTGGACGAGGCTTTGAGCAACCTGGTCTGGTGGAGGGTGTCCCTGCCCATGGCAGGGGAGTTGGAACTAGATGATCTTTAAGGTCACTTCCAACGCAAACCATTCCATGATTTTATGATCTTATAAACACACTGAAGCCTACTCAAGTTATCAGCATGGCAGAGAAAGAGGGCTACGTCTAGTGACAGTGTACTCTTTCCACACACTCTTCCGAGTCTTTTATCCCAGTCCCTGGCTAGTCCATGCCTTGCTCATCTTTCAAGGGTGGACTGCAGAAAGCAAGGCAGCAATACCTCAGCACAATGTGTGTTCACAAGGCCTCGTCCATAAATTCATCTTCTCTAGGATTATGAAAGGCATAAATCTATTCTACTATGCAGTTCTCAAAGACCACCTCTTCTTATCCGAGAGGACACATTTATGGGTTAAATCAGAATTATTGCAGAAGTTATGTCTGAGCTGAAGAGAACTGCATTAGGCATGCAACTCTAACAATCTAGGATCAAATATCCCGTGTTACCTTACGTCGTTTACACAACTATCTTCTCACACAGATTATGACAACAAATACAAGCAAGCTTCTCAGAAACCCGAAAGTTACTTTTTCTTACCGGACAGTTTTATCATCAGCTGACAGGATCTGTTTGTCATCACTGCTCCATAAAGCCTTTTTAATGCCAGAAGTATGTCCACTGATAACGTCGGGTTCTTAAAATAAAGCCAGATATTTTAATACACGTAAGGAAATTAAATGATGTCACGCAGCAGTCTGGGAGCTTTCTTTAGCTATATGGATTTCCATTTACTAGAAACTGTAAAATTACTCCAAGCACTTATGACTTCATTTCTAGATCTTATTCCAGGAACAGGATAAATGTAAACTGGGTATCTGGCTGTCTAAATTTAAAAAGCTTTTCTAGTTTAACATCGAGGTTCTCTAGCTTCGTATCAATCAAAAGTAGTTAAGTAGCTACATGAATTTAAACACACTTAAATAGGTGGAGTCTTTTTCAAATGACTAAATTTTAATTAGACCTATTCCTAATGAGTCTGTGTTGAACTGAAACATGCTATCCTTTAAGTCCACTATAGGTAAACTTTAATTCACTTGTAAAAGCATAAACTTAAACTATACAAATTATCTTACTATAGCAAAAGGTTATAGAATCTTTTGTGATTCATAAACAAAAGTCCTGAAATTAAGAGATTTTGTTAACCTTCTGTTAACTCCAAAAAGCCAGAATCAGTTGTAAAAGCAGACTCACCTGCTTCTGGCTTGCTCAAGTCGTAGATACGCAACAGTTTATCTTGTCCACCTGTTAACAGATAATTGCTATCCTGAAACAGAAGTTATAAAGGGTCAACTCTATTTCGAATCAAAATACCAGCCTGCATCTGTGAGTCTTAAAATAACAGTTCTTTCTCTCAGACAGCCTCTAACACACTTAGTACATTTAAGTTATCATCCTAAAAACCAGAAGTGGTATGCTCAATTATTTGCCTAGGATACACACGTAAAAAGTAGAAAAGTAACTAACAGCAAAACAGACTCAAGAGCTTACTTCCCTGGCGAATAAAGTATAAACGTTTTTCCTACCTGTGTAAAATCCACACTTTTGACAATGTGTTTGTGAGCCAATGTGATTAGTTCGTCGCCTGACACAGCATCCCACACTTTGCTAAACAGCAAGAGAAAACATTTGTATTTTAGTAGCACCAGGACAAATTAACTTGAGCAGTCAGATAAGCTTGTAAGCAATCTTTTCTGACAATAACACAACATTTTATCGTAAATGCTACATTCTTGTAGGTTATAACCCAGATAGTCAATGAGAATACTCTATGTGCTTTAACTGAAACTTTTTTTTTTTTGCTATCCCACCATTTTCCTTTATTCTTTTCTTCAAGTTAATGGAGACCAAATAGCATTTTAGTTTTAAGACAAAGGCCGTCGTTCTCTGCAATTTAATAGAGGTTGCCCTCTACCAACTGGATTCAACTTGGCAATATATGCCGCTAACAGCACGAATAAACAACAAGAAACATCAAAGAAATAACTCATTAGAATTTTCACAAGAGTTTTCTTGTAATAAAAAGAGGCTACCTGGAGAAAGCAAAATAAAAATCACTCTTTCAACTCTGCTGTAACTACAGTGCCAGAGATTAGAGCTGCACAGAATTGTTATTCTAGCAGAACAGTAAGGTAATTAAGTGTATTTATCGAGAAGTAATCATAGTTGTTCATCATATGGAATTAACTGTACCTGCTTTCAAGAACTTAAAAATCTAGGTTTTAATTTGGCTAGCCATAAATAAGCTAACAACTACCTAAGAGAAACAAACGAATCAGTAATTTACTACAGCTATATGTCACCAAGGAGCACTACAGAATAAAGCCAAAACACAGACTTCAAAGGCAGTTAATCACTTACGCTGTAAAATCTGCTGCTGCTGTAGCTGCTTTAGTGGCATCTGTGTTCAAAGTGGCACCCCAAACAGCACCTTTATGACCCAGAAACGTGCCAATCCAGTCTCCTGTGTCGCCCTGACGCAGCATAGGCTTACCATCTTTGCAAAAACAAAACCAACACTCAGGTAATGTGATAAAAAAAATGAAGCTGTTTCAAAAAAAAGATTCCCTTGCACCAGCGTGTGGAAATACCACACACTTTATGAAGTTATTCTTTGTAAGAGAGTTTAGCTGAAGAGCTTAGATATGCAGCTGTACTTGCTGCACGCATCTAAAACTGTATAGACATCAAAACACCACTCCAAATGAGATAAAAGTTTTCTTTAGGTTTGTGTTAAGGCAGAAGGGAGACAGAAAGGAACATTTCATTTAGGTTTTCTTTTTACTCAAGTTTTCTTCAGGCAGGACAGGTTTGGTTTTTTACTTTGGAACAATACTTTCAGACTAGCAGTACTCAGAAACAAGTCTGGTGTTTGCAAACAGGTACGTTTCAAGCGTATACAGAGATGTTGTAAAAACAAAATAGAAAGCTCTTCTTGTGATTATTTTTCGTGGCAAGCTACCAAAAAGTTTTTCACACGAGAAGACGCAGAGCTGAACTGGAAGCACTCCAAAGCAGAAAGCGATGCCCTTTTAAACTCGTGAACATACACATGTACGAAGGGGAAACGCTATTCACACAACGAGAGTTCTCATGGGAAAGCAGGAGGACACCCTCATTCCACGTCCAGCAGGGCAGCTGGTGAAACGGGAGCTCCCTTGGAAACCCACAGCCTCCGTGCACAGGCGGAGGAACGGGCGGCTTTAGAAACGAACCTTCCCGAGGCTGCCCCCCCCCCCCCCCCCCCCCCGGCCTGGCTGCGAACCACGCACCACCTTTGTCACTCCCGACAATTCACCGCCGCCAAAGCCAGCCGGCAGCTCCTAATTCCACCCGGGAGCACCCCGAACCTCCCTCCCCGCCTCGGGACCGCGACGCGCGGCCTACGGGGCGGAGGCGCGGCGCGGCCCGGCCCTCACCACCGGCCGCCCCGGGGACGAGCCGTGCCCCCCGGGCGGACTCAAACGAGGGGCCCCGCTCACCCTTGCAGGCGCTGATGAGGAAGTAGCCGTAGGGGGTGACGCCGCTGAAGGCCAAGTCCACCACGGGCCGCGTGTGCCCGGAGCACGTCAGCGGCGTCTGCCTCATGGCCATGGCGGCGGCTGCGGGCGCGGCGGCGGCGGGTGAGGGCGGAGGGGGCGCGGGGCGGCAGCGGGGCGCGCGGAGCTGGGGAACGGACACGAGTGTGTCCCGCACCCCCTCCTCCTCCTCCTCTTCCTCAGCCGGGCAGGAAACACGGACGGCGGCGGCGAGGGAGGAAGCGGCGGCACGGCAGCGCGCCGAGGCGGAATCACGTCAGGCGGCGGGCGGAAGCGCTGCCAGGCGCGGGATAATGGCGCCCTCTTCCCTCATCCCGGCGGCCGGAGAGGGAGCGCTCTGCTGATCCCGGGATGGCGTCCGGGCCTCCGTCGTTGTGCCGAGGGGCTCTGCCGCAGCGGTCCCGAACGCCCGAGCCTGGCACTTGCCTTTCGGGAAAAGCGCCGCGCCCGCCCCGCCATCCCGTCTCCTTCCCGGTTCGCTCCCTGTGCCGCCGCCCGCCGTGCCCTGCGCTGTTGGGGCTCCTAAACCAGCACCGCGTTAACCCTGCGGAAAGGACGCGGGTGTTTTCCTGCAGGCCTAGCTCGCGGCTCGCCGCAGGAGCCAAATTCCAGATGGGAATGCGGCGGGAGCACAGGCTGAAGGGCACGCAGGGATTTCGGGACGCTAGCGGCACCCACCCGGGTTTGCATGGAAGACGAGGGAGCCGGGCTGATGGTGGTGTCCAGGCTTCCCCTCAGAAGCGTCCAAAGATGGCTTTTGAAGGTGTCAGCAGCTTCACTTAAAAATTAGGAAAGGGGAGTTTCTCCACTTTCAGCAGGCTAAAAAATCAGGACGATTGGCAGTTCCTCATCTACTTTTTCAAGTCTTGCCACTTGGAAAAGCATTTAAATCAATAACAGAGAGCTGAAGTTAAACTTCAGGCTTCCACAGCTTCTCTTCAAAGCATAGGCACTGTATTTCAGTTTCCAACCTTCTCGTATTTCCTTTATCATCCCAGAGTTCCCAAAAGTTGCCCCCAATGATTTTGTAGTTTCATTTTCACGCATACTACTGCTGTAACTGACATTTCCAGTTTTTCTACGCACAGCCACAGACTACCACAGAGGCCTTTTCAGTATCTTTGAGGTTTTCGGGACTTTTTTCCAAGCAGTGGTACCAGCCTCTCCCTGTGCTTTGGCAGCCTGCAGCTGAATCTATCGAGTCTCAAACTACACATTATAATCGTGGCGAATTCCAATGCATCTCTGAAAGCTTTTAAATTAGCATTAAAAGTAGTATTTAAATAAAATTCCCTAAATGTGTGTTTCTCTTGATAAAACTGTGACTGAGGAATTTTCTGTATTTTATTCTATCCTTAGGAATACTTGGAGAGCTTAATGTATAAAATATTTTTATTCAGTAGAGTGGTAAAAGTTCAGAGTGCAAAAGTCAAATGCAATTTTATTATACTTTATATTATAGCAGTGTTTCCAAAATGTCATGGTGTGTTAGTTTTCTAAACCTTATGTGTATGTTCTCTGTTTGTCCTATTCCTTGTCATTTTTTCCCTTCATTCCTACCTGTGTATCTGTTTTGATTCTCAGTAGAGGCATTGCACATCAAAAAGTACATTTACAGGGAATGGAGCAGAAACTAGAGGGAAAGGTAGATAGAGGTCCGTTATCTAAGCTTTTATTTAAAACAAGACTAAACAAAATACTTATTACTTTTACATTTACATTTTTCAAAACCTAATGTAAACGTAGGATTGTGTCTAGAAATGCTGCTTGGGTTTACATTGTTAAAAACTGTTCTGGTAACTGATGTTATCAACTTTTTGAGTAGAAAAAAAAAACCTAAGTGTCACTAAAAAATAAAAATTTTATATTGAATTTAAATTACCTACTTAAAATTCAGTATTGAGGAAGGGAAAGAAAGGGAGTATTGTGTTTAAGGATGTCTATTTTTAATGATTTCATAGCTTTGATTGATTTTATCTTCTGTTAAATTGGAGCGTGATTTTTCCACCTGCACAAAGCAGCAATATGACATCCACTTAGGAAGACACAAAATCTGTAACAGGCAGGCAAAGGCAAAAGTATTTCCAATTTTCCAGTAAATAGCTGAAAATCAGAAGAGGAGAAAAAAACATGGAGATGTAAAACCTATGAAGTCTAATGTTAAAAATCCCACTAGGCTCAGCAAAATTATAGTGTATGTTACGAATTAAGTTTTTCCTACACTGCAGGAACACAAAAATTCCAGTGAGGAACGTGATGGGTGTCACTAAAGCCAGATCCTTAAAAGGGGACTTTGATACCTACTGCGGGAGCTAAGCAGACTTTAGGCATCATGCTGCTAGCTACTGTGTTTCATCCCGAGGAAAATAATTGTACTGGGTAGAAACCTGTGGATTGACTGTTACCAGCTGCTGCCCAGTTTTATAAAAATCACAACTCTGCTGGTAGATGGACTTAGTGTAAGCATGTAGATGATTGCACGAGCACTGATCCTGCGCGGCACCCGTATCCACTTCCAGCAGTAAGGATTTGATTGATTCCCAGTTAGAAGTTGGTGCTTCCCCGCTGGCTCCCCTGCTCTGTACCACACAGTGGCTTCCAGAAACTAACTTATTTTTGCCTTCTGCACTGAGGATGCTTTGATTCCAGTGCACAGTAATGGTACAGCCACTTGGCTGGACAAGAAGTGTAGGAATTCAGCCCTTAGAATCTGGATTGAGCAGTGATGCAGAGGATATGACTTCTGAAAGTGCAATTCGGCCAAGCAGGGGGGACCTTATTATCTTTGGGAAACGCGACTAAGGACGTGTAGAAATAATACGGAAAATAAAGCTATCTACATTTTTTAAACCTTTCATACCAAGACATTGTAATCGAAAGTCTTCCAAGTTTGTCTTGGGCCTCACTCAGGATAACTCAGTCAGCCGATTTGTTCAGCAGTGGTCTCAGATGTTTTTCCTGCTGCATTCCAGGGTACGTTCTGCGCCTCAAGTCCCGCTCCAACTAGAAATTTCTAATGCAGCATTTCTTATACTGAGCCTGGGGAGGAGAAATACTACCATGAAGCATGTTCGTGGTTGGGGAAGGAGAAACACTTTGCCGTGGAGCAAGTGGAAGGAGAAGTGCACTCAGGAAGAAGCGTTTCAAAGAGAAGCAAGAGCAAGGATGAGAAGAGAAGTGGCCAAATAGACACAGAACAGGAGCAAAACGGGATGCTGAACCGATCCAGCATTGTCAGGGAGTTCTTGCTGAGGAGCAACGTCCTGATGTGGTCATTTCTATTGGATGCGCTTCCTCTGCTCGTGTTCAGTGTTGCTCTTTTCCTCTGTTGGAGCCTGAGAGCCCTTGGCCCTGGCTGCAATTCCTCTGGCGTTTTCCCTGCCGGTGCCCTTCTTTTAGCTCCCTAGTAGCATCTCCATTTAAATATGTTTATTCCCCACAGTTTGAGAATGTCCGATTTCCACTAATTCAATGCCCGCAGGCTAGACTACTTTTAATACAGAGATTGTTAGAGAAGCTAGGAACTGTGAAACAGGCCTGTTTTTCAGGGAAGTCTAGAGAAGGTACAAGAAAAAGGAGAGATGAAAAAAGTAGTTACTTGCAAATGAAAGCCTAGCAAGCTTAAAATAAAAATATTGAGTTAATACTGAGTTTTACTGGTTCAGTCAAGGTGATTATGTATCAGATTCCAATAATGTTACAAAGAAAAGAAATGTCATTAATTTTTTTTTATTCAAAGTTTCATATTTGTCTATTTATTGTCCAAATAACTGTCTTGTAGTGTTAAATAAATATTCTTCAAACCCAACTTGTGAGGAAGTAATCAGAGCCTTGTAATGATACGGAGTAATTCATCCCATTACTGCACAGAATAAGAAGTATGCCAGTCATAGGTTATAAAGCATCTGGGCAAGACTTTCTTCTATTTAACATTTCTTCTATTTAGCAGAGAGAGTTGGGGCCATTCAGCCTGGAGAAGAGAAGGCTCGAGGGTGATCTTATTGCAGCCTTCCAGTACTTAAAGGGGCTACAGGAAAGATGGAGAGGGGCTTTTTATGAGGGCATGTAGAGATAGGACAAGGGGCAATGGCTTTAAATTGAAAGAGGGGAGATTTAGATTAGATATAAGGAAAAAATTTTTCACTATGAGGGTGGTGAGGTACTGGAACAGGTTGTCCAGAGAAGTCATGGATCCCCCATCCCTGGAAGTGTTCAAGGCCAGGTTGGATGAGGCTTTGGGCAACCTGGTGTAGTGGAGGGTGTCCCTGCCCATGGCAGGGGGGTTGGAGCTAGATGATCTTTGAGGTCACTTCCAACCCAAACCATTCTTCTATGATTCTATGATTCTGATTCAGAGTGTCTGCTTGATTAAAGAACATCTTTCCGCAGCCAGTGGTTGAATTTTCTCAGAAATGTTGCTGACGATGAATAAAGCTATCCCAGTGAAAGGTCCTGATTCTAGAGCTTTGATTAAAACAAATCACGCAGAGACTGAATTAAGTAGAGGGTGTTCAGTATACAGATTTACATTTCCAAAGACTCCTTTCTTCTCGTGTTATATTGGATGTCATAGTTGGAAATACATGCTCTTGCCACTGAGTGGAGCTCCTTTCATACTTATTAGTACATTAATGCTCTTAACTGAGCGCTTCTGCTCTCTCAGAGGTGACTTTACTGACAGTTATTTCAGCTGGTACCTGGCAGCTTTGTGGACATGGCTCTCAAGAAGTTCCTAGATGCTTAATTCTCTAAAACGAATTGGCCAGATAGGTAAATTAAAACCTCTGTGTGCCACAAGGGATGCAGCAGGGCAGCCACTTTGTTAGCAGACCTTGAGGACGAGTTATTTTAGTGTCTTGTGAAACATTCAGTGTAACCTGTAGGCACATTGATGCTCTCTAACTCTTATTTTTCTTTGGAGAAATGTTCCCTACTAATTTGTAAAGCTAATTTAGGAAAATATAAACAAAAGCCACAAAAGGAATAGAAAAACAAAACAAAACAAAACAAAACAAAAAAAAAAACAGAAACCACAAAAGGAATAGCTGTTTGCTGAAGGCTGATGTGTTATGATGTGTTACAGATGCTACGTGCAGATACGTGAGAGCGTGTTGCTGTGTTTTCACCGGGGAAATAATTACAACTGAGTGCCAGCCTTGAGCAGTCAGTTGTCACTGAGTAACAAGACGAAAGATGTAATCATATTTCACAAATAACAGACCAGTGTGCTTCAAGTCAAGGAGTCCTTTCTAGATCAGCCTTTCACAGCAAGTGACCATATTTTTTCTAATTCCATGCAACTTCTTGTGACGTAGATCTAGGGAACGTGAGTGCTGGACCACGGACACACTCTTCTGTTGGTTGTGCATGGTAGTAGAGTTCGTGTGTGTGACTAGAGGCCAAGGGCATTAGACAGGGAAATGGGCTGTAGAGGAATTGGGAAGAGTATGAAGAGGAGTTTGAGCCGGCAGCGAGGAAGAGAAATGGTTTGGTAGGAGAAATGTAACACATGAAAGCTGGATTATAGACGAAATAGGAGGTTTGCCTCAGAGTTCAACTGTGCCTCAGTGTGGGATTTGTACCTTTTTTCCTCTGTCTCTTCAGGTGAGGTCAGATGTAAGATCACTTCTTTAATCATCACCTTAGCGTTAAGATCGCAAAACAATTTGGTCTTCTGAGAATCATGTTGTTCCTAACATTTTCTGCTTTCAAGTTAGACCATCAGGAGCCTTTCCACCTGACTGGAGGGCAGGGATAAGGCACATTCAGAGCATGCACCAACCATAGGGTGATGAAACCAATGAGGAATATTAAAAATAGTTTTATCTCTGCTACAATTGCTTCTCTGTTTCTCAGTCTTCAGGTCTCATTCTGTCTTTTGAAAGGGAGAAGTTGGCAATGCTGCCCAGATAGAGAGGAGAGCTGCAAGAAAAAGAAATGACAAACTTTAAGTAGCCAGTGTTTTCACTGAAAAGCTGAGCCATGGCAAAAGATGTGATTAAAACAAAAACAAATCCAAGAAAAGGGAGTGCTTCCCCAAACTCTAGTGAAATGTTCTCAGAATACAGAATTGCTAAAGTTAACCCTCAGAAAATAAAGGAATGTAAAGTAAATGTATACATATTCAGAGTTTAGGCTGGAAGTGCTGAGTTCTGGGTGAAATAAGCCATTTCTGCAGTTTCTATCTCAGTCAGCAGCTTTGCTCTCCAGACCATTCAAAGCATGACTGCACTGTAAAGGAGAAAGCGTAGAAGTAACATAATATTCCTTTTGCACCTCTTTTCGAGCCTCACATTGGAACCACTTGATAATTCAGGCTAGCTAAATAGGTGTTTACCTCTGCAAAAAGAATTTCAATTCATAATAAAAATGAATCAGATTGTAAAATCTTTGCTAAAGGACAATTGAAATTGTCTGGCAGTTCACTTGCTTTCCAGGAAACAGTTCAGCAAAATCCTTTTTCTCCAAGTATCATCACATCTGTAATACCTCTCTCTGAGCTTACTGTACTGTAAGAAGTAGTAATACAAATTTTCAGGAACAAACTTTAGCTGAGTTAATTCACAATCGTCTGCTGTTTTGATGTTTTCACTTGGAAGGTTTTCTTCACAGTGCAAGATGTTTATACTGACTGTTCTAAAAGGCTAAAGTAATTAAAACATCAGTCTCTGAAAATCAACCATAGCAGATATCCTTAGTCTTACTGGTTGGGCATTTACAAGTCCATGGGACCAGACAGAACCCTTCCAAGAGCACCAAGGGAGCAAGCTAAAGCTGTTGCACGGCTGCTCTCTATCACCTTTAGAGGTCATGGAGATCAGGGGAGGTTCTTCATGACTGGAAAAAGGTAAATGCACCCATCTTCAAGAAGGACAAGAGAAGGATCCTGGGAACTGCAGGCCAGTCAGCCTCATTATGTGTTCCTGGGAAGGTTGAAGAGCTGTTTCCAGACTAAGAACGAATTATACCTGACCAATCGTATTGGATGATGGGATAGAGTGCACTTTCAGCGAGTTTGAAGATGATCCCAAAGGAGGGATCCCAAGGGGGAGAGCAGGGCTGTCGAAGGCTGGAGAAATGGGATGAAGGGAACCTCATGAAGATAACAGCAATGATGCAGCCTTCCAGTACTTAAAGGGGGCCTACAGGAAAGCTGGAGAGGGACTTTTTACAAGGGCATGTAGTGATAGTACAAGGCGCAATGGATTTAAACTGCAGATGCCCCATCCCTGGAAGTGTTCAAGGCCAGGTTGGATGAGGCTTTGGGCAACCTGGTGTAGTGGGAGGGGTTGGAACTAGATGATCTTTGAGGTCCCTTCCAACCCTAACCATTCTATGATTCTATAAGTTGGAATATGGGATATTCCATGTAAATGTAAGAAGGAAAAAAAAAAAAAGAATCCACCACAATCAAAGGCTGGAAGAAGTGCCCAGACAGTTGATGGAATCTCCTGTCTTGGAGATACTCAAAACTTGACTGTACACATAGTCCCTGCGCAACCTAATCTACGTTGTCCCTCCTTTGAGTAGAAGGTTGGATGAGGTTAACTCTAGAATTTCCTTGCAGCCTATATGATTTTATTTCCTTTCCTCTTTTCTCTGAATGATGATTTCTTATGCCTTCACTACACTTATTTGCCCTCAGCCTTTGAATATGAGTCAGAATAGCTTCCAAAAATGTCATCTTGTTTATGGCAAAACATTACGTCTTAAAGGACTGACAGTAGTCACCTATACATACTTTATAGTCAAGCATTGACCTGATTCCTCAGAAGCACATCCTGTTCCACTGCTAAATTTTACAAGTCCTTCACCTTCTTGCACAGAATGTCATCTAACATATGCTTCTTATGCATTATTGAGCCTACATATCAGAGACACAATGCTGACTGATGCAGGATTGCTATAACTCAGTATCAAATTGGATCATTCCAGAGACACATACATCTGCTTCCTTTAGTCACACAACCAGACATGGCAGGGAGATCAGTGACACTCCTTAAGTGACCTCCTTACATTGCAATAATGCCAAGCTACTGCAGCAAATGCTTCCAGCAATGAAAAGAGCTAGACCAAATGCAAAGAACACAGTGAAATTTATTTATGTAATCCAGGGCAGCTATCAAGACCTCTACAGGTCTTGATACAGAATTAAATTTATGTTGGCATGTACTGTATTTTTTTTTCTTTTTTTCAGAGGTATAAACTTTGCTGAATGCAATGGTTTGAAAAAAAAAAAGAAGCTAAACTGGGTAACGTCAGTCAGACCTGTTGATAAACCTTTTCTAATCACTTTTTGAACGATCACGCCGATTTTCTTTAGATTCCATTTTTTAGCAGTCACTTATGGTCCAGTTGTTATACCAGTAATATTGGTGGTACAGGGCCAGGATGTAAAATGCTCCAACCTCTGATAAATAAAGCTTAGCGTGGAACTTGACTGTAAGCCTCTCTTAACCAGGCTTAACATGACATTTACTGGTTTATCAGAGCAAGTTGTGCATTACAGAGAACTAGACCACAGCAATGTTGTTCTGCTACGACTTGTATAGTAAATTATATTTGAAAAAGTATAACTTTTTCTTTTTTTTTTTAATGGAAAATACTGTGTATTAGACTATCTTTGCCTTTTAGGACACACCAGAAAAGGAGGGGAACTTGAACATAGAGCATAGAAAGAAAAAGATACCAGGAACTACTCATATGCAGCACGTATTTTTGTTATTTAGAAAGATTACTAGATACTATTTCTTTGCATAGACAGCAATCACATACGATTATCTCTGCCCTAAGAGTATAAACCCCCCCAACTTTAAACAAAGATTATTGCTGTTTGGAGATTTGAAAGCATGTTCCATTTCAAAACAACTTCAAGCTACATTTGTCTCTGGACTGAATCCACGTATGTCATCAGCATTAGATCATGGATTAGTTTGGCTCATGGAGTGAGCTTGTACTTACTCATGCTTGGAGTAAGTACAGTTGTGGAGTTTGGGTTTTTTGCCAGGATCAAACTTTGAAATAAATTAATAGCACTCATGGTAGAAGACAGTGACAGTGCTTTTACAAGTGTGAGACATGACAGAGAGATGATTTGCAAAAGTTGCCATTTAATTGAGATTTGAGGGAACAGAGATTATTGTCCAAGATGTATAATGATTGTATAACTCCAAGGAACTGAAAACATGTAACAGTGGAGTGAGTCAAAAAGATAGGAAGTACCATCATTATTCTTGAGTAAAACTGCTCCTGAGGCTTAAACTAATATTTGGAAATTCATTAATGCAATGAAGATACTTGCCAGTTGGGTTTCTTGCGAGAGACTTGCACATTTGGTGCTGTACATCATATAATTGTGCCGTGCAAAATACAGACTAGGATTCCAAAAAGTGTGATTATTATTTCTTTCTTTTTGTTTCTTGATGGTGACACAGGAACAGCTTGACAAGCTAGAGGGAGGCATTAGTTCATCTCACAGTCACGTCCAAGCAAGGCTGTACTAGTAACGGATCGTCTGCAATCACTACAGGGCGCTAGAAACAAGAATCATACTTTCATGTGGATGTTGGTGTGACCCAGGTTTTATGTAACACTCAGTGTGGATGTATGAATAGCTTTATATGGAAGAGCAGTTTAGATTTAGGCTAGAAGTGGCTGGCTGCCAGACTGCATAAAAACAGAAAGCAGAAATAACCTTTAGACACTCGTACCACTCGATTCCAGGTGAAGCCATCATCTCTGCTCACACAGTTGCAAGTTCATCAGCTGACTGAGCATGAACCAGGAAGAAATCCCAAATTCCCAAGATAGCCAGATCCCATCAGGAGCCTTTGAAGTTTAACAACAAAGCCTAACTCCACGGGAATAAATAGAGGACCCTGTAAGGAAAAATCATTAAGTAGTTAACCTTAGGTCTTATCTGGCGAGTACTCTGTCTCTATGGAAACTGAGTACTTGGCTCCGAAGGCCTGAGCATATCACAGGAACTCATTGTAGGAGTATTGGAGCAAACAAAGGCATCCGGCTATGTGTCAGCTAGAATAGCATTCTCTAGTTGTTCTACTTGACAATGTTCCCCCTAATCCTTTACCTCACTTTTTGTCCTTGTATTTTACACACTGGGATTGCCTCATCTTTGCGGGGGCAGTAAATCCGAGGGGAGCAGTGTGTTCAGGCATCTCAGAGACATTCCCCGGGGTAGTTGAGGCACTCTTCCTTTGCTGAAGTACAGAGGACCAGTGTGGGAATATTACCAAGTGCAGGCTTTTTGGGAAGGAATTTTTCTGGCAGACAAAAAAAGTCATTTTCCAGAACTCGTAACACTCTACAGCTCCTGCAAATCCCTTGAACATCGTGACCACCAAAGAGCTGACAGCTGCAACCAGATTACAGGCAAAACCCTGTATCACACTGGGGACTTCAGCTAGTCTAGTTCCATGAATAATGAAACAACACTAAAAATAATGCATGTGAAAATAGTATTATAACCAATAATAGGTATCTAGTATCTCACCTACTCAAGGCACTGAACAAATAACCATGTGTGAAGTAAGAAATGCGAGCAGAATTTGGAAACTAATAACTGGTAACCTACAGGAACAATATGAGTAATTTAACTTATCAAGTTACATTGTAGTGTGTCAGCCAAAAAAAAAACCCAAAAGACAAAAAACAAAAACAAAACAAAAAGCAAATTCCATTAAAAATCTGCCCAGCACCTGGGAATGGGCTGTTGCTACAGTTGGCAAGAGCTACACAGATTTCCATCTGTGGATCGTTAATCAAATCTGTGACTTTGAAAGACCAAAACCTGCTATCAGTTAGCCTGTCATCTTAAAAAAAAAAAAAAAAAAGAAGTATCAGAAAGCCCTCTTGTTGACAGCATCACTTGGGAGACCAAAGACAGTTTAATCCTTTCATCTGAACAGCTTTCCTTCTTCTTGTGAGACTTCAAATGCATTGGTGGACAAGTATGAAGTTATGTATTAGTGCCTTCATTTAATTCTACTGAGAAATGGATTTATTCGACTACTCCCTTGAACAACTGTCAGATCAGCATCTTATCTGTCAGATCACCAGCACTCATGGGCTAATGCTGACTGTAGCTTAGTGTGAATTGGTCGCCTGCAAGTGAAATATTTTGTTCACTGTGGTAAATGAAGTAACCCTTACCTCTCTGAAGGCCTTAGGGCTTCTGCCCTGTGGCTCCTAACCAGGCTTTGATACCTCTCTCTGCTTTTTCTCTTACCTGTCTCTTCTGCCACTTGTCAGCTCCCCCATTAAAGCCACAGCTAGTTTGGTGGACGTTCTCATCCTTATTTCCTCACAGAAGTTTTGCTAACTAAATTGATGGATTCCCTTCACCTGTTTTCCCCTGCAGAACCTGATGGCAATGCAGAAGACTCCAGATGAAAGCTACTTTTGCGGCTTTCTGTGCAAACTTTCAGTTCACTGCGGGTGAGTCTCTCGGTCTCAGGAGTGCCAGCTGCTGCTTCGATTCCATTTGCGAAACTCGGAATTGAAGTACTTGAAGGGAGGTGAGTTCGAGTTACTGGATGTTTGTTCAGAGCTGTAATGGGAATGAGTAGACAAAAACAAATGCACTGCTTTCATATGCTCTTGATCTGACTGCGAGTACCGTGGAAAAGAGTGGTAGGAAGCACAAAGGTTTCGAGAACAAAACTTATATTAATGCCTTTGCTGAGAATCCTTATACGTCTAGGAAAAAAGCAATGCTATGCCTTTACCTCAATAGATGTCACTGAAAATAGCTCAAAATTCTACATCCAAATACCACATGACTTGGCATTAAACTTGTAGTTACAATATCTTTCACAAGTAGGTCCCTACTTGTGTAATGCCTTAAACCAAAAGCCAAACTGCCAACCCTAGACTTTCAAGCCTATATAAGGATTGTTTTCATAGAACAAGTTAATTGAGTCTAAATTACTTTCTAAATATTTTCCAGAAAACTAAATTTAGCTTTTAAAAACCATCTTCACTGGAAAAAGTAGATAAAATATTTTTGCTTTGAGATCTGGGTTCATTGAACTCTCCCCAAGTCCTAACACATGCGTGAGCCAAAAAAACCCACGAAACAACGGTTCACACAAACTCCTGAGAACCAAATCAGCTGACTCTGGCACAGCACAAATGTTTTTAAACTCACTTCATCTTCTTTTATGAAGATAATCCAAGCAGTACCAACTTGCTCATTCCACAAGCATCTTTTCTGCTTCTCCCAGGACAAAATGATAACAGGAGTGAAAGGCTTGCAGCATCCCAGAGTCGTGGCCTAGATTTTTTTACTGTAGTAACAGATCTGCCTGAGAGCAAACATTTGTTTTATAATATAGAAAAGGATGTTGGAAAATAACAGAAATCATCAGATTTTTTAACTAGCCACAGTATTTTAGAGAAGCCTGGAATGCCCTGTCTCTAATGGAATTGTACAGTACTCCATTTAACATACTACTTTTATTTATTTTGTCTTAGTAATCAGCTGCTGCCTTTGAGAGGATAATAAAATTCGTTTTTATTCGCTCACACAAACACGCACATACAATGTAATGTATTGTGACCAATTTACTTTTTTTAGAGACACTGAAAAAGGAGGAATACACAAGAGCATCCTTGTTTGAATAAATAGTGGGCTGTCTGTATGGAATAACAATTATATGCTGAAGCTTGAGCAGATGTATGGGTGTGAATCACATAAGGGTAGGTTGGGGAATTATAATCAGCCACGCAGACCTAGGAATCAATCAGCCGTGGAAATTGTTCTGTGGTCAAATGATGGATTTTTCTGTTGTGGGGCAAGACAGGGAAAGTGATTTTCAGCCCATATTTTGCTGCAAGTCTAGTGTAGAAGTTCCCAAAGCGTAGGACATGCATTTGTGGTACAGAAATGCAAAATTAAATGAGAGCTGGCACTGCCGTTGGCAGCCACCAGTAGGACTGCTGGAGAAATGCTTGTAGACCCCTTATTTAGTGCTCTGCAAGAACAGCAACTCTGTAGTTAAGACTAGAGACATGAATGCTATTTTTGCAGGTTTTACCATATGCTCTGACCTGGGTCAGATTTGGCCTTATTTGCACCACCACTGGGTATCCAGCTGTTACTGTAGTCAGTAGGAGGAGTCAATAAAAGTCACCTTCTTTAAAGGATGAGGTCAGCTTCTGCATTACAAGTCATGCAATATAACGATATGTCTTCATCGACATTTGTGATGTTCCTTTGATACTTTCATGTACAGAGTAGTTGCAAAGCACTGTTTAAAACAAATGTCCTTCACCTACTTTTCTTCATCATTTCACCATTATCATACAAAAAATTTCCTTCAATGAGGTCATTCATGCTCTCAATGGATTGAGAGCAGCCCTGAGGAAAAGGACTTGGGAGTGCTGGTGGATGAGAAGCTCAACATGAGCTGGCAATGTGCGCTGGCAGCCCAGAAAGCCAACCATATCCTGGGCTGTATCAAAAAGAGCGTGGCCAGCAGGTCGAGGGAAGTGATTCTGCCCCTCTGCTCTGCTCTCGTGAGACCCCACCTGGAATACTGTGTTCAGCTCTGGAGTCCCCAACACAAGAAGGACATGGAGCTACTGGAGCGAGTCCAGAGGAGGCCACGAAGATGATCAGAGGGCTGTAGCACCTCTGCTATGAAGACAGGCTGAGAGAGTTGGGGCTGTTCAGCCTGGAGAAGAGAAGGCTCCAGGGTGATCTTATAGCAGCTTTCCAGTACCTAAAGGCGGCCTACAGGAAAGCTGGAGAGGGACTTTTTACAAGGGTGTGTAGTGATTGGACAAGGGGCAATGGATTTAAACTGAAAGAGGGGAGATTTAGGTTAGATATAAGAAAGAAATTTTTCACTCTGAGAGTGGTGAGGCAGTGGAAGAGGTTGCCCAGAGAAGTTGTGGGATGCCCCATCCCTGGAAGTGTTCAAGGCCAGGTTGGACGAGGCTTTGGGCAACCTGGTGTAGTGGAGGGTGTCCCTGCCCATGGCAGGGGGGTTGGAACTAGATGATCTTTAAGGTCCCTTCCAACCCAAACCATTCTATGATTCTATGATTCAGTGTCTTTCCTAGTAGCATGTTTATTACCCACTTACTCTCTCATTTAGAAAACAGCTTTACCTGAACCATCAACATGGGCATGCTCACAAAGAGAGCTAACCAGGAAAAGTCATGCTGCAAATTTTGTCTTCTGTCGAGTCCTTTCTTCTCTCCTGTTTGTTTTGCATGTCACATGGTGTCATGTATCTTGCATTAGAGTGTTAGAAATGAACAAAGGCATCTATCAACTAGAGGTTTTTAAAGCATCCTCCAAAAACCTGCCAGAAGCATCTTCCATCGAGTTCAAGTAGTAAACAAATGGTCTTGTTAACTTCATTCTTTGTTGTCAGCCGAAGGTACACCGTGGTCTAGGAGGGCTGAGAACAATGGGCAATTAGTAGTGATTACACATTACCATTTGACTGCTGGGTGGCATTTATTTAGTGAGTCAGCGGGGTTTTTTGCCAACCTCCCGAAGATGCCTGCTGATTAAGAAAAGTAATTTTAGCTGGGTGCTTTGTGGGCAGTCTCAGCTGAGAGTTAAGTCATAAAGGCAAAGGAACAGAACCAAAGTCATTGCTAGGGCCCTGTGGGGAAATACAGTGTCTTGCAGTCATTGCTTTTGCTGCTGTCACAACTGCTCTGGGTGGAGAGATGACAGTCATGCTTGGCATTTCATCTCAAATGCATTCATCTACCAAAGGTAAAGAGCTTATATTGTACTATACTATACTCAGGTCAGAACTGAAGGAAGTTTCTCCACTATTATCCCGTTTACAGAAATTTCATGTGTGTTAGCTGCTTTCCAAAAAATGCATAGCTGGTCCTGGCAGTTAAGTGTTTTCTAGCTGCTGCATTAAAATAATTCAAAATAATTTGGAAAACATATGATGTTCCAGATTTTTAAACAACTTATAAAAGAAATATGAGTATTTATTTTCCAGTAAACTTGGATATGGTTATGGAACCAGTGACCAGAAAAATGAAGCCTTTCTATTTGTAGTGATAACTGAAATGCGTCCAGACTTGTCTCCAGTCAAGCCAGTGGGCGTTTGTACAATGATTTTAGTGAGAGTAGATCGGGTGCTTCATTCTTTTTCCACAATCTTTATTAAACACTATGTAAAACTGAGTTAACTGAAGAAAAGCCAACCTACTGATTTATCATTTTGCTTCAAGATGTAAGAAGATTGCCTGCCTAAATATGCCTGAAGTTTGGTTTCAGTTTTGTGGTTTTTTTTTTTTTTGCGATTGCAAGAAGCCACCATCAGAATATTTAACATCTGTCTCTCGACCATTTTTTTTCAGAAACTAGGGGTCTTTTCTTCCAGAAGCCTGAGAAACTCATCTGGTAAATATATACGTATGGAAATAATTACAAAGTGGCACAGTAGCACTCTAGGGAGGAGATGCGTGGTAGTTGAGTCGATAGTTGTTGCACAGAGCATTAAGACAACTGAAGAAATTATAGTGGATTTATACAACCATGGAGTGCGTTTTCAGTTTGTGCCCGGCTTTCCTTCTTTTGCTAGGAGGAATGGAAGACACACAGTGCCTGTGTTTCAAATACCACTTTTTGCAAACTAGGTCACCTAGTGCCACTTCTTGCTTAAGCAGATCTCTCAGCTTTTTATCCTGTTGTACCAACCATGTGATCCAACCTCAGCAGTGATATCTGGGATGGCTATCTAGCCTATTTTACAGGCAATATCAGCCAAGGAGGAGTGGCACTGACTGGGGATCCCCACCTCTCCAAGTTGGTTTTAGACACGCATGAAGCTCTCACGTTTGGGCTCCAAAACTTGACAACCTGCAAAACTAGCCTAGCATGTTTTCTGACTGCCAAAGAATCGTCTATTTATTAAGGGAAATCATGGGCTTCAGAGAAAGAAGACTACTGTGAATTTCATGAAAGCAGTAGGAGCATCAGGATAACAGTGGATACTGGTAGCCTCTCCATTTATCACTCTATTTCATGCTCCTATTTTTAGGCAAAAATCATTGTCCGTAAGTAGTAAGGCTTGCAAATATTCCTGCTGCTGGATTAACTGGATATCAGCAAGATACACAGAGGGTAAAACTGATGCAAAGAAAGAGCAAGACTTTCTTGTGGCACTGGATAGAAACTGTATGTGAACATTGAATGTTTTGATGGCATTTTGATGGCATGTCAAACCATCGATGCAGAAAACCCCTTTACATCACAACGTGGAACTGGAAAAACGTGTGACTTGGCCACTCAGTATTACAGTATTCTATTACTCAGTGTTACAGTCAGTCATTCCCTATCAACAGCGTTGTGAGGTCGGTAAGGAGCAAGAAGTCGTTTTCTGCCAAGTTGTCCTAGACAGAAGTCCTGCTTCAATAGATGTACGATACCACTTGGGAAAATAGAGTGATATCAGCCATACATCAGGTATAATTGTTTGGCTATATAGTTTTCCACAGAAGAGTTCAGCATCAAAAATTCCACAGTATTTAATGCTTGAATGAGGAACCAGTTACTCAGATTAATGGTGTGCCATGCCAAAATAACAGTAGCTGCCTCCCAGAGCTGACCTACATAGCTAGAATATATTTTCTTCCTTCCATCCAGATGTTAATGTGATCAGAAGCATCAGCCTATTCATTAGCTCATTGGCAGTGTGGCAAAAACTCATCCTTAAACTTGATCCCATTTCCCTGTATCCTGACAGAAGAGATCCTGACTGCAGTAGCCCATCAGTTACAGAGGTTGTCCAAAGGTAAAGAGAACACCAGGGCTTCTGCTGCTGAAGAATGCAACCGTCTGATTTCCAGGGGGATTAAGAGCTGCAGCTATTCTACTCTGCACTGATCTTTGTCAGCTTCAGGTCTGCTCCGGCTGCCAGTTTGAGGGTTAGATCCTAATCTTCAAAGCCACCATCAAGTTTTAATATATTCCTGTTGGCAGAGCACCTCTACAGAGCTGTATCCTTCTCAAAAAAGCAGCTCAGAGTCCAGGACGAAGTATGCTGAAGCTGAAGACAGATATTTTTGACAGAGGGTCTTCACTACTGAGTAACCTCCTCAAGAAGATCAAACACTCAGCAGTCCTGAACCACAAAACCACTCCTCATATCCATTCCAAAGTTACCTGTCTTCCCTGTGGAATGTTCCCCTTATTTTTAGGGTACAAAATCATTTCTTTTATATCAGAAATGTGGAACTGTAAACTAAGATCACTGAGATTTATTTACAATCTCGAGTGAACAAACCCACAATCATTTAAAAGTTACTTGCACAACAACAAAAAAAAAAAAACCAAAAAAAACACCTGCTGTTCATTTTGGGGCCCTTCTGGCATTCCGGACTGCAACTTTAGAGTTTGTGAAATGGAAAAAGATGCTGTTAGTTTCTGGATTTGAGTGATTTTAGATACACCTCTGGCCCTTTCTTGCAAAAGACTTCTTTCCTCTAGTACTGAGTTGATTCAAATTATAAAGTAAATCTTTCCTCACAGAGAAGGATTTATGTTACATGTTCAACTCCCTTCAGAAACAGCCTCTTCTGCCTTTCCACGTATCCTGACGGAGATAATCCCCTGCAGCTGCTGATTCATGCCGAGATTGCTCAAGCAAGGGTTTTATGCAAGAT
The DNA here is from genome assembly GCF_009769465.1 of Tauraco erythrolophus. Lineage (NCBI taxonomy): Eukaryota > Metazoa > Chordata > Aves > Musophagiformes > Musophagidae > Tauraco > Tauraco erythrolophus. The sequence goes on from NC_141468.1 coordinate 83,943,569, forward strand.
TTACATTTGCAATGGAGCGCCTGTGGTTGTGTGAAGGGACTCTTGCAGAAAACTAGATTTATCTTTCCTTTACAAGCGATCAGCTGTGTTCCAGGTGGTGAGGCAATGCTAGGGATCAGGTAGCAGCTTAAAGATCACCTGATCTATACAACAGCCTACAATTTGCTCCATTTTATTAGTGAGTAGGAGGAAAAAAAGGGGAAGTATTAAGCAAAAACAACTGACAATCAACCCCACAACTCTTGATTCATTTATTTTCCTTTTATTTTTCTGCCTTGTAGTACAAAAAGCAAAAAGGGGGCTCTTCCTGTTGGTGTTTGTATGATAGTTTAAGAGAGAAAACAAAGACTGCCTTTTTTTGTCCTGTTGGTGCTTGCTTTCATACTCCCTCTCCTATTTGGCTAGCAACAGTGAAATAACACTACTGGTTGCTGCAGCTTCATTTTCAAACTTTCAGTATTTCATGTTTTTACTTGATACCTCAGAGCTTGAACAAGCTCAAACTTTACTTTTATAAAGTTACTAGGTCTCATGGAGGAAAAAAAAAAACAAACAACCGAACCTGAGTGCACCTTAAGGGCTCAAAGTTAAAGGCAAACTAAGAATATCTTCATTTCATATTTCACAGCTAGACTGCATAATTTGTGATGTTTATAACTAGCAATTTTGCCAAAATTCTGTTCTAGAGATTATATTTTTCTGGGGTAGTTTTTTATAATTTAGATATAAAAAGGTCTACTCTCAAAGACATTTCAAAGATTCCAGTTTTGTGATTCACTTGTGAAGAGAGTTACTTTCAATCTTTCCCATGATCTCAGTGTCATGGGATTTTTATTCTCTGGGAGCTACGATGACACGAATAACTAACAATAACAAACACATTATCCATTTTGGATTTATGATAAAAAAGAAACTCATGACTTCTGGTAATTGGGTAGAGGGCAGCAGCTTTTGTTACCTGCTACCAGTACAAACCTGTCTGTCCTCAGATGTGGAGGGCTGCATAGGCTTGACTAGATGTGAGCAAAACTGTGGTTTATTTTCACCTTTTTCTTGGGTTTTCTGTGCAACTTGTCTAATCACATACTCTCTCTTCCTCATACAGCATCTGTAAAGTGGGATTCTTCTTCTTTTAGAAGGGTTTTCTTCTATTTGACTATAAACACCTTGTTAACAGTGATTCTGTTGTCTTTGCTCTTGTAGCAGAACACTTCTCAAAGGAAAATAAGAGGAGTGAGAATCCATATTGAGTGGTCATCAGAAGGGGAGCCTGATTTTGAAGCCTGTAGGTGTATTAATTTATCTTCATATTATGAATAAAGTTATTAATAAAGTGATAAAACTTTCAAATGGCGTGGAGGCTGCAAGTTCTAGACGATGCTGGACAGTCTGCTTAGCATACTAGCTGGTAGTTTGTGAACGATTCAATGCATAAAGAAAGAAATCCCTACCCCTTCGGCACGTTTCCCTCACTTCAGGCAGACACTGTGTCCATTCTGTTTCTATTCTGTGGCTAAGTTCGGGACATCAGTTTCTCGGAGCATCCCGTACTAAACTGATAGGGTAAAATAAAAAACATTTGAAGAGAACTGCAAGGGCACTACCAGTGTGCCTACAAACCTCTGGCCTCCTGCACCGTTGTTCTGCAGTGCTGACCTAAAGGTCACGTTGAACTTCCAGCTCCTTATTCTGCAACTAAAAATACTATTTTTTGTGTACAGGCTTGTGTTTCAATGTTATCTCTTTGGAATTCAGTATCAAATGCCTCTGCCTGTTCCAGAGCACACACTGTGTTTGGGAACCACCAGCTTGTGCCGGTGGATTAAGTTCCTGCTGTGTCTGGTGAATGGCTGTCCTATGTTGAAAGAGGAACAACTATGAAAATGTAGCCATGTATATTGATACTTGTACTGTGTGTTTTGTCAAAGGATGTTGCGAATTAATAGTGCAATTTAACCCCAAAATTTGACGCAGTATCTACCTGAAATGTAGACACCAGACCAGATAATGAATTCTGCATATGGTCTTTTTATTTAGTTTTATAATGGGAATAAATATTTAAGGGATGTGTGATACCTGTCTTTCTGTTTCCTACTAGGGAATGGGACAGACAATTGCTGTCTGTTTCATTAAGTTTCAAGTGTAGTTTAATGATATTTGTAAAGCACTGTGAGGTATTGTGTGAGAACAAAATAGGATTGGTTTAAATTTAAAACCAAAATATTTTAATCTACATTTATTGCAAATCAATTTGATTTTTGTCTAGCCAAGAGAACACGGTCCTACCTTGCCAATATAAGCTATTTTTGTAATTTTGTAACATTTTTTCTTGTTTCAAAATGTGTCCAAATGCAGTTATCATAGGCTTGATGAGATCCTTGTTTTTTCAGAAACTTTTTAGACTCTAAACAATTCAGTTTAAATAACATGATGGAGTTATCTCCAGATCGAATATTTTGGAGACTGTTCTGGTTTACACTCAACATGGTCCAGGATAATAAATCCTGTTGCAAAAATGTGTGAAAACTCTGATATTGATAAGGATATATATCTACACATTTATTTCAAGAGGAGTCGTCTCCAAATCCTTGCAAATGAAGAGGAAAAGGACAGCTCTCTCCTAACATTGTTTTGTTTTTGTTTTAATTCTTGCAGAAATTGGATGCAAAACTGATATCGTCTCTGGGGCATCTGTTGCTTTGCTGCCAAGGTCAGTTCTGCAAGATAACTTCATATTTTTCATGTGGCTGTTTTGTGCTTCAGCTATTTCTCTGGTGTATTAAAAACAAACAGGGTCTTCTCCAGCGTCAAATGATCATGTCCTATTTACTCCTCTGCCTCCTTTTTAACCCTTACAAGTCTTTAAGCCCCAGGAAGATGCCCTCACCCCACCCTGTCCTTAAGCTCCCTGTGCTCCAGCTGCCCAACTGCTGTACTGAGCCAGAGCTGAAGGTCTGTCTGGGGAGACAGGGATTAGGCTGTATTAAATAGAAACCACTGATAAGGTGCAACTGTTATCAATCTCAAAGTGGCAATGACTAAGGTCAAGGATGCATAAAGATTTGTTCCTCTGAGCAGCCATTTGGTTCCAGAATTGGTTAGAAGACAGTGATGGCAGTTGTCGTAGGAGAGTACTGGGTTTTGTTTTGTCCTGGACCTACAGTGGCCTGTCTGTCCTTTTGCAGCTACTGTAGTTTTTTTTTTTTCCCTGTCTTGGCTGTAGGACCCAAATATTGTATACATTAGGAGGTTTTCAGAATGAATTGGGAAATTGTGATGTACCAGATAATTGCAAAATGTAAAGTTTCTGAGCTCACTAGTTAAGTCTTTGCTATTTTGGCTCGGTGCTGTGAGTATTATGGCCAGGGCAGTGGTCATGAGTGAGCTTTGGTTTAGGCGTTTTCATCTTGGAGAAACTGATCTAGTGATCGATATCTACGTACTGATAACCACTGATAGTTAACATAGAGTTTTTCTCTCATGCATATCAAGTTCTGTAAAGAACCAGCTGGAAAGAGCGCTATCGCTGAAATATGGGAAAATAAATCTTGACTTGTGAGTGCATAACACTAGTGCCTGCGTTCCGTGCTTCGGTACCGTATTCTCAGGGCTCTGTACTGCATCAGGTAGCGTTTAAGCAGTCAGGCAAACTTGCTGATGCTGAAAGGTGCTGCTCTCACTCTGATCCCCTTGTTTAAAGAAGCCCAAAAAGTACTTAAAGAGGCTGGAAGAGAAATTTCCCTGTCCAGGAGCCGTAATGCTAATGTGGATAGATATGGAGAAGAGAAGGCTCCAGGGTGATCTTATTGCAGCCTTCCAGTACTTAAAGGGGGCCTACAGGAAAGCTGGAGAGAGACTTTTTACAAGGGCATGTAGTGATAGGACAAGGGGCAATGGCTTTAAACTGAAAGAAGGGAGATTTAGATTAGATCTAAGGAAGAAATTTTTTACATTGAGGGTGTTGAGGCACTGGAACAGGTTGCCCAGAGAAGTTGTGGATGCCCCATCCGTGGACGTGTTCAAGGCCAGGTTGGATGAGGCTTTGGGCAACCTGGTGTAGTGGAGGATTTCTCTGCCCATGGCAGGGGCGTTGGAACTAGATGATCTTTGAGGTCCCTTCCAATCTGAACCATTCTATGATTCTATGACAGGCAGCCTCACCATATAAACGACTATACAGTATCTATACAGTATTGGAAGTGAAGAAGGTAGCTTTGAAAAATGCAAAACAGCTGAGCTTCTGTATGTCCAAATTCCTCTATGCTGCACTGTTGTGTGCTTTTAATGCCCTAGAAGTACAGATGATATTTCAGTTTAGAAGCTCAATACTTTGTCTTTATGACTCTGTAAGCTAAATAAATCCTTTTCTGTTTTATATCTCTAACTTAATGACAAACTTTCTATTGTAATAAGTGCAGCTGTGACAACTTGGGCCTGGAATCTGCGGGATGCTAGAACAACCCTTGGGCAAACAGTGTTGGCTGTTGGTAGAAAGAAAAAGGTATCTGTGGGTCTTCATATGAGTCCAAAAGATGACTCAGTGGTAGAAAGGGCAATTCTAAATTACCCCCTGTTGTGACCTGTAAGAACATATGTGACAGCCAACTTTTTCTGTTTCCAAGTATCAATATGGGGCTCCAAAGAAAACAAAACAAACCCAAACCCAAGAATGAGCCTCAACGAAGTGACATAAAACGTACTAAAATTTAAGCAACTTAATGAGAATTCAAGTGCAATTTCTTTGGCATATTCCCACAATTTAAGTTAATGCAAACAGTAATACTATAAGTAGTTAGAGTTTATTTCTGTCCTCCTGGGACCCAGGAGGAGACCTGTACCTCATTTTTCTTACTATATGGTCAAAACTGTCTAGAAGTGAGAAATAATTTAAAATGCAGGTCATTAAAAATCACATTCCTCTAGTAAAAAATAATAAATCCTCTGAAGAGAAAGGTCTACTGCAATAACTCTAAAGATTTAATATCCTTAAATATCTTAAGGGTAGAAATTGATGACTAGAACAAGGATAAGGTCAATATAACATTGTAAACTCCATGAAATATGTCAATGGGTATGAAAAACGTATCAAATCACTTGCTGACAAATGATGATGGGAGGCTGTGAGCTATTTATTTCCAATGTATTGTGAGCTCCACAGTCTAAAACTTCAATCTTGCCATCACTTAATTGAATTCTGTCTCACTTTACTTCAACCCTTAGCCCATAGTCTTTTAATAGCAGCAATGAAATCTTCCACTTGGTGGATAAGGAATTGGCTGGATGGTCACACTCGAAGAGTTGTGGTCAATGGTTCAATGTCCAAGTGGAGGCCCGTGCCGAGTGGTGTTCCTCAGGGGTCAGTACTGGGGCCAGTGCTATTTAACATCTTCGTTGGTAACACGGACAGTGGGATCGAGTGCACCCTCAGCACGTTTGCAGATGACACCAAGTTGTGTGGTGTTGTGGACACGCTGGAGGGAAGGGATGCCATCCAGAGGGACCTTGACAGGCTGGAGACATGGGCCTGTGAGAACCTCATGAAGTTCAACAAGGCCAACTGCAAGGTCCTGCACGTGTGTCGGGGCAATCCCAAGCACAAGTACAGGCTGGGCGGAGAATGGATTGAGAGCAGCCCTGAGGAAAAGGACTTGGGAGTGCTGGTGGATGAGAAGCTCAACATGAGCCGGCAATGTGCGCTGGCAGCCCAGAAAGCCAACTGTATCCTGGGCTGTATCAAAAGGAGTGTGGCCAGCAGGTCGAGGGAAGTGATTCTGCCCCTCTACTCTGCTCTCGTGAGACCCCACCTGGAATACTGTGTTCAGCTCTGGAGTCCCCAACACAAGAAGGACATGGAGCTGCTGGAGCGAGTCCAGAGGAGGCCACAAAGATGATCCGAGGGCTGTAGCACCTCTGCTATGAAGACAGGCTGAGAGAGTTGGGGCTGTTCAGCCTGGAGAAGAGAAGGCTCCGGGGTGATCTTCTAGCAGCCTTCCAGTACTTAAAGGAGGCCTACAGGAAAGCTGGAGAGGGACTTTTTACAAGGGCATGTAGTGATAGGACAAGGGGCAATGGCTTTAAACTGAAAGAGTAGATTTAGATTAGATCTAAGGAAGAAATTTTTCACTATGAGGGTTGTGAGGCACTGGAAGAAGTTGCCCAGAGAAGTTGTGGATGCCCCATCCCTGGAGGTGTTCAAGGCCAGGTTGGATGAGGCTTTGATCGACCCGGTCTAGTGGCAGGTGTCCTTGTCCGTGGCAGAGAGGTTGGAACTAGATGATCTTTGAGGTCCCTTCCAACCCAAACCATTCTATGATTCTATGATTCCTAATACAAAAATAAAACTTTATGAAAAGACATTGATAAGAGGAACACCTTCCTGTTGAAAAACAGGCCTACTACTAAAGAGACCTTCATTCTGTTGTAGCTGTTACTCTTAAAAATGTTTTCACTAGGATAAACATGCTTTGAACTATACTCTGTTCCTGTGTCTGGCAGCAAAAGAATTTTATTCTCACCCAGAGAATCAAGTTCATTTTAAACCATGCAATTAATTCCTTCATATTCCATAAAAAGACAGTAACACTACCATGCCTCTGCACAGTCCTGCATTACAGTTCTGTACTCCTGTAACATACCCCAACTTGTTGACATAAACTTTTTTGTTGAGCAGGAATGTATGGTAAGCCAGATTTCGTAGCCAGCAGAGTTCAAAAAGCTGGTGATCTGAAAACGATAAGAGCTTTCAAGCCTTGGGATTTATTTCTGAACTACAAAAGAAGGTTTCAGTCATAAAGCTGTTGGGATATGAGGAGAGAGAAGTCTGGTGGGAATGGTCAAAGAGAAGGCCCCTCAGCTCAGTGTTGGTGGTCTTAAAAAGCAGCTTATGGATGAAGGAGAGAAAGGTTGGACATGAAAGTGAATGCACCATATTTGCATTTTATGACAATATGTTAACTATGTCTTGGATGTGCGTTTTAAACAAAGGAGACAGAAGAGCTGGAAGAGTTATAGTTAAGTGGATGCAATAGTCAGTGAAAGCCAAGTCCAAAACAGCTTACACTGATATGAATCCTTTTAGCTCCCAAAGATTTATATGAATTGGTTTCTTACACTTTTGGGTTCTTTATTAGGATTATAGGGTTATTATAATAATAATAGACTGCATAAGCAATAATCATAATGTATTATTAACAAGAATATTTCATGTATTGTCTTTTCCTTGTTATTTTTCTCTTATTCACTCCCAGATTTTGCAAACATTACCATATTATCACTACTTTTATTTTGTAGAACAGTAATGCTTGAAAGCTCTCAAACCAGGATTACGCATCAACTAGACTGAAGCAATGGACACACATTGACCTCACTCCAGGTTGCTTAAAATCAAATGCAAAATGCAAAACATCAGGTGAATTTAATGTACAAATGCTTGGAAAATATGACAAAACATGAAACAGCTCTAGGGCTATAGAGCTGGGGACAAAGCTGGGGACTGACTGAGCCAGGGAGCAGCTTTGCCGTGAAGGACTTGGGGGTCCAGGTAGACAGCCAGGTTTGAGCATGCATCAGCAGTGTGCCCCAGGGAAATGGAGGCTGAGCACATACTAGGTGGTACTAACAAGAGTTAGCTGTAGACCACAAGAAGTGATTCTGCTTCTCCAGTAATGCTTGTGAAGCCATGTCTAAAACAGTGTGTCTGGTTTTGGGCCCCTGAATACAGAAGAAATATGGACAAACTGAAGTGAATGTAGTGAAAGGTCATTACGATGATTTATTTGGGTGATATGATGTACAAAGAGAGTCCGAGAAAGCTGGGTTTCTTCAGCCTTAAGAAGAGAAAGTTTAGGAGAGATCTTATTGCTCTCTGTAACTGCCTAACAAAAGCCTGCAGAAGAGACAGGGTCAGACACAGCTCAGAGGTGCACAAGGGAAGGATGAGAAGTGATGGACACAGGTTGGAACATAGGAAATTCCAAGTAGGTGGAAGGAAAAAAAAAAAAAAATCACCATGAAGCTGGTCAACACGGGGACATGGATACAGGTAGGTCGTGGAATTTTGATTTCTTGGACATGCTCAAAACTTGACTGTATGAGTCTCTGAGCAGCCTGAGCTAAGTTAGAAGTTAGCCTGGCTTTGAGCTGCAGGTTGTACTAGATGTCCTCTAGAGGTCCCTTCCAAACTGAATTATTATCTGAATCTGTAATTTTCTGGTTTTCATTTATATTAAAGCCCCTTTTACCCCAATTCTTGCGGTGTTACAGGGCTTTCAAGTAAGTGCAAATAAATAAATAAAATATTTGTAAAAGTAAATGAAATGGTTAAACTACAGTGCTGCAGCAGAGCAAACAAGAATCGGGTCCATTGAATCTCAGATTTGGCCATGAGTGGCCGTCAGCCAGAGTCACTGCACTGGGCAAACTGCTGTCTGGAGAAAACGGCCCACCCTTTCAACTGGAGAAGTTCGTGCCTGCTTGAAATGGGAAAATTCACTCATCCCACATGCTGGAGTATACGCCAGTGCTGGTTACATCAGTGTCCAATGGGACTAAGCCCCATATCAAGAAAATCCACTCATAAACACGACATTTTTTTTAAAACCTTCCTCTTTCTTGGCCAGTAGCTCCTCGAGGGAACTGCACAGGGAGTTGTATGAAAACTCCCGCGTCCCGGTTAGGACAACCTGACCTATTGTGTGTGTTGTGTTGGGAGTGAAGGGAGAGGGCTGACAAGAGCAGGTGACATAATGTACATGTCTGTCTCTCCACTAAAGAAATAAGCTGTCACACCACCTCTCCCTGCCCTTCCTGGGAGAAGCGCTTTGAGCACACGAGAGAATTCTTCATTTACCGCCAAGCTTTTGCGTTCCTTCAAAACTGCTCTAGCATCTACCTCGTAAATGAGGGAAGTTAATTGAAAACTGCTCTCCGCACGCAGAGCCTGACACTGGGGGAGTATTGTCTCTCCGTGCTGTAGTGATTTGATTGGGGCTGCTGTCAGATGTTATATATGTTATGTTCAACTCGGCGCCGAAAAACAGCCTTTGCCATTTGCCCTGTTTTCGCAGACAGGGAAGCTCAGGCCATTGTTCCTGATTTGTTTTCAGTTGCTGCAGTCTTCGTGCTGATAATTTAACAGCCTATAACTTAGATGAGGATAACAAGAATATCTCTTTGGAATAATACAGAGCAAAGGCACACGAAAGGATAATTAATTCTAGTTTCATAGTACGGTGTGCATCCTGATTTATCTGTTGCAACAGCCATTTACTCTGTAAAGTTCAGTAGTAATTTTGCAGTATGTATGGGCTTGCTCCAGTGTCCCATAAATTGAAAATATCCTTTTGGCTTCAGCAGACTTTGGGTTCAGTTTTGTCACAATTCTCATCTCGGGATCTCAGAGTGTTTTGTAATTACACCTGAATAAATCCTCGCCGTGTGTCACTCGCTGTCCTCCACGTAACTATTCGTTTTCTCCAGAGGGCAAGGTAGAATTTGGAGGCAGAGAAGGAGAGAGAAATGCAAAGCTGGCCGTAGCTCCGTGCTAGGGAAGAGCAGCCTTTCCTGCGAGCCCGTGGGCAAAACCAGCGCCTGCCTACTCGCACGCCCTGGTCCCCGATGGACCTGCACTTTCTTTCAGGACTATAAAAGTCTGCATTGATTTAAAAAGAAGAGAAATCTGAGATATGCTTATTCTTACCCTTATTCCATTTGGCTGTGGCGTGTGTGTAACACGACTTAGAAAGAGAGCTACTTTTTTTTAATGCAGATACAGCACCGTTTTAAGGTGTCGTGGAGCCTCTGTTTTGAGGGAACGTTAGGAGCAGTGTTACTACAAAGTTATTGCCATTTCCTGCAGCTTGTACAATGTGTGAATATGCTTAAAAAGAAGGGAGCAAAATAATTGGTACAAGTGTTATCAAAACAAACTAGGAATAAGTTTCACTTTGCAATAAAGACAAAGAGCAAAGGACCAGAAGGTTAAAGAAATAAGAGCACTTCAACATTTTTATTTTCAAAAGAGATATGGGCTCTTTGGGTGGAAATCGTGTCAACTATCTCATTTGTGTTGGCTTTGCTTTTGTTTTCAGACTGAGAAGGGGAGATGTTCCAGACATCGAAGATTCACTTTCTTCTTCTACATTGAAAAAATTACATCCCCCAAGTTTTAAATACAAGGAAAAAACAGTCATAAACCTGCTAGGGTTGTTTTTTTTTTCAGATCCTACAAATCCACAAATATTTTGAGGGTTACAAATCCTTGAAATAGGTTTCTGTTAGGCCAGGTAGGCTAGCAGTGCCTTGCTGTGCACATTTCTGGCATGTATTGCTGTCTTATGGTTGTGAATCTGAAAGCTCTTACGGTCCCTCCAGGGAGTCTCCCAGATTATCCGTTCAGTTATTTCCAGTAACTGTTTGTTTGTTTATTTTACTTTAGGATTAACTCAGTTCCTTCTCTTCCTATTTTTCTTATAGTCCAGAAATATCCGTATTCATTAGCGTGTTCCCAATCCTTGGTTTGTTCCTTTTAGGGGTTAAGTCACCCGTGTCATGTTATAAGAGTTTCAGTCCTTCTCAGTTTTCCCCTTTGTCTCCATACAGCTGCACCAGCCACAAGCATCGCCTGATCGAGACCATTCAACCCTCCTTGTTTAAATTCAACAGCAGTCCGGGTGCCTCTGCCCTTTGGAGCGGTGAATCCTGCTGGCTGACACCACTCCAGAGGAAGAAGAAATTTTCCTCTTGGCCAAGTGCTCTCTTATTCTTTTAACGTAGGGTCGTGTAAAGAGGAAAGACTGACATGAGTTTTGTTATTATTCTGCCCGCTTGGGTAGGATACAGAGTCCCTTCTCAGCGCGGAGCCCTGGCTGTGCTAGGCACTGTATACATATATATGTGAGGACAAGTCCCAGCCTTGAAAATCTCACCCTTTTTGAAACTCAAAACCACAAAAGATGTGGGAAAATGTTTCTGTAAACAAATAGGGTGATTATCATTGCGTGTAAACTCGATTTCTTCCTTCAGCTCGATGAAAGCCAGCCCTGTGAAGGGTCAGGAGGGAAGGCAGCTCAGATTTCTCCCGCTTGTGGAGGTGGGGATGGACCATGATGCTAAGCTGTTGCATGAAAGCCTTTCTGCTGTTGTGCCTGTCACCTGCAGCCTGGCACGATGGTGTTCCTCCCACCCCCCCCACCCTGTACCCCTTCCCCTCGCCCTCCCTTGTGTCTCTTCTACAGGGTCACAAAGGGATGGAGGGGCCTCGGTGCTGCCTGGTTGCACAGTGGGATGGAGGGGGTCAGCTCTGCCAGTCTCACGTTCATGGGCACATCGAGGCCAGGGTCTGTTGTTCTCGAAGAACCCTCCTCTGGTTTTTGGCCCTTTGGCACCAGAGGGATCAACTGCCTGGCATCTTACTGCTGCTAGAAGGGCCAAAAATGCTTTTGGCCCATCGATGGGGTCAGTGCGTGTTGATGAGCCCACTTATTTGTAAAGCGGTGGGCAGAGCGGTGGGGTATCACGCAGAAAGGAGTGGAAGAAAAAGAGGAAAGGGGGGAGGACTGATGGAGAGGGCATTATGTACCAAGTTTGTTATTGGCAAAGGGGGAACACACAAGACAAGAATTTTTTTTTTTTTTTTCTAATTAAAATCTTAACAGGCTAACGAATGCCCAACACACAGTTAGTAGTAGTACAAGTCCAATACACAACTATTCCCAGTTCACATTATGGACCTCCAGCCTGTGCCCACATCCCAGCCTGTCCTTGTCCCCATGGCCCTGCCTCGCCCGGGGCTATGTCTGACCCCAGTTTGTTCACTGCAGGTGAACGGTTTATCACCCTGAAGTCTCTGGTGTCCTCCTGTGCCTGTGCTTCTCTGGGCTGCATCCCATGTCCCCACTTCGGAGGCTTCTGCTGTCCTCCTGTGTAACTATGCTGGGTTATAAATGTGCCATAATATGCAGACTATCAGCTCATTAGTGTTAGCTATAAAAAAACGATCGTGCCATATGGTTATGTCATACGATTCCGCCACCTGATTTTGCTCAGTTCTAGAGCTAAGCAAAAGTTGAGCAAATTAGGTAATAGCCACCTGGACATTAAGAAATTGCTGTCATGGGTAAACAAGATAAAACATCATTCCAGGTGGGCCAAAACAAGTCTGACATGCCCTGAGGTGTTGCTGGGTTAGTACAAAGCCTGCAGATTGTCCCTGGCCACAGCACGGTGCTTCCTGGGCTAGGAGGCTACGGGTCGGGAGCACAGGGCTGGAGGGGAGAGAGGGACACTTCTGGGAGAGCAGAGGGAGAAGGGAGGTTTGGCAAAGAGCCACCCAGTGAAAGCAAAACATCCCTTGCCTGAAGGCAACCCTGTGCCCAAGGGACGCAGGGCTGGAGCATACGGTGGGATCCTGGTGTCTCTTCTCCAGTTACAGCTGAAAAGAGCTGAACAAGCTGGTGGTAGGATGGCTGTTAGAGGGATGGTGCTCTCAAAGACTCCTCCACCATCCAGGCCTGGTGAGAAGTGGTGGCCTCCAGCCAGGAGTTTTCCTGAGTACTTTTTCCATGCCCCAGCTATTTCTGTTCAGTAGTTCCCGAGATGTGTGTCACACGGCTGGCGATGCTGCCTCCCAATTGCTGCATCGATGAGAGAGAGGGTGCCAAACACGATGAACTTTCATAAGCCCTTGTGTTAAAAACCACATCTTTGCCCTATTTCTCCCTGGAAAAATATGCATATGGTGGATGTCCTCTCCAGAGGACATCTCTGGAGAGAGATGTCTTTCATCCCCTCTTTACCAGACAGGATTATTTTGGAGTACCAAAGGTCTTTCAGACCTCTGGAAGGACATCCTTCAGTACTGTCTGAAAACCACATACCAAACTTTTGCTTCTTTATCTAGTAAAAGGGGAAAATATTTGTTTCTGAATAGATACATCGTCAGTCAACTCCAAGGTGAGGAACCCTGAGAGATTTTAACAAGCTGGTGGTGCAAAATAGCAATTAGAATTAATTTAAAATTAAAAACTCTTCACATGGTGGAGGAAGGAGAATGGCATACAGGAGCATGCTGTAAACTGTACAAGATTCTGCCCACTTTGTAGATATATACACAGTATGTTCCATAGTTTTGGGGATATTTTAGTGAGTTAAGAGTGTGGAGTCACTGTCCTCCTTCAATTTACCTAAAGCTGTCTGAGAAGAAGAAATATCTCACGAGAGGTTCATAGGTCTTTGAGAGGGAATCCTAAACGAAGGTGGTGAAATCAGGAATGAGCCATGGGATAACTAACTGTGTGAGGCAATTAAAATAGAAAATTATCCCAGGCATCCATAATATAGGTTTCAAAATTGCTTTAGAAGCGTGTGTTGAGTGGCACGTCATTTGTATTCAGTTCTCTCAATATCTCACCTGTTTCTCTGCACGAAGTTTGGGCAAAATTCAACCCAAGTAATTGAACCCTTTGTTTCTAAAGCATGTTTTTGTTTGGTTGTGTTTATGTTCACACTTTGCCTTACACTATTGTGTAGTGTGCTAGTAAAATGTTAAAAAGCCATTGCAGTCCACCTGCTGAGCTTTGTGGCGTTAATTGCTTTTTCTAGGCAAACTTTTATTCAATATCTGACAGTAGCTGTTAGACCCCTTTCTCAGTGCCAGACTGCATCAGAGGGCCTTCAGCCTGTTTCTGTGTCCTCCAGGAGGGCTGCATGAGATCTCCTATGGCAGGTGGCTTCTCCTTGCACCAGCACATCTGAGCAAACAGTTCTGACTGCCCCCGTGTGAAATCCACCACTGGCTGACTAATGATCATAATAAAGGTAGGATTTTGCCTCCTTTTTAATTATTATTAGCCTTCCTGACTTTACTTGTTATAAGCTCAGGGGAGGTTCTCTTTGATTTGGTAGTAAGTGTGCTTCAAATGCTGGTATTACCACAGGGTTTGGGTGCCTTAAGGCAAAATCACAGCTCCAAGTAATGCAGCTGTAGATCTGCCACATCTCTCGTGGCCTTACGCAATTATGAACTTGGACATGACATATGTTGATCTGAAAACTGTGGAAATTAAACCATCTCATGGGCACCTTTCTCAGGAAAGAAAAAGCTTGTTGAGTCTAGTTGCATTTATGACTACATACATAGCCTTTCGATCGTGTCTGACCCCCTCCAGTCGTAACTCCCAGAACTGCACAGGTGGCTCTGTTTGGGATCAAATTCAGAGACATTGTCCCATTTTTGGATAAGGCACTGTACTGGTCAGAGCACTGCGCTGGCAGCTTGGGTTCCTGAGTCCTACCATAGCCCAACTTCCATGCACAATGGATGCAACTTCCCAGCGTTTCTGAGCCTCCTCAGCTTTGCCAACGCAGTGCGACCAGAAAAAACGACTCATGTTCTTGCACCCGAAACTCGTGAGATGCACCTAAAATGTATTTAAAACTATAGATGTATGCACACACATGGAGTTGTTTCATATGCATTTATTGTTATTTTAACTTCTGATCTCCCAGGATCAGATGGTACCATCTTTTTAATTCTATGATTTCAGGCTTTATTAAAAATACAATTTATCCAAGTTTCAGGATAAAACTGTGAGCCTTGGCTGCTCCTTCTGTACAATGACGTTTGTCTCTCCAGATTTATTAATGCTGGTAGATGATTTTGAGGTCTGTGGCAAGAGCTAAGTAACCAAAAATTGGCATCAGCATTATTAATTACTTCCCTCAGCTAATGAAATAATTATGCAATCAGAACTATGCAATTCTGTGCTGAAATTATGGGAATTTTCCCCCACATATCTAAATACAGAATTTCAGATGACCTGTACATTCTCTAAAGAGGTCAGACAGGTGAATCAGGCCCTTTGGTCCTTAAAAACTGGAAATACTATTTTCAAAATTAAAATTCAGCACGATTAACAATAAAAATACAGTTTACAAAGTAATTCTGGCCAATCTAGTGATTTTAGTATTGTGGTAATAATATTTGATATATTTCTTAGAAGCTTAATTTTCTGCAGTCTTGTGAATGCAACAAAACCTTGTCATTTGTTAGAAGAAGGCTTCTCCCTCTGACAGAAAGTATGAAATCTACAGACCCAAACCAAGTAAAAATGTCACCATCTTTTATATCAACGCTTCATGATAATTTAAGAAATGCCTTGATTTTAGACTCAACTCAAGAATTCCGAAGACTTGAGATAAGCCACATGGTTAAAATTGTTCCCCCTCCTCCACCAGAGAAGTATAGTTCAAAACCCTAGAAAGAAAAAGAAAAACCAGAAACTTCTATAAATTCTGGCAAAACAGATGAATTTTTTTTTTCAGTTATATATTTTTTTTTCTGCCTGCCCTCTTTCTTTTCTCATGAATATGAGACATAAGGAAAATGAAATATCTGCTGTTTAATGCTCTACCTCTCTCCCAATAAACATACAATTGTAATAAAAAACATCTGTCATGCTTCCCTATGAAGAGCAGAGCTTAGATATAAAAAGACTGATTGCCTGCATCTGATTTCATTTTCATAGGAATATGGAGACATCAAAAATGCTTCGTAACCTGCAATCTATTTGCTTAATTTCAATTAGAGCCTCATCCATCAAACACAGCGTAGCTCTTGAGAGGGGACAGATCAAAACCTGGTCATCACGAATGCGCTGAGCTTTGCCCACGTGATGTCAGTGGTTCCCACACGGCTTTTCTTATGCCTCAGGTTTCTTCCAGGACAGTGTCCCTGACTTCCAAATCCAAGCGTCAGCCAACCAGCTCTCAGTGCCCAGATTGAGTAATGTGCAAATTAAGGATTTGGATCTGATTCTATTCCTTCCGCAATAAATGGCAACGCTCCCCAGTTGGAGAAAGGTCCTCTACGTTACTTTACCAGCTGATTGTGATCCACGTAGGATTGCGCAGAAAGAATTGCCAGATAATTCGTAATGCCACAGAGCCCTTGTCTTACTGGAAGGCTTTTCATCGTCACGCATTCAACGTTAATCCTAGCCATAAATTTGCACGGCTTGTAATTGATGCATTAGTAACTGGAATGGCTGGGTGGCAAGTTTGTAAGTCATAAATGGTGGCAGCTTAAGGCTGAAGAGTTTCAGGCTCCGGCTAGACAGCTGGGTCATTCATCCTAGTCAGCTCACTCCAATAATCTCGCTCATGGATGTAACAATAATTAGGAACAAGGAACAGAATCATAGAATCATAGAATGGTTCGGGTTGCAAGGGACCTCAAAGATCTTCTAGTTCCAACCCCCCTGCCATGGGCAGGGAAAAATAAATCATCTGATAACTCCTGGCAGCTAGACTAAGGGACAAACAGAGAAGGTTTATATTTACTGAGGCAAGCTCCAAATTAAGCAAAACAGAGAACAGAACATCCAGGAGGTGTAACTCTGACTTGGGGATGCAGGCGCCACAAGGACCACGAGCGGATGATTGTGCCTTGCCTTTTTTTTAAGACTCCAGATTTTTTTGCAGTACAGAGTGGTCCCTCTTACAACCTGGGCAGAGTGATTCGTGCCAGCTCTTTGAGGCACTCTTATCTATCACGGTTGGTGGGACTCTCTTGTGGAGTTCGGCACGGTGACCGCACTCTGACAGACACCTTGTTCTCGCCTGATATATTCTCTGCCGTATCCTTGAGCTCTTCAAAAGAATCATTTCTCGGGTGGAAAAGAGGCTTCTGGGAATCCTTTGCGCTGCTTTGGCTCTGTGCTTGGGATAAAAAGTATGAGTCAGCCAGGAGCAGTCCAGACGTTTTCCCTCCGGCTCAGAACTGAGTCTGGAGTCCGGTTTCTGCGAGGAGAGGGTTACAGACACGCTGGGTTCCTCCTTCATTTTCAGGTTTAGGTAGTGAGTAGCTCTCTGGTCTGCTTTACTTTGTTTGCCTGAACCAACCTTCCCTAGAAAGGTTATTAAAGACAATGCAAGTACCTTCTGTAATTTCATATTAATCAATTAAGCATGAGCTGTCCAATAAAGGAATTGACTGCTTAAAGTTCCAAAGCCTATGGGGAGAGAGGAGGTTTTTAAATAATTTTATTTTATATTTCATGACGCGGTGGGGGGAGAAAAACAAAACCGAGCACATTGGAAGGTTTGCCCAAAACTCATGTTTTGATAGCAGCCCCTAGGTTCCTAATTCATTTAGAAGCTCACAGAATCTCCCCAATATGTTTAGACCAAATCTATCTCATCAGTTTTGCAGCCGTGATGTTGTTCATAGATTTACTACTCAAATATTAAACCTGACTTTAGAACAACTGCATTCACTTAGTATCTAATGTAAATGATATGAAAAAAAAAAAAACCAACACCTTTTATGGCACAAAGGACAAGACATTTAAGCAGAATATTTTAAAAACAGGCACACCCCAAAGAAACTCCCAATCAGACTACAAATGACATTGGGACCTGAAGAACCTCTATGCTTATTCTTCAGATCCTCCGGCCTGCATGGTCTTCTTGATAGGACTGTATTTAGCCTTTATGCAAAAAATTTTCTATAATTTTACTTAAGCAGCAAATAAATAGTTACCCCATTTGGGATTTCTTTTTTTTTTTTTTCTTTTTCATGCTTTTTCAGTAGCATAATGAATGGAGGAGCACGGACTGACAGCCAGTCTCTTTTGTTTCACTCATTTGCTGTGGATTCCTCTGAATGAACCTCACATTTTTATGATCCTAAGTCAGGAACAATTTGGCTGTTTCTCACTGTAGCCGCACGTGCCTTAAAATCAAGAGAAGAATCAGGCATGCTTTGTATATTTTTCTCCCGAAAACTCTATGGATACGGAGGTGTCTGTTTTCAATGAGAGTGGAAATTCCAGTATCAAGCAGTTTATCTTAAATCCCCGGCTCGCTGCAGCCAATACCGTACAAATTGAACACTCGCCCATCTATTTTTGATACAGCCTGAACAAAGGTGCTGCCCGTGAACCTGCAGGTTTGTTCCCTGCCCCGTGCCTTCCATTGCCCTTGCACCTGGAAAGGAGATTGCAAGTGGCCGGGGCCGCGGTGTTTGGCCAAATTCCATGCAGGATGTAGCGGGGGGGACATCAGCAAACAGACTCTGCTGGGTCTGCCGGGTGGTTGTGTAAAAGTCCTTCATTGTGAGTAAGTCATTCTGCAGGTTCCCAACACGGAAAGTATCTTTAGGCTATTCTACAACAGAAGGAAATTCCTTGGCGTATTGCATCTTTTCCTGAAAAACAAAAACATTGGTGGAATGCCTTCTTCATCCCCTGTGTTACAATGTCCTGATTTCCTATCTGCAGCGATATTAGCTTCATAATCATATAAAAATAATTTTATAAATGTCCATACCTACTGTCTACATCCTGAAGAAAAGTTGGTAAAGCACAGAAAGAATTTATTCTTCTCCAATTCTTTCTCACTCACGTTTATTCTTCTGGTTTCCCTTTTCTCGTCCTCACATCCCACTTTCTTTTCACTATTCTTTTTATTATCTCTGTTCCTTGAAAACATTTTCTTCCCAAATAAAAACAACAACAAAAAATCAACCCACAGTGGTCTTCTGCATTTATCTTCTGTCCTTTGTTAAAGGGAATTGGAGCAGGGGGTGGTCTTGGGCCGCTCTCCAGGAAAGAAGGGGGATGAGAGGCTCTGTCCTGCCAAGGACTGAAGCAGTCCCCAACCTTCTCTTTAACAGCACCTATCATATTCCTTTCCACCTCTCAAGGAGTAAGCACTTTTATAGATAAATTACTCGTTATTTACCTAGGGAGTGTGTGTATGGCAACTGGCATGAACAGTTTGGAAATGTCAGTTTAGATGTCAGTGTTCCTGTACGTGTTCATTCACACGAATGACCTAGGTGACCTCCCCATGAGCTGATTCTTCAAGGTTTGAAGGTTTGTTGCAAACAAACTTCCTGTTAAACAAGGTAAGTGGATGGTATCTGCACATTCCATTGCTTGTTTAGGTACATCAAAGTGGATTCGACTCCCCTCCCCCCGTTATTTCACAAGACTTTCTTTTGCACTTTCCTGTTTCATGGAGGACCCTCCGGACCAGAAAAAGAAGCAGAGACAGAACCATGAGATGGAGATGCAGTGAGACAAGGGGCTTTGCCAGCTCAGAGCCAGGAAAGGGAAGCTGCCTAAAATGCTTTTCTTTTTCTCTTGGTTTGTTTTTTTTTGAATCAGGGTTAAGGTGAACTAAGTGATGGTGGAGTGAGGCCCCACCTTTCCCTGCCTGATCTCCAAGATCCAATTACTCTCTCCTTCGTGGTTCAGGGGAGCCCGCAGTGAGCCTCGTGCCTGCCTGCTGCCTTCAGCTATGAACCTGCCCAGGAGCCCAGCAAAACATCACAATCTGCAGAGCTCAGACCTTATTCTTGGGAAAGATTTGCTGGAAAACACCAGGTCAAGCGTGGACTAGCATCACTTCAGAAGAGATTCAGCGACCAAACCGCTGCAAAGAGTAGCTGAGCCAAGTCTTCCTTTCTTCTTTTTTAAAAAGTGTTTGGGAAAATCCGTGCCCTTGCTGGAGAAGCCATCAGGGGCACGACTCTGGCACTGATGGCTCTGACTTCACCTGCCTCTGCAAATGAGTCACGGAGCGTTATAAAAAGCAAGGACCTGCCAAGTCTCATTTCTTGGAACTGAGTGGAAATTTCAGCAAACAGCTGCTCTTTCGTTCGTTTATACTTTTGCTCTGCGGGTTTCTTGGAGAGGGCCTGGAATCACAGAAACTTCATAGCATAAAGGACCTGTTGCTTTGTTTAGAAAACTGGAGCTCAGCCCTGGAAATGGCTGTGTGTTTGGTCTAGATCTGATTTTGATCTTTGTGAGGAATCTTGGTGAAGCCTGGAAGGAGACTTGGGAACATAATTCAGCAGGTTTGTTAGTCTTTCAGGATTGGCAATTCAATCCTATCAAAAATCAGGATCGGAACCTCAAAAATCAGATTAGCTCTCCTCTGTACTACCTGAGGGGGGTGTGTGTGTGTGTTCTTTTCATCTCGCTGATGCTGTTGAAAGATTTATGTTTCCTAGCTTTTTTCTGGAGTCCTAAAAGACAAAAACTTACTTGAAAGTGAAATCAGTGGAAACTGAGATTCTCAGGGAACAGTCCCATTTTAGGAGTTGGTAGCTCGTTATAGAAGTCACGACCATGGCAACAGCGTAGCGCCAGGACTTTGGCTACCTGTAGGCACGCCAATAGATCCGTGCATGGGACTATTCCCTCGTGCCGCGTGAAAGCCAGGTGTGAGTTGTCAGGGTCGGGAGGAACGTGATGCCAGATGGAAACAACAGAAACAGCTGGGAGATTTCATCTGGGATTTCCAGTGAGGATGGGAGACTTATTCTTGTAGCCGAATTGTTCCTAAAGGTGGTTTAGATACACCTAATCGGGGAAGGATTTTGCTCTGGAGCATTGGTAGGTTTTGTGTGTGGCTTTTTTTTTTCTTTTTTTTTTTTTTCTTTTTTCTTTTTTTTCTTTATCTTTTTCTTTCCTTTTTCTTTTTTCTTTTCTTTTTTCTTTATCTTTTTTCTTTCCTTTTTCTTTTTTTTTCTTTTTTCTTTTTTCTTTTATCTTTTTTCTTTCCTTTTTCTTTTTTCTTTCTTTTTTCTTTTTTCTTTTATCTTTTTTCTTTCTTTTTCTTTTTTCTTTTTTTCTTTATTTTTTCTTTTTTCTTTTCCTTTTTTTTCATTCTTTTTCTTTTTTATTTTTTTTCCTTTTTTTTAAATTCTTTTTCTTTTTTCTTATTTTTTCTTTTCCTTTTTTTAAAGTTTGTTTTTTCTTTTTTTTTTTTTTCCGGGGAGCCACTTTTTTTTTCTTTTTTTTTCTTTTTTCTTTTTTTTTCTTTTTTTTTTTTCCGGGGAGCCGCTTTTTTTTCCTTTTTCTTTTTTTTTTCTTTTTTTTTTTTTTCGGGGAGCCGCTTTTTTTTCCTTTTTTTTTTTTTTCTTTTTTTTTTTTTTTTTTCCGGGGAGCCGCTTTTTTTCCTTTTTTTGTCTTTTTTTTTTTTCTTTTTTAGTTTTTTCTCTTTTTTTTTTCCTTTTTTTTTTTTTTTTTTTTTTTTCCCGGGGGTTCCGCGCTGCCCGGCCGCGGGCTGGGGCGGCGGGGCCGTGGCGGGGCGGCGGACCGGCAGAGGGAGCTCCGCTCCGCTCCGTTCCGCCCCGCTCCGCCGCCGCTCCCGCTGACCGGCGCCCTCCCCGCGCCGCTCCGGCACTTTTGTTGGCAGCGCGGTGCAGAGACCCCGCGCCCGCCCCTGCCCGGAGCACCACGACGGCGGCGGCGGCGGCGCTGGGCAGCCCGGACCGCCCCGCGCGGAGCATTGCGGCCGCCGCTCGCCGCCCCCACCGGTACCGGAGCTCCGCGGGAGGAGGACGCCCGGGAAGGTAAGGGGCTGGCGGGGAGGGATTTCCCCCCGTCGTCGAGCCCCGCTTTTGTTCCGCCTCCCTCAAAGCCGCCCGGGCAACCGCCCGGCTCCGAAACATGGCGAATCACGGGGCGTTCGCCCCAGCCTCCCGCCGGTCCCGCCGGCGCGGGCTGGGCGGGCGCTGCCGCCGTCCTCCGCTCGGGCAGGGGCCGCTGGAAAACTCCCTGCCGGGCTCCCCGGGCTGGGCACGGGTCGGCGCTGCCCTGCTCTGCCCTGCCGCGGCGGCTGGGCACGGCGCTCCCTGCTGCAGCCTTTGCCCGCCGCCGGGGCTTGATGGACGCGTAGCTCTCCGTGTGTGCTCGTGTGTACGTATAAGTGAACGTATATATATATTTTTTTTTTCTTCCTTTGCGGGAAGGCGAGCTGCCGCCGCCACACCTGCCCGCACCTTGCCCGCCGGGCTCCCACCGGCAGCGCGCCGCGGCCCCGGGCGAGGATCCCCGGAAAGGGCAACGTGTGTGTGGCTGTGCCCTCCTCCTCTTCCTCCTCCTCCTCCCATCTCACCTTTTACCAGGTGACTTGGCTTTCTGTCCTTATTGTGGTGTTTTTTCCCCGGCGGTTAAGCTGCCTTTTCCACAGGTGGCATGTGTTGTTGGTAGCCGGCGAAGGGCGGCTTTCAGGTGGGATAATCCTGTTGCATGCCCGCGTTTCTGTGGCTGTCTTCCTCCGCTGCTCAGTCCTTTCCCTCTAGCTGCCAACTTTCCCTTCCTCTTTCCGCCCCTCTCATCGCCATGACTGCGCTCCCCTGCGTGTCGCAGCGGTGCACGAAGGATGACCTGGGCATGCAGTGGAAAACAGGTTTGAGGCATTTTGTGGCATGATGTGAGGTGCTCCTGCCCCCTGTAACCTCAGTAGGGCTGTGCTGTATCCATGGAAAGCGAGACAGTGGCAGCTTCCACTAAACCCTAGTTTCAAGCCAGCTAGTAGCGGGGAAGAGAAGAAAGGTGGAACAAGTTTTTCTTAAGGATGTTGTTTGGGAATCAACCCTCCCACTCAAAAACCATGCTTTGCCTCAGCTCGTGGTTCTCGTACCCGCCGGAGTTGCAGACATGCAGCAGGATGATCTGTGGTGGAGTCTGCTTTGTTTACTTAAAGTGAAGTACTGAAGATAAAAGTATTGGTGCTCTGTGGTGTGTCTGCTGAAATATTAACCAAACGGTGGATCTCGTGTTTCTTTGCAGGGTAGATTATATTTTAATTGTGCTTCTCCTTTGTCATCAAAAATGTGGTCCTCCTCCCTTCCTATCAACCGTCTTTCTTCTCGTTTGTGATTGTGCAATGTCTATATGTCAGCTACAAAAAAAGCTTACGGAGAGAACATAAAAATGACAATTTTTCCATAAAAATGGAAATACTGAATCAGCATTGTGTGACCAGTCTCCTTTCCACGGAGTACCCATGGAGACGCTGCAACCCGTGCCCTCTGAGAAGTGGTCCTATCCTAGGTTGGGGCTGAAATGGATCCGTCGTTTCTTCTTGGTGAGCAGTGGGGACTGCAAAGAGCTTACAGGGTTTCCAAGGTGTAAGGGAGACACATTGTATCCCACCTTGATTCACAGTTCACAGCGAGTGTAGCGTTATTAGCATACAGGTAATGAGATACTGTGCTCAAGGCTCCACGTAAGCAGGTTGGGGCTGCTGCTGGCTTTTACTGGGCGGGGAAGGGGGGCTGTGGAAATGTAAGTGGCTTTGGATTTGTATCGTCCAGCTGGCTTGTGTTGTCACACACTCACACAACGGCTGCAGTATTGAGTGATGCTTTCTCACAGCTCAGAATGAACGTTTTTGATTGCCTGTAGTTTTGAAAGCAGCCAGAGCATCCTGTTAGATGTAATTGGAGGGAGGTAACACCCCACAAGCAAGAACACCCAATAGCAATTTGGTGCCAAGTTCCATATAGTGATAGTATAGAGTGCAAGATTGATCTAAAAATACTGACTTCTGCTGTGAAATGCACAGACGGAAAAAAATACAGAAGTTTTGTACTTGACGACAACTAAATTCATGAAATATGATTGATTTTCTTTCTGTCTGTAGTCTAGCTGTAAATGGCAAATCACTCACATTTACTACTGCATTTTTTCCCCCTGTGGTTGAAAGCTTATTAAAATCTAAACATCTGAAGTCGAATAATTGGTGCCCTGGGGGTCAAAATAGATTAAATATATAAGAACTTTTTTCTTCAGCTACTGCAGTGAAATAACAGAAGACTTCAAGTCCAAACAATGAAGACTACACTAATAAAGTACTTGCTACCTTTGATTTCAGTGTCTAGCACTTGCTTCTCTTACACCCCTAATTATGATTCCTGCGTCACCCTGTCTTCTTGAGTGGTGAATGACTGGTCAAAGGTACCAGTTTTTCTTGAAGATGCAGCTTTCAGCTGTGCCAGACAGAAAAGTAGACCCTTTCTTTGGTCAGTGACCCCTCCAAATTCTCTCTGCTCTGGGGCTGGTGGCCAGAGAGGATGGACATTTAACACCTCAGAGCTGGCTTGCTTATGAGACAGAGTGTGCAGCCCAATGCTGATAACTCCTTTCAAAGAGAAGTGGAAAAGTGCTTTGCTTGTGTCTGTGTTTTCTGCATGCGGGTAGTTTTGTTTCTCACGTTTCCCTTGAAACCAGGATTTCTTCTTGCTTTCTCACTTAACAGCATCTGGTTCTGTGTCCCCTTTGTCCATGTGGATTCAGAGTTTGTGTCGTTCTAGTCCTGAGCTGGTTCTCAAGGCTAATAGACAGCTCGTGACTAGATGGCTTGTAACTGATTCTGAAGCCTCAGTATTTTTGTGCTACAGAGAGCAGCATGATGCCTGGAATACCCTTTTCCTCATAGTAGGGCCATACTTACACAATAGCTGCTAAAACTGTAAGTCACTAAAAATACCATCTGTAACTAAACTAGCAGTGCAGTTATATATGTTGAATTATCACATTTGGGTAGAAAAAAAAGGACTGAGAGGTTAATTTCTTGTTCTTAGTGCCAGTTCTCTGTTTTTTCCAATATTAAATGCTTCGTGTTACCAGAAACCGGAATCCTTGCTTTCAGGGAGAGTTATAACTGCTGCCATTTCATCTCAACTCCGGAGTTAGACTCTGATTCATCCCTTTCATTTATTCATCCAACACACTGATATTCTCGTAGTTTCGTACAGATCTTGATACCCAGGGATTCCAGTTTCCCACCCTAGGTGAGATGATTGCTGTCATCTGAACTTTACGTTTTGCTGGGAACTTCAGCAGTTCCTTTAGTCCCGAGTGACTGCTGGGTTTCTCCGTGCTGTGCCTGTACCCGAAGTTGGGTACACAGTCACTTAAAGTTTTGTCTAAGCCAGTGAGACTACTTGGTGCACGTGTAGCAAAGCATTTGCACAACTGTTTACAAAGCAGAGCTCTTCCATCACTGAAACAAAAAGACAAGGTGTCTTGTAGAGCGTTTGAGACTTGGAGATCCTGCGCAATTCCGCTTGTTGCCTGGCGAGATTAGTCACAGCCTTCTTGGAAAGACCACGATGATGTGGGAAGAAGCAACCTTCGCATCTGTTTTGTGGGGATGTTTTTTTTTGTTTTTTTTTTTTTGTTTTTAATTGCGTGTCATGGACACTGAGGGGATAAAAAAATGAGTCAGTTTA
This sequence comes from Tauraco erythrolophus, assembly GCF_009769465.1. Classification (NCBI taxonomy): domain Eukaryota; kingdom Metazoa; phylum Chordata; class Aves; order Musophagiformes; family Musophagidae; genus Tauraco; species Tauraco erythrolophus. The sequence goes on from NC_141468.1 coordinate 83,968,605, forward strand.
CTAATGGCAACATTAGCGTTAGCTTTTGAGGACCTGTTTTTGTTTGGAGATGTGACTATGAGCCCACAATCACTAACACATGCCTTTGATTTTATTCTGTAATGTCAGTTTTAGTAAATTGTTAAAATATTAGCCAGCTCAGGGCCTTGAATGCCACTGGTTGAACACTTCCAGTCCTTTCTTCCCTTGCTTCTCTGTGCCAGTGTCTGGGTAATTTAAGTTGCTCATGCTGTGAAGCTCCACAGGATTGAGATCTAAAGTGGAAATAGCTAATTAAAAATTACTTGCTTTGCATTTCTTACCTTTTTCTGAATAGACTCCAGCAACTTTATGCATTCTAGATAGAGTTAGCAGAGGTCTCTAGCTTCAATGATGCAGGGTTAGTATTTTCTGTGGAATTTGGACATCTCTCCTTAAGTTATCCACTTCTGTGGGGTTTTCTTTTGTGTAGTTTTCTGACACATAACAGGCATCTTCATTACTGATGGTGTGACAGGGGATTCTACTTGCATTTGTTCTTAAAGCTTCACTGGCATTTTGACCAACTATGGAAATTGTTATGTTCTCTATAAAACTGCAGAGAAAAAAAAAAAACCATAACCAACCCTACTATAAAACTCTGGGTTGCGAAATGATGAACTCATTGTCCTGTAATACTGTGAAACCTTTGAGTATTTCAACAGAATATTTAGAAAAAACTCACCGTTTTAATAGTGGTGTCTGTTGAGTGAGAGTAGGTGTTATGGATATTCAGTAATTTAAAGCAGGTTTTGTGCAGATAATGTTTTTTCCTTTTTCTTTTCAAGAGTGCATTGGTTTTACATGAGATAGGATTTATCTTTTAATAATCCAAAATGTTACCAGTTCTGGATTTTCTGGATTACCACTGCAGGTAAGGGAACATCTGACTTCTTTCAAGCCTTCCATGAGTGTGGAGGAGCTGTATTCAGGTGACTTAATTGTGAAGCTGCTGTAGCTGGTTCTTGAAACAGGGGGCTGGAATTTGCTGTAGCTGCTGGATGCTTCAGACTTAACCTACTGCAAGAGTATCACTGTGAGCCTTGATGTCTGTAACTCAGGAATGTTTGTAATTGGAAAATAAAGGGATGACTCACAGGGATCTGTGTGTATTACTTTGATTTCAGCTCCTGCGTTTAGAAGCGTTTTTAAAGATTCAACCAAGTAGAAAAGCAGGCACTGGGCTTGCTGCTTCTCCCATCAGTACTCCCTTCTCCTCCCCCTCACTTTCCAGAAATTGGCTCAAGTGCAAGGAGAAGCTGAAAGCGAGACCTTAGCAGTAGCTTTTTGCTGTTTGTTAGTGTAGGTCCAGACCCCTTAGGAAAGGGAAATTATTTAACATACCCCCCAGACCACCTGCGTAAAAATCTAAAAACCATGAGAAGTACATGAGGTCACAGAAGTCCGTTTGCTCTTCAGTACTTGCAGATGCCTGGTGAGATACAAGATTATGCCAATTTTATCCATGTTTTAACTTTAGGTAGAATTTGACGTTGCTGTGATTTGTTCGCTTAATGCTCCTAGTGATTTGTCTTTCACCCGAAACGTGGACTTTGGTTAATGAGTACTTTATTTCATTCTGGGGTGGTTGAGGGGGCTTAATTCAGCCTCTGAATGCTCCTCTCATGACGACTGAGGACTCTGCTCTTCCTTCTGGCACACGCTTCCTTCTTCCGATGCCACTGCTTTTTGCTTGCTTCCAGCGTGTGTCTGAAGTGGTGTCTTCTCTATTTCCTGAGTCAAAGATCTCTTTGTTTCCAGTGTAAAATATAATTTGGAGTAATTAGCCTTGAGAAAGCCAACTCCCTGAAACACCAAGTGGCAAATCCCTTCTGGATTAGAAAAAGAAAGCTATCTGGTCGATGAAGGGGTTTGTTAGGAGTTCAGTGCCAGTGAGAATCCCAGTGTACATCATAAAATATTTTGGAAGTGCAGTTCTGTTACTCACTCAGAGCATGTGAATGTGAGACCTTTGTCCAAAGAGTGAGACATAAGTCTTGCACTTTGAGTCCTCTACTGTGACTGAGTGCATATGACAATCGTACAGCAAGGACTCTGCGGTGGAACTGAGTTGCATCATGAGGAGTTTGTGATACCAAGTTGTCATAAAAATTCAGCTTGGTGATCTTCCGTGCCGTTTTAAAAATGGCATGGAAAAGTTAACCATTTATAGATGTGCCTCTAAAATTAACTTCCAGCTTTGCACAACATGTCTTGAGAAGCCAGTGAGTGCATTATACTGCCTTCAGTTTTAGATATAGATATACATCTATGTTTCATATTCAGAACTGGGTGGCAGGTTGGGTATTTAAATACACTTTTTTCTTCTTCTTTCACTTCAGTGTCATCTCAGGCTCTCTTTTCCCAAAGTGGCATTACTTATTCTCTTCTCCACTTCTAGCGTTATTTATTGCTTTGCAGTTCTTCCCATGCTCTCGCAGCCTTAGTGTAATGTTTCATCTCTTCTGTTTCCTTCTCTTCCTGTATTTAGGAATAAAGAATTGTCCAGGGATGAGGGCAGAGGGCTGGGAGGTAGGAGGGTGGAGTCTGTTCCTAATTTAGCTGCAAACTTCATTGTGGCTAATAAGTCTGGGCTAACTGGTAATTAGCCTCTTAGTGCTCTCTCACGTACAGAGGGCAGGACAGAGTGAGGAATCTGGGCTTGGTACCTTAGTGTCCATTAGATAAATCACCCCTGTGTGACAAATGTCCTACTGCTGCTGAGGAACAAACACAGCTTCTCCGTTGCAGTCACTGTTCCCTTCTCGTGGCAGCTCCTGTGCTAAGGCACTGCTGCGTTTTGGGCCTTACCTTCAGCTTTGGTCTCAGTTCTTCTCCCTGGCCCCTTCTTTCCTTCTCCACTTGCCCAAGCCATGTTTCTCCACCATCTCCCATATTCTGGTCCATCCCTCATGAGTCAGGATATCACTTTAGCCTTTTTTTTTTTTCCCCGTTTCTTTATTTATCCCCTAAGTTTTCCCTACCCTTTTTGTTTTTCTTCACTCTTCAGTTGCATATAGTGCTGTGTCCAGCTTTGCAGAACGCACTTCTCACCACTTCTTGCAGTGCAGCTTTTTCTTGCTCACAAACTCGCTCTTTCCCCCTTTTTTTTTGTTATTAGTCTTTGTTCCAGTGTCTCCTGAAATGTGTTTCAGATCCACTGGTCTCAATGGGACATATCATCTAGATACGTATGTAGATTGTATCTAGAGCCCCCAGACCCATCCCAGAGACCCCCATATCTCTCCAGACACATTCTGCACCCTCCCAGCTGTATCCGAGAGCCCCCAGAGTCTTTGTGGGATAGAGTTTTACAGTAAATGTCTTCTCTAAAGGTTTAATGCTGTATATTTTGTCTAGGCAATACTTTTAAGTTCACTTCAAGTAGTTCTAGAGCTCAAGACTTTAATAGGAGGTGTAGAGTGTGTGTAGGCAGTTGTTTTCCCTATGTGAGTGAGGTGTCTAATACACACACAAAAAGTCTGCTCTATCAATGTCTTACTGAAGATCAATGTAGGATGTTCTCAGAAGTGCCTTCAATACATGGTGGCATTTGTTTTTTTCTACTTTTCTATTTTAGAGCCCAATGCTGACATGCAAGACAAAGAATTGTCCCTATTTCTCAAACAGTGGTATGGTAGAATCCAGCCCTAGAGGAGAAGCAAGTTTCTGGTGAGCACCAGGACTGGTGGTGGCTGGTTGAAGTCCTGGTTTTGTGCAGCTTATCAGTGGTTTGGCTTCTTCTGAGGGGCTTGGACTTCCAGGCTGGGGGGTTGGCAGCTGGGGTGGTCCCCGTGGCCTGTGCAGTCCAGCGTTTTGTGCTCGGCGGTGGCTAGTGGCTCAGAGCAGCTGGCAGCAGTGAACCATGTCTTCCCAGGGAAAGTGGTTGCTGACTTTTTTTGGAGGGGGTGGATGCGCAGAGCATGAGAGTTTATGTCCCATTGGATTCTCTAAGTATTTTGAGCTGTACTTTTACAACTCTGAAAGTTCTTATTGTCCAAAGAGATCCCCGTTCCCTTTTTTAAAATCATCTGAAGATCTTGATTTTTGGAGACAGCTGTTTTTTTCTCTTTGCCTCAGTTTTCCTATTTATAAACAAAAAATGGATCTGGCTCTCAGGAGTTCTGTGAGGCTTAATTAGCAAATGTTTATGCAGCTTTTTGAAGATACGAAGCACCGTATAAATGCTAAGTAGTATTATTATTACCACCAGCTGCTTTGTAATTGCAGTAATAAAAGTTTCAGTGCTGGTGGCTCTATTATCGTTGTTCTAGACATAGTTCTTGTGAACACTGGAGACCTTGAGCGTGGTGGTAAAAGTGATTGTGCAGACCATACTGAGGTACGATATGTGGGAGGGCTGAGATGAGAGAAGCTGTGCTTCCAGCTACGAGATCTTTGTGAAAGACTTTTTTTTTGTTTTCTTTTTGAGTTAAAATCCATAACTGGGAAAGAATAAACACTGGCATACTGCAGAAGATGTTTTATAAGTCACAGGGCTACTCGAGGGGTGGTCTATGCTGTGCAGTGTCTCACCTGATTAGGAATGAGCTGGCATGTGTGACATTGACATGTAAAAGAAGGGATCTTTTAGAGATGATTGATAATTGGGAGTATAGGAGAAGAGACGTGGTATAAATCACAATTAGCCTTTAGGATTTTTTTTTTTTAGGTCTACTTTTGTAAAACATCTGTGACTTAATGCTGAGCTATTTTTATTAATGTTCTTGTGCTTATCTCGCATAACCAGCTTGTTAAAAGAGGATATGAACACTTTTTAAGCCTCTGACTTATAAATTGTGAGAAAGAGAAAAGAAGATTGATTCCTACAGGCTTGAAGGTAGATTCATTTCTCTTCCAGTTAGCAAAATGAGAGAGGGTGGAAAATTAAAGGAAAGACTTAGCAGGCCAATCAGTTTTAGCCAGGTAGAAAATGACTAGATATAGCTCTAATGTACAATGTAATTGTAAAACTTTAACCCAAAAGCAAATAAATGCAGAGCAATTCTGTTTGGTAAATTGGTGATAATATCTCCAAGTCATCTCTGCTTGAAGTAATATGGGTAAGAAAAAAATAAAGAAATAACAAAGGAACTCTGAGGGGGAGCAATTATTTGGCTAACGTCTCCTGAGGATCTGAGGGGGGTTACTCGGTCACATTGTAAGAAGAATATTGTGCTGCTGGAATGTTGGAGAGGGTGGATAATAATAGTGCTTTGAAGAAAACTTCTCTGTTCTTTTTACTGTAAACATCTGAGATAAGATGGAAAAGCTTGCGAGAAAGGCAACACCTTCTGAGAGTTCTTTCAGCATTGTTAATTGCTCGTTATGAGGTCTTGATTTGAATGTCGTTGTTAGATACTTCTGATGATTTTTAGGGATTTCTAGTTTACCAAGTCGGGCTGTCAAACTGCCTGTAACAAGTGATCTGTTTCTAATTGTGTCTTAATATCTAGTGTAATGCTTATTTTAATTGCTAGGGATCTTTCCTGATAGCTTGTGGATCAGTTCCAATTATGAAGACCTGAATCATTTAACGTGTTAGAGAGATGGCATGAATCTGGATCATGGGTGGCATGATTTCTGCAAGGACTTCTAAAACAGAAACGATGCAAAGCAGGGAACTGATTCAGTCCTTTATGATTATGTGTAAGCAAATTTTCAGACAACTTTGAACATCATTAAACAGCAAGAAGAAAAGGCATCAGCCTTTTTTTTTAATTTTCTAATTCTAAGGAAATCCTATTTTAAAAACAACCATAAAGTGTAAAACCACAAAGTCCTTCCGCGTGGAAATAGCAGCAGTTTAAACACGCAGAGGTAGGCAATATAATCCTGAGGTCCATATGGAGAGGTCCCAAATGCTGGATGCTAGGTTCTGAAAAAGTTGCTTTAACTGCTCAACATCTTTTCAGTAGCAAAGTGGAAGACAATTCATAGTGTTGTATTAAGGCTGTTCTCTGTTGTGTGAGACTGGTGACACCTCATTTTGAATAAAAGTGGGTTTTCTTGAGGACCGTAGGAAAGAGCAATTATTTTATGCTCCTTGCATACAGCGGTACAGCTATTTGATAGGAATTTCTTTTTCTGTTATCCTAGACTGTAGCATATAGTAGTATAATAGCTATCTTTTGAAGTACAGAAAACCCGCCTACAGGGCCATCATTTTAAAGTATAATATGAAATGCTGTTTTAATAAGGTTTGCTCCTTGCACGTTGTAAGTGCAAGGAAATGTGTGTGTTGAAACTTTGCTAATCCTTCATTTGCACAAAGTATTTGGCTCGTTCCCTAACTGTCAAGGGATTAATGGTGTGCTTCAATGAGATCTCGCATTGCTAGACTGTAATTATTTTTATAAGGGATTCTACACTGTGTTTGATGATGCTTTATGAATTATCATAATAAATAAAACGAAATTGCCGTTGTCAAAACATATGAGCGAAGTAATCTGATTCCTATTGTTTGTGTACTCACTGGCTGACGAAATTCAGTGATTTCCAGTGGGCTTCCAGGCTGTTCACACAAGTTGGTGAGGTCTGCTGTGTTGGATTGTTTTACTTGTGCTTGTGATGAGTTAAACAATGGTGTAGCTGAGAAGAAGGAACTCCATGGATGAGATGACAATACATCTCTCCTGTGCTCCCTCCTTTGGCCTTGTACTTGAAAAGGGAGCAAAAAGGCAACACATATGTTGGTTTGCTTAATGAATTTGGGTCCTCATCTGAACTGTGGTGGCATGACCTCTGGCAATTATTGTGTGGTGACAGGCTTTGAATTAAGTTATTCAGAGGAGTGTCTACAGCAGGGACGTCAGGGCAGTGCAGGCGTATCCAAGCTGGTTTTAATTGTGCTCTCCCAGTACCAGAAACAGACTACAGTTGCACGGGATGCGGTAGACTCCGTGCCTTTTGGATCTCTTGGATCCAGTACCCTGGGAATGGTGTCTGCACCGTAGGTGCATCCTCCGTCTGCACACTTTTCTGGAGATCTGCGCCTAGCTGTAGAAGACTGTGTAGAAGATAGTACATAGAGTCAGTGAGATAAAACTTCAATTTCAGAATATCTACCTAAGGTTTTCCCTTTGGTTTATTACAAGTGTTCATATGGTCATAGCTTCTCCGGATCTTAGCCAGTGACTGGAGGCTTGTTGTACTATGTGCTCAATTTCAAGAGAATTTTATTATTTAAACATTGTGTCTGTTTTTAAGTCAGATAATCTATAAAACCTGTTTAAAGCCACGAGGGATCGTTACATCATCTAATTTGACCTCCAGAGTGTATGAAGGAGGAGAGTTTCTGGCCTTCTATTTCTGGTAGAAAAATATAAACCAAGAGTTCTCGTCCTTCCTCTCTGTCCGTGATAGACACAATGATTTAAACTGCCTGCCTCTGGCAAACATTGGCATTTTTCACTAAGTTCGTTAGTGACTTTTTAGTGGTTCAGTGTTTGAATCGTGTGGCGCTACCCTCTAAATACTGTTGTTTATGTTTATGTCTATATTTTTGGCACATAGCGGATGCAGTACAGGTTTCCTCCTCTTGCCTAGAGACCTTTTCCCCCAAAACCTTGTAGGCTAAAAGCAGATAATCCTATAGTCTGTGCTCTCTCTGTGTGCTTCACTGTTTAAATTGTGTATACTCAGATCACTTTCTGAACCGCTATATGCTTCTCTGCATAATCATTTTTGGCTCACATGACAGACTGAGACACTGGGTTGCAGAACAATTTCTAAGAGGCTGTATTACCCTGGGGAAAAAATCCATGGAAGTGACAGGGAGGTTCTTGCATAGGTTCACCTTGACATTTGAGAGACTCAGGGCTTTCCTACCTCCTAGACCATGGAGATGGTGTTGTACAGTGAGTGGGATGTCCAGATGTGTGCTGTGCTGGTACTCCCAATGCTGCTTTTACTTCATGGCTGTGTTTCCCTTATGGCTGCTACTGAATAAGATTTGCAAATGTCACTTCAGGCAATTTTGTAAATTGAATCCCCAAGACTGCATGGGAATGTGTCACAAGTGATGTAAGTCCTCCTTGGTCTTAAAACCTCCCTCACAGAGCTTTAGTGCAGTGACTTCTTTAGGACGTAAAGAAAAGCACATAGTAATTTTACAGATGACCTTGCTCTTTATGTGCTGCCTGCATGCCTGCCCTACTTGGGACTCTTGCTTCCAGCAACAAGGAAATGTTCTGAGGCAGTGTTGTTGCCCTGTTCTTACCCTGTGATCGCTTCAGGGATCAACTGACCTTAAAAATAACTCAGATTCGGAGCTTGGGGTCATTTGTGTTGTACAGAAACTTTTTTTTTTTTTGTAGGCATTGGGGTGGTGATGTTGCACTGGCTGATTAGAAACCATATGTGATGAGCATTCTCAGTCTAAATGTGCACTCTCCACTCTGGATATGTATTCCCCCTAGAGCTTCTAGAAATGCACTGAGTCATTGCTCTGGCCAAAAAAAAAAAAGGCAAGGCTTTTGCTCTCTCTTGCTTTTTCTCATTTATGCCTTTAAGACAACATGTGTACGTATTCTGCAGAGATATTTTTTTTCAGTTTCTTTCCAGTTTGACAACAGCTCTGTATTTTGTTTTCATCTAGATCTAGTGTCCTGCCTAGGAAAACCACATCTGGTAATGTACATATATCTTCAGCAGTTGATACGTTCCAGACACCGATACGGTTCACGTACTGTGAATCTGATGGAGCGTAGGCTCTGGCCTACAGTAGTACTCCAACTTTTGTGGCTTAGCAAAAAGTCGTCTTCCCCCTTCACTGCATGCAGTGAACAGAAATCTTTGTTTCTAAACTTGCCAAGAATTGCCTGAGACCTACCTTGACCAGTTCGAAGCTATTCTTCAGCTCTGTTGGCAATGTTGGAAAAGCTTGGTAGTGGTGTTCGTGAAGGAGTTGCCCTCAACCGTGGGGGAGAGAGTTGGTTAAGGATCAAAATCTTGATCTATAAATACTTATTTGTTCCGCTGATAGTAATGGGACAACTGTTCTGCCTGCCTGTTGTTTGCTTTAAATATTTGTGACATTGAGGCCCAAAAATCTCAAAATCATGAAGGAACAACCCACAACAAAAATCCCAAAACATACCCCAAGAAAATTCCTGTGCTCGTTTTATTAATAGCAACTTCGATCATTTGGAAACAATTTAACGGAATTTGTCACCATTCTTGGTGGGGTTTTTGTGTGTATTCATCTTAGTATGAGACACATCTTTTGTTTGAAGTGTGTACTATTTTAAACGAGTGTTATGTTTTCATGAATACTCTGCTGGGCAATGTCTAACTCCAGACATAAAAGCAAATAAACCAAGAAAACGTCTCTGTTTATCTGAGATGAAAGTGCTTTTTTAAGAAAAAGGAGAGAGAGAGCATCTAAAGCTACCTAATGGTCTCCCTTGTCTCTCTTTAATGTTCCTTAATGTTCTTCTGCAGTCCTCAGGAATTACTCTATCTCATTGGTATGTCACTGGGGTATGAACTACAAAGAAGTCTTAAAATGCCAGCATCTTTAGACTAAGTGAAGAGAGGCTGAAAGTGCTGCCATACATTGTTTCATACAGATTGATTCTGATTTTACCCTGTTAAGCTGTACGTTTCAGATCAGAGGTAGAAATTCGGAGATTGATGTGAGTACTTAATGACAAATAATGCATTTTGGGCGCTTCCTGCACCCTGGTGAGGTAAACATGAGGATTAACATCTTGGGTTTGGGGCCTGTTCATTTTATAAATAGTTAAGATCTCTCATGTGAACGGCTGCCTGTTGAGAATTTCTGAAGGTAATGAGTGAAATACGACAGCTCGTCCTCGGTTTCACTATTCGATATTGCCTCCAACAAAATTAAGCAAGCTTTACTCTAAACTTGTCTAAGCTCTTCTCCATTGAGGTCACCACAATTTCCAGTTGCTTGCTGGGCTGAAGAATCAGCTGTCATGATTTTGGCATTGACACTGTGGAGGTAGGTGTACTACCGGTGGGAAGTGGTGCAGAGATGAAGAAGTGGGGCTGTTGCCGGGGGAATGAGCAGAACGGGCTGGTGGTAATGTGTGGGGAATCATTTCACCCCTCTAAAAACTTCGGTATGTGACTGTTGAGAGTTAGGAGAGCCTCCAGGGTCCTCTGACACGAGGCACCTCAGTGTGTTTTCACTCAATTCTTTCTCCATCTGGACCTAACCCCGTAAAGACTAACAGTTAAATGGGAAGCACACCACTAATTTGCTCACTTATGAACCCTGTGTTTTTCATAGCATCCACTGTATGGATGGAGCAAAAGAAACAGCTTTTGTTTCCATGTATTTTTACCGTCTCCAGATCTTTTGCACGGGCTGCAGGCCTGGATTGTTAGCTACCAGACGGTGAAAACCAAAATGACTGTCCCAACGACCCTGGAAAATTCAATCCCCAGCCCTGATATCAGCTGGGGCTATGACAGTGGTAGCTAACAGAGGTCTGGAGTGGGGAATGTCAGTGCTGCTGCTTGGGAAACCAGAGCTGGTAGCTTTTATCCCTCTTTTGCAAAGCCCTGGGATTCTTCTGTTATCTTGAGTTCAGTCTGCCGAGTCTTGTGAAACAATAAACTGGCTCACCTCCAGCACCGTCATTTTATCCTGAATTAATAATAAGTTGTCTTTTCTCACAAAGACAAGTACTTTTGTTTGAAACTAAAATTGCTTGAAAATTGAAACTAAAATCTTCTTGGGGATTCTATAATGTTAGCTAATATGTTAAATATGAGTGGTTTTTTTGCTAATAATTCATTTACTATCAGGCCCTTTGATCTGCCCTGGATTTTAATCAGTCATTTAAAAACAGATACCTATTTTGGCAGTTTGACTGTGCTGCTCTCCCTCAAATCAGTTACCATTTTGAGAGTGACATCTGAGTCTGCCTATGTTTCTGCATGACTGGAAACTGTCACTACTCGTTTAAACTTATTAGTGCTGGAAACGGATATGCTGGTTGGTCTAACAGGGATGAAACGTGAGGCACCAGCATTCAAATTCAAGTGCTGTTCCCAAGAGTAAAGGAGGAGGTGACTGTAGCCATGAGAGGTTGGACAATTAGGGGTGAAAGCTGCCTTGCAGCTCAAAGAGGTGTCAGCACTTTGCCTGCAGGTTGCTAAAAGCAGGTTGTGATGTTTTTGGACAATCTAAGAAAATACTTTGTTTTAAAATAAAAGCTTAATGGAAGGATACAGTGCTTCAGCTGTAGATTACGCCGTGGAAGACACTGAGTTTTGCTTTCAAGAGGAACTTAAGTTGGAAATACTCTTTTTGGGGAGGGGGGGATGAGCATTTGAGAAATTAGACTTTTAAGAGGGCAGATGCAAAGCTCTGAAAGCGGAGCCTCTGCCATGGCTCTGGAGAGTCCCCACATACACTGAAGATGTGCAAAATGATTCTTGCAAATACAGACCTGGAGAATGAAGGTCACGACTCTCCATCTGTCTTCAAAGGACCTGAAGCACTTGGGACACGCGAGCACCGCTGGCACACGGTCACTTTTCTCATCTAAAAGGGCTGGGAGCCAAAAGAGCAGAGACTAAAGAGTCCCTGGGCGACTTGAGCTGTAACCGGCCCTTAACGTAACACTGCCGCTGCTCTTCTTAGAAGGCTGTGGTGTGCAAACCCATATCTTTTAATTTCTTCATTATTCTTCTGCTTTATCGTATCCAAATGTATTCCCAGAACAGGTATTATTTTCCCCAACCTCTTCTCTCACTCCCATGCCTAAATGCAAGCCCAGAGCTTACTTGTAATAGGAGTATTTTGATTGACGGTGCCTTCACCATTTGAGACTAGTGGTGTGCTAAAATGAACAACTGGCATTTCAGAGACTGTAAAACTGACCTGGCAAAGTGTGCTTTGTTCCAAATTTTTTCTTTCCTTTTTTTCCCCCGCCTCTTCCCTTCTCTGACCAAGTTGTAGATGTGTCTTCATTCTGATGCTGTCACGCCGTTGTCACTGGTGAACATTTCTGCAGCTTATAGAGAGCACACACTCTGAAATGCTTACCTGCTCAGCTGGTGAACAGAACTTAAATGATGCAGTTATAAATGAATCTTGTTGTAACCTTTTTCTTTTTCCCAAATGGAGTTCAGACTGCAGCAGTAATACGGTGATCTTGTCTGAAGCGGATGGCTGATGGAGAGTGCAAAGGTGGCTTTCGAGGTGATGGGAATGTTTAGGACAGACTGGATGGTCCTAATGGATTTGCAGCTTCTGTACTACCTCTCAATAACCCATTTATTTCTCAGTCACAATTCTTAGTTTGTTACAATCTGCTTAACTGCCACCCTCTTTAAGGTAAGCTACAGTTCTGCCAACCTCCCGTGCAACAGCGTGGAGGCTCTATCCTCTCTAGACAGATACTAATATTGGGAGGAAAAGGAAGTTTTGCAACACTTACACTTCCTGAAGAAAAAAAAAGACTGTTAAGATTTCTTTAAAAATAAATTAAAAACAAACCCAAAAAACTCAGTCATATTTGACAGGAACGTTTTTTTTTCCCTCTGTGTTGATAACTAGATATATTTTTTTCCCATTTATCCCAAACTCTGCCAGCTTTTTTTGCTGGTGCCATGCTTCAATATTGCAACCGTATTTAAAGGAATAGTATAAAGTTTCATCTGTTGGTAAAATGAGGATGTTTCTGAACAATTAATAGAATCTCTTCACATCAGGCTTGAACATTGAATAAAAGGAAGTGATGAATCAGTTGAAAAAAATATGTGAGGAGTTTCCAAAAGGCACAGTAGCCTTTTGGAAATGCTAAGCTGGGCATTTTCAGAAATGCTTATAAAGCAAGCCTTCTTCATTGTAGCAAGTAGCCTGCAGCTCACTGATTTGGAAGAGAATGCTACTTCCAGTAACAAAATTCATTTTTGTAACCCAGCAGTGAGACTTTGGCTTAGATTAAAACTGAAATATTCCCTTGCTAAAGCTCTAATGCTAATTAGTGAATGAGATCTCCTCCAAGTAAAATCATGTTTCCTATATGAAGTAGTGACATGATCTTAAAGAAAGATCTTGCTTGATTGGTCTTTGAGGCATTGCACTAGGCATTACGCATTCTTACAGCTCTTATGCTAAATACATTTTAAAAGGATGTGCTTTCATCTAATGGAGGTGTGCTATATGTCAAATTTTCAGTTCAGGGGGACCATCCTGTTCTCCCTGCTGATTATTCTCACAACTCATTGGGTTCTTGCTTCTGAATATCTGTTGTGCTTAGGATTTTCTCTTGACCTCCTGGAAAAAAAAAAAGGTTTTGTGATCCTAAATGGAATATTTTTATTTATTTTGCTTTGTTTTTTCCAAGCACTTAAAATAACAATGTGTCAATAGTTATCTTGTCCATTTTGTTCTCACGATCGCAGTAGTGTAGAGCATCAGAAGCCTGAATAATCGTGGACCTTGAAAGGAAAGTTGCTGTGGTAACTGGGTACTATGTGCCCCATTTGGGACTCGAGTTAGGTGTGCACACTTCATGCAACTTTCTAGTAGTCCCCTTGGAACTTGTTGAGCCTGTGAACTCCAATAAAATATGATCTCTGGCGTACTAAGAAAAAGTAATCCCTCACTCTGCCTCCCTTTGCTGGGTCTCCTTTGGCTGTTCCTTCCTTCCCACTCTGTGCTGAGTGAGCCACTGGAGATGCTGCTCTGGAGCTTCCCAGGAGCTGGTGGGCAGCCACGGAGGGGCTGTGGGAAGGGGATGCTGCAGGAGCTGAGCACGACGCGGGAATGGGGCTGGATGGGCACCATCTGCACCGCTGGGTTTCTGCTCCTGAAAATCACTTTCTCTTCTCCATGCTTGACTAACAGACAGACGTAAGCTCTGGTGAATGAGTGGTGGCTGGTGTCCTGTGTCCTGCCAAGGCCTTGCTGCCTTCTGAAGCATCGCATAGGTAAGATCTCACCTTCGGAGTCAGTGCCCTGGAGGGCTGGATCTTGTCTAGGGCGGTTCAAGCGGTTCCTTTTCGTCACCCCTTTCCTAAAAAGATAACAGAAGTAAAAGGAGCTGCATATGCACTTAAAGGAAAGGAAGGAATCTTGATGAGGATGAACTGTTAGGAAGCATTGTGTAAATATTTTTACGTTATCTAGTAAGAATAATTCCCTTCTCTTTGATTTGTATGCTTTTTTTGGCCAAGCTCTAATTGAGAGAGGCTTGGTTTTTAAGATGCAAGCTTCACCCATATGCAAGAATGTGACTGCTGCTCTTTCTTCTTCTAAGATGTTTGCCTCCAATTTTGAGGGACGTTTCACCACTCGTTCTGTGGCAGGGCTGTGGGCCAACCCCATCGGTGCTCCCAATGGAGCAGAGCACAGGCTGGATCACAGATGATGGGCTGGGTGTCTCTCTGAGCTTGCAGCTGGATTGAATTATGGTGTTGTGTTCGGGTTTCTTTACAGTCTAGCTGAGGGGTTTCGCACCATCTGTGAGCTGTTTGTAGACAGCAGCAGGTCTCACGTTCTGGAGTACGTTTGGGTGGGAGACAGCAGTCTCCCTTGCTGGTTGTACTTCAAGTGCATATTTCATGTGCAAATTCAGTCAAGATGCACCCGAACTAATTGATAATGCCAAAAATTCCTTGCGAGAGTCTTTCTCACCATGGTCAGATCCTACTAGCTTGCTGCGTTCAACTTTTGTAGAGTTTCTGCTGGATGTGTTGGGACATCTGCCAACATTTATTTAGTTCTAGCTGGTAGCTTCCCATTGCCTCCTTCTTATCACCAGTTTACTTGCACTATTGAGTGATGACTGTGGCACCTATGGGGTAAAATATAAAGACCAAACTGCCTTTGAAACCTCCTTGTGGTGGGGTTTCCATGACACTGTGACAAGTAAGAGGCCATTTTCCTTATTCAGGGAGGGGAAAGCCCCACAGATTCCATTTGCCAGGTTATCAACCAAGTGATTCTTCTTTTTTTTTTTTTCTTCTTTTTTTTTTTTCCCCTCCCAGAAGCACAGAGGGGAATCTAGGTCTCAACTAATACTGCCAGATCCTCTTTGCCCTTGGAGAATATTCCCCTACAGATTTTGGAGGTTATTTTTGTTGTGCTTTGTTGTGGTTTTTCTTTTTTATTTTTTCTCCTTTTTTTTTTGGAGCCAGTTTTAGTGAAGGAGTTGAACTTGCTCAAGGCTAGAGATACAAAGAAATTCAGGGTGGGGACCTGAGGCCTTATGCTGAGGCGTGTTTGCAAACCAGCTCTGTTACCAACTTGGAAGTCAGAGGTAATTTATTTTCTCTGTAAGTGTCCCTGAAGAGGAGGCAAATGGAAAGTATTCGAAAAAACAAAGCTTGTAGTCGGCTTTCTGTCTTTCCTGGAGGTGGAGGAGAGTTCACAGTTCTTTTTTCTTTTCTTTTATGATCTTTGATGGTTGGGAGTGGGGTAATATTCTGCGTAGTTCTTACTAGAAATCTGTAGTTGATGCTTTGCATCTCAGCCCTGACTTGAATGCAAATAACCATTCAGTTAGGTAGAACACGTGTGGTTTCTACCCCTAGGACACTGATTGAGACTAACTGAGTAAGGCCATAGATATTTCCCTTCCCTCATGCAAATTCAGTGGGAAACATTTGCCCAACTTCCTCCTTGTTCTGCAGTCTTGCTTAACCTGGAACATAACGGAGTGAAACGTGGACCTTGTAACAGCTTACAAAGGGAAAAAATAAGAAGTACAGACTCTTTGATATTCACCTTCTCTTCCTTGTTGGGTACAAGGAGAGCTCGTGCCTCTGCTGCCGTGTCCCAGTGCTTGCCCTGGGAAGTGCTGAGCTGGGCTTCACGGCTCAGAAAAGTTCTCCGTTGGGCTGTGCAGGTTGTGACAGAGGGATGTGATTTCTCAGCCCTGGTTTTGCCAAGGAAATTCACAGTGAAAGTAATACTGCAAACTGTCAAATCACAAAGGATTTGCCCATTTCAGAAAAAAACAATATGCCAAGCTAAATTTAGATTTTTAGGAACTATCCAAGCATTGATACATGTGGAAATTATTATTTTCTTGCCTGGCTGGAGGACTGCCAGCTTTCACACTGTCAAGAAAAATCCACACATAACCCGAATAACGCAGAATCATGTCTCACTGGAACTTAAAATTATGATTTATAAGGCTGACAAGCTCTTTGTTGTGTCAGCGTTGAGTGGTTGTAGTGCAAACAAAAAACGCACCTCAAGTACCTAGAAAAGAATTAGACTGAAAAATGTGCCGTGTTTTTAAGTCTGTGAATTGTTATGTCTCTGAGTAAGTCTTGTATACAAAACATTTTTACTTCCCTCAGGAAGACAGGTGATTAAACATAATATTCTCATTTTCCTGTTGCTGCAGTATTTTTGCGGCTCGGTAATAAGCATTTCTTTTTTCAATCCATCTGCGCCCACCCTGGTTGGTTTTGCCCACTGAAAGCAGTCTTCATTTCGGGTGGTTTCGTGTAAATCAGTGACGTTTTGGGGGCAAAGCTGTTGCTACTCGGTGCAGGACCAGGGAGGGAGGTATTTAAATTCCCAGCTATGTGTTGACAACACTGTGGTCAAAACTTTTCTTTCATGGGCTCCCCAGCAGCCATCCCACCATTGCCGGTGTTGGTATAAATCATGAGTGGTTAAAAAAAAAAAAAAGAACCAAATGACTTAAACTCCCATTTCTATAAATGTTGCATCTTCCTGCCTGGTTTTCCCAAGAGAATTTGTTCTGATGTTGTTTGCTCTACAGACTGGAGGATGTTAATCTCACTGCTTTCACAAGGGTAGATCGGAGGATCTTGTGAAGTCACTGGCCCGGCATCGCTACTAAGCAAATATTTGCCGGGTTAATTTATGAATATTATACATGATAAAGCTGTTGCAGACAAGTACTTAGGTGTTTTTACATTGTAGGTGGAATGTGTCATCTCTCCGTGGAGCAGCTACGTTAGTCTCAAGTAGAAGGAGACGATGTGCGCAGACCGAAGACTTTATCTTAGTTCTGCTGCTGTACTCGAAGTCATCCTGCATCTACATTAATTTCCTATAAGGAAAGATTTAGAACTTCAAAATCCTGGCCTGAGTGTCATTCTTCTGAAGTAACTTAATAAATTGGCACGCAGCCTTGCCATCTCATGGTTGGTTGAGGTCCTGAGGCAATATTGAGCGTAACAGAATAAGCAGTGCTCCAGTTAACACAATCATCTCTTATGCAGGGAGATGCATTTGTGCCTTTCAAGACAAAGAACCTTTTCATTGTACATCCAGCTATTATTCTCTTAGTTCTTTGCCACATCTATGTTTTCCTTTGGGTGGGAAAAGACTTTAGCCTGTTCTCACTGAAGAGCCCGGAGTTTGAAGCCATGACACTTACATGAGGATTTACTTTTTTTTAAGGACTTGAGGGTCCCTATGGGGTTGCCTGAAGCCTGTTAATCAAAGGTTGGATTTTCAGCCTAATATATTAGTTATGTTTGTCCAATTCCTAGAGGGCCAGTAAATCAAATTAATCTTAATTAAGTTTAAGCCAGTGATAGGAGGGGACAAAAAAAAAAGAAAATCATAATACTATAGAGTCTAAAGCTTGAAAGGATCATTAGACAAGCAGACTGTAAGTTTTTCTGGTTAAAATGTAAATACATCTTAAATCCACATTTCTGGTAATACATTTTAGCTTAATAATTTTTAGACTGGAGCTAGGCTTTCAGTGATATGCTGACTGCTCTGCTTTTGTCTTCATGGGAAGAGGGTTTTTCAAACCAGTAGGTTGAAAGCTCATTTGATAAGCCTGTCTTGTCATGCTAAGCCTGTAAATTGTTTTGATCAAATTTGCGACTTATATATTAATAGTTATTAAGATATGAATATGTATCAATAGAAACAAAATTCCTGTAGTGGGTGTTGCCGTTGCTAGAAAGGAACAAAACTAGAAGTGCTCAAGATGGTAACCACTTATATGTGCTTATTTGTACGTAGTCTTAAATTGACTCAAATCTCCTATTTAAATCCTGTGCTAGGAATCCTCAGATGGGTGAGACCATGCAGAATTACTTGATCTCCTGAGGATGTCTGCATTTTAATAAAACAGGCGTCACTTTTGCATCTCTAGGTCTATTGATTGTTTCTGAGGAAAATTGCTTTTTATTTAAATCCAGTGGAAACTTTTTAAAATACTTCTTTTCATTATTGCCCAATATTGCCCTCTTTCCAAACAACAAGGCATCTCTCCGCTTCTAGTTCTGAAGGGCATGTTTAGTGTTTTTTCATATCTCTTCTTTTTATATCTCGTAAGAAAATTTGTGCACAAATGGACATCACTAGTGTATTTTTTTTTTTGCATTAAATTAGATTTCAGTGCTCCAGAGCTATGAAAAAGAGTATTAGCTTTGGTCTTTCTTCTAGAAGCATTCTAGTTACAAGCTGTCATTTACTTCTTCCCTTGGCCCAATTCTTTGTTCATCTTGTTTCAGAACAGTTCCTAGAAGCTTGCAGGAAGTTTTGCACAGGGTGTGCTTGGTGTAATCCACTGACAGAATTTATCTGTTTCACAGGTCTGTGTCCTAGGTGGGCAACCTGAAGTAGCTGGTTTATGTTTGGGGTGATTTTTTTTTTTTTTTTTTGCCATGGCATGACACCAACAGCGTTGTTTTGAGCCTCCTGGGAAATGAGACTGTTTCCTCCTGAGTACAATCTTGATGCCTCGACAGGGTTCTCCGTCTTCTTTTCTCTGTGTGTCTCCCATCTGCATCCTTCCTTTATTTTAGCAGTCTTTATTTCATCCTGGCAAACAGAGGGAGACCGTGGATTTATTATTAAACTCTAATAAGGGTGCACAAATTGTTTTGAAGTTGCAGACAAACAACACTGCTCGGCTATGTAAATAATGCAGTGGGTTACCTGACATGCTGGAGAGGCTTCTAGAGTTTCTCACCTCCTCACGTCTCCTGCAAACAATTGGTGAAGGTTGGCTTCCAGTTAGGCTGGTAAATGTTACTTTCTTCATTAGGTTTTAAAAGAGTGGTCTTTCTTCTCTGGTTTTTGTAATGTTCCGAAGAAATGGAACTTCCTGGGAGAATTACCAAAATTTTCTCCTTTCTCTGCTTTAATATGTTCTGCCGTAACAGGGGTTCAATGGTTTGCCAAGCACCCAGCCACTCCCTTTGCTTTTGGAACAGGTCACTGAGCCCAATTCTGTGAATAGATTATACTGTGGTTTGTTAGGCTATCTAATAAATTGCAATGATACGGACGTTGATTACATTTAATTAAAATTCCGACGCGCACAGCCATTCTGTATTCACAGGCAAACCTGTGTTTTTACTGAAAGTTGAAGTCTGGGCCCTTGCTGGCTTGGTCACAGATTAACCCACTTCAGCTGAGCTGTGTTCTTGCTTCTACTAGCAGAAAAATCTGGTTTCTTTACTGCCAAACAGGTGGCTTCAGTTTAGGACACGTTTGTTGTCCGCTGCGGAATTGTCCTACTCCACGGGATACATTGCCAGATTTCTGCGCTGTGAAAGGGGACAGAGATGTTGGAAGAGAAGACGTGAAAAGAGTTGTGCCTAGGAGCTTCGTGGGTTTGAACTAAACCTGCTCTGAACACAGCAAAAACTTTCTCCTTTTGTTCCAGCCCCGGTGATACAGGTGTACGAGATGCGTTTTGTGGTCCCCGTGTTGTCAGCCCTTCCATCATAACTAACCTCCTGTCTTAAGTTTTGTGTCTTGGCCCCGAGTTTATTGCTCAGCCTCTTTCAACCTACAGTGAACACTGTTTTATCCATGTTTTTTCTTGAATTTGTTTACTGCTTTGGGGTTTTGTTTTGATGTTTTGGTTCAGCGCCGTGAATGTGATATGGCCACAATTACGAGTCTAAAAGTAGCTTTGAATCATTAAAATAACAAGGTGATGAACGTTGTTTTAAATGGTTAGAGCGAATTTCTGGTTTTATTTATCTATTTTCCCCAGTAGAATTTCCCCAGTGGTAAGATTAAAAGGATGAAACATTGGATTAGGAATTGTTTGTTTAGAGGGATTTTATGTTTGAGTGAGTTGAGCATTGGTAATGATAATACATGACTTTATGCAGTGAACAAAACCAAACGCAATTAAAATGCTGTGTTGATATTGGCAAGACAAATTTTTAGGCATTCTTGGGAAACTTAGTGGGCTGGCTTTCCTCTAGCTTTCATGCTTTTTGCTTCTGGATGGGATGTACAAAAGTCTCTTTTGGTCATGTAGATCTTTAATGTTCTTACTCTGGCTGTGTGGCTCTGAATTTGTCTAGTGTTGCTTTAGATTATTGAGTTTTGGTCATAATTACCAAGCAAAAATAGTGTGGAAATATAAGGGTTATGCAGATAGGTTAATATAAAGCCAGGAAAAAGTGTCCATGGAACTATGATGTTTTGGTTTGGTGGTTTGTTGTTTTGTTGTTTTTTTTTTTTTTTTTTTTTTTTTTTTTTCCAGTTTGCAGGGAGTTTGGGCTTTTTGCGTGTTTGTTTATATGTATGATCAAGTTAGCCTAGGATTAGGGTTTTTTGTTTGTGATGTAAATCCTGCTCTTGGCTTAAAGTAAGTGTTAATTAGACTTCTGTACTTGTATGTGCCACATTGCAGGATCAGCTCCTTATTAGTAAGACAAATAAAAGCACAGACAAGATGATATAAGAAAGTCAAAAAGAAACTGGGATCAGATCAAGGACAAATCTTGTTCCAAAATTATACAACAGAGGAAGAGAGATGCTTAGAAAAGTTGGAAGGTGACACTTTAAATATTTAAACATGAGGATTTCCTTTTTGTGCACCCTTAACTCATAAAAGGGCATTACTGCAAGACATTATTGAAAACATTTAATAGGCTTCAATAAAAGAAACATTAGCAAAAAACCCCATTTTTAGAGATAAGTGGTGGGTTTTGTTCTTTGTTTTTTTTTAAGAAGTGGGACCTTTTAGAAAGCTGATGTGGACTTGGGAGTGTCTGGGTAGAAATTATTTAGAGGAATATTACGTTATAGTTGTCCATTGCAGGACTCCTTATAAATGCTTGCCCATCATTGGAACAGTCATCACCTACCGCAAATGGAGCTAGGGGACCTTGTCTTACAGCAAAGGAACCATCATATTTGTTATTCTTTTGTAGGATCTAAGGAGAATATTTAGCCCAAGGTCTCCAGAAATCCCTGCCCTTCAGAGTATTAAGCTCTCTGTCCCGGCCAGAGTCCTACTCCAGACTGGGTCACTCCTGGTGATGCGTACTAGTGCAATGGGAACTAGCAGTAGAAGTAGTAAAGTGTAGTGATAAGTACTATAAAAATATGCTTTGTTTTTGAAGCTGTTTTTTATAGGAATTACAAGTTATGCTCTATTGGGGAGCATTGCAGTTTCTTTTGAAGGAATGGAGTGGCCCCCATAAAATTATTACCTTGTCCTTGTTGCAGAGTGGGCAGACTATTAGGTTCCCAATTCTTCTTTTGACAAAACAGCATGTCCCTTTTTTTGTTAGACCTGATAGTTATCCTGGAAACAGATTTGCTCTCTTTTTATGTGTCTTTTTTTTTTTTTGCCCAACTGCATTACTAGACTAATAAAAGCTATTACAAACCTTGCTTTCCATAGTTGCATTGATTTTTAGGATGATTTAACTTGGAACACGATACAGTGAAGCACATTAAATTCTGATAAACTGTTAATTCATAAAGTAGAGGTCATACAGAAAATAATAATGAGTTCAAAGGCTGTGGTCAGTTCCAATGATGGAGTAGAAGAAAAAAGATCATTAGCTGCTGAGTTGAGTAACAGGTTGCTTTGAGTTAGGGCAAAAGCTTTATTACCTTGATGGGCAATATCAGAAGAGACTGGAAAACATCACTTAAGGTTCAGTGCTTTGACCCCAGTGGACTAGATGAGCTCTAACGTCATGATTCTTATCAGCAATAAATTTAAAAACGTAGGTAAGAATGATATTTGAGCAAATGGAGAGGTGAAATGAAAATCATGGCATCTAGATGTCTTGATACTGTGCCTGTTTGTGATTCCCAGGGAAAGGATAGCACGTACTGGTGAAGAGTATCTGGTTTTATTATCGAGTATAAACAATGTGACTTGATGTGCTTGAGCGTGGAAAAAGATTATATGAGCTTGATAGAAGTTTGAGGTGTTTCAAGGGCCGTGTCTATCGTGTGCTCTGTCTTCTCTGGAGATAAAAATTCCATGAATCCAAGTTTTGAGACAGCTCAGAAGCAACTTCTGATTGTGGCATGACGAGGAAACTCCCCCTGCTCCTCAGCTACAGGGAGAAAACTATTGGCACTAAAATAGATTTATTACAACAGCTTGTGCTTAAAATAACTTTTATTACCATAGTGAATTCTGTAGATGTATTGATGTGGAAACCTGTGTGCTTTTGTTTGTAGAAGTGATTTCAAAAGGCCGTCTGACTTTGGTGCTTTCCTTGATAAAACAGGGAAGATTCAAGATGTTCCTGATGACGCAGTTTTGCTGTGTAGTAACAGAGTTAGGAAGGGTCAGCTTCAGGAAGGACTAACAACTGCACAGGTTTAAATTTATACCATTCTGATCCAAATGTTCAGTCATTCACCTTTTGGCCATGAGTTTTGCTCTCAGCTATTAACTTACCAAAGCTCCTTCGTGCTGCTTCCCCATCCTTCCCCTTGTGAAGAGATTCCCCTTTTTCAGGCTTCCTTCTTCCATATCTTTAAAGTTCTCACAAGACAAATGAGCTCTGATAAATTTACACCAGGCAAGATTAGCAAATTTTCCAAATAAGTTTCTTTTTTTTTTTTTTTTTTTTTTTTTTCTAAATTTAAGTACAAATACTGGGCACTTTGCATAGCGTGCTTTGCATGTCTGAAAAAATGAGAAGACTTTTCAGAATTCAGTAGGACAGTTGCCTAGGTCATTTCAGCTTTCATTTTACAGGAAAGCTAGCGAAGGAAGGACTTGATAGCAAGCGGCTGAGAAAGTGCCTTTTCTTTCCATGGCAGGGGCCTTGGAACTAGATGATCTTTGAGGTCCCTTCCAACCCGAACCAGTCTGTGATTCTTTGCTACTGAGGACAGTGGACGTTTTGGTAGGCTTCTAGTGCTGTTATGCAAAGGATGGATGTTGTTTTACTCCAGACCATGCATATCCTGTTTCTTTCCCTGTTTCTGTGGAACGTCATCTGTTTGTTTGTGGGTTTTTTTTTTGTTTTGTTTTCTCTTTACTGAAGAAGAAAATTAAGCAAAACAGGTCCTCTAGAAGACCTAGCAAGGTTACTTTTCACAGTCTAGTTTCTTCTGCTCTGAGCACCTATGGCAAACAACGTCTCCTTCTAAGCCAGTAGTAGCGGGTTGGAAGAAAATGAAATGTCTTTGGTGCAGGAGGAATGCAAACTTTCTGCGTGGTGAACAGGGATATGATGGGTGTTTTTGCCACAAGGTGTAGTATCTGGAAACTGATATTAAAAACGCTCTTCAAGTCACATCGAAGTTGTAAGTCTGGGAATCAAGGGCTGAGAAGCTCTGCTCTCAACGCCCTTCAGAGCGACTAGAAAGGCACCTTCCCCTTCTCGTGCCCCCTGCTCCTTTCCAAAAAACAAATTCTTTTTCTGTGATGCCTTGCTGCATCAGTCCTTGTCAAAGGTCTGAGAGTCGATGTAGTTCTTAAGAGCATTCACAATCTTAAGATCTCCCTTTGCAGAGGTAGAGGGGGAATTTATATTGGAGCTGCTAACGTCCGTGTGTCTGTCCCCCACTGCGTAACCCTTCGTGTGCATCCTTTTAAAGTCTGTAACGGCGTTTGAAGACAGTCATCTTCAAACACATCTTCATCTAATCTTCCCGAGTAATGTGCTGCTCTCAGTTTTGTTTGCTTCCTGCATGCTTGCATCTAAAGAGACAGATTTGCCCTCTGTAGCCCTAGCAAGAAATCCTGGCTCTGTCAAAATGTAAGACGACTTCAGAAAGGCAGAAAATTGACCAGACGAGTCTTTTGGTATTAATTTCTCTTTACTTTAATTGAAAAAAGGATAATTTAGGGACACTACCAAGATGTGCCTCTCTGGTAGGGAGCCTAAGGGTTTATATATGAACATACCTGCCACTTTAACTTTTATGTGCTGAAGTTTAGAAGTGGACCCAAGTCGAATATATGAAACCAACTTTTATAAAACCTGAGACTAATGTGATTTGTTTCCTATTTCAAAATAAAACAAAACAAAAATGGTACTGGTTTGGTTTTCAGAGGAATAAACCTGATCCTTGCAGAGCTTGAAACTGAAACATTGTGGCAGGAGGAACCTAAAAAGTAAAACAGACTTCATTGTTCAACCTGCAAGAAGTTGAAGCTGGGAAAAAGGCAAAAGTAAACAAGGAAACAGTGACAACTAAATAGCCACTGAAATCAGCTAACAGCTGTCAATAAACCATGTCTGGCATTAATGCACAGAACCAAGGAAGGTATAAACATTAAAAGGACAGTAATAATAATAAAAAATAAGCAAACCAAAAAAAAAAAAAGCAATGAGGATGAACAACTTTTAGACATCTGACTCAGATTAAGGAAACTTTGCATCACTGTAAGTAACATGAAATACATGTTGCAGTTCTGTTGTCTTTCCATCAGGTTTCTGTCTTTTTTTTTTATATCCTTCCCAGTTCTGGGGGGTATTTTATCAGTCTGATTGGGATGGCTCTTCTACATTGGAATTGTAGTGCAGCATTTTGAAATGATATTGCTGAATATGATCTTTCAAGAACCATCTGACTTGTATATGGGTTGTGTGGAGGTTTCCATCTCTTTTGGCATTCCACCCGTTCCGGGCGAGATGCTGCAGCGTCTTAGCCCATGAGACTGTGAGAAGAGGTGGGCATTTGTGTGGCAAATATGAAAAATATGCCTGTGGTGTATTGCTGGGAAAAACTGTACTTCTAGTGGTGGTTCTGGAAGTGGTTTTGCATTGTACGTTTTGTGAGATGAGGATTTCTGTTAGTCAAGAAACTTTCACAAAGGTACGTGTAAACAGAACTGTTGTAAGAGTTGGACATCAGCGTGGGTTTTTTTGGGGCTGAGTGCCCTCGTGTAGAGTAGTAGATGCATTTTTTATTTTTTTTTTTAAATTTGAAATCTATTACTGTTTCTAGACAGGGTTTACAAAAACATCACACTGGATGATATGTCGTCTCTTTTGACCTTTCCAGTAATGCTTTTCTCTTTGCCATACGCAGAAGCTTTTCCCCGTGGACATACCCATCATCTCCTGAAAGGCAAGATGAGGTGAAAGCTGAGCTGAAGCTGGAGTCTTTTTGGTTTTTTTTGTGTGTGTTTTAGTCATGTTTTTTTAATTTTATTTTTTTTTTTTTTGCTAAAAGACATATATGACTGATTTGGGAACAAAATATTATATTGAAGTCATAAAGTACCAGTTTATTTAAGTTCTTTTTCCTGTGCTTCTTTACCATCTTAACATGCTACGTCTCTTATCTCCACATTGTCAAACCCTGGGGGTGTGCCTCAAGCAACTAGCATTGAAAAAAAAGGAAGAAAAAAAAAAAGAGTTGATTACAACTGCTTAGAACTCTATGGAAAAAATGTTTTTAAAAAAAATGGTCCAAAAACCTCTTCCAGGCTATTATCACTAATTTCCCAGAGCAGCGGTGGTTCTAGATCTGTTCAGGTGGCCAGTTCCACTCACTTTGAAGGGTGTGACTGTGCTTTTTCAAGACAAGCCTATGCCAAATTGATTTTTTTTTTTTTTTTTTTTTTTCTTATTAAGTAAGTCTGGCCAGGCCACACTTACTTGGATTAAATACAAGCGAAAAGAAAACTCACAGCGGTTCAGGAAGTTTGTTTTGTGGTTCTTTGGAAGAGAACATTCTGTCCCCTCTTTGCAAAACCGATACAAACAGGCTCTTGGCACAGAGACTATTCTTTGTACGTACCTTACTTTAAATTATCTCTTTTATTTTGCTAGATTAAGTATCGCAGTTCCCATTTCCTGGATAAATTCTGCCTTGTATAATTGTGCTTTCACTTTGTAAGTCACATCTGCAGAGGTAGTTGGGCAATATGATTAAATCTTCTAAACACTCTGTGAGATCTGTTGACGAAGGATGCTGAATTATAGAAACGGTGATTATAAATTGTGGGGTAGTAAATGTTGTTTATAAAATGGCACTTACTCTGAAGTGGTTGTATCTCACTGTAGAAATGATCATGTAAATATGGGTTGTGTGATTGTTGATGTCACTAGAAAAGACCCGTAGAAGTACAGAGTAGCAGTGAAACATCCAGAACTGTGAGGGATTTTTATTTTTTGGGTAGTTGAGGAACTGCATGCGAGTTTTGTAGAAAGATGTCCTTTTCCCTTTTGCTTTACATTTTTTTAAAAGGGTATTGCTCAGTTACTTTGGCTTACTAAAGGAATATTGAGGACAGTGTGTTTCATGTGCCTATATTAGCCTTGTCTCACATGTGAGGATTGGGCACGTGCTGCTGGAATTACGAAGAAAAACAGGGAGAGAAACATGTGCTGTGCAACCTTAATCAAGCAGGGAGCAATCTCCAGTGCCCTCTTTTGATAATATATTCAGTGGAACCAATTAGGGGAGGATCTTAAGTGGTGTTGATAGGTTATTGGGCTGATTCTTCAAGTGGCTGTAACTCCTACTGACTTGGGCTCCTACTAGGAGGGAAATGAAAGATATCTTGTACCTTGTAGGAAGTAATATTCCCAGAGAGTGATAAAAGCAGACATATGTGCTGTCTGAACAAACCTCTGCTGTACCAGCTTTGAAGGGAGCGGAAGGTTTACACACACATTCGGGTGTAATTTTTCAGAAAGAGCTAAATTTTTTATGATAAAAAGAAAACACACTGAAAAACCCCAACCTTGCAAACTTTCCATTTCCATACATTTAAATCCAAAGACTAAAGTGTTTTGATTGTCGTGTCTGTCTTATCTTTCTAGCAAAGCCTTTTTCCTATAATTAAAAGGGCATCAATTTTTCTAATTGATGCCAAATCCAATCCAAGCCACCCACGCAATTATTCCACCTGCCCTCCCCCTCCCATCATTATCTGATATTTTGTTTGCACAGTCATTATTCATTAACTGTGTTCATGTCCAGGGCTGCAAACAGTAAAATCACATTAGCAAGGAGGAGCTCTGAGACTCACCAGTGAAATCTGTTTTTTTCCTTTTTTTTTAAATTTATTTTTGTTTTTCATTGGCTTTCAGATGAGAATCCCAAAACCTGTCACAAATTTTGGAGATAAGGAGCTTGGAAACAATGAATGTGCTAGTGTTTGATAATTTCTTTTCTTGGCAGAATTCTTTAGTTCTTCCATACTGCTGAGAAGAGTTAAATTCTGCGTAAAAAGCTACTGAGATCACAAGTTACTATCGGAAAAGCAGAGAGGTGTAGTCTGTCCTCTTTTTTACATGCATGCATGTACATATATTTGTGTATATGTATGTAGGCATGCAGCCAAGCCTATTTCCCTGTCTCAGAGCTTTATAGATGGCCCTGTTTGATTTAGAGGTAGCTTTTGAACATGTCACTTTTTCCTCTTTGGCATAGCCTCAGGTGGCTGTGTTTGCCCCCTAGCCCTTTTGAGAGGTGGAGACCTACACACAAAGGTCTTGCTGTGATTGCTCCTGAGACTTTTTGGTTTGTCGCTTTTTCAACCTTGGTTCCTCTGAAATCAGTGGCATCCCTCTCACACTGACTCAGGGTATTGGTAAGCATCGGGTGTGCAGCTAACCATACCTGGCTCGTAGAGTGCTCCTCATCGCTTGCACTTGTATTTTGTTAAGAAGAACTATCACCTTTATCCATGTTTTGCAAGGAAGAAAATGGGCATGGAGGAGTAGAGGGTCTTGCCCATGGCCAGTGATCTAGGAAAGGCTGAGACTCGTGGCTGGGGAATGAGGTATGAATGGAAGGCAGCCTGTGCTGCCTTAATGTGTTCTGCCCATGTGTTGTCCTTTCTTCAACTTGGGTTTACTGTTCAGCAAACCATTAATTGCCTGGCTCCCCTTAAAATATTAGAATTTTAAGTTTTTGACAGAATTAGGTGAGTAACAGATAAATCATAACTATAATCTGCTCATACTGTGAAAAGTGTTTGACACTGTCCCACACGACATCTGTCTCTAAATTGGAGAGACGTGGATTTGACAGACAAGACCACTTAGGTACATAAGGAATTGGCTGGATGTTCAAACTCAGAGGCATGCCATCCAGAGGGACCTTGACAGGCTGGAGAGGTGGGCCTGTGAGAACCTCATGAAGTTCAACAAGGCCAAGTGCAAGGTCCTGCACGTGGGTCGGGGCAACCCCAAGCACAAGTACAGGCTGGGCGGAGAATGGATGGAGAGCAACCCTGAGGAGAAGGACTTGGGAGTGTTAGTTGATAAGAAGCTCAACATGAGCCGGCAACGTGCACTGGCAGCCCAGAAAGCCAACCGTGTCGTGGGCGGCATCCAAAGCAGCGTGGGAAGCAGGTCGAGGGAGGTGATTCTGCCCCTCTACTCTGCTCCCATGAAACCCCACCTGCAGTGCTGCGTTCAGCTCTGGGGCCCCCAGTATAAGAATGACATGGAGCTGTTGGAGTGGGTCCAGAGGAGGGCCATGAGGATGGTCTTGAGGGTGGAGCACCTCTGCTATGGAGACAGGCTGAGAGAGTTGGAGCTGTTCAGCCTGGAGAAGAGAAGGCTCCAGGGAGACCTTCTAGTAGCCTTCCAGTACCTAAAGGGGCTACAAGAAAGCTGGAGAGGGGCTTTTTCCAAGGGCATGTAGTGATAGGACAAGGGGCAATGGCTTTAAACTGAAAGAGGGGAGATTTAGATTAGATCTAAGGAAGGAATTTTTCACTTTGAGAGTGGTGAGACACTGGAGCAGGTTGCCCAGAGAAGCTGTGAATGCCCGATCCCTGGAAGTGTTCAAGGCCAGGTTGGATGAGGATTTGATCAACCTGGTGTAGTGGCGGGTGCCCCTGCCCATGGCAGGAGGATTGGAACTAGATGATCTTTGAGGTCCCTTCCCACCCAAACCATTCTATGATTCTGTATTAGTAAGCAACTTGTTAAGATTCAGTACATAAATCAGTTCAATATACTAGTTCCTGTAACAATGTGCAACTCCCTCTCATACAGCGAGGGAAATCACATTTTAAGAAGTCAGCACTTAGCCAATCTAGCTGCTGGTGTGATGTGCAGTGGAATCGCAGTGCTGAACCTGTTCTTTTTCTGTTTTTCCAGTGATTTGTCCTGTTGGGCAGCCACCCTCCGAGTAGCTCTGGAGAGATGCCAGCCACTTGAGCTGCCTCGGGCAGCGGCAGGGACAGCAGCTACCCAGGCTGAAGTTTTCATCCCGGGTACGAGGCGTTGGTACCAGCAGTCACTGGTGAGTTGTATGTAACAACTGGCACCTTGTTGCAAAGTGTGCAGTTTCTGGATGCAAAGACTCGCTCATCTTGCTTGTTTTTCCCAGGGGGTGACTGATGAGCTTAGAGAGAACGAGAGTGACCCAGGTTACCAGCTAGTCTTAGGCAATCCTTACTATTTGTTTGCTTATGGATTACTTTTTCCTCGCCCTCCGCTGAACAAGTGGCACCCTGGTGAGGCCAAACTTCAAATCTGTAGCAGTTGGTGTGTTGTACTAGATGATATCACCGTGCCTTTTTAATCAGAGCAGGTTTTACACCCTCTGCCTTAGCGCTTCATAGCCTGGAAATACAAGCTGTGGGGCTCTGATAACAGAAGTAGTGACTGGCTGCTGTCAGCATGGCGATGATTAAAAATACGTGTGTGTGTGCGTGCTCGTTCACTCCCTTTCCAGCTGAATAGAAAATGAAACTCCCCAAAGCCTTTTATGTAAGTGCTTGGTTGTTTTTTTTTCCTGTTTAAATCTCTGCGTGGCTGTGCACAGACAAACTTCATCCTCGGCTTCCTTTTGAAGATCCTTTGTAAAGAAAGGAGTACGCTTGTTTTGACCACCAAAGTGTGATCCTAGATTTACCCTCTCTGCTAAAGATAATAGCTAGCAATTTTTTTTTTTTTTTTTTTTTTGAGGGGAAGGTAGTTTCCAATCAGTTTCTCCCATCTGTGATTTTCCTCGATAAAACAATGGCAACCTGCTTCTTCCAGCAGCTGAAACGCTGCGATACTTTGACAGCAAACATGTGGAGTGCTGCCTTGTAACACTCTGCTTTATTTAAGAGACTGTCATGCTGGGCTGACTGCTGTCTTCCCAGGGGTGTTGCACCTAGGAGCTAGGGATGAGATGCAGGCTGGTCTGCAAAGCACACGTTTGCTATTAAAAACAACATATGTGCCCTTAGCTATTGCTAATCATTTAAACGTCGCTGTGAAATCTGGGGGGAAGTAGCCCCTCTGTACATGGATAGTCCCATTAAAGCCTCAGCATGACACAGCTTGGCATCGGATACTGAATCTTCCTGTAAATATCAGAGTTGAAGATTGGTGCTTTAAGTGGAGTTATCTTCTTGAGAAGATAGAAGGAGCCCCTTGTAAGGATGGGTGTGGGAAGGGAAATACGCATCCTGGGCTCTTGTCCAACTCTTTCAGATTTTTACCACATTGTTAAGAGTGCTTGTTGGAATATTTGGACAAAAAACCTGGAGGTCGGTGCCGTACTGAGCTGTACGTGCTAACTTGATTAGCAGCAGAGTTGGAAAATTCTTCTGGCCTGAAAAATTCTGAGGGTAATTCTGGCTTTATGCTGGAGGAGGCAAAGACAGAACAAGGAACTCAAGTACGTTATTTCAGGGTCCAGTAGTCTCTTAAACCAGGCTAAAATCAGTATGTTTTAATTAATGGAAAGTTTGGAAAAAAGAAATTTGGTGCTATTGTCAAGTATCCATTGTATTTTTGCAAGTTGGAAAATACTTGTCCTTAAGTTCCCCTCATCCTCATTACCGGTCGTCTCCCTGCTCCGGTTCAAGCGTAACAGCTGCTATCTTGGGGACTGCTGAAGGTAGATGCAGTTCCTTCCTACTGCCCAAGAACTCTGGACCCCAGTGCTTAAATAATGTAACAGCTTTAGTGCTAACTCCAGCAGCTTCGGAGGACAAAGGTTTTAAAGTTGTCGCAATTGATTTTCTGCCTACGTAGAAATAGAGAAACCAAGCTAGTAATTGAAGCAATTTTTTATTTAAAATCGTTATTGCTTGGGTAGGTGCAGCTTTTTCACCAGTAAATATTTTCAATTATTAGAAGCTGGAGACCACAGGTATTGTAGAAGCCTAAGAATTTCATGTAGATAAAATTATTTTTCTCTCACAGTGGAAATGTGTCTGTGTCTTGGTCAGGAAGGTCCCAAATTAAAGACTGGTTTCTGTCTGCCCTGTCTATGGTCCCGGTCTGACTCACAAGCTTGAGTGCCAGCATGGAGGAGAAGGCAAAAACCTTTGCTTCCCTGTTCCATGGGTGGGAAAGCATCTCCGAGTGGAGACACTTCTTTTGCAAACCAAGATCATCAGGAAGGTACATGGAAAATTCACTGCATAAGTAAAGATTGAGTCAGCCAATGCCTGCTTATCATGTTGAGTAGTGATTACACCGTGATGTAAATCACCTTATGCTACGGATTGCAAATGCAGTGTGCTGTGTTTAAATTGCAGTTTGAGTCTTTACCTGTAACCTGAATTGTCTCATACTTTTTTTTTATTGATCCTTTTTTTAAAAAAAAATTTCTAGACCTTCTTAATTATAGGCATCCTCTGCTGTCAGAGCAGTATTACATCAAATTGTTTGGCTAATAAAAATATTGTAAAATCAGGTAAATGAACCTCCTGCTCCAGATGTTTGTGTCGCTGGGGTGCTGAAACACACTGACAGAAATTGCAGACCATCATAAGCCTGCACATGAGCAACAATCAGCTATCAATGAGTATTTTGAAACTTAATACTATCTTAAGCAGTTGATTTAAATGAAAACACCCTTTTGTTAGCAGAGGTTGTGTAGATCCATGGAACCACTGAACCTAGGTGCGTGTTTCTGGTGATTTTACTATAGCAAACTTTATTTCTTGGTGGGAGTAAACAGGACTCACCCTCTGAGACTTATCTGCTCCAGTCATTTATGTTTTGCATTTAAAAAATAAGATTCCTAGGAACCGTCGTCGGTTTTTTTTTTTTTAATCCTGTATTTCAAAACATATGGTTACCCTATCTTTTAAATCCTGAAGATAGGGAGAACATTCTCACATCAAGACCTGGCTGCTCAGGTGGGAGATTTGCTTTTGAGCAGAGAAATCTGGGCGTTTTGGGTACTGCCATTGCATGTGGTGTGGCTGCTGATGCCCACGTGCCCGACTGCAGGCGAAGGAGCAGTGTCACAAGCGAGAGCCACGTTGCATGCTGAGTGTTGACAGCTTGTCATTACAGACACTGTTTTTTCCTCCTGGTTTGTAGTTGAAAAGGTTTAGAAATGCTCGTAATCTCTTTCCTCAGGTGACTCGGGGGCGGGTTGGGGTTTGTTCCTTCCAGAAACACTCTGCTTTTCGTTTGTGCTGAGTTTACAGTTATTTTACTGTCTCAGCTGGATTTTCTTAACGTATCCAAAATCATTAAGCTCCCGCGGAGTGAAAGAGGATGTGAAGAAACGGAGCAGTAAGGGGAGAGGAAGGAAGAAACGGTGGTTAAACAGGTTGGGGTTTTCCTTGGCTTTAGGTGGGACGTTTATTTTACAGCAGCTATTCCTGGAACGCAGGGGAGGGCGCGGGGAAGGTGGGGTGACGGTGGGTACGTGTAGCAGAGTACGGCATTTGCTCAGCCGTGCGTCAAGAAGGAGTTGTACATCATCAGCCTGTTCTTTGTCCTTTTAACCAGAATTATTTTTTTGTTTAATGCGTAAATACGGTCGCTCTCTGCTCTGGGCGCGCATGCTGGGCTGCCGAAAATTAAATCGGTAAGTGAGATCCAGTGACATCAAACCAAACCCGAGCCAGCAAGCCCCGTCATCAGAGGAGCAGGGCTGTTGGAATTGGCTCCCACCTTTGTTTGGAGAGGTTGCTGTGGCGATGAATAACCTTTGCATAAAACAATGCGCCCGGCGTTTCGTCCCCGCAGCGCAGCGTGCGTCCGGGCAGCGGTCGGCCGCTCCCCAAAACGATTTAGGGAACAAAACTGTCGTCGTGGAGGTAGTTATCGGCACGACGTTGATCCGCTGATGCCTTCCTCACGTTGCTCTCCTGCCAGCTGGCAGGAGACTGGGCGATGGTGAAGCAGCGGCTGGTTGCCGCTGCGCGAAGGGGAGTCGCTGGTTCTTCGCGCGAGCTGGTGACACTGAGCTTTGTCTCGTTACCTGGGCTTGAGGAAGGAGAGCAGGTAGAGAAACAGGCTGACAAAGGCACTCTGTAGAAGGAAAGAGGGAAATACTATTATCTAGGAGGATTTTCTTTTTTCCCCCTACTGTTGCAGTTTACATTTGCTGTACTGAGAGGGGAAAGAGCTAGGGGCCATCTGCAGGTTCGTATTGTTTCATTTTACCCTCCCTTTATTAATAAACATTACAACAAATTATTATTCAATTTACTGCAGCTCAAAATGGACGTTTTTCATCTGAAGACATGAAAATCCAATGTAACAGCTGCAAATCGATACAAAAGTGTGTGGAAATTAGAATATATATTTACGAACGTTTTACATGAGACTTGTGTGCTTTATTCGTGAAGTCATAGTGGTACAAGCATAGTTTGAGGGTACAGTTGTCTGAAGATGTTATAAATATCACTTCTAGGTAAAGAATTGCCTTCAAGAAAGTCTTGGAAACTTGTTTTCAAGTTCTAGTATTGCTCCTGGGCTGAGGAGGAGAGAATAACAAGCAAGATACCAGACAAATATGGTTTTTTTTTCAAAATATAATCCAAATTTTCTTCCAAATATAATCCAATTTTTTTTCCAAATAAAATCCAAATTTTTATAATCCAATTTTTTTTTGTTTGTTTTCCCCTTGCTAGAAAACCCGATGAAGTTGGCAAGAATAAATTACCAACTGAGGCCGCTTGTGGAGAATTTTCTTGCCTGCATATTGCTCTCTTTCCCAATGCCTGTGAAGCTGCCCCATGTGTAACTCGTACTCTGGGAAAAACTGAGTCACTCAGAGATGACCCAGTGGTCACAAAAAATACAGTGAAGTTAAAATGCCTGCTTTTGCTGAATTAAAAAAAAAAAAAGTGTGATTAACTCAGTTCTGTGTCAGCTCCCTGTCTCTTCGGTGGGAATCATCGTGCTCAGTGGTTTCATTTGTGAGGCTAAATACTTCGAAGGTTGTCTTCTTCTGGACTGCAGCCGTAGTGAAGGATCAAAGAGGAAGATGAAAACTTTTTAAAAGCAGGAAGGCTCTCTAAGTACGTGAAGCGAAGGCGGCGAGGGCAGAGCAGGTGGCTCCCGTGCACGACTGATGGGACTGCTTGCTGAGGGAGAGCAGTTGGGGGAATAACCTCCTCTCCCTCCAGCAGTTTTTTTGAACCTTGTCACCTTGAAGTTTTCCCCCGCACCATTTAAACACGCCGTCAGCCTCCCTTTAGTGGCTCGCTTGGTTAAAATCACCTTTGGTAAGGGGTATTTAATTATGTCTTCTCATACCTTATTCAGGCTCCTCTCCTGGATTTTTGACAATGTGGAGAATGCCACTAATAGAGTGGAGCCAGCGTTTACAGGAGTAAATTAGTAGCAGGACCGTAGTGGTGCTTTTTACAACCGACACATTCTCCAACGCTGCGCCTCCCGTACTTCTTCAAATTCATTTGTTCCGTTTCAGTTCAGTCTTTTGAAATGTTTTGTGATGAATGACTTCACTTCACAAGCCTGTGATCAGCAGCAGCTGTTCATAGTCATGCTTTAAATTGAATCCATCTGTCAGCGGGCTCTTTAAAGTGGGAGTTTCACATCCTCGGGAGTCCTGGTTACACCAGAGCAGTATTTGGATGCTGTTTGCCAAAAAGAAAAAGAAAAAAAATCAAAATGAGGTGTGCTTGGGTGGGCTCTGGGACACCTTTGCAGTTTCCTACATAGAGCTGTGATTTAGCCTGCTGAAAGGAGAGCAAAGTGACCACAAGCAGGGCTTTTGCCCTGGCATGCAGATAGGTGTTCAGATGTAGGCTGAAATTAGGAGATGACCCACGGTAAGCTTTCTAGAAACCATATGCAGTGCTTGCTGCTTGGTTTTTGATCCTGACCCTTTGATGAACCTCGTCACCAGCTCTTTACATTGTAGCATTGGGCAGATTAATGTTCTTTGGAGGATGAGCTGAAGAGAAAAAGACATGACTTATTCAAATCAGCAAAAGGAGACAACACTTGGGCCCCCCCCCTCCAGTACACATGTAGTATTTCTTACTTCATTTGTAACTAGAGGAGGATGAAAACATGTTTGCTGAGGCTGTTTTGCAAACTGCATTTAAGGCAACATTTGAGAGCAACAAATGGTCATTTGCTAACTACGTTGTTCTCATAAAATTATGTAAAAGCTTTGGTCCTTAGTAATGCTCTCTGTAAATTACATACTGGATATGGAAACCAGCTGATTCTTGGCCTGCAGTCCTTTGGTCTTATCTACAGGTAACTTCTTATGTTTTCCTTCTCCCCAGATTGTTCCTCACCAAGGCTTTTGTGGGAGCACTGGGCTTGTGCTGAGATGTGTGTATAGCTCTACGGAAAAGCATTTCTTCCCAGCAGAACTTTACTCACCAGAGTACTGCATATGTACCCAAGTACATCATTTTCATGGTATCATTTCACTTGAGGAAAGAAAACCTTCCGTGGAGAAGCAGAACAGTGGTACAGCCTCCTTTGCCACTGCAAAACTCTTATTTTCGTAGTAGGAGTGCCATGTTTTCCTAGTGCAGTGCCGAGCCAGAGCTTTCATTCACACTAAATTCAGTGCTGGCCTGAATAGAGAAGGAAAAAAAAACCCCACAAAACCAAACCAAACCAAACCAAACCAAACCAAACCAAACCAAACCAAACCAAACCAACAACCAACACCCCCCCCCCAGAAAAAAAAAAAAAAACAAAAACCCAAAAAAACACCCAAGAAAACAGAAGACCCAGACTGGCTTTGGGAGCGTTTTTTTTATGACAGTCAACGCTAAGTGCAGTGTCTTTGAAATCAAGTATCTGTTGTCATATGGTGAGAGAAGAACCTTTTAGCTTTTCTTTAACATATGGAAAGCAGTGCTGTATACCAGAGCCTGTTATTGCTGTGTACCTGATAAATACAGATGATTTTTAATTTTTTTTTTTTCACTTATTGGGGACTCATTAACATGTTCCACATGGAGATGGTGAGAATTGCGCGTTGAGTGAAGAGACTGATTGATGCTGGCTTGTGTTAAGGAAATATGGCTCACAGAAGGAGTCAATACATGCTCTTTTTTTCCATTGAGTGCATTGTTTTTCCTGCATGTGTTTCATCAGGGAACTTAGGAGGGGAATGCCATTGCTTAATAGCTGACAATATCTTGTTATCTTTCTTTAGAGTACTTTAATAGAATACGGTTATTGAGATCTGGCACTCATTTGAACACCCACTTGGGACTTTGGATTATAAACACACAGTATCTGTAAATTAGCTGCAGATGCAGACTAAGTATTGGGTCCTTCACCATTTAACCTAAAAAGCAGTAAAAGCTGTGCACCAGCGAGCACGTGAAAAGCCTTATTCTGCAAACCCGTAGACAAATGTGTCCCTCCACACCGGGAGCGCTAAGACCTCTGAAAACTACTGGGTTCTGATTTCAGCTTTTCCAACTTCCCAACTTCCCTGAACGGAGGGATTTGGCAGGAGAGGAAAGAGGAAAACTCTTCTGTCCCTTCCTGCATGAGGAAAGGGAGGCGAACATGGAGAGCACGCTGAAAGGGACGGGCTTCCATTGGCAGGAGGAGCCGTGCGGTGCGACATCTCCATGAAGAATCCCGAGGGGTATCCGGGTGCAGCACCAGCCCGCTCGGCTCCGCATCCTCCTCCGAGCTCGGTGTGAACAGGCAGGGTATGCCAAGCCCACCGCAGCATCGAGATCTGAAAGAATTGTCAATGAAATTCTCAAAAACTTGTCTAGACTGTACCGATCATGAAGGATGAAATGATTAATTCTTGAAACTGGGTTCTTTTCCTTTGGCTTTTACAACCGTTTCTTAAAAAAAATCAGCTTTTTGACACAGTGGTATGCTTTTAAGCAGAAAAGCTGATGGGTGTTTGGGTGCTCTGCGTCTTTAGTTTCTCACCTAAAACTAGGTGAATAGTGTATTTTGTGAATATCTGTGAGTGGATACAGGTTTAATGTGTATATCGCTGAGATAAATTCGTAGCATGAGCAATATGATTAGTGCCGTGGAAAATTTTAAGTTTTTTCCAATTCATATCTTCATGAGTAGTTGCAAGTAACATTTTAGTATCTGGTTTAATTTTTATCAGGCATGCACAGGTATCTTGTTCCTGGAAAGGCAGAGCTGGGGATGGGGTAAGGAACAGACAGCGGTGACTGAAGAGTTTTGCAATCTCTGTTACTTGCTGCTCTTCCTGGTGAAGGTCTGGAACGGTAATGGTTGAGCCAGTAAGGATGTGATAGACAGCAAAACATTTTGAAATTGCCAGCAACCCAATTTGCATGTAGAATATGTTAGTAGGTAATCCTACGTCAGCATTGTTACAGTTCCTCAGTTTATATTGTAGCTGTTACAGCAGAAGCTGAAATACTCTTTGCTGTCATTTGGAGATGGAAATTTCTTCCATTTTATTTATTTATTTAGAAATTCTGTATGAAAGATCTGTTGACACGTAGAAAATGTAAAATTATGAGAATGTTTACTATAATACGTTGTTGCCAAAATGTTTACCTGTAAGATTTCCTCTTACTGCAGGCTAGGTTATAAATGAGAGTTTCTTACTGTTCTCTGCTGCATCTGGGAAGATTTGTTGAGAGGGAAGAGTAGAAGGCTGCTGTGTGCCATTCCTTCAGGGACAGTATTCCCTAAAATAGTTCAATGCTGTGCAACCAAAGGGCATCTGCCATAGAGGAGCATTGAGCTAAAGGTTACATTTGTTGACAAATTAAGTACATTTTGGATACTTGCTTACCAAATTTATTTACTCGGAGCTAATTTGTTTTCTTCTCTAGTCAAGCACTACCTTGTTAAAGTTGTACCTTGTGAAATTTCACTGGGCTGTGTGGAATTTACTTTTTTTTGGTGGCGTGACTGCGTTGGGCGTGCAGAAACACCACTGCAGGTTGCCATTTCACCGAAATCCTCAACAGCCAGCTGTAGATGCTCCATCCCTGGAAGTTTTCAAGGCCAGGTTGGATGAGGCTTTGGGCAACCTGGTGTAGTGGAGGGTTTCCCTGCCCGTGGCAGGGGGTTGGAACTAGATGATCTTTGAGGTCCCTTCCAACCCAAACCATTCTATGAGTCTGTGATTCTATGAAATATCGAGCTGTACCGGTGCGTGCTTGCGATGGTGTGTATGTGGGGTTTTTTTAAAGATGCAAAACCGCGTCCGTTTCCTCTATAGCTACCGCCTGCTTCCTTGTATTTGTGGGCGGTACCTCTTCAGTAACGAGGTAGCTGCCTTGGGAATTATCCGTTGTTTTCTTTTAGGGAGCAAAACGCACACCTCTCATAGTTGGCGCTTGCCGCTGGTCTCCTCTTTGTGATTGCTCACCCAAACGCGTGTACTGGTGGGTAAGAGAGGACACGGGTGGCCTGTGATTCCAAAGAGTAGCCACTTTCCTGCTTGCGTGATCCACATTTCGCTCCTCGGTTGCTCTATGATTAGGTCAAGGCAAACCTGCAATACCGGCTTCGGTGGCACGGGCCGCTCTGCTTGAAGCTGGGTGTGTGGCAAGGCACTGCGCTTATTACCAAGCTCCTGGTATCCATCTGGTTTCATCCTGTTCTGTGGCTTAATTGAGAGCCCTTGCATTGTAGCACTTACCCAGGTCGTGCAACACATGCACCTCATGTAACACAGGGCTGCAGCTATGGTTTGTCTTCTGTGGCTAAATAGCGTTTTGGGCAAAGAGGAGAGTGCTGTGCTTCTTGGTAGGCTTAATTACTGGTAAGTAGGGGTCTGATGCAGCTGACAGCTTACACCATATTGATGTGTTCCTATCAAGTTGTGTTGAGTAGGGTTATGTGCTCCCCAGAGAGCTTGGGGAACTTGTCAACTTTGGCACCTGCCTGCTTACAGGAAAGTGCAGCTGGTTGCGACTGATAATTCCTCTAATAGAGGTGAAATGCAGAAGAGTGTGGTCTGTATAGCAAATCGGGAAATGCAAGTTCCTTCTGTGAAAAGGAATAGTAAAGTTCCGGATACTGGCGAGACATCGATACACCTGTACAGTTTTATGGCGTTGAACTGCAAGCACCAGTTCAAGGTTTCAGTTTTGAAAGAGGAAGAGTATCATTCTTACTTCACTTTTCGTGCTGATCCCTCGGTGGGGTGAGGAAGGGACTTTCTCTGTCTAAAATTCTTAGTGAAGGCCACAAAGATCACCTGCTTTATGTTGTCAACCATGGAGCGTTGGCTACTAACAGATGGAAAATATTAAAGCAGATGGATCAAACACGTGAGTCATTATGGTTGTGTATTGCAAAATGGGCTCATTTTTTCTTATATCTTGTCCCATTGCTTCTCTCATTTAAATAAAGGCATTGACTTTTCCTTCTTGTGTAAATGAATTTTTCTTACAGTTCTTACAAATCTCTCTGCATGCTTTGAGGGGGAGGGGGGGGAAGAAAAAAAATAGAATTTTTCTTTTACAGCCACTAAATTTTTTCTCATGCTTCTTACTCTTGTTCGGAGAAGAAGAGGTCAGAAGAAATTCAGGCCAGAACTCTTTCTACTTATTTATTATTGTTACTTGTCTTTTTGAAAACAGAACAAAGTGGGGGAAAAAAAGCCTTTCTACCACGTGACCATTTAGAAAAAGCAGTGTCTTGTTTCAAACTAGTCCATTGACTAATGGATTCTATTAATTGGAAAAAAAAAATTAGAAAAATCCTCCTCTGTCCTGTCATTGAAGGTGATTAGTGTGACACTGCTCGTCTTCACTCATAAGGGTGTATTTTTTTCCCCCATCACTTAAACATTTTCTGTGAAACATTTTAAAATTCATTATCAATATGGTAAATACAATTAGTCAAGCAGCTGTAAGCCACAGTCCCCTTAGTCCCAATTAATTCCTCCTCTCTGGACTTCTCAGTGCTCCATCTGTGTGTGAAGGGGGGATCACTTTCACTGCTCTCCCTTCACTGGGCTTATTTCCATTCTTTGCTGGCAAAGAAACTCTCCTTATTGAACCAGCGAAACCTCTCAGGTGCTGTCCATAACTTATTTTAGAGATCAGCTGAGCTCCCGTAGGTGATTGTGAGTGGGAGGAGTTCCTGAAATCCCTTGTTGTTCAGATGCTCCAGCTTTGGTTTGAACAGCTGCCGTCTGCTCTGGGCTCTCCCTCGAAATTACGCAGGTGAGCTCGGTGCTTCCCAAGTGGTTTTAACCAACCCTTTAGTCTCCTGGCTTGGTGCCTACGTCCTGGGTGGCTCGTCTGACTTTCTGTGCATGCAGGGTATGCCCAAGCTGTCGCTTGGTGCTCTGAATTGCTCCGTGCTCAGGTGTTAGGTGCTATGTTTGCTGTTAAAATAACAGAGCATCGCGTGCCGTCGATAGCAAACGCGAGGTGAACTTTGTGGTGTGTGTAGGAAGCTGCAGGAATGGTGTCGAGTTAGATACTGCTCCTGATGCTCACGAAAATCTTGGTAGAAAACCCTTTTGGCAAGTTTGGTAGGGATCGAGTAGGTGCAGCTGAAATGTTTTGGGGTCTGGCACAATACGTGTTAGTGATTTTACGTGCTTGGGTTTTCGTTGTCAACGGTGTTCCAAAATGCATGCATTGGGATTTTTCTAAGCAGGCTGGAAAACATAATCCTGCAAGTAGGATTCATGTCACGAGGAATTCTCGCTGTTCTCTGTTCTGCTTTGTAAATTTGGATTGTTATTTTTTTCTTTAGCCTTTCCAGTTGCGTGCTTAAAAAATGGCAATGAGTAGGCAAGTGTACCTTTAAAAAATCCTTATAATTTGTGTTATCACAGCATAATAAAATTGACCTTGATCCTAGGGGCTTTGAAAAGACTGCAGTGATTATCTAGATGTTTATCTCGTAAAGCTGCCTTCTTTGCATTGAAATATAGAGCGATTTAGTGCTTTGTTGGTATTAAATTCCTGGTTCCTTCAGTTAAACTACTGTGAGTAGCCATACCTTGATTCTCCTCTTCCCTTTTTGCAATGGTATCCACCGTTGTAAAATTTAACGCAATGGATAGATGTTGTGCAGAAACAAGGTGACTGTTTACTTAATAAATAAAAGAATTCTTGGTTAACGCCCTTGGAAAACTCAGTGAGGAACTTCATGTGATACTTAACTGATAAAGAAGACTACACCTCTTTGCTGATATGCAAATTTGTCATTTAGGGAAGAGGTAAAGTAATGTCTTGCGTGTCAGTACTGCCTGACTGTGTCTTAAAATATTTTATTTTTGAGGTGGAGCTTTGAAAGAATGTATTATTAACTACGAAAGAATGTGTCATTTGCTATTTGAGGATTTTAATGGTTTTGATTGTCATTTGTCAAAGTATATGACAAAATGAATGTGTGGTGTACGATATCGATAAATCTTAGACTGTTGGCCCTTTGAGCATTTATAGTTTATCAGCAGTGAAGCATCCTGTAAAAGAAGATTTTTTTGTGAGAATTTAAAGCATTAATATCACCTACACTTTGTAGACCTTCAGAATCTGATTCCTCT
The DNA here is from genome assembly GCF_009769465.1 of Tauraco erythrolophus. Taxonomy (NCBI): domain Eukaryota; kingdom Metazoa; phylum Chordata; class Aves; order Musophagiformes; family Musophagidae; genus Tauraco; species Tauraco erythrolophus. The sequence continues at coordinate 84,010,438 of NC_141468.1, forward strand.
GAGATGATAAAAGTATGATTATCACAAAAATCTTAGGCTTCATTTGAGTTGTTTTGCTGACACCAAATTACAAGATTTGCACACTTTTGTTTTGTTGAGTGTCCAGCTCGAGTTGATCTTAGCTGTGAGTACACAGTCTTAATCCTAAGGATTTCTTTTCTAAGCATTAGGATTTTGTCCCAAAAGTTATGAAGCATATTGCTTCTAACAACTTTCAGCATATAGTAAAGGCTTAGAAGTGATGTGTAGACTTGCAAGCAGGTTCTGCAGTAGGAAACTTAAATTTTTGAGTTTTGTATTGAAGGAAGGAACTTGGCTTAAATCCAATCTGGATTTTTTTTTTTTTTTTTTTTTTTTACTGGTAAAAACTGAAATTGTTTTTGAATAGTAAAGAATCGCTTGTTTTGAGTGCTGTACGTTTCCATACCAAATTTCACCCTGAATTGTCACAACCATGGAGAGAGGAGCTCCAGTGCCAGCCTGTGGTAAGAGCCAGCAGGAATGCTCCTGATTTTAGAGGTCGGGAAAAGGACTCATTGAGTTATGAGTTGGTGAGGGTCCACAGTGAATCTAGTTAAAGAGGAGCATGATAGTCATCTTTCTCGAGATGTTAGTTTCTTTATGGAAGATAACCTGTTTTAGAGATGATATGTGCAAGCTGAAGAGGTCATCTCCATGGTGGCGATGAGTAGCAGGGTCGCCTCTGGTCTAGGAGAAGTCCTGAAGCAATGCCTGCACTTTTGTTGAGCTGTGCCCGTGGCATGTGTGATACTTGCTGTTGTCTCAGGAGCAGCTTCTCTTTCAGCTCAGAGCAAATCAAGCGTCAGTGGTACCGAGCAAGAAGTAGGAATGTGCAGGGCCTTTTCTCTGAGGGCTTTTCTGTTAGCCTAGCAGATTATTCAAATGTTTTCCTGTTGACTTTGTGCAGTCAGTGGTTTCAGCTGTAACTTTCAAATAAGACTTAAGCCTGTCAATAGATACTGAAGATAGCTGTGAATTTGGGAGGAGGGAAGAGGAGTTCTTTTCAAGAGGTGATGTGGAGTCGTGGGCTGTGGCACTACTGGGAGTGGCGAAGGAGGGAGGTCAGATGATGGACCCTTTGGAGAGGAGTGGGATGTTGGTTTGGATGAGTGTGGGACTGGGTCAGACCCATGGGTCCCTGCAGTGGCTCTCTGCGTGCAGCCATCATTTACCCCTCGTTAATGTCTGTGGCTGTAATTGCGCTCATGGCAGAACACATCCTACATAAGGAGTTGGGATATAAAGTGTGGGATAGAACTTTTTCCTGTAGGAAAAGGAAAAATATGTCCCAAATACCACCCCTCTCCCCAGAACAAGGAGTGCAGGAGGGGTGCGTGGGGTGTGTGCACAGGCGTCAGGTGCCTGGTATGGGGTCTGGTCTCTCAACACAAGACCTCGAGTGGTTTTTGCTCTTCCCTTCTCTTTCAGTGGCTGTTGATAAATAGTTGTGACCGATGGGGATGAGGCCTCAGGAGCTGCGTGTTGGTTTTCATTTTGCCGTGTCCGTGACACGTGACAGTGACAAGGATGACTTTGAGATCAGGAATGTCTTGGCAGCTTAATTAAGGGTTCTGTTGACTTTTACCCCTACTGCCTTTCACCCATCCCTGTGCAGTACTCTGAAAACGCCCTTTGCCAGCCGCTATCTACGTTTTTAATTTGAGCTGAGGAAAAAAAAAAAACAAATCAACTCATTTCTCTCACACTCTTGCTTTAAACCACATAGCCCCGGTGACGTGGAGAGTTTTGAACCTCCTCGGGCTTCTCTCCAGCAGGGTTGCCTGCTCCTTGTGCTTGGGATCCTCCCGTTGGGGACACGGGCGGGCAGTGATTCGGGGCAGCCCGCAGCTGCTGGGGCTCAGCTGATGGTTTCTGCCTGGCACATTGCCTGTTCCCAGCTCTTAATGACATCATTTGGGAAGAAGATCAAGAACTTAAAAGTAGGAAGAGTACAGGTGACCATCCCATAGAGGCAAGGAAGGGGCTCTGGTCCCAGAGCAAGAAACACATTTCAGTGGATCCAGGTATGTTTGCTCTTAATTTTACTCTTTATTGTTTAACGTTTCTCCAGTAAGCTTTGTCTACGTGTTTTTTTTCTTTCCTAAGTAGAAATGGTTGAAGTAAGGTACTTATTGATACGTTCTTGAGCAATATGAAAGGCCTAAGTCCAAGGTAACTTATGACACCTCGTTCTGCCTACATCTTGCTGTATTCCAATAATAGAAACTCTTTCCAGGGTGTATGCAACACTTTGTACTCTGATCTTGTCAACTGTGGAGACAGGGTTATGGCTGGCCCACCTACCTGTAATCCTGCTGTCTTTGGCTCAGTCATGTTCATAATGAGAAAATTGAAAATTGTGGTGATTTTGTTGTGTTTTAAGAACTGAACTTTGAGGACTGTTTGGTGTAGCGTGTCCTTTACTGTTTGCAGTGGTGGAAACATGGGTATTAATTTGATAAAGCTACCAATCATTGCTTTCTTGTCATGCAACTGGATTGCCAAAGAGGACAGCGAAAAAGGGTGCCACAGGATGGGAGAAAATCGTACTGGAGTTGAGAGCAGCGGTAGGCTGGGTTTGGTTCAGTAGCTGTATGGTTGGGCAGCCCAGACACTGGGCTCCTGAGAACCCCTTTGTGCTCTCTGGTTATAGTCACAGGGCAGTGACTCACGGATGTAAATGTCCAGCCACACCTGTGTTGTCTCCAGCTTTGGTCCTGCTGGGGATAGAGAGGAGCAAGTTGAGTCTGAGTGCTGGGCTGTTTGCTGGGAAAGGGGGGCTGTAGGGTGGTGGGACAGAGGGATACTCCCAAGTACCTGCTCCCCTTTTCCTAGGAGGGAAGGTGGCACATGGGGCAGGAACCACTGATCTGCAATTGACCTGTTAGAAATTAGCAGAGCCACCTCGAACTGAGCTGCAATATTATTCCACTGTTTTGGCATTAGCCCTTTTAATTTCACTAGATTTTTTTTTTTTTTGGTAATATTTTTTCCCCCAAGCACAACATCCTGCCTTTTGACCAGTTTTGGCTTCTCAGTTCATTTGCTAGCAGCAGTCATTTCGTCCTTCTGATGTCAGTGTGCTGTTGGATAGTAGTGTTTGACCTTCAGAATTAGTCATCTAATTAAGGACGGGGCTGACCACATAGGCTGTGTTTGACCAAATTGCTAAGAAATAACTTTGTGAGTACTAATGATGCTAAATACAGACTGCTTGAAGTCCTAGTGCTTGCAGAAGCAGCTGCAAGTTTTTTCCCCTCCTGTGTTCAGCCAGGCCCGGGAATGAAGACTGGGATTCTGTGTAAGTGGCTTTTTACTCAAACTCCTCACGCTCAAAGCCTGGTGTTGTGCTTCTGCACACTGGCAAGAGCATGGGAAGCTGAAAGGTCCTTGATGTCTCAGTTCCAACCATCAACAGTGCGCTATCAACGTTCTTCTCATAACAAATCCCATAGTAAATCCAAAACACAGAGCTCTTCTAGCTGCTAAAAAGAAAAACTAACTGTGTCCCAGTCAAAACCAGGACACCTGGTTCAAACTACCCAGGAGAGACTTGAGAAACCCTCCATTTGTTTGAGTCTGCTTTTCATGGCATGTTGGTTTTTGTTAGTTGATGTGTCTTCAGGAGATCCTGTACTGGCGTTTGGAGAGCATTATTAGAGTTTGAATTCTGAATTAAAAACTGAGTAAAACTGATTAAACCCCTCAGTGACACTGAAGTTTGAAGTTTTGATAGAAGAAATTAAGTTGTTATTAATAGGAAATGTTTTAAAGATACCAATTGTGCTTTCTGCTTCAGGTTGAATCCTACTGTAGCTTATTATAACCTTTTTTTTTTTTTAATTTTGTCCTTTAAATTTGTGAATTGACCTGAATGTCCTCCAAAATTTTTTGGGAAAAACTGTGCTTAGTCACCTTACCCTAATATGGGTACTTTTGGTTTATTTTGCACAGTTCAGTATGTTTAATATTCATGCTTTAATATTTTATCTTACAATATTTGTGCTAAATGGTTTGAAAGAGTATTAATATTTTAACATATCAGTAAATCTATTAAATTGCAAACAACCTTACTTGATGTTTTTGAGAGGATTTGTAGACATTCTCTATGTATTTTTAAAATGCCCTGGATCCGTAACAGCTACGTGCTGTGCTTATGGAGTCACGTTGAAGGATTCCCAGTTGCAGCTCCCCTGCGTCCCAGTGCCTTTTAACAGGAATTCCGAGTACTGGTTGTCCATAGGCTACAGCGGCTTGGTGAGCAGTGATGCCTACTTCAGATACAACACTGATGGCTGTCCTACTTTTGGGTTTATTCTATCCCTCAATTTCCTTCTCCACAGCATCCCAGCCTCCCTCTCCTCCTTCCTTGAAAAAGACAATGTCAACTCCCCTGTGTTTTTAAAATATTGAATATTTTCCTTTAGGGCAAAGGAGGAATACTGCTTAGAGTTCATCAGGCTTAACTGAAACAAAGTTAATTTTTACAGCAGTGATTTTATTTTGGTTTAGAAAGAGAACTTTGGTTTGTTTTAGAGTGTGTGTTTATTTACTGCGCACTGTTAAAGCTCTTACTGAGTTTCTGAAGACAAGTTGGGGGATGCTTTCAAGTAGCCGAATAGTAATTGGGGATGTGAACACGTGGAAAAACCAAAAAGCACGATCTTCTCTTTTTTTTTTTTTCCCCTTTCTTTTCTTATTTTCTCTTTCTGAAAGCCGTTGTTTTTTTTTTTTTTTTCCTTCTCGTTGCCATACTTTGTTTCTGGGATTTACATTGGTGTATGGCATTGGAGAATGCTTGCTTCAAATCCGTGAAGTTTGAATTCCTTTCAATAAATCATTAGAGAGTGAAGCAGAAAACACTATAGATTTAACAACTTGATCTCTTTGTATTTTATTTTTCTTTTTTCAGTCATAAAACACTGAGAAAGGAAGGCTTTGGGTAGTAGCTATGAGTTTGAGAGAGCTTAGCATGTCCCTGAAGATGCTTTGGAGTGGGTATAGGGCAGAGATGCGAGTCCGTGGTTTGCTTCCTCGTTACGAGCACTTTTGTTTCAAACCTGTTTTGTTTACAAGGATGATGAAAGCACTCCTAGAATCGAAATGCACAAGGCACTAGGATTCACCAGAATAAGTGTGAGTGCTTAGATATTCACCAAGAACAAGTCAGGTACTGTTTTAGGTATCAGTGTCAAAGATATCAGTGGTTTCACCTCTGCCATCAGCAACTTCTGCCTGCCTGAGTCTTTCAGGTGGCTTGCATCTCTCTAAATCCATGTAGTTAGTAACTCACAACATATAAAATATTAAGAGTACATGGCACTGGCTGGACTCTTAACCTACAAGTTGATATAAAAAGAGAAAAACCAGTGGTAAGGGAGACATTTGGTGATTACACCTGCTAATTAATTGAGCTTAGAGACAAATCCTTCATGATGGGCCCTGGTCTTGTTCTGGCTTAGCAGAGTTGGTCTCTACTGAAGTAGAGGACTGAAGTAGAGGAGGGATGAGTAAAGGGATGCAAAGCAATGAAACGGGGCTCTGGCTCTTCTCGGCGAGCCGGCGCTCCCAGCTGAGGCCGGGTTGGACTCTTTCTTTCGGTGCTGATAAATCTTGCCTTTGCTGTCCTTCAGTTTGGCTGTTTTACTCATAATTTAAGGAGAGGGAGGCTAGCGGAAATCGTGTGGATGAAAGTGCAGGACTACAGGCACAATGAAGAGCACTGCGGAAGTCTGACTTGTAGCAGCCTGCCTAGGAGTAGGACTGAGTGACTGAGTAGAGGGTCTTATTCATAAGTTTTCAACCTTAATGGGATTTTTTGTTTTAAATGTTGTTTTTTTTTCCTTTTTTTTTTTTCTCTTAATTTATCAGTGTACTGCTTTTCCAGTCACCCATTCTCTTTGCAGGAAAAACAGGGTATGCAAATATAAGTTGTGATGAAAGAGGCATGGAGAAACAAAAGTAAAAGCACCCTTTCTCCTCAGAGGGCTTCCTTTTCGTCTCTCTCTCTCTTTTTTTTTTTTCTTTGTTTATAAAGAGAAACAGAAGATCTGTCTTTTCTTCAGAAGGAGAGACCACTTTTCAGCACCGTATCAAAGTGCAGGGGGCTGTTAATCACTTACTCATTTTGAGTTGGAAGAAAAACTCAGTCCAGTTATTCATTTTTGTGATCAGTAAAGGAGATGACTGAGAACTGCAAGTGAGTATTTTGTTTCTGTTTTTATCCAAATCAGGAGGGAGGGAAGAGTATTATAAGTTGGTGACAGTTTTAATGTAGGGATGTGAATACTTTAGTAACTGTCATGTCATGTAAATCCCAGACACCTGTCCAAACATCAGGGTTAGCCTAGAAAAAAATATTGTTATTTATTTTGCTACCTGAGTTGTTAGTGTCCACAAAAATCTCTGTTTGCAGCTAAGCTTAAATGTGTTTTAATTCTGTTTGTACTAACAAATGCTTGAAAAATCCAGAACTATCACACTGCTTATGAGTTAGGACACATAGTTTTTTAACTTTTTAAACAGAAATACAAAATGAGAACGTGGCAGCAGGTCAGCGGATGGGTTAAATGGAGAAACTGCCCATCCAGAACCAAAGCTCTTCCTCACCATGATGTGGGCTGAGGGGACCTGTATACATTCAGCAATCGCTTCTCCAACCAGCTGCTTTTGCGAGAAGGAATTCAATTTCAAAGCTTTTTGCTGAGAAGTTTTCCTGTTTCAGGATTGAAAATGCTTACATGAAACCTTTAAACAACCAAGGCCACGTTTTTAGCTTTGATGCCCGTTAGCAGCAGCTCCAGTGCCGTTTGCAGGTGAGCCCGTCTGTGTGTCCATCCTCTCCCTGTCCCTTGCAGGGCTGCTGTGCCTGCTCGGGAGGAGGCATCCGAGACTGCTCCCTGCTGTCATTCCTAGGTGAGGATGGGTCAGTGGGACTTTAGGAAAAAGGTGGTTTTCAGCAACTTTTTTTGTTTCCCCTCTACTTCCCTTGGAAAGGATAGGAAAGCATCCAGATTTTTATTGCATAACTGGGTTGAGCAGCAAAAGGCCAAGGTTCTGAAGGGTTTTAGCAAACATAGAGCCCCATAAAGCTTTATGCACAGTCATTTCAGAAAGCAAAAAACAGCTGAGGATTGGAAATGCAAGTGGCAGAAGAACTTTTAAAGTCCAGAGAGTGGAGTTGAAGGGATTCTTACTGCATGTGTAAGACGTTGCTTCATCACCCAATTCTCCACGGCAAGTCAGCGGGTCAAGAAGGGGAGAAAAAGGTGATGACAGAGGGAGCTGAAGATGGTACAGAAGATGATGGCCAGCAGGTAGATTGGGTTATGGAAACAAAATATTGGGTTATGGAAACAACATATTCGGTTATGGAAACAAGTGCTGGTGTCCTCAATGTTTGTTAACAGGCTAGCTCAGCTGTGTGCTAGGTTTGCAAGGTGGTTTGGGTTTTGTGATATGTTTTTTATGTTTAGGTTTAACGGAGTGCTATCCCTTGCACTCTGGTAAGCACCTGCCCAGCAAGAATCTGTCTAGTAATTTCCTGCAGTGTGTGGTATTTGATTGCAGAGTTGAAGGTCGGTCCCTTCCCAAGGGAGTTCTTGGTCACGTTGACCAAAACAGTCGTGTAGCTATGGACTAAGATGCCTAGCCAGCAGCACAACGTAGCAGTGTTGGCATAGTGGTGCCCAGGCACTGCTGCTTTTGGGACTGGACTAAAACTCTCAGTGCACCGCTGTGCGGATGAACCTGCTTACCTGAGAGAACTAATTGTACAGCAAGTTGGTTTAGCAGGTAGAGAAATGCCAGCGCTTACCAAGTTATGCTTGTGCAGCCCAAAGAAGGAAACAAGTCGTGAATTTAAGGGAACATCTGCCAATACGCTCTGAAAGTTTGCCTCTGTCTTCCACTTGAGTCCTAAGAACTTGCAAAAAATACTTCTCGGTGGTTCCTTGTGAAACAAGAGGGGGCCTTATGCTACTTTTAGGCTGTCTGGGGCATAAAAGGACATTTTCCCAATAGCAGCCTGACGCTTGCCTGCTGACTGAGAACATGTGCTTGCAAAGTCTTGTGTGAGAGAAAGTAAAGGATGGAGAGAAATTGTCTACCTCCTGTGGTGGGAGGTGTGCTGCACTTCGTGTAAAAGAAACCAGATGTGAAATGTTTTAGAAAGGTGGAATATGGCAGCTTGGATGAACGAGGCTGCAGTTGGTAGGAGGCCACAGAGGACCAGGGATAATCTCAAACCTGCCCTGGGGAGGGATAGTTAGAAGTGGTTTTCTCACACTTTGAAACAGCAGAACAGTGATACGTTTTGCTTCCATGACAGCTTCTCACTGAAATATCCTTTTATTTTTAACCAAATGTCATCATGTGATGATCATGAAAAGAAGTTGCTGTAACTGCTTCTGGTGTGCAAGTGTTCGGAGCGTGTACGTATGTGAGTGTGTGTTGCACGAGTGGTACCCCTGCACGTTAGCAGAGAAGGTGTTTGAAAGCAGAACGTGTCCTGTGCCAACATGGTGCATCACAGCCCAGCGATGGCATCGAGGTGCAGTGCCAGCCTGCAGTCCTGCCGCCTCCGGTCAGCACCCTTCCCGGGATTCCAACTCACCTTGCCCATCTCCGAGCAGCTCCAGCAGCTGCCTTTGTTATCAGGGTGAAGGATGTAGTGACAGTAATAAATAAGTGCTGGAAGGTGAACTTGTGAGAGAAGCTTTCCCTCCTCTCCCCAAAGCTACCTCAGCTTGCAGGGGAGCACCGGCAGGATTTGGTCCTGGACCAGAGACAGCTCTTCTGAGCTCCAGGGAGTGATGGACTCCTGATAGCTGTGCTGGTGTTCACCCGGGAAGGACCCAGCTCTTTTTGCCAGCATTTGAACAGCATTTAATTCTTGCAGAAGCTTGCCATAACTAAAAGGGTTGGCAGCTTGAGTCCTAAAATGCCATGAATTGGAGAGAAGTTGATTTAGTTTAGTTTATTGTGTGCCAAAAACTCTATTTAAAGTGTCTGACTCAAAGATGCAACAAGAAAGAGATTGAGTTCCTCTAATCTTCGTTGGCACCGTTTTAAGGCTTGTTCAATGTCAGGTAAATATTTTGTTGATGTCAATGATCCTCAGAAATATGGAGGGAATGGAAAGTTCTGACTGTCAGTAACGACATGAAACTTTCAGTGCTTCTCTTTCTGTTCTCTGCCTTAAGTTTTTGATTTGTTCTTTGGTGACATGAAATGAAATGGATCTGACATCACAAGCATGTACATCATTACTGGCACAAACTGAGTGATTTTAATAATGCTTTTTCAGAGGAGATATCACCTACTAATTCAGTCTTTGTGTCCGTTCATTAAGGTGAACAATGGAGTTTATAGAAGTCTTTACTACTACTTCACTGGGGCTTTTACTTCTTTTTTTAAAAAGGAAGCCAATATTGAAAGAAAGAAAACTAATGTGGCAAACCTTAGCTTAAAAAGCAAAATACTGCTTGGCTTCTTTATAAGAAATTTCAGGCTTGATATAATTATTTTTGGGTGGACTTTCTGAAAAAAATGATAATGTGACACACAACAGCAACACTGGCTTTTTTCCGAGATGCTACTAAAGATGCAGATGCTTCCAGATGGAAGTATGGTGTACGCTGTATTTGATTTAAGAGAAATAGTTGGCTTTTGGGAGCTTCAGGTCGGATATCGGTAGGAGAATAGTGGTGCTGTATTTTGTCTGTGCATTCTGGGAGGTTCTGGAAGCCAGGCTTCTTGTTTTCCTGTATATTTCTTCTTTCAGAGGCTTCCTTATCTCTCTGACTTCAAGATTCCAAAGAGAAGCCACTATTACTAGTTATTTATTTCAAGTATCATCAAAATATACTCCAAAATATTTTAAACTCTCACTTTCAAGCATATGTTTTCTCTCCTAATAGTTTCTAAGAAGTGGCAGCTTACCCGTTTGTATGCTGAGAACTTGCATGGTCCGTTTCTTTTTAATCACTTACCAACCAGTCCTGTAAAGTACAATTTGGTCATATTCTGGTAGTATCACAAGTTAAAATATTTTTTTCTGGTCTCTAATCTTCATTGAGACAAGGAGCTGGTGTTTATGTATGATACGGGTATGTTGTATTCTTATTCTGTGTACTATATCTGGAGCCCACACGCGTGACATTGAACTTTGACAGTGAAACTGCCTGTAAAATCTTTTATGCCAATGCCCTTACTTAGTGATTTGTTGCTCTGGTTTTCCCCCCTTTAGGATTGCTTGCACCTGTAGCATTTTATGAAGAAAAACTGCAGTCCTTGAATCTGGGAAGTGCTTGTTTCAAAGCAGCTTTACGAGGCTACAGTTTCTATTTGGTTCTGGATTAACCATTTGCCAATCTCACAGACCCATCTCCCTTCCCGAGCGTTTTCACGTCGTAAGGTTTGTGCGGAGCGAAGCATGTTCTGGCCTTATCTCTGTATCCCGTTACCTGCCGTTGAGCGGGGCAGGAAGAACTGTCCAGATATGTGATAGAAAATTAATGAAGAACTAAGCTTTATATAGAGGACAGTAGTGTTCAGTTTGGTGCACAACAGTAGCATTGAGATCCTGTTTCAAACAAGCACGAAAGTAGTAGAACCTTATTTATCTCAGCAGCAATCACTCCTGACTGCACACCGGAGGCAGACCTGCTGAGTGCAAAGGTGCTGGTTTTATGTTGCTGTTTATCAGACCACAACTGCTGCCTTTACTCTCATAGCATTTATTTTATTTTATTTATTTTGGAGATTAGGACTCCTACAGAAGTATAAACCCATTGAAGGAGAAATGGCATTCAGAAAAAGTGCTTCAAACCTGCTTTGAGAAGTTGTTTCCCTTATTTTCTCCATTTTTTCAATATTTATCAGATAAGTTCAAAGAACTTTCTATTTGTTCAAGTCATTTGTATAACACCCTAGAGCTGTTGATAAAATACCTGTCGTAAAATACCTGTCAACTGCACAGAAGCAAAGCAAGCTAGTGTGTAGCATAAGACCGGGGCAGCGTTTTCAAATCCTTCATAAAAAAAATGAATTTCTAGCTTTGCTATTCATCTTTTGTACGTGCAAAGTTTCTTGACTTTATTTTTATCATTTTGGCTGTGGCTAGAGCACTGTTCACAAGCACAAGAGAAGATGCAGCCATGAGAAATGAGCAATGAGTTATGAGGGAAAGAGGAGCTACACGGAATTACTTATATTAGAGTAATCTTTTTGTCTGGGTGCTGTAAGAGGTTTGGGATTTGATGTTACCTGTTGAAAAGAATAATATCTACTAGATTCTAAATATATAATGTTTTAACAAGAGGATAGGTGCGTGGGGGGAGATAGGGTGAGAGGTTCAAGAAGGGACCTTTGAAGGTCCCTTCCAGCCCTAACGATTCTATGATTCTGTGATTCTAATTAGGTGAGCTGAGTTGGTGCAGATCACCTTGAGCAGAGGTTCCTGGGATGCTGCTGCAGCCGTGCCGAGGATGGGGCTGGCAGTCTCTGGGGCAACTCTTCTGTGGTGTTATTTAATGTATATTCTGTGACTCCTGGCCCAGCTTCTTACCTTGGCTTTAAGATATACCCTGAGTCTAGAGGGCATGTGGGGCATACAGTAAATTTTAGCTTAAAATTAACTGAAGACTATTTCTTTGAAGGGTGAAGCAATCAATATAAAGGTAAGGATGCCTGTCTATAAAAAATACTGAGACCTTACTGTCCCAAAGTTTGGAAGTCACTACTCTAGGGTATTGAGAAGCTGTCTGAACTCGCTTGTGAACTAGACACAGTTTTTGCTATGAGGACAGGAGACCGTAAGAGGCTGGGAAAGGGCAAAAATACAAATAAGCCAAATCTCAAAAGTGACCTGCAAAAGAGTGACGTATGTTAGTTTGCAATGTACAGGGCAAAATGAGGGGTACGTGAAGTTAGAAGTGTGTGTCCCCCTGCCTCGTCCCTTTCCTTATGTGTGTTGCTTGTTCTTGTTTTTTGGTTTTGTTTTCATCTAGTAATTTGATGTTTTTTGGATAATTCATGCTATCGCTTTCTTGACTTGTAGGAAGGTGTTGTTTGAGGGAGGCTCAAATTCTTGTACTTGGAACCCCTGCATCTTCTTTTAAGCCACAAGACTTAAATGTGCTTTGTCTCCAGAATGTGAATTTAGTGCTTAAAGTCAAAGAGTGAAGCAATGTTTTAAAGGCTGTTTTTTCATCTGCTCTGACCTTCTCCCACCACTGAGGTCGTTTCGCTGTACTGCACAGAGGAAGTGTGGAAGGAAGAATGTTTTCAGTTTGCCAGGAACCGCCACAGCCACAGGGATTTTACGCAGTGGGTCGTTTTAAGCACTGCGATTTGTTAAAGTACCTAGAATTCGCCCAGAACATTCTTCTTGTTGCTGTTGCTGGTGTTACTCAGTTTCCCAGTATGATCAAAACGTGAACAGCACAATTTGTTCCTATCTTTTGGACGTACCTTCTAATGCAGGCTGCTTTCAGCGCTATCCCGAGTGACCGTTTCCAAGCTTGTTAGCTAGCAGGGTTTGTTTCTGCATGTGGGAACCATGACAAACCATAGTGTAGGATGGTCAAACCGTTAAATAATGTACAGCCTGTTGCACTTGGCATTGCTCCTTATTGGAGCCTCAATGTATGTGCCAAGTCCAAAGAGGCAAAGCCAAACATAGCAAGACATATTGAGGTGCTACAATTCCTATTTAAATATGTATGTGTGTGTATATATATATAGGAATTATGCTCATCCCAAACGATGATATCAGCTTACAGCCTGACAAATTGTGCTATATAGTAAATGTTTATTCTGTGCTCTGCGCTAGAGGACGGAGCTTGTTGTAACTCTCTCGCTCTCCTCCCCACGGCCCCGTCGTGAGGCCGTGGTTAAGGGGAGTGTATAAACAGCTGCAGCAAGGCTGTTGTGAACACAGATGTCTTCACGAGGTGGGATCTCTGGGTCACCGGGGACCACACAAGCCATACTAAGTGGGTTTGCAGGAACCTCTCCATGTGTTAGCCAACTGAGCTGTGCTGCTGTCCTCCAGAGAAATGCTCTGTTGGCTTTCACTCACAGTCGTCCACGCACCCTGCTGTCCACCTTCCTACTCTGGGCTCCTGCAGCCATCTGTCCTTGCTATGCTGCCTTCTCAGCCTGATTGTCCAGGTCTCTCAAAATGCTGTTGAACTACATTTGGGTCACAGGTTGGCAGCTGTGCTCTTGCTAAGCCCTTTACTTCTGTTCTTGATCCCATTCGGACGTAAAGGCACGAAAGCATGGGACTAAAATGAGAGAGTTTATTTTACACGTGATCAGGAGCTCTTTGTCTATCCCTTGCTGAGTACCGGGTAGCTTGAGCAGTCGTTGTGATTACTGTGCACAACTCATAGATCATATCTCAGTCTAGCTTCAAAGTTAGCTTTGTTTTGACCAGCAGGTTGGGACTAGATGACCTCCAGAGGTCATTGCCAGCCTGAATTATTCGTCAATTTGTGTAGTGGTTTAAACATGGCACAGTGAAGGAGTAGATGCTACAGGCCAGAGAACTGGTGAACATACCACAGAACTGGGAAACAATAGGTGGTTCACAGGCTAAAAGATAGGGAGGAGTTAAGGAGTTATCTCTTTTGCAACTCAATATATTTGTATAGGCCAATATTCAAAAGATCTTGATAAGCCACTATCTAATAGATAGCTCCTAGAAATAAAGGTCTTTGTATATATTTGGAATGAATTTTGTTTAAAATTCTTGTTCTTAACTCTCCTTAAAAGAGAGCTGGCCATAAAATACTTGCTGCTAAGGCTACACAAGGAGTTTGTAAGTGTGTTGGGGGGGTGAATTAAGGTACAAAAAAAGGATTAACTTGTAGCTTTTTGTCCCCTCTGGTAGATCATTAACACACTTGTATTCCTTTATGCCTATTTAAAAAACAACTCGGGAACAACACAGTGATCCCACTTATTCACCAGCATAAAACTTGCTACAATATCATATTGTCTTAGTGATACATTTGTGTATACTGGTTTTGTAGCTGTCTTGTGATGTTACTGAATCACTGAACTTCCGTTCCTCGTGTAACCAAGCATTTGTTTTGCCACTGCTGTCACCACAAAGCATAGACACCGTTGCTTGGCTATAATGGTATGTACCCTCCTCATATGTTTATTGTACAGATGATGATTTGTGGTCCAATGTGGCTTAACTATTAGTACATAACATAGCGTTTTTTGCCTTGAAGAAGAAGATGAATCATATGCTTTTGGAACTTGAACAATAAATACAAATTTGAAATGGTACAAATACCTACTTGGAAGTCAAATCAACACAGTGCATGTTTTATACCTTGTGGTATTCGATCTTAGTTACCTGGAACTACCTTTGTTTTCAGAAGGCAGGTACTGAAAATTATACTCTTTTGGCTTGTATGATTAATACCTGTGTTACAGAGTTACGCACACCTTCCAAATCACCTGAAATTTTTCTTGGATCCTCTTTGCAAGTTATCCAAGCCACCATCTCCCTGGGGAGCGTGTGAGGGTGCTGGCCCATGTAATGTGGGTTGTTCACACAGCCATGCCCTGGAGAGTCCAGATATTGCCCTGAACTATGCCTGAATTAGTACTATGTGCATCATCGTTCTCATCATATTCCTCTTTTCTTTATATATATATATATATATTTATTTTTTTTTGCTGACTGCAGCAGAGTCAGAAGGAATAGTCTATTCCTATGTGGAGGCGGAGATGCTTTTAGGGCCATGGTGGTTGCTGCAATGAAGATACAAATACAAAGGCTCTTGGGATGACGTGTAGTCCAAGGCATGGAGTATAACCACCAGTTTCAGGTTTCCCTTGTCACTGGGGGTTGTGGCACGTACATCCTTCTGTACTGCTGGGTGCACCCTCCGGCTGCAGCCAAGATCCCCGCCGGCCCTGGGGATTGTTTTGTTGTTTTAAGAGCTGATGCCAGCCAACATCGCTGTGCCTGCTCCCAGGTGTATTGTTTATGAAACCTTTTTGTACTCACTTGGCCCAAGGGGTGTGTGCTTTTCCTCTTCCTCCCCGGCACACTCCGGCGCAGAGGTGGGAGTCCGTGCTGGTGCGCATGGATTCACGGAGTGGCTCCGGCTCCCCCAGTGTGAGCTGGGGCACCAGCTCTTTCACTTTCACTGTTCTCTTGGAGAGCTGCTGGCATGTTCTGAATGACTTCTCTCACTTGAGGATTCAGTAAAGAGACTGATAGCTTCTGTCAGTTCTTGGTTTGGAACATATCTTCCCCATTTTAAGCAGATACATTTATCCTCTTGTCCTTTTTCTCGCTCATAAAGACCATCCCTTGGTGTTACCTGAGGGCAGACATCTACTCACCTTTATATGAGTGCTGGTGATTGCACTACAAAAATAGAAACCGGTGGTTTGTGTTCGTTCTTGGTAATGACTGACCTTGGAGCCCAGTGTCTCGGGAACTAAACTGTGAATAATTAACCTTGGTGGAACCCTCACTGGACCTGGGTGTTTGGAGCTGTAATCTTCTAACTGTTAACTTCTAACTGATTCCTTTCCCAGAGGCTGAGGTGGTGTGAGGTGGTCAAAACAAACAAATAAAAATTAAATGCCATGCATACCTCTTTTATGTACACAATGCAGTAAGTGCTGTGCATGGTCAGAAAAAAAAAAAAGGTGATATAACTGTGGAACAGCCAAGCTTCAGCTCCAGCTTGGTCTAACAGTTTTAAATGGGAGCAAGGTCTCAAACTCGTCGATTACCTATTTTATTCTGAAAATCTATCAAAACTATGAAGCTTGGGTATATGAGTTTTGTTCTTGGCCAACCTGATATTGACAATTTTTCCTTCGTGGCCAAAGCAATGGGGATGGGGAGGAGACACGGGAGGGTACTATTCTTTAAGAGTAGATGATGGAGGATTGTGAATTTCTGAACAGATTACATTTCCTTTCTAAAACTTTTTTTTTTTTAAGTTAGGAGTATTCAAAGAGCACCAATTGCCTCTCCTGATTTAGGTTTTTTAATTAGACAAGGCTAATATTTTGGGAGTTCTGAGCAGACTGATCTATGAACTGCGATGCTCAAATTACACGGTGTGAGATTTCATCCTGGGAGCATATTGTGGTGAAATAAGTCATTTACTGAGGCATTTAGAGGTAAGTGTTAAGGATGACAAAGGTGTCCAGCTGACTGCACTACTGCGCACACAAATATTGCTCGTGCTGTGTTTTTCTTCTGAGAATCACCTCGGTGCATGCAAGTACCTTGATTCTTATGAAATTGGATGTTTTTTTCAAAATCAGTATTTAAAAAAGACTAATGGAAGCTGGGCGATTGACTGGTTCTCTCACCCCCTTCCCTTAAAACTCTCTGGAAAGGATTAAAAAAAAGTGGAAAACTTGTAGCTTTCATTTGGAGAGACACTGGTTGCAACTCCTGATGCTCTTTTTCTTTTAACAGTTTTCTTTTGCTTCTAATCCATGCTGCCAGTTAACCTACCTCACAATTGACTTGTAGTGATTATCTGTACTGAAAAACTATTTCAGTTTCCAAGCAGTCTCAGACTCAGTACAGTGTTGTGACTCTGCCCCTTGCATCCTGCTTCTAAATAGTTATTAAATGTCATGTCTTTCTTCTGACTTAGTTCTGTTCTTGCAGACTCTTTGGACTTCCTTTTTTCTGCCTTTGTAATTTAATTTTAAGTATTGAACTGTTGCTCGGAATATATCTTAGATTAGCAATCACCTTTCGAGTGTCTGTTTTCTGTGTGCAACAAGGCCGAGATTAAAATCTAACAGGGATTTTAAAAAAGAATTAAAAATAAAGTGGAAGCAAGGTTTTCCCCCTGGCCTTACTCGTAGGCTTGGGAGAGAGCAACACAGCTGACTCGAACTCTGTGGGATGTGGACAATAGGCAAAACATACGATATTGTACAGATATAGTTCTCTCTAGATAATTCAAAAATACACGAAGAAATCATTATGCTGCTTGTGATTTCCTTTGTCACTCTCGTGGCTTGAAACGTATCCCAGATTCCTCAAGTTCTGTGAAATCTTTTCTGCTCCGCAGATCCGGAGCTATGGATGCTTTCCCCCCTCCCCTGCAGCACTCCGCTCTTGGGGAGGGGGAGCATCCAAATGCCGTTTCTGAGTAACGAACCATCTCGTGCTCAGGCCAACAGCGTGAGTCAGGAGTGGGAGATTTCTTCCGTTCCTTGCCTCCGCTTGGACGGATTTGGAAATCAGCTCTGGAAAAGCAATTGTGGTCAATTTGGCATTAGTTTTTTGTATTGCATGTGGCTGGTTTTCTGCATCATGTGTGTTATCCTCTTGGATAATATCCCCTTTGAGTGATAAAACATGAGAAGGGGAGGAACGCTGGATAAGAACAGCCTAATATTAGGGAAATGCAAATTACATGACATCACGTTTTACATATTTCCACGTCAAGAGAGAGTCGAAGAGAGTATCAGCTCCTCTCTCATTAGAGCGGCCTGTCTCTATATACCAAGGGCAACTTGCAGTGGTTAAAGCCTTGTTTGTTGACCATTCAAAGAAGTGTCATCTGCTGCTCTCCAGTGTGTTCCTTTTCCTTAGTGGGAATGAAGAGGCTGCGCCGTGTACGCCCGAAATTTCGAAGGAGAGCTGTCGCCGCCGCTGGCTTTGTGTTACGGAGCACTTTGTCCTTCTCATCACGTGCCACAGCCGTCCGATGGCGCGCGTCAGGGCTGCGATGCTCTTCTGCTCCTGATGACGAGGGAAGTGGATGTTGAGCCTCGCTTGAAGCTGACACGTTGCCCCAAGCCTGAGCAAGAGCGTGGGGCCATGCTGTTGATGGTGCGCACGTGGAGGGAGCGGGTCGTGAAGCCTGGCAAGCTGGTGCCCCTGCGTCCAGGACGGGATACCGTTCGGTGCCGGGGAAGGGAGAGCCCTGTGCACAGCGAGGAGCAGCCATCTGCTGAGCAATGCTGGAACTTGGCAGGAGCAGACCACATAGGAGTCCCCAGTGCTCACCGATCGATCCGGGCAGCGGGAAAAGATGTCAGGACATCTGTTGAGATTTCCCTGTTTGCACAATAATAGATCCTCTCCCTCCCCATAATCTATAACTTTTTAATTCGTGCCTTCCAGAAGCGTACAAATATTCTGGGGACTTTTTCTGAACCTATACACGCTCTTCTCTGGGAACAGACGTAGTGAGGAAGATGGTGGCAACAGGGCTCGATCATTCCGAAGCGATAAGGGGTTTTGAGACTGTTGGCTGCAAGTGCCCTTATTTGCCCCTAAAAGCACGTGAGCTTTCTGCCCGTCCCAAGAGAGTAAGTTCTCAGTATTTTCTCCAAATGAATGTGGGTTTCAGCAAGTCTCAAGGCTGTCAGCTGAAACCTGGGGTGCCTTTCCTTTAGCAGGTGTGCCAACCCAAATCTGAGCGTGACAGGAGCACCATGCCAGTGTGGCTGGAGGGGAAGGGCAGTGCAGTTGCACTCTCAGCACCAGGTTTCAGCTGGCAGAACGGCTCTCTTGTGTCTCACCTGCGTTTTTTTTCCTTTGGGTGTAAGATTGTCTAGAGGTACTGCTCCAGCAATAAAACTGGATAGCTTGTGCCCAGGAAAATGGTCTTGTAGTGGGAAAAAGGCTGAATCCAACGGCCTTCTCCCTTTTTAACTTCTGAAATCCTTGACCTCTCCAATCTGACTAGAGCAACAATCCCATTCTGTTTTTCCAACTTGATTTAGAGAAAATGGGTGCATGTATGTCCCATAACATCACCTTAGAGGTTGGCACTGGCTGAGGTTTACATATGCTTTTTATGTCATGTTTTTGCACACTTGTGAAGGTAGAAAGAGGACAATTAACTTTTACAATTGCTTTTGCCACTCCACCTAAATCTGTTGGTTAATGACTTAGTTTTCAGAAAGCTTAAAGCAACAATCAAGAAACTGTGAATTATCACATCCATTCACAAAAAAAAAAGCCCTTCCCCTAATGCTTTTGCTACCTCTGTTGGGAAGGAGAATGTTTACAGCTGTCAGTATTAATTATCTCAGTGGTCATCCAACCCAATCAGCCAGGAGATGAAGGGCAGTCATGGTGTGGATGGCAAGAAGAGTCTTAAAGGCCTTGGACAACATCGGGAACTGTTTTAGAGGCTGCAACTAGATTGGTTTTTCTTGAATTACTTTGTTTCAGAAAGTCTGCTGTAGATGTACATGACAAAAGGAAAAGGAGGAGAAAAGCATAGGGCTGAATTAAACAATATGAGGAAAGAGAAGAGGTTACACAAAGTTGAAGAAGCAAGGGAATGCGGTTTAGAAAAACACTGAGATAATGAAAGATAATATATAGATGAAGTAACTGTAATATTGTTCCCCCTGAAACTTGCCTTGTGGGCTCCTATGGGAAAATAGAAGTTGATGTCTGCTTACTTTGGATTGCTTAGCTGGAAAAATGTATGAGATAATACACATGAGATGGCATCCTTGTAGGCCTATTGCAGTGTTGATATGAGTGGTAAGTTATAAAAGAGAGAGGAGGTAGCAGTAAGCTGACTGTTCTTTATCAAACAAGGCAGAGGAACAGGATGTTTTTATAAGCCTATTTTAACACTGATTCATGTTCTTGTTATATTTTTTTCTTTTTCTAAAATCAAGAACTTTTTCTAAAATTAACAAATGGTAATTCTTGGGTATGCTGTGCATAGGAGCAGTATAAAATGAGTTTAAGTTGCATCCATGGTTTAGATTATTTATTGAGAAAAACTTTTACAGAGTAAGACTGATGGGCCCTGAGTTTCCCAAGGCTTGGTTTTTAGATTCTCTCACTGGTGGCCCAAGTAAGAAGTTGGGCAAATACCTTTTGGGGAGTGCCTTGGCACGTTTGCTTCTGCCTTGAGGATGGGAGATGACTTCTTTCCTTTTCAGCCCCGTTTTCTGTGATTGTTTATGAAATTGTTTAGAAAAACTTTGGGTTTTGGGGAAGCACATGTGCACAGTAAATCCCACTATGATCTGAATAACTTCACCAGAATTTTCTCCAGCTTCTTTTATACCCTGGCTTTGCTACAGACCTGCCCTGGGTTAAATAGCAAGCATCTTGATTAGAGTCCTGTATGAAGGCATAGGTACCTAAGTATCTTTGTCAGTATATTTCTTGATTCTTTATACCTCTAAAACATGAATATACTTTAGTCTCTTATCATTTTAATTAGAATGGAGTTCAAGAGTGTACACGCTTAATGTTTTAAACATTGTTTAAAGATAACTGAAAGATTTTTTCATAAAAGAGGTTCTTTAAAAGCTTTGCTTTTATTCTTTTGTCTTATTTTCCTCTTTTAGTTGCTTCTTACAATAACATAAAGGGATATGTAATGAAAACAAGTAATAAGTACTGGGAATGGCAAATAGAAAAAGGATAAGAAGAAGAGAAAAAAGAGTTCTGCTTTTCATAGAATCTCAGATGTCTTTGGGTGCTTGCTAGAAGTGCTGGCTCTAATCCAATGTGCTTTTATTGGCATACATGAACAAATTATCCAGGGCACAGCTATTTTTCTTACTGTAGTAAAAACAGGGACTCTGAATGGAGGCTTTGTGTAGGACAAATATTTTTCCTTTGAAACTGGGTACAAGTTTAAAGTTTATCTAGTGTGCCTTCTGGAACAGGAAAAAATATCCTTCTCAATCTCATCAAACAGAAAATGTATAACAGTATAGGCAACTCAGCTCTATAAACAAAATCTGGTCATTGATGAGGAGCTGGTGAAGTTTTATAATAAACAGGATTTCTTAGTTGCCTGCAATATGGGAGAAAGGTCTCTTTATTTACGCCTTTGTCCTTCAAAAGTTTTCTGTGGTTGCCTTCTCTCTAGCCTCTCTCACAGGGCTTTATGTGTTTTGTAGCCACATGGGTGTAACCAGGAGGGTAAGGGCCTTATGGAAAACAGTTCTCAAGATAACATTCATTGCTTTAAGGACTATCTCCATGGGTAATCTTTCTTATTCCAATTGATGGTGTAACCCACTTTGTGGTAGTACCATTGCTATTGAAAGTTGAGCAGCCTGAGAAGTGTGACAGTTCTGTTCAGTTTCATGTATTAGAAGCACCAAGGAGACACAGAGTGGTCCAAATATGCTTTTTTTTTTTGGGAGGTGAGGAAGACAACAAACTTACAGCATCTCCAGTAACTATGATTCGTTTAAGATCTCCATAAAGTAGTGACCCATCTTGAAAGGTAAAGAGATTATTTAATTCTTTCTTAGCTATCTAGGGGGGTAATGATATCTTTGAAAAAAGATTTTAGATAGGTATTTCTTACATCATATTAAGATCACTGGAATCAGCTCTAGAACAATTCTTGAAGTGCGTGGAAATGATTAGTGCACTAAGATTTCCCCAACCTCATCCATCACTCCTCCAAGCAGGAAAAGATCAAAAAGTATTACCACATATGGCATTTTTAGCTCCTTCCCTTTCTCTCCTCCACCCTCCCACTCACACTTATTTCACACACACTTATTTGTAATAGAAGAACAGAGTGGAGAAAGTAATTCCATATTCTGGAAGATTTTTGAAAGTTAGCTTCCTTCAAAACCTGTGAAAACTTTCAAAATAAATAGAACTCCCCTGAGATTTCCTGGGAGCAGGATATGTTGGGCTCTTGTCCCAGGCTGAGGTTTCCATTGGGAACCTATCTGGCATCAGTTTTAAAAAAATGACATTAGAAATGCCCCAGCAAAATGTTTTCGATTCAATGAACGAGCAAATTGAAATAAAATACCTGGCTGTAGTATTTCAGAATCCTTTTCTAGTGATAGCTTGTTAAATTTGGCTTGGTAACCAGCAATGACAAATTCCTGGACAAAATTTTCTTGTGATGTTTCAAAATTCAAACTCCACAATTAGAGGAAATTGGAGCCAAAACCATTTTACACTGATTACAATTTGTCTTTTATAAGGTTTCTAATTTTATCATGTTTAATCTCTGGTTGTTTACTGGAAACCTAGTGTGTGATTACAAGGGTATTGAAATTTTTTACTTTGGCTTCAAAAAGTCAAGCCTGTAACTTGCCAAGCCTGGGCATTCACATCAGAGACTGCTTCTGGAAATGTGAATTTCTTACTTGATTTGGAAAAAATTCACGTTTCTGCATTTGATCAGGTAATCAAAAAAAAAAAAACAAACCCAAACCAAAGTCAAAAATGGGACATTAATTGAATATATGTTTTCATTTTTGTGACGCATGCAGAGGAAGGGCTTGGCCTAGTTTGATGGAGGAGAAAATTGTTTTTGTATAGAAACACTTAAGTAATTGAAAGTGGAAACTCGGAGACATGAAATGCCAAAAGCTTAAATTAATTTTCTTCCCACAAATTGTGAAATATGTCATTGTTCAGTCTATTTTTCTTCCACGACACGAATGCTGAGTTACGGAAGGACGCTGTTCATGCTGTGGCGGGGTGTGACTTCATTCATTTGGGTGCGACCTCAGTTCAGCAAGTTCCTTTACACTTGAATCGCCTCATGCTGGGTAATTGTAGCCCCAGTGTGGACGGATCAGTTGTGCTCAGATATCTAAGTGCCTTTTGTTTACTCACTGGATTGTAATATAGTCTCTTTGGGCTACGTGCGCATTAATGCAAACAAAAATTGATGTTCAAGATTTTTGATGACCCACACAAGCATCTCCAGCTGATGTTGGGGTGCAGGTGAGTTATTGCGTGTCTGAAAGCGCTGAGAACTGCGTAGGCTGTGTTCAAGGTCGTGCATCCTGCTGCACAGTCATGTGCCTGTTTATAACCCTAGGTGCGGGGAGGTTGTCCTTGAAGTTTGTTGTTTCAGATTCCTGGTTCAGAAGGAAAAGCATCAGGGAAATGCTGTATGATACAGAGGGACTGGCCATTTGATGTCAAAATTCTGTACGAGCAAACAGGTCACATGGCTCTTCTCATATCTCTACGTTACTCCATTCTGCTACAGGGTGGGCAATGATTTTAGATTACCTGCTTGGTGTCAAGGAGGTATTTCAAGGGAAAAAAAGAAAAGTAAAGTTCTCTTGAAGAACATTTTTTTCCCCAGTGCATATTTTCCAGTGACAACGGAGTAATTGTGCTTTTGACAGTATTAAATTGCACATCTCAACCAGTTCACTTAGCACCCCTGAGTGATGATGGTATGGATTCTTTCTTTCACAGATGAGAAAAACGAAAACAGAGTTTGTAAGTCAGTGACTGCTGGTGCTAGGTCTTTAAATAGCTTCCAGTGCAACTTTATTCTCCAATTCTCTTTAAAAATTAATTTTGTTTTCTTCTGCCTTTTCTCTCTTCTGCCTTATTTTCGGAGTCCCTGTGGTTTTGGTTTTGTTGTTACCTTGCTGTATGGACACTGCGTGTCGAGGCCCCTTCTCACTATTAATGAAAAATGCAAGAGGTAATGAGGAATTGGGTGGCTGGATGCCAACTTAGATACCAACCTTCAGGAGCAGAATTTCCCGCCATAGGTTAAAACCAAAGTGATTTTCATTGGCACCTGGGTTTGAAAGAAATAGGATTCCTGTAATACGGGGTGAGTTTTGAAGATAACAAACAGTTTTCAGTTGTTAATGTCTATAAACCAGCTTCAGTTGAATGGTGAGCGTGCCCTGATGGGAGGTCAAGCATGGATGTTTGACTCACAGGTATTGGCCATGTTGCTTTTATACAGTACAGCTTCCTAACTGTATAACTTTGAGGACAAATTCTACTTCTTATGTGTTTTATGTGTGCATGACAAGTGAAAACTTGGTCTGTTTTAAGAGACATGCTGACTATATCAGAAATTAATTCAAATACTTTCCAGGTATCATGTGTTAATTTAATACTTTCATGAGTGCATGATGTTGCGAGTACATTGAAATATATTAGGGAAATATTTTAAATTGCTTCTGAGAATATGAACACTCTACTAACTTTTCTAGCATGAAAACCTTGTTTAAGCTCCAAAACTTGTGATGGTGGTTTTTGTTTTAAATCATGTTACCAAAAGCTACAAGCTTTTGCATATCAGCCTTGTGAAGCTTCATCTGCTGCCTTGTTTGCATCTTGTTTGATCTTGGTGAAACAAGAGACTTTTCTTAATAGGGAGATTCGAAGAGTTAATCAGCATTATTAGAATAGCATCTGCTCATTTATTAAGTTTTAAGAGAAAAGTTGTAGTTTTGTTATTGAGCTCCACTGTGAGCTTACCTTACAGCTCAGCAGTGCTAATTTGCTGTGGTAACTTCTAAATCGTACATATTTGTTCACTTTCATTAAACAGAACCTTCTCTGCTTTCACTGAACTGCAGGGGTTTTTTTTTAACAAAATGTAAGTTTACAGTAAGGTACAGAATACAAACCCAAAGTTTGAGGCTTTTCAGACTTCTGCGAATTGGTGTTCGGAGCACGTGGAAGAGATGCTCTGGAAGAGATTGAGATTTCATAAATGATGCAAGGTCAAAGAAAATGGTGACATAAATGATGTCATCAAAAAATGGTCCACCATAATATGAAGACTGGATGTTGAAGATAGTCAGGAAACCAGTGGGTGTTGCTTCTATTCAACATTTTTTGTGGTGTTTAATTCAAGATTGTAACAAACTGCTAGCCTACAAGTTGGTTCTTCTAAGTAAGTAGCTGATCGATTTTACTGGAAATGTGCCTTTGTCCTGATTTATTCTGTGTGTTACCATGTTAAGAATAAATAAGAATGGATATCAGCTGTGTGGGTTTTTTGTGTTTGGCTTTTTTTTTTTTTTTTTTTTAAATAGGGCTAGAGCGAAAGTTTGAGTAGGGAGCAACAAGACAGTCCTCTGTTGGATAATGGGAGTCCTCTGTTGCCATGTCTGAGACGACAATAATTGCAGTGTCAGTGTCTGGCTGCAAGGCCTACAAGATAAAAGCTAATACAGCAACTTCACCAGAAATGAAGAAAGCAAATTGTGAAAACAGGAATTGGATCTTGCCACAGTTCTATTAAACTAAATTAGAAAGGCCTTGGTGAGTGTTCCTGTCCTTTTTCCTCCTCCATGTTAATTTTAATGGTCTGGTCGGAGTGTGTAATTATATAGTTTCAGATCAGCTTTTGTTATGGACTCTACTACACAAATTTTAATAATGTCAGTGTGTCAAGACACTTGCTATTAAGCTTGCAAGTAGATGTGGAGAAGTGGTTAAGCCAGTTTCATTTGGTCCACTTGCAGCAGCAAGCAATACCTGAACTATGTTGTGAGTTCAGTCATTTTTTTGGCCAGATCAAGAGGAAAACTTTATCTAAAACAACAACAGACAACACCGAAGGATATTGTCTTGTTCATTTTTATGTACTTACAGTACCACTACAGTAAGTCTTACCATTTCTTAACATTTTCACAAGCTCTTTAGTGCAAGAAAATGTTCAGAAATATTTCATCAGCTACACTCACAGCCTGTTTTCAATGTTAAAGGGAAAAGTATGTCCAAATTTCATGATCTTTTTGAAATGTGGTGTCTTCAGGGTGGTGGGAAGCATCCTCATATGGCATCTGGAAAGAAACACCCTTTGCGCACTATTTCTTGCTGAGTTTTCTGCTGGCCCATCTAAACATGCTCGCTAGTATTATCATTTATAAATTCTCCTTTCTAAAGCCAAATTGATGGTTTATTGGTTGTACATTGCAAGGCAACTTTCAAATCAATGTCTGGTGTGCCCTCTTTGGAAATCTAATGATCTCGTTTGAAGTGTGATATAACAAGGAATAAAAGGAAGTAATGGAAAAAATCAGAGAGTGTGAAGAAGAGAAATAAAACTGTTGTATCTGTGCTGGGTCAGCTGTATTCACCAGCCAGTGGTTCCAAGTCAGTTGCAAAAAAAAATCCAACCCACAACCAAAGAAAGAAACAACAAAACAAACCAACCAAAACCAGAACAAATTGTTGTACATCTCTCTTCAGGTGGAGATGCTGAGTGCACTGTTGTAGCCAAGTTGGGATTAGGATTTGTGAGTAAAAATAGTGTCTTTTGCTAGCTCACTACTGTACTTGGGGGGGGGGGGGGGGGGGGGGGGGAAAGTAAATGCTTTCCAGGCACCTGGCCTCTTCCTCAGGTCTGAAATAAAAGCAGTAGCCTTGAAAGTCAAATATGAATTGAGAACCACAGCTCTGAATTTCAGTAAATATTAAACTCAGATAGAATTTTAGTTCTATGCTTTCTCTCTTGCAACTTCCTTGAAGACTGGAAGGGAGAGGTTGGTGATGGTGCTGGGGGTTGTCCCATGGGAGATGTTTTCCCCATGTCCTTTGTGCAAGCCCACAGGGGTGCGTAGGGACTGGGGAGTGCTATAAGATGCCACAGTAAGCTCTGGTGCAGTATGCTGGTGGCTCTCCTAATGCACAACCTCTTCCATTGGAAGAGTTTCTTCTTTGAACCTCTTTAAATACTTGAGGTAGACTTACCAGAAGTGCTGATTTTTATGGTACATTATAATCCCCTTTTTCTACCTCCTTGCACAAATTCATTCATGTGCCATAGACACCTTCCTCTTTAGACTGTTCTGTATGTGTGGAGTTGGCTTGTGGGTTTTTTTTTTCCTTTCTTTTTTACTTTTAAACAACATAACTGGTTTTCCAGCTGTGGCGATACTTCTTGCAAGGTCTGCATAATTATCCTGATCTTGGTAATTAATACTCATCTTGCTTTAGATGAGGTGGTTAGTTCTCTAATTAAAAATACCAGTCAGTGGTGGCTTAGTGCTTGGCATATTTATTAACGTTCCTTTGTTGCAATAGGGATTTTAAGTCTTTGAAGCTTTTGTATCTGTAAAGCTGTTTTATTTTCTTTCAATACATTTAATTATAAATTATGGCCCAGACCTGAGTGAAATGAATGGAAATAGGTTGCCGTGCCAGAATAAGAACCTGTTTTCAAGCAGGGTCTTTATTAGTGTGGCAAAAATAAGAGCTAAATCTATGAACAGGATTTATCTGAAGTTTATTCACTTGGTTCTTCCTGTTGGTCTTCTTATTTCTCCCCTTTCTCAAAATAAAAGATGCCTATCTTAATTGTATTGTTAGAATATTTCCTTAACTGTGAATCACTGGAAAATATTTAGTAGGACAAAGAAGGTTTAAAGGGCAGTTTTTATCTTACTAGTTTTTAGCTAACAATGCTTGCTCTGAAGACTGATCTTACATTAACATACTGAGTCTCTTACTTTGCTTGATAATTATGTCACCAAATTTTCTTAATAAATTTATCGTAGCCTTCCTGATGAAAAGAATACTGCTGCTGAATTTAGCATACTCCTACTGAAGGGACTGAGGAAAAACATTAGATTTCCGAAAGTGTCAATGAAAATCAAAACGCTTTTTGAAACTGGAAAAAGCAGCATTGATCGAGCTTGTCTGCTCACCTGTGGAGGTGAACATGCTTGCAGATCCCTCCTGGACGGTGCTGTGTCCCCCGTCGTGCAGTGCTGTCCCCTGCCTGGCCAGAGCTGTATTCATTTGTCTGTCACAGCCATTAGTTTCTTGAAATGCTCCTAACCCTCTGCCCCCTTAGACAAAGAGGTAAACTATATGCTGGGTTTAAGTTCAGCTTTCTGTAAGGAGTGAAATCCAGGGCGGAAAGGCGGGCACATCTAGTCCTTTCCTCCCCAGCGCCAAGGTTTCTTTAGCAGGAACCCCAGTTAGATGTTGCATCCAGCAGAAGGGTTGTTTGGGAATGTGCTGAGATCCAAACAGAGGACACAACTCAGTGCAGATTTGTATAACCTAAGATGCAGGGTAATTAGTGCTACTGGCCATGCTGGACAACTGCTCTGAATCCAGAGAAGACCTGAAAGTAACAGCATTTTCAAAGTGATTTTATTGCGGCTATTGTATTAACATGTTTGCTTGAAGTCCTGACACTTGGACAGAGGAACGTATAGTGGAGTACCTATTCCTTTCTCAGAAAGCTTCAGTCCCCCCATCATTGATAAAGAGTGGCTTGAAAGGGGCAAAGGGGAATGAAGTGGTGAATGAAGTTGTCGTGGTTTAATCCTGGCTGGCAGCTGAGCCCCACCAGCGGCTCCCTCCCTCCCTCCCCGGTGGGATGGGGAAGGGAATTGGAAAGGTAAAGTGAGAAAACTCGTGGGTTGAGATAAAAATAGTTTAACAGGTAAAACAAAACCCCCTCCCCACAAAGCAAAACAAGGAATTCATTCACTACTTCCCATTGGCAGGCAGGTGTTCAGCCAAATCCAGGGAAGCAGGATGTGTAATGGTGACTTGGGAAGACAAACGCCATCACTCCAAAGGTCCCCCCTTTCCTTCTTCTTCCCCCAGCTCTATGTGCTGAGCATGATGTCATATGGTATGGAATGTCCCTTTGGTCTCCTCCCAGCTTCTTGTGCACTCCCAGTCTACTTGCTGGTGGGAGGGTGTGAGAAGCAGAAAAGACTTTGACTCTGTGCAAGCACAGCTCAGCAGTGATGAAACCATCCCTGTATTATCAACAGTTTTCAGTACAAATCCAATAGCCCCATACCAGCTACTGTGAAGAAAATTAACTCTGTCCCAGCCAAAACCAGCACAAAAGTCCAAATGTTTTGTCTTGAAACTGCATCACTTGTAGGGTCTAGCTTTCTATGTGATTTTTTTGCTGTCATCTTTTTGACCAGCCTTTGGATGCTCCAATCCCCTTAACAGAAAATGGAAAACATTACAGTCCAAAGCTGCTGCCAGCCCTACCGGCAGCAGTTTGTCTCAGAGAAATTCTGATGTCAATGTACCAAGGATGGAAAATCCCCAGTGATCGTTTCCGAAGTAGTAATTATGCGTGCATGTGCATCTTGGTGTTTATCTCGAGGCAAGATGTTGAACAGCCAGCAGAACTCGTGTTTGCTCCTGGTTGTTGTCTGAAGCGAGTCCCGAAGCGGAGAGCAGCAGCAACGTTTCATCTGACTCCATGGGAGCTATTTCTATCCGGATTTCCCGCTTCCACAATCTGTGGCAGGAGAGAAGATACAAATAGGAGAGTATTGGGTCAGAACAACAAGGTAGACCTAAGGGGAGAAGACACCAAAATACAAGAACATAAGGAGTAACTAAAGAAATTACCTCAGTGTGGAGAAAGGAGGGAGTTAAGGGTAATAACTCTTCAAAAATTTAGCATGAGGAAGGAAAGTGTATGTGGGTGAACAGGGTGAGGTTCGAGAAGAAACAAATGAAAAATGGTTAAGGGATGCAATAAGTTAAATAGTTGTTCCGTATTCCGTAGAACAGCGGTGCTGAGTGCTGTGGAACAGCAGTAAGAGGCATTGTTACTGAATGCGTAGGGAGCTACGGCGTAGCATGGATACATCCGATTTTCTTGTTGTTCCGTAATATTTTTAAAAAGGGAAAGGGTGGAGAAAGCGTTCCTGACATCGCTACAATGTCAGATCTGCTGTGGATAAGTGTTCCTTCATCATACTCCCTTGGTTTTGGTTGGGCTGGAGTCACAGCCTGTGCCTGCTGTCTGCCTGGGGAAGAATCCTGGGGGTTTTTGGGGGCGTGTGATAACAATGACTTGTTACTAATAACATTTTCTTAATCAGTAGATAATTATTGTTCCAGTCATTCTTGGCTTTCCTTTTCCTTCCCCTACATCTGCCTCTCCTTAACCCTTTCCCCTCCCTGCCCCCAGCATCATTTCTAAAATGACCATGGCATTAAGCTGTCCTTCGTTTTTCCATCTGATTTTGTGATCCGTCGCTGGGTGGGACTGATTGATGCAAGATGAGTGGAAGAGATCATCAGTCTCTGGAATAACTCGTTTTCTTTAATGAGATATCTCTGCCCTTCTAGAAAAGGGATTTTTTTTTTTTAAATAAATGGAGGGATTTTGTTACCTTTCGTTAGGCTGCTCTGCTACAAGGTGGGGGAAGCAAAGAGTATTTTAGCATTTGGGCATTTTTTAAAACTAAAATTTATGACTGATTGAATCATATTGTGTACCAGTATAATACTGTCCATGTGTGGGATTAGACCACCTGTAACTGTTGACTACTAACAAACCAAAGCACATCTGTCTCAGAAGTGGCTTGTGTGTTGCAAAGGCTGGACCCTTATCATTTATATTGCTGCTTACTATCGATATGTTGTAGTCCCTTCAAAAACATACTATCCATATGTTGTAGTCCCTTCAAAAACATACTATCCATATGTTGTAGTCCTTTCAAGTCCCTCCCTCAAATGGCAGCAGTGTAGTCCTAGGTGGATTTCTTTTCAGTCTCTTGATACTGTGGGAAGAGCATTTAGTATTAATTTCGTTTTAGAAATCTCCTAATTATAACTATTTTCTTACTCTTATTTTCATATATTTAAAGATAATTATCTTAATATTTATCATATTATTTCTTATTATTTTAGCAATTTTCTTGTTCTTTCCTTCTTAAATTCATATTTAGCTTTTCTGGTTTTAAATATTTCTTGTTCAGAGTAGGCATGATTTCTTTGCAAGATCCTGAGAAAGACGTGACCAGTCTTGGGCATGTTCACAAGTAAACCGTTGATACTTCAGACCTACCTAAAAAGCAATCATACAGTTAATTTTGAAGGATGTTTATCTTAAAGTCTAGGACAGCAGCGTATTTTGCTGTGAACTGCTGGGCTGAGGTGAAAGGGAAGATTAAAGAGGAAGTGGAGTTTATTAATAGACTCCGGGATGACAATGGCTTTGCAGTGTGCATGGGTTGGCTTTTGCTACAGGACTGGTTGTAAGAGATGAAGGAGCGTTTGAAATGAGAAATACAGCAGAGAAAGCTGTACAAGTGAATAATAAGCAAAGCACTGCACATTCTGTTATCCTTTTTTTTTTTTCCCCCATCTCTCTATCATGCACTTAATAAAAAATGTAAAGTGTTTTCCTAAAACATTTTTTCAGAAACATTTAGGTTGAAAGAAGTGAGATTGCCTGGTATTTTTTGGGAACTATGAGTAGCTTTTTGATGCTGTTATAAATATTTGGACTAATTATAAGTAATGACTGTAAAGAGTATGTTTTTATTCATATTTGGGAGCTTTCTTGAACCGAGCAAGAGAAGGATTACATAGCCTCTTGAAATTGTCATGTCAAAGTAGTTGTCATTTCAAAACTATTTGATTATTTTAACAGTGGAAAATTGCACGAGGAACAGGAAATGTTGTTGGATTTACTCAACTCCCAAGTAGCAAGTGATGTTTTGTTTGCATATCAGCTAAAACTCACTAAAACTTTTGTGCTTATTTGGCAGAACTAGCTGCTTGCCTTTTTTTTGAAAAGACAGACAAAATTTCTGACTTCAGATTTTCACTGTCACTTGATTAAAAATGTAATTTTAAAGCTTTTTATGTATACTCTAGTGGTGTTCTGTCTTGCAGGAGGCGAGTATTTAGTCATGAGACATGTTTTCTTCCTCTAATATGAAAATCTACTGTTCAGCTTCATTGCTGCTTTAAAACTTGGTGTGTTATGCTAGCTTCAAAACTTGAAGTTAAGAAGTTACATTACTTCTACTTAAAATATCTGTTTCACCACTTTTGTAAAATCAAGTAGAGTATGAATATCAAACCTAGTATTTATCAGATTCAACTGGAACAGATTGCCCAGAGAAGTTGTGGCTGCCCCATCCCTGGAAGTGTTCAAGGCCAGGTTGGGTGAGGCTTTGGGCAACCTGGTGTAGTGGAGGGTGTCCCTGCCCATGGCAGGGGGGTTGGAACTAGATGATCTTTGAGGTTCCTTCCAGCCCAAACCATTCTACGATTCTATGATTAAGATGTCAGAGGAGTGAAATAATTTTGAGATAGTCTAACCCAAGTTTTTTTTCCAGATCTCACTTTAAAGAAAATAGTTGCAAAATTTGTTTTAAATAGGGCTATGAAAAAATCACAAACGATTAAAAGGTAGGGCAAATAGAATCATTAAATGTTATCTTAAATAACGTGTGTATGGAAAGTAGAGGAAGTTGGGGATACTGAAAAGCAATGGACATAATTTGTGTAGGTTTTTTGGATCTGGTCACTCTAGGAAGCTAATCACGGGGTAAAGTGTTCAGCAGGGTAGCAAAATTGAGCAACGGATGGAGACAATAAGAATTAATAGCCGATAGAAAGTGTTGAAGAGCTTCATGGTAGCGTGAGCTGGAGAAGAGCACTCTGAGTAACTCTGGTCCATGCAGTCGCTGAAACAGAACGAGGAGTGCACAATGACCTGGCAAATTCTGCTGAGAAAATGAATATTTTTATCCTTTCGAGTCATGGGACAATTTCAGGATGCTTCCCGAAGGTTGTAATTGCTAATGAATTGAGCGGCACTTGGCATGGATAGTAATTTATTGGAGACAGCTGCTAAAAAAAAAGTGGCTTAAGGCAGCCAAACAGGCTGCTAGGTTGGATAGGTGATATATTATGTCCTGTAGGTCTATCAGCTGCTGCTTTTTGATAAAATAGGAAGAAAACAGTTAAAATTAGGCAGTGAGTTGACTTAGTGCTTCAGAAGATAAGCTGCTTGTAAGGTGACTCTAGTACAACAAAGCAGATTGTGCTTCCTTTGGAGCTGGAGATTTTCTTAGATATAGATTTTATCTGACACACTTTTGACTATCTGGCAAAGTTAAAGGACTCTTTTTTTCTATTTAATGACTGAGATGTAGCGAAATATTAAAGTATATATTATTCATATGTGTATAAATGAAAGCATATTTGCCCATGGTAAATTTGAATAGAGTTTTGTTAATTGTTTACAGGCTTATGAAAGTCACTTTCCAGAGTCAATTTTCACTTCAATGGGCATGTTATTAAAGGGAGAAGGCATTCTTTTAACTCTTTCATTATAGCTTTTCCAGTATGGCTGTTATATAAGAGGTTTCGTTTGGCATGCCAAAATTTCAGGATGTTAAGTGCTTTAAAAAAAACCCCACACTTTTTTTTTTTAAGACCTGAAATAGCTAATGTTTTCTTTTATGCTAACAATTGTGTTTTGTTGTTTTGTTTAGATAATTCATCTTTCTAACAGTTCAACTTGTAAGTTTGACAGAATATGTATCAAAAGGTCATTTCCAAAGTTTCATTTGAAATAAATGAATCAAGGGTCAAAATCAAGCGTGCTTGACTATTAAAAGTTGCCATTTGGAACATCTTGTTCACTTCTGCAGTCGATGTTGTTCTTTGTTTAGTCAGCCTTTTATTTCTAAAGCTATTCCTAAAGACCATTGTGTCAATAATAATGGGTTTATTCACTAAATTGTAAATTATTTGAAGCAATAACTGTCAAATTGCAACTGGGAGAAGTTCCGTAACGGGTCTTTAAGGCATCACCGTGATGCAAATAATAACAATTGAGCTTGTTGATGCAATTCTTTTCCCATTTCAACTGTAATTTTCTCATTAGGTTTGTGTTACATCTGTATTAAACTTTCATCTTTTAAGACACTTCAATTCATATGCTGTTGTTTCTTTTCCCAGATCATTTCCCTCAGTAAGTGACGATAAGAATGAATGGACATATATCAAACACCCCTCCAGGTGGATATGGAAGTTATTTTCCTCAAATGAAGTAAGGTTATGCCTTTGATTTTCCTTTTATGGACAAAAAAGTGTTGTATATTCTTTTAAATGCTTTCATTTCAGATAAAGCTATAATTATTAGATCCAAAAGGGCAGTTTTGGTAAAAGAGTGCGCAGTTTCCAAACCATGTAACCAAACTGACTGACTGATTTTTGTGTTAGTGTAAGGCTAAAGCTGTGTTACTGAATGGAATCATCTGGAACAGAAAAATAAATTGCTGTGGTCATAACATACTTATTACATTACTCAGAGAGGTCTTTGTATGCCTGAGATGTTTAAGGTAAGCTCTGAGTGAAGGCATTTTTGTGCATAAAAGATAAGGCTGCCCCTTCCATCTGTGAGGAAATATCATTTCCCAGTAAACAGAACTGAGCAACTGGGACCTGAAAGCGTTACCTTGCCTGAGATAAGAGGATGCTCCCTGTCTCAGCAGCGCGGCACTAGGCTCGTTCGCAGCACTGATGGGAATTGCCCTCATCTGATGCCAAAGAACTTGTATTCCTGGATGGAGCAGGGCATCTGTGCTGTCCTCTGCTTCTCGTATTGTTGTCCCTTTAAAGTGGGCTTGTGTGTGACTCATTCTTGTTACACTGGAATGAAGCTGGATCGCCTTTTCGTTTGTTGTAGGCAATGATAATCCTTTTAAGTCCTTTTAAGTTCTTTATGAAAAGCAGTTAAAATTGTTAAAAATTATGAGCACTTGTGTACGCAGGAAAAAACCCCAAATCCTACCAAGTCTTTGGCATTGTAATTTTAATTATTATGATTGTGACTATATTTTGATTACTTACATGATATGGTAGTATCTCCGTGTATATGACACCCCCATTGTGCGTGATGTTGTGTTAATGCAACAAAAAAGATCTCAGAAGGGCTTCCAGTCTAAGTGAAACATGCTTTGTGATATTCATGGTGCAGAACAAATATCCAGTATCATTACCTCTGTTAGTAATATTCTAGGCAGGTGTAGTCCTACATAAGGGGAGGTTTTTTTTTTTTTCAATGCTTGTTTCTGTGTGGCAATTACATCTATACAGAAGTTAACCAGAAATGTTTTCTTCCAGTGGCTATGGTTCCCCAACATTTGCTCAGGCAGACAGGGAGCAGAATTCAAGAACAAGTGCAAAAGCTCTTTATGGTAAGGTGGCATAAAGTCTCTATAAACTTTTATCTGGAAATTGCTGTTTAAATATTGATTGTGATGTCATGGTGGAAATATTTTATGTGTATAAATCTGAAAGTGTGTGTACATACACGTGGGTGCGTATGTCAATGAAATTAAAGAACAAAGTGGTTTTGTTCCTACTAAAACTAAGTAGGCTAGAAAATGTTTTTATAGTTTACTCAGCAGAGAACTCCCACCTGTTAATTCTTAAGGCAGCAACTTATAAAGCATTTATCACAAAACCGAGAGTGACCCTATAGCTGAGGTATGTACCAGTGAGAAGGCGCTCAGGGATCTAGCTGTGCTATAGGTTTGATTCATGACCTGCCTCCCCAACTTTATCCCCTGCTAGCAGAAAAGGAATTTACATTATTCTTGTTTGACACACAGATTTCATGGGGGTAGAGATCTGGTGTAACGGATGAGGAGCCCTGTTTGGCCTGCTGTTTTCAACAGGCTTTGTGTCTGTCAAATGTGATGCTGCTTACAAATGCCTAAATGGTGTTGCACTCACCAGCTACAGATGCTGGTATTTGTCTTGGCTGTATCTGCTACTGCCTAGCCCATGGCCAGATCACTCTGGAGTCAGGCCATAGTCATGTTCCTCACCAGCCAGATAGCACCGTTTCCTGGTCATCCACCTCCACTGTGAATACATCCTGCTGATAGCTGTGCTGGTAATGGAAACACGAGCAGCAGTGAGGCTGCGAGATGCTCTGCTGTGTAAATCCGTGCCCGTTGCTAAGTGCTTTTTTGAAAGTCAGTACAACTGATGAGACTGGAAGGACGGGGGTTTGTTGTGAGAACCCAGTCCTGTGGAGGACCCCTTCCACCTCAGGCTGCTCTCCCTACAGACATCTGCCACCTCTTATGCAGGTTAATAAACCAGAAGGCTCAGAAAGCAGCAGCTAGTAACTGCAACATCCCTAGTAGTAACTAATTTTTCCTCCCTCCTATTTTGAGTGGAGTGATGGCAGAGGAGTGAGGGCAGGATGCTTTGTGGCACTAGACCAGCACTAACTTTGCCCTCGGAAGGACGCCCTACAAGACTCGAGCTTGGCTGCATGGGTTACCTGCCTGTCAGCAGATGAGGAGAACGTTGTTGTACTGGTTGCCTTGTTGACTTTCGGACTGCTGTGAGATTCATGAGGCTAAAAGCCTGAGGAGGAGGTGGGAGATCTCCTGGCTTTGTGTCCTCTGGAAGGAGCAGTGATGTGGAAAAGCTGATGTGGTTTGGTGGCTGAAAGGACTGTGCTAGAGTAGAGTGAAGGTCCACTTCTAGAAAAATCAGCGAAGGCGGAAGAAGAAACCGTTTGAAACATTAGTAGTTTAAAAATTACGTTGTATGTGAATCATTCTGAGTTTGTATTTGTCTTTTTTAGTGGTGTGCTACGAAAGTCAGTCACTTGATGTAGTACTAAAGGCAGGAACTGCAGCTGAACCAAACTCTCAAGTGACAGTTTTTAACAGTGATTTCTGCATCCTGTATGGGTTCACTTGACAAACTGATTGCACGTGTTGACAGAAATAGTAGGTGGTAACAGAAACCAGCAAGAGACACTGCAAAAAACTCTTAGATTATTTTTTTGAGATGTTATGAGAGTGTTGTGCTTTTCTTTTTCATTTTATATCTTTCATTTTGTGTCGTCCTAATAATTCCAGAGCACACATTTTGAACAGTGCAGTAGTATCAGTGTCTTAACCGTGTCCATTAATCTTTGTGGGCTTTTTAAAAATATCTTTCTGAGCTTTTTTGTATCAAACATGTCATGGGATAGTCCTATGTCAGTAGCAGATAGGGACAAGTGAGTAAATTTGAGGTATACAATGGTAAACAGCTTTTTACTTCTAAATACTTGAATTCAAGTACTAATTGAAAATGCTTACCGTGTGACTGCTGCGTGGTGGCTCCTGGAAAATGAATTCTTGGTCTTGGTTCCTTTCCATTGCTGGTAGATATGTCACAAAACTGTAATTGCAGTTGCCAGGAAGACTCAATTATCCTGGAGTTCTGAATAAAGGTATATTGGCACAGCTTTTAGAGAGGAGTTTGCACGTTTTACTGCTCCAGCTCTGTTTTGTATGCATAAAGAACCAGTATTGCCAAATGTATGAACTGGAAACAACAAGGAAAACACCTGGAACCTTTCTCAAATTCAGGGCAATTCTATTTATTTATTTATTTATTTATTTATTTATTTATTCAAACAGGTTACCATTCTGCTGCATCTCACGTGTGTCTTTTCTTCCTTTGTGATGTTAGGGATTTTTGTGCATGCTGTCCGAAGGAAGGCGGGAAGCAATTGAGTGACACTAGAATTGTTTAAATGTGTTAAAAATGCTTGTTATAAAATATTTTATTTATAACTGATTTATAATGAATAGCTAACTTAAGTATTTTGTTTGAGATCCGTGAGACTGAAAGGTATAAAGCAGATTGGAGGTGTCCTAACTTTCTTTTTATATTTTATATTATGCACATGTGCATTAAATGTACGTATTTTATTTATGTAAACACATAAAGCTCATGTATTTAATGGATTCACTTATAGTATATTGGAAAATATGTGTATAATTTTACTGTAAAAGTAAAATGCACCACGTTTTTTGTTTTTATAAAATGTGACAATGTAATGTTAGCAGCAAACTTCATCATGACAAACTTCATTTTCTTGGAAGATTTTTGAATGTCATGTGGGCTTAAGACACCCATCCATGGGTATCAAGAGGTGAAGATGGTACCTGGGCTCCTAAGTGACCACTTGATCTTGACCTCTGTTTCTTTCAAGCATAGTAAAGACTAAATAATAATAATAATAAACTTTAATATTATTATTAATGTGTGTATATATATATACACACATATATTTCATGACATGAAGTTTATCTGTTGAATCCCAGTGCTGAGATGATTCATGATTGTTCTGTTCTTCAGTCATCAGGCAGAAGGTTAACCACAGTGCCAGTGGGAAAGGAGGCTGGATTTTTTTTTGCTGTTACAGACCAGTTAAAAACTAGACTGGAGCCATTGCTATCTCTGATGTGGTTATCTGATAGCAAAAACTTCCTTGCAACTGCCTTTTTTCCTGTGTCAAATCCCTTTGTTTTCACTCATTTCCTTCCTGAAATGAACTGTTTTCCATTTGCACGATAAATCTCTCACTGAACGGGGAGGGAAGATGCCCTTCTACACGTTCTTATGGGTTTTATTTCATTATGTAGTTTCTGATCCTCCCATCTGAACTGGGTTTTGGCTCCTACTGTCATCTGTTGTTCTAGAATTGGCTTCTCCATCTGTCTTCTGCAGCTCTGCTTGCGGGGAGACGTGCAGCGGTGGTCGGTCGGTGCCAACAGCCTGGGCTGTACTGGGAGTTTGCCAGTGAGTGACACAGTGCAGAGCAGCCCCATCCCTCAGGGGCAGCGAGTCAGTGCTTCGCTCCAAATCCTTAGATTATTATACGGCTCAGGATCAGAAGATGTTACAAAAATTGTCTTCACACCGCATCAGAAAAGACTAGGTGTTTCCTGCTGTTTGTTGATACTCTCACGGCTGTGATTAGGTGCTAGCAGGGAAATTGCATGTGTATTTTCACAGTGCTCCAGTACCTCGTTCAGAGCAAGAACTGTAGTGTGATAAATTCAAGGAAATCACAAGCAGATCGTAGACTAGGTAAACAAGTCCTTTAAAAGAAGCCATCCATGTCACAGGCTTGTGCTATTTGATACTTGAATGAATTAAACTGACAGTTGACTCCTAAACAATACGCTTTCTCTGATAGCTGGTTCCACGTAGCCATCAGAATCATAGAATCGTCTGGTTGGAAGAGACCTTCAAGATCATCGAGTCCAACCGTTCACCCTGCACTGTCAGGATCCCTAAACCATGTTCCTCAACGCCAAATCCACACAGTTTTTAAACACCTCCAGGGATGGGGACTCCACCACCTCCCTGGGCAGCCTGTTCCAATACTTCACAACCCTCTCTGTAAAGAAATTCTTCCTGATATCTGACCTAAATTTCCCCTGGTGTAACTTGACGCCATTCCCTCTCGTCCTGTCATTCATAACGTGGGAGAAGAGACCAACCCCCATCTCCCATCAGGGAGAAGCTTGTGGCACAAATCTCTGAAAGTGATAGTGTTTGCTCCTCTCTTAATGAGATTTGTTTTGAACTCAAGTTCTGACCTTTCTGCCCAATGCGTAGGTCACGTCTCCTGCACTTTGCTGTCAGTCTCAAGTTGAGTTTTTCCAGCTGCTGCAATACATTCTCAAAGGGAGGCCAGCAAGCAATCCAATGCAGCCACGAATATACAGCAGTAAACTAAGTATTGGGCTTTTCTTCTTGACGATGTGTGGCAATAATTTATACTGTCATTCCAGGATTCTTAGGACAGCTTGTGAGGGAGACTCTTAATCTATCTCCACGTGGATTGCCATCAGATTTCAGAGCTTTGCCTCTTTGTACACTGTACAGATGTTTTCCAATTTGGCTATGGAAGGGGAAGGTGGGATCCGCCATTGTCCATCTTTGCACTGTCATAACCACAGAACTGATAACATTTATTAACATTTGGCCTATGGAATTATTTGTAAGACATCACTGGAAGTCTGGGCATGGGGACTCCTCATTTCTGTTTTAGGCTTTTAGGAACTGACAATTTGTGCCTAAAGGTATCAAAGCCCTAACCAGCATCGCCTGCGCTTCAGATCCTCTGTTAAGGCTCAGACTGAGATCTTTTGCTTTTGGCAAGAATTTTCCCTACCTAGGTTAAAAATTAGATTTCTCTTGCTGTGATAAATTTTTCTGTGTGATCTTCTGGACCATGGCGCAGAGCCAGGCTACAGTAGTGTTTATTAAGCAGCTTTCTGATTTGCCATATTGCTGCACCCTCTTCCAGCTGGAAAATGGGTGAGACAGGACTCTAGCTATGTCAGGTGCTGTTCATAGCTCTGCTTCAAGGGACCTTGGGCCACACTGGTGTTTCTGCCTGAAACTGTGGAATAGTTACCTTTCCAAAGTATGAAATGGTCCTTCACAGAAATAACTGGGGAGAGGACAGAGTCCTTAGTGTAGGGAGAGCAAGTGAGAGACTGAGCAATGGCAATGTCAAGTTGTATTTGTATCGAGTACTGTCTAGTGTGTTCTTTGCTTGGCTAAAATTCTTCAGTCAAGAGGTCTTTTTTTGTTTTCTGGCGTTTTGGCAGCTTCCGAAATTGGTATGAAATCAGTACTTTTCCACATCTTTTTGAAGCCAGAAACATGGTCCATTCCTGATGATGGGTGAATTCAGTAAGTTCACAGACATGAATAGCAGTAGCATCAGACAGCAGGAGGAGTATTAGTTTCTGTGGATCGATGTTTCTGTTGCTTTGAAAGGTTTAGCAGCCAGTGGATCTTACAGTCAGGACCTACGAGTGAAACACTGTGCTGCTTTTAAGTTTATTGCCCTTGCCTTGTGAGAGATTTTATTTTGCTCAGATTCCTCTGGGTTGCATTTGCTGTAGATCATGATTAAGAATTTAACTTAAGTGTCTTCTGCCATGATCCTTTTTTAAAATTTTTATTTTTCCTTTATCAGAGGGGAAATACTTTAGGTGACTTGTGTGCAGCATATCAGCCGGGTTTGAGCTAACTGCAGTGTTAAGGCTGCGCTGTGTTTTACACTTTGGATGTAAGAGCTGCAGTAAGTAGTGTTAATAGAAAAAACTCAATAGTTTTGATAGTATTAGTCATCCTTTGATAGTTTTATACATCCTATCTGGAAGTCTCCGTTGCAGAATTTCACTTTAGCTTCAATAACCCTCTTAGTGCATGACGGGACCCACGAGAGGCTGAGATTGATTGGGAGGATTAGGAGTGAAATGAAGAATACAAAACAGTATTTTTTTTTTCAGTGTCAGAAGTTGACCACAGCCAGCAACTAAGGACTTGCCCATTTACTTGCTCATTCGCTTGACTCCTCTCTGCAGCGGGATAAGGGAGAGAACTGGAAAAGCAAAAGCAAGAAAAAACTGATGGATCAAGTTAAAACCAGCTTAATAAGTGAAGGAAAGAGGAGGGAGGGAAAAAACATGAAAAAAACCCTGAGTAATGCAAAGGCAATTACTCACTACCTCCCACAAGCAGACCAACACCCAGACAGTCTCTGAGCAAGGGCTACTTTGGAAAGACTACCCACCAGTTTGATTGCTGAGCATATCTCGTGGTTTAGCCCAGCCAGCAACTAAACATCACCCAGCTGCTCACTCACCCTCCCCTGCCCCAGGGGAATGGGGAAGAGAACTGAAGGGGAAAAGGGAAGGAGACTTGTTGGTTGACATAAGAACAATTTAATAATAATAATAGAAATTTAAAAGTACTAATGATTATATTAATGTATGAATATACATTAAGTGTATAATGATATATACAAACAAGTGATGCACAGTATAACTGCTGACCACCTGGTGACCAATGCCTGCCTGGTCCTGGCAAACAATCTCTAAACAGAGAAGTCCTGACACCACAATCCTGGATGAGCGAGAGGCCCAAAAAGAGAGAGAGAGAGCACTCTGAGAGAGCCCCTGGAACAGCAAGAGCTTCTTCCTGGTCAAATCTATATACTGGACATGACATTTCGTGATATGGAACACTTAATTGGCCAGTTTGGCCTTCAATCCGAAGGCTAAGTTCAAATCACAAGGGGAGTTGTGGGCACTTTGTCCCAGCTGTGCTCCCCCCAGCCTGTTGTGCTCCTGCACACTGGCAAGAACACGGGAAGTTGAAAGGTCCTTGATGTCTCAGTACCAACCATCAACATCAGTGCGCTATCAGCATTCTTCTCATAGTGAATCCCAGACTAAATCCAAAACACAGAGCTCTTCTAGCTGCTCGAAAGAAAAACTAATTCTGTCCCAGTCAAAATCAGGACAGCATGACGTTATACAGTATGGAATATCTCTTGGGGCAGTTGGGGTCGGCTGTCCCAGCTGTGTCCCCTCCCAACCTCTTGGGCACCCCCAGCCTACTCACTGGGGCATCAGAGCGTGAAACAGCAAAGGTCTTGGTGCTGTTCAGAAATAGCTAAAACATCCCTGTGTTATCAACACTGTTTTGGTCTCAAATCCAAAACACAGCACCGTACAGGCTGCTCTGAAGAAAATTAACTCAATTCCAGCCAGACCCAGTACGTTCAGTAAGTCAGCAAATTCTGCTGCTCGTTTTCAACAGTGAGGTATGACCTAACTTGTGTTTGAAGATCATGTATTAAGTCAAGAGGCGTTTTCAGGGTTTCTGTAAAAGCAGTCAGATAAATATTGATGAATAATAATCAGCCAGTTTGATATGTGGAAGAGTTGAGCAGATGGAAGATACATTTCCAGAAGAATGGCAGTGGGCAACTCTGTAGGAAAAGAAGAAAAATAAGGAGCTGTGAATGAAGAAGACTGAGAGTCATAAGCTCAGATATATCTGACTTGGAATTGGAAACATGGAAGAGTTGTAGGAAGAAGTAGCAGACTCTCATATCATCTAGGTAGAGAAGGACGCAGAACAGGTTTGCAGGGTCCTATCAGTTTTGCTAGAGGTTCAAGGCAGTGGAGCACTTCATTAGAAGTGAGTGCAAAAGGATTCGTGTCCTTCTATCTCAGGGCAAGTTGAGAACTTGTAAAGGTTTGTGGGTAGACTCTGGGACAAGAGCCAGGCACTAGGAGAAAGCAGAGGCTGAGATTTAGTTTTGAGCTACTGGCAAAAACCATGGGAAAGGGGATGCATTCTAGATGCCAGTCGTTTCCTTTTTCCTTCTCCATCCCCTCTCTCCCTCTCCCGTAGCCTGGTTTATGAGCAGCTGGGTTGACCCTGTACAGGAGAGGAAACCCACTTTCTAATTATTGAATTGTAAAAGGGTTGAAAAACAAAGGTTGAGGAAAAACCCTTCCAGAAACAACGGAAGAATTTTGCCTGATGCTGGGGTACTTATTAGAAGCTGTATTTTGAAAGGTGAATAATTTCAGAATGGAGCAGTTACCTGTAGTATCTATCTCCAGCTCATCTATAGCAGTGTTGACAACATTCACAGCTGCTATAGGCTACTTCTTAGTCCATGCGAAACCACATTAAAAGTTGCAGCACTAAACGTTAATTAAGAGCCTGGGAGGTACCCTCTATTCTTTTTGGTTTGGTCTGTAACTGCAACAAGATTTGGAAGTCTTCTCATTTTTCGTTTGTATGCTTCACTGCAGAGTTTAGATTTCATCACTTTCTTGGCCTCCCAGAAAAGGGAGTCTCCAAGTCTGCATAAGTGACATATGTTACATGGTGGTTTTGGTAGAAGGGCCTACAAGATAACAAAAAGCAGTGGTTGATGCCCCAAGCTTGTCAGTGTTGGACAGTGCCCTTGATTCATTTGGACAATGCCCTTGATAACATGCCTTAACTTTTGGTCAGGCAGTTGGACTACAGGATGGTCGTAGGTCCCTTCCAACTGAAATATCCTGTCCTGTCCTATCCTATCCTAAATGATAACTTGGATCTCTAGCAGGTTCTAATAATCATTCTACTTGCATTAAAGAAATAAATAGGTACGTCGGAATTGTTGCTGAACTCAGTATGGACTGTCAGTTGTTGTGGTGACCATACTTTTTGTTTATTAACACAAACATGGATTGACTTTTTCTAATTGGAATCTTTTTTGAAGTTCTTATTGCTGTCCTGTTGTAATTAAGAACGCAGAACTTGAGGGGCTCTCCTTGTCTCTCTAGTATAGGCAACCACAGTTTTTATTGTCGTTCAGAAATCTCTATCTCTTATATAAACACTATTGTTCTCACCATGACATAATGTGTTGAAAACCTTTCTGCCTTGTCTGTTGTGAGTATTGTGCTGCTCTGTGGAAGAGGATGTGTTAATCACTGCGTCGAATGGTTTTGGATATCCTGTCTTAACACAGGACAAAATTTCTGTGAAGCAGAGCAAAGAATCTTTTGCAAAAGTTACTCCTTGCTTTTTAATTCCTTTGGAGCCTCTACGTATGCCAGGATTTCTTTGTTTATTTTAAACAATTCTAACCGTTATTGTTTGCAGGATTTATAAACCTTACAGTTGATGTAAAATTTCTTATCCCGGTTTGATTCAATATTGTTAAAAAATAATACCTTTGTTCACCTAAAAAAAAGATAATAACAGTCAAAGCTGAATATTTGATGCATTGTTAAGTGAAACAAATGACTTGTTTTGTAAGTATATATTCTTTTTTACTGGACAGCATTTAGCTATCATTTAC
Source organism: Tauraco erythrolophus (assembly GCF_009769465.1). Taxonomy (NCBI): domain Eukaryota; kingdom Metazoa; phylum Chordata; class Aves; order Musophagiformes; family Musophagidae; genus Tauraco; species Tauraco erythrolophus. Next base: position 84,054,459 of record NC_141468.1, read on the forward strand.
AGTCTATAACAGAAGACTGTTAACTGATCCCCTTGGAGATACAAATAATTCTATGGAGTTAAACTAGATACTGCTTTTCGATTCCCTTGTTTTGTTAGGAACAGATGGACTTTACTTCTTCAGATCATCATCCAAACAAAAAAAGAAAGGTAGCAAATCAGACAGTACTGCTTCACTGACTGTTTTGTTGGGGTGTGCATGTGTGTGTGTCTGTTATGGTTAAGAAGGAAATCAACCCCCCAAAAAAATAACATGCTGCAAAAGCAGAAATAGTCTTACAGTTGGAATCAATGGAGATCCTCTGCCCTGCCATGTCAGAATGATGGATAATTAAATTAAGACATCTCTTTTAAAATATTCACACACCTAGTTAAAAATTCCGATAATCCATGGGGTTCTTGAATTTGGCTGATTGCACTGCACCCTTCTCTTGCTGAAGCAAACCGAGCAGCTGCTGGGCAGGAGCGGGTGGCTCTGTTGCATGAGTGGCTTTTGTCATGGTGGGAGGGGGACTTCAAGTCAGCGGGGGATTTCGGAAGCTTTCATGAAAGTCACTGACAACTGGAGAGATAAATGGGCCTGATTATAAAAGGCAACAAATACTTCTAAAAGTGACATCTGAAAGTGAGGGCACTGCTGTATCCATCAGCACCTGAAATTCCTGTCGGAAGGAACTCTGATCATAGAAGAACCTTTTACAGTGTCCTCACCACAGATCTCTGTATGTCACAGGTCATGGGCTTGGTAGTAGTCGGCATGTTTTTTTTATTTTGCAAAAAGTAACTTGTCTTTCCTATCAACAGAATCACACAATTTTATTTTTCCCCCCAAATACTCAGAGTATGATGGAACTGATGGATTTTGTATGCACATCAATCAGGTACTTTTCTTCTGAACAAAATCAAACCACTTATTTTACTTGAAGATCAGAAATCAAGTTATTTAGCAAAATGGAGAGAAAAGAATCACCTACTTGCAGAGTTTCCTTGGACCTTTCTTGGCCAGGTCTCCTAGTGACTTCCTTTTTTAGGCAAAGCTCCTGGTGTTCCAGATCAGGCACTGAAGTGATTATGCCAAAAAAGAGAGAAAAACTCATTATAGATGTTGCATTGAAATTTTTTCCACTGAAGTTGAAAAGTTTGCTTCAGTATTCATCTGAATTCCTTATTTTGTGGTGTGGGTGTGTGTTGTGTCTTCATCTTGCATTTTCCCTTCCCTTCTCTCCTGGTTTGATATTAATCTGTCGTGTGGAGTAAAAGGCAAACGATGTTTCTGATTTTGCAGCATTGTGTTTTGTTCAGCTGGAAAATATTTCTGTTTAGAGATCTTTGGTGTGGTGTTTTGGTTTGTTTGGTTTTTTTTTTTTTCCCCTTTTCATGTATATTTCTACATGAATAATTCATCAGATCAAATACTTCAGAAAGAAATAAAGGATGAGTCAGGTCTGGTTTGCGTGTGGCTTTGTTGTTTTGCAGATTTAAGATGCTTTCAAATGTGTTCATAAAAATTCAGAAAGCCTGATGCTGGTTAACCTATTGCTACCGAAATGGCAAGACACTGATTTTAATACTCGGGCTTCCCGATGCAGCGTTTTCAGTCGGAACACTGCTCCCCCCCGCTGTCCTGACTCACTGTGATGAGATATCTGGCTTTCATTTGCACCCACCAGCTCTCTCCTAACATCATTGACCTAAATATGATCCTCGAGCTGGACTACGTGGGAGTGAAAGTTTTTTTCTGTCGAAATACAGAAATTATCAGCAGCTCGTCTTCTGCTTTTGTATATCCCGCTAGTCTTAAGTGTCTCCGAGAAGTATTCAAAACAACATGATAAGAAGTTGAATGAATAATTATTCTTTCTTTTCCTCCCATCTCTAGAACAAAGAAAGAATTATGCACGAGACAGTGTCAGCAGCATATCCGAAACGTCGCAGTATCACGTCGAGGTGAGACGAGGAGCGATATACCAATTACAGCTTTCAGTTACATGCAGTTATTTTTGCCCACGTGATTTTTTTGAGGATACATGTGCTTGAAGGCATATATACATCTTCCAAAATATCCTGCCAGCCTGAGGTCACTTCAGAATAGATCACACTGAAATGTCTCAAATTCTATAGCTTTGGCATAGCGAGCTGAAATGTTGATGTAGAAGTGTGTAAGCAGAGTCGTTTGGCAAATGGACAGGGATATCCATGGGATATCAATTCAACGTGTTACGCTGCCCTGTCTCCCAACCTGGCATGTTGCAAGGATGAGGCAGAGCTGAAAAGCCCTGTGCTGTTGGCGAGGCACACTGGATGATGTTTAAAATTAATGCTTTGATCAGTTATAGTCAGCAGAGGTGACAGAACACTCAGTAAGAGCTGAGCATTAACCCCTAAAAGCCCCAGTTAGGCTACTACGTAGCAGTTAAACAAACATATTTATTAAACAAACTGCCCTCTTCATGGGCCCGGCCCTCTTCAACATCTTTGTCGGTGACGTGGACAGTGGCATGGAGTGCACCCTCAGCAAGTTCGCCGATGACACCAAGCTGTGTGGTGCTGTCGACACGCTGGAAGGGAGGGATGCCATCCAGAGGGACCTCGACAGGCTGGAGAGGTGGGCCCGTACCAACCTCATGAAGTTTAACCAGGCCAAGTGCAAGGTCCTACATCTGGGTCGTGGCAATCCCAGGCACAAATACAGACTGGGCGGAGAATGGATCGAGAGCAGCCCTGAGGAGAAGGACTTGGGAGTACTGGTGGACGAGAAGCTCAATATGAGCCGGCAATGTGCTCTTGCGGCCCAGAAGGCCAACCGCGTCCTGGGCTGCATCAAGAGGAGCGTGGCCAGCAGGTCGAGGGAGGTGATTCTGCCCCTCTACTCTGCCCTCGTGAGACCTCACTTGGAGTATTGTGTCCAGTTCTGGAGTCCCCAACATAAGAAGGACATGGACCAGTTGGAGAGGGTCCAGAGGAGGGCCACGAAGATGATAAGAGGGCTGGAGCACCTTTCCTATGAGGACAGGCTGAAAGAGTTGGGGCTGTTCAGCCTGGAGAAGAGGAGGCTCCAGGGTGACCTTATAGCGGTCTTCCAGTACCTCAAGGGGGCCTACAAGAAAGATGGGGAGAGGCTGTTCAGGAGGGCCAGTTGTGATAGGACAAGGGGTAACGGTTTTAAAATAAAGGGAGGTAGGTTCAGGTTGGATATTAGGAAAAAATTTTTTACCATGAGAGTGGTAGAACACTGGAACAGGTTGCCCAGAGAGGTGGTGGATGCTCCATCCCTGGAGACGTTCAAGGCCAGGTTGGACGAGGCCCTGAGCAACCTGATCTAGTTGGAGATATCCCTGTTTGTTGCAGGGGGGTTGGACTAGATGACCTTTGAAGGTCCCTTCCAGCCCTAACCATTCTATGATTCTATGATTCTATATTCTGCCTGCACGGATTCTTCCCCGGCGTGAAGCGCAAAGTATGTTTCTTCCTGTCGTAAGCCGCTTTGCAGTTACAACATGCTGCTGTCATATTCTATCCAGGAGTAGATATATTTAAAATGCTCAGCAAAGTAAGCCTGGGTGCCCATATGTAGCCCGTGAAGCATTTTTGGATGCAATGCCTCATTCTGTAGTCTTATTTTGGCACAAACTTTCACCCACTGCCATCCTACCGCTATCATGGGTTAAGCCAGGTCTTGCAAATCCCATGGATTCTCAGCTCCTTTTTGCTGGCTTTTAAGTTAGCTGTAAATTGTGAGATCATATGCAGAACAGTCTTAATTTCAAGGGCTTCTATCCTATGATCGGCTTGCAAATGAACACTCGTGTTGCTTCTAGTTGTCTGTCTGAATTTTTCTTTGGTTTCTTCATAACGATTTTGGTATGTACTGACATAAAAATTAGTACTTGTTTTTGAGGTCTAAGCATTCCTGTGTGAGCAGTTAGTAGAGAGTTTGTTTCACTTCTTTTGAATACTTTGATTATATGCAGCTTGTATCTACTCTTTTGTCTGTTGTAACTAAGTGTTGTTATCCTATAGTAGAAGAAAGCTCACTTAATTCTTCTTGTTTGTTTGGTTTTTTTTTAAAGTTATTTAGAAGATAGATGTGCAAGCCTATATTAAAATAGGTTCAGCTTGAATGAGTGTAACCAGGTCTTCAATAAGAACGTGAAGCTGGATTTATGCCTGGATAAAATGAAATAATTTTATGGGTTGTCTTGGATGGTTGGTGTGTTGAAGGAGAAATTGTCAAAACCATAATGACAGGGAAACTAGTGAGGTAGTGTCTGTGAGGCGGTATGATCAGTGTAATGTATTTTAGACCATTAAATGAATCTGAAGAATATTCCAAGTTGATAGTGAGCAAAAGCAGTTAGTATACTACGTTTCTACAGTGATCCTCATAAAAGAAGTGACTAGCCCGTCCATAAGGTATCCCAGTCAGATGCAAACCCATCATGGTGGCCATCAGCGTGCTAACTGGCAGCTCTGGAAGAGATGAGGACAATCCAGGTCAGGGTGGTGGTGGAGATAGGTTGGCAGGGTGTTTCTGGGAAGCTTCTGCTGACGCTTCCTAGATTCAGCTTGCCAAGAGAGACAGGTTTTCACTCCTCAAGAAAGCTCATTAAATACGCAGGGTTTAATTCTAGCTGTGATACCTGCAAGATGTCAGAATATGCCTTCAAGTCTAACCACTTACTGTAGTGAGGAAATGACAGAGGATGACAAACAGGGAGTTACAAAAATCAGTTGACTTAAAATGACAGTATGTATGGACTAAACAACCTCTCTGGTGGCTTATTGGTGGGATCTGCCATATACAAAGGCACTTTTATTAATGAATAATTAGTATTGCTGTTTCATGGCAATTTGAATACTGACAGTGCGTAGCAATAGGGAAAATTACAATTTTTGTTTTCAAATGTACGTCCCATTCACTAGCACTTGACCACCTTTGTTCTGGACCGAAAAGAGGCAATGATTACCGTAGATGATGGAATAAGGAAGCTGAAATTGCTGGATGCCAAAGGCAAAGTGTGGACTCAAGATATGATTCTTCAAGTGGATGACAAAGCTGTCAGTTTGGTGGACTTGGAATCAAAGGTAAGATCTGTGAGTGGCAGTCTCATTTTCAGAGCGAGAGAGAAAAAGCGAACAGGCAGGAAAATGATGTATGTGAGATTCAGTATTTTAATTAGCTTATTATCACTTTCCTTTTTTAACTCATGCAGCTTTTCTGAGATCAGAACACTGTATAGTAAGGTGGTGTTTTGTGTTTGATTTTTTTTTTCTTCCCTCTTCCGGCAGAATGAACTGGAGAATTTTCCTTTAAGCACAATTCAGCATTGCCAAGCTGTGATGAATGCGTGCAATTACAATTCAATTCTTGCATTAGTATGTAAAGAACCAACTCAAAACAAGCCTGATTTGCATCTTTTCCAATGTGATGAGATTAAGGTAAGGTAGTAGTGGAGATCTGCTATGACTTACTTGAATAGGGGAAATTTTATGAATTGACAAGCTCAGTGAATAAAATCAAATAGGCTGATTCATAGAAAATGATTCTGTTCTTTTATACTTATAAATATGCTTTAAGTTTAATGCATTAAGAATATCAACAATATAGTATAGTAGTAAATGTAGTGTAGTATATCTTGCAAGAGAGTAGTCCTGCATGTAAACTGAATCTTTAGTGCATGTGCAAATATGTTGTTGCTTTAAATATTGATTCTTGGGCTCTGTAGCTGTTCATTTAGGTTTGCAGATGAGTAAAGCTCTGGAGTACGTGTATGGTTTACATTCACACTTCTGAAGAAAATGATGTAAAATAGTTTGAGTTATCTCGAATTTACGTCTGATCTGCAAAGAACTAATTTGAGCCATGAGCCTTACTTAGTCTTCTCCCTTTTTCTGCTCTTTTTATCACTGAACAATTAAATCTTCTCTACATTCCCACCTCTCTGCATCTCTGGTCTGCTGGAGAGAGAATGAAAAGGAAAATATTACTCAGAAGAGGGACAAAACAAGGAAAGAGATTGTTTGTCTCTGGTTAAAATATTTCCTTCAAGCATAAATATATTTTTTAATCTATTCTGCAATCCTTCTGTATTTCCAGGATTATAAATTTTAATTTCTGTTAGTTACTCTATATAATTGGTATTTCTTTAAATTCCAAATGATAATTTCATGGAGATTTATTAATTCCTTTGTAGTTGTTCATATCATTGTCTTAAAACAAGAGATTGCTAATCATCTTGTGCGACTGTTTTGAAAATGGTATAGTGAGAGTGGTGCGAAGATGACTGGCAAATTGTGTGATTAGTTGTACAGCATTTTCTGTTTCAATGGAAATTGGGATCCTGTGAGAATTTCAGGTGACATTATGTTAAATAAATGCAGGGATCCTTGTTGAGGTCTGGTAGGACCCAGCTTTCCAAAGTGTAGAGGTGGTCTCTTTTCTTCAGACTTCCATCTTTTGAAGTTGTTCCTCTGTGTACCAATAAAAATGCAGAGCACGTAAGGATGACTTGGAAGTCCAGGATCCCCCTTTTCTTCTGAGGTGTTGTTTGAGTCTGTGACCATACCCTGGCGTTTGTTCCTTACCCATGAGACTTGACTGGTTTTGAAATGTTAGGTCTGTCTACCTTTCCTTTTTCCTGCTTTTGATTAGAAGTTACCATGAACCTCAGGAGCCTCTGCAATAAAAAATGAGACAAAACCAATAATATTTGGGGCATTCAATATTTCTAAACAAAAAATGATTAAATAATTAATATCAAGAGTATGATTAATGGAATTCTTCTGAGTTTAAGTTCCACAAATCCCTTTCAGTTTTTTTCTATTAATTCTTCAACCTTAATGTATCCCTCTGTCATATTCTGTAGTGCAGTTCATTATAGCCTGAGAAGTCCTTTAATCCCCTTGGATCCCGAATGGTCCCAGCAGAAGTTACGTATTCCTCCCAAAAATTTACATACTTCTCCATTATGAGGGTACTAAGAAAGATGTGGACCTTGTAGAGTGAGCCAGACACTGACAGATTTGGGCTTTGACAACCTGTGTAGGAAATTAATTTGTCAGCTGCAGACGTGTAACAGAGCATTCTAAATCCTACGAGAAGCCATGACCTATTTAACGCAAGATCTATTAAAATAATGCCTTAGACATGCATCAAAATTTCACTTGTGGGCCACTGGTGGAGGCAGACTGCAGTTAGGAAGAGGCAGGAACCTACAGATTAGGAAGTGTTCTGAACAAATCATTTTCTGTTAAATCAAAGAGAAATTGGAGGCTGTCGTTATTTCTTAAAGGAAACTATCACTACAAGTTACTTTCCTAATCCTTTATGCTGCTACTATCTATAGTAGCTTTGCTACTCCTATCTATAGTAGATTTTTTTAGAAGCATGTCTTTCCCCTAGCCTGCTTGAGAAAACCAGAAATTACATTCATGAAGGGGAAAAAAAAGCTTATTGAATAATGGTTGACTTGAGATAATTACAGCTGTTCAGACAATTTTGGTATCTAGGTGACATACTCATCTGATGATAATGCTTGAGAGTGGAACAGTGACAAAAATACCAACTCTCAGACAACAGCATTGTGTGTTTCTTCATTCTGTTTATGTGTAAAATAATTTATCCTAGAACTTTTAAATAAATGGCATTTCATAAGGGATTCTGGAATCTAAAGATGCCCCAAAAAAGTGCATGAAGAGATACAGCTAATAACTGATGGTCTCTGCTTCTGTCTCTTTAGGCCAGCTTTATTCATGAAGATATTGAAAGTGCAATCAGTGACAGCAAGAGTGGGAAACAAAAGAAGAGGCTTGAAACATTGAGGTAAAGAAATAATTTCTTGACAGGACACAGGATGGCCAAATAGTGTTAGAGCATCCAGAAGCTCTCCAAGTCTGCCTCGGTTTTTCACTCTTTGTTGCTAGTTGATAACATACTTCCAAAACCACATGCAGAGGCCTTGCTTTAATAATTATCTTGTGCTGTCTTGATTTATAGCATCACTCTTACCTTTCCTGATCCCACCTTAATGACGAGAGCAGCTGACATCAATACCAGCTGCCAGAGAATAGCATTGCATGTCTCAGTTCTGCTTATGGGTCAAGTAGTTTAGAATTTAAATTAAAAACCTAAAGGCCCTGTAACTCCAAGTAAGTAAGGTGCTGATAAAAGAGTTTGAGATCTAAAGATGTTAAATAAAACAGCAACGGAAGACTGAATAATCTTCCTGCCCGCCTGCCTAACGATGCTGAAGACTCCTTGTTTCCCTGGTAGCAAAAGCTTCCCTGCCAGTAAGAAAATGTGGAGGAAAGGAGTCTGTTGGGTTCAGAGAAGATTAATACAGAAGTGAGAGGTGGCCATCAGAGGTGCAATAACAAGGGCACAAATAGATTACATACTGAATGGTTATGGTGGTAGTCTGTTGAAAAGTTAGCATGTAACTGCATCCTGATAGTGTCTCTCGATAGCACTTAGTTTTGTCGTCCAGATAGCGAAGTCATTGCTGGACAAAAATCATAAAGTAAAAATGTCACCATTGTATGAACGAGTTTATAACACTCTTAGTTGCCTATTAAATTTTGATGCGTAACTCGTGAAGTTTTCCTCAAGTAATGGTCACTCCTATAAAAAGAAAATAAAAACTGAACTATGTCTAACTTCACCTGTGGGAATCGAATTAAATAAGTGCACTTTACTGTTGTTGAGTGTAGCAAACAAGTGTAAGCACAAAGAGGTAACCCAGGAGGACTCAAACACGTTGTGTTGGGAAACTAATGAGATTTAGTTGGGAAAAAAACAGGTCAGTACATCTAGTGAGAAAAATAATCTGAGATACTGGTCCCTGAGGCCAAGAGGTCATGAGTGCATGACAGCTCAGCGCTGGTTACTCGCTGTGGTATCATGTACGTGCTGGCATTGGGTCATGGGGAGAGACCCTCCTCCCTGACGTTGCGTTATTGAGTCACGGCAAAGTTATTGACAAGTAGAAGCGTGGCATGTGCGGAGGAGGGTGCCCAGGAGACTGGAGGAAGGAATGGTGATGGAAACATTATTTATTGTTTGATGTCCAAAAAACCAAATAACGCTTGCCATGAATGGGGTGGGATTCGAAAGAGAAGAATTCCAGGTGAAATCTTGGTTTTAAATAGGGACATGGGGAAGGGATGGAATGTGTGTGTGTCGTGGTTTTAGGCTGATCCAGCAACTAAAACTCACACAGTCTCTCCTTCTCCAGTAAAGTAGAGAGGAGAGAAAAAAAAAAACCAAAGGGACTGAGGGTTGAGACAAGAACAGAGGGAGCACCCACCAACCATGGTCCTGGGCAAAACAGGCAGAGCTGTTCTCAAAGCAAAACAGTTTATTAATGATTACTTAGAAGGACAAAGGGAAACAAAAACCGATTACTCGAGAGGACAGAAAGAAACAAAACCAGATCTTAAAACCGACACCTTCCCCCCCCCCCGTCCTTTTCCTCCCGGCTCTACCTCCTCCCCCCAGCAGCACAGGGGGCAGGGACTGGGGGAGTGCAGGTCAGTTCATTCCGTGCTGTTACTGCTGCCTCTTTCTTAAAGGAGAAGGAGTCCTTACACCCTTTTCCCCTGCTCCAATGGATCCCCTACCCACGAGGAAAAAATCCACAGACTTCTCCAGCGTGAGTCCAGCCCACTGGAAACAATCCTTCCCCACAGATTGCTCCGGTGTGGGCTTTACCACAGTCTCGGGTACTTAGGGAGCTGTAGCCACTCGCTCCGGCGTGGGTCGTCACGCAGACTCCAGATGCCTCTCTGCCTTGTCGTGCACCCCAACACGACCGTCCTCAGGCTCAGGCATCTTCTCCCCATGGGCTGCGAGTGGGTCTCTGCTCCACCGAGGCCGTCCTGGTTGCAGGGGGGCCGCCTGCCATCTCACCACCAGCCGCAGGGGAAACTCGGCTCCAGCACACCTCCTCCCGCTCCATCCTCACTGACCTGCTGTCGATGCGGCTGTTTCTCTCAGATCTCAGTCCTCTCCAGGTGAACTCAGCCCAGTGGGCACCCCGGGAGTGGGGTGCCCCCGAGTTCCCCAGCTGGCTCCGCTGCCGCCATTCTCCGTGGGCGGCGCCGGCCCGACGCAGGCAGCCGCCCGGCCGGGAGCCAGGGAGCGGGGGCAGTGCCCTCCTCCCTTCTCTGCTTGATCCTGGGCGAAGCACCTTTTCCGGTCCCTTTGTCCTGACTTAAATAGGGCAATTCGCAGAGGTGCCCTATTGGCTCAACCCCGAGGGGGATGGCAGTCTGATCTGGTGGCCAGAACTAAGCCTAACCCGGTTCCAAAACCGGGGAGGTCGCAGGGAGCAAAACCCCTCTCCTGCCACCAGAACCACCCCCCCCTCCACATCAAACCATGACAGTGTGTGACAGGAGTTGTTGGGATTTTTTGTCGGTTGATACCAAGTTGCAGAATGACTTCAAAGACCTCTTTCCTTACGGTGTTAAGAACTGTGTTAAGAATGGGAAAACTGGAAAATTGTGGGTGGGAAAATTGATACAGTCTATGATAGGATCGTGCATTTATATCGAGACAGGATGAACAGGCCACTGGAGTAAAAAGGAAAAACAACCTGTAAACTTAATTGATTTTATTGGTAGAGTTTTAAGAAACAAGTGGTTGGCAACATGTCAAATTTAGGGACTAGATACTCAACTTGTGATAGCTGAAAAGTAACTTCTAATGAAAAATTTCACACAAAGTGGAAGTCTAGCCAGTGAACTGCATATGGTGGTAAAAACACCATCTACCAAACCCAAGCCACTGAATTTACCTGTGTAAACTGGCGGATGTCCACACATCGTGTTCTCTGGCACTCCTTGGGGATGTCTCATGTGGCCAGGTAACAAAGGTTTGCTAACCCCATCGAGGAGTGGGTTTCCTACTAGAACATATTTACACATCACAGGCTTGAGTACTGCTTACCTGGCAAGTCCATAGTATGTTCAACAGTAGAAGAGGTCCTTGGAAAGCCTCCTTGTCTTCTCTGATCAAGCACTAGAAAATAGAAAGTTTTACCTTCAAGTGTCACTTCTGGGCTCTCTTCTCTTCCTCTAGGATGATATCCAAAGCTGACAGCGCCATCCCTCCGCCGCCACGGGCGCCCGCCCCGGTGCCACCGGGGACCATCACCCAGGTGGACGTGAGAAGCCGCGTGGCGGCGTGGTCCGCGTGGGCTGCAGAGCAGGGCGAGCGTGAGTGTTGCCGGGGGCCTGCTGGGAGTATTTCTGGGAGCGCAGTGGTGAACGGCTGTCCTGGGCAGCAGGTTTCTGTGATCCTTGGTGATAACAAAATTAATTTGGAAAGGCTGCTTTCGTAGAGATTGCAGTAACTGAATCCAGATGCAGAGATGGTTGTACGAGGCCACCCCTCTGTCCACGCCAAGAGCAGGCAGGATTAGTCTACCAGTCTAGTCTGAAATGCCCCAAGCCACCGTTGCCTGATCTGGGGAATAAGACCTGACTGTCATAATCTGGCTTGTCATTTCCTTTTTTTATCCATTTTCTGAATTTCTGTTTAGAGCTGCTTTTATTCGTGTGTAGCTGGGTGGGGGTGTAGGTTACTGGTTTTAACCGGGGCTTTTTTGTGAACATAACGCTCACAGTAACCAGTACTGTCATAACTCTAGTAATTTAATGATGCTCTCTTGAGTGAAAGGGAGAACATAGATCAGATATTTCGGACAATTAAAAAGTATAATCATGGATTAAAAGATGACTAGAGATCAGAATTATTTATTGATTTTATATTTGTCTTTATAATGGTCTGTATGGCTAAACTGGTTCTTTTCTTTTTTACTTCCTTTTTTTTTTTTTTTTTAATCCTTAACAAAGGAATGCTGTAGCATATGTAATGTGTTTGAATTTTTGGTTTGGTGGTTGTTTTTTTTTTTAAATCTTTAGTGGAAACATTTTTATTTTGATCAGATTTCTTTGAAAAAAAAATGCTCTTTAGAAACAATAAAGCTCCTTATGTAAAACAGACTGTATTAAGGTTAAGGTGAGGCCTTTTTGGGTTTTTTGTTTTTTTGTTTTTTTTTTAATAATAGATACTAAAATTTTAGAATTAGAAGTCATTAACCGTGGAGTCTTTATTATTTTTGGTTTATTAAATTGTATCACTCAACAAAATACACAACTATTCAAAGAAAACAACTGAAAATGTTCAGAGAAATTTCTATTGTTAAGAATGTTTTCATCTATTAATCTACAGGTTTACGTCTCTCTTGAGTTTGTTCTTCTGCTTGACCTCTCCTCCCTTCAGAAAAGTTTCATTAGTTTGTGAAGTGTCTTGCCACACCACTTGTGGATCTGAGCTCCTGCAGTTCCTCTTACTCCCTGGATCTTTTCTACGTATTTACTAAAATCCCACCTGTTAACAAACACAACGCAGTACTTAGTGTGACTTAGGAATGTGAGATTTAGCATTTCTCAAGATGTTAAGCCTTGTTGGTTTTAAATAAAAGTCACTGACCTTGTCCATTGTTTGGAAACACCAGTTCCATCACATCTTTGCCTTCCATTTCTATGTTGCCAGACCTGGTGCCCCTTTTTGCTAATTATGCCCGCTTTTTTTTTTTGCTAATTTTCTGCCCGCTTTTGCAGAAAAATTGTCTTCAAAGTCATGGCTACACTCCTTCTTGCTTACTCCTACTGGAGTAGCTTTCAGCATATTTCACAAAATGGGAACGTTTCTCATTAATTTGTATTTATAATCTGCCAGTTTCTGCTGTATTTTTTCTGTTTAGACCCTGGTACCACACATCTGTGGTTGACTTCCTTTATGCAGCTAAGTTGACCGAAAGCTTTTCCATGAGACTTGGCAGGATCAGGCATTAGGGTGCAAGATTTTCAGGTTGTGTTGAGTCCTTGCAAAGTGAATGGTATGAACAGTTCTGTCCATGTTTTTTCTTACACTAGTATGGTTTAAAGCATAAGCTGTATAGGAGGTGTTTGTGTATTACTAATTCTGCATATATGGATGTCTTACACTCTTTTTCCTTTTTTCTGCAGTTGAAAAACACAGACAATACCATGATCATGAAGAAACAGCAGAGATGATGGCAGCCAGGATTGACAGAGATGTTGTAAGTGAGAAACTACAAGTGATATTGCTTAATGTCTGTGAAATTTTGCAGCTCTACCTCAGGAGAAGCCTTTTTCCGCATGGAAAATTCGGTTCTGGAGGAAAGCTTTCCAGGAAGGCTATGTTTGTGTGGTAGACATAAAATGAATAGGTGGTAGTTCTTTTTCTATTTTTTTTTTCTTAAAAAAAAATGGGAAAAAAAAAAAAAGGACTGAATGATGTAAAGTTTTCTGCTGTGAAGAGCTAGAAATATAAAAAGTAATTTTGTGTGGTAGACAAAATTCAGCAAACAATGTAAAGGTAAAAATTTCCATCAATTTAGTAGGACTTAGATATGTGCAGTATCTGGAAGATAAACGTGGTCATTTCTGAAGACAGGTGGACCAGGTATGTGCATAACCTAAACTTTTCTTTCCTATAAGCAAGAACATTGGGCAGGTCCTATGATGTATGTGATATCAAATTTTGCCCAATTTGTCAGTTCTAACTTTCTACTTTTCTACTTTGCTGTTGCCCTCAGCAGCATCGTTGGGACCTGCTGAATTGGTGTATATGTGTTTTCCCCAGGGGCTCATTCATTCTCCTTCACTTGCTCTTTGAAAACAATTCTTCAAAGAGTATTTCTTTATAAAACTGCATTCTGACATTCAACAAATAGCTTAATTCTTTGTGCTAGAGGAGATTATGAAGTTACACTCTTTAGGAAAATGCTCTCCATTCAAATAATTAGAATTTTTTTCATGTGCTGTGAGACAAAATGTAACGTGTGAACAAATTGTGTAATTGCAATCCAAATTTAATAATCTTGTTGATCATGTTTTAAGAACTTACAGTGGCCCTAAGTTTTTAAAAATCTAAGATTTAAAATACGTTACAGGTGTGTAAAGTTAAGAATATAACGAATATAAATATGGAATTTTTTAGCATGAACTTTGTTCCAATGAAGCAGTTCGTGTCTGAAAGTGTGGTCATTTTGATTTCTGGAATGTTTCTACTATAGATTCTGTAGAGAAATGTTACTTTTCTGTTCTCCCATAGCAAATTCTGAACCATATTTTGGATGACATTGAGTATTTTGTTACCAAACTTCAAAAAGCCGCTGAAGCTTTTGCTGAACTTTCAAAGAGGAAGAAAACTAAGAAAAGTAAAAAGAAAGGACCTGGAGGTAGGAGTTCTTACTGCACACAATTCTTTTTCTCTAAGGATCATTGAAGTCGCTAGCAAATATGTTTTTTTGTGTTGTTTTTTCACGAATGTAGTAATTTTCTTTCACTTTGAGCACAAAAAATCCTACACAGTATATTCCTAGAGAGAAACCTATGAAAATCATTTGCTTGAAGTCAGTGGGAAGTGAGTAATCAGAGATGTGACCATAGAATATGCTCACTGTCATGGTTCTGTATTTACAAATTTCTGTAAGTTATTAAATTTATTATGTATTTATGTGTTTGCTCTATCTGTAATATTTATAGAAGTTATAAACCTTATAAATGGATATATAAAAAATCTCATTTCGTTCACCAGAGGGAGTTCTTACTCTCCGTGCAAAACCACCACTTCCAGATGAATTTGTTGACTGCTTCCAAAAATTCAAGCATGGCTTCAATCTTCTGGTACGTGACTGCTGGTGGATATGGTGGCGTGAGGCATGCACTAACAGTTTTTTCCTGGGATAGCTGATGTTGAGTAAAACACGATCTTTGATGTCCCTACCACTACAAATTAATTTAGTCGTCGGTTTTGCTGCTTTGGTTTTCCTATGTCTTATTCCACTAGTAGGAAGGGAAAAACTAGAATTCTGGTGAAAGATGAAGAGGAGAAGGAAGAATCAGTAACATGATGGATTTGCTTTGTAGTTGTTTTTAAGTTAGGTTTTCTTGGAGGTTCCTGCTGTTCCAGAGGGAGTAGATGCTTTATTGTTGATGCCTCCGAGGGAGCTGCAGAAGTTCATCTTGTCTTTGGGAATGCATTAATCAAGTTTTCTGCCTCACTTTTCGAGTACCTTGTCCATGTAGAGAAACCTTTTGGGTCTTAAATGCCCTACTGCTGCCAGCCATGCAGAGATGGTCACACCACCCACGGAATTGTGACCTTCGGTCTATGTTGTCTTGGTCTCTACTGCTCTTTAAGAAGGAGCAAATCTGCAAGTCTCCTCTTCAAGAATGCTCGTATACTTGGAAATGTAATCTTGTTTGGTCCTTGGCTGACACACAGGAAGATGGCTCAGCTGATACTTGACTGGTCTTGGACTTTCACCTTTTCCTTCTCTGTCCAAGGTGGAACCGAGACAAGAGCAGAGCTGGCCACCTCTGGCCTAGGTTGGCCTTTGTGTTTTGGGACGTTCCTCCTCAAGTTCTCTACACAGTGGCTAGATAAGCGTATTTCTTTTTCAGCATTGTTGTGTTTCTTCTTTTCCTGGTTCTTTAAAGCCTTTTACTTGGGAAATCGGAATTTAAATCGGAAAAGAATTTCTAGGATCGTCTGTGAGAATCACAGCTCTGTTGCATATTTGCCAGCATCACCAGCTGTGGCCTTAATTTAGTTTGATTCAGCTATGCCCATCAGACTCTCTGTTCTTGTTGCCGTCATTACACAGGACCTTTCTGGCCTCAGAAGGCTCCATCCGACAAATTGCTGTCACTTTATAGGTTCTCAACAAGCAGAGCTGCTAATTCCAGAGCCTTCTCCTGGCATCTCCTCTTCTGCAAGTGCTATTAAAGGAAGGCAGCAAGTGGGACACCTTCAAAACATTTACTTTCAGATACTGACTGGCTCTTCCAGTTGCTGGGGAAGCTATGCCAACAGGGAAAATTGTTCTTGCATTCGCTGAGTCAAATCAGCTTTTTTCTTTCTCTTGGGGAATGGATTCTGATTGCAGGTCTGTAAGAGATATTTGGAAATGTTAAGAATATACTGTTGGTTGGTTTTTTTTTAAACCCTATATTGAATGCTGTGATTCTGACCTTCAAGGACTGCTGTTTTGAGGGAGGCAGATGTCTCGGAAATGCTGATCCTTCTCAGAAATAGTGCTTGTAATGTTAATTTTTTTTTTCATTCTTACTTTTTACCACATTCTGCGTTTGAATTAGTTTTCCACCCAAGAATGACGTGTGCATCTTGGGATCTTCTGCACAGGAGAAGCCGCAGCTCTTGTTTTGGTGCTCAGCAGCATCTAGGACCTAGTTTCTAATGTTGCTCTTGAAGAGCTGTAACAGTGTTTTACTTCAGCATCATTGCAGGAGCCACAAAAGCCTGAAATTTCACTTCCTGCTGCTTTGTCAGACATAGAGAACTGTATAAAATAAAAAATCTAGTTTAAAAATAAAAGGAGTAGCTAGAAGAATAAAGTCTTTGCCAGTAGAATGGAAACTGCTTTAAAACACTGTGCTGAAAGCTCCTAGAAAATGTGTACCATCTGTCAAAAAAAATTTAGAAAGACGGAAAGAAAGTTGTTATGACCGAAGAACAATGTATAGGAAGTTATTAGAAGTAAAAACACATCCTCCTCCTTTCTTCATTTGGAGGCACACTTTGGAAGGCTAGATGTAAAAGCAGAATGAGGCTAGCCAAAAGCAGTTTGAGGAATAGAACAGGCAGCAAGATGCAATAAAAAGAACAATAACTTTTTAAAACACATTCTGGCACGCTTCCTACTTCTGGAGCCTGCATGGTCAACAGATGATCAGTAAATAAAAGAAATCCTCCAAGAAGCTATATCAGAGAAAGTATATGATTTATTTTTTTAAATGCATATATTTATTTGGAAAAGCTTGATAGTGGATGGTGTGTTCATGAAAATCATTTTTTATGGGAGGGCACAAAATATTGTCTGTTTCAAAGTGAAGAACTGGGCAGATGAGTAGAAGCCCTGTTTGAATGGGCACCATTCATCCATCTATTCAAAAAACTAAGTCATCAGACCACACAGTATGGTGTGTAACCTCTCTCAAACTGCCTTTCTTCCAGAGGAAGAGAAGTGGTTAAGGTAATGCTGATAATCTTTAAACTCATTCCAAGGATCTGAGGGACTGTGACAACCAGGTACCCCTGAGGTACCTGCACATGGGATGCAGTGTGTGGACAGGTATATTAAATTGAGGAAGAGGCAGACGTGTCTTGCAAAACAATAATCTCTACAAATCCATCAAGTCTTTGATTTTGTTCCTTTAGATTTCCAAAACACATCCAGAAAGGTTGCACACCCTGAAGTTCTTAAGGAAACTGAGCTACTGAGAGTTTGAATGTAGCTTCTTAGATTCTTTTTTGGTGCAATAGAAAACAACCTATAGGACTAAAATGCTGGTTCTTAAAGTGCAGTAAATTCATCAGTGAAGTCCCACACACGCCTCTGCAGAGGCCTTTGATGTCCAACATATTTACAGGTGGTGTGGCAAATGGGGAGTGTAGTGGCTAAGAGTATAGAAATATTTCATGTAGCAGATAAAGTGACAGATGAAATTCAATACTGATAGATATGATAGAGCCATGGACAGATGGGGAAAATCTGCATGTGTAAAACAAATCACAACAAAATGTTGATATAATACAGATTCCTGGGAGAACGTCATCTGTGTTCAATGGTGATCAATCAAAGAAGTGTTGAGAACCGTTAGGAAACAGAAGGAAAATTAACAAATAAAGAACGTTAGTATGCTGTTGTGTTTCCTGGCCTTATTTTGTTCCCAGTGTAGCAAAATTGAAGAAGGTACAGGGAGGACAAGAATGCTCGATGGAATTACTTAGCTTGGAAAAGACCAAACAGAGGAAGAATGTAATAAATCTGTAAATGGTTATGAGCATCACTGGAAAAAGTGAGTAGAGAAGGATTGCTCAGTTTTCATTTGGAAAAGAACTACAGCATACTAATGAAACTAAGAGGTGGCAAGTTTCCAAAGGAGATGCTTCTTCACAAAGAGTATATAATTCAATTGTGGAACTTCTTTTTTTTTGCATAATAGGTTCTAAAGATATACGTGGATTTAAAAGCAATTAGGTGAATAAGCACTTGGACTTAGTGGATGTTGCAGACAAAATATTGGGCTTAGGTGGACCTGTGGCTTGACCAGGGATGGACATTCTTATGTGAAGTATTTATTGTGATAAAAGTTAACCAGATCTTAAAACGTATCATTTTCCCGTTCCTTCAGGCCAAATTAAAGTTCCATATTCAGAATCCTAGTGCAGCTGAACTGGTTCATTTTCTCTTTACTCCACTGCATATGGTAAGGTTTTATAATTTTCTTGGTGTTTTCCTTCAGAACTGTTGTATTTATATGCTCTGTCACCTTTTTTCTAGGATAAAAAGATTGGACTGTTGTGTCCCTGGACAATAACTAAGGAGAAATGTGTATATCTTAGGATGAAATTCTCTTTAGAAAATAATTTATATCCTTTTCTGCATATATTCCCATCTATTACATATATTTATTTAAATCATCTTTAGCTTTGTGTGTTACAGTTTGCCATTATAATTTTTAATTAACAATAAAAAATTGAGATGATTTGCATAATGCAGGAGGAGAGTTGAAAGCCTGGCCATATATCTGTCTAATGGAAGTATGTGTGGTTTTGATGGGTAGAGCAAAAACAACATTGCCAGAAGTGGGTCTAAATATAAAATGGTTGGTGACCAGAACAGCAGTTCTTCTGCTGTTTAGTTAATCTGTAGGACATTAAGGACATTAAGACACATTGTTAGCTTCTCAGAATTTTCTGGGTGGTTGGTTTTTGTGAGCAATAATTGTTTCCTAGCGGCACTGTACGTAACTTATATTCGCAGTAACTTCCTTACTGACAATACGTATGTTCTTTGTATTATTTTAATCCGTGGATTTAGGTGGTACAGACAACAGGAGGTCCAGAGCTTGCTAGTACGGTACTCAGCCCCCTCTTAACAAAAGATACTATAGACTTCCTGCGATACACTGTCACCAGTGAGGAAGGACAGTTGTGGATGTCATTGGGTGACACATGGACCAAAGCCAGGTGAGAAGAAGCTTTTGCACATTTTAGAGACGATCTCTAAACTTGGATTTATTGACATGATCTCAACTAGGTTATCCACTCCCCAATAAACTCAATATTCATTTGTTAGGCTTTAGACTTTTCAGAAGTGTTCTCTGAAGTTTTTGGGAAGGAACTCTAGCCTCAGTGGGATTTGGGTGTGGTTTGATTTTAAGGGTCTCAAGGAGGAAGAAAATGCAGACAGAAATTTTTGTTTTGTCCATGGTATCAAGAACCTCTTGACATATCCTCTTGCAGTCATTTTTTTCTGCACTGTGCCTTTCCAGTCGTTTTTCACCATTATTTTTCCAACCCAGCTATCTAGACTGCATTAAAAATCAGTTTGAAGAAGCTACAGTAAAAAGTGACAAAATATTGAAGAACAGGATACAGATTTCTATTTTCAATTTACAATAATAATCAAAAGCTAAAAATTTACAATATCTTTACTTCTTCAAAAGCATCACAAGGCTATAAAGAAAATACTTATAAATTTTAAACAATCTTGATTGACTGAACCATGTTATGTGTGCGCACCCAACACGTTGCACTTACTGGATGCACTATTATGGTTAGCCTTAGCTAAAAATTTAACTATTTTATGCATTTGTTGGTTTTGAGGTAAGTATGTAGTTTGAAATTACTTAGGTAAATAGAACATGCAAAATAAAAAGCTTAAATTAGCAAAGTGCATTTTAACTGTGTAATCTGTGATAGTTAAGTACATTTGATGATGATGAAGCGTGCGATCACTTGGGCTGGAAACGCCTCATGTATTTTGTGTTGATTCATCCTTGCTCTTAGATTTCAAGTTGGAACACAAATATCTATCAAGTGGGTTTCTTTAATGAATTAATTGATTGATTAAAAAGTAGAGTGTTTTACTGGTAAGGAAGGTGCGTGGAAAGTCCTGGAGCACGGAGTGACAAACATTCTCAGAGTAGGGAGAGTGACGTTACAGGTCCTCCCTTTCTTTGAGCTCACTCTGCTGCAAGACCAGGAACATCCAAATTTGTCCTTTGAGCCTGTCGTTTGACCTGCAGCTACAAAATGAAATGGAAACAGAAGAAAATCTAAAGCATTTTAATTTTTAGGAAACTTATTAAACCAATATTTGTATGGCCCTTGATACAGCTCTCTAATTTACTTTTTGTACAGAGCGGACTGGCCCAAAGACCATTTTATTCCACCTTATGTCCCCCGGTTCCGAAATGGTTGGGAGCCTCCTTTGCTCAACTTCATGGGAGCTCCAAAGGAGCAAGAACTCAATCAGTTGGCTGAGTCAGTGGCAAATGTTGCAGAGCAACAGCGGAAGCAAGAAATGAAAAGACTGTCAACTGAGGTAGGTTACCTGCGACAGAATTTTGTTTATTAGCTGGAGGCAGCACCAACTGCTTCTTTCATAAAGAAAACGTTCTGGGACGTTGTTGGAGTAACCACGCTCCATCAGTGCAAGCTCACCATCCTTATATTAAAGTTACATGAAACCAAATACCTGTTCAGACACCAAAAATGTGATTAGGGAAAAAATATAAGGCTTTGCCTACTTCTCTGCTCAGACTTGGTGCACTTTCTCACCTCAGCTGGGAGGACAATCCAAGCCCCTACGGTTCAGTTTGATTCCTGGTGTGTGCTTTCAGATCTCATCGATTTCGATCGTATATACTTCGGGCAGAATTTGAACCACAGTGTTCTCAAACATGCACCCATGCACAAGCACACAAACAAAAAGGAAAAAAAAAACCACCTCTTTTTAGGGAATTTGGGATTCAAGCTGCTCCTTCACAAATATTCCTTTCATTAATTTCTTGATACTTTCTAAGTGTTGCAAGAAAGTGCTATCAGAGTAATGCCATGTCTGGTAATTTAGATCTACTACTGAAAAACAACTGCCAATTAGAAGAATTATTGCACAGGAACATTTTCCTATCCTTTTGTCCCAAGAAATGTGATGAATTTAGCAAAAACCAGGTTATTCTGTTTGGAGAATGGAAACGTGCACCAACATCTAAAGCCTTCTGAGAAACCAGGGTGCATTTTCTAACTTTGTTGAGAAACAGAGGCTGACTATTAAGATTATACCCTCTACTCCTTTTCAGTAGAATTGGCCAGAAAATGTACTGTAGTTTATCTGACAATTTGAAGAATAAAAGTGGATTTTGTTGCTTTTTAATTCAGAAAAAAAAAAAAGCTATTGCCTTTTTAAACATACAAAATTTTTACTTTAGGAAGGTTTTTGTTGTTGGGAGGACACAAGCTTTAATTTAAAATTTGAATTTCTTTTTCTATGCCAGCTTTAGTGTCAATCAAGTGTTAGTTAGTCCAAGATCCCCTGTTGACAGCTGTGATATGGAAGTACACCCAAGAATTTTCTAGGTTCAGTCTAGTCTTTTCCATCTTCCTGAAGCAATCTACGCCAGTACTATATTTGGAGTACATCTTAATGTGATGATACTGGAATTTATCTTGATTTTGTAATATGTATAATATACTTTTTTTTAATCTGTTTTTATGCACATGTAGAAGAAGATTCAAGGGAAAGATATTTGGCTGTTGTGAGATGGTGTTCTCTTGCAGAGTGATTCTCTTATTGGAGACAGCAAAGCTTCCCCAGTGAAAGTTTTATCAAAAATGCCCATTGAAAGCTTGTCACAATAAAACTTTGTTTTCATGAAAATCTCTGTTAGTGTAAAAAAAAAAAAGTCTGCTCTGCTATAGAGAAGAACAAACTGGGTAAAAAGTCTGCCAAGCAAAGGAGGATAACGTGGCACATATTTGATTACTTAAAACACTGGCTTTATGCCTAACAAAATAGACAAGAATAAATGCACCAAAACCTAAGTTATTGCCTGTGATTTCTTTTGAGAGAAAAAGCATTTAGTGAAGTTAATGGGCACAGTAATGTGAAATTTAGCTGTTTCTATCCCTGTAACCCGCTTCCCTAGTCATCTTCCAAACAACCCTCATCAAGCATTGTCTCAGTGTTTCACTGCTGCTCTATGTTTCCATACAGGATTTTTGTTTACATTATGGTCCTTCTAAATAATACTTAAAAAAAGGTAAAATAGCATTGAAAAAAAAGAACAACATAAATTTTTCTCTTCTGACAATTGTAAGAATTTCATTTATTACTCATATATCTAATAAGTTCAAGTGAATTTGGAGGGGGACAATACATTGAGGGATTTTGGCTGCTCGTGTTTCAGGGAGCCGATTTCATTTTGTCATGATGGTGATATTGGTTGGGTTGGTAATTGTGCTGACTTAGCATCTTTGTCTTAATCTTCAGAAGACGAAAAAAATACATAAATCCCAGTTCACCTTAGGCGTTCGTGTGCCTGGCACCTGGGATGGCAGGCCTTCGTTTCATGGCTGTCCCTGGTTCCCATGTGGTCTTGGCCAAGACGTTTGACCTGGGTACCTTGGCTTCCTCGTCTGTGCCTCCTCAGCACATCCCTAGAGGAAAAAGCTGCTTAATAGCTGTGAAATGGGTGCTCAGCTGGAAAAAGCTGGGCGAGTGGGAATTGCTCTTTGTCTGTAGCAAAAGGACCGCCCTGGAGTGATACCAGAAGAATTTTTCTTTCAGAAGTCTGTAGTAACAGCTTGTTTAACGAAGGGTGCTGGAAAAATGAGAATTCAAGTGTTTGTTTCGGTGTGACATTTCTCTCCCGAGGACCCAGGGGGCATGTCGAGAGCTGTGCCACACTGGGAGTGCTGGGCAGGGGCTGCTCTGGCATCTGGCAAAGTGCGTTGGAGGTTCCTGCTCGAGAACTGCTTTTTTTGTTGTTGAGTTTTTTTTTGTTTCTTTCCATTCATTTCCATTCATTTCCTCCATAGAGGGAGGTAGATTCAGGTTGGATATTAGGAAAAAATTTTTTACCATGAGAGTTGTAGAACACTGGAACAGGTTGCCCAGAGAGGTGGTGGATGCTCCATCCCCGGAGACGTTCAAGGCCAGGTTGGATGAGGCCCTGAGCAACCTGATCTAGTTGGAGATATCCCTGTTTGTTGCAGGGGGGTTGGACTAGATGACCTTTGAAGGTCCCTTCCAGCCCTAACCATTCTATGATTCTATGGTTCTATGATTCCTGAATCTTAAGATCTAGTCACGCACACAACTCCACCGGAGGGGTTTCAAAGTGGAGTCAGTTCAATGATGAAGACTTCAAATGGCAGTGAAACAACAGGGAACTGGTGATGGAGAGTCCAGTGAGGCTAAGGCAATGCACATAATTTGTGTTTGAAGTAAAACGGGTTCCTGCTTCCTGGATGTCCTTTGATGTAAGGTATAAGCTAGGTGACACTTGAGATTTTTTTCAGAGGTGTCTTAATAATATAGTTTTAAAGAATATTCTATGTATGGGTGTTTTTGTGTGGTTTTAATTTCTCTTCATAAACCCTCAGCCCCGTAGGCAAGTGTCCTGGGTGCCAGCTCAGATACTTGGAGGTGGAAATTAGGTGAGCAGCTTCTCTGTAGCCACACAGACAGAAAAAAAAAAAAAAAACAGAACAAAACAACAAAACCCAATACCAAAAAACCCAACAAACCAGGTTTAGAGATTTGGCAATTTCTGATGAATCTCAACTTTCTAACTTCTGCAACTGGATGGTGGGATAAGGAAAAGATCTAGAATAAGCAATTTCAATATCGTCATCTCCAGAAATGAACTGCATAGCTTGGTTTTATTTTGAGGAATGGTGGTTAAAATGATTCTTAGAATTATTAGGAGCAGAACTTAGAAGCAGATTATCATTGCTGGATTTAAGGTGTACTTTTTTAAGCTTTAGGAAATTCTTTTTGAACTTGAATATTCTTATATATTTGCCTGTGATCAATTGTGATTATTTTCCTTAATTAAAATCCTTAATTTTGCCAACTACCGCATTCCTTTTTGCGTTTCTTCTTCCACTGTAGTCATATGACTTGATATTATGATGCTACAATAGAGTGATAATTTTACTTGGGAGGTTTTGTTTCTTACACAGACTCCCTGTTAGCTAGCTAGGAGTTTCTGACGTTAAGTGTACACCTCCAACAAAAGCTCAAAGAGGTTTCTCAGTGCAGTTTATTTTAAAGCCTTTCAGCCATTGTTGGTAAGTTGTGTTGCTGTAACGATATCTGAGAGATGACACGGACCTTGCCCCGGAGAACTGTTTTTCTGAAGAGCATCCACTGCAATATTAATGCAGTGGGATGACTTAGGATAGAAATTCTTTTATTCTTATCCTTTTGATCTCCCTGCTTATGTATTTGAAACGCAGGAGTTATTAACTCCTCATAGCAGAGGACGCGTGGATGCTGACGGGGACGCCAGGGCTGCGGGATTAAGTGAGCTGGGCGGTGCTGCTGGTGACACTGATCCACTTTGTTTCTTTTTTGTCTTCCAGCCTCCCGGTGTTCCCGACTACCCTCCATCCGACGGGTATGCATTCAGTAACACCGTTTACAAAAGAGGGCCTCTGCTGGACCAGGGGGCGGCTGTTGCTGCCTTTAAGCAAACCGTTAGCCGACACGTAGATAGGTAACACCGAGTCAACGGCGTACGTGGTGCTGTGGATAACTGTCCCAACTTCGTGCTGTTGGGGTGGCGGTCTCTGTAATCACCTCTGGTTGTGTCTGGAAAAGATCATTATTTCTGGTTTTCTGGAACTGCCCTGTTTGGGTGTGCTGTTAAATCGATGCTTCTGTCAAAAACGATGTAGTGGAATTCCAACCCGATTGAGAACACGGAATCCTTCTATTGGGGTTCAAATTTTGTTTCTGCTTTGTTTCATGGTTTTAAATACGCACTTTACTTTTTTCAGAACTGCAAAGAATGACACAACTGCTCTGAGATTCATCTGTCCTTGTTTTGAATGATTGTTCAATTTGTTTCGCTGCTCACTTAGTGTTCCATAGTCTCCTGCTTTTGTTTTCTGGACTGGTGCATAAAAATCTACTTTCAGTATGGTAACTCCTTATTTCTTCCATTCTCTTTCAAATATTATGAAAAATGCTCTGAAATGTTTGCATAGCAGCCAGTGTCTTTTTGCACATCCTCTTTCTTCCCCTTCATTTTAGCCTAAATCTGATTAGCATGACAAGATCAAACACAGTGATCCTTGGAGTCTCGACCTTGTCTGTGGGGACAATTTATACCAGTACAAACTGGAAGTAAATTGGTAAAGCAGTGTTGGAAATGATCTCCCGTGCCAAACCATTGTCTGTATACACCATATAAAGAGTATTTTAGTTTATGTGCCACGGAAGATGTTTAATTTTTGGGGATCAGATTGCTGGCTAAAACAAATATAACTCTTTTGAAGAAAATCTTGGCATGACCTCTAGTTTTGAGCTATGTGCTAAAAGATCCTGTTAATCTGCATGCAAACATATTCCCATGTGGTGTGCAGAGTGAAGACTCGATTCTTTTCCTGAACTTTGGATTTGTTCTTCATAAGAACAACAGCAGTAGTAGTCATCTCTAATCTTTTTCTCAAACTTGATTACTTTCTGTGTTTCAGGACCAGTCAGCTTGAAATCTGGATGATCTGTACTCTAAATTCCTTTCTCTCTTATCTGTAATGTAATAAGACCTGCTTTGTCCTTTCGGAGTAAGAGTATTCCGTGCAAATGTTGTTGCCTTCATTTCGGGTTTAGAGAGTGAGGCTTACTGCATTGAACCATTGATGGTATCAGTGTATCTGACTGCAACTGAAAGAGTCATCCAAGCCTCCTTTGTGGAGGGTAAAGAGAAAGGGGTGTTTCTAAGAAGCAGCTCCTGTAAGGTGACATTAGCCTTTTGAAAGATAGGAAGTGAGACATGCTGTAGTGGTGCCCGTTTCTCGCCACTGATTGCAGGAAGGAGTCTAGATGGCTGGAGCTGATGCAGACATCCACAGTGTGCCTCTATCTCCCAGCCTGCTCAACACGGCACAGACTTCCATTTGTTAATTGGCTCTTGAGACATATAGTACCTGCTCTGGTAGGATCTCGTTACTGGGGGAAAGCTGTTGATATGTACTGCCCCAGGTAACTTCTGTTTAAAGATAAATTTTAAAGCATCTGTGAAGAAGTAGGTTGAGGAGTGGGTTTAGGGGAGGGAGGGAGAAATTCAAGCTGACCCTTTCAGCCATCGTTTGCTGGTCCTTGTTCAAAGCTGACGTTCCTAATGAGCAGTCCAAAGGCAGTGACTGAGCCACCCACTACCTTCTGAGGGACAGGTAGGTTATACCTTGTCCAGGGAAATTTCAATCACAGGGAACTTCAGTGAGCCTTATTCCAATGTGCCAGGACCTAATGGCTTTAAATTGAAAGAAAGGAGATTTAGATTAGATCTAAGGAAGAAATTTTTCGCCTAGAGGGTGGTGAGGCACTGGAACAGGTTGCCCAGAGAACTTGTAGATGCCCCATCCCTGGAAGTGTTCAAGGCCAGGTTGGATGAGGCTTTGGGCAACCTGGTGTAGTGGAGGGTGTCCCTTCCCATGGCAGGGGGGTTAGAACTAGATGATCTTTGAGGTCCCTTCCAACCCAAACCATTCTGTGATTCAATGACCTCCAGTAAGGTATGCTTTCCTTGGGTGATGTAAACCAAGTGTCAGCATCTTAAACTTTCAGTGTGATATTAGGTATATCGGGGACTCTCCCTGATGCTGAAAGAGAACTGAATAGTTTTTCAGCCAGTTTTGTGGTGTTTGAAAGTAGTATGCTGTGTATCATAGAATGGTTTGGGTTGGAAGGGACCTCAAAGATCATCTAGTTTCAACCCCCCTGCCATAGGCAGGGACACCCTCCGCTACACCAGGTTGCTCAAAGCCTCATCCAACCTGGCCTTGAACACTTCCAGGGATGGGGCATCTACAAGTTCTCTGGGCAACCTGTTCCAGTGCCTCACCACCCTCAATGTAGTTTGATCTTGCACTTGTGTCGTTTGATGAAAAGCACCCTGGAAGTCTCTACAATCCAGTAGACCCTTGAGCAGTGTGCACTGGAGAGCGGAGGGCTGCAGTTACGGTATGTCTGATAGGCAGTGAGATAACACAGTGGAGGATGTATGGAGGGAAGTGTTGAGAACGTTTATGCCCTAAGTAAACTGTTTGGCTCATTGAGCTGGGCTTGAAGAATTATGGTCTCTTCAGAAGCATATAGCTGTTTCCTGGCCCACGTTCTGGGGAAGTTGCTGTTGGTTGCAACAGAGTGGAGTAAAACTGAAATGTAAGCATTTTTAAAAATTCTCCTTGAGTTATGTTTTTTGAAGGGATCAGGATAGTTAGGTGTGGACAAGGTAGGAAGACGCAGTTGGTGAAATGAGTTTGGAAAGCCAGCCTGAAAAGCACCTTCAGAGGTACATTAGTCATATCCCTGAGACAGTAAGAAATGAGTTCAAAATGATTTGAATTTTGAGTGGGTGGCGGAAGAAATTGAGATTACTCACACCTCTTTCAGCCTCGTAACAGCTAATCTGCAGGCTGGGGTTCATCCTTGGAGCCCTGAGGAGAAGGACTTGGGAGTACTGGTGGACGAGAAGCTCAATATGAGCCGGCAATGTGCTCTTGCGGCCCAGAAGGCCAACCGCGTCCTGGGCTGCATCAAGAGGAGCGTGGCCAGCAGGTCGAGAGAGGTGATTCTCCCCCTCTACTCTGCCCTCGTGAGACCTCACCTGGAGTATTGCGTCCAGTTCTGGAGTCCCCAACATAAGAAGGACATGGACCAGTTGGAGAGGGTCCAGAGGAGGGCCACGAAGATGATAAGAGGGCTGGAGCACCTTTCCTATGAGGACAGGCTGAAAGAGTTGGGGCTGTTCAGCCTGGAGAAGAGGAGGCTCCGGGGTGACCTTATAGCGGTCTTCCAGTACCTCAAGGGGGCCTACAAGAAAGATGGGGAGAGGCTGTTCAGGAGGGCCTGTTGTGATAGGACAAGGGGTAATGGTTTTAAAATAGAGAGAGGTAGATTCAGGTTGGATATTAGGAAAAAATTTTTTACCATGAGAGTTGTAGAACACTGGAACAGGTTGCCCAGAGAGGTGGTGGATGCACCATCCCTGGAGACGTTCAAGGCCAGGTTGGATGAGGCCCTGAGCAACCTGATCTAGTTGGAGATATCCCTGTTCCTTGCAGGGGGGTTGGACTAGATGACCTTTGAAGGTCCCTTCCAGCCCTAACCATTCTATGATTCTATGATTCACTCTCTCCTTAAACACTTTTTTGTCTTTCTTTCGGAATAATCTTTTGGTCTAAATACAACTCTTCCTTTGTTCTGCTCATCAAGTCAAGTGAGACAGTTCTCCACAGCCATGCCATAGCTAGCTAACTCCTGGATTGCTCAGGCACACTTGGGACCACGGTTACACTGCACCACCATCAGCAACCATCTGCATTCGTGTCCCTGGGCTGCAGTGTTGTGTGCAGCATTTCAAGCCGTCAGTTGCTTCATATTTTCATTATCTGTTTGGATTCTTATTTTTTTTCAAAACTTTGCTACTTGGTATGGATTTGGGTTGTTTGGTGTAATTTGCAATAAGTGAATAATGTTACTGTTTCTTTTGGACCTGTTTTGAGGGGGCTGGGAGGCTTCTGGACTTGAAGAGGTGCTACATCAAAGAACCTAGTAGCTTCTTACCCAAAGGTGCTCTGAACAGGTCTTTCCTCATGGAAATGGAAAGATACGGAGTTAAGCTGTGATATGCCTTGTTCTACAATGCACCCTGTTTGTAACTGCCAAGAAATTATTTTTTCATTTTTAATTGATACAGTAACTTAAGGTTGTTAGAGTTCATGGTACCTTCTGGTCAATTAAGAAAACTGATCTACAGTAGGCGAGCTTTTTTGAGAGTTTAATTCTATTGATTCTATTAATTCTATTTAATTCTATTAATTCTATTGATGTTGATGGCAAAAATTTGTTATGTATTTGAAACAATTTGTGATGAACACTAGCAATACGGTTCATACAAAGCACAAGATATCAAGCATAGTCATTGTTTTTTATGGCAAATGATTGACCTACTGAAGGAAAACAGACTAAATACAGTGTACGTGTTTATTTTAAAACAATGGCACCTGCTAATCCAAGTTGTTATCACACATCTTGCAAGCAGTGAGCCAATAAAGATGACTGATTCTGGAGGTCCATGTAGCTCAACTGCCTCTTTCTTTTGTTTCTTTTTTTCTTTTTTTTTTTTTGGCACTAAAATCAGTGTGTTACGAATAGGTCGTTCTACAGCAGCATCATAGCGTGGTGGGGCAGGGTTTTTTGTTTGTTTTGCAGGTTGTTGGAAGAGGATATTTTGTCTGTGTTTTTATTTGCCCGAATGTCTCACTGAACAGTAGGTTGCTCTTTGCTTTGCAGAAACTATGAAGCACACAGTAAAGCACAGACCAAGAAATATGCCAAGTGCAAGTACGAATTTATGGCAAGAAACAACAGTGAGCTTTCTGTCATGAAAGAAGAGATTGTAGAGGTAATGTTTTTTTGCAGAGAAAACAGGAATTTCTGGTACTACTGAAAGCTGAGGGTACCTTTCCTGTGGACCCTGTGGCTGTCCTTAATGATTGATTGCTTCAATTCTCCCTTAATAGGAAAGGTTCATTTTATTTGTTCTGCGTCATAGACAAGAAAACCAGAGATTCTCCACTGGCTTATGAATTGATGCTGTAGAGATCCATGCTAGAAATATGTTTGTGTGTTTATTCCGTCTTTTCTGGTGTTGCTTATTTTAAAAAGTGGCTCTGGTAAACGCTATCTGTGTACACAGAGGGCATAGTGAAAGGGTTTCCTGGAACAGCTGGTGCCCTGAAAGCTAGACACATTTGGAAGGGAGGGAGAAACAGAGGGAGAAAATGGTGTGCATGAGATTGCACGCCAAGTAGTCAGATTTCAGACTTCTCCTGGCCATCCGGCTCCAGTTCCCTGTTTACTCAGAAGTGCTCTCTCTCCAAATTTGTGCTCTCCTAGAATGATGCACTTTTCCTTGGGTTATTAGTGGTTTCTTACTCCTTTTGTCAACAGCGTGTAGGTTGTAGAGAGATGCCAGCCTCTCTGGGCAAGTATTTGATGTTCGTTCCGCTGTCTTGCCCAGCACATGTCTGAGTTTACAGAGGTTCATTACACCCTTTTCTTCCCTATCTTATCTTGAGAGCCACGTTTTGAAAGGTGCAGTATTGCCATGTAGGATTAGCGATGGTGATAATCAGGGAAGCCTACAGGGTTAGGGAAGCCTTAGGGACATCTGTGTAAGATCTGTTGGCAATTGCAGAACCTGGCAAAGTTATGGTTTTGTTTTGAAACGATGCACAGTCTAAGTATTGGCAGGAGGAAAGTCAGAAAAAATCCATAATTAATTTACCAAATTATTTCAGATTCTGGATGACAGAAAGCAGTGGTGGAAGGTTCAGAATAAAAGCGGCAGCACAGGCTTTGTGCCAAACAACATTTTGGATCCTCTGAGGAATCAAGAAGGTGGTCCAGGATGGTCAGAGCCTGCGTATACCCGCACCATCCAGGTACTGTCTGCTCCTTAGGAGCGAAATGTCTTTTGAAGTGTGTGTGTGGAGGAGGAGGAGGAGGAGGAGGACATACACAGGAGAGCTAAAATATCTGCATGTCCCACTGATATGTCCAAATATTTGTATATTTGTATTTGTTTTATAGATCGAGGCTGATGTCTGTATTGCGTAGAGTCTAACACGAGGATAAAGTTGATAGAGAAACAGCAATATCTTTTCCTTTAAGTTTTTTTTTTTTCTGCTTATTTGCTTAGAGGTGGTAATTTTGATCCTAATGGATGTGTATGCATTTATTTTAATTGCAAATATCCTTTGTGGATTGGTAGCTGTTGATGCCAAAGAAGGAGTTTGAATTATTTAAGGTAGGGTCATCTTTGTTTCTCCTAGGAGAGTGAACACTAGTGTTTCTTTTTATTTTCTCTCTTTGTGTGTCTCTATCTTAGTCTTGGATTTATTTAATTATTGTAATTTTGGAGTCATAAAAAAATAGGCGTCTTTGCTTTTGAATTCACAAAGTAGGTATTTTTCAATTACTATGTCTGTGCATCAATAGCATTCTATTCTACTGACCTAATTTTGGTTTTCTTTCTTTCGTGTTGTGGTGTGGAATAAAAGTTTTTTGTTGTTGTTGTTATTTTTATATGTTGAACAGAATTAGAGAGTAAAAAATTTTTTAAAAATAAAAATCTTACGTCAGTACAATTGTCCACCTGAGTAAGGGTATACAGGATAAAGTTGTAATGTGTATTTTCAGCCAACATTTAAGTGGGCCAGAGGCTCATAAAATAAGAGGTTGTATTTTTTTAAGACCCATTTCTTCCTGTTTAATGACTTTGAAAGGTCAGGCAAACAAGTTTGGATTAAGCAGAAATTCCAGGCCTGCCTCTGAATCAGACTTTTTCAGTCCAAATGCAAACCAAACTTCTGTTGAAACTTGAAGGTAAATTTAGTTTAATTTAATCTAATGCTCATTCCTTGTGCCTACACGCACCAACTACTATTGTTGACTGAAAAATGAGAAATGCCATAATGTTACTGTTGCAGTCAACAGCTGCAGCTTTTTCAGTATTTCCAGTTTTGCCAAGAAGATGGAAAACCTCTTGAGAAACAGGTCCTGTGCCGTTTCTGGTACAACAATGTGGTAGACCTGTCTTGAGCTTGGTGGGCCTCCATCAGACCATTTCTGAGTTTTTCCTATCCCTAACTGTTTGCCTATAACGTATGAACTCATTCTAAACTGGTGACGGTTTTTGCCTGTCTGTGAAATGAAGCATGCGTCTAGAGTGCTTTTCAAATCCTGATTTTTGAAGATCTGACTTTTCCCCCCCCCCCCCGCTTCGGGTGCATGTCATTTTGTGTGTTTGGAATTTGTCAAGAAATTGTGAGCAGACTGAGTACAGTTTTGAGAAGAGTTTTTTACACTATTCTTTGTAATGCACTGCAGGTTTTGAAGTTTTCTTTTTGAAATAATGACATGGGAGATAATAAAATAATAATTTTCACCAAGCTATGGACTATGGACCATAGGTCCTCCATGAACCTATGAAAATTGAGAGCAGGGAACAATATTTGAGATAATTTTGTTTCTTTGCCCTCTGGCAGGTTGTTCCCTACAGTCCATGGTTTTGTTTGGAGCTTTGTCGTATTAAACAGGAGTTTGAAATACTGTGAAATTATTTAGGAATATAATGAATTGCACAGGCTAAAGGGAGTCTTTACCAAGACATGTCAGTAATGTTGTTCCTAACTTTATGGTGATTATTATAATTTTAGCGCTCCTGAGCGTGCTCGTTTGTCTCTTTCCCTGTGACAGATACACGGTTCATTTGGGATCTGTTTGCATAACCCTATTTATTTTCATAACAGCGCCATGACACGTGGCTGCTATTTCAGAGAGAAATGAGGCATTGAAGGGATGACTGCCTTGCCCAAGGTCAAACAGGAGAACTTGTGGGTAGAGCAGGAAATTGAAGCGGCTCCTATCAGTGCCTTTGCCAGACCCTGAGCACGAGCAGGCTCAGCGCCTGGTGCTGAGCGGCTTTTGCCCGTCTCCTAAGTCGTCTTTGGTTTTTTGAAAGACTATTTTCAAAGCAGCCTGTCTGCTGTGGTGAGCACCCTGGTTGGCCTCAAGCTGCAGAGAAGTGGGATGCACAAGGTTAGCGTATTTCTTTACAGACTAATGGCCTTCAAAGCACAGTTGGCCAAAGGATGTTTCTAGACTATTAGGAAGGATTAAGGATTCCACTGAAAGAGAGAATTTTTTCATTCAGTTCTCCTACAGACGGACACCCTTTCTCTGAGAGATGGGTAACTCATTGTGACAATTATTTTCAGAGCTGCAAAGTTTATTTTACTCTCGCTCTGTTCCATCTCCTAGTGACCTCTGAATCCACACGCGAGATTAAACCCTGATTTTTCTCTCCATCTGTTTCAGCATCCAGGTCCTAGATCATAGAATCATAGAATGGTTAGGGCTGGAAGGGACCTTCAAAGGTCATCTAGTCCAACCCCCCTGCAAGGAACAGGGATATTTCCAACTAAATCAGGTTGCTCAGGGCCTCGTCCAACCTGGCCTTGAACGTCTCCAGGGATGGAGCATCCACCACCTCTCTGGGCAACCTGTTCCAGCATTCTACAACTCTCTCTAGATAGTTACTTGAAAGCACTGAATTGTCTAAGATGATACTTGCAAGCAACATCCTAGTTATTTCATCATCTTTGTGAGTCAGAGGTTACTGTAAGATTGTCTTTCTTCTTGGCAGTTGAATTAGTTCCTGGAAAACCATATTTTTGCGTGTTTGGTACTTTTGTACATTTAGGAGAGTGTTTTGCTGATTGTTTATGTTTTCCATTAATGTTAATTATGGATTATCAGAGTTTGCTGCGGTGTTGGTTGTTTAGTCTGCCTTTTTATTGTGAACCAACAGCAGTACTTCACCATCCCATTATATAGGAACATAAACAGTTTCCCAAGCACTCTGATTTTTTTTCTTTTATACAAGTATTGCTGGTGAACCTAGAAAATAATTCATCGTAATATTTCCTGTTTACTGTGAATGTTATTATATTTTTAATGCTCTTGAAAAAGAAATTTGAGGAACATAATTGGGATAGAGGTGTGTATCTTGGTGGGCATGTTAATTAATCTCATGACACCCTTTGTGAGGTGAGATAGTTATATTATCAGTGATGTGTATGAAATCCTGAGGCACAGAGAGTAAATGTTAATGCAGTCTTGTAGCCTTATAAAAAACTATGACCATCCACAGAAGTGTGACAGTTCATCTAAGTTTATGGTATGTAAATACCAAGACAAAAGTCTCCACCTCACTTGAGACAAACGTCTTTTGCTTTTCTTGATGATCCACCATCAAAACCTTTCTATCAAGTCTCTTTGTTTTGCATCTCACTTAAAATATCTCTGTGGGAAGTTGTTTCCCCTCATGCACAGCATTTGTGATCCAAGTTAGTGTCATAGTGTCATACTCCTCTTTTGCCAACTCGTATCTTTCCTGCAGATCATTAAGTGTCTGATAATGAAGAGATGCAGTTGCCAGGTGTTCATTTCACAGTGTCCAAAGAGATGTCATAATTTTTGACCAAGAGCCAGTATGTCTTTTATCTCATTTCATGTCAAATGCTCTTTCAAGTTGCCATCAGACCGAGGCTTTTTGATGGCTTTAAAAAAAAAAGTTGCTTCTTGTCCAATTCACCATTGATCTAATCCCAAATTAAGAGATGCCAGTTATTACAAAAAAAATGTACTGAATAGTTATAAAAAGGATTTGATTATTAATTAAAAATCCCCAGTTTGCTCATTATTTTTCTTTTTTTTTTTTTTTTTAAGAAATGAAGACTAGTTCTAGCCTAATACCAGTTTGAATAAGTAAATTCTGTCTAAATATCTCCTTCTTTCATCCTAATGTACTTCTTGGTTTCTGGCAAGATTCTAGCAAGGCAGGTTTGTAACTACAATGAAAACATAAATTCTTTACACCCCGTGAAGAGCTAGTTAGGTGACTTGTAATGGGATTTAACAGCTCATAACAGCTGAGCCCACCCAAGGAAACTCTGGCAAAAGACCTCTCTTGAAATTTGCTCTTCCAGTCTTGGGTACCTCGCTGTCCCTTTTGGGTGAAGACAAGTAGTTGGTTTTCTCTTCTGTCTTAAAATGAGTCTCAAGAAAACAAGCCACAATGCTGTTGACAACACTGAGGCTGAATGCTCTGCAGCCTTCTTGGTGGACTTCTGTCACTGTGCAAACAGGAATGTGGCACTAAAATGTTCGGCAAGAGAGTAAATGAGAAGCTCTGTGTCTGTATTAAGGAGAGTGTTTCTCAGCAGTACTGCTAGTTATGGTTGTATCCAGTGCCTCTTTAATGCTAAGTCTGTATTTGCCATAGTTTCAGTACACATAGACCCTGGTTTTGATACCAAAATGTGTTGAAAATATGTTGTTCCCCATTTTTTTTTTTTTTTTACAATGATCAAGAATTAGGGTTGATACCATCAGCACTTTTATTCAAACTTATTATTTTGCTTACATTAAAATAGATCAAATCATACTAAATCTTGATTTTTGACAAGGTGCAGCCCGTAGTGTGCTGAAAAATAGCTTTGGGATGTCTCTGTTTTTCCTATAAAAACAATGATTTTCTGGCAAAAAATAAGGAAAAAAAAATCTAGTCCCAGCAAGCTTTTCTGGTGTATCTAGATTTCTAATGAGTGTGTATCATCACTGTTCCAAATAATTTAAAGGATTTGTTCTAATTTGTATGAGTTGAGGGTTGCACATTTATTTTTAAAAGAAGAAAATATGAGGAAGAAGGAAAAAAAAAAACCACCCAGAATTGTTCTTTGTTCAGATGAATGCCAGCAAATTAGTGAGTACATGTCTGTCAGCAGCAACCTTTACCTCATTTTCTAAGCTAGCCAACATTTCTTAGGCTAAAATAAATAAATCCATCTTTTAATACCTGCCTTGACTTAATTCTTGTTGTTCTACAGTTCCAAGTGTTCTCTGCGTTCGATTTTCAGTCCATTGTCCGTTTTTTTGTTTGGGCTTTGTATTTTATTAAACCTCTTTCTAAGTTTCCGTCTGGGTAGGTGCTTTGAGAAGAGTTCATTGCTTATATGGTGTCACATATGTCTGTGTTTTAGCCAACATTTGGCTCATTATTCAAAAAAAGAACGTGAGAATACGCCATGATGTGAGGTGTTTAGTGAGTAAGAAGAAGTAATTGTTAGCACTGATGTTCCTTTGCTTTAAATTGCTAATATATGTGAAATTTCGGGAGTGGGGTGCAAGTCAGTTACTTTTTACCTTTGTAACAATACTCATCCATGTGATTTACTCCATTTTCCTCACAGCAACTGCTGGGAGAGCTTTCAGAGGTAACAAAATTACTCTTCGGATGTTGAAGCTCAAAAATGACTCTCTTGGACTGTGTAGTTACCAAATTCCATAGTGCATGCTCGTTTTGTTTGTAGCAATGAATAGAAGTGATGGGATGAATGTGTGGATGTCCTCAAAAGATCTGGAGTTAAAAAAGGAAGAATTAAAAAAAGAAGTGTTTAATGTGATTCGAATGTATAATTGGCTTTTGGTCAGTGTTCAACAAAATGTGAAGTGTATTTCAATGCGGTTCCATCTGTAAATTTAGAATTTGAGTGATGCTTCCAGTTTAATTTTTATTTTCACTCCAGCAAGTCGTTTCGATGAGGCTTGTGATTGCAGTGCAACATGTGTTTGAAACTCCATCAGTAGCATCCATTGAGAGCTACGTGCAGTGTTTAGCTATCACTTTTTCTGGATTATGATTGTGGTGATGTGCAGTTGATGCCTTGGTTTGTCATGATTCCTCCCTACGATAAAAAGAGCCCTGCTTTTTCCTTGCATGTTGTTTAAGAAGGTGAGGGCACACATCAGGGTACATCGTGGAGATAACAGTCTAGCAATTTGAATTTGTGAACAAGATTAAAAAAATATATGAATATCATTAGAACATTTTAATATCTGTGAAATTCTTAAAATAATTAACGAGATTTTAGATATACCATAGTACATCTGTGTATCATAAATTAAAGTATACTTACTATATACCTAGTAGGCACTCTCTTTCCACCAAAGGAGAGGTTTCTTAAATATACATTGTTCTGCTTGTTCTCTTTTATATTATGCATTTCACTTTTTTTTTCATTCTAAAAAGCATTTTTTGTCCTAACACTGAAGTAGTAGAATACAGAAAAGTCAATGATATATTTTTTTAATCTCCCCCCAATGCACTGCACAAGGTGAACACAAAGTAGTTGAGACAAATGCCTTTGAACAACTAAGTGCTAAAGCAAAATAAAAACAAAAACCCCAAACCTGAAAAGGTTTAATGGGGTTTTGAAGGTTTATTGTAAGACTATATGTTTGCCCCAGCAGCTGACTACTACAATTTAAGTGAAAAATTATCAAAGGGAAACAAAAGACTTTTTTTCCTAGGCTTAATTGACTGGCCATAGAAGCTGATGGGATAAATTTTCTGCTGGTGTAACTCAGCATAGCTGAGCTGCAATGGTCCCAGTTTGCATTCACAGAAAAATGCCTTAGACTTACCGGGTTGGGGATTCCTGTATAAGGGCTGTTGCTGACATTTAATGAAAGTTTGACTTGTCAGGCCAGAGATGTGCTGCTCAGATTCTAACATACACGGCTCGTACAAATACTTCCCTACTTGATCTGCCATAAACCCTCTGCCTCCAAGGAAATAGGGAAGAGTATTTCAGGAAGGAGCAATGAATCTGGGGAATGCGCTCATCTATTTTCATACCAGAGTAAGCAGACTTCTCATAACTAAGAAATGAGGCATCCCTGTTGAGCAAACAAACTTTAATATTAAACTTTTAAGCTGTGTTAGTCCAAAACTGCTGAGAGGGAGCACTTTTAAAATAATGAGATGTGGAGTTTGAACTGTTTGAAAGAAAAGGGTAGCAAAGGTTGCTTATGAACTTCTGGCTTTGTCTGTCACTGGTATTGCTTTGGGAAAATCTATGCCTCTTGTAACCAGTGCTATTCTAAAGGCAAAGAAGGAGACAAGAAACTATTCCCCAGAATTATTCTTGAGACACTTGCCAGTTAGTTGTTAGCAGCAAGATAATTTGCATGTTATTAGAACATTACATAAAGTCAGGGGAAACAACCCAACAGCCCTATTCCAAGAATTATGGAGTTTGTAGTTCGTGGTGGGTTGTTGTTTTTTTTTTTTTGTAATTGTTGTGTTGAGGTGGCATATAGTGATCACACAAGTAGCTGAAATGGCACAACTGAATGGGTAGGAGGAGCAGGAACCGCTTAAATGGCATCTGCAGTTCAAGAAACATGGTGTTATCCCAACCTCAGTGACATTTGTGAGTTAAACCATTAGTCAGGCTTAGGGGTAGCTGGATATGTTTGGTTTTAGCTATTTTTTGCGTAACATTTCTAAAATAGAATCATAGAATGGTTTGGGTTGGAAGGGACCTCAAAGATCATCTAGTTCCAACCCCCCTGCCATGGGCAGGGAAATCCTCCACTACACCAGGTTGCCAATATATATAAATATTGGCAACCAAAATATTTGGGTTTATACTGATAAGCTCCAAAGCTGTTCAAAATTGCCAGGTAATAGAACTCTGGAATTGAAAAACAATTTCATTTATAGAAATCATCTATATAAAAATGTGTTTAAGATTAATTTTGTGGCTGACAGAAAAGGAAACCGATGTCAAACGTTGATGTTGTGGCAAATTTGGGAACGATATCTGGCAAGTAAGATGTTTTCTTGCAAGAAATGAAGTGAGGTGGTGCAAAGCATCCCAGTGTTTTCTGCAGAAACCTGGCTTTGCCTGACTTCTTGTCTGAGGTTCGTTGTCGAACCGAGTCTCTCTGCATCTTTTCAGAAACAACGGACGGACTACGTTGCAAAACAGCCTGATCCAGTTCCTGCTACTCCTTCACCGCCTCCAACACCTGCTCCAGTCCTCGCCACTGTCCCCCTCCCTCCCAGTGCACCAGCACCTATACCAGTTCCCGTGCCCAAAGCGCCAGTGACCATCAGCCGCCAAAGCAGCACCTCGAGCGACAGCGGCGGGAGCGTTGCACGAGACACCCAGAGGCAGAAGCAAGTTCCTGTGGATCGTAAGTTTGTCCAAGAAGCAAGAAAAAAAAGTATTTCTCCTTGTGTGTTTTGCTTAATCCTTAAATTCCTTAAAGCCTTGTGTTTCAGATAAATGTTTCGTTTTAAGCCAATGTTTAAATTACACATTTTCTACATGTGCGTGTTCTGAACCTCACATGATGGTAAAACGGAAACCCAAGCAGTTACAAAAGGAGGGTGAGTTTCACACACACACACACACACACACACACACAAATGATCATTTTATTTCCATGTAAGATGGACTTGCCTGCAGTACCAGGTGTGTTTCCTTGAATCCACCATGGCCTTCTCTATCCATTGCAGATGGAAAACGTGAAGACCATCCTGGTTTCAGGTACAGGGTGTGAGGTGTGAAGGGTTACTGCATGCTAAGAGGTTACATAGAATCATAGAATGGTTTGAGTTGGAAGGGACCTTAAAGATCATCTAGTTCTAACCCCCCTGTCATGGGCAGGGACACCCTTCACTACACCAGGTTGCCCAAAGCCTCATCCAACCTGGCCTTGAACACTGCCAGGGATGGGGCAGCCACAACTTCTCTGGGCAACCTGTTCCAGTGCCTTACCACCCTCAGAGTGAAGAATTTCTTCCTTAGATCTGATCTAAATCTCCCCTCTTTCAGTTTAAAGCCATTGCCCCTTGTCTTATCACTACACACCCTCAGAAAAAGCCCCTCTCCAGCTTTCTTGTAGGCCCCCTTAAAATACTGGAAGGCTGCTATAAGATCACCCCAGAGCCTTCTCTTCTCCAGGCTGAACAGCCCCAACTCTCTCAGCCTGTCTTCATAGCAGAGGTGCTCCAGCCCTCGGATCATCTTTGTGGCCCTCCTCTGGACTCAATCCAGCAGCTCCATGTCCTTCTTGTACTGGGGACTCCAGAGCTGAACGCAGTATTCCAGGTGGGGTCAAGACATCTGTGGCCCTCTCAGCCACCCACAAGAGGTCCTGTGCCCTCCCGGGAGCTGTCGTTCAAGCCCGGTTAATGGGCTTCAGGTACCTCCCAGTCCTTGC
The DNA here is from genome assembly GCF_009769465.1 of Tauraco erythrolophus. Lineage (NCBI taxonomy): Eukaryota > Metazoa > Chordata > Aves > Musophagiformes > Musophagidae > Tauraco > Tauraco erythrolophus. The sequence continues at coordinate 84,094,249 of NC_141468.1, forward strand.
AGAATAGCTGCCTCTGCAAAGGTAATGGGCAACCCTGCCCGTACCCCTGCTGCCCACATGCCCACCTGAACCCTGCAGAGAACACGTGGTGTAGTACCTGCTTCACGACGAGATTGTCTTATTTATTGATGATAATGCATCTAGCACCAGTAAGAATCTGTTGGCTAACAGCTAAATATTTGTCTTTTGACATAGTCTTGGTCTAGATAAGACATAAGTCTTTCAAAATCTGTGTAAATAGAAGGAAGATAGCAATTTTCTGGCTGTCTTCCTGTTTGGGAAAATAACTGGTGCATGCTTTGATAACATTGCCTAAAGGCTTTACTCGTGTATCCCATCTCAGACCTTCACATATCACTGAGCACATGTCATTTTGGCTTCTGATCCACACTCTGGGGGAAAAAAAACACCACCACAATAGGGCCCGAATGCCTCAGATATTTTACTAGAGATATTTTATCCACTTTCAACCTAGGGCTATTTTGTAAAAGAAAAAAGAAAATGACTAAACCAAGGGTTTTTCCTTTTTTTTTTGATGATGATTAAAAAAAAAAATCCTAGAAACCTATGTAAAGCTTGTTTTTATTTGTCTAACTGGCTAGAGATATTGATCCTTGGAGAGATTTTGGAAGGAGATAAAAGGAAAGTAGAGAAAGACACATTTTTTTGCTATCTTTCCGTTTTTTCATATTGAAGTTGTGTCATTTTCCTCTGTTGCTATCAGTGTAATGGGAGAAAAAGAATAGTTTTTAACATCCCAGTGCATCAGAGAAGGTGCAGTAGTTACTGTTTGTATATCAAAGTGAGAAGGTTGAGTAAAGATGACTAAAACTATCTTGGCAAGGAAATCCTGAGAATTTTTGAAATCAGTTGAAAGTTGTGTGTCAAAGTATTTTTATAGCAATTCCGGAGTTACTGCATGAAGAGTTTATCTGTGCTTATTCAGCATTTTTTCAGTGCCCAAAGAGGTATTTAAGAGATATTTACACCCTTTTGGGGTTCTACCTATTTTCGTGAAATTATCCATAGACCTTTTATATTCATTTTAAACAATTTTCAGTGTCGTTATAATTGATTTTGTTGAAATGCATGAAAAGCATTTCAGTTCGTTGCCTACTATCGACCAGCAACTGAACTAAATGCTTCAGACTGATGGGTTCTGTGGGATAGCAAATTTGTACAGTTTTTTGTAAAAAAAAAAAAGAGAAAAAAATCTTGCCCAATTCCTTTGTCTCTGGTTAGAGCAGCTACTTTTTTTTTTTAAACGTTTTTTATTTTATTGCGAAGTGCGACATTGTTTCAGCTACCCAGTCACTCCAGCCTTGGAGTGAATTCAAATTTCTTTAAACTCCTCCAAAAATTTGATTACTAATAATAGCTTATTAGATCTAAGGTGATATGTGTCAGCAGCAGTGAGGTTTTTTTTTTTCCTACATTGATTTTCACTAAAAAGTTGAGCTTTCAGTTAAAAAATGTTTGTGGAAAGTGCTGCCTTTCCCCAGTGTAAGGAATCTTATATTCTTCCTCATCTTTTTTGTTTTGATTTTTAAAACATCGTAATTCTAAATGAAGAAATGCAGATGATGACATTTGAATAACCCTCTGTGCCCGTTTTCTTCTACAGCTTGGTTGCTGTCAGACTGATCTGTGCCTCTGTGCGACATCAAGCTCATCTCCTCATTCTAGGGTCTCAGTTGAATTTTGGGGCATTTTTTTGCTTTTGTTTTGTTTTGTGAAGAGAGGAGTGGGAATACTGAAATCTTCCCAGGGAAAAAAAGAGAACAATAATTCAGTCAGATCTAGTGAATGAATCTTTAAAGAAAAAAAATACGGTTTAAGATTTGAAGTGACGTATAAGAAATGACTTGACTTTGGTAAGGCAACCTTGAGAATAACTCCTGTGGGGCATCTCTCTCTCTAGGCAGGAAATCGCAGATGGAAGAGGTGCAGGATGAACTTGTTCACCGTCTCACCATCGGCCGGAGCGCTGCCCAGAGGAAGTTCCACGTGCCACGACCAAACATCCCGGTAGTTAACATCACTTACGACTCTTCACCTGAGGATGTGAAAGCGTGGTTGCAGTCCAAAGGATTCAACCCTGTGTAAGTTTGAAGGAAAATGTAAGAAGTCTATGATTCTATGATTCTAAGTCGTCTTAAAATGATTTTCCTGTCACTAAGTAGGATGTGGTCTGCCCCCTTTTTAAATCCATCAGCCTTTTGAAAATCAAGACACATCAGCTATACCCTTGGAAAAAAGAATCTGTTTTTACAAATACAGGGGTTTTTTTAAATGTACATATAGGTGTCTGTTTGATCTATCTATCTATCTATATATGAATATAGTTTTAGATCTATGTAGAGAGATATATATTCAGAAAAAAATATATATATTAGCCTCCAACAAAAGGTACTGGTTATGACAGATAATGAACTGGCTTCAAGTATCCTGTTGCATGAAGTTTAGTCTTGATTTAGTAGCCCTACCTGAGACAATGTGGGATGAAGACAACGTATTTCTCTCCCTTAGCCAGCGTAATTTTGCTTATTTCTTATTTCTTCCCTTGGCGTGGCTCCAGGACTGTCAACAGCCTTGGTGTGCTGACGGGTGCTCAACTTTTCTCCCTCAATAAAGAGGAACTGAGGACTGTTTGCCCAGAAGGGTCCAGAGTCTACAGCCAAATTACGGTACAGAAATCTGCTTTGGAGGTACGTCTTATGCTGGGTCGATGTTTCTGAACCCATAGACCTAAATAGCTCTTTCTGTGAGGCAGCTGTTTGTTTTTTTATCTCAGTTCCCATCATGTTGATAAGCATTGTTTATACCTCAGTTATTTGGTATTAATCTGTTGAAACAGCATTCCTCAAAGCACCAAGTGAGATCTCTCCTCGTTTCTAAAGGGGTCCATAAAGCTTTAGAAGAAGTGCATGGTAGTACTCAAGTTGAAGTTGTTCCATGCTGTAATCAGGCTGCCAGAAAACAAAGTGAGCCAAAAAAGACTTTGGGAAAAACAACAGAACAGAGTGAAATGCCTTTTTTCTTGCCTGTTGCTCTGCCTGGTACTTGGACAAACAGGTACTCCTGGTACTTTTGGTGGTGACAAAAGTTTTGCTTTATCTGTGTAGGGGAGATGTGATTTGTTAGGCATGAGAAAGTGGTAGAGTGAGCTCACTGTTGAATCTTGAAGCCTTTCAGGTTGAAAGGTGGGGCATCTGTATTGGCGGTTCCTGAGTGGACACTGTGTTTGCAGAATTACTAAGTTAAGGATAAAAAGTATTGTATCTCTGTATTCATTGCTCTGCAGCAGTTTACTTCAGTTGTAGTAGTATTGTTCCTTAAACACCTTAAAAGCTTGTATACAGGGTTGTGCTAGGGAGAATGCTTTCCAATTTTAAATCAGGAAAATTGCAGATGCATCTACTTATTTTTTTTTTAAACTTACTGTGATAAGTGGAGAAATAAGCTTTATACTGTCTAGGGGTGAGATGAGCACAAATGAGAAGCTGTATTCACATCCTGTTTAAAACAAAACCTTGAAAAAAGATTAAAATGTGTCTTTGTCCCCTTATGAAGCTGGAACTATCTTGCTTAAATGATTTTAAGCTTTAAACATCAGGTGTGTTTTTAAAGAGAAGTTTAAGATGATGCATATTTTACAATTTACCTGATCAGTGTAGATCAGAGAGCATTGCTTTCTAACACTGTTAAACTTGCTTTATTCCCTTCTTCAATCTCTGTTTTTCTGTGAGAGGAAGAGAGAAATATTTCATTGTTATTCTTAGGAATATATGTCACTAAAGTCCAGTGCAATCCATCATTTCCTAGTGAAGATACATGTGTATTCTTCAACTTTTCTGGAATGTCAACAATCTTATTTCAGTTTCATAAATAAGACCTCTGATACTGAGATGGAAGTGCAAAAAAGAAAAAAACTTGTTAAAATCACTTAAACAAAAATTTACTTCCATATCATCATTAATAAGTGGTTTGTGGTTTATGGTTTAGAACTTTAAAGTAGTTTGTTTTTGTTTTTTTTCCTTATTATTTTTTTCTTTTAAATACAGCATTTCTTAGCAACGTGTTTCAGAATGTGATTAAAAGACTAACATATGGTATATACCTCAGGAGTGGTGACTTGGTGGAGGACATCAAAGAAATTAGGGTTTTAACTCTGCACTTAAAAGAACATTTACTTGTAAGAGTTGTTTGTCCTGTCAAAGGACTTGCTTATGTCCTGTAGGGTGTAAAAGTGACTCCATGATTATGCTATGCATTTATATGAATCTTTACTTACGTATCTAAGAAAGCACTCTTCACCTTTGGGGTGGAAGTCAGTTGGAAAAGCAGATTTGCACTGGATTGCAGAAGTCTCTCCTTTTTTTGGTCCGTGCTGTTACTCTGCTTGGCTCAGTTAGGTCTCATTCTGCAGGAAACTGAGCAGTCAAAACTTGTCTAATAAACTCTACAAGTGTTAATAAGCAGGTACTGAGAGTTAAACAAGGTCATTGGATTTTGTTAGTGAAAACGTCACTGAAATACTTATTTCTGCTTCAATTATTGGAGGTTTAAGTGATGAATTTCAGAATTTACCCAATTCCCGATTGCTTTAGCCTGTCAGTTGCTGAATTACCCAGAATGTGAAGGTGCATCTTCCTTCCTGCCTCTGTAGTCTTCCAAGTTGCAGGATTTAGGAAGGCTGTCCTCGTTTAAGAGAAGCTATAGGATATGAGTCACTCTCAGCCAAAATGTCTACATGTTACCTAGCCAAGACGAGCTTGGGTGTTCCAAAGAGGGCTATGTTCTTCCTGCTCCAACTGGAAATGCTTTTAATAACAGAAGCATTTAAGGACACACAGGGTGGCACTGATGTCAGACCTGTTTTACAGCCAAGCATTATTGCCTGCTTTTCATAAACAGTTACTGGCTTACGGGTTTGACCATAGTAATTGTCCTACGTGATGAATCAGTGACACGTTTTCTTGAAGTTCTGTAGCTGTGGCATCCTTTAGGTAGTATTTTGGTGTCATACTGCATTAAATGACCCAGGAGTTAAGTACAAATAACATTAGTAGCCAGAGACAGAGCAAACCCACGCACTCTCTAGCATTGCAGAACTCCTTTATTGTTTCTACTCAGGGTCTTCCACAAGTGTTGCTGGATTTGTACCATTTCTACAAGCTAGTGAAAGCCCTGCTTCTCAGATCTGGGGCTGTATTCCCAAATACTGATAACCAGATCTTCACCTGTATGCAGCTGCAAATTTCTTTCTGATGATGTTCTACCTCAGAGGAATTCGGTGTTTTGTAATTAGAATTCTCATTGTCGTTGGAATTTAGTAATTTTACCCTTATGAGGAAAAAAATGATAGGTACCATAACTTCAATAGTTTTACTTTATTTTCACGATAACTCCATTCAGCCCTGAATCACACCAGAGTTTAAAACATCCAAGGAAGCGAGACTCCTAATGGCCCCTGTGTCAACAGGCTGCAAGAGTGGGAAAGGTGTTTTGAGTTTAACAGCTTTCTGCACCCAGCTGAGCAAAAGCAAAAAGATAATTCTGTGTGGGACAGCAGAGAGCTGGCCCTCGCCAGGGCCAAACACCTCCTTTCTGCCAGAGGAGATGGTGGTGGCAGACTGATGTCTTCAGGAGGAGGCAGGACGCACCGCACACTTTATACTCATGAGAGTAGCATCCCCAGGAGCTGTTTTCTGGGGTGCTCCAGAATGTTGAAGTTCACATTATATACCAGATACAGCCCATCATAGCAACTTAGCTAGTCATCTACATGGATTCACGTTTCCATTGCAAAGTGAAAATATTAAGAGTCTCCATGTTTATGAGTTTTTATGGGTCCATTTCCTTAACTTTTGTTGAGCATTCCAAGCTCTGGTGTTGAAAAGCGCTGCAGAAGATAAGCATAGAGATGCAGTATCATCTCCAGAAGGAGATGTTTCAGGTCCGCATTCTCGTTGTCTTCCTACTCGTCAGTGGGAAGCATGGGCACACATCACTCTTAAACCAAAAATGGTTTCTACCTAATATGTGCATCAAATTGCCTGGAAGAGTAGCTTACTCTCTTCGACACCTCAGTGAAAAGAATGACCCAGGCACCCAAGTGGGATTGAACGATGGAGCTTACTGATACCTCATGATCTGGTTAGAGCCTAAGCTGGGTAAATCAGTAAGGCCAAGGTCTAGTAGTCTGTTCCAAAAACGGTATTCCCAAGAACAGCCCTAGGCTACTTAGCTACACCGTACCCCGTCTCTGAGTAGGATGTGTTGTGCCACGTGGTGTGTTGCAGTTGGTTTAGATGCGTTTCAAGCTCATCAGTCATGTTGTTATTGATGTTATCAGGAAGGTAAACCGTTTCAGCCTCGGCTGCTCAGTCATTTTCAGAAAAACATTTCCCTGTGACCTCTGATAAAGCACGTTGTCGGGTATCTGCTGATGTTTTTTATGCATGACTTCAGTAATGGGTGGCTGCTGCACTTGCTCTGTATCTGAAACGAAGTAGGCAAGGACAAGATGAATTAAGACAAATAAAAGTGCTCTCTCACCTTCAGGAGTCAATAATAAGCCCCTTGCTTTGCCCTTCCACTCTGGGAGGAGAGAGCAATGGTAATTTACCTAGGAGAAACATCCCAGGCTCCCTCTCTGTGGACACCTAACCTGTCTGCCAGGTAACAGCATCAGTGCATTGTAATAGATATAATGGGAAAAATCTAAATTAAATTTATGGAATGGATAAATTTTCAGAGTTCAGAATCAATTAAAGGATTCTGCCCTTAACAGTGTTGAAATTTGTTTCACAAACTTCAAAAACAGTTTCTGCTTCCTTATTCAGAGGCTATTTTGGAAGGTAGTTTTGAAGCTTGGAAGGTCGTGTCACAGCCGAATAACACAGTAGCGGGGTATGGCTCTTGCTTTATAATCCTCTAGTTTTATTCCAGTCATGCACACTGTGGAAAGTTCTGCTCTAGTGGATACGTGTCCTGGCCTTGCTAACAACTTCATTTACACTGTCAAAGCAATCTGTTTGCAGCTGGCTCAGCAAACCTGTTTTTCACCCTAAAAGGTGAAATAAAGCCTTGTCCTCATAATAGTGCACTGTTGCTAATATAGCAATAGGATTCAGTTCTTATTACTGTGCTCTAAGTTTGAAACTTGTGTCTCTAAACAGCAAATGCATGATGGTGTATTGTGTAACGTGGGATGCTAAGATCAGCTGTCTGAATCCTTAGGCCTTGGCTGTCCAAACCCGTGTGCATGCAGGAATTTTTTGTTTACATCAATCTAAACCCACCAAGGGTTTATGTACTTTAATTTCTAAATACGATTGCCCTGATTTTTAAGTACTCCAGGGTGTAATCCTAACAAACTTGCTGAGCTTTAACCCTGCTTTTACTGAAGCCATCTTTCACCCCATAGATATCCAACTCTTCCAGAGGCTTGTGTGAGGAGTAGAGATGCTCAGCAGCGCTAAAAGTCAAGCTGTCACTTTTAATAGTCTGTCGGTTCATTTCTGGTCCACATTTAAGGATGGTGTAAATACTTTCCTATTCCAAATGTTATTTAACCAGATTCTTAAGGCATATTTAGTTCTGGAGCTGCAAGGTGAGTTTAATTTGTTCAAACATCTCTCTTAATAAAACGCTAGCAGAAGAACTTCATCTTATGTCAAAACCACGAGTAAACTCTTTTTCTTTTTTATTTGTTTATAGGCTAACAGTGGTAGTTCAGAACTGCAAGAAATCATGAGAAGGAGACAAGAAAAAATCAGTGCAGCTGCCACAGATTCAGGTGTGGAGTCCTTTGATGAAGGAAACAGCCACTAAATGTTTTTCCTCCTTTCTTTAATTCCATTGTCCGTAGCATTATACCATCCAGCTTTGCTTTAGGAAGCAGTGAAGGGGAATGTCTTATTACATTGTAAAAGTAACTAGCCACCATAAAGAAAATTTACAGTAGTCTCCACAGAAGTACCTGCTGCTGGCTTCTCATCATTAAAAATAAACAGATGGCAAATTCTATGGAGGTTCCTGACAGGTGAAAACATTAGCACATGATTCATTTCCACCCAAAGATGAGTCTTGGCTTTATGGAATTAATACGACAGATTATCTGGAACATGTCTTTGTTTGTGATTCATCTGAGGGAAGCTGAGCCAGCAATAAAAAAGCATTTGAACCCTTCAGTAATAATACGATTCTGAATTCCATCTCTTGCTGTAGTGTGCAATTATGCCTTTTTGGCTCAGGCTTTCTTGTCATGCTTTTGGCTGCAGGATGTTTAGTTGATGCCAGCAGAGAGGAAAGGTTTAGAGAATGAACAGCAGCCCAACATAGGCTGAATCTTTCTTGCATCACTCCCGAGATGTTTTATTACTAATGTTGCTGTTTATAGCAAAATAATACCCTGTACATTGATTTTATCAATACTTCACTCGTGATGAACTATAATATTGCACAAGAAGGAACAACTAGAAAATAGTAACACAACTCAGCTAAAAGAGGTGATCAGATCTGCTGTAGAAAGCCATGAAACAACTCACAGTACTTTTATTTTATTAATATACTTGCATTTTTTTTGCTTGTAACTTAACCCATCAAAAGAACAGTGTATAATCTAGACTTCTTTGTGTGCTGATCCCAGATGTCAGTTTTTTCCTTATGTAAAAAGCTATCGTTCCTTTATAATGTAATCTTTGGAGAAAGTGGATTCCTGGAGGCAAAAGGAGGAGAAAAGGAAACATCCCTTCCAGCAAATATTATTTTTGAAGATGCAATGATTTTTGTCACAAAAATGTTCTGTTATTTCACATGGTCGTGTGATTTATATATAATATATGTATTATATATAATATATAATATCACTTAATTCAGATTTAATCGTCTAGTTTGATTAAGTTTCATAGTGCCTTTTTCACATGAATCAGCTTAAAGTCTGCAATAAACAGTATTTCTTGTCTGTTAAACAGTTGTATCTTTGTCACTACAAAGATGGTTATCAAAAATAAGAACGTGTTCTTCATTTTTGCCAGTAGTTTGCTCTTCCTCTGCGTACAAGGGAAAAAAAGAATCCTATCCATTTTTCATAAAAGAAAAAGTAAAATCTTAATAAAGATGTTTAGTGCCATTTATTGTAAATGTCCTTACAAAAACTTCTTCTGTGTGTTCATTATGTGTCTGTGGATATTTTTACATTTAATATGTACTCTTTATGCCTGTGAAAAGTACGTAGGTTCTGCCTACATAATTTTTCTTCTTTTCTTCTACCTATCTTTTTTCTTCATTTAAACGTAGTCTTATCCAGAAATGGGTCAAGAAGTGACGAATCCCAAGCTGAAGATTCCAACTGCCATAGCAATCACTGAGAAACGGATTCTTGTCTTACCCAGTGAAAGAAACGATGATTCTCGATTGCTTTCTCCCTATAGGAAACATTTGAACCAGCACACCTGCGTGATAACTGCATCCGTTCAACCTATATAATTAGTTTTATGGGGGGAAATTGTCTGTCTCGCTGCCTGTCCTATCATCAAAGGTCAAGCCAGGTCCTCCAAAGGCTTGATGTATTCTCTGATTCACATTTAAACATTTCCTTTTCCCCACCCTCTCTAGTAAGCATCCATACCTAGCCTGAAGAGTGTTCGCTGCACAGCAGTCCCCTACACTGGGTGGTGAATGACTAAGAAAATAAAGGGAGATCTGAAGCTACTCTTACATAGATCCTTTGTTACTTGTAAGGGCAGGAGTAGGAAACTTTTAAAAAGGTCTTTGAAACTCATATTTAAAAATTAGAGTCACTGTATTTTCTCAGGGAAAGTATGTCTGATTCCATAAAAGGTGTCGTGCTGGTTACCTGCACCTCTATTCCTCTGCTAATTAGCAAAACATGAAGCCAATATTCATCTTCTCTGCAAGCTTATTGTAGCATTCCACAGATGGTTTGCTTTTGCCCACAGGGAGGCATCAGCTCTTGAGAGTCTTCAGGCTTTGTGGAGTCTGGCATGCAGAGGTCTTGGAGGAAGCACCCATGTTTCACCTCTGAGAGAAGAGAGGTGGCTTCACAACTGGTTTTTTGAAGCTTGGTGCCTGTGTAGCTGTTCTAGTGGTCAGTTTGAGTGTGGTCAGTCTGCTCAGAGGCATTTGGGAGATAGTCAAGAGGAAAACAGGAAACGCCTTCCACGTACTTCAGGGATAAGCAGAATAATCTGGGGGTTAGGGGGTTGGTTTGGGGGGTTAATATATACTCTTTATACCTGTGAAAAGTACGTAGGTTCTACCTACATAATTTTTCTTCTTTTCTTCTACTTATCTTTTTTCTTCATTTAAACGTAGTCTTATCCAGAAATGGGTCAAGAAGTGACGAATCCCAAGCTGAAGATTCCAACTGCCATAGCAATCACTTTGTGTTTTTCATAGTTTTTAAATTAACTGCTAAAGACTTAACAGCCTAGTACAACTGGAGTTGTATTTACCCTTCAACTTTGCTGACTAGACTTTATGATTTCTGTGTTATAGTCTGTGAAATCTGACTGGCATTAAGGCAGATTATTCCCCTTTTTGCTGGAATTTCCTTGATGGCTTATGGCACTGCAGGGAGCTTCATCTCTCTGCTGTGCAGTTTTTGAATTTTCAGCTTGTTGACAGTTATGAGAAATCAAAAGGCCATCTCATATGGGGTTCCTCAAACGAAAATAAAATGTTTTCTTCAAATTGTCAGTGTTTTAAGTGAAAACAGTGGCCTAACGCAGTGTTTCATTCAAAATGTTTTCTTTAGGATTTGAGCAGTGATTTTGGGGTTTTTTTTACACTAATGTTTTAGAAAGACGTGATGCATGAAAGGTGTCTTTCAAAAGGAAGCAAAATAGTTTCTAAAATGTCAAAAAAGTGCCGCCTTAGATGTGGGAAAAAGGAGCCATGTTTGATAACCTGGAACTACTTTACTATTTTGCTGCCATCAAGTCTGCCTTTTTAACTGGGTGGAGGGGAGAGTGTTTTAGCAGCTTTATGCTTTCTCAGCAGTTTTATGTTTTCTAAGCAAATAACTTTTAACATCAGCAAGGTGCTTCTTCCCACCTCTTTAGTCTGCTTATTCCTCTGGGGACACCATGGGGAGAGAAACCCGCTGTGAAACCTCACATTTAATTCCTGAAGAACATTTCTAACCAATATTGACACGTGGAACAGTTTACTTGCTGTCTAGCAAGTCAAATGTTAAACACAAATTGTGACCTATAAGTTTTTTAAACATACTTTTATTGCTCCAAACTGTTGTGCTGTATGGAAGTTGCTGGTTTTGGGAACTTCCAAGTTATTGATGTGTGCAGGAATCAGTGGTTTATGAAGGAGATATCCAAATTATATGATATTCTGAAATGTGCAGAGTGATATTTAGTGTGTTCATCAGTGTTTGTGAAACTCTGAAAGAGTCCTGGGAAGTCCTTTGCTGGACGGTAACATCCGTACTTTAAGGGAACAAACAGAAACTTATGAATTAATATGATGTGGATTAAATCTTTCTAATTAGGAAACCTGCAACTGGCAGAACTTTTAATTTCTTTTTATTGTGGGAAGTAAAAGCATTTTGAGTTTTAAGGTTTTTAAGACATATACAGAAATAAGATATCGCTTGAATACCAGACCCTTGTTCAAGGAGGTATCTCCACTCATTTTCCTGGGCTGTGTCTCATGCATAAGGGAAACATGATGATGAAGGGAACCCATGTTCCTGGCCAAGCCATTGTTTTACAAGAGCCCAGATTTTCTATTTATGTTTTTCCTCAAGTGTGAAGTCTCTGTAGTGGCTGAAACATGAAACAAGCAGCCCTGTCTAAGGATCGAATCTGACACGTGGTGAGTATTTGACAGACTATTTGGCCAGCAGGTCGAGGGAAGTGATTCTGTGCCTCTACTCAGCTCTCGTGAGACCCCACCTGGAATACTGTGTTCAGCTCTGGAGTCCTCAACACAAGAAGGACATGGAGCTACTGAAACGAGTCCAGAGGAGGGCCACGAAGATGATCCAAGGGCTGGAGCACCTCTGCTATGAAGACAGGCTGAGAGTTGGGGCTGTTCAGCCTGGAGAAGAGAAGGCTCTGGGGTGATCTTATAGCAGCCTTCCAGTACTTAAAGGGGGCCTACAGGAAAGCTGGAGAGGGGCTTTTTACAAGGGCATGTAGTGATAGGACAAGGGGCAATGGATTTAAACTGAAAGAGGGGAGATTTAGGTTAGATATAAGAAAGAAATTCTTTACATTGAGGGTGGTGAGGCACTGGAACAGGTTGCCCAGGGAGGTTGTGGATGCCCCTTCCCTGGAGGTGTTCAAGGCCAGGTTGGATGAGGCTTTGGGCAACCTGGTGTAGCGGAGGATTTCCCTGCCCATGGCAGGGGGGTTGGTACTAGATGATCTTTGAGGTCCCTTCCAACCCAGACCATTCTATGATTCTATGATTCTATTTCTGTGCTCAGCCTCCCACCTTCACATACAAGCAACAGTGTAATGTAGAGGAAGTGCAAGCATGAGGGACTTTGTGAGCATTCATTGGGTCCTGTATTTAAATCTTGCACAAACGTGTTGAAAATTTATTGCTGCTCTGTTAAGTTCTAGCTAATAAGTGCCTATTTAATTGCCTTTGGCTCTGAAGTTTCTCTGTAGTCAACATGCTTTGGTTGCAACTTTGGCCTTTTACTGCTTCCTCAGCTTCCAGATCAAAATTAGGATACTAGATCTATGCTTCTACTTCTTGATAATACCTGTAAATTAAAAGAGGAGAGAAAAGAGAATGAGGAGCCTTCCTAGATGCTTCCTCACGACTCATTTTGAGCAAAGCACAAATGCCCGGCTCCCAGCAACAGCACCAACGTTACCCTCTCACAAGAAATGGCCAAAAGGAACAGCTTTTGCCTGCCTGAATGAAACTACTGTTTTCACACAAGCCCTTTGAAAGTTAGAAGTGGGAGGGAGGTGGGGTGATGCTGTGGTTAATGAACTGAATGAGGAGGGAGGGAAGGGCTGGTTTTGGTGCATAAGGTTATGACGTTGAATATTTGACAAGGGGCAACTTGGTCTTTAAGTGCTAAGAACTTCTCAGGTCTTCTAAGACATGTCCTTAGGTTTACTTGTCTGTTCCTTGCATGGAGGCATGCACAGCATGGAGCAACAAGCAGAAAACCTGCCCTGGTTTTGATTAATGGTCACTCAGTGTGCAGAGCTGCTTTTAGATGCATCTGGGTCAGTGGATGCTGTAAGAACAGCAGATCAATATAGAGCTGTAGGCATGAAATCCGTAATTAAAAAAAACTTACAAAACCTGAAGCTTCAGACAGCTTTCCAGCTGCGATGACTTAAAAGTTTTATTTTGAAAGATGCTGGAAACGGTACCAACATGCAGCAGGAGTCCAAAACATTGTGGACACGCCTTCAAGGAGCATGACAAGGTAAAACCAAAAGTATGACATGTCAGTTCAGGCTGAGTCTTCTGAAACAAAACGTCTCCCAGACTTGTTGATTGCTTTACTTGTATTTTGAGCTCTGGGAGAAGTGGTTTCCACTGCCATCCCAACACACCTTGTTGTGTTGTGTACTGCATGGGGTAGGAAAAGGTATTCTTCTGAAGGAGTTTTCATTGTAATTGAGTTTTGTGGTTAAGTAGCTACTAAAGGAAAAATACACACCTGTTACTGTACAAATGGAATATTTTTTTTTTTTTGACATGCATTCAAAAACCATCTAGTAAATTCAGGCTATTCAGTGTGATTTTGGCATCTTTGCAGCAATCTTGTACCCTGTCACGTTCAGCCAAGCTTCTGTCACAGCCAGCTCACACTGGGATATTTTGTGTGCACATGAATGGTTTAAAAGTAACCTGCTCACTCTGGTCTGTGATAACAGAATAAACGTAGACTCGCTGGGCAGTGGCCAGCAGGAGGGAGGAGGCAGTAGATGAGAAAGCAAGAACATTTGTGGGGTTGGGTTTGGTTTGTTTTTTTTTTCCCCCTGCTAGTTCTCTAGAGGGTTGTGAACGTATTTTCTGAGTAAACAGATAATGAAACTCGGGAATATATTTTTAAAAAAAGCAGGAAGGCAAGGTCTGAATGCAAGTGCTCATTTATAATTCTGTCTTCTGTTCAAATTAGGCCAGACAAATCTTGGCTGTTCCTGCTGAAACGGCAAGCCCTCCAGCTGAGGTGTGCTGCTGAAATAAGAGAGACACATGTACCATTGAAGTCCTCCTTGTTAGCAGTCTGCTCCCTGAAGACAGGGTGCTCTGCCCTTTGCATCCATCTCTGGGCATCTTATTTAAAGATAAAATAAGTCCTCTGCTTTAGGACTGGGCTTAGTGGAAACTGTGGAAATAGTATTAGATGCATGGATAGAGAAGGGGGTGCAATTCATATCATACCCATTTAATAATCAGAGGTAGAGTCCCGTTTCTTCAGTACCCTTCACAAGAACCTGTTTTATTTGGAAGATTATGTTAAGTCTGTGCAGTTTGGCATAATAGAGCTGGGATAGTTTGAAAGAAGTTTTCCATTGTAACCAATACGATGACAAAGTAGATATTAAAGGTATATACACCTATTTACCTGCTAGTGGAGTTAACTCTTTGGGAAAAAAAAAATTCAAATATCAACTGAAAGAGGTTATCAGGCTCCTGGAAGTAGCTGAGCTACCGAACTACACCCTGGTACCTGGACAGGTGATAGCAGGCTGTGGGGCGAATAAAAAGCATATGTAGGTGTGTTTGCTGCTTTGCTGATAGTGACTTCTTCACAGGTAAGCAATCCAGTGTGTTTACTTTCAGTTCAAGTTCGTTTGTTTACATTGAGTACCATTGCTGCTAACTTCCAATGAGGTGACACAAAGCAACAGGTTACAAAAAATGCCATCGACATCCATTCTGACAGCATCCATGTCACAATACACAATGATGTACTGGAATTATACACAGACCAAAAAAAAAAAAAAAAATATATATAGCTAATTATTCTGACTAGAACTGAAACTGACAGCAAAAAAGAAAGGAGCCCCCCGCCCTGACCCCGAAGCCCCTGCAGGAATCCATACCGGTGCTTTGGCAGCCTCACAGCAATAAAGTGATAACCAGCCCTTCACATGCCAAAACCTTGGTTTGTAACATCATGAATTCCTGGCTTGGAGAAATAGTTACATCTGTTAAAGCACTTTTTTTTTTTTCCCCCCTCTCTTTCCACCCCTCCCCAACCTGAATCAGCTTCACGTTTTTACACAGGGTTAATACTTATTAAAAATAATAAACAAATGAGGGGTATAGGCACCATAGACTGCTCGAACAGTTAAACGCTGTAGTAATGGAGTCTTAAGATATCCCAGCTTGAAACTCAGCTGCACTTCGGTTCGATTCATCTTAAACAAGAGCCTCATCAGTGGCGTTAGTGAAAAGGTTGGCGAAAAGTGCGATCCTTCTGCTTAATTAGTAGTAGCACAGTCAAGAACCGAAACCACCCCGTCTCTCCGTGTCGGCTGCCTGTTTCGGCTGCAGGCTTCATGGTTTGGATTTCTGCTTGTCAGTCTGTTCCTTGGGTCTTGTGCTCCCCCCCCCCGACCCCACGTACATCAGTGCTGTAGGAAACAGTCAAATCCACGTACCCAGCAACCCCAACCCCCCCCACACACCCCTTTTTCTGTTCACGATCTCCAGATTTCTTCATGTATGTTCATGCCTCGCTATTCACTAATGAGGTATTATTAGATACTAACAATGCCTGCTCTGCTATGGACATCAGCACAGACCAGTGACACATGAAGAAAGCTCTTCAGTCAACCATTAAAAAAATATTGCACTTACTTTAACCTTAAGCCCAACCTGCACAAGAAAAACAAAACAAAACAAAACAAAAAACCTTAAAAAATATTAACCAAAAGTACCAAACAAAAACCCAAGACTCTGGAGCAATCTATGTTATGCACATATTACAGCGTCTTTTCCTTCACGTTGTTTAGTTGAATTTGGTCCAGTATTTTAAAAAAAATGTCCAGAAATTAAAACAGTTCAAAAGACACCGCAGGCTCGTTAAGGCTTTGTCTCCCCAGTGCTTCAGAAAGTTAAAAGTTTCTTTCTCTCGTTGTCCGTGTACCGCGAAGCAGCGGTCTCTTGCGGCACAACAACTGGCCGTTCAAACCGTCGTACGGGAAAAAAAACATCGGAAGCAAGGGAAGATGGGTGTGCTTCATGGTCTCACCTGGAAAAGAACACCACAGAACCTTTTAGAAATAAAAAAAAGGAAATAGTTAACAGTTCCTGCTTCACCCAAAAGCAAACATTATGGACGTGGCTGGTTTATTGCCACCACCTAATGCACCATGGTGCCGCGTGTCCTGGCGAGTTGTCCCCGCGGTGTAAGGAAACACGCTTGCTGCCGTGCTCTTCCTAGCCAGAGGGCTGGCAAAGCCCTTGGTGAGTCCGTGCAGCCAGGGCCGGGGCCAGGCTGGTCCCCTGCAACAGGTCACGGGCTCCCACGGGGGCTCAGCAGCAAGGCGAGACGGTGGGTTCGCTTACACCAACAGTAGTACCAGTTAGTGCTAGTCTGGTACCAGTCTGGTACCAACCAGAAGCTGTTCCCTGGCTCTAGTCTTATGAAAAAAATTGGCCAGGGTTTCGTCCCGGAGCTGTTTGGTGACCATCTCGCCCCCCAGCAGGCTCTGCTGCCACAACAGCAGTGCTGGCGGAGCACCCCCAAACCTCTGCTGGCCTCCAGGGCCCGGTGGCTGGGAAGTGACTTGAGAATGACAGAAGATACAAAGTCCTCCCCTCTTTTTGACTTTGTGAAGCGTGCTAGGACAAGTGGAAGGGAATGGTTAGACGGCTCACTCAGGATTTCCTGATTCTCTTTTTCTCGGAAAGATGAGCGAGCCAACACACCCGTGGACAGTACAGTGGATTATTTACTGCGAGAGGCTAGAGGGATTTTTCCTCTCACTCTCCACGTGACCATCAGCTCAGAGGGGAATGAGGCCCCAGACCTCATTCTGGGGCCTGGGCAGAAAGCTCCAGACCCCCAGCCAAGCTCCTGGAGCAAACCCCAGTGATGCTGGTTGCTGCTGGGCAGCCGGGATGTGAGGTGGTGGGCACGGCATGCGGCCAGGCTGGCCTGACTTACCACCTCTGCCTCTGCACTAGGACTTGCTGACGTTCTCGTATATGACATCGCTGATGCAGAACTGCTGCTTCTTCTTTTGCCACATCAGTTGCACACACTGGTGAATAAAAATGTATTGTTCCTGGAAGAAAAGACCAAATGAGTGGGCATTTTGGCACCTCAGAAAACATGACGAAAACCCAAACAGTGAAACAGTTGGATGGTTCACAGTAACAGCCTGCACAGCCTCTCCATCTTGCCCTCCTCAGCCCCTCGCAATGTACAGTGAGGTGTCTCCTCTGGAAATAACAGCCCACAATTGTTACAAATAGCAGCTGAGGAAGCACAAAATCCACCTGAGCGGCCCTGGCACCATATTCACTTAACCTGAACGATGTTGAAAGATGACAACAGAAATAGAAATAGAAATAGAATAGAATAGAATAGAATAGAATAGAATAGAATAGAATAGAATAGAAGTAGAATAGGATGGGATGGGATGGGATAGGAAGAGAAGAGAAGAGAAGAGAAGAGAAGAGAAGAGAAGAGAAGAGAAGAGAATAGAAGAGAAGAGAAGAGAAGAGAAGAGAAGAGAAGAGAAGAGAAGAGAAGAGAAGAGAAGAGAAGAGAAGAGAAGTAAATAGGATGGGATGGGATAGGAATAGAATAGAATAGTTCAGTTGGATCTAAGCTAAAGTGGGGTCTACTTGATATTGCCTGAAAATGAATTAAGGTACCTGAACGCTTTATGAGCAAAAAATTGCATCTATGCCACATCGGCACCTAAAATATTTTAAGGAACTTCACGTTCCTTAATGCTTGACTTCTTTACCAATAAAAAGCTGAAACCTGATTTTGTTCACGGAGCAGTTAGTTATTCGGGAAGTTATCACCCTCTGTGCAAATGACACTGTCAGTGTGTCAGGTCAATCACATGCACCGTTGTATTTGTGGACAGGTTTTTGTGCAACAAGACCGTGGTTATCTTTGGTTATGTACTGGCTTTTCTAAGCATTATCGTCGTACAGATTAAACACGGTAATTCCATTTGGAATAACCTTAATTGGGGACTTCTAGATTTCAAGAGAGAAGGCAAACCCTGTGAATCCTTGCACTAAGCACTAGGCACAGGGAGTAGGTGGATCTCAAGCAAAAACAGCTGTCCCAAAACCACAGTCTGGATCTCAGCCCCTGTCGCCAGCGGTCTGCTGATGCCAGGAGACAGCAATATGAGCTTGAAGCATGTTTGAGACCACAGAAACGCCCAGATTTCCTCACCCCCACCAGTTTGGAGTGACTGGTTTCAATTCAGAGTACTCTCCAACCTAACCCCCTGGGTTTGGGCATGTGCCATTTGTTTTTTTTTTTTTAACTGCTCAGTGAGATGCTGCCAAGTTTCCAGTGCACGCGGCAACATGAACCCGGGCAAGCTGTGGGCAGGTGTGGGTTTTGCAAGGAAAGCCTTTTCCATGGCCTCTGTGCCCGAGCGTCGGTGTCACCGCCAAAGCCCAGCCCTCAGCATCAGCCCCAGGCAGGCAGGGAGTTTGTGCATTCAAAATAAATAAATAAATAAAACCCACATCACCTCCGAGGGGTAACGTAGTCACAGCTGAAATAAAACACCAGGATTTGTTTCCCTGGTGTTTACATCGGGTCTGCCTTTGGGTTAATACAGTGAATTGCGATGAAAAGTGGCAGTTTGATAGGAATGAGCCAGAATGGTCTGAGAATAATGACCTTTTTCTCATTTCTAGACGCTAGTTGTTGTCACTGCAGGTTTCCCTCCTGCTCTCCTCTCCCTGCCAAGTCTTCCTTGCTTTGCTCTGGGTTCAGCGATCCTTGGCGACACGTTATCTGCCAGACCCAGCCTGCAAAGAGTGATGGTGGCACTTCCAACTGTATGGAGGTCACCAGCTTATACTGCGTCCAACCAGGGAGGAGTACAACAGGCGTGAAATCTTTCTGTCACTAGTAGAGGACCTGGGATGCATAAAAACTGCTGCTTTGAAAAAAGAGTTTGTGATTTATTTTTTTTCCTTCATGTATTCTGTCAATATGACTAGTCTCCTGACATTTGCCTTAAGAACAGAAAAAGAAATACTCAGATATTTGGGCAGGGAGAGGGGCAAGGAGGGTGTCTGGCACCACTCACAGTCCTCGTGTTTGTTTTTCTCGTTATTTGTATTACTGTTGTGTAACCGAGTTCCTGCGCTCGGCCAGATGTCAGATGCCCTCTTGAACAAGCATGACCAATACTGGTATCATCTCATGAGCCACTCATCCCCTCAGCGAGCTCAATTCTTTTCAAAATGGTTTGAAGATTTCATATGTTAATCTCTTCTAACACATTTTTTGCATATTAATTTCACAGAAGGTAAGAAGAACTCATCCCCTCTGGAAGATATCAGTGAGATTGTAGATATATTATCAGACCCACCTACGCAGCAGATTAATAACGTGACAATATTACAACGAAGATGAAAATTTAATTGTATCTATTCGTAGCTATTTCGTCAAATGTTCGGGGGGAACAACAGTTGTTGGATATGAACACGCTAGATCCAACGATCTATTTATACATAAAGATATTAATATACTTAATAATATTAATCTAATCTTAGCAGATCTGACCTTACCTCTGTCTGCACCATGGACATTCTGTAGGACCGCATGTCAGACACCAGGCCCAATATGTCTACGAACTCGTGATCGCGGATGTGCTGCAGGAGCCGATCCAGGGCTATGAAGGTTCCTGTTCGTCCCACTCCAGCACTGCAACACACACAGAGGTGCAGCTCAGCTCAGGCTTTTCCAACAGGGACATAGAAGAAAATCAGTAGCACAGCTAAAAGCAGGCGTCCTGCAGCTGCAGTCATGGGATGTAGCTAATCTGAGGCGCGACGGGCTGGTTAATCTGTAGGATTTAATGCAGTGCAACCCTTGACATGTTGTTTAGGTAGAATGCATGGAGGGGATGGCTCTGCAGTTTTTTCACTTTCTGATGCTCCTCTTCATGCACTCACAAGCAGAATGCGGATGCACACCCTCACCCACCTTCGCTGTCTGCTCTTCCCACTGTCACCGCTCCCCTCAAAGGTCTCATGAGCCATCTCCAAGCACAGGAGCTGTACTGTGACTGCAGGGACCTGCTCGGCAGCGATGGCTGCTCGGAGGCAGCTGGGCTTGAACCCGCATGATGCACCCCTGCAACTCCCCACGCTGCACAGCTCTCGGCTTCGCGGAGGCACTGCGCTACCGCAGCTCCTCCTTGAAGGACAAACCACCCAGAAGAGTCTGCGCTCCAGGACTTCTGCCTTGGGAGCACGAGACAGAAATAGTTGGCACCCACTCGGCTGACAAATCTTCATCCCCCCCAAAGGGAAGCTCAGTGACTCGAAAAAAGACACATTGCTTTCATTTAGAGATTCTAATGCGCATACGAGTCTTTGCATTGTGATTTCACACGTAACGTTTAAGCCTGATTTCATTTTGTGTGTGGCTTTAGAGGTTTTATAGAATTTCATATAGAGTCCCAACACCACACCTACTACTAAGGACAGAAGCGTGTGTCTTAGCAAAAGTTCTTTCTGCTGTCTTGTGCTATTCTGCAGAAAAGCCTTGAAAGTATTTGCAGTGAAGTTGAACAGTTCATCTCAACACAGTTCAACATAACTCTCACAAAATAGTTGGGTTTTTTTTTTTTTTGCTTGTGTTTAGCAAAAACGTCAATATCTTGGATGAGATGAACACAGTGGAACTTTTGATCTACGTATTTGTCAGATTCAATAATTGGTAAATGAATAAATAACAAATGGAGCAGTTGTAATGATGTCAGTTCCATGCCTTCTTTAACAGTTGAGAATAACTGCTGTAGGAGTTGATCTACGCATTCTTTCCACTGATTTCATAGCATTGCTGCTTTTAAACTATGTAGTCTAAGATGTACAGTATACTCTAAAAATACTATCTGAAAATATCTCTCTCTGCTGCTAGAAGCATCCTAATTAAAAAGAAAATACTACAGTTGTTACCCAGCCCTCTGATGCTTGCTTCTATTCCTTCCCAGAACAATTAAGTGGTATATATGGAGTTTGATTTCACAATACTACATAAAAATCTCTTCCCTGGCTTACTAGCACCTTTCTTGACATTAGGACTCCCAGAAGAATATCCTCTATGATTTTGTCCATTAAGTTACAGGGGAGAGCTGCATGATATGTTGCTCTTACAAATGCTGTTGTTGTTTTGCATTCCAGTAGAACACTAAGTGCCATATCTGGAAATTAGAAATGATATTGCTGTAAAAGACTGTTTTCTGGGAAGGAGCTCTCGAAAGTGTGCAAAGTGGTGGCAAGAGACTGTCAGTGCTGGCCATCACGTCAGCACCAGGAAAGACAGCGCCGGAGGGTGCCGACACATCGCGCAGCTGCCTCTGGGGTGGGTGATGTAGGCTTGGCGGAGGTTAATCTTGACTTGACTTCCATTAGGAGTATGTCACCACGACGTACACGTGTTCGTCCACTGCAAACCATCCATTTATGTATTTCTGAGAAATCTGTTGTGAGTAGCTCTCACATGGGGAGCCACAAGGAGGTTCGAAGTCAGCTGGGAGAATCACATTGGGAACCCATCTGATGTGATACCATCACTAACATGGCAGGTGCCCCCACAGAGGCCAACTAAGTGAGCATTTTAATAAAAGGCCAGATGATGCACAAGAGATAAATCTGACAGCATACAAAACGACCTTCCTCGAAAAAAAAAAATAATTCCATATAACTGTTAGCATGGGATACTGGTATTACTGCTAGCACAAGATAGAGCCCTTTGTGTCACCTCCTGAGGGTACCGAAAGCTGAATGACCAGAGGAGGAGAATCTACCCAGAGACACACATCTCAGGGCAACAGCACGCTGAGCAGGCTGCTGGCTGGACCCCACCAAGGTGTGGAAACAAGGGAGCAGGGCAGGCTCTGTGCCGGTGTAAATCAGGATGGTCTGCTGCACCTCCTGAAGCCGTTCGTTGATAACATCCAAAGAGATGACTCTCCTCTGGAAAGAAATGCCTTCCTGTCCTGTCTATGGCCACGGGCTGAAATCCCAGCCCCCAGTAATCAAAGCAGGGCGCTAACCCTTTAGCCTTAAACCCAGAGAGAACCATCTTCAGCTACCAGGTAAGCAGAACCGCAAAAATCTCTCCTTCCAGCTGTTTCCCAACCTATTTCATAAGTTACATCCTTTAGTTCTCCATTTCCCTGAAGCATTTACCTGCAGTGTATGACCACGGGGCCTTTACTCTTTGCTGATTTCTGCCTGACCATCTGTACAAACTGGAGGATGCTTTCGGCAGCGTTGGCAGTGGGGACCCCGTGGTCTGGCCAGGCAGTGTAGTTAAAGTGCATCACGTCTTGCACCTCGTCAGCCTAACGGGAGAAGCAGAAGAGCAGCATGTTCACAGGAGATTTAACAGTGCAGGCACGCTCAGTCAGGCTGAGGGTTGGTTTTTTTTATCGTTCTGTGGTGGGTTTTTTCTCCCAAATACAGCCTAAGAAAGTAAAGTCAGTCAAAAAAAAGTGGCAAAGAATTTACATGATATTTGATTAAAACGGGGAGGCCATCATTATCAAAAGGGCATGGACTCTTGTTTCTGGGTTTGGGATTTGGTTTTTTTTTGCTTTTTTTTCCCTACACGGTGGTTCTATTTTATTTTACTTTTAAATCAAGAACGGCTGCATTCTTCGAGTTTAGGCTTTCTTCCTCTTTCTATTCCATTCCCTCCCTTTTTCTCGTTTTGCCACAGATAAAGCACAACACTGTTGGCAAACAACCAAGACTGAACGCTTGAGAGTTTTTCTTTTCAAGTTTCAAAGAAGAAAAAATACCAAAAGGGAAGAGAAAATTATTACAGGGTCCAAAGCAATATTTAGAAAAATACTCACTATTATAAAAAACATTTATAGTGCTAAAAATCTAGTGGCTTTAGGAGAAATAAGATCCTCAACACAACACATTTTGTCTTTGAGACTTCAAGGAACCCAAAACACGAGGAGGATATTAAAAAATGAAATCAGTACAAAAGACCCTGAAGGAGCTGCCCTGGATTTGGCAAAGGACAGTCTACCTGAACTACCTTCACTCCACACAGGCAAAAGGCGAAATCACAAAACTTAAATTTTGTCTCCCCTAAAATTGTTGTCTCTGTGAGTTTCTCAGCAAAGTGCAAGATGGAAACAAAAGTAGTACCAGAGCTCTGGACATTTCTGTGGTGCCAATAAATAATGACAACAAACGTGTAGACTTCTTTTCTTCATCTCAGGCATATCTTCTTGCTATAAGCTATTCAAAACTTGCAAATACCAATGTAGAAATTGAAACTATTTTTTCCAAAGGGCAATTCTGCAATATTTATGTATTCCTATAGAGTGCTGAAATACACGTGAGAGCATGTGATTTCCAAATCAAAGCTGTTCAGCTTTTCCAGCACTTCTTTCCAGCTTTGTTCCCTGCACCAAATTGTTGCCAGCACCAGCTCGTGAAGGAGAGGTTAGAGATATGGAGGGGACATGAAAAAAGCTGTGCCCTGGCACGTTGACATCATAGAATCATAGAATGGTTAGGGTTGGAAGGGACCTTAAAGATCATCTAGTTCCAACCCCCCTGCCATGGGCAAGAAAACCCTCCACTACACCAGGTTGCCCAAAGCCTCGTCCAACCTGGCCTTGAACACTGCCAGGGATGGGGCAACAGCCCAGGGACATCAGCCCAGGACCTTAGTCCTGCTCAGCCGTGCCTCACTGCATCACAAAGCGTGCGCGGGGTGCGAGCTCGGAGTGCCAACACATAACACACTGTTGGCAGGCTGTTGGCATCCGTTGACAAAAACGACTCCCACTCTTTCGGCAGGGCCATGCAAAACGTTCCACTTACATAGCTAATTCGGAAATTCCTAAAAACCCAGTCCGTGTGCTCCTCCTCCAACAGCATCTCCACTGTGATGTCCCCGTATGCAACGGGATCTTCTGTAAAAGGCCAGTAATGGTCACATTTCACCTGAAAGGGAAATAAATACATACATGTTGTATTTATATAAATATATATATATATGCATACATAAAAAAGCACAAACAAAAGCATACTGAACCTCAGTTTTAGAAAAGTCTACAGCACTGTCTACTTGGTGCTGCAAAAAGAGGTAATATATCCTGCAATGACTTTCAGCCTGATCATTCCTGCTGGTGTAACTTATGGAACATAAGCTCTACATGGGTTTTCTGAAGGGTAGCACGAGTATAGCGAAGAATGGAAATGCACAGTGTCTTTGTAGATTGTTACTTTTCCTACTAGAATAGGTCTAAAAGGAACAAAACATGGGAACAAGAAAAAAAAAATACAGAAGATAAATTATATTCCAAATATTTCTATTATGATGTCAAGGGAAATGTAAAGCATAATACTTGTATTTTATTATTATTTAAACTTAAAAACACAGAATCACAGAATGGTTGAGGTTGGAAGGGACCTCTGGAGGTCATTTTGTCCAACCTCCCTGCTCAAGCAGGGCCACCTAGAGCAGCCTGCGCAGGATCATGTCCAGACAGATGCCCTTTGAATATCTCCAAGGATGGAGACTCCACAACCTCTGGTCAACCCGTGCCAGTGCTCAGTCACCCTCACAGTAGAAAAGTCTTTCCTGATGTTCAGATGGAATTTAATGTGTTTTAATTTGTGCCCATTGCCTCTTATCACCACTGAGGGGTCTCTTGTCTCCGTTCCCTCCCATGAGGTATTTATACACAGTGACAAGATCCCCCTGAGCCTTCTCTTTCCCAGACTGAAGAATCACAGCTCCCTTAGCCTCTCCTCACGTGGAAGACGCTCCAGTCCCTTAACCATCCTGAAATACCTGCTGTACGTGAATGAAGTGCCATTCCAGTTCTGGTTATGATGCTGCCTCATGATCAGAAAACATGCAAAGAAATGCATCCACCAGAAAACACGTATGTTTTCAGAGTAGTTTCTTTTACAGTACGTGTGAGATTTTGTTACATACCCTTCTTTTCTCATTACACTGAGTGAGCATAACAATAATTTGAGATTTTTGCTGGAGAACCATCTTCCAAAAATCGTTCCTCGTTTCTGGCAGTGGTCCTTGGGTTGCAATGTATTCCTGGGGTGAATTATAACCCTAAGAAACAAAGAGACAGGTGCTGTTTACCAACATGATTAATGCTTCAGAAGATATGTTTTTTTCTCTGGCGTATGTATTTTTCAGCTTGCTAAAGTTCATTTTGTACTTTTTAAAGTGATTTCTAATATGAAGAAACTACTCCATGATTTTTTGTATTTATTCTGAGATTACAACTTTTGCCGTTTTTTGATGAGCCCAAAGTATAAGCAATCTATAATGAAAGACAAGATGAATCTGTTATTGTACAAATCCTTTGCCCTAAGAACAGGAAAGGCAACACTAAAAAAAACAAGTAATGGGAATCCTAAATCAAAGTTCCAACTTCTTCCTGATTTCATAATCTGGGGGTTTGTTTAGTTACAGACATAAAAACAATCATAGACGCTTCGCCTGCTCATCCCAAGCAGTGCCTGTGGTGAGTTTCAGTCACTGATATAAATGGAAGGCAGCAATGGGCAGGATTATGTCCACGTGTTTATGTCACAAGGACTTAAATTAGTAAAATATTAATTAGAATTCTACTTAAAATAATAGAGAACATCCTGAGTTAACACCCTTAAGGGATTATCATTGCTATGTTTTATTGAAGCTCAGATGCTTAACATACATGTATTCCTTCTCCTATTTCTATTGACATGCTTTTAGTTGGAAAGACTCCTTCCCCTCTCCAAAACCAAAAGGCTGTTACAATGACTATAAGACCCACAGAATGGCCATTCTGGCATCCGCTATAACCACATTTGCTGAGATTGTATCATTAAAACCACATTTGGAAAGTGATTTTTATATTCCTAATAAGAGCGAAAGATCCATCCAACACCCAGCATGATCCCATGGAAACTGAGCAATTTCTGTTCCCCCACAGTATGTGGATTGTAAAAATATTTGTGATTTGGGAGCACTTTCCATAAATGGCTTCCTGCAGACATGTCTAGAAGTCAGCTCAGCCTGAGTTTTCTCACTACATGGAATTTGCTGTTCGTTTGCCCGCATGGACTATCTCTGACCTAAGTGTCAAATCTCCATGACCACAGAGACACGGATAACCACTAGTATCTGTGTTTGGAGGCAGGTCCTCTGTGGAGAAGCAATCACCAGGAAAAGCCAAGCACTAAGATCACGTGCCTGTCCCAGTTTCTACAGTCAGCATTATGCTAAAAGAGATGCAAACTATTAAAAGCAGAACTGAGCAATCCAAATAGGACTGCTCCATGAAATCCTATTATTCATAATGCCATTCATAGAAGTTCCCTGATGGTGCTTTGGAATGCTGGAACGTTTTTCTTTCTTGATTGACTGTGAGCTCAGGCACTGGCAGCTTGAGTGTTTAGGTTCATGCTCTGGACACGTAGGAGCTAAGCGCGGGCGACGCGCTCAGCAGTACCCGCGTGGGCCATGCCACAGTGACGGAGAAGTAGTTTCACCAACTCATCTGAGGTCTCCTCCCTTTTCCACAATGCTGACTCAGCGCTCTCCAGCACAGCCAGGGCCAGCTCCGTCTTCTTTTCCCCGTGAAGGTGCAGCAATGCTCATCTGCCCACGGTCGCTGAGCGCAAGGTCTTTCTCCAAACGGATGCCGTGGTGTCCTGCCACCTCTCCGTGCAGCGTGACCCAGCGAACGGTGCTCTCCCTGAGCACAGCTTAGGCTGAGCCACTCCGAGGGGGATGATGGAGGGAAAACCCTTGCGGCAGCGGCAACAAAAAGCCCGAGTGACTACACAAGCTCTGGCGAGAGTGGGAAGAGCTGATGAGGTTTTAGCCCACCCTCAGCATCAAATTGTATTGCTCTGTGTATACTTGAATTATCCTAAAACTCTGCGTGCTGGTCCCTGGGAAAAGGCTGCTCTCTGGGAACACCAGAGATGGGGCGGAAAGCAGAAGCTTCTTCCACGCACCATCCAGGCTCTGTGCCTTTTGTCACTTGCGGAGTGTCTGGCTTACTCCTTCTTCCATGTGCTGTAGAAACCTGGAAAAAATTCGTTAGAGGTTTCTTACGTTTTCCCTAGCTGTCTTAAAATGCCACTGCCCCACTTCATGTTTCCTCCTCATTTCTCTACCAGTCTGATCTAGGTTTCACAAAGATTAACACATGGCTCACCCAGTACGTGCCAAAATCTCCCCCTGTTCCTTTTTTCCTCTTTTCTCTTTTTTTTTTCTTTTGGATGGCTGGTGAAAAGCACAGTTCCCTGCAGGAAAAATACTGGAAACTGAAGTTTGGAGATGCTGAGAACCTGATTGAGCTTCCAGGACATATTGTGCTATTTGCAGGTGACACGCTCTAACTGCTGTGCAGAGGACTGTTCTTTACACTTTACTCTGTACTCACAGGAATGTAGTTGGCATTAATGTAGTCAGATCCCTCTTCTTCATTCATGGAAACTAACCGGACACGACTAAAATCATCTGTAAAAGGAAAGAAAAAATAATTTGGCTCTCAAACACAGCACTCATTTCCAACTGGGTGAAATTGGAATTAACCCTATAAAAACTGAAAAAAATAAATCTATCAAGAAACTAAAGAATGCTTATATTTATCGACAGAGAACAATGTTTGCTTCAGTAAACACTACATGGTTGCACCATCATTACTGTTCTGCAAAATACACCCTCCAAAGGCCGTCCCTTTGGGCTCCCTTACGTTTCATTAAAATTGTACCAAAAATACAGTAACACTACTCAGTAGTAGAAACAACCTTGTGTTTCTCACCTCCAAACTCCTGTCTTGATAAACATCCCCAGAAAGCTGCGTCTCTTCAAAGCTAACAAAAACCATCTATTGCCTGGTTCCCTCTAAGGACAGATTTCAGAACAAGCTTTTATCAGACAGAAAATCTGTCCTGATTCTCCAATTCTCTTACTAAAACTCTTCTTTCCCTCTGGAGGGACTTCAGCGGGAGTCTGTATGTGTTGTACTTACACGGCAGGATATTCGTGTAGCGATTTTTACAGCGATTCATGGGAAGATCAGCAGCAAAGTGGGGTATGTCAAGCCCAATCAGTTTTAGCTCCTGGGGCAACAGAAAGAAAAACGTCAAGTTCAAACTCACAAACGCTCAAAAATTAATTCTTTGTGAAGTGATTACTTGTGGCAGGTACCAGACTGGAAACGCTCGCAAATCACTTTATAAACTGACAGCAGGATCACACCGACTTTCCCTGTCTGATGCCTCTGAGGTTGGCTCCAAGCAGCTGGAGAGCAATGATGTGGTCTCTCCTGCTGATGCTGTCAACGAGCTGCTGCCATCCAAGGTTGCAGCTGTGGACTAGTTCCTCTCCAGCCGCACTTAACTAGCCAAAAATGTGCCAAAACAGGGGCTGATAAGTTATTCTGTGGTGGTCATCCACCCCACTTAAAGGGCTTTCTTCAAAGCTTCAAGTGGCTTTTCATCTCGATACTGGGGAATGGTTGGAAGATCTTTCTAGTAGTGAAACTACTAGATGTAACTACTGAAGGGAGTATAACATATTTGGGTGGATGAACTACTTAGGGATATGGTTTAATGGGGGATTAGGGACGGTTGGACTGGATGATCTCTAAGGTCTTTTCCAACCTAGAAATCTATGAAATCTATGAAATGAAATATCATGCATCAGAGGACTTTTCAGTGGCAGAAAGGGAACACCAGCCACCCAGAATGGTGGTAACACCCTGACAGTCCTCCCCATCCCCATTCCATGTTTAAATCATTGGGAGCTAGCTCTCAGATCGCAGCTTTTTAGTTTTATACTACTAAAGTAACTTTAAATTCTGGGTAATTCAGAGAATGTACCTGAACTGGTCTTAGAGAGACTTCCTTGCTCTTAAAGAGATTTCTGATATTACCTTCTCTTTCCAGCGCTGCCCCTCAAATTAAGGGCATTAAATCCTAAACTTAAAGGAAGTGTGTCAGTCTGACAACTGTCTTGGATTGAATGTGACGAGCCACTCAAGTCAGCCTACTGAATGACCTCTTTAAGGACACCAAGGCTCGCTTTTTAATTATGCAGAACTTGAAGTAAAGCTGACCCACCCAGCAACAGCACATTAAACAACCCAAAGCACAGGAGGGACGCGCCACCTAAACCCAACATCTGGAAAAAGCTGATCTAGGCACGGCAGCTAGGAGAGGGCAGAGTCCCCCCAGATTTACCTCAAATTGCAGAGAAAATTTATAATCTGAATCTTTGGCCATATCCTTGATGTAGCCATCAAAATCGTCCAACTGGACAGGGCTTTAAAAGAAAAACACACAGAAATTAAATTTAAAAAAACCACAACAAACTTTTTTACTACATTTTAGTTCTACTTTCCCCCAGAATACTACCAAGCCATGAATATGTATTTTCAACTGTTAATGCTAGAAAGCAATAACAAAGAGGTAAAAACATCTTGTGGTTCCCTGCCACCAAATGGTGGGCATGTTGCTTGCTACCTGCATCCTACTGCAACGGCATGGGAAAGAGGCTGAGCGAGGGGTGCTGGTCCCTCTGGATGAGCTGAATGCTGCAGCTGCTGGTCCTGATGACAGTAAGCACCCTGGTTTGAGGGGTTCTGGAGCTGTCCTACCTGAGGGAAACCACGGGGCTGAGGAAAGGGCAACGGTCCATGCACCCTTCCTATGACTCCCTGACCCCTGAACTGCTTCTGCAGGTGGGTATGTCCCCATAGAACAGGTGGCAGTGCAATAAGCGGTGATCCAGCATCCCATGGCAGACCCATTCCCCATACCACCCCACTAACTTGGCTTCTGGCACTGGGGCAGCTGCTGCTTAATTTAAATTGCCTCTTGTGCCATGTAAAATGCTGGTTTCAGATACATTCATACCTGGCAGAGACACTTTAAAAATTCATCTGAGCTTTGCTCATGCAGGAAAATGGATTTCATGTTCAGGTTTTGATTTTTTTAGAAAGTCCACAAAAAAAATCCCTTAAAATAGCATTTTGGATGCCACTGCCGTGACTGCTTCCTCTGCTGGTTTTAAGAACTACACACATTTGTCACTAGAGGCGAAATTCTCCTCCCAGAGAGAGAGTGGCTAAAAGGTGTGACATACAACCACACAAAACCGTGCAGAGCTCTAGGAGGTATAAATTAGCCTTGATTTGGTGACTCCCACCATTCTACACATTTTTTCACCGGGTGAGGGTCTATCCATTGTTAGAGGCACAGCCTCTGAACATAGCGGAGAAATAAGGAGGCCAACGCTCTGAATAACAAAACACAGGTAAACAGCTTCCCTCCCCTAATTATCGTGCTCTAATTTACAAGCTACTGGAGCATGTACACAGTAATCTTTTCATTTACTTTGAGGCAATATGCCCAAAGGAACCTGTCTTATCACCACTTAATTACTCCTGTTTACCCGGTAGCATTAATGATCTAATGTTCTAGCAACAACCGTAATGAGAGCCTCGTGTCAAGAGGGAAATAACACTAGAAACAAATGCATCCCACTTTTTCACCATTTCTCATTTTTAACTAAGGATAAGCTCTGTCGGAATCACTAAGTTGGATAATTGATCTTTTCCCCAACGACTAATTTTCTACCAGTAAGGAGCTGTTTTACCACAATCTATCTGTTGAGAAGAATTGCTTTTGTCCAATTATTGTTTGTTTTTTTTTGCCTTCAGACATCTCTCTCAGGATGTGTTTAGAAGTTTTCTAAATCTGCAACTGCAGTATCACTATACTAGGTACTCCGTAATGCACATTTAGTCTAAAGTGATTTTTTAAAATTTTGTTTTATGTATCAAAGGAGTTACATACTTGGTCAGCTTTCTCTTCTTTAATCCATTTTTACCCCTGTAAAAAAAAAAAAAAAAAAAAAAAGGAGGGAGGGTGTTAGTCAATAAACTATGGTATGCTCTTTATTCCAAGTTAGTACTGATTTAAGAACATATGTTTTCTGGTCACCATAATACTCAGGATGACATTGGTGATATTGTGGATGTTTTTAAGCAGATAGCAAAGTTTCCACTTATGCCAACGGGCATTTTATTTTCTGTGGCTCTAAGAACCATCTGCTTGTGAAAGGGAAAACCTGTGCCCAATACAGGCAATGGGTCCTCTACAAATCCAGCACCCAGACTGCTCCGCTCCAGCTCCAGCGGGCTGGGAACCTGGATGCCAACACTAGAGAGCATCCAGGAACAAGAAGCATCTGTTGGGCAAAGAGGAGAAGACCACCACTTGAAAATTCGAGGAAGGGTGAAGGAAAAAGGAAAAAGAGCCTGAACACTGTTTCTCACCCCTTTCACAACCTGCTCATGATGATCAATGAAGACCGTGGCAAATATCTTACTGACTTCAGCAGGACTCAAGTTCAAACCTTGGATACTTTTAATTGATTTTTGACAG
Source organism: Tauraco erythrolophus (assembly GCF_009769465.1). Classification (NCBI taxonomy): domain Eukaryota; kingdom Metazoa; phylum Chordata; class Aves; order Musophagiformes; family Musophagidae; genus Tauraco; species Tauraco erythrolophus. The sequence continues at coordinate 84,125,902 of NC_141468.1, forward strand.
CTCGAGATAATTATGCCAGTCATGTAATACGCTGTCTTCACATGATTTATAAGTGATAATAATTCACTAGTGACAGTTGTGAGCAAACTTATGAGTGTGTTGAGTAGCAGAACTCATACATAAGGTATGGATTTAAGAACTGTACTACACCAACTACCACCATGTGTTTTTTTGTTCATTTTGTTGCTACCACAAGAAGGTTAAGTGCTCAATCATATTAAATGCACAAAGTGAGCACCCTGGAATAATTTTTCTACAGGTCTGAAAACACTGATCCTCTCTGTTAAACCAGCCACAGAGCACAAATAGAGTCTTGGTTACTCAGAAGGGATTTTAGTAGTGTCATTTTTTTTTTTTCCTGGTCATTAAACAATATGTATTCATTCATCACATTATGACGATGCTACTTTTAATTTCATGATGATATTAAAATGATTTCTGGATAATTCAGGTCACGGTTTCAATTAGTAAATTAAATTTTAAATTTCAAAACAATGAAAATATACAGAAAGAAATATTAAAAAGTGGAGTATTTTTATTTTTCCACCCTGCTAAGTTTAGAAGTGAAATTTTAAAAAAGTTATTCATTTCCAAAATTAAGTTTTATAAAATGTTCAGTTTTTGAAGCAGCCACAACCTGTAGCAATTTTGTTATTTTGTCAAGGTACATTTCCATTTAGATATGGAATTTTGCCTGCAGAGTTAACAAGACCTACAGCAATATCAGCTTTGCACTAATGTGGAGATTTACTCTGCAAAGCTTTACTTTGCAGATACTATAAAACTCTTCAGCCTATCATGTTATCTACACAGATACTGTCTGTATAGCATCTGTACATTCATGAGTACTATACACATAGCCTAGTGCTATTTGTTCTACATCTTCGAAGATTTATTTCAATGATATCTTAAAATTAATTTTGCTAAATTATTCAACACATTTCTATCCCCTGTGATGGTGGTAAACCTTTTAATGTCGGGCCCATTGGAATTAATTTCCAAAGGAAAAAAAAAAAATCTAAATGCTGTTTATGATGGGAATGCTTCTAAGAATGCTTCTCCGTGGAACATTTCAAGAGGCAATAAAACAAATGACTGACATCCATTTCTCAGCAACAATTTCTCGTGCTTTGATAGTCTCAAGAGGCCTTTGTTTCTGAGCATTGTTTCCCGAATGTTTATGAATGTTTTAAACCAACTCATGTGCAAAACAAAGACATTTGAAACATTAGCTGGTGTGTCACCTGTTTTTCCATTTACTCTACAGATTAAAATACAAAGAGAGGGATTAATCTCATCTCATTCAACTTCAGCCCCTTTAAACTCGGTCATCTAGGCTAAACTAGGTAGGTAGCTTGATTGAAGAGGAAACTTGTGAAGAAAGATACACATCTGGAAAGGTGAGTTAATGCATATTAATGCACATATTAAACAAAAAGAGGCAAAGGGGTAAAAGAAGATGACGACTTCTTGCAGCAGTGCCATTGACAGTGGCCACCTTGGGCTTCTTGACCATTAGAGAGTTAAGAGAGATCAGTGTGACCTCCACAATAATAAACTTCTTGCCTGATACTCCATCACTGCGCAGCTCCGAAAGTTAGTTGAGTTTAGGTCAGACAAGTGACAGGTCTAGACATTATTAGCCAGGTAGGGATGTGGAAGGCTTCCATCTGCTCTTCAGCTGGGTGTGTGAGTGGAGAACATGCTTTTATTTTCATGGGAGAAGAAACGGACCTTTCTTTAGTTGTATAAACCCACTCATTTCTGGGGCCACTGAAAACTTAGATGGGTTTTTTCTACAGACCCAATGTGACCCAAGGAAAACCTGTCTCAGAAATCCTTATGCTGAAGATTTTGATGACTGCCTGAGAGGACTTTGATGCCATATGGTAACACCAGGGAAAACGTTTGGTGAAAAGTAAATCTTAACTTCGTTACCATGTTTTTGTAAACCACTATATCCTGGACTCAAGACCATACAGAACTTAAGTTTCTTTTATATAAATTAAGCATTTTTAGATCATAGTCAATTATAATTATTCATTAATCTGTTTGTAAAACAGTTCTAGTTCTAAATAGACCCTGGGGCTTGGTTGGTTAGGTGTTTTCAAAAAACCAATCAGTCTTTTACTAAGTCTTTATAAATAATTTGTAGACTAAACTATTAAATATACAAACATACACAAAGAGACGTGCACACAGTGACCCAATTTCTACACTTTGGGACTACTAGTTTGTATCGATTCTCAGTGAACTGTTGTTTCCAAAAAGGAAAACTTCTACTGATGTCAAGAGATCATAACCACATCTTTAAAAACTAAGGTCTTTGACATCACACACCAAACAGGTGGGGCACGATCAAGCAATTTTAGTAATAGAAAAGCAGCAGCAGCAGAAGGCAATGCGAGGCAATGAACAGACAAATAACTGGGACAGAAGAAGCCAGGACTTATAATGAAGTGGCAAAAATTGCAAAGAGAGTGATGAGATGAATGTGATGACCACTGTAAGACTGGCTTTTTAATACCAAAACAGGTTGGAGCATAAACAGACAAACTAGATGAAGCAGGGTAGCAAATACTTTGATACCCACATCCTCTCCAATCCATGTTCTCGTACAAGAAAATTATATCTTCAAAAGCTTTGACCCATTTGAAAACAAAGGTATCACACATTTTTCATGTAATAGAAATTAACATTGTTTACACATTGCATATGGAAAAACAAGTAAATCACTTACCAAGGATTAATATAAAATGCCAAAAGATAATCAGTCCAAAGGCATGAGGGTAGCAGAGTTAGGAAAGCAAATACACTTCTACGCCTGTGAGCATTAATAAATAACATACATAAAGATGAAAAAGTGAGGAGAGTTAGTAAGACAAACAGAAATCAGGAGATCAGCAAAATCTATTTTAAAAATCAGCTAAACTCATAAAGGCTTCCTCTTACTTACTTCATAAGCACATTATTAGCATCCACAGAATTTTTACTTCTCAACCTGACACCCTATGCAAGATTTTCAGCTATCCAGCGTAAAATTCTGTATGATCAAAATAAATGTGTTTTATGGCATTGATTCAGGCCTGTTATTCTAAATCAACATAAATTGATAATTGGTAGATTTTCAGAGAGTTAAAATGTGTTTGAAAATTCATCCACAGGTTTATGGCCATTACATAGGTGGTGCTAAGTCTATTTTCTGATGTTTTGAGATATTTCAGGACAGATATAGTTTGGTTTTGCCATGTACAACTACAATAATCTCCCATGTTTGCTCCTGTGGATATCAGAACATCTGTATCGGAGACAAATTCAGATCATTCCAATATCTCTTCATACTCTCTATTGAGCCAGATTTCTGAAAACAGTCATGTAACATTCTGCAGAGTCCCATTTTTAAGTGCATTAAATTCTCTCCTAGTTTTTCAGCAAAACATTATTTGAACTTGTAGCTGTGGTTTCTATGAATAATGATTCACAGCAGTTTTCACTGTGGCTAAAGGAAATTTGAGTACAAAAGAATTCTGAACTTCTGTATTTGCAACCTGTTGACCAGCTTGTGCTATGCATTAATCCAGGAAACCCACTCAGGCCTGTTTTACCTATTGGTGGAGTGGGCTACAGGTACTTTGCAAAGGTGAAAAACTCACAAAACCTAAAAAAGAATTGCCTCAGTAGCAATATTTTTTCACAATACGCCCTCAGCCTGTTTTTCCCCCTTCAGAAAGTCTGCTGTCCTAAAAGCAATAACATCCTTCTACAACTGTTCTAGAGAGGAGTCACAAAGTGACATTCCCTTTTTCAGTACTCTTGGCTCTTATGAAGTCACCAGATACTGTGTTTTCCCTGATAAGCAACTCATGTCAAAAGCAATCATCTCTCATCTCAATTTTCCAACCAGAGGTGAAAAACTTCTGCCCATGCAGTGAAAACTCCAAGTTATGCTTTACAGAGTTTTGCTGCTGAAGAGAAAATGGGCAGCACGGTTTCTGCAGGGCACCTTCTCCAGGCGTGGGTCAGCCAGAAGAGAGAGCCCTTTCCAGTCAATCATATGCCATAGCAATTGCAGCATCAGGGCCTCAGGGCTTGTCCGTTGTCTGGCTTTCTATGGGACTGGACTGAGGATGAAATTTGGTTTTCCATAAGCAGATCTCTGGTGCCACAGAGAGGTTTTCATTAGGCTCAGAAGAGAGAAGTGATGATGTTGCCAGAATACTCCTCTTTCCTTTGGGAAACTCCAAGTGAGGTTTTTACTTCCTTTTTTTTTTGCCTACAGAGGCAGAATTATTCAAGCCTGGGTCTTCTTTCATCGTCAAATCATCATGAGAAATTACCACACTTTATCGAATCACAGGTTAACGTGCTTGCAAACCTACTTATATTGTTCACAGATGAGGAACTCTGACATCTACAACAACTGATTTCATTCAACATATGAAAAATTTGTAATTGCCCAATAAATACAACATCGTTCTCCTGGAATTATATAGTCTTTCACCTACTGCTCAGGTGCACCGAACAATTTAATTTAATTTAAAGAAAGATGCAGACATTGCTCAAATCCTGAAAACTCTGCTGAGCCGAGCTTTCCTTAGGAATCAGTGGATATGCCTATAGCTCCCTTACTAGATCCTTGGAATGACTCCAAGCAAAACAGGTTTCTTAATCCTTCTATCTGTCTTTAGGGCCACATTTTCCATTTGGCTGCCTGGATGGACAGTGAATCGAGTCTTGACATTAGACAACAGAGGCAGACAAAACAAGGTATCTCTGCTAACTCAGAAATCAGGACTGTAAGATTAGGGTACACTGCCTTCAGTCACCAAAAATGTGTGGATATATTAAGCAGGACTATTTTCCCCAATTTATCTTTTTATAACATAATTTATGTATGTATACACATATGCATATATACACATATACACACACACACACATACTAAATCAAGCAACAGAAACCTTCACTTTCACATCCAAACTTATTAATTAATTCCCCTTCCCCATAAAAAAAGCCTTTTATGGTTTTAATAACATCTGTTGCTAGCTTAATAATTTGATTCAAGCTTGGATATTTAATTAAAGTGAGTGTTTGATCTTCTGCCTTCTTTGCCATTAATATAGTCCAAGCAAGAGAAGCTGAGAGATTAGTTTGTGCTGCATGCAGCTGGCTGCTATTACAGCTAAACCAAGCAAGTGAAGCTTGTTTAATATCCAGCTAATTAGCAGCACAGAGAGGTATTGACAAGATTTGTTGGGCTTGTTAGTTCAGTTTGCATGCTTATTAGCAAAAGGCTCGTTGTGGTGCAGCGTCAATCCATTTAATTCCGTCCTTGCTGGCAGGCTGTGTCCCCTGAGATCATGGAAGCAGTTTCTAGAGCACCAACTCCTCTTTCCAACTTCCTGGCTGTCGACAAAGCTGGCCATGGGTGTAAAACCAAGGCACATATTTTCTTCTTCTTGCATACTGGAATGGGTCTGCCAGTACGCTTTTAGACATCTCTGTTCGGACTTGCCTTGAAAGCTAAGAGTTTTTTTCAGAGATTGCTAACAACAAACCAGTAAACCTTGGGTCGATCATTAGCACCCACTGGACTACCAAAATAGGAATGAAAATGACCACACTGGTGCCAGTCAGGTAGCTCTCAGAGCCCTTTTGCTTCTATAAAAACTGATCCTACAGACTTTCTTTGTTCAAACACTTCTCTTCAGCTGATGGCATCAGTGATGGTTTGGAGTCCATCGTCAGTGCCTGCAACTCTTGTAGGTGGTTATCTAGACTAACAAGAATACGGAGGTTTTTTCCAAGTCTTTTCAACAGCACTGAACATTAAGTTACAGTAAATATTTGAGTTGGCTTGTCCTTGTCCTGCCATGCAAGGAAAAATTAATTAATGGCACTGCATGAAGACAGTTGCTAATTGGTCATCTACAGGCAAGCTTACTCCTGGATGTAAATATATCTCTATGGAACTGCTAATGGATTTACAGATCAAGTTTCTGCAGTTGTGGTTTTTTAGGAAATATGTCTGTAAGGGAAAGGAAAAAAAATATCCTTCCAAAACACATCTATGCAACTTGGTTGGCATGTATATACATCATTCCCTACCAAAAATAGCAGGTGACAGAATACATAGTCTTGAGTCATCATTCAAGAATAAAATAACAGGTATAGTAGTTTTATCTTAAAGAGAGACAGTGATGACATAAAAAATAAGCACTCAAGATTAAAGATAATATTTGCCAAAAAGTAGAGATGGGGAAAAACATAATTAAAAGCTTTGCTTCAAACACTCACCAATTATAGGGGAGCTTTCCATCTCTCTCCAAAGATGCAAAATTGACAAAGGTTCCAGCCCCACACTCCCTGTTTCAGGAAGACCATTGGTGACAAAGTTACCATTTTTGGATTCACAAGGCTTGCAATGAGGTTGATTTAACAGACAACTCTCGGAGTCGCGGAGAAGAGCCAAACTCACATCAGTGACTAGGTCTTGAGATAATCTGTGACAAACGTAACTGAAAGCCCTTCGCATAGTCATCCAAACCCAGTAAATATTCAACACCACACCAGATCAGGTTTCCTAATAATGCTTAAAAAGAGCGAAACAAGTGAGAGGCTGCTAATAAAGATCTCAAATAGACCTCATCTTCTCTCCAGATTTGGGTGCTCTAGCACTAGTTGCTGGCCTCAGTACACGTGCTAAATATTTACCTTTCTATACTTAATACTCACTGTCCCAACTCTAAGGAGAAGAAGTATAACTGTCTCCGTTTGACAGGATCATGGTAATTTTGAGTTCGCAAAATAATTTTGGAAAAAAAACTGAATTTCATGAATAACATTCCAGTGAAGTTACCAGAAGTCCCTTATTTTCAGCTACGAATGATAAACTGACTTGACTGGTTTTGATTCCTTGATTTAAGCAAACAATTGCTTGCAGCTTCTTACTGGATTTACTTTTATAATTTCCTTCTGGGGTTTTTATCTTCTGTGGCTAGAAGCAACGATGAAGAGAAAAAGAAAAAGCTTCTGTCTGCCTGCACAGTAATTAAATAGGAAAGAGAATTAATTTAGCTGAGATATTCACAGAGCAAGTTCCATGTAAAAGGAACAAACCACATAATGTTCACTGAAAGAGATAGCCTCCAAAACATGTGTGATGTGGTCATCTGTTGCATGGAATACATAGCCAAGACAGGACATATGTACAAAACATGGTGTCTGCTAGATAGCCAAGTGGAAGATTCTTCACATACCTTTTTTTACGTGAAATCATTTCGTTTTTTGACACAGGACAGTAAATTAATATAAAATATATTACATAGGTTGTGAAAGGATGATAACTCCAGAACACTTCCAAAACCAGGAGGTGAACCACATATCAAGGGTTTGGCATAACCCACATTAAAGTGAACCGTTACAGGCAAGACCACCAGGAAATTGAATTTCAATATTCAGGTAAAAATAGTTGGTGCAGATAGCTGAAGGAACCACAGGTTCTGTAAAAAAAGGTTTACTCCTACAAGACAATTTTTCCCTTCATCTGTATGACACAACAATTTGGGATCACTAATGTTACAGGTGAACAGCAGGACCTGAGATCCCTTCTGGATTTGTGGGTATCAGTGTGCACAGAAACACAAGATCTAGGTGGGTCCCTATGCTCTTTCCCATGCTGCAGTTCCCATAGGAAGGAAGCTCATATGAACGAAGAATTTGGACAACTGGAAGACCAGGATTTGGGGGCAGACTGGCAAATTGCTCTAGAGAGACTCTCAGGGCCCTGGGCACATCCTCCCTAGTCCTAGAGGTTTGGCTGCCAAGGTTCAGGCCTTACTTGGCCTCTGAAATGCAGTACCCTGGAACTGATGAACAAATCATCTTACCTGTTGCTACGGCAACTCTCATGTTCCAAACTCTATGAAAGATTTGCAAGCTGTCTGAATGTCCTGCTCATACCCAGTTCCCTCAGATCCAACTATCCTTTAGATTCCTGACACAATCCTAGAATCATATGATTCTATGATTGTGTCATAGAATCACAGAATGGTTTGGGTTGGAAGGGATCTCAAAGACCACCTAGCTCCAAACCCCCTGCCATGGGTAGGGACACCCTCCACTAGACCAGGTTGCTCAAAGCCTCATCCAACCTGGCCTTGAACACTATTACAATCCTTTTGTAATAAGTGATTGCACTTCAATTTTGCAAAGCTCAAAATGAGACAAAGGTCGAGGCTTACAACTCAGGTCAAGAACAAGAGTAGAGAGAAGGAGAGGACATGCTACTCCTGAAGAGCAGCAAGACAACTATTTAGAAGGTATCTGTTCACAAGCATCTCGAGCAGCACCCATGCAGACGAGCATCATCAATTGCAACTATTGTCATGATGTGTTTGTTGCTGTTTTCCAAAATTTTTGCAATTAGCATAAATCTGGGCTTACCTGGCCATTTGTAGATGTTTTCTCCTGAGTACAACGAGAGTCACGAGCAGCAGTCCGATCAGAAGGATACTTAGGATGGCTAACACGGAGATTACCACTACGTTCGGATTCATCTCGGTGACTGTACATACAAACAAGGACTCTTGGTTATTCAATTTAGAAGCACTGACAGTTTTGTTTGGTTTTCTTTTCCCCCTGAATGTTGATAGTGTTATTTTTCTGAACTGATCTCATTCAGCCACAGAGAGAAAAATCTACCACTAGAGATAAAAGGAAGTTTTGACTAGTTATTGCTCTTAGAAAATTTCTGTAGGGAAATGACTTCGCTCTCACATTTTGTTAAACTTTGGCATATTCTGATTTTTTTTTTCTCTTTTTAACAGACATTCATAACACAAGAGAAAAGGGTGTAGGAAATATAAAATACAGATATTCATCATCATCTAGATCTCCAAAGCACATTTCAACACTGAAGCTGCTCTTCAACAATAATCAATACTTTTTCTGACCTAAAAGCAAAATAACAGGCTGAGGCTCTGTAATATGCTGGGTTGAAATTGATTGAATTACTTTGGCAAATAAATTTTAACAAAATACTCTGTTTTAAATAAGAGCTGGAATCAATTCTCAATAACAAAACCTTGCTTATCGACTGTACTACTATGAGACCAGGCACACTGTTCTGCTCATTATTAAAGAAACCCTCTCTACTTTACTTGCTCCAAATAACTTATATCCACGATTGTCTAGAGAAGCATTTTTTAGATGAAAAATCATGGAGACTTTTAAGCTAAAGAATCAGATGCTAAACTCCAGCATGGAGTGCTGAATGATGTACAGGAGCAGTGATTAAAGCTGCACAACACTCTAACTAAACAGAGATGACACTGATCATTCTGAAGGGGAGATTTTAAAGAAAAGTTCAGTGCTCTGGGCAGTTCAACATGGATGTTCTTTCTTCAGAGTCAGTATAGAGCCAGGCTTCACAACATGCCCAGGGAGCCTCCATCAGAAGCTATCCCTTCAGAGTGGGACTGCTCAAGATCCTGCGGTGGCCCTTCTCCTTCTCTCTCTCACCCTATCTCCACTTCTTCACTGGAAGCAGAAAGCAATTTTTTCCCTTAGTAGCTTAAAAATGTGTTTTTCCTCTTGTCTGGGCTTGGCTGAGAAGACATTTTTCTCCATAGATGTCATCAAGCAGTACCCTCATGTTCAGCCTTGACACCATAAACCAGGCTCTGGATTTCTACAACCCAGAAAAGAACTGAGCCTCTAGTTGATATTTTTCCAATACTTCTAAGGATTTTTTAAAGCTGCTTCCCCATCCCATCCACATCTGGCAGCCTTTCCACGATACAAACAACCCCTGGGGCCAGCGTTACCGAGAGCAGCTTTAGAAAGCAAGGAGAAACAGATGTTGCAGCTAGAGGAGGAAGAAGCAAGCAGGGAAGTGCTGCTTACCCATGGTGGATACCGCGATGAAAGTGGGGATGCTGGGGCTGTTGTGGCTGAAGGTGGTCACACTGCAGTTGTAGGAAGTGGCAGGGCTTAGGCTGGAAATAGTCACGACGTGGGAAGAGACAGTGACAGGTTCCTGCAGACATGGGGAAGAACGCACACAAGTTTGTCTCTCCTGTAAACGCAAGAGCACAAATCAGTGCTGCCCTCCCCACCCATAGAGATTTGACCAGGTCAAGTCAGATCCACAGAAAGAAACCAGCACTTAGAAACCCAGGGAAGGTAACCAGAGCCTGCCCTGGAAAACAGGCAGGTAGCATGGCAGAAGAGAGGAGAGGAACAGGAGTGGAAAGAGCAGCAAGAACAGCCCAGAGCACCCTGGGGAGCTCCAGGGCCCCTTGGGGAGGGCAGGAGGATGTCTCATGGGGGGCTGGTCAGGCACACACGTGGTGGGGGAGAGCACTGAGACCTCCAGGACATCCCCAGAGGTGGGCAGAGCTCATGAGCTCTGCTTACTAAGCCATACAGGTAGGAGGAAAACAAAGTTATTTTTTATTCAAAGCACAGCCCAGGCTGTCACAATCTCTGCACCCTCGTATGAGCACGTGTCATCTCTGCCTCTGAGACCATTCCTCCAGATGTGAAGAGCTGGGAGGCTTTCCAGATGAAAAGCAAAGCTGGAGCGAAGCCTTTGGGTAATAATGATGATCAGGCATCCCACAACTCAGTTCTTCTAGCTAGCAGAAAGTCTTTACATAACATATGTCTAAAACGTTTTAATCACTACGCCCCTGGTACACACTTTTGTCTTTTTTAAATGCTGATAGAGCAAAAGAAAACAAATACGACACACACATTGACTTAAAGATGTAGCTCCGTAAGGTCCTCGAAGGCTTTTCTGTGCTCTCCAGCAGAACCAAGGGTGGGTTTTAGATGCAAAAACAGGGACACTGAGCCAGTGGTTTAGGAAGGGAATAAGGAGAGGTTTTACGCCTGAACTGACTCCAGATGAGGAGTGTGAGATGCTGTAACAAGTCCCGAGCACTGGATTTTTGCATTGGTCTGTTGTCTAGGCTAGCAAGGGTTCCTCTGGCAGTGCAACTTTGAGGTATGTTAAGCAGATGAAATAACACATACATGAGTGTAAGGGAGGAGACTTTTATTCCCTGAGCCGAAAGGAGGGGCCACAGTTTGGCAATTGGACTTGGTTGGACGTTTTCCATTTTCCCCTCTGGGAAAGTTAAATTAGCCAACCAAAATCCAAGATGTTCAAACTGGGAAAGCTGTTGCTTTTCACTTTACTGATTTAAAAACGGAGGAAAGGGACAAATATGTTCGCGTAATTAGCACGGAAAATCACAAACATAGAATTTTCACCAGTCTAATGGGAAAGCATCCCTTTTTACAGTCCAAAAAAGAGCCCTTTCCCTTTTCTCATAGAGACAGCAAAAAGAGTGACAGATCTAATGAGGAGTGAGCTGACAACCTCTGTGCATTTCCCACTGCCAGATGTTCATGTCAACAAATGAGACACCCACTGAAGCTCCTGCCAAACAGAGTAGTCTTTTCCTAATGTTCTTAAAACAGATCTGCTCCGCACTAGAGCTGCAAATCCTGTGGTACCTTCCCTGCCTGATCATACTGTCATTTTGAATCTCTGCCAAGTGGATAATGACTTCACAATCTTTAGCTGTTGACCGTGAAAAAGCAGGAATCTAGATGTGGAATTCAAACTATCCAAAAGATTAAAGTGCATTTAAACTTTTTTTTTTTTTTTTTTTTTTTGCTTTACTCAATGTCTTTCTTGATTTAAAAAGAATATCAAATAATTCAGACTGGTCTTCCACAGGATTAAAGAGTGTGTATGTCTCTTGTGTGATAACCAGTGGTCTGAGTGGGATTTTTTTTTTACTTTTTTGTGAATGACTTCCCATTGTGTGTGACAGTCCACATGAGAGAATGGTGTTTCATGGCGTGTAATCACAATGATTCACCATTCCATCAGCTAAACCGCAAAGTAAGCCTCATATGTTGCCCAGCATTGAACGTCAAGGAATTAAAACTTCTCCTTCTCTATTCTTCACTGAACAACGACACCAGTCTAGACACTCAGATATTCAAGTGGCCTCTGAGCACAGGTACTTAACCAGGCAGGGAGAAAGAGGGGTTCATTTGCGAGGCTGAGAAGGATGGTCTCCATGGAAATACCCTAAGAGACAAAACGTATGAGAAGTAGCTGCATTTGCAGCAAAAAAGTTACTCTTTAAATAGCAGTGAAGGTCCTACTGAACTTCAGTTAATGGTTCTCAAAACCAGGAATAAAGTAAGCCAGAAATAATTAAATACTGCATAAAAGATCTCATGGCATCAAAACATGTCTATCTTTCCCATTCCTTATCAAGCTACCTGACCATTTTTCCCTTCCTGCCCTTTGCCATTCCCTTATTTTTGTGCCCTTTTTAGGTTTTGCACGGTATATCAGAGCCATATTCACGAGTAGCCAAAGACTGACACTCTGTTGGATGCGCAGAGCTTCTGTCCAACTAGTTATAATCTTGTCAATAAGACAGAAGCCAATCTTAATATTGCAAAATAATGAAATATTTTAGTATTTTAAATGCTTTAGTAGTTTAGCTTTTAAAGGTTTAATTCCGAACCACCTTAACACATTTGGTTTAACGGTCTAACCTGTGCACTGAGCATAAAATCTCATTGGGCTTTACATACAAACACTAAGCAGCAGACATCAAACCAGAAAGATGCAAGTTTCAGAGATGAAGAGCAGAAACCAAGGAAGAGATGCTTACATACCTGGACTTTTGCTTCCTGACCAGGTCCAGCCTGCTGGCAGTAGACTTCAAAGAAATCAGCCACTCCCTCTTCCACCCACAGCAGAGTCACGGATGTCTGAGTCTTGTTGACAGCAAAGAGTGATTTTGGAGGGGCTGGTTCTGGTTAAGAGAAAATCTCCTTTTATTAAGCTTATCTTTAAGTTTTCAGACAACTGAGAAGAGGAAGCCCTGAACAAAAATGAAAGCAATGCCTGATGCTCTTCTATCTTTCATTTCCGTCAGATAAAGCCTGACAATGTAAAGCCCTGCCTCTCATGATGATAAACTACCATGCTAAAATGGGAAGATGATGAAGTGCCTTAGTTTTTATTCTCTATTTAAATTGTTCTCTTTTTGGACAGTTAGATAGTCACTTCCCTTTTCAGCAGAGCCCTAGTTTGAGGGTGATCAGTGTATTCTATTAATAAAACAATGTTGGCAGAAACTCTTTCGGGAGAAGACGGCTGTCCACCCGTTAGCAAGACATTTGGCCCAAGAAAGCTCTTCTTCACAAGGCCTGCCCCAGGAGATGACAAAGCAGCAGCTTCTCACAAGCCAAGGCCATCTAGGTTCATTTAATCGAAGCAGAGGAAGTACTCGGGCAATTAGCAGTTTAAAAAAAGTCTTACAGTCTTTTTTTTTTTCCAGGCTAACATTTAAGGGCCATTGGATCTGCATTTGTTTCAGTCAGCTGCAGGAATTTTCTCTCCTCACTGAATGCAGAAGTCCAGATCTCAGACGTCTTCAATTTACTGCTTTGATTTTTGTTGCTGCTGTGCCAGATGACCTGACCGTGGGCAAACATGGGCAAGGAGGAGATGACTCCATAGTAGGAGGGATATGGAGGATCTCCTGGGAGGGACGGCACCAGACACTGTGAAACATGGATGGGGCTCTACGCCCAGCACCCCTGGCCTCACATGGGGTGGCGTTGGCTGCTGCCTCCAGGGCCACCCCTCTGCCCGCGGACCCCCATGGCTGGGTGGGCAGCAGCCCGCGGGAGGTCACGCTGCCCTCCACCCCTCCCTGCAACCCCGTCTGAACCAACCTGGAGGATGGAAAGCACAGGAGAACAGGAGGGGAACCACTGAGGAGCAGGGGGAGGAGCAAACAGCCCAGGCACAGTGTTAAGACAAGATATACTTTTTTCCCCAAGATTATTTAAAGACCAGGGCTTGATCCCAATTTTCATCCTGATGACCTCACATGACAGGTACTGGCAATCCCTAGCTTTCAGCGCCTCAGGCATCTTAGGCTCCTTTGGTTTGCCTTCAGAGAGTGCAAAGTTTGGGTTGTACACTTCCGAGCCGTTGTCCAGAGTTTTCAGATTTCCTAACCTATGGATGCTGAATGATAGTCGTCATTCTCAATGATCTGATTCCAGGATCCTGACACACTACCCACAAAGTGCTTTGTACAACAACATTTTGCTCTTATTTTTCTCCTTCACAAATAATTTGTTATTCTGTGAGGTGCTGTCACAGGAGCCTGGACATGCTGTGTGAGATCCGCCACAAAAAAATAATTGGCACAAAGGACTTGTTCAAGTGGTTATAGACATTTTGGAGACATATCTGATCCTCAGACAATCAGATCAGTGTTCTAGGGTTGGAGGCTGCCAAGATTATATTGACATCAGGGAGAGAGCTGGGAAGGGACTGAGGCACATTCACATGGCAGCTTCTGTGTCACGGGGATTGCAGCGTACGTGTTGCCCCAGCACTACGTAGGAAAGCATCCCTTTCCCTTAATTACAACCATATATCTGCTCTTGGATTCAGAAACACATTCCATCCCTCACTCCAGGTAAAAAATGGCTTCAATTAAAATACGAGTTTTGCATTTGGGCATCATCCCAAGCAAATCCTCCTTTTGCCTCCAGCAAATGGCTTAATTTTTCTGCAAGTGGAAAGTTGCCAGGATGAAGCAAACATCATGGAGGGAAGAACATTTGGCAGGAATGCTTAAGTGACTGCCAAGTGCTGAGTCGTCTATCACTTAGAGTCAGTTCCCACTACTGCTAATTACAACTCCCATTGCTTCCTCAGAAACAGAGAAGGAAAACTTCTGGTGAAATATCCTTATTATTGTCTATTCAAAGTGCAAACAGCATAAAGAAAAAAAAACAACAACAAAACAAATCAACAAAAAACCCACACCCAGAAGACTGGAAGTGATTTATTGAAATGGAATTCATTCCATCTTCTCTCTGTTGTCAATGAAAGAGCAAGAGCAAAATACCTCTACCAGTTCATTAAGAGTTTGCCTGTCCATAAGCAAAGAATAGGAAGATGGAACTAGGCTGCAGGGTGTACAACATGAATCACACATGGCACTTGTGGGCCTGTCTGAAAGATAAAGCTAACTGATATTTTGAAATACCTCCCTAAAATATTTGGACAATGGAAGCAGGGGGATATAATTGCCCTCACACATAGAATCATAGAATCATAGAATCATAGAATCATAGAATGGTTTGGGTTGGAAGGGACCTCAAAGATCATCTAGTTCCAATCCTCTTCCATGGGCAGGGAAACCTTCCACTACACCAGATTGCCCACAGCCTCATCCAACCTGGCCTTGAACACTTCCAGGGATGGGGCATCTAACACCTCACTGGGCAACCTGTTCCAGTGCCTCACCACCCTCAGAGGGAAGAATTTCTTCCTTAGATCTTATCTAAATCTCCCCTCTTTCAGTTTAAAGCCATTGCCCCTTGTCCTATCACTACATGCCCTTGCAAAAAGTCCCTCTCCAGCTTTCCTGTAGGCCCCCTTTAAGTACTGGAAGGCTGCTATAAGATCACCCTGGAGCCTTCTCTTCTCCAGGCTGAACAGCCCCAACTCTCTCAGCCTGTCTCCATAGCAGAGGTGCTCCAGCCCTCGGATCGTCTTCGTGGACCTCCTCTGGACTCGCTCCAGCAGCTCCATGTCATTCTTGTGTTGAGGACTCCAGAGCTGAACACAGTATTCCAGGTGAGGTCTCACAAGAGCAGAGTAGAGGGGCAGAATCCCCTCCCTTGACCTGCTGCCCACGCTGCTCTGGATGCAGCCCAGGATATGGTTGGCTTTCTGGGCTGCCAGCGCACATTGCCGGCTCATGTTGAGCTTCTCATCCACCAGCACTCCTAAATCCTTTTCCTCAGGGCTGCTCTCAATCCATTCTCCGCCCAGCCTGTACTTGTGCTTGGGATTGCCCTGACCCACATGCAGGACCTTGCACTTGGCCTTGTTGAACTTCATGAGGTTCTCACAGGCCCACTTCTCCAGCCTGTCCAGGTCCCTCTGGATGGCATCCCTTCCCTCCTGCATGTCCACCACACCACACCGCTTGGTGTCATCTGCAAACTTGCTGAGGGTGCACTTGATCCCACTGTCCATGTCACCAACAAAGATGTTAAATAGCACTGGTCCCAGTACTGACCCCTGGGGAACACCACTCATTACTGGTCTCCACTTGGACATTGAACCGTTGACCACAACTCTTTGAGTGCGACCATCCAGCCAATTCCTTATCCACCGAGTGGTCCATTCATCAAATCTATGTCTCTCCAGTTTAGAGACAAGGATGTCGTGTGGGACAGTATCAAATGCTTTGGACAAGTCCAGGTAGACAATATCAGTTGCTTTTCCCCTATCCATCAATGCTGTAACCTCATCATAGAAGGTCATCAAATTAGTCAGGCAGGATTTGCCCTTAGTGAAGCCATGTTGACTGTCCTGGGAACAAACACACATGCATAATTCTGCACACAGATGCAAGGCATGGGGAAAACAGTGGACAGGACTTGCATAGATTTCATAGATTTCTAGGTTGGAAAAGACCTTAGAGATCATCGAGTCCAACCATCCCTAATCCCCATTAAACCATATCGCTAAGTAGATCATCCACCCTTTTCTTAAACACATCCAGGGATGGGGACTCAACCACCTCCCTGGCCAGCCTATTCCAGTGGCTGACAGCCCTTTCAGAGAAGAAATTCTTTCTAACATCCAACCTGAACCTCCCCTGACTAAGCTTATACCCATTTCCTCTTGTCCTATCACCCATCACTAATGTAAAGAGCCCTTCCCCCACCTCCCCACCATCCCTTCTCAAGTACTTGTAGGCCGTAAAGGGAAAGGGAAGGGAAAATCCATGGAATTTGTCTACATCTTTCAAATATTCCCTTTGGTGAAAAGACCAGGAAAAGCTTCAGATTCTTGTGGCCGTACTGCTTGCCCCAGCACTGTTTAAGAGATTTGAGTAAGAGCTATTGAGAAAGACGAACGAGCAATGATTGCTTCAAGACCTCTAATTCAATCAGAAATGATGGAGTCCTTTAAATTCACTTCTTTCACACCTTTTCACAGGAGGTTTATTATGCACGTAGAGAAGATAATCCAGTCTGAAATGACTAACTCTTCTCTACCCACCTTCACGGTGGAGTTAATGCCTGTAAATGCAGTTAGGCACACTTTGAAACGTCACAGTTTTAGGCACCTAGGGCTCAACAATTCTATGCGTGTGCAAAAGTGAACTAAAATCCCTCCAGGTACAACAGTGTCGTGTCCAGTCTTCCTCACAGGTAAAGGAAGATGTTGGGCAGCAAGATATATTTTAGTCTTAAAGATTAAGCTTCTCAAGTCTTTTTTTTGTTTCTTTGAGTAGGTTACACATATTTCTTTTAGAATGGTGCTGGGATCCACGGCCATGAATCTGACTGGTTTGGTAAAGAGTACTGTCATTCATTTGTATTTCAGGGTACATTTTTGGTGTTGGAAGACTACGGAGACATCCAGGTGGCAGAGTGCAGACCCAGAAATGGGCTTGTCAGAGACGAGGAAGGTTCTACTTTATATCGAAAAGTTCATCTGTGAAGCCTGAGTCACCGTTCCCAAAACCTGCCTGTGCTCAAGACTTTATGAAAGTAACTATGAAGCAGAGTTGTCCTCCCAGCAAGGCATTAAGCGTTTCCCATCCTTCTACTTCCACTTACAGTCACATTCTGCCACTCTTGCTCCTCTTGAGTAACACTATTTTAGGAGGGTAGCTTCACATACAGGAATAAGACAATCTTCCCAGCAAGGTGAGGTGACAATTACAGCTTTGCAAAAGAAATGCAGTCACAGGTACACGACTCCGAAATAAGGAAGATGCTGAATCTGCTGACAGAGTTACTTTTACAGTCGCATGAGAGGAGGAGCGAGTTTAAAATTTACAAGCATTTCTTACCCAATTTCACAAGCTGGGGCAGGGAAGTATTGCTGCCTCTTTCAGTACAAGCAGTCACCGAAAGGTTGTAAATGTCCCCTGGAGGCAAGCTCAACACTGCAGTCATCACATTGCGTGTCACCTACAAGGACCATAGACATCAACTGCTAAACATGAAACAAACCATACATTCTTCTTGTGAAATTAATCTGGTCACTTAATATACGACAAAGAGAGTTCTGTGCATACCATAACACTTGGCAGAGTATCACAATGCAAAAAGAAGACAGTCTTAGGCTGTATTTCCTATATGACCAGTGAAAATTTAAGGAAGAAAGACAAATCTCCCTCACGCCATGAGAGCGCTCCTGCATCTAGATTTTTCAAGTTGTGCAAAATGCTAAACAAGCCATGGATCTGAGGAATTTAAATCAGGTCAGCTATCTCTAAGAAAAGTACACAAGACACATATAGGCAAGCCTTTCTGTATCCTAAGAACCTGCAAATTAAATCCGGCTGGGCAAGTCTAACACCTACCTGGAGACCTGTTGACTCGGCAACAGATCTCAGGGCCTGACTTCTGTCATCTGCAAGTTTGAAACCAGACATGATCCAAAACTGAGCTGAGCTTCAAAAGATTGTGAATAACTTCCTCCTGTTATTTCAGGGATGAGTGAGCTCCCCATTTCTCCAGGGTCATGGAGAAGGATGTAGAACTCAGATATTGCATCAGACTGTTTTCAGAGCACTTGCAGACTATCTACAAAGGGCACATTCGGAAATCTCATGCTGGTTTTCATAGCCACTTAATTTTCAGGCTGAAGCTTTCAATTCCAAGAGACACAGACAGTTCTGAATAAAGACTAAGAGGACTATTCACGTTATTTTCATCACTTCTCTAAAAAATTGACCAACTTCTACAGAGTCTTGGGAAGTACACAAATAGCAAGAAGAAAAAGTCATCATTGCCTGATAGTGTTAACTATTTGTATTAAGAATCCCACAAGAAAAGCAACCATAACAACAATCTTAACAATGTTAAAGATCAGATAAAGAATTACAAGATAGTATGATTTTTAAAGGAAACCATTTCTGAAAGTGACTGAGCTTAGGAGGACAGGTAGACACTGATGCCTGCAAGAGTGTACCCATATTTACAAAAATGACCAGAACCATAACAGTTAGCTATGAATAAGTTGTTGCAGGAATTTCCTAAAGAATACTTTCTGGCTTCCCTTGTCCTGAAAATAATATAAAGACAAACATTTCTAAAGACATTCCTAAAGCTTTGAGGTTTTATTTGCAGATATACTTTACTGTAGATACCCTCTATTTTTAATCTTTTGTTTAATCTAAAATTACATATTCAGTATTATTTTTAATTTAATTTCGTATTCAATGTTCATTCTATATCTATTTAATCTAAGATTTTCATGTTCAATGAAGTTGAATGGCACAGAAATCAGGCTTTTCCTGGAAGAATAATAACTTTGCAGAGAACACTACTTTCGGAAGGAAGAGAGGAGGGGGATATCACAGCACAATTTTTTTAGAACTCAATTGCTGGAATATTTTATTTGAAGGCAAAAAAATCTAAAACGTGGAGTTTTCCTGTTTGAAACAAAGATCCAAATATTGGAAGTTCCTGCTGTTCACAATGTCATGTTTTTGAACAGTTCTACTAATCATGTAATTAGATTGATGCGGCAACAAGCTCCAAGCGGGTGCATGCTCACAGCCACGAGGAATCCAATGACAGCTGGGTGCTCTGTAAAAATCCAAATTAAAATTGCTGATGAATTTGCGCTTACGCTGAAAATCCACTTCCAATTCAGCATCTGCTGAGCCTTCAGTTGTAGAAGGGAAACCTTTCCCTTGAAAAAGACCAGACACTTTCTCCCTGTCAATGATTAAAAGATCGATGGCAGTGCAGAAGACAGTCCCAGGCTGCAGGCTGTATGAAGCTACACTGCTGGCTCTATACATTCCTGCCCTGCAGTGCTCCATCGCTGCTCCAAACACTTCTCACTTTATGTCCAGGAGCTGCTTTTTGCTTCAGGTTGAACATGCATCTCAGTACCCTGCAGCAGCATGACTATAATTCATAATCAGAAACCCCAGATTTCTTATTCCAAGTGATTTTTAAATATGCTCAAAGAGTTCAAGAGAATGTGCCAAGAACCCATCTTAACATCTGGCAAGTTTTCTAAGAAGCACCCACATTCGTGGTGAAATCCTCATCCCATCAGTTAGTGGAACTTGTATTCAAACAGAAAATGAAAACCACATAATTTATAAGGACGTCTGTTTGACAAAGTCAGAAAATGGGAAATGATAGTACCTGGCCTGAATGAACTAAAAAAACTCTGCCAGTAGTGCAGTCTGGTTATTAATAAATAAAAATTGAAAAGACCTTATCTATTCACTACAAAATATTCTTTAGTATTTTTATAGTAATTTAGTTATTAAGTTATTCAGTAAAAAATACTGTCTTCAGCTCAGAATTTTATAAGCTTTTTTAAATTCTTACCTAAATTATCAACTCTTGCACTGGATCACCATAGAACCATTCTGTCCACTGGCTGTTTTGAGATCCTAAGTTTTTGGAAGCGCGAGCTAACACTGTGAAGTGACTTTAACTGATCAGGCCTCTACCAATCTTAATCAACTTCTTTAAATTTTGTAATATAAAGATATCAACTCAGAAAAAAAAAATAATACAGAGAAATGAGCAACACTTTCCCTTTTCATACTTACACTCTTCTTGATTTTTTTCTTTCCTTCTGCAATGACCATCCAATGCAGCATCCTGGAATGAGAAAGGTCAGTACCATCTCCTCCATAGGTCCAGGTGACGTACAGAAGGTGGTTGTAATATTCTATGGAGGTAATCTCGGGTGCCACTGGTGCTGAAGGAAGAAGGCAAGTGTATTACAGACAGGGGTCTAACAGAGCTGATTACCAAATCCAGTAATAAAGTTCTGCCAAAGGATACTTTTGGGATGAGAGTATCACACAGACAGCAGAAAAATACTAGTAAAAGCATCTGTGCCTGAGCACTAGCTGAAAGGAATGAAAACTGGCATATAACCTGGGAGATATTTGGAATAAAAATACATTTCTGTTTGCAATATTTCAGGAAAAAAAAAAAAAATCATGAAGCTACTAGCTGATACAAACCATTTTTCGAATCAACATTTATAAATAGAATTCAAAGTCAAGTTCAGAGCCTCAGATATTGCTTCACTCTGTTATAGCACTGGAAAAAAAAATGACAGTGAGAAGTAAAGAACTGTCACACTGAATAATTCGGAAAGCTTTTCCACAGGAAAAAAATATCTTCTCTTCACTGAGCTTGCATCTTCCTTGGAGGAAAAACTCCAAACCTGCAGTTTTCCAAAACCATCTTTTTGCATGAAAAGTTACGTCCACCTTTGCTCCCAGGGTGAAAGTCCCACCATCACAGAAGGCAGCCATCAGCTGGCAGCCATCCAAGCACCAAGCGTGTAGTCTGCAGGTGTACGGTA
This sequence comes from Tauraco erythrolophus, assembly GCF_009769465.1. Classification (NCBI taxonomy): domain Eukaryota; kingdom Metazoa; phylum Chordata; class Aves; order Musophagiformes; family Musophagidae; genus Tauraco; species Tauraco erythrolophus. The sequence goes on from NC_141468.1 coordinate 84,147,356, forward strand.
GCTACAGCATTAGGTGAAGCAGCTGTTGTCCCTCCTCTTCCTCCACACTCCCAGCTCCTGGCCAGCACTGTCCCCTGCACTGCACGGCTCAAACTGCCCCACCGCAGCCCCGTCAGCCTGTTTGATGGCTTCTCTTGTGCTGGAGCTGCCAGCAAGCCCTTGGCTCCCTGTGCAGCCCAAGAAGAAGGACGGAAATCTCCAGAGCAACTCGTCTCCTCCTAAAATAGGTCCTCAAGATCTTGAGAATTACCTCATGAAGGTGTCAATCTGTTAAGTACCAGGGGAGTATAGTTGGTCAGCTCACCTTGATTGCCTAACTTGGAGGTGTGGGTCCCCAGTTAGAATACAGCCTTCCAGTACTTAAAGGGGGCCTACAGAAAAGCTGGAGAGGGACTTTTTACAAGGACGTGTAGTGATAAGACAAGGGGCAATGGCTTTAAACTGAAAGAGGGGAAATTTAGATTGGATCTAAGGAAGAAATTTTTCACTCTGAGGGTGGTGAGGCACTGGAACAGGTTGCCCAGAGAAGTTGTAGATGCCCCATCCCTGGCAGTGTTCAAGGCCAGGCTGGATGAGGCTTTGGGCAACCTGGTGTAGTGGAGGGTGTCCCTGCCCATGGCAGGGGGGTTGGAACTAGATGATCTTTGAGGTCCCTTCCAACCCAAACCATCCTATGATTCCAGTTAAAACTGAGCGGGGCCCCAGAAGTGCAACTCAGCCATCGGTAGAGATCACAGCCCCCTCTCAGAGCGGCGTCAATGGGACAACCTGGATAAAACAGGGAAGCACATGAACGCGCGTGCTTGGCAGCTTCCTTAGGAGCGCGGTAGGGAGGAGCGGCAGGGACCGAGGGATCATCCCCCGCAGCGGCTCCCCGCGGGGGCGGCCCCCGGGGCCGGGCGCTCCGCTCCGGCCGAGCCCGGGCTGGCGGCCCGGCTGGCGGCAGGGAGGGCAGGCGGGGCCCGGAGCTCGGCTCTGTCGGAAAGGGCCACGAGATGTCACTGCTGCTTCGGCGGAGGCGCCGCGACTTCGGCGGCGTCGGCGACATTGGCGAGAGCTCGGACCGACGGCGGCGAATACGACGGGCGGAGAGCGCGGGGCCGTTCGGCGAGGCTGTTCTCGCAAATTAATCTTGAAAACGGCCTTTTATGCCGTTGAGAGGAAGCAACCTTATTTAGCAAAAAATCTTCAAAGTAGTGCTGCTTTTAATTTCTAGAGTTCCCAGGCCATCCTCACACAAGGATTATGTATTCCTTACAATTTAAGGTCACAACTGGCATGAATCTTATATGCTAATAATCACAGAATCACAGAATGGTTAGGGCTGGAAGGGACCTTCAAAGGTCATCTAGTCCAACCCCCCTGCAAGGAACAGGGATATCTCCAACTAGATCAGGTTGCTCAGGGCCTCGTCCAACCCGGCCTTGAACGTCTCCAGGGATGGAGCATCCACCACCTCTCTGGGCAACCCATTCCAGTGTTCTACAACTCTCATGGTAAAAAATTTTTTCCTAATATCCAACCTGAATCTACCTCCCTCTATTTTAAAACCATTACCCCTTGTCCTATCACAACTGGCCCTCCTGAATAGCCTCTCCCCATCTTTCTTGTAGGCCCCCTTGAGGTACTGGAAGACCGCTATAAGGTCACCCCGGAGCCTCCTCTTCTCCAGGCTGAACAGCTCCAACTCTTTCAGCCTGTCCTATAAATATTGATGGCATGCTTTCCCTTCTAAATTTCACACAGCTTTAGGTATCTGGCAACAAACGTCCAGGATATTTGGAATGAGACTCGTGGCCAGGGCTTGCGTAATGGACTCCCCTCACACCATGTTCCACTGGGAGCTGAGTGGCACAGAGAGGCTGTAGGAAATCACATCCCGTTGCTGACCTGGCCCGAAGCGAGAGCTGAAAGCATCCGTGCCACCAACAGACAGCAGCTTCTCCACGAGGACCGACGTGGTGGTACTCACCAACACCCACAGTCTGTTTTTCTCACCCTTTTCACTTCTCCAAAGCTAAAAGCTTTCTCATCGTAAAAGCAAAAGTTGGTGGTCTAAAGTGCCCTTGCTTATGATCATTTTAAATCCAGCTGTTTACAGCAGGTGGCATTAAAAGCTCATTAGTCACCACGGCAACACTGGCAACGCCACAATCTGTCCCTGCATAAATAAAAACCGCATGCAACTGTTGCTGCAGGAGCCTGAGAGACCAAATGCTGGTTTTGCTAAGTGTCTGGGATCCCCCAAATCTCCCCTGTTCTCCTGGGGGCATCTGACCAGTTGTTGCGGGTGAGAGCCGTGTATCATCCAGTCTTCATTCCAGGTATTGCAGTTCAGTAAAGCCCCAGCCTCGCTATAAGCTCCACACGAGCAGTGGGATCCTGCGTTAAGGAACTGGTTTGTCTGCTCTTGAGCTTTCTGCAAGGTGTGGTCCAAACTCCCAGATGATCCTTCTGCTTTGTTTTTTAAAAAAAAAATCAAGCTTCTGTGCCAGGTGCAGAGGTTAGCTTTCCAGTTACACGCAGAACTGACAGATGGTGGACCGTCAAGACGACCACAAAACCTTCATTCTAGCGTTTTAAAACATAGGGCTTTTTGGTGGGGTTTTTTGGTTTGTTTCAATTCCTGGCAACCTGTTCAGGGGAGGTAGTGTTCAGAATGATGCACAAAGGGACCAACCAAGTGCTCCATAAACCCATCTGTTTCCTGTCTGGAAAGAAAGAGGCTGAGGGTGGTAAAGAACTCTGCAGTCCCCTGGTAACTCGAAGGAGTGAAAAGCAGCACCTACTGGGGGCAAACATTTCGAACCTGCAGAACGGGTTGCCCAGAGAAGCTGTGGCTGCCCCATCCCTGGAAGTGTTCAAGGCCAGGTTGGATGAGACTTTGGGCAACCTGGTGTAGTGGAGGGTGTCCCTGCCCATGGCAGGGGGGTTGGAACTAGATGATCTTTAAGGTCCCTTCTAACCCAAACCATTCTGTGATTCTATGATTCTATGTGAGAAGCTGGCATGCCACTTCCTCGCAACATAGCGTGACAGCAGTCCTTGGACAAAGCCAAAGGGTAATAATAAGGCCATCAGAGGACAGGAGTGTATTTAGCACTCACATTCAGCGGTGACCAGCTACTGATAAGCGCTTGTAATTTGATCAAATCAGATTTCTTGCTAGGACTTTCCCTAAAAATGCTGTGATCTGGCTCATCGCTATGCAACATTTTTGGCAATACTCTGGAAGGAAAAGCATCGCTCACCAACCATGCAAGTAACATGGCAACTGGCAGAGGAGTGGACGACTTGGACAGCGCTGTGATTTGAATTACTGGCCCCTACGCTGGGGCTGTTCAAACAAAACGTATTTCAAAGTGCCAGGTGCAAAGTTGAGTCTTTAGGAAAAAGACACGCAGGCAACTCTTCCCAAATGGCAAAGTCTGGAAAGGTAGGAAGGAGTCAGAAGCCACAGAATAAAAGCAAATCAACACAGAACTCCAGTGTGATGCCGTAGCGAATGCAGTCATGTAGAAGCACAAACAGGAGAGCTTTGAATAGGGAGCTGATTTTGCCTCTGTAGGAGCAGTCAGCAGGCTGGCATTACACTTTCAGTTTTCGCATACTTGGGAAAGAAAGTAAAAATTACAGAGACAGAGTGAGGAAAAAAAGTAACACGAGAAATTGCCTTACTGTGAGAGCAGCTGAAGAGTTCAATGGAAGCAATTTACCAACAGAAAAGAGTGAAACTGAATTCTGTATATATAGAGAGGGGGCAAAAAGCTTTGTGTCTCCCCAGTCAATAAGACAAAAGTGTAACAAGAATTATGGACTGGATATCAAAACTAGAAAAATTCAAATCGGAAGCAAAGGATGAACCTTTGATAATAAGAGGAATTAAGCATTGGTACAACTCTCCAGTTGGGTGTTTTCTGGATATTTTCACTTAAGACCAGATGACCTTTTTGAAGAGAGGTTTTGCCAACCACGAGTGGATGACATAATACAAGAGACTCATCCACTTCCAATTTTGTCTACACCTGCTAGTTAAGGAGTTAATCTATTTTTCATCTAATAGCAATAACAGTCTTTACTTCCCCCACACAGAGGTCCAGCCTGACCCTGATGGAAGTTTATATTTTGCAATAACCTTAATCTCCCTAATTCCTGCTGCAGGTTTCTGGAGACACAATATTGAAGTGTGAGGGCCCCACTGGAACATTTCCACTCTAAAATGCTGAACCTGGTACCCACATCAGTTGGAAAAGACATTTTTGCCCTCATTCAGCAACCAACCAGCTGGAAAATTGCTTCCTTACAGTGCTACAGAAAAGTTCCTTGATGCCAAAGGACAATGAATACCCCTGGAGACCCTTCACGGGGCCCCGGTTGATGCTATGAGTTTCTAAGACACTGGAGAAGTGCCAGAATTTGTCGGCAGTGTAGCTTGGGATCAGGTATTTCAGGATGGGAGGGTTTCTGGTGGCTTCTTCAGTGGAGCTAGGACTTAACCCACTAATAATTTTTCTGTCAAGCACAGGCACTATATTTATCATCATTGCAAATAGGTGTGATTCAGTTCCTTCCTCAGTTGCATCCTCTCAGCCTCTCACCAAAAAGAAAATCTGGGACTAGGCTAGTATCCGTTTTGCAGGGAGTGGCTGTGACCTTGTAGGCTGGTTTTCCTCATAATTTGATTGCTACAGCTAGAAAAGAAGAGCGAGTCATACTTTATTTCCTTTCATGCTGCATCTGAATTATTTACTGCTTTCAGTCACCTTCTGCAAGGTGAACTAAACAGCGGTACATAAAAGCAAAATGATTCAGTAGGGAACTTTGACTTGGCCAGCCTGGATGCTAGGAACATGTGGCAAGGCACTAACAGGAGCTCTTGTATGCTCTTCCCTCTCTAGCTAATCTGTTTGACACACTGAAGATATGAACCCAAAGTATCTGACAAGAGACAATGGAATGTGTTAAATGCAAGAGTGGTCCCAACTGGAAGAGGGCAATCCATGTGGTTCTATCAATTTACTGGAGCTAAGAATGCAGATGATGAATGACTTGACAGCACATAGTTTTCCGAGACCAACTGCACCAGCGTGGGTGCAATGCCTTGATCATAGGACCACCCTTCTGTCCTTACTGTGAGCAAGCAAAAAACACTCGGCAGAAAAGACAAAGCTGGAGGACGAGAACAACGTGCTACCAAACATAGTACCTGCCTTAGTCTGCCTGAGAGTGCATAACTCTGCTCTGTGTTAGCTAAGGTGTCTGGTCTGTGGATTACTGGAGGGGGGAAAGAGAAGGAAAAAGCATTCGGAAATATTGCAAATATATGGGAAAATGTTTCATAATACTCGCAAACCTAAGAATTCAGATCACGTATTTACCCATTAACTTCTAACTACTACTAACCGTGTCAAACATACAGTGTCATAAAAGATGAGCAGTGGCCCTTACTGGGGCCGTGCATTCAGCTGATGGTGGACTGGAACAGAGTCATCAAGCACTGCACTTAGCGTAGGAAAATTACATCCCTTCATTTAAAGCAGTCCTCAGAGCTTTCCTTAAAAACAAAACAAAACAAAACAAAACAAAAAAACCCCAACCCCAAAACTCCAAAACCAAAAAACCCTACTTAGCTGTTAAATATCCTAACTTGCAAGTATCTGCAGGTGAAACAAAACACCCAAGTTGGACTTTCTCAGCACTTTGAAAGAGGGGAGATTTAGATTAGATCTAAGGAAGAAATTCTTCACTCTGAGGGTGGTGAGGCACTGGAACAGGTTGCCCAGAGAAGTTGTGGCTGCCCCATTCCTGGCAGTGTTCAAGGCCAAGTTGGATGAAGCTTTGAGCAACCTGATCTAGTGGCAAGTGTCCCTGCCCATGGCAGGGGGGTTGGAACTAGATGATCTTTGAGGTCCCTTCCAACCCAAACCATTCTATGATTCTATGATTCTGCTCCCGGGAGCATTTCCATGGTCTTTTCAGATGGCTGCTTACCTGTTATGAAGCTGATGGTGGAGCTGTCACAGCAGCTCAGCTCTGGGTCCCCCCAAGTCACCATAGTGACCCGGAAATTGTAATACCAAGCAGGCAGCAGGTTAGCTATTTTCTGTAAAGTGACAAAAGACAAAACAGCAGCTCAGGACAAAATTCGCCATCATGAAGTGTGACTTACAAAACACAACCATATTTATTGATCTAGCGCCCACGCTCGTTTCACTGAGCTCCCATTCCTTCCTCCAGTGGAAATCTCTGTAATTTGGCCTCTGAATTTATTCAAAATCTGTGCTGTGGGAGCAAACACGGCTGTGATGGCTCTGCTGCTTATCCACGTGCACGTGGTCCCTGGTCCTACCCGCCATGGGAACCTCTCATGGACTTCCAGGGCAGCGAGAACAATTCGCACAGAGCGCTCTTCCATCACAAAATTCTGATGTGATGAAAGCAGAATATTTGACTGGAAAATGCAGCCTTTTCTATTTTGATTAAATAGGGTGTGAGGATAAATTTGAAACAATGTTTTTGACTCGGATATTGTCACTTCAAAAGACTTATTTTTTTCCGATTTTCAAAGTGTATTTCACTTTATATTATCATTTATTATAAATGAAATACGAATGAAACATAAATGATTTATGAGATGTAAATTATACATATAAATACAAATGAGATATAAATGAAGTATGAAATTCAATATATTTTATATTATAAAATATTATGTAATATTTAAATTCAAATTAAAATACTTCCATTGACAGGATAGAACACTTCAAATATTTCATGTTTAAGTGAAAAGCCTCATGATATTTTTAAAATTCAAAATAAAAGCAACCTGGAAATAATGAAAACTTTCAACAAATTAGAAATTGCTGTTTTTACAGATCTCTCCTGTTTGCAGTGGCCTTTTTTGCCCCAGACACTACGAGGCAATCCAAATTTAGGGCTTGTGGACTATTCTCTTTATGCTTTTTAGAAAAAGTTGTATCCAATTACCACCAAAACCTTAAAGACGTTTGGACTTCTTCTGACATGCCCCTCTTGTAATATTGAAAATACCAACATTGCTTTGATAATTTGAAAATAGGATGCAGAGCACAAAATGAACAAGGCAACTAAACAGAGTGAAAGGGCAAATTCAGTTCCAAAAGTTCTTACCAAGTGATAACGTTTCAGGAAATAATTTTTGATCTAAGCTGTCAGATAGCTTGATTTTTGATTCCTCTGCCTTCTCACTGGGCTGGATACTGTTGCTCCAGAACACACCACTCGGAGATGTCAGTAGATCATAGGGAAATTTGTGGGACCTGGTGGGATTCTGGAGCACCGCTAGAGAACCCAAACAGAAGTTCACCAACACCTACCTGTATGTTAAATGCCATAACAGAAGAAGAGGGAGACACTCTTTCTCTATTTCTTCAAAATCATTCTTTATGAAATGCTTACTTTAGCTGTGATACAGCACTGTCGCATTTCAGACTGAAATTCAGACAAAGGAATTCCAACTTGGCTTTCTCGAACAGGATTTGCAATAGTGAGAGACCACATCATCTCGTTTTCTAATGAACCCCATTAACTCTGGAAGAAGGCATTACTTCTAAGATGACTCTGCTCACTCAGGTATTAATCTAATTGTGCTAAGTCATGATTACAAGACATTAATTACTCATTTGGTAAGTTATTTTTGATTTTAATTTCCCTGGAGATTTATGTGCTAGATTTACAGTCACGTACCCAATTACAGCTAAGCTGCTGTAGCCAAAATGACTCCACAAATGGTATTATGCAAATCAATGATGGTAAATCACTGTGGCTCTCACAAGCAGCAGAAGTTACTGCTACCCTTTTTGCATACTTGTAACTTTCTGAACAACTAATTTCAGCTGAAATTGCTTGCTGTCTTGCTCTACAGTGAAGTCTGAAAAAAATCTGTTCACATTCTCTAGGAAAAGAAGAGGAAAATGTCACTTTATTTCTGCAAAAATGCATGTGTGTATACGCATATGTGTTCTCCTAGAGACCAGTCTCCACCTAGTTGAAATCCTGGTAAGTTTTTCTAGCTTCGGAAACATGAAGGCTATTTTCACAAGAGCATCTCTGCAGCTAAGCCTTCCAGATGGCACACTGCAAGACTAGCCCACAAGCCCCATTCCATATTATGAATATTAATTATGTAGATAAGGCTTTGGACTACTCCCCCTGAGGAGACGGTGGAATTTTTAAAGCCTTGACTGACAAACTGACCCACAAACTGAAGCTGCCTCTGGACTCGCTCAACATGCTCATTTGTCAACAAAAAAGAGACTCGTCTCCTACCTCATCACTCTGCTTGAAATTTAGCATGGTTCAGCTGGCATTCCCTTACTTTGGAACACAAGATGCCTCCAGCATCCTGGCCATATTCTCTGCTTTGCCTGGAAAAATGTGCCAGGCTTAAAGGCATATATACATATTCATGGAGGAAAGGCTGGGCAAAGAAATGTCATGAGGTGCCAGGGCCACACAGGCTTGGGAAAGCAAGAGTCAGGAATGGTCACTTTACCACGGAGGCAGTTAAGGAGACGGTTGCTGCTATTTCATAGTAGGTTGTCCACTCAGAGGTCATCGTTGATGGGTTGAAGTAAAACATTTCTACAACATATTTCCTGAACACCCCAAGGAAAGGTCTGTTCCAGCTCAGAACCACAGCAGTAGGTCCCAAAGGGTAAAGCGTCAGATCCTTAATTCCAGTGGGCACTATAAACGAGAAATTGAGGTTAGTAATGTGTGTGTTACCAGTTACACTTTATTTTAAAATGATACCTTTCCTTAACCAAGTTCTACCTACTTCTGGTTTGTTCTTGACTATAATTCCAAAGGTTTCCTTGTCACAAGGAGTCAAATACTATTTTTTCAGCATTTGTTCTCCAGTTTATGTTTACTTTTTCAGAAATTACCACAGACTACTCAGTGTTGGCTGCTTAGCTTGAGATAAAGTGCAGGGCCTGCTCTTTCATAAATAGAAGGTCTCATTCTATTTTGAAAATCATAGAATCAAAGAATGATTTGGGTTGGAGGGGACCTTAAAGATCATCCATTTCCAACCCCCCTGCCATGGGCAGGGACACCTGCCACTAGTCAAAGCCTCATCCAACCTGGCCTTGAACACTTCCAGGGATGGGGCATCTAACACCTCACTGGGCAACCTGTTCCAGTGCCTTGCCACCCTCAGAGGGAAGAATTTCTTCCTTAGACCTGATGGAAATCTCCCCTCTTTCAGTTTAAATCCATTGCCCCTTGTCCTATCACTACACACTGTTAGAAAAAAGCCCCTCTCCAGCTTTCCTGTAACCCCTTTAGGTACTGGAAGGCTGCTAGAAGGTCTCCCCAGAGCCTTCACTTCTCCAGGCTGAACAACCCCAACTCTCTAAGCCTGTCTTCATAGCAGAGGTGCTCCAGCCCTCGGATCATCTTTGTGGCCTCCTCTGGACCCACTCCAGCAGCTCCATGTCCTTCGTGTGTTGGGGACTCCAGAGCTGAACGCAGCATTCTAGGTGGGGTCTCACGAGAGCAGAGTAGAGGGGCAGAATCTCCTCCCTCGACCTGCTGCCCACGCTGCTTTGGATGCAGCCCAGGACACGGTTGGCTTTCTGGGCTGCCAGCACACATTGCCGGCTCATGTTGAGCTTCTCATCCACCAGCACTCCCAAGTCCTTTTCCTCAGGGCTTCTCTCAATTCATTCTCCACCCAGCCTGTACTTGTGCTTGGGATTGCCTTGACCCATGTGCAGGACCTTATACTTAGCCTTGAACCTCATGAGGTTTGCACAGGTCCACCTCTCAGGCCTGTCAAGGTCCCTCTGGATGGATCAGGATGTTTAGGAGATACTTCAAGTTGCTCAAAAACAAAAGCATCGAAAGCTATAACACTTTGAAAGCTGAAGAATATGAGAAAGGTCAGGTTTTATGTCTAGCCCTCCTTCTCTGGGAAACCTAAAGGTGCTGTCATGTATTACTATTCTTGCCTCATAGATGATAACACTGAGAAAGAGGAGTCAAGTGACTAGACAAATGTCACATAAGGGTCAACTTCTGCAACTCTTACTTGTCTGGAAAGCAATTATTCTTCACAACTTAACTGAGGCTACTTAAATCAGTACTTCCCCAACATTTGCAGAGGTTGCTGAGCCCCAGCTACTGCATACCATGTTAGAGCCAAGGCCAGCACCCAGATTACTTCAGCCCATGGTAGCACATGATTGCCTTTCCCTTCACAAGTCATTTACCACACCTGTGCTTTGCTTTCTCTAAAGTGTTAATACTCACTCAGTGGAAGTGAGCTTGGCAACAAGCATGGGGACAACCCAATAATTTAAAAGTGTATTTAATCTTATTTCAGTTTCATTCATCATTAACACCACTGATAATTTCACAGCACAGTTTGTTTTGCAGTTCTACTATTTTATTATCAAAGTCAATATCCTGTTAAGAAATGGAAACTCACACAACTGTTGTTTTACTGCATAAACCCATCCCTTTTACAATAAGAAGCCTATGAGATATTCTGTTCAGAAATTCATTGCCATTTTGAGTTTAGTAAGAACCTTTTATGGTTGTGAGGCCACACAAAAGTAGAAAAAACGAAGGAACGTATTTACTTCAGAAATATATGATTTTACTTTCTCAAGTGAAAATAGAATTTTGCAGATTTCTGAAGCAACTACAGTGAGAAAGAAAATCAAAAGCATTTATAAAAATTGTTCAATGATAGAGATTTTAATAATAAAGTATATATGTATTTTAGTTACTATGTTTTCCTTCACTGAAATACATCATACTCTTTTTAAATTTTTATTCAGACCCAGTTTATGAAAATATATAAGGAGATTGTCTAGAATGAAAAGGCTCTCACCATATTCACTAGTCCACATATTTGCTTTCATTTAAGGATTCAATTCTTAACAGGTTAACTTTGTTTTTTTCTGTTTTGCTTTCTTCCTGACATCACAGAGAGGAAGCAGAATGAAAACTACAGGAGATCTCTAATTTTCAGCCACCTGCTCTCCCACAAGACAGACTATTTGTCAAAAGGAGAAGCTGGGTGACTCAGGTTAAATACTTCTCTGCAAATGTAACTCTATGCACTGAATCTCTTCCTCTTTGTCCTTTCTCTTCTTAATACATTTTGTTAAAGTTAACAAAGTAAATGATACCGAAACTAAAAGATACTGAATTCTATCTTAAGTGACTCTTTATTTAGGAGCCTGGTGGGATCCTGAATTGCAGGCATGAGGGCAGCAGCTCTGCCTGTTGGCCAGAAAACCACATTCTTGAAAATCTGACTCTGTCTCAGAGCATTTTTCTTACCTTCAAATCTCAAAGCAGAGAGCATCAAGATCCACCAATAAACTCAAGAAAATCAAGGCATACGCAACTGAAGTTGGTGACGGTCATGTAGTAGGAGATAAGTCAGTCCTCCTGACTCTCAGCACTGTGGCCTTCAGACTGGGCCATATTACGTCCTTCATAAAGCACATTTGCAACAAATATCTCAACAGCAGTCTCAGCACTTCATGAGACAGTGGGAATGAATCACCTCTAGGAAGTGCCCACATCTCTCCATGCACTGCAGACCACCTGCAGCTCAGGCTGGCTACATCTCAGTGAGGTGACTCCCAGCCTAAATGACATAGACCATGAGCAATGCTAGAGAAAAACATATTCAGGTGTCCAAGGGTGAAGATGGCTCTTTCCACAGGGCACTCGGTGTGTGAACCCTGGCCATTACTGCTCTCCAGTTAGGTTTGGTAATAACTTAACATTTAAATGCGAAACTTAAGCCCAGGTCAGATGAGGCTTTGAGCAAGCTGATATAGTGGAAGGTGTCCCTGCCCATGGCAGGGGGAATGGAACTAGATGATCTTTAAGGTCGCTTCCAACTCAAACCATTCTACGATTCTGTGAAATATCTACCTTCCACTGAAGCAGTATTTTCCCCACCTCAGTAATGGGCTAGACAATATAATAAAAATATTCTCAGTAAGGGTTCATCACATTTGAAATAACCAACACAACAATTGCGTACTCCTTCATGGGCTCTAGGACTTCCTGAATATATTACACATATTTAAAAACAAACCAAAACAAATGCATTCCAAACAGCAGATGCAGAGGTTACCAATGGAAAATGTAACAGGATCAGAGGGCGGCCCAACCAATGGTCCTTTCCGTAAGTAAACCACGACTTGGTACTGGGCACCAGGAACAAGATTTTCAATGAGGCTGCTGCTTGAATTCACCTAATAGGAGGAGAACACACCAGATGTGAAGTATTCACTAGGTTAATTAAAAGAATATTGAGACTGTACTCGAACTACCGCAGTTACAAAAGGCATGATTCTGAACACACCGGCATCAGCAGCTAAAACTCCATTCATTAAGCCCAAAACGGCAAAACTCTGGAAGTGGCCAGGACTGACTTGAGAATCGATCTGACCCAGAGAATCGCGCTTGCCTTGCCGAATAAGGTCAGCTGTCACGCTGCAGACCCCCTACAAATACTTAAGAAGGGATGGTGGGGAGGTAGGGGAAGGGCTCTTTACATTAGTGATGGGAGATAGAACAAGAGGAAATGGGCATAAGCTTAGTCAGGGGAGGTTCAGGTTGGATGTTAGGAAGTATTTCTTCTCTGAAAGGGTTGTCAGCCACTGGAATAGGCTGCCCAGGGAGGTGGTTGAGTCCCCATCCCTGGATGCGTTTAAGAATAGGGTGGATGATCTACTTAGCGATATGGTTTAATGGGGATTAGGGACGGTTGGACTGGATGATCTCTAAGGTCTTTTCCAACCTAGAAATCTATGAATCTATGAATCTCCTCCCGCTGAAGTTTACCGAAATATTCATGCTACGTTATCCGTATTCAGGTGATATTATTCAGGCTGGAGTCTTTAGACCGTGTGTTTTCAACAAAAGCCTGAGGCTTTTCATGGTCCGTCCTGCACAGCACTACAAAACCTGACTAAGGGACATTGATTTTTCTCTTCAGTTTGAAACATCACCATCAAAATTTCTGCTGGGCCACACGAGGTTTCAGTCAGAGCTGGAGGCAGAATGCCTGACCAAGTGATTCCTGGTCTGATACGGTATGAGAAGTCTTATCTCCTGAAGAGCCAGCTAACAGTAAATGTACAGAGCAGCTTTGAGGAAAGGACTTCATGTATCCCTTCTAGAAGTGCAGGCTGATATTTCCTACTAATATTTTCCTTGCAACCTTTCCAAAGTCTGTATCGCAGCCTCCTTTGCAGTGGTAGTTTACTGCAATGCACTTGAATCTATCAGTGCCAGCAGAGATTTAGTGAGGAACAGAATTTGTCTTTAGCAGCTGCTTTGGAAAGTTAAATCACTTTTAAATCATGCACAATGTTAGAAATGGATAGAACTCTGCACTGAATTTTGCCCTTTTCAGCTAGTCAAGGAGAATTCAAACCAACAGCCATTAATAATTCCAGATATAATAAGCTGATAAAATTTGATTAGAGATGGTATGAATATTTGTAATGACAAAAAGAAATAAATAACTATATTTAGACCTTTCTACCTGCTTGCAATAAACACACATTGACTTTTGCAGATATCTTGTTTATTCACAGATTAGCTTTGGGTACTTGCTTTTGAGTTTGTAGATTAATCCTGTAGTACTTACTTTAATCATATATGTATATACTTGTGCTCTGTGGTATATAATCACCTACCATACTGTTTTTCTTCCTGATTAAATGACTGCACTTCTAATAAATGGAAGGAAAATGACTCAATAAGATTAGAAGGTGATTCTGAAAAACAGTTCTCAAATTGACACTTCCAAACATTTAAGTTCACAGCCATTCTTGGAATAAAACTCAAAACGTTTTGACAAAGATAAATTTCAAAAGACATTTTTAAAGGACGCAGACTCTGTATCAATTAACTTGCAGGGCTAATCACAAAGTTGAAGGAGATGAAGATTTACTGGGAGCATTAGCGGTCTCCTCCCATTCCCATGGGCACCCATGAGGGTGCAGCAGGGCAGTGCTGCAGTCCTTTGCACATTCCTCCATCATACACGTATTTAGGGAGCCAGACAGAAGTTATGGCACTGCTCAGAAAATGGCCTTATCAGCATCTTGGTAAGGAAACTGAGATGTGGGCTAAAACCTCTTTCTAATTGAAGCCACATGCCACTGATCCATCATAGCCACAGGATCTGACGTGGGGTTGCACTCACTACGGGTTTCAAACAACAGAAAACTGCCACATTTTGGGGTTCAGGATTCTTGCCCATTATAAACAGCCCTAAAGAATTCTTGTCCATCCAAATCACAGGTGGTCTGAATCAGTATTTACTTCCCAGCGCTGACATGTTTTTTTATGGATGAAAAAAAAACACCTGATATCCAATCACCTCTAAACTTCCAGAAAGTTTAGGGTCACATTCTGTATTCATACGTAGGACATCTAAGAAAGAATTTACACTAGTTTGAGGATAATCATGCAGGTGAGCACTTTGCCTAATACAAACGGAATCCAGCATATGCCTGAGTGTTATTATGATACGGCACCATTCTGCCCACGGCCACAAAAACGTCTCAAAGGGTACAACATAACTCACAAGCCTGAAAAAGAAGATCAGCCACCATCAGTCCAACAGGAATACAATTTTAACACTACTATGGTTCACTGCACCCTTTCATTGCTGGATGCTGTGCTCTCCCCTCCGCTCCACATCAGCTGCATCCCTTTGGATTGCAGAAGGGAGCACCTGCTGCTGCCCATAGCCTGCCAGGGTCCTTGAGCACGAAGATCCCAAAGAGCAGGACAATTAGGGATTTCGTTCCTGCATTTGAAAAGGCTCCAGCTTCCACCCCTTACCTCCGTGCAGTAGTGTTTTTCAAGCCTTTGACTTTCCTTTTGCTTCTGGCAGGTCAGGGAGACCACAGACACGATGGTGCTGTTGCCGCCACTCTCCTGCGATGCTGTCCACGACGTCAGGGCAGTAGTGGAGCTCAGCACCGTCACGCTCACGTGCTGGGGCTTTTCAGTGAGTTCTTCTATCCATTCACCTGTGGGGCCTGGGGCACATCCCAAAAGCACACATGAGCAAGACACGCTACGCATTTGAGGCACATATGTTCAAACATCCTTCTTTCACGGGATTAGTTACTGCTAGTGGAAGAGGCTGGACTGACAGTTGTCCATCTCCACAGCCCCCAGGCAGTGAAGACAGCAGCCCCTGGGAAACAGCCTGTGCCTGGTGCTATTTCACTTGTAGCAGAGCAGATGACGAGAGAAACGTCCCTGTTTGAAAATTCAGATTGCAGAAAAGTCCCTGTTTGAAAATTCAGATTGCAGTATTCTCTATCGCTTACCTGAGACCACCCAGCAACATCAGATTTGCTTCAAGGGAACGTTTGAAAGCAGCAATATCCAATAACGTACAGATCATTGACAAATATTAAAGGATAAGCACATAAAATTGGTCGCCTCTCCACATACTAACATACCCTCCAAGTGTACTACAGCCTCGAAGCGTGAAAATCGAGTTCACAGAGGTCACTGCAGTGAAGAATCTCATTCTCCATCGGACTTTTCAAAGCACTTGGTAGAGAACACAGGCTTAAATGTAGATTAAATGACAATTTGGAAAATAACTTCAGCTAGACTTGGTCAAAATTTCAGATTTCATTAAAATCATCAGCTTTTTTTGTCATTTTTAAGTGACGCTTGTGACAGCGCTCTCTTTGATATTCGTTCCTCCACGCAATTCTAATGGTACTTTACATTTATTGAGAAAATAAAACAAATGCCAGAGCAAGAATTTGGTGTAAGATCAGCCTATAAGATCTGACAATCCATCCTGCTATCTGTGTGCAAGGGAAATGTTGTGCAATACAAGTCAGTAATTTGACAGGATGAGTCACTGACTGGGAGCTACAACAATAAGGCTGAAGCGATGAGCAAAATTTATTCAAGACATCAGACAGGTGAAGACATCACACCTGCTCAGGTAAAGCAAGGGATGTGATCATAGTCTCGGGAGCCAGAGGATGTATGTGTAGCTCTTACTATTCAGAACTTGCTTCAGCATTGGCATTCAGGGAACTGAGCTATCTCATGTCACGGCCCAAAGTTGTTAGCCCCCACAAAAAAAGCCTATTTGAGCAGACTCAGAAAGAGGAATGGAAAAGCAACTTCACCTTAAGTGTACTTGTGCACATCTCAGACTTGGCATACTACCAGAAATATAGACAAAATCTACCTAAAATACTAAGAATCTTGCATTTGACAGAACGAGACAACTGCCAAGAATCCTCACCTGGTTCTAAGAGCCTGCAAAACTAACAGACAAAACCTCAAAAAACCACAAATGTTCTCATGTGTTACATGTAAAATGAAAATCTTCATTAGATTCCTGCAACATCTTAGTATTTTATACCCAATGAGATTCAAGTTCATCCTTAATCTAGCAATCCATACACCTATACTTTGGACTAATATTTTCTCATTTCTCTCGGGTCTTTGTCCCCCCTTTGTCCCTCCCTCCTTCATGGAGGACACTGTATTGCACATTGTTTCATGGAAATAAGTCACACCTTGTAAAATGGAAGAACGTTCAGTACCAATAGCAATGCTACATAATTTATTTGATATACTTGCATATTTATATATACTCAACGCTTTCCATATAACGAAGCTGTCAACTATTTTTGAAGAAATAGTTCACAAGATAGTGAAACTACAACAGCAGAGACCCTTTCTCTCACGTGCTGTTTCCTCTTTTCTCTTTATTTTCCAAGTACTGTTTCTTTCAACTACAAAGTTGTTAAAAACACAGGAGCAAGTGGAATTCAGTTACATGCAGTCAAGAATTATGATGAATTTAAGCCTAAATAGTTAGTATGTAAATGTTATGTATAAAGACACATTTTTTATTAGTAATGTACTTAAGTACTTGAGTACATTTCCTTTTAATATGAATATTTCTGCCAGTTTTAGCTACCGTGTCTTGTCGCAGCATTGATGACTCGGGGGAAACACTACCCTCCCACATGTAAAATAGTGTCACGCTGCAAGTATTCCCCTGTTCTCATTGCATGGGCGTTTTGAAGGCTGTATCTGTTTCCTTTTGTAGAAAAAGGTACAAAAGTCACCACAGTCATCGGCAGGAACCAATGTGAATTCACCAACACCTGTCTCGCTTGCTGACCACATCGCCAGTCACGGTACTAGTTTGCACAGTAGTGTATTATTACTTCGTCTTCTACTAAATGCTCAGTGAAGAAACCCTGGGATTCTACAGGGAAGTAATAAATTACTTTTTCTCCCCTGAATTTAGCAGGCTGAACTATTTCATCTACTGTAATTTGCCCCGTGTTCTCTCAGAGACCATGTAATTTCAGAGTTCAGTGTTTAATTGTACAATTCCCACACTCTCAGCCTGAGATGCCCTTCATCCCTAACCTGGTACATACAGCCTCCAGGAGGAACTTAGTTCAGTATTTTCAAGAATCTCTATGACCACTGATTTAATTCTCGGAATGAAATCCTGTCTTTTGAAGATGCAAGAGGGGAACGTGTTTCAGTGAGCCACTCCTGAACACTGGGCAATGACTCCATCAAACACGTCCCCTGCTTTCAGTTCTTAGCTCTGCCAAGACAGCACGATGAAGGCCCATCCAGGCAGGATATAATATATAAACATACTTGCACCATATTTCCTTCTCTGGCACAGGGAATTCCAGAAGACCAAATTCTTCTTATCCTGCAGCAGATGCCACAGCTGCCACAGTGGTCAAACTCTGTACATTAAAGTTATATTGGTCTGGGAGAAAAAGACAGATTTGTTGAGATACTTACTGATGTAAAAGCTAAGTGTTTTTGCTGCTTGACTTCCCCGAACTTCACAAGAGCCAGAGGAGCTAAATGTTGTTACAGACAACTTATATTTTCCTGGTTCTTTCAGTTCAGCAACAAATTTGTGAGTGTCCTCACTTACTGTCAAAAATTCCGTGGAGTTCTCTAAATCAGAGGGGGGGGAAAAAAAGCGTGGATTAATTGAAATTTGAAAGGCTCCAGCCTCTGAGAAAGTGATTTATATCAGAAATGCTAATACTGTTTCTGCTGTGGGATTAAAAAGTATCCAAAAGGACTGGATTTATGTGGGTAGTTTTACTTCTTGCCATCAGCACAAAAGTAATTAATGACCAAGGTGGCAGTATAGGTGTAGAGGAACAATAAACTCAGGCCAAATTTTCATTCTGCAGAAGGGATGATAAAATAGGGTTGCCATGACTGTGCAAGTGAAAAACAGCTTGGCATGGAAGAAAAAGAGCTTCCAATTTTCTACCTATCGCATTCTTATTCTGAAAAAAAAAAAAAAAAAAACAAAAAACGATTTGCCCTCAGTGTGGGAAGGCTTATGAAAACTGCTTGTCAGGAAATAAAATTCAGTAGGATAAAATAGATTTTAAACCAGAAAATCTTTACACAATATGGCAATTTTCTTGTAGGTCCATCACTTGAAAAGTCTCTCTCTTCTCCACCACAGCCTCCTTGTGGCCTAAGGAATATGTTTGGTAGCTGTCCTCTGAAACAGCTGTTAATCTGAATCTAGATGACCTTTTCTGTGTGCCTCTTCCAGTCCGGGTCCCCCTGAGAACCTTTCTCAGTGGCAGACAAAACTATATGGCATAACGTACCTTCTTTGTCTCAAATTTCTATCAGCTCGTTTCTCCTTTCTCCAACACCAGAACGGATTTACGATAAGCGCAGTGTAAACACTGAGGCAATATGTACAACAGTATAAATCTTAACAAAAGAAAATTGCAAACTGCAATTTACCCCTCCTCCCTGACTTTTATGACGCCCAGCCAGAACTAGATGCTATTCAATGCATGAAGCTTCTCAAAAAATACAGGAGATCTAACAAAGCCCTCTGAAGCACAGTACTGAGTAATGAATAATTTGTAGAGAAGACAACCCACCGATGGAATTACAGAAAAGAGGTAAGAAAAGGGTATAAGGCTCTGGTTTACCTTCCCTTTCAATATTGATATGGAAACCATCAAATGCAGTAGGTGGCTTTGGTGGTAACCAGGTCAGCACCATTTGTACAGGAAGGAAGGAACGGGGCTCTGGTGTGAGTTTTCCAGAGGCGTTGATGTCATTGGCCTCGTAATCACTGGAAACTGCATTGACAAACTCCTCTTCACCCTCTGATGATTCAGCTTCATTGGGCCACCAGTACGGCTGTGATGTGGTTTCGTACTGAGTGCTGTTATAGCGGTAGTCCAGCCAGGCGGCAGATGTGTTCACTGCTGGAATTTCAGTTGGGTTGTCAGAAAAATGGCTTGGTTTTTCTTTTCTTATGATTTCTTGTGGTCCCATGAATGATACTTCTGCAAAATTCCCACTGTGCTCTTCCCAGTTGTTTCTGTTGATCGGTACAATCTGAACAGAAATGTTTCGAGGTGGGTAAGGAACTAAAAGAGAAGCAAGGGTTAGTCTTTTAACAGGTATGTTCTGTGCACCTTTACAAGGTGTTCATTCCCCACAGAAACATTGTTTGCAGAAAACAAATACATCTAAGAACATTTCGCAATGACCTGTTCTTACTAAGATTCTCCCTTCTCTTACATATACTTATAGTAGAAGTGGGTCTAGTGGGATCAAGATGAGTGTAAATGCAAAGAAGAATTCAAGAATACCAGGAAGAAAAGTAGATGTGAAGTCACAGTAAATCAATCAGACCTCAGTGCTCTTAGAGCAGCAAGGCTACCAGAGTACGGATTTGTAAGAGTGGATCTTCATTTATTTTATTGTGTCTTCCAGAAGCATCTTGATCACGGGAAAAAATACTTCTGCAGAAATGAATTGAAAAACATATGCAAAAATAATATATGGCATAACTCATATTTAAGAAGTATGACCTTCACGTTGCTGTAGGGCTTTTCATATGCTTTTGGCAGCCACCTTTTCACAGGCATTAAACATTAGTTTAAATTTTAATACTTGTGAAAGCTTGATCTTAGGATTTGGGTCTCCGGAAGACACGCACGCAAAGAAGTTACTTTGACTTATACCAGGAGGTGAACACGCAGCATTTTGTCTCACTCACTGTAATTGCTTCTCTCTCTGCCCTTACACACGACAAGCGTGTGATGAAAAGAATTCTGACTGGCATCTTTTAAGCTGGCACCTTACAATACACTAACTTGTTCACTTCCCCTGTCCCAGCCACAGCCAGTAACACAAAAGCAGACACTACAATCCCGTTGCAGTTCGTGCGAAGACCAAGGGATGAGAGGAAAGAAAAATGTGATCCTGTTGGTTGTATTCTTATGGTTCAGTATCTCGGGAACTATATTTAGGATCCTCAGGACAGAACTCAGCTGGCATCAGTTGGCTTTGCTCTGTCCAAGGCAACGGACTGACATCAGTGTATTCATCTGAAGATCTGGCCTTTTGATTTTACCACTGGTTCATTTCACTTTGGACTCTGGAAAATGTCTGTGGTCCAACAGATGAGCAGAAAAGTTTTGGGCACCGTCCCAGGACCAAATTAAATTAGTTCTGGACCTTGAACAAATGCAATTTTCAGCCTTCACGACATTGCTGTCTTGGAAATTAAAAGTTCATGCTTCAGGGCATAAACTGGCTGCCAAGTGGGGCGACTATGACATTCTTCTCCGTGATAGAAGACTGCACAATGAGGAAGGTCTTCTCCAACAGTTTAGCTATGATTCACTGCGCAAGCAGACAGACCAATATAGATAGATCAATAGTATGCTCAGTGCAGCTGTTCCCGCGGCTTAAAAATTAATTCCCTAGGATATCTCATGTGAGGCAGAATTTATTTCCAAAAAAGCAAGCTTTGTAACAGAAACCCTCACGCAAATTTCCCTTTCTGCTGTATTGCACACATAATGCTACGTCCTGGCTGCAGCATCCTCCTCCCATGCTCCCAGGACTGCTCCCACGCAGACCCTCCTCCCTGTGGGATCCATCCCCTCCCCAGGGCAGAAAGGAAAGCAGCCATACAAACTCGGAGCAAACGGTACGTTTGCTTCATTTTTCTTCACCTGTTCTGTGCTGTTTGGGCTCATGCTGGACTCCGCTGTATTCCACCAGCGTGCTTTTGTTGAAGGTTGCTTCTGATACCAACTGAAACGTGATGTTACTGTAGCATATACCCGGTAGCCAGTGATTGAAAACTGTTTTACCTTTAAAGAAATCTGCAGAAGGTTTAAAAAGAAAAGAAGAAAGGAGAAAAAAAAAAAAGAGGAAAATGCATCAAATGCTCACTTTCTGATAAAGCAACTGCACATGCTGAACTGGCAGCGTTTCAGATGTTTAAACACTGCTCAGCCTGGTCTGAGACAGGAAATTCTAATAATTCTGCTTGCCAACATTTTTCCTGGCTGCCAAAGCCACTTTTCTACAATAAAAAAAAAAAAAAAAAAAAAAAGCCCGGCACAAGAAACATGAACTACTTTTCACAGGAAAGGGAACTGAATCTGGCAACCTGTTCCACGTGACACCGAACATCTCAAAGAGCATCTGACAGTTTCTGCAGACCTTTAACTGCTGCACGCAAAAGCCTCCTCGTTTTTTTTGCTGACTGAGGCACAGCACTCGGGATAGATGCTGGAAGGGCCATCCAGCACGCAACGGAGTGCAAGGTGCGGTGCTGAGAGCCGAGCTCACCTCCACCATCGGTACACGTGCGGGCTGGAGAGAAGTTGCTTAGGGCTATTTGGCTACAGGAAGGAGTGTGCAAGTTGATTAGTGAATCTCTTAATTCAGGTTGACTTTTTTATTTATCAGCAGCTGCAGCGCTACAGCCCCTGGAACCATGGGGGGTTCAGAAGCCCTGAACCATGAACCATGAACCATGAACCCCAGCCCCCTGAACCATGTCAGCTGCAGAAGACAAGAATTATGCCTGTATCCCGTTTGCCCTCTGGAAGGAGGTCACTTATATTCTGTACTATGATCCAGAATCACCTTCCCTAACTTCTGGCACTTGACGGCGCCGAAAACGTGATTTCTAGCTTCGCTCCGTATTGACGCGAAGAGATTCCCAAATTTTCAGACCTCATTCCGGAGGTGTGTATCTCCCTCTACTGACTGTAGAGAGAGCTTGCAGTGACCTGACTTTGGGACCCTTAGTTCAGTGCCCAAAATTCAATCCAGCACCTACTGGATCGCTCAGAGACATTTTCCTGCCCCTTTTGGATGTTAAACCATCGGGGTTTCAGGGCCTGTGGAGTATGCAGGTGCCTTTCTCACTTCCTAGGATGCTTTCTGTAGGACAGCCCCATTCACAGCTCTGAGACAGATGCTATGCTTAAGCTATACTGCAGGGCAAAAGGGAGTTTAATTATAAACAAATAAAAAATAAAGTGGAATTTGCTCTTGTTAGATGATTACATTGGTTGTTTAGATTTTTTAAACTGTCTAGATTGTTAGATTGATTGCCCTTGATTAGATTATTTTAAGAAAATTGAAATTTATCATATGCAGCAGGGTTTATTAGCTCAGAGCAATAATGAATGCTACAGCACAGTACTATTAGCACTGCGTCACTGCATGCTAATACAGAACTACCAGGTTTAAATCCTGTGCCAGGAATCAGGTATAAGGAGTGGGTTTCCCAGCACTGGGACATGCCAGAGCTCTCCTATCAGCTGTTCACCAAAGAGGAAACCTTGGCCAGAGAAAAGAGACTGGGACCTTTTTTAATGCTTTCAACTGACACAGAATGTCATCTAGGGATTTCAACAAGCATATCTAGGAAGCAAAAATGTATCTCTGTCCTTCCTACTGAGTTTTGGGTTTCTTTCCTTTTTCCTTTTCTTTTGGATTGTACAGCAGCAGGGAAGATTAAAACAAACAAACAAACAAACAAACAAACCAAAACATGGAAAGTATTTTGGATTTTAGTGCACATGCTTATTTTGGAAGCACCAGAACTTGGGGATTCCTTCCCAAGTTGATTTCAGAACTGATTTAAAAAATCCAGCCCATCCAGCCTTCCTCTAAAATTCGAAAGAAAAGAAGCATCACTAAAACTAGGATGCTGGTTTAAATCCGAAGTGAACCACCAGCTCAATTTGAAGGCCCATGCCTTACTTCATGATATAAAAGTTATTATACAAACAGAAATAGAAATCATTATAACAAGTACATGTCAAAACCACACCTAAGATCACTGCTCAAAATGTTTCCAGCAGAGTTAGCATCAAGTTTTAGTGGAATAGTTTCCTCCTACCTTTGTACAGCATTGTTCGGTAGTCTTTTCCTTCCCAATAGCTTATATTTACCCTGGTAAAGACATTGTACTTCTCTGGGTACTGAATTTCAAACAACACTCCTGTTTCTGGAGATGGTTTGTAATCATAGATAGAAACACTGCTCACAGGAAGGGGTTCTAAAGGATATACAAATAAAAGGAAAAAAAAAAAAAGGAAGAAAGGAGCAGATTAATAGGCAAACTGAGTTCTTCACACATGGACAACACCAATGAAACAAATGGCTTTGGTGGGTATGGCACAGGCACTCTTAAAACTACCAGGCAATATTTGGAGCTTCACAGAGGTCTGGGGCAAAGCTACCTGGGATGTTGTCACAGCCAGTATTTGTGTGTTCCCCCACAAAAGAATTCATGTTCTTGACGCTTACACTTTAACAGACAAACTCCCTTATTTGCCACAGAAAATTGAAAATTCAAGAAGTTGAAATAGCAGTTGTTATTTAAGCACTCACAGCCATCACCTCAGAAAGATTTTCATCTTTAATGCTCGCCAATCATGTAAAAGTGCCCAGACAAAAACAACAAAACACTTGAAATTGCTCATAACTTTGGCATAAACGTGAACTTTTTCAGATTAGCTGAGAAGCTTATCAGTGTAAGTGCAACTGATTCATTCAGGAATTTACCTGAATTAAGATTCTCAGTTCTGATGTGTATTCATTTCTTTTTTTCATAGGTAACTACACAGTCCCCATTCCACAGAGAGGGTCACTGTCCTCAATGTATTTATCCACACCAAACTCCTCTAAAATATAGTGGTACCATTACCATTATTTTACAGATGAGGAACTGAGGAACAGAGAAGTAAAGTGGTTTACTGGGGGGCACAGGGGAAGTGCTCTGAACTCTGAGCCAGGAGGGCTACAAAAAGTAAGAAAAAACACCCTGTGTCCTGTGATGCAGCACCTACACCAGTGCAGCTCCATGGACTAAGGAAAGCTGTGTCAGTTCACCGCAGCTGGGAGTCTGAATTGTTGCTAGCAATAAGAGAGTCACAGTTTTATTCAGCCTCCTTTATCCGCAAAAAAATAATAAAAAAAGAAATATCCTTTTGCTTGATGGTCTCGTCAGCAAGAAAAAAATGATAGCAACCCAACTATACGTTGGTCAAGAGGGCCAAGCAGATATTCAAAACAAGGTTACAGTGTTGGTTGAAATTTGTCATACTACAGTACCTTAATAGAGGTAGTTAATGCACATCACCCTCAATAATTATGCCCACATTCTTAAAAGTATTAGTTTTACTAATACTAAATCTAGAATTAGTAAAATAAAATTAGATTTTAGTAAATCTTTAGTAAATTTTAGTAAAAGATTTAGTTTCTGCATGCTGTAGGGAACAGACTGAAAAATTCAGGCTGTTGATTAGCATGGCATGAGGACACATTTGAGTTCAAAGTTCTGCTGCGGTAGGCCCTGGAGAAAAACTAATAAAATATTTTTCCCTAAAGACCATACAGTCACAATGGGCAAGAGAAAGAGCAGACGAAAGGGAAGACCAGTATCAGTTTCAAAAGTGGAATTATCCCACAGAAAGTGGAATAGGTTAATCAAAGATGGAAAAGCAAGACTGCGGCAGAAATGAAAATTAAATCCCAGTTACTAGCACAGTAATTTCACCATAGTACTAAGTTTCCAGATGTGGAGAAGACAAAGCAACTGCGAACCAAAGCCACAGATGTAAAAAGAATCTTTCCCCAAGTCTTAAGAAGAAGTTGTGTTGTCATTTTTGACTTTGTCAGAGCACGGGAATGCAATGGTATGGGATTATTGAACTATTTCTCGTGGCAAAGGTGCTTCGTTAGCTTCAGGTAAATATCAGTATATTTGTATGTTAACCACTTACAAGGAGAAACTCCCAATCTCACAGATACCAACAGGCACTTCAGGGATGGGATCTGTGAAAATTTTGCTGACAATTCGTGACAGCCTAGAAATAAACAGGAGTAAAGCAGATCATGGGCAACAAAGCCTATCCTCTTCCTTCTGCTGAGGCTTTTCCCGTGGCCTGTTCTGAAATAAAGAGACTATCCGCATGACCAGCGAGTTCAGATCACAGCTCACACAGCACATAATAGTAGTTTAAATGTCCATAACAATCTCTAAATAGCACAAGCTTACGTGCAGTCAATCTTCTGTGTGAGTGGGTGTGCCCTGGGCCATCCCGTTCACATCTGAGGTCTCCTTATTTCTGAAAGAATTACTGAAACTTTCTTAGGTCAGTGATTAAATTACCCCATTTATTCCTTCCTAACACAAGTCAAATACAGGATGGAAGTTATATTCATTTTTAATCCAAATGATTTTTCCTCCTGACACTTTGATTTAATTAACCAATAATTGAATTAAGCAGTAATCACCACAGACTCTCTTTCTTGTTGTTATCTTCCGCTTAGTATCCTCTCCTTGCTCATGGCTGATGTTAGCAGAGTAGCATTAGTGATATAATGCAATTTAAAGATTCTTCCATTATCTTACTCCCTTTGGCACCAAATCTTCACATCAAAAGCTATTTGCACACTGTGAAATTAAAAGGACACTCAGCAGATAAAAATCATGTTCTGTTTTTCACTTATTAACTGCTCCCAGGGCTATTAAACTCAAAGAATATGTAAAATGTCACTCTTCACCATCTATATTTATAATTCAGAGCATAAACAGTCTGGTATTTTTAATTTTACAATTTTCACTATTGAGGATCCAGCCTTTTACAGATTTCAGTGGTTCTCAAGAAATAGTCTAAATAAAGTCTAATAATAAGGCTCTGCACTACATTGATGTCTGAAGCCACTTTACAGAAGGGACTTAGAGGATTTCGGTGTCCCTCTAATAGCATGTTTAAGGCACTTCTTCATGTACAATCTCTTTGGTTTTAGACTTGCAGATTATATTAAACAACACAGACAAACTTGCAGGATCAAGACCTAAATTTGCCTTTTTTCTTAGTGTCTCAGGATCTGCTGCTCCTATATATCTCTTTATGGGAAACTTAATTTCTGTCTTTCTCCTAGACTCTACAGTATTTTGCATTTAGCACATAGTTTGCATTACACAGACATCAAGATAGCATAATAAATGTGGCTAACCTCTTCCTCAAATGCCCTGGAAAATTCCGGATGCTAAATCCTCCATTAATGCATTCAATTTGTGCCAGACACATTAACATTTGCAATTCAAGAGGAAAAAAAAAAAGTACATTGAAAATAAGTACCATATTCCAGTCCAAATCAATTCAGTTTTAATATTTGTAGATCACGTCACTCTACAGATTGAATTAATGATTGATTACTGTGGCAGTATTACACGTGGGTGGTTGAAATGAGACTGAGATCAACTCTCCTGCTTCTCACAGTCAAACCCAAATTAATCATGATTTACGTTCATATCGTGACTTTTACAAAAAAGAAGCCCCACTAATGGAGCGACCTAACTCCCATGGATAATTCCCTTTATCCACATGAAGAAGGTGTGAATTACATCATTTTCTTCCCAGGATGACACTATTTACGTATCTATATAGTTACTGTGTGTAAGTCATAGCCAGGGTAAAGCTTCCATTACGCTATAAACTTTAGGGATCATTTTATCTCTTGCTAAAGCAACCATTTTTGAGATTAAAAAGCTGCTGTTTAATACTTTAGGAACATAATGTTCAAGTTTATGATAGGTAATAGAGATACCATGAGCTATTGCTTGCGAAAGGGGAATGTAAGTGAAAGTAGTATCTGAGCAATGATGGTATATACTGCAATTTCTAGATGCCCACATAATGTGACAAATAAAATGATGGCAAAAACTGAAAAATAACGTTGTCACAACAACAAAGGTGTATCTGTTCTTGAACAGATCTAGGCCAATACTTTAGATCAGCCTTCCAATGGAAATTACGTCAGGAAATAATATGGTTGCAGTTCTTGTCGTTTCTTTGATTCTAGTGGAGGGTTTTTTCACCCTAAAAGGGATAACACGATTAGTTTGCTGGGGAAAGCTGGGCTCTAATGGACTTAGGTGTTCTTCTGAGTTACATTTCAAAACCAGGGTTGCCACAGATAACCAGCCTTTTTAAAGATGTGCCATGTCATCCTTTAAGAAAAAAAACACATGAAGGGTTTAAGTTTTACATTTCATTGGGAAAAAAACCTCTGAAGCTCCTACTTGAACAGCTCTGATCTGTTAATGAGCCAGAGGAAAGGATTCGACTTGCTGAATCACTTCCTGCAGCATCTGGCACAAGGACAACTGAGCATTAACTAGGTCTAATGACAATTACTTTCTGAGAGCTGAAGAGATCAGAGTCCCAGGCAGCAGGTTCGTTGGTCTCTTGAGAAGAATATTTTTTGTAGAAGACACAGAGGCAGAACTATCTCTAAAGGGAATATATTTTACAGTGATTTATGTAAGGAATCACCGGCTTTCGAAACAATGAGACATTTACCACTCAAAATTCCTCATCATAAGCTAAAATAAAAGTCAGGCAGAGTTTAATTACCCTCAAAGACCCTAAGATCCTGATTTCTCCAGGGGAAAAAAAAAAAAAAATCGGGATTTTTTTTTCCTACAGCACACAACAGCTTTGCAATGTACTGCTTTCCCCATTCCTTTGAATGCATAAACATTTTTTCCTTCACAACAAAAAGAAAAATTGACAGTGAATTTGGGGGAAAAAAAAAAAAAAAGGCTATATGGGTATGAGTCACCCTGGGAAGAATAAAACAAGGCTTCAAGCTGGGAAAATGGAGGATGAGTGAAAACTGCAGTCACTAATTTTACATCCGTGCTCTTTATTTCTCTCATAAACTACTTCAAAACCAATTAGTAATAAGATAGAACTTTCTTTCCAATATTGCAAACCACTAAATAAATTATATAAATTCTGGAGTTATTTCACTCTTATTAAAAAGCCAAAAATCCAAGAGCAAAAGAAAGCAGGCTTGAAATAATTGACAGTGATCTTATAGCAGCTTTCCAGTACCTAAATGGGGCCTACAGGAAAGCTGGGGAGGGACTTCTTACAAGGGTGTGTAGTGACAGGACAAGGGGCAACGGATTTAAACTGAAAGAGGGCAGATTTAGGTTAGATATAAGAAAGAAATTCTTTACATTGAGGGTGGTGAGGCACTGGAACAGGTTGCCCAGAGACGTTGTGGCTGCCCCATCCCTGGAGGTGTTCAAGGCCAGGTTGGATGAGGCTTTGGACAACCTGGTGTAGTGGAGGATACTTTTATTTTACCCCTCAAAGATTTCTGTCCGGAAAAAAAAAAAGATTCCTCAAGAGAAAGATGATTTAAAAGCTAAATATATATATATATGACTGACTTAGATGGGATGAACTTTCAACCTGTGAAGAGCCATACCTTTTTCTTGCCAATATGCTGAGAAGCAGCACGTCGCTAAGGGATGTGAATGGGAGAAAGAAAATGTCATCAAGATGTACTATTGGGAAGCAGAGGTCACTCACGACTCTCACTGAATTTCTAAGTAGGTAACATCTCTGAAGGACCTTGCTCTTGTTTTGACATGCACATTTCGGATACATACTGCTCTGTGTGAAATTCAGATCTCCAGCATATGGCCAAGCTGAAAGACTGCATGTCCCTGCATGGACCCCTTTGCAGACATCAGTAGGTCCCAGAAAACTATTGTGAAATATCAAAGTACAGCCTTGGGAATAACCATATTGGCATCACTGGCTGTCCTGCTTGATTTATCTCGTGGCAGCCTAATGAATGGGGCCAATCTGCGACTGGTAAAGCTCTCCTGATACCAATGAAATTAGAACAGGAATTAATTTGGTCCTGGAAGCTAGTTGCAATGTGCCATTTTTTCATGTGTAAGATACAGATGGAATAAATTAGATAGTTAAAATAAACTAAGAACGTTAAACAGGTCGAGAGAGCATATGGCATGAAGAAAAATATGAATCTATCCTAATTACTGTGTGCCAGCGCACCCACGTCAGGCAGGGGGTGGAAAGGGGTGGGCTCCTCTCCGTCGAAAAGGACCCCATCAAGCCTTGGAGGAGGGAGAGTGACACAGGATGTGCCCCTTGGAGCCATCGGCCTC
Source organism: Tauraco erythrolophus (assembly GCF_009769465.1). Classification (NCBI taxonomy): domain Eukaryota; kingdom Metazoa; phylum Chordata; class Aves; order Musophagiformes; family Musophagidae; genus Tauraco; species Tauraco erythrolophus. The sequence continues at coordinate 84,176,739 of NC_141468.1, forward strand.
CCGCGCTTTCGGGAACACCTTGCAGAAACCCCCCGAGCCAGAACTGGGGAGTCTGGGGGTGGTTTGGAGGTGCTGAACGACACTGGCTCCCTTTTCCTGCCGAGATCCCCTGCACAGCAGCCTCTGCTCCATCTGCCATCCTGGATCGCACCTTCCCCTGCTACCAGCGAGCATCGGGGGCTCTGAAAGTCAAACAGCCATGAGCCCAGCTGCACAACTGCAAGTGCAGCATCCAAAACCCACTGGAAATGTATAATGAAGCATTTCTTTCAGTTGTATATGACACCTGATGCTTCCATTATTTTCCTTTAAGAAAACAAACCGACCATAAAATAGGAAATTGGACTACAATTACTACTTTGTCCGCAAGGTTAAAGCAGTCAAAGAAAAGGAAATTCAGGCTGCTTTAAGTTGTTCACTATACATAGACGTTCTTGCACATCTGCCTTATGAAAGATCTGCATTACCCAACAGCATGATACTTCTCCCATGGGACCTTTCATGGATGTCCTCATCAGGGCATAACCCGACCACAGAAGGGAAGGCTGAAGAATGTATAGATATTGCAAAATCTAGCTACTCCGAAGTTTCAAGCACCTCACTCGGTATCATATCAGGTTACTGTAACATGATTTGAATGTTATTAAAGTGCATGGCATTTCCTTATTGACAGAATGATATAAGTACACAAAATCATAATCATTCCTCATCCGTAAGTCAACTAAAACTGTCCATAGAATCCAAGGTGCCATTTAGAAACAAACTAATCCAAGGTGCCATTTAGAAACAAACTAACAAAAAAAAAAAAAAATCAGGAAATTGGTTTTGGTCCATCTAAATATTTTTTTTTTGGTCTGTCTTTTCTTGAATCTGTCTTCCAGATGAAGAAATCATTTTATATTGTACAAATTGTCTTCAGATTGGCACATGGAAACAGTTTGGGAGCAACAGCAGAGCCAGAAACATATCAGGAATCACACCGAAATCTGTGGTGCTTCGCATGATGACAGAGCAAGCAAAATCACACCTCTCCCCCAGATCAATGCACGTGGAGGTAGTAAAAGACAGACTACCACAACCCCATCACAAAACCCTTCAGCTGTACTGGCAGAAACACATGGTTTTGGTGACTACTATCTGCTTTCCAAGTTTAGTACTGCTTCAACACGTTGCTAATCAAGGAATGGTTATAGCATTTAAAAGGGAATATGCCTCACCATGTAATACGAGTGCTTACACCGAAATGTCAGTCAACACTTTTATGCTTTCTACTAGCGTTTTGGACCTCCTGGTTCAAAGGGTTTAGGATGAACATCTGGAAAGTAGATTCATCCATCACACTTATTTCAGTATGTTAAACCTCTCCGGCCAGTGTTCAGGAAGGGTCAGCCCGCAGAAACTCACAGCTGTCCCTTTCTTTTTGTCCAGACCTTGTGAATTTTCACTCATAAGCCTTCTCAACACATCTTCCCTACTGTTCTCACACAGGGATTCAACCTACACACAAGGAGGACATATTGAAAACAAAGAAACCCCACCCAATCTTCTCCACAAGAAGAACTTCTAGGCAAAAAACAAACAAACAAATAAAAAAAAATCACAAAGAGAAGAAACAGAAGAAAAATAGAATAAATGTGTTACTTACTGGTTAACACAGTGATTGATCTCGCTGACTTGGAAACCATATTTGAGTTCACTACCAACAGAGTTACTATGTAATATAGGCCATGGTATTTGGCATTAAAAACCACAGGGGCAGGTAAAGTGCTATTGAATTCTTCGAACTGGAAAAAGTAGTTCTTGGATTCTCCAGCTATCTTCACAACATATACAGAGGATGAGCTCACCACATCAGATGCTTCCAGGGAGACAACGATACAATTGTCTTCTCGGACAGTAACTTGGTAAGGTTCTGCATTCTACAAGACAAGAATAAAGACTTCGCTGAAGTAAAATCCATTATTTCACTTTAACCTATTTCCCTTGGTATTCATAGGATACTCATGTTATATTTGTGATAAAGTTACATTTCATATTCTGCAAGAGAGTTAACATCAAACCGTAGCAATTTTTTCAGAATACAGTTCAGAGTGAGCCAAATTCCACAGGCATCTGATTATCAGGCCAGTCTCTCCGCAGCGGAGGCTGGTTCCTGCCGTGTGATTTCTGATGCTCTGGCTACTCCATCCCTTACATCCCGAGGAACAAAGCCTCCGTCATTCTTTCCTGACGGAAGGTGGGGTAGAGCAGAAGAAGGATGAGGTTACAAAGGGTATCAGGGGCAAGAGGATTTCCAATAAAGCCACAAAGCATAAGTCATTGAAGTCCCCCAAAAGAGATGATTAAATCAAGACTCCCTTATCTTGCAGAAACAGGATCATACATTCTTCAATGCAACATATTCTGAAAGCCTGCAACTGAGGAACGGTTTTTGGCACTGACTAAGCTTTTCCAAATATGCCTGTTCCAGCAAGTACCAGGTGACAAGCAGCTCTCAACACTATATCCATGGCTTTGGTTGGCACTTTTCATTTCCTGTGCTACACCATTTCATCTTTAATATTTCTCTTATTCGTAGTAGCAAGAAAGGAGCAATTTAACCTTGTTTTCATATATCATGAGCAAGTTAAGTCATTGCCAGCTGAAAACACTTTCCTTTTTATTAATTGCAAACCAGCTGTCAGCAAGAAGCACTTGTTCCCTACAGGAATTTCAAAAGAGATTCATAGTAATTAAAGAGAAGGAAAAGTTAAAGCTTACATTAAGAGTTGCCTTTTTGTTTATGAGGCCACACTGCTGCTTAGAAATTTATACCCTCAGTGAAAAATGTAATATCTGATATTTTCAATTCCCAACTCCACAGCATCTTTTCCTCCTTCATATTTCACAGGCTGAGAGCTCTATTTGGAGGGCAGGGTGGGCAACCATGGCTAGTTTGCAACTTACTCATTCAGTCACGTTGTTCCTGTACCAAAGGGCTAGACACCTCCTTCAGAGATTAATTCTAGCAGCTTGGCTACCTCCTGTCTTCTTGTAGTTTTGTTTAGTGGGGATTCTTCCATGAGAATAATCTTTTTTTGATTTATGCTGCAGGAGCCAGGCTCCCTATCTGGAATTCACACATACAGTGTTGCCAACTCCTGGCATCCAAAAAGACAAATAAACAAAAAAAAATGCCCAAGAACAAAGAATTGGTTCTAGGACTGTAAGATTTTAAATCACAGTAGCTTGCCTTTACATATATTTATGCTTTCATCATTGGGCTTTGAGATTTCACAGTGTACCTAACGTCGCATCATCCTAGAGGCAAAACTACAGGCTTGAGAAGAAAGGACCTGAGCAAACCCACCCATCTGACCCAACATGAGAACAAGGTAACAAGTGTGTAGTAAGTCCAGCCCAAATAGGATAACCAGTCTAGACAGCTTCAAGCCTGAGATTAAAAATAGAGACAATGCAACTTCAGCTGCTGATTTGAGGTTTGCTTTGACGAGTCTTTCAAAAAAAATGACTTTTAAGTTGCTAAAATTATATAAGCCGATGTTATCAATGGATGAATACTCTGGTGTGGAAGTCTTTTTTCACAGATTGCAGAGCGATTGCTCCAAAAGTTTTACAGTGTACGACTGCAATTATGCAAAAGCTTCCATGTGTTCTCCTTACCCTCAGCTGAATTCAGCAGGCTTACCCTTGAGTAGATCAAAACACCACATTTCAAGTGTTTGTGTTTTGCCTTAAATCCCAATCCGCCATTTGGATCCACACAGATTCAAACCTTTAACTGGGGATTATGTTTAGATCTGGTCAAAACCAAGTAGAGGTTCTCTTATCCTTCTTCCTCCTCGTTCTCCCTGCACTGAGAAACTGTGGAATGACTCCTTCTTCAGCTCTTCTGACATAGGAAGATGGGAGAAGGAAGGCACCCACGGACTGACTTTCTAGAAGCATGTGTGCTACTGTATCACAGAAAGCACGGTTGTCTTCCAAGACCAAGCAAGGAAAGCTGGACTCAACTCAGCAAGGTTATTTCTACGCGTTAAGCTTGAAGTGCGTGGATAATCCCATAGGAGTCAACGGGGTTTGACCTTCCTCAGCCTTTGAATGGTTCACTAGAGGAAAGAGAACGGTGTTTTCTCCAAAATTACTCTCGCCTTCTCACGGCTTTGCTGCTGAATTGCGTGGTACGAACTCAACGTGCCTACCTTGCTACGAAGAGACAGACAAAAGAGCCCAACAAATTTATACGTGCCAACAAACAGTTCAAAGCAAGTTCCTTGTGTTTGGCGGTGTTATAAATCATTTGTGATGTTAATCAAGTACAGCTGGAAATTAAGCATATAATTGCAGAGTTATAGGCATTCCTAGGATATAATTAGATGCTTTCAGAGACTGCTCATACGGGGTGTGATTTTATTCTTTGATTCTTCCATGGGTATCGTATTAACCATGTTGAAGACCGTACTTTTCTTTTTCCCTTTGCAATGTTTTCTTGAATTCACAGTTAAGTACCTTTCAGCCAGCGATCCACTAACCTTCTTCAGTAGTTCTCACACAATTAGCACATCATGCGTCTGCTAGTTAAATACATAGAAACCTCTCAGATACCTGCTGTTGTTACCCGTGATGACACCTAAGTGGGGAAATTTACTTTTTCTGAGTCCTTTATATCCAAAGCATGTAGAGATTGTGAAATGATAGCCTCCCTCCTTTGTGTGCCTGTGTCCTGACGCTTTTGAACCACTGCTGCCATGATGCACAGGCATTTTTTGAGTGACAACTCTTTAGTAGCAGGGTAGCTCATCCATCCCACGCCTGCGCCCACATGCATAATGCATCCCTCCCTTGAGTGGTACCTATTCTTTTCAGTGATAATGTGTCCCTATTCCACACACCTGTACCTGCCCAGGCTTTTAAACTGCTGCATTCATGGGACACATGGTTCGTGGGAGGCGTCTTTTGTTTATTATCCATCCTGAACTAATTTTTATCCTTTTATTTCAGCTCTAAGTTTTGGGTTATAGAATGAAGTGGCAGATAAGGGACGAATAAACAGGCTTGACAATTAACATGTTAGAAGATGAGATCACTTATCTCCTTTGGGATACGGATTTCACTTTGGTAGTGTTTTACAAGAACAGATCATTCTGAGCATCGATGTTCTTCACATCGTATGAGGTGAGGGTTACCAGTCAGCACTAGACTTGTGATTTTTAGAAGAGGGCTGGGGAAAAAAATGAGTATTTTTTCTAAGCACCACTGGAAGTGACAAACATGCCCCACTTAACTAGATTGTAAAGCCAGTGTGTCTTAGGACTGACAGCATCAGTATGGTAGATACACATTTCATTACTTCTGGTCAGCTTCCTCCAGGATTTAATTTGCTGGTGTCACAGCTTGAGCGGCTGTTTCATGCCTGTGGGGAAATTTGGCAGGGCTTGTGCATTCAGAACCAAATGATTAGCTCCAACTTCCTTCCTAGTTTATTATTACAAGCTCGTGCCATGATAAAGCATTTAGGAAAAAAAAAAAAAAAAAAAAGAAAAAAGGAGGGGAAGTAAATCCCACGTGATGCCTGTTCACAGTCATTTCCAGCACATGATGAGTCATGCTAGTGGAATTTCCAGCCAATAACCAAGTCCCAATTAAAATAAAAAGGAGGGGGAGGCAAGGAAATATACAACATGTCAAATAAACAATATTCAAAGAGTAATAGGAAAATAAATGGTGTGCAGCAGAGCTCAGAGTTCTCTTTTCAGAAGTCTATACCCTTAGTTTATTTCCTTTCCTTATAACAGTATGAGTTCTACACATGAGGAAGAGGTCAAAGTTGCAAAACAGCTCCTAATTTTATGTACTTTAGCTTCTGAATGTCTCACTCTGAGATACATTGGGCCAGAACCCAATTATCAGAAGAGCAAGTAGTTACACGTTCTGCTGACTTTAAGAGGAGCTGTGGATGCTCATCAGCTCTGTAAAATTAAAGTACTGGTAACTGCATCATGTTATCTAATGCTAGACAAGTGGAAATAAGACACTGAACAAATCCGACCTCTATCAGCTCTTACAGAGTAAATCCTGACGTTTTCACCGAGTTTTCAAAGTAGAAACCTGAAATCCCAAAGCAAGAACAAATTTCAGAGCTACAAGGATCTACTTCTTAGGGCAAAGGTACTATTATGATCACCTACTGTATGATGGTGGTCAAAACCAACATCAATGCAAATATTACAAGACAATATTGAACATTATATCCAGACCTCTTGGATGAAATACTGGCTATTTTTGTGAGTGATTCTATTGTACTCCAAAATATTTTGTTCCAGTGGCCAATAAAGCTAATTTCATTCTAGATCATGATGACTCGTTCTCACCACGATTCATTTTATTTAATCTTAGGTACTTCTATGGAATGACTGAGAGCCAGATGACCTTTTCAGACAGAGTACCTGTGGATTCATCTGATATCTGAATTACTTTTGAAACTGCACTGAACAGCCAAAGGGTCCATGCTCCCGGCTCGGCAGAATTCCTTCCGTCCTCCGTCACCGGCTGCAGTTAAATCCAAGCCTTATAATAAAGACAGGACTGGGATCCAGATTTCAGGATCTTGGCCTCTGTTTGCACTGTCCTGCAGTGCTACCTCCACAGACAGCACAGAAGAAATTTCATAAAATAAACAGCATTGCAAAACATGCATAAAAGTTACGTCACGATATTTTCGCACCAGCTTCCTAATGTATGTTTTTCCTCTCATGGTGACAAATGAGACTGAAGAACAATTACAATAAAAATGGGAATTGGAATCTTATCTCCAATAAATCTACTACGCACTTGTTGGAAATTTATTGTTTCATGTGAGTCACTGTGCGGGGAACAGAGTGAAATTCTGGTCTACTTAAACTGTTTTAGTAATTTACTCTATTTTATGAAATTCTCTCTCTCACACTCTCTGCAGGCTAGAGACTTCACAGTTTTGGGATGATACCAGCCACCTTCCAATCCTTTATAGCTAGAAAAAAGAGGAGTCCTTGAAACTCTCTTCTGTTGCAATGTGAAGTCACCATCCAGAACAGGTAACAGACTCTGGTTTCACACAATTTTTCTATATTTTGAAGCATTAATTAATACTTAAATCTTTACTTTAGATGACCCTTCAGGTTCCCACCTTGCTTCCATCATTACTACATCGTCTGTCTCAGCCCAATAACACAGCTGTCCTATTTTCACAGCTCCCTGCTCATACTCTTCACAGACTATTTTCTGCTAAAAGTTGCAACATCAAACCTTACATGGTGTATGTTCCACATCCAGTCTCTCCTAAGTGTTCCACATGTTCCAGTGAATTCTGGAGCAGGCACAGACTGGAGTGTGGACTGCAAGAGGAAAGGATTGTTTGAAACGGTCTTCAAGAGTGTGAACAAAAATGTTACAGACCTGAAACAAAAACATAAAGACTTCTTGAGAATATTTATTCCTGGGGCTTTTGTTTACATCTACACTTCAGGGCCACAAAGATGATGAAGGGAGTGGGGCATCTCCCTTCTGAGGAAAGGCTGAGGGAGCTGGGTCTCTTTAGCTTGGAGAAGAGGAGAGAGAGGGAGACCTCATTAATGTTTATAAATATGGAAAGGGTGACTGTCATGAGGATGGAGCCAGGCTCTTCCCAGTGGCACCCAATGATAGAACAAGGGGAAATGGATCTAAGCTGGAACATAGGAGGTTCCGCTGAAACATGAGGAAGAACTTCTTCCCAGTAAGGGTACCAGAACACTGGAACAGGCTGCCCAGAGAGGTTGTGGAGTCTCCTTCTCTGGAGATGTTCCAAACCTGCCTGGACGCGTTCTTGTGTGATCTGATCTAGGTGGTCCTGCTCCGGCAGGGGGACTGGACTAGATGACCCTTTGAGGTCCCTTCCAATCCCTGACATTCTGTGATTCTGGGATTCTGTGTGATCCTGTGATTCTCCACAGGTTGTGCAGAGAACTCCCCTTAATAAATACTCTTTGGAAGAAATACTCCAAGGGAGAAATGGAACCATTATCTTCAAGATTTTCCATGCAAAAAGGAATATTTTAAGAAGTGAAAAGATAGCAAAAGCAGCAGCTCTCAATAATTTATGATGTTTGATTCAGTTTAACATACCATTTCTGGCATTCTGCTCTATGAACAGTGTCCTCAGCACTGCTGCTATTCCCAGTCTCAAAAAGCCAGTAATAACAATCTGCTGGTCATATATTATAAATGAGCTTCAACATCGCTTTGCTCTGGGAGCCCATTTTAAAGGGACAGATATTTTTTTTCCCCTCTCTGCACACGAATGCAGAATGTGAGAGTGTTTTTTTAAGCAAATGTCAATACGGTATATACAGTCCACCACATTTTGCTACCTTTCTGAAGTTAATCTGGAAGGAAATCTTTCTTGGCACTATCAGCTGCTATTATGTAAATACCGGAATGCAAAATATGTGGAAAAGAAATGTTTGCATTCAGTAAGGCTAATATCTTTTATGTATCACTTTGTTAGCATATCCAATATTTAATAAATTATTGATAAATAAATACTTCTATCCCACCTTTCCAGTGCAAACTGGAGAGGGCACAAACCCAAGCACAGTGATCCAGAGACCTTGATGTCGACAAAGTTTAAACCTAGGTTAGAACTTCAGGGATGGCATTTCTCCCTATTATTGATCCTGACTGGATCTATTTGGGCTGTAGCCCAAATACAACAGGAATTCACACTCAGGCAGAGATAGTTTGGTTTCTCTCTACTCTAGACTTTCAGCTCCTCTCTAGTACTAAAGTTATGTCAAAAAGGATAATTATTCTGAAGGAAAATATGAATTTGGTCTCCTTTGCCATCTTGGACCTTAATGGACCCTCTGCAACTAAAGGTTAACCATCCCTTGTGGGTGCACCCAAACACACACACATGCCAGATGAACCACGTGCTTTAATTAAACTGCACCTTCCCTCTCAAGCCTGTATGTGAATAATAGAAAACAAAAAAGGGCACAGGAAACATTACATCGCCTCATCAATCCCCTCAACTCTGCCAGACTGGCTTTTGTAGTGATCTTCTCCAATCAGTACTTGTTCTCTTTGGGAGAAGAACAGTGTGAGAACATTTGGGAGAACAGTGAAAGCACATTTCTACCTGAACAAATGTAAAACAATCAGACCTGTACATAGGTCAGGTGGGAAGGTGAGGTCACGTTAGGTGGCTCCTCTGCTAAATTTGGAAAAGAAGAAGTTAGGCAAAAGAAAGATTACTTTCTAGGAACAAGAATTAATTGAACGGTACGCTCCACATATACGTTATCCTGATAATGTACATGTCCTCCATCAATTGAGAGTAAGAGCTTTCACAGCACAGCATCTACAGGTCAATTGTACTTCAGTCCCCTCTACATCACAGAGGAAAGGAGGAACAAGTCACCCCAGGAAAATGTTGAAGGAAAAGGCAGCGTGAGTGAGGAATGGATTGGATTTTTAAGAACTTGGATTATTAGAATGAAATCTCTTTCCATGGTGTCAAACGATCTTTGAGGTGTCTTACATTTCAAAGTGCCTTATAGGAGACGAGAAGGCATACTGGAGGAGATGTGTTTTCTGGACAATGAAGGACAAATTCACTCCTGCTGTTTAGTGCTTCAGCTCCAAAATTACGGATTCACCTATGCAAATGATGGAAGTCTGTAATATAAGCTTCTGATGCTGAAACAGCTTCTGAACAGCTACTGATGCTGAAAGGTAACATTACAAAGTCACAAAGAAATGTACTCCAGCTGGTCAAGGACAGTGAGAGTGACACCTTCTCCTCATCAACCTTGCCTGACTTTCCTAAAGAGCCTGTATCCTTCCAGCTCAACACTCCAGTCATAGGATTCATCCCACCACGTCTCCCTGACACCAGTAAGATCATAGCCCTGCAGGTGCGCACAGCTCTCTAACTCCTCTTGTTTATTCTCCATGCTACGTGTGTTTGCACAGAGGCATTTCAGTCGGGCCCCCGACAAATCTGACTTACTGGCTGGAGTGGCTGGAATTCCTTTCTGCTGCTCTTCAGGTGCTCTCAGCTTGTCTTCATCAAGCCTGACATTAACCCCCTCCCCCTTCAAGTCTAGTTTAAAGCCAGTTCTGAACCAGTTCTTAAAGACAGAATGCTTTGCTATTTGCATTGTCGACAAAGAACACAGCTGGGAGGAAGCTGGAATTTTTGTTTAACTGAGAAACTGGAGACCAAGGTGGTTATCCAATTCACTTGAAACCGCAAAGCAACTTAGTGGAAAATGGTGGAAGAGAACAAGACTTCCTGTTCCCCCCGTGTTAATCTATAATAAGAGAACAGACCAGACACCAACGAAGTCAGGGGAGATTCAGGTTGGCTGTTAGGAAGTATTTCTTCTCTGAAAGGGTTGTCAGCCACTGGAATAGGCTGCCCAGGGAGGTGGTTTGAGTCCCCATCCCTGGATGTGTTTAAGAATAGGGTGGATGATCTACTTGAGGATATGGTTTAATGGGGATTAGGGATGGTTGGACTCGATGATCTCTAAGGTCTTTTCCAACCTAGAAATCTATGAATCTATGAATGAATCTATGAAAAAACTTATCGATAGGGGCTATTCCAGGAGCCTAACTCCTTGCTGCATATCTCCAAGTGATTTTAAAGGGAATTAGACACCAAAGTGCTTTTAAATATTCTCAAAAACTCCATATTTTCAAATATGTTCTGAGACTACTAGAGAGGTTTGAAAATTTTAAATAAGGAGCCATTAATAGAAAAAATAATTTTCTGTTTCAAATCCATTTTTTCCGACACGAAGAATTCAGAAGCAGATGTAGGCTACGTTTTGTCCCCGTCTGAGCTGCTGACTTCAGTTTGGTCCCCAGTTCACCTTAAACAAGTGCTCTGCCTTATCGCCACTCATTTTCCTATGACTACCTGCCCCTCAAATGCCCCAGAATAAAAAGCCCCTTTTTTCAAAGGTCACAGGAGCCATGGCATGGTCAGGAAAAAAAGAAGTCTAAATACAGATGATGAGTCTTCCTATTCTGTGCTCTGAAATATTTACTACCTTTCTGCCCAAAGCCACAACCACAGCGTGGCTATGGCTATCCCCTGAAAGATTGCTTAGCCACATGCAAGCACAGGTTTAATTTGTTTCCAGATCCAAGTGGAATCTGATATTCTGGCCTTGGATTACCCTGTTGTGCTCCTGTTGTCCAAACTGGCAAAAGCCGGCCAGATAACCTGCTGAGGCTTTCTCATGTTATTTACACATAGTTCCTGTGGCTGAAAGTTGTTTTTTTTTTAATTGCTGAAGTATTTGCTGTGCAGGTTTTTGGTAAGTTGGTTGTTTGGTTTGGTTTTGGGTGGGGTTTTTTTTGCTTTTTCCCAACCTGCGCTCAAAGAGAGGCAAGCAGGCAGTGCCATTTCCCCGATTACCAGCAAGAGATGAGCTCTGTAATTCTCTGTACAGCACAGGGTCAACTGCAAATCCACACAGAACACTTCAGTTGTTGCTACAGCCTGATTTTGAATTCATTTCTAGCATGGCTTCAGGCTCAGCTCGGCCATTTGTACTGATTTGATAAATGCCTACCCATGGAAGAGTTTTCCATCATGCTGGCAACATGCTGCTCGGTAGTCATGAACACTACCAAACCCTCTAAAGCTGCAGAAACTCATTGCTTGTCGCTGCCACCTTCCCCTGCAGGGATAACTCCCACGGGATTTATTGGGTCATAGTGTATCAAGCGTTCAGTTTGTAGTACAGCTGCCACAGGTGGACTTGAAGGATGTGAATGAGAGAACACAAAGAGCTTAGGAAATGGAGTCAGGATCCTCAGCTATGGGGTACAGTCCTTTCAGGTGTAACACGTGCCACCCCACCTGCCCAGAGGAAGAGGCTGGCCAGGGGAGAATGACTGCTGTTACCTATCAGAGGGATGACAGTCCAGGTTACCGGGTGCTACACGGCTTTGGTGAAAGATACAACTCTGCTACAATCTCCTCTCTTACCAGCTTAATGGCAAATGGTTTCTGCTTACAAAGCAGAATCTCCTGCAACTGTGTCTACCAGATGAGGAAAATAATAATTCCTTCTGCTTCTACTCTGATACGCAGCCACCGCATTTTTCCTTCATTGGGATCCACTTGTGTGCTTTCACGAAAGCTTGCTCAAATATTCTGCACACTTCTGTGTGTGTAACTAAAAGACTGAATATCCTGTTACCTTCAAAGTGAGGAGGCCTTAATGACATGTTGGTCAGAAATTTTAAGCTGAGACTTCTGTACTTGGCGTGGGATTCATCTGGCTTCACTTTATCAAACTAAAACTTGGGCATGCAGTCAAATCTCATCATCCAGTCTCCCTCTGTACTCTGTAGGGAGAGACGGATCTGAAGAATTTGATTTATCCACTTAAGATTAAACAATCTGCCTTCCACAGATACTCTTCTCTCTCTGTACACCTTCCTTTTAAACATCAAGAGGTAGATGAGACCAGAAACATCAGCTGTGCATGGCACGATGGCAGCTGCAACTCAGATTTGTATTGCCATTTTTACGTATTACAGCTCCTAATCTTTTTGTCTAAATTGATACCATAAGGTTTAAATTTTGTTTATCTAGTCTGTTGTTCAGCAGCATAAAAGCACACGATGGCCATGACTGAGCAAGGCATGTAACTTTAAGCATACAAAAGGCCCTACTCAGCAAAAGACGTAAGCATGTTCATAAATCCTCTGCCTACGTGACAAAGGCTGGCCCTGCGTGCAAGAATCAATCAGGAGAGCAAGGTCTCTCTTCCCGAGTTGCCAAAAGGCAATAAACCTCTGAAATTTCCTTCTGAAACTTCTTTCCGATTTGTTTTGTGTCTTTTATGGAGTGAGGTTGCTAAGAAAGTCACTCGCAGGATAATAAAAATACTGGTTCATTAGGTGATGCTGAGAGCCCCGTTCTGCAGGTTTGGGATTCTCTTCCTACAAATTACTATTCCTTGCTGCTGTCTCGTGGTTTTCACACTTGGTAGTTACTCAGCGGCCAACAGGGATGCAGATAAACCTTTATAAATGCACTCATCAGCCTCGTATCTTAGGCTGAGGTAGCTCAGCAGTAATAATATGGAGAGCACACAGATAAAATTTCTAGCTGGTTTGGCAGTTACAGACCCTTTGAATGCAGAATTTATGGAATTAAACTTTATCCATTAGCTTGCTTTTATATCTTTCTCTCTTAATACCCGACAGAGCTTTTCCCGAGGCATGACAATGGCTGGCCAGACAAGAGAAGGCTTAATGCACTGAGAGATGGAAGTCAGCTGAGAAGAGGGTGTGTGGAAATCGTCGATGGGAAGTCTGTTCCCTAAAGCAGTATTGACTACAAACCAAAGATATATAATTTTAGAACACTGTTTCCTCATTTTAACTCAGGACGCTAATCCTTATTGTCTCTTCTGAAAAGGATGATTTTATAAACAGCACGACCTTAAATGAGTCAACGCGACCTTTCCCAGACATACCCCACAGTAAATATTTACTGAGCTTTATTTCATAGGCATTAACTCGTTGGTAATATAAAAAGCTTCCAGGTCATTAGACAATGCAATATATAATATTACCATTGTGAAATATAAAAATATGTACAGTTTAAAAGTGATAATGATTTTCTTTCCCAGTTCTAGACACGAGTTCACCAGTATTAGCTTATAACAATTTTTTCTTCCTCCATTTTATGAAGTATTTTTGTTGACAGTGAAAGGGAAGGATAGAGATGATAACATGGATTTTTTTTTTTTTTTTTTACTTTTCTTTAATTCAGAGCAAGTGATGCTGCCATACAGAAGAGCTGGTCGTTTTGCATTACACTAATCCAGGCAAAAAATGTATTAGTCTAATTGGCTGGCTGCCACTTGCCAGTCTCAGTACTGTCATTTTGCAATAACTGCAATGCAAATATACAGATCTCTTACCTCATCAATTCCTGCACTCTAAATTCAAGCAATAAATATATTGCCTGAGCTCTTGCCCAACTCTTTGACAGGATCAAAACGTTTTTCATGATCCTCCTGTGAGCACACCTGCCTGTACTTCAGAATACCAAAATTCAGGCTCTGCTTTTTCTACATATGTGACCAAGAAAAGTCACTAAGATGACTTTTGTAAATGCATATAAGTGTCTTATGATGCAGTTAAGTATCTACAAGATCTCTAAAAAAATCAGAGCTGAGCACAAAGATTTATTTTTCATAGATTTCTAGGTTGGAAAAGACCTTAGAGATCATCCAGTCTAACTGTCCCTAATCCCCATTAAACCATATCCCTAAGTAGATCATCCACCCCATTCTTAAACACATCCAGGGATGGGGACTCAACCACCTCCCTGGGCAGCCTATTCCAGTGGCTGACAACCCCTTCAGAGAAGAAATACTTCCTAACATCCAACCTGAATCTCCCCTGACTAAGCTTATGCCCATTTCCTCTTGTCCTATCACCCATCACTAATGTAAAGAGCCCTTCCCCCACCTTCCCACCATCTTTTCTCAAGTATTTGTAGGTTGTAATCAGGTCTCCCCTCAGCCTCCTCTTCTCCAGGCTAAACAGCCCCAACTCCCTCAGCCTCTCCTCATAAGTTTTATTTTCCAGCCCCTTAACCAGTTTAGTCGCCCTTCTTTGGACCCGCTCCAGGAGCTCAATATCTCTCTTAAAGCGAGGGGCCCAAAACTGGACACAATATTCCAGGTGCGGCCTCACCAGTGCCGAGTACAGGGGCAGGATCACTTCCCTGCCCCTGCTGGTCACACTATTCTTGATACATGCCAGTATCTCATTGGCCTTTTTGGCCACCTGGGCACACTGCTGGCTCATATCAAGCCGGTAGTCAACCAACACCCCCAGGTCCTTCTCCGCCAGGCAGCTCTCCAGCCACTCCTCCCCGAGCCTATAGCGATGCTTGGGGTTTTTATACCCCAAGTGAAGGACTCTGCACTTGGCCTTATTAAAGCTCATGCCATTGGCCTCAGCCCAACGATCCAGTCTGTTCAAATCCCTCTGAAAGGCCTCCCTGCTCTCGAACAGATCGACACAGCCTCCCAGCTTGGTGTCGTCCGCAAACTTACTGAGGGTACATTCAATCCCCTTTTTCAATCCATTTTATTTGAATTCAAATGTGCACCTTTAAATACCTCCCCTTGTGGAGCATGGTCCTTTACGTACGCATACCTACACAACTTACCCATCAGAAAGATGCAAGAACACGCACACTGGTAGCACTGAGCCCCCATGGCAACAGGAGCTGTTTGGTAACCAAGCCAAACGATATTGGTTTATTATATATATGTGTATATCTATTTTTTGTAATTATATTATATATAATTATAATATATATATTATTTATAGCTTTTTAAAATTTTAAATACATTCTTGACTTATTCTACACCAGGTCCTTCCTGATATCTTTCAGTTTTTCCTCCACTTCCACTCCGGTGTGCTCATACAGCAATGAAAGCCCTTTACTATCAACATCAGACTACATTTTTGTTTCTCAGCTCAGGCTTATTCTTCATGTAAATTTTGCCACCTAACTCAAGTGCCGAGAGTCAATGGACAGAAGTATGCTCCTGACCAAGCTGTTTCCTATCAGTCTTTAGAAATTTAAAGCAGCAGAGAAGGAAGAAGGTGTTTAGTTGGGGTTTTTTTGCAGCTAACTGACAATGGGTTACATGAAGTATTGCAACTCCAGGCATGTTCTTGTGATGATTTCTCGAGTGATACCAAGAACGCTGAGAGCACACAGAAGAGGGTTATGGCTCAGTGTTGTCATTGTGTTTTCTGTCCACCTCCCAGACTTCAGAGGAGAAACTCATCACCCAACAGCACCGTGAGCTCCCTGCATCTCACAGCACCAAAAGTCATTCAGAAGCAACAGCTTCTCCACAGCTTAATGAAACACCAGCAGTAACAGACTGGGTGCAGACTCTTGAGTTTGCTTCAGGCACCAGGTAAAAATGATTGGTTTAAATTACCCCAACGCTTGGGATCATAAACAGCATCAGTTACCACAGCTCAGCCCGTAAACAACAAGGTATTTATCTATGGTAACAAAATTAGCTATACTCTGCTATCCCTGCTGTTGCAAATACATCTCCTAGGACGTGTGTGAAAGAGTGAACGTTCATACTTGCATTAAGTATTTGCATGTTTATGAATAAACTATAATCCAATTGATGGCATTCTTCTTTCTCGTCTTATTAGCCCTGTAAGCTCCTCATTCAGTTCTTGCACTCTGCATACCAAAAAGACAGTAGGACAAAAACATCAATGTCCTTACAAAGGTGCACGCAAGTGCAGAAAAGTCTGCATAAATAAGAAAGGCTAAACCCAAACACTAGAGACCATGCTCCAAAGAGCAGGAATGCCTTAGCATTGGCCACAGTAAAAACAGAAGCTGAAGAAATGTTGGGTTTTGTTTTTCTCTTTTTTTCCTATTTGTCTCTACTTGAAAAGGGGGAAAAAAAAAAAAGACATGCATGAGTGATGGTAATGGAAGACCTATTTGTGTCCAATCCACTGGAGAAACAGTACAAGGACATATCATCCTTGTGGAATAATTTGTCCTGTACTCCTCAAGCCAGATGAAAGTCCCATTATGTACAAAGTAACATGTGCAGATGAATACAAATTTGAGAGATCTATTATTCTCTCAATACACACTGCCTCGGTGTAACTCATCTTCACCTCTGTCATAAAAACAGGCTTCTTTCCGGGTGCTTCTCACTGTCATAACGTGGGACTTTTTCGACTCTCTGGAAGTACGCAGCAGCAACGAGGACTCATTCACGATGAGGGCTCTTGCCGTGAAGCCAAACTGACACGTGCTCTGGAAACACAGAGCAATTAGCAAGCGTGAAATCAAAACATCACACCACCAATCGTGAGCAAGGCACGCAGAAGCAAAGATAAAAGCAAAGAGCCACATCTTTATAGTCCTGGACAGCTCTGCGATTCAGAGCCATCTTCATGAGCACATAACGATCTCATTCCTTAAGATGAGGCTCTGTGCCTCATACTGACATACCTGAGGTTGTCCAAATTTTCCTCTTCCCACCACTACAAGATGCAAGGTGCCATTATCTCAGACTCTCTCCCTGTTGCTAGTTCCCTAACCTGAGGAGAAGCTGGAGGAAAAGGACTTGGGAGTGCTGGTGGATGAGAAGCTCAACATGAGCTGGCAATGTGCACTGGCAGCCCAGAAAGCCAACCGTGTCCTGGGCTGCATCCACAGCAGCGTGGCCAGCAGGTCGAGGGAGGGGATTCTGCCCCTCTACTCTGCTCTCATGAGACCCCACCTGGAATACTGTGTTCAGCTCTGGAGTCCCTAACACAAGAAGGACATGGAGCTGCTGGAGCGACTCCAGAGGAGGGCCACAAAGATGATCAGAGGGCTGGAGCACCTCTGCTATGGAGACAGGCTGAGAGAGTTGGGGCTGTTCAGCCTGGAGAAGAGAAGGCTCCGGGGAGACCTTCTAGCAGCCTTCCAGTACCTAAAGGGGGCCTACAGGAAAGTTGGAGAGGGACTTTTTGCAAGGGCATGTAGTGATCGGACACGGGGCAATGGCTTTAAACTGAAAGAGGGAAGATTTCCATTAGATCTAAGGAAGAAATTCTTCACTCTGAGGGTGGTGGGGCACTGGAACAGGCTGCCCAGAGAAGTTGTGGATGTCCCATCCCTGGAAGTGTTCAAGGCCAGGTTGGATGAGGCTTTGAGCAACCTGGTGTAGTGGAGGGTGTCCCTGCCCATGGCAGGGGGGTTGGAACTAGATCATCTTTGAGGTCCCTTCCAACGCAAACCATTCTGTGATTCTACAATTCCAAGTTTGTGGAGGAACAGAATATTTTGAGATCTAAAGAAAGACTCAAGGTCATACCTGTTTCACTCAATAATCAAAGTTTTCTCCTTTTGCAGCTCTGAGAAATAAAAGTAGGTCCAGTATTGTGCCTGGTGCAGCACAGAGCATTGGAGCCTGTTCAGTCCATGAGCCATTGTGTCGCCAGTAAGTTATAAGTGCTAGCAGAGCAACTTCTTCTTCCACATCAAATTAAATAAGAATAAAAGAAAAAATTGTACTTCCTACAACAATTGAGCCCCATTCTTGGTTGAAATCTCCTGCTATGATCACATTCACAAGTAATTCCAAACAACACAAAAACACGTCTCTGCCAGCAAAAAAGCAGTCTGCACCCACACATGGTAAGACAGAAGTTGGAAAGTAAAGAACATGCTGGTTTTTTAAGCTGTCCTAGAAAAGCCAGTAGCTATCATTCAGATGCAGGTCAGAAAATCACAGTTGTCCAATCTGGCATGAATGTGGCTTTGAAATCAAACACGTACAACTCTCATCATCACCTGCTACAGCACAGTTTGATAACCACAGATGCGAGGACGGAAACAAAGCCACCTTTTCCACTCAAACATGAACCCAGTCTGTTCCCCCTGGGTCCCAGCCTGCCAGGTTAACGGCAAGATCATACTTCCCTATTTCCCCCCAGGGAAGCTGTGGTCTCCGAAATGTGTTGTCCCTCGCTGTGGCTAACCCTACTCAAACGTTACTCTGAGTTGCTCCCATGGCTAGGCAAAGTACTCGCAGTGTATTTTGCGCTGGGTGAAACGCACGCTGAGATTTTAAAAGGCTTTTACAGATCCAGTGTATAAATTTTTGCTTTCGAAAATCCCACTGGCACCGATTTGTACCCTCACAGAATTAAAAATCTGCCTTCATGACTTCCACACCGTGGGCCAAAGCGTGATTCCTGCAGTACCAGGCTAACTCGCTGATGTCAGCAGTTGATTTATATTTGTTACGAGAACTCAAGCATTTTATCTGAAGCTGAAAAACTTGCACGTTGCTTTGAAAAAAATATTAAGAACATATTTGATATCCATATCTTAGATGATGAGGTTTGTTTTGTTTCATTTTAAGCATTTCATACTAGCTATTCCAAGAAATTCCGACATGCTTTTGTAAAAGCAGATCAGAACGAGGGTCTAGGGAGAAAGACCGAGAGCAAAGATAGAATAATGATTATAATTCAAACAAAACTGCTCAAAGGGCAAAGAAGTTACAACTGTGATAACTAATTGATTCTACATACACAAAAAATTATAAGAAGGATTTTGCCCTGGTAAGACAGATTTTTTTTAAGAGAGATTTAATTAAACACCTCTCAGATCTTTTTTTTTTTTTTTCCTTGAGATTTTAACTGTCAGGCAGCATATCCAAAAGACAAATGATACCATCCAGGAAGTAATTATCTGCATTAAGTGTGCTGTTTGACTTCTTTCCTGCTACAGTGATCTCTGGCAGAAGGAGGAAGCAAGAAAGCTGGGGGAGGAGGAAAAAAAAAAAAATTGATTCAGTGATTTGAGAAGTTAAAGACATTTCTCTGCGTCTCAATTAACAGAAGGAGGGCTTGTTCTGCTGTGGGAGCAGCACAAGGTTCATCAAAGCAAGGACTATTTTAGCGACCGCGTGTCACGTTAGAAACTGGAGAAACGTAAGGGGCTTGACACAGCATTATTTATTCTGAGTAACAACCCCCTAGAGCCACTGCTAGTCAGAACTGTTATTACCAAATCCGGGGGCCCCATCCACATGGCACAGCCAGCCCTGGGTACGGAGAGATGGTGAAGCTCTCATCGTTCTCTTGGCTTTGCTCTTGCCCAGCCTGGCTGGGCTGCCACGCAGGGACGGATGCACAGCACAAGCCAGTCAGGCTCTGCTCTTCTCCAGTTCAAGACCACCTATTCACTACAGAAATTTGCTTGTAAGTTTTTCAAGGTGGATGTGTTGCTCGTATTCTTAGAGCCCTGTTTGTAAATGTTCTATTACCTCTGACCTTGGTTTATCCCAGCTCCTGTTATCCTGGATAACTGATGAGCTGAATCGAACACTTAATATTTAAAATATGTTTCCTGCGTGTTTTGATGATGTCAGCTCACTTATCGAATCCCTCCACTGGTTCTCCTGCTCAGACTAATCTTTTGTCCTTTTCCCCAAAGACTTTTGCGACCACTATTTGATGGCAGTCTTTCCATATTGTCACGTGCCCTCTGTTCTGCCAGTAACAGGAGACAGAAGTACCTATTTCTGGTTCTATCCCTACTGCTCCCTGCACGTGACACTGTCTTGCCACAAATAAGCCAGAATGCCTCCGTTTTATAGAGATTTGTAATAAAACTCAACAGCAACTGTCAATTTGCTTTATGTATGTATTTAGCAATTATACAAATAGGCAACAAATTTCATATAAAACTTGCATGTGGTTTGCTTCCACATTCCCCACCCCTAAAATAAATTTTAAAACCCAGTAGATTAGAACCATAAGTGCTTTGTATCTCTGACCGATTTATCCATGTGTTGCATCCTGCAGTCTCTTGCTCTTTTTTCTGTACCCGTGTTTTTCTTGCTCCTGGCTGATGTGGATTGATGCTGCTCCTTCGGAGACCAAGCTGGTTACCTCATCCAGTGCTGACAGCAACCAGCCCAATGGGCTTCCAGTCCTACCAGGAGCTCTCACTGCTCCTTCAGTCTGTATTGTGGGCATCGAGCACAGCTATGGGATAATGAATCTATTTTAATTTTTGTTGCTTTGCTCCCCAAGAGGATAAGGGGTTTGTATCTCCTCTCTTCCGTGCAAGAGGATGTCATCCTTAACACGCAAGACCCTGACCTGAAGTAACACAGCAAGCCCACAAATAATTTTGTCTGAAAAGCTTTCACTTGTGAAACTATTTTCTGATGTCAGCCACGGCGGCCCAGAAAATCCTTCTGCTAAGCCTCCGCTTACTCTGTGCACAGAAACTCTGCTTTTTGACAAGAGACCAAGAAAAGTCAGCCTGAAATAATCATGTATTCCTCTATGCACGATCGCTGCAGTGACTAATCCCAATTTGCTGCCGTAACTCCCTGCTTCTCCCTCCCTCCCCTTCAGAAGGCAGCAAGCCCACCCAGTACCAGGAACACATGAGAGGGGAGGAGAAAAGGCAATTTGTCCTCATCTCCTCTCCCCCACCACGCTTCCTCCCACTCCAAACTCAGCAGCAAAGGAGTATGTTTTGGTTAGCTATCTGAGCCTGAATTCCCAGCTATTATGTTAACAAACAGTAATGAAAGAATATTTCGTGGTTAATTATGTGGCTCTGCTGTCAATACTGCAGCTGACTGAGGAAGACTAGAGAAAATCTGCACGGTTTGTGGTCCAGATGTAACGTGGGAAGTGCCCGAGCCACAGACTTCTTGGAATGTCCCTCAGTTTTCCAAGAAGTCTGGGAGCATTTCAGTCTTGCGACCTTCTTGCCACTCTGAGGGAGAGCATCCCAAACTGAAGTTCAGATCTAGACAATTTAAATTGAAGAGCTGATTAAAGCCGATGTCAAGACTGGAAAACACTCTGTATTTGTGTGACATGGTATCTTTCACTGGAGAATTTCAAAGCACTTTCCTAATACATGTTAATGAGACCTCACAAGAATGCTATAAATACAATATCATGTGTATGTGACTCATGCAGCTTATTAATTTCACATCACCTACACTGCTGTTTGAACGAGAATGACAGAGCAGCATTCAGGCAAATTCCTCGGTGAGAACTTAGCTAAAATAGCAATACCTGTGTCTTCAGGGGTCAACCTGCCTCGAGGCTGACTCTAGTCAGACAGATTCAGCCTGAGAAATACAGTGTCCCTGCTTACCACAACTCTCCCATTGCATGATCGCCTTGCCTTGCTAATCAACAACAGCACAGTTTTCTTGCCAAAAATGTAGAGCATTCTTCTAACAAGAAAACAAACTCTAAAGTCAACGTATAGCAGCTCCTATGCTAAACGTACCATACTATGCCAGTGGTCGACAGCGGGGTGTAAGGAAGAGAAGGAACTTTGTGGGGGGTGGATATGGACTCAAAAGGGATCTGATTTTAATTATAAAGCAGGAGAAAAAGTAATGTATAATCTCTTAAACTTACCCATGCCTTTAACTAAAAGACATTTTTGCTTAGCTTAATTAGCTATTAATACTGAGCTCCTGAAAAGCCCTTAGTAATTTCGAAGAGTTCACTCTACTCCTGTGGCAATTGCCTGTTTAAGAGGTTCTACAGACACAGTAATAACGAAGACACTCGAAGGACCTGTTTGCATGTTACCTTACAGGAACTGTGAGTCAGCCAGATGCTATTTAATTGAGATAAATAAGATGCTATGGACATACAGGTTGATGAGGGGTCAAATATATTAGCGTGGGGTTAGCACGGGCTAGCGTAGCTTCCTGCTGGCTTCGAGGACGAGTAGGGGAGCTAACACCTGTCTGTAAACCATCATAAGCTAAATGAACAGTTAAAGGCCCCATAGAGAGAAAATAATAAAGCTCAAACCACACTAACTAGATTTCTTTAGCCCAGTGTCAGTAGAAACAAAAAAGTTGGACCAAGCCACCCATTTCCTAGAGATTTCTTTCTTTCCTGCATACAGGATAACTGATGTGGTGGAACTCGGCCAAAACAAAGAATGCAAATTTTGCTGCAACATTCACAGAGGTGAGACCACTCAAGCAGGGTGCAATGGAAGAATAAATCCTTGGAAACTGCACTGCTCTCTCAAAGGAGAGAGGAGGAGAGGGGAGGGGAAGGAGAGAGGAGAGAAAGGAGGAGGAAGAGGAGGGGCAGACGCTTCCTATCATCAAAATGGGAGGAAGGACAGAGAGAGCAGCTTCCTAGGCTTCAGTTGAACGCCAGGAGTTTCAGCTCCTAACTGGATATCAGTAACATAAGAATATAAAATTGCAAATAAATTGTTTCCCTTTTATGTTTTGGTGGCTTGATGCTGCTGTTAATACTAAATAAAGCTTTCTAATCTATGAAATTAGTGGATAATAAAGATCAGTGAGAATGCCAGTGTTCCCACACTGAAACTCATATTTGTCTCTTGTCTTTGTGAATGGTTCCTTTCTAAAGCTGAATCCAAACAACTCCAAACTTTTCAATATTCAAAACTGAGAGCAGATTATGTGGCTAGAATCTACCTCTGAACTCTAAGCCATCCATCATCACTACAAGTTTCATTCTGTAAATTGCTACGACTGCTAAGAATTCAAATCTGCAAATTTTGATTTAAATGGAAAAATACCTACTCTCTGCCTTTGATGATTCAAAAAACACACTGAAGCTTAAACTAAGTTGAGTGATGCCTTTAAGCCTTTCCTGTAGTAATTAAAGACTGAATTGAAAACTTTGCCATTTAAAATATTTCTTAAGTCTGGTCTGCTGCACATGTTGCAGCAACACAGCACAGCCCTCCCCCTGTTAGCCATTGACTTGCTAAGGACAATTAATCCATGAAAAGCTAAGGAAAAAACAATGGATGAGAAAGCATGTGCGATGACCGAGAGACAACCTGAGAGTAATCGCTGTGCGCTGGGATCGGTCAATCACGGACTGTCTGGGAGATGGCTGCTTCTACAGGCTGAAAGGGCTCCGGAAAGGATTTATTGCTCTTTGTAGCAGGGTACAATTTGGGAAAAGTAGTGCTCTTCTGAAACGCCTGTTGGAGTTAAAAGTGAAATGGCCCCTATTCTCAAGAGTTAATAACTTTCTGGAGGAAAGACGTTACCTTAGGACCCTACTGTACTTCAGAGGAAGAAAGAGAAAGACAGTTCTGGGCTAAGGAGATGGGGAAAGGAGGTGGAAAATCTCATGCGATGGAACAGTAACTTAGAATCATAGAATCATAGAATCATAGAATCGTTAGGGCTGGAAGGGACCTTCAAAGGTCATCTAGTCCAACCCCCCTGCAAGGAACAGGGATATCTCCAACTAGATCAGGTTGCTCAGGGCCTCATCCAACCGGGCCTTGAACATCTCCAGGGATGGAGCATCCACCACCTCTCTGGGCAACCTGTTCCAGTGTTCTACAACTCTCATGGTAAAAAATTTTTTCCTAATATCCAACCTGAATCTACCTCCCTCTATTTTAAAACCATTACCCCTTGTCCTATCACAACTGGCCCTCCTGAACAGCCTCTCCCCATCTTTCTTGTAGGCCCCCTTGAGGTACTGGAAGACCGCTATAAGGTCACCCCGGAGCCTCCTCTTCTCCAGGCTGAACAGCCCCAACTCTTTCAGCCTGTCCTCATAGGAAAGGTGCTCCAGCCCTCTTATCATCTTCGTGGCCCTCCTCTGGACCCTCTCCAACTGGTCCATGTCAACTTACTCCTTCGACCTCCAGAAGGTTGGGTGAAGCTGTGCAGTGGTTTGCCAAATGATTCTAGCAGTTTCCAAACTTAAGGCTCCTGTCTTCAAGACCAGAGGCTCCAAATTTGGTACTTTTCACTAATGATATCTGTAAGGCAGTTGTATTATTTATATGTAGTTTAAATTAGCTGGTGACCCGAGCTATATCTATTACAGTCCAAAGGCAGTTTGAATATCATTCATTATATAAATGAGGTTTGAAATGAACATAACTGTTTACTCAGAAGACATCCATTTAGTGAGTTGGCATTTCTTCATTACCCAAAATATACAATAATTTTCCATTTAATTTCTTCAGCAAGCTAATTGCACGCAGTCCTGCTCCTCGATGGAAATTATCTGTCAACCTCACGTAATTATTACGCATCAGTCTCAGTTAATATACATTCATTCATGCTATTGCATACGTAGGACTGTATTGAAACTGGGCTCAATTCATAGTAAAGATGAGCACCTTTTTTTAAAAAAAAAATCAAAAAACAAAACCAACAATGAGGTTTTTACAGTAAGTCTGAAAACATGACTCCTGATCCAATGAATGAAGCGCTACCATGGCACGTGATGGGGCACTCAGTACACGAGAGGGTGGAAAACCCTTGGAGTGGGGAGCCCCAAGACCACAGCTCCTTTTCTCCAGGTGCTGGGCACCACTGAGCCCCGTCTCCCACCGGTGGCCCCATTAAAGCCAAAATAGCCCCTTTCTGTGGCGGAAAGGAAAGGGTTGCTGCAGAGTGGGCAGCCCAGGGATCCCATGGTGCCTGGGCAAGGCTTGTGGCCATGCTCTCCACCTTGGTCTGCTCCCCTCTCTCTGCACAAGCAGGCTCACCCCAGCTGGCTCTCAAGCCAGCTTAGGACAGCACTGACTCCCACAGCATCTCCGCAGCTTCCCGGAGTAACTGCACCGTAGAGTAGTCTAATATTTGCAGAAAGCCCGAGAACCTTACCTGTCTTTAGGTGAATTCACAGCAATATAGCTCACCATGAATGGTGCTCTGAGACACCACGGTAGTAAAAATATGATATTGGAGCCCTGTGGCTCCCTAATGGCCTGCACGTTGAAGGTGCAATGGTCCCCTACAGTTCTGCAATGACCCACAGTCCATCAGTAATTATTAAGACATATCGCGAGGCCTCGTAAGATCACAAAAAGTCTGAGTCTTTTGCTGTTCCTTGTACCTATTTCTTCATTTTCCATCTCATTCAGGTGTTTGTACCATTCTGATATATCGGAACAGATACATCCCTTTCGCATACACATGGTAATTACAGGGTGAAAGGTAACGGTAAATCAGGGCAGCAACATTCACTCCTGCAAGATTCCCTTTGCAGGAGGGATGAGAAGAGGCTTTTCTGCAACTGGAAGTGTATTTTGCATTTTGCACTAAACCAATCAAATTTATTATACTCGCACTGGAAATAGACTTTCATTCCTAAGGGAGCTTGCTGCAAGTGCATCTGTAGAGCTTTATCGTGCAAAGCAATTCAGTTCTGACAGGAGGCATTTTCTGCCCCCGCCACATCCGACGCCGCCGTACACATCTTGAAGGAAATCCTTGAAGGGTGGAATCGACATTGCCCTCAGATCAAGTACAAGGTACTACGTCAGGCACGTTGTTTACTGTCATCTCCAATTTATCTTATGTGACACAGCGCAAAACAACACGTACCACAAAAGATGAAGAAAAGCACGAAACAGAGTACGTGATATAACCTAGCAAATCTATCAAGAACATCTTATGCATGTATGAGTATGTGCACATCCCAAGAAACCCACAAAGAGCACTCAGACTAGTTCAAAATAAATTGAAATCCCCAAGCCCCCAAAAATCTGACAGAAGAAGGTCTTAACAGCTAAGAATGTAAGTTCTGCAGCTAAAAAGGGTAAACTGACAATCTAGGTCAGGTTTTGCCACCCAGTGGTGACTGCACTCAGCCTTTCTGAACCCTTTTTTTCCCGATCCTTACATATCCTCATGTTTCAACTTTAAAAAAAAATGCAGTGTGACTCTGGATCCCATACCTTTTGGTTAACTAAACGTGGGGCTTTGCCAGCCAAGGCTTTATAATACTGTATTTTTTATCAGATAGTTATAGAGGAGAATACTCTGCAGTGGAGTCTGTATTCAAAAGGCAACATAAATCCCCAGAACATAGACCCAACTCAGTCAAGCTCTTTATGACCATGAGGGCATCCAAAACAGATGCAGAGCATGAAGCAACTCAAACAAAGCTGTATTACACAGACTAAAGGCACTAACTGTACCGAACCCGACTGCAGAGCCTATAGCATTTTATAGTCTTCGCAGGGACTAAATAGGAAGATCTAAATGAAGTGACTGTATTGAGGTTAGCATAAATCACTGCTTCTAAGGACTGCTGCATTCTTCTCATACTTCTCAGGGGATTAAAAGGAATGCTTCCCTACCAATTTCACTTCCCCTTGTAGACATCGTATTTCTGTAACCATCATGGAGATCAGATACCACCAAGCTGCAGCAAATGTAGTCCAGCATTCCTCTTTTTATTGGATAAGAAAAGAAGGTAATCAAAATTTCTTTGGTAAGAAAACTTAGCACCAAAGTGAATCGGTCGAGGTCAGCAGAGCTCTCACGGGTCAGTTAGAGACCAGCATCAACTGACGCCTCAAAACCCAGCCCCTTTCAACAAGGAGACAAGAGGTTTCAAAGATGACAAGTTAATACAGACAAACAGATCTCCAAAAACTGAACAAGACTGCCTGTCCCCTCAGTACCTCACTGACCTTCCAGGAGGAGGAAGGAGGAATGTGGGTTTGCATTTTATATAGGCGGAGAACATATTGCCTCTCATCCATTCCACCTCCCTATAAAGATGCAGAATCAACGGACAGCAAAAGAAAGTTTGCAGCATCAGTGCAGTATTAAAGAGTTTTATGCTCTAAAAGTGTGAAAGTTAGAATAAACTTTCTCTACACAATCATAAAAACCTCTACATCAAACCTAAGCCCCTGGGTCTGCATTATATACTCAGCCTCAAGACAGAATTTTCTATTGAGTTTTGGTACACGTGGCTCTCTGTGTCTCAGAGTGGACCTCAACGCACCTGTAAGGGTCAAGGTGATACTTAAAGTTGTCAGAGACGTGCTAGTAGCTCTCCAGATGTTTTTTCTACTACACATACTAAAAGCAGGACTTTAGTATTTAAGCTGACCTCAGAAGATCTTTTGTTCCTTAGATGCTGCTGAGGGGAGAAACTATGTGAATTTGTTAACATTTAACATCTATAAAACAGGTTCATCTTAGATGCACAGCTCAAAATGATTCAGGAATGCAAATTTTAATATTTTTAAAAAATCTAATTTTTTAAGTCAAGATCACAAAAAAAAGCCTAGAGTCAATCTCACTCCCAGTTCAGGAAAGGAAATGCACCAGTCTTATTTAAAAGTGTCATATATATGTCTGACAACCACTTAAAGATTCTACCTAATTAAACACATTTCTGCACATCTAAGTAGGCAGAGGATCAAAAGCCAAGTTCAAATCTATGTCATTTTGAACTTCAGGTGGTGAATAATGAATCTTCAACTCTTGCTCTGCAACACTTTTTCTGCTATTACAGATGTTCATCCAAATTTCCTGTTGCATTTCTGGTACTTCTCCTTCCTGTCCTGAATGGATATCAGGCATGGAAAACAAAATATCCAAAAAATTCAGTGGCTGGAAAAAGTTCAGGTTTAATACTCAGCCAAGGTTTCTTTGCAGGATTAAAGAGGAAATTTCTTATTTTTTTGAAAACTGCTTAGCTCAGCCCCAGTCATGGGACCTCAGAAAGAAGATAATGACAGGACAGCACTATAATATCAGCTGCCACATAATAATAATTCTCTGTGCTCTCTAACCAAGTTCAAGGAAACACCTAGTGTGGTTTTATATGCTAACTCAACATCCTATTTCATTATGGAATTTCTTTAAAGAGGTCTAATTATCCTTTACAGGAAGTACATGGGTTTCAATTTTTTCTTCATGGCCCAGGAGATGGTTCCCTAAAGATCTGAAATCTGCAGCTTTTTACATCATCTCTAATTATATGAAATAGAGATTTGTCACCTGAGTAGGAGATGTCTGAAAGAGTAAGCACGTGGAAAAAATGGTGATATTTTTGCAGTTTGAATTAAATAAATAAAATTTCTGGAAAGAAATTAGTTAGATGAGGTGTTAGATTAGACTCATGAAGTGTCTGTTTGATGCCCACTGAAAAGGAAACACCACTTTCTTGTCAGTGGTATCTTAGACGTTTCAGCCAGTACAACCAAATAATTAGCTTTCCATGGTCATCCAACAAGAACACAAAACAAAGAAACACAGCTTCAGAAGATAGTTGCTGAATACTGTCATTCTGTCTTTTAACACAAACGAAAACCATTTTTTCACACCTTAAGGGGAAAAGTTTTGCTTTTCAAGGGAAAACACACAATTTATGATTTAAAAAAAACCCAAAACAATCCAAACTTCTTTAAAAATACAAAAAGTTGTATGTTTCTGAGGTTATTTAAGTAAAGGTAATTAATGAAAACCAAAAAGCTATCGATTGTTGAACTTATTTCCTCATAAAAATAAACACAAAAATCGTTTGAAAATTCTCGTGAAAAGTAGGGTGTTACATCTCAAATCCAAGAGACACCAAAAATACAGAAAACTGTTTCTTCAATATTTTGTTTTTGCAACTATGCTCACATCACCCCTTTAAAAAGCTAAGCAACTGCCAAACCACAGATTTTATGCAAAAGCACTACAGCGGAATGAATAATGAAAATAGCATCGGCCAAATTATTTAATGCCATCTGCTCTTTTTGCATCGCTCCAACTGGGCAAAGAGCAAGGAAAGTTGCAGGATATTCCCAGGCAGCACAGAGCCAACACAGGGCAGCTTCTTCTGCCCTTCCTGTGCCAGCCAGCATGCCCCAATGGAGCCGGGCATGGCAACACTGTACCCCGGGGTGGTTGTCTTTGAACGCTATGGATGGAAAACGTAGGTTGGAGCTATCCTAACCCCCAAGTAAGGAACATCTGCACCGTGATCACCGCAGGCTCCGGGAATGCATTTTACCATCACACGCCCTTTTCTCCATTAACCAGTACCTGGAATGCTGGCCCTATAGTTTTGGCAAACTGTAAGAGGCCCAAGACGACAGGTATTGGACAGGGTTTGGAGTGAGTGGTCCTCCAAGAACAGATGGACTAACTCATGCCTTGTTTTTCTGACCAAGCTCCTTTTCCTGCGTTAGAAGAAAACGAGCCTTTCCATAATTCCGTACCTTTCCTATTATCTCATCCTGCTGCGGAGCTCACTGTAGCAAGTGACAGATTGTGGAGAGGGCTTTTAGAGATACCGTAGATGCTTATCTGCTATAAATCACAGCTTCATCACCTGCAGTGGAACACACTGAGCAGCATCAGCCAAGGATCCGACTCAGCGTGCTGCACCTCGGAGCTGTGGTGGTGTCACCATCTCTGCAGAGAAGCTACCCATGCTTGATTTGTGATTAAAATTAATGAAGAATGAACGTTATTATTTCTGCCACAGAAAAGGAGCTCCCCATACAGCAAGAAAAAATAATGACACCAAGCTTTCCTTTCAGCTGTAACTCTTTGACGGTTTCACAAAGGAAGAAAGTAGCATTACCTTGTTGTACAAATTGAGGCACAAAAAGGGACATGTAACCAGCAGAGCTAGTAGCAGATCCAGGGACAGGCTCTCATAAAAGCAAGGAAAAAAAAAAGACATCTGCAAGGATTTAGCACAGATTAGAAACCTAGAGAAAAACGATTCAGAAAACCTAGGAACTGAAAGCCTTATGCCCAAACAAAGCAAAGTGATCACAGCGGTCTGATTGCAAAAAGAAGGAAGAGTTTACACATTTCTAAACACCTTCCAGTGGAGCAGGGCTGTCTTTTACTGTGAGCTACCATTTTCCCTGCGTTTCTCAATCTGGCTTCAAGTGAAACTGAACAAACCAGCCTTGCTTTTGACAAGGCAGCCCAGGACAAAAAAAACCCCACGCAAATACATACGAAATTAGCTCTATTACTCTATTTCAGCCAACGAGCAAAGCTTAACTGTCCAGAGCCAGCAGCACAGTGCCAGCACACACATCCAGTCGGATGGTTGGACTCAATGATCTATAAGGTCTTTTCCAACCTAGAAATCTATGAATAAATCTATGAATCTGTTCCAAGGCTGGATAAAGACCCATAAAAAGACCCTAATGCAACTGCTGGAAAGCGTTACAACAGGTACGGCCGTTTCCAGTTTGGTCCAACTTCAGAGGAGTCACCTCAGCTCTGAACTTGACTCATCATTTCAAACCTGACATGCATTGACAAACTCTCTGCTCTGGTCCACGGGGTGAGATGCAGAATGCCAGCGAGGCCCCAGGCTGTGGAAGTCCCCCATGGCTGCACCCCCGTGGGTCTGCTGTGCTCAGGGCTCTTAGCTCCTCTGAACATCCCATCCCGAGACAACTCATGGCCCGCTCAGAATTTCCCAACTATCTCCAAAAAAGGCCTCAGTAACCTCCCATTTAATGGTCACACGAGGTCTCAGCGTACTCTGTATAGATAAAAGTTAGTGGTTTGAATTTTAGGACTATGTATACTTTTCTAAACTGAAAGGAAGTCATCTGGATGCAAATCTTCTGGCTGTAGATGCCAATGAAATGTAATTAGCATTATTGAAGTGTGACAGGTAGTCTGCAGATTTAGCCCTTTCCAGTGATGAATGACAACATCTGTATCTATGGCTGCAAGAGAATTCTGGATAAAATTTCCCTCATTTAACTGCCCAGTTATTAAGACAATCTACATGAAAAAGATGAAGAAGTTTATCTCACTTAAAAAAACTGAACAAAACCAAACCCACTCAAAAAAAAAAAAGTATGTTGGAATAACGGTTAAAATGGCAATAGGAAAGTCTATGTTTGTTTTTTTAATAAAGATATTTGTGACACCGCTCATCAGTTTATCTCATAATCACCAGAGTGCAATGATTTACTAAAGCCTTTTAAAAACACCATAATCCTTAGTTTGGGGCTACATTACTGCACAAGTTGATACAGGGAGTTCATTTAGGAAGTTCCTAGCAGTCAGGAAGAGACTCTAGATAACCTAATTTCTTATCCTACACTTAAACCTAGCAGCTTGTCTAAACTTTCATAAACAAACCCCAGTCCAATCTATTCTCCAGCTCAATCTTCTAAAAGCTTAAACAGTCTTTATGTTAAACGCAAGCAGAAATCAGGTGTTTCCAAACGACTGTCCTCATCCATTCACAGCCATGGGGCTGGTGCCAAGACACCCCAGAGCACACCGGCCACCGAGGGCTGGGTGATGGCTTCACCGCAGGTCTGCTGGAAGCCAGCCCTCTGCACTTCACCTGACACACTTTCGAGTAAAACCTCATTCCTCTCCTCCTCCTCAGTTTCAGTTTGCTGCTTCTGTTCTGTGTTTCAGCCAAGCCTCCCAAACACAGCATCGAAGCCGCCCCCGTCCCCGTTACCCGACTGCATACCCAGCAGGGCATTTGAACTGGGAACCTGAGCATCACTCTCTGGCCCAATAAAACACACGTCTATTGAAGTCTCAGACAGGAATTGTTTTTAAAAACGTGAGGACTCCAAACACCAGCGTATTTATCCATCTCTAATTGCAGCTCTCCCTCCAGCATGCTGCACAAACCCAGTGATTTCGCTAATTATCTTTTGGAGGTGAGCTTGGCTACTCTGGCTTTGATGCTCTGCTTTGCAATTAAATGTATTCCAGCTCCCACATGGGGAAGGAGGAAAAAATACAGCTTCCAGTTCTGCAATGACCTACTTACGGCATTAAAGCACTGAGGGGGAGGGCTGGGGGGGGAGAGGAGAGTTCTAACTACAGCTTAATGCAAGCTGACACTTATCTGTGCTTCAGACTACACAGCAATCAATATCAGATATGACTTCACATCCTACAGAAAATATTGGTAGGACAAGGAAAGTTAATGACAGGAAGAAATTAATACAAGACCTTGGTTCTCAAAACCTGCGGTAGTTTTAATATCCCAGTCCTTTTCTGTCTGCTTTGCCATGCCCCATATCTAAAGCTTGTGTTAAATTAATGATATTATTCAAGCTATGGAAACCACTGTGTTGAGCACTGAGCACAGGCTCCCTGTCCCAGGCTAACACTCATTCCTCTCTCTCAATGGATAAGGCAAAGCAAAGGAAAAGAATCTGATTTATTTATAATCACTAAGCTAAGTCAATGCCTGAGCTACAGATTGACTTTAGATCTTTCCATCCATTTTTAGGCCCCTCAAACATCTTTTTTTCCCCTCCCTCCCTCTCAGATTGTCTTTTAACTTTCAGGCAATCAACCAGAATCATTAGAGGAGGTGTTGATCATGGGAACATTTTTGCATTCTGTCAGGGACCGCAGAAGGCACTGGATTTTTAAGCACAGGATGGTTTCTCTCTTCAGTATTCCATCATCCTGGTTTACGGCACAGACAATTTAATTCCAGGACTTCACACTCCCCAGAGTGCTTATTGGTGACATAGTTAAATAGAAGCCACACTTGACAGTGCTATAGCCGGACTCTTCCAAAACGCCATGTACTTGCAGAGTGTGAAATGCCTATCATTTAAATATCACAGCTAATGTTTCGAAAGCTTAATTGCAAGAGTTGAGCCAAACACATCAGTAAGCACTTAAAAATCTGTTCATTCGTTTGCAGCTTTTCGTATAATATAATACGAAGCGAAGGAAATTCCTTTAACTTACGCTGGAGTAAATTCAGAATAACAGTTTGAGGACAACCATCTGCTTTTTTTTTTTTTCTTCCTAGTGCTGGATGAAATATTAACCTTCAGTCCTGTTTCCAAAAGTTTACAAATTTATTGGAAATATCAAACATAAACGTACAATGGCTACCCTGAACTACAGCAGCTGAGGATCAAGAAAGAAAGAAAAGTGAAGGAGAATATGACTTTTCACCCTTCCAACCCTCACTCAGATGAGGAGCAGCGTCCAGCAGCACGTTTGCCCCAGCCAGAGGATTTTCAGCCTGAATTATTAGCTTCCTTCAGTATTCTCTAGCTCAGGAGCTGCATTGCTCGAAGGAATCATTCACATCTGTGGAATTTTCTAATCCTCTTCTACAGCCGTCACAGAAATTGGCTGTTCTCCCTTTCCCCAACTATTTCTGAGTCACATTACCTAAGGCTGTGAGCTTGTCATATCTGATAACTGAGGCAGGGTCAGACACAGTCAGTACTTTAACAAGAGACAGCCAGAAAGAGGTGAGATGCCATGGAGACGATGTCAGTTAATCAACGGACAGCAAATTACACTTTGCATGATTCTGCACAGAGCATCGTTCCCTCAGTACGGTCGGTTGAGACATAATTGCCATGGAGCTGGAAGCGAAGAGAAATACTGTTCTGCTTGAAATGACAGTCAGAATATAATAATTTAATGAACAGCTCTAAGTTAGTCAAAATCGCTGTGATCTATTGCAATGGATAAATTCCTGAATTAATGTCTTGCAAGAGAGTGGGTCAAAAAAAAAAAAAAAAAAAAATCTATGTTCAAATCAGTGCTAAAATCCCATGGCTCAGTCAGAGGTTTCATTTAGCATCATGTCCACACATCACTGCCTTGTCATGGAGATGGAGGAGTTCTAATCCCAAATTTACTCAGCCTGCAGCACGGAATCAGATAAACGAGGACTTGCTAGAGTTGGCCAGTTGCACCTATTTATAAATCTTCGTGCCACCAAATCCCAGGCATTAAAATGAGCAAGCAATTGAGAAAGTGGGGCAAAAGGTGCTGGTTTGCTGCTTTCCTGAAGCATCTCTCCCTTCTAGTAGCCCTCCGTAAATGTTGCTACTGCTTTTCTATAGCCAAGAGTTTGGAGAGGAGGAAGCACGCCCTGCAAAGAAGGAGGAATGGAATCTCCTTGTTGTTTCCTTGCTGTGCACCCAAGATCCTGTCACAGGCTGTTTTATAACACATTGGTGTCTCACTTTATCCATCAGTACTGTAAATTATGTACTCTGCCTTGCGGTGACATTAAGCCTCAAGACTTGTAAAAACTTTGCAACACTTGGATGAAAAACATCATCTAAAAGTACACTGTATAATTAATGTGACTGCACAGACTTTTCCTTCTTTTTAAGCAGCTGCTTCGAAAGCATTCTGAGCATCCAAATCCTTTTTTCTTTTCATATCGAGATGATTGATTGCATATTTAAAAGTATTAATTGGTTCTATGATAAGGTTTTTTAAAAATCTCTTAAAGCTTCAAGGTATCAGGAAGAAACATTGTAATTGCTCAAATAACTTCAAATGCTCATACATTTTCACAGTCCTTAATACATCCACACAATAAAGAGATCGTTATAGGCGAGCTGTACGGTATTTATTTGGAAAAGACTGCTTGTAAGTAATGGACTAATAATAAGTAACTTGTAGAACATTGTGAACGAACTATAAAGAGCATTCAGAACAACTGATCTCATTCCTTGGTTTAATTATTCAGTTCTTTTTAGGCTGGAGCTACGTGTCTGGTATATTTGCTTCAGATCTCGAGAGGGTATTGACCAGGTTTTCTGAAGTCTTCTGCATTATTTATCTCTTCCTACCATAAGGGGTCTGATAGGCATACTGTTTCAATAATTAAATGTCAACAATTCATGCTGTTGGCCAAAACCCAGAGGACCTTCATAAATAAATAATAACATCTTGCATTTTTATAGCTTCTTTCATTCAAGGGTCTCAAAGTGCTCTGCGAATATTCATTAAGACCCCCCAATAGCCTTGTAAGGTAATTCAGAATTATCCTGCCCTCAGTTTTTCACAACTGGGAAAACGGGCACAGGGAGACAGATCAGGTGGTCCAAGGTCACAGCTCAAGCCAGCGGCCGAGGAGGGGGCAGAGCCCATCCCGACAGCCCCTTCCACCAGATTCCCTCGCCAGGCTCCGCGCTGCCGGCAGCGGGAAGCGGATGTGACTCCGGGGACCCCACTGAAGTCGCAGCCCTATAAAAGCAAGGAAAATGGGGCAGGGCAGCGGGAAATCGGCACCTGCCCTACTCTGGGTTTTAAACGTGTTTTATTACCACGTTGCCAAGCGAGATGGGGGAAAACAACGCTGCATGGTCCACCCGTCCGACCCAGCGCTGCCATTTCTCTGTTACCAATCGTGACGCTGCAGCCAGCAGAGATTTCAGCCGGAGCAAGGAAATATTCGATATCTTGTTTCCCATCTAATCCGTCAACACATTCATTAGAAGTCATATATCCATGTTTTATTCACCTTTTTCCAGTCATTTTTGTTAGCATCATTCTCCATGACCCCTTTTTCACTCCATACTGAGGAAAATAAGAATGATAATAATGATGTTACATTTCTATAGAGACTTTCATCCCGCTGACATGTTGAGAGCAATCACGAGCACCAAAATAACATAAGAAGCTTTTCAGGCATCCTTGTCTGGAATCAGAAGCAAGTTTCTGAGGAGAGAAAGGCTGAGTCTGAAAGCTGAGTGCATACCACTCGCTCTGCTCACTCAGGCAGTTTTCAGCCATTAATTCTACTTCCAGTCCTCCAAAGAGATGAGAAAATCCACACAGAGATGATCCCAACAACCAAAACGAACCTCCCATTACGGTTCTCACAACAAATAAATACCAAGTTCAAAAAAGCTCCAGTACTGTGCTCTATTGCAGTTCATTTCCGGCTTGAATGTGATGCTTAGATAAACACAACACCAGAACGTGACAGATTTTTAGAGAAAGAAGGCAATATCCAGAAGTGCTTTCACTCAGAAATAGCCCTTTAGGATCCCCGACTCTCCACTGATTTCAGAGGAATGCCCACGTTTTCCATCCCTTCCCCAAACTGTCACTGCATACATAGAATCATAGAATGACCTATGATTCAATCACCTCAGCAAGGAGGTGGTGGGTGACAGCCAACATGGCTTCACCAAAGGCAGATCGTGCCTGACCAACTTGGTGGCCTTTTATGATGGGGTGACAGCATCGGTGGACAAGGGTCGACCAATGGATATCATCTACCTGGACTTGTGCAAAGCTTTTGACACTGTCCCGCACGACATTCTTCTCTCTAAAATAGAGAGGCATGGGTTTGATGGATGGACCACTCGGTGGATAAGGAATTGGCTCAATGGCCGCACTCAGAGAGTAGTGGTCAACGGCTCAATGTCCAAGTGGAGACCGGTCACAAGTGGCGTCCCTCAGGGGTCCGTGTTGGGCCCGGCCCTCTTCAACATCTTTGTCGGTGACGTGGACAGTGGCATGGAGTGCACCCTCAGCAAGTTCGCCGATGACACCAAGCGGTGTGGTGCCGTCAACACGCTGGAAGGGAGGGATGCCATCCAGAGGGACCTCGACAGGCTGGAGAGGTGGGCCCGTACCAACCTCATGAAGTTTAACCAGGCCAAATGCAAGGTCCTACATCTGGGTCGTGGCAATCCCAGGCACAAATACAGACTGGGCGGAGAATGGATCGAGAGCAGCCCTGAGGAGAAGGACTTGGGAGTACTGGTGGACGAGAAGCTCAATATGAGCCGGCAATGTGCTCTTGCGGCCCAGAAGGCCAACCGCGTCCTGGGCTGCATCAAGAGGAGCGTGGCCAGCAGGTCGAGAGAGGTGATTCTTCCCCTCTACTCTGCCCTCGTGAGACCTCACCTGGAGTACTGCATCCAGTTCTGGAGCCCCCAACATAAGAAGGACATGGACCAGTTGGAGAGGGTCCAGAGGAGGGCCACGAAGATGATAAGAGGGCTGGAGCACCTTTCCTATGAGGACAGGCTGAAAGAGTTGGGGCTGTTCAGCCTGGAGAAGAGGAGGCTCCGGGGTGACCTTATAGCGGTCTTCCAGTACCTCAAGGGGGCCTACAGGAAAGATGGGGAGAGGCTATTCAGGAGGGCCAGTTGTGATAGGACAAGGGGTAATGGTTTTAAAATAGAGGGAGGTAGATTCAGATTGAATATTAGGAAAAAATTTTTTACCATGAGAGTTGTAGAACACTGGAACAGGTTGCCCAGAGAGGTGGTGGATGCTCCATCCCTGGAGACGTTCAAGGCCAGGTTGGACGAGGCCCTGAGCAACCTGATCTAGTTGGAGATATCCCTGTTTGTTGCAGGGGGGTTGGACTAGATGACCTTTGAAGGTCCCTTCCAGCCCTAACCATTCTATGATTCTATGATTCTATGATAATGGTTTGGGTTGGAAGGGACCTCAAAGATCATCTAGTTCCAAACCCCCTGCCATGGGCAGGGACACCTGCCACTAGATCAGGTTGCTCAAAGCCTCATCCAACCTGGCCTTGAACACTTCTAGGGATGGGGCAGCCACAACTTCTCTGGGCAACCTGTTCCAGTGCCTCACTACCCTCAGAGGGAAGAATTTCTTCCTTAGATCTAATCGAAATCTCCCCTCGTTCAGTTTAAAGCCATTGGCCCTCGTCCTGTCACTACATGCCCTTGCAAAAAGTCCCTCTCCAGCTTTCCTGTAGCCCCTTTAAGTACTGGAAGGCTGCAATAAGATCACCCTGGAGCCTTCTCTTCTCCAGGCTGAACAGCCCCAACTCTCTCAGCCTGTCTCCATAGCAGAGGTGCTCCAGCCCTCGAATCATCTTCGTGGCCTCCTCTGGACTCGCTCCAGCAGCTCCATGTCCTTCTTGTCTTGGGGACTCCAGAGCTGAACGCAGTATTCCAGGTGGGGTCTTATACACATATACCTGTATATAGCATATGTACATACTGTGTACACACCCACAGAGTACAGCCTCAGGCTGGTAAGGTGATTTAGACTGACCAAATTTGAGCATAAGTTATCCCTTAATTTTCCACTGATTAGTACCATTTATCAGATGCTTGAATGCAGACACCTGCTCCTGATGTGCCTTCCTGAAATTCCGTGCCTGAACTTATGGCTGTTGTTACAGCCAGGAGTATTTACTAATTTTCCAGAACAAACATAGATTGGCTAACCACACCAGAATTCACAACTGTGTATTAAGACACAAACCATCAATGCATTTTTTTGTGCGTGATTTCTAAATAAATGGACCAATTTGCTCTGTTGATGATGAAGGTTAGGGGCTCTGATGAGAAAGCAATGACATGAAGCAGCTTTCAGAGATACCATGGGTTAAAACCCACACATTGTCCTACCTGAACTTGAGCACTGCTCATTGCCAGTAAGAAAAAGATAAAAATACTATTGAATTTTAACAATATAAGGATATATGTAAGACTATATTTAAAGTTTTTAAGGATATATCATTGGATCAATTAAAAAAAATAAATCCACTTTATACATTGTGAAAATCAGTAAAAAATTAATGAAAAATAGGATATATGATGCTTTAATAACAGTAATTCACTCCTTTCTCCTGCAGGTTCTTTTTTCCATGCCTATGCTATTCCTCTGCTTCTTGAATCTCTCTTTCACTGAGCTTCATGCCTGCTTTTAGTTCCCTTTACTCTCCAGAGCTACAAATTTGGAGCAATTTAGGGAAAGCAGATATTCTTTTAATTATCATATCTCTGTATCCACTGCATAGTTTTTAAGTCATCATTCTCCATATTTTTCTCATTAAGTTATCCAACCCAGAAATTCACCTTATCAGTGGTTTTGGCTTCAGCTATGTGAGATCCTGAGTTGTGGAATACAGTTATGAAAAGATGGGAGACCATAAGAAGTCACTTGTTTGGCAGTGATGGTGGCAACGTGGTGGATGTCTAAAGACCTTTTTGCCATTCGTGCAACAACCAGTTGATCTGTAAACTCAATGGACCTATTTCATCTAGATGTATGGATATCTGCGAGTGCCCTCTAACTGAATTCAGATTCAGCATGTGATATCGTGCCAGAATAATGTCTGTTCTGTTGACCACCTACTATTGTTTCTCAGTTTTCTATATAATTTGAATAAATGGCCCCATCACAGCCCTTAAAACATAGTATAAGATCAGCTCAAAGGGCAAAATGTTGTTGATATGGGCTGAGGTGACCATGGAAAGAAGAGGGGACGTATTTTGAAATTCATATCACTATCTGAATTTGGATATAACCTTATATCGTTACATATAATCCTTATATTGTTAAAATTCAACAGTATTTTTATCTTTTTGATACTTTTGAACTTGTTCTCTAAAAGCCTGAGCGCATTTGGTCAAGGTCCTGCATCTTACTGTTAATATAAAAATACTACTCCACTGAACGTCTTCTCCTTAGAAGACTACCTTCACAGTATCCTTAAAAATGTGGAGTACAATTGAGTTCCACCATGCTCAAGGATGATAGGTACGTATGTTTTGCTGGACTGTTACCTGAGACAGCTTCACATCACTTTATGTCTTCACGGAAATCTGTGTGTGAGTACACGTGTGCACGGGTGAGTGCACGTGCTTGTGTATGTGTGCCTGGCAAACATGTAAATGATTCATTTAGACAGACTTAAGTCTGTCTCAGAAGATTAGAATGTTGTCTCAGCACAGCAAACTCCTTAATGCTGCATGCTTCAATACTACTACCGAAACACATTTTTATTCACTTTTTATATTCCTCTGAACACTCCCTCCCTCCCTTGTTATCTCCTCAAGATCCAGCAAGCAGTACAAGACAAATATAGTTAATTTTCAAAGCAGGCACTATTGATCCCATGTCATTGCTCTATTAAAATGACATTTTGTGCTATGCAGAATGACTGATGCAGAAGTTATCTAATCTGATGGATACTAGAGCAAGAAGGCAGTAGCTGCTCACTGCATCATTATTCAATAGATAACACTTTAGCTGGCTTTGGAAAAGCCACTCTCATATAAGGGGTACTACTGAACTAGCACTTCATTACGTTTTCGGAATACATCATCCACCTTTAACATTCCCTCCCTCCCAGTAAAACTATCTTAAATCCAGTCAAAGCAATAGTGACTGAAATACTGCTAATTTCTGTTCTTTGGGTTAGATTAAGCTACGAAGCTGGCTCCACTAATGTCTGTGCTCTACAACCTATTTTCTCAATGCCCCTCTCTACTTCTTTCCTCTAGATCTTTAAAAAAACAAAAACAAAAACAAACAACCCAACAACAAAAAAAACCCACCTGTTTATGAAGTGAGCAAGATTCTCAGCTTTAACGTTAAGATTTTGGGGTTTGTGTGGAAAAAAACACCCCTGTGTTTACATAAACCAGAGATCTGTAGTTTGAGTCTACAGGTAATGTCTGATCCACCCAGGGAGGTTCCAGGCAGACTGAAGACGTAGAAGTAATAAGCTATTGGGCTTATATTTTCTCCTTCCAGCTTTTAGAAAATTCAGATCTCTGTCTGCTGTCCTGTTCACCCCTCCCAGGGCATAATTCAGAAATTCTCCTAGAAGAGCTAAACAGAAACTCTAAATTAGGAGAAAAGACTGATCCAACTTCGAGCCTTATGCCACGCAAATCATTCCAGAGACAACAATGACGTTATTTGCACGAATGAGGACCACTTACATAGGGCTTTTGCTTCCTGCACTGTCCTCCGGGAAGCAGCTACATGAGACAGGATGGAGCAGGGAGCTTGGGGAACACGGCAGTGCAGCCACGTCAGAGCAGGGCTTTGCGGAGCCTCACCAGTGCTGCTGACAAGCAGCTAATTCACATCTGTTGAAGGTGTCTCCCAGATACTGCATAAGGACATGCCTTTAACCACAGCCAAAGCCCACTGAAACAAAGAGCTAATTGCTAATCTCAATTATTTTTTTAATTGAAAGAGCTTGAGTCACTCGGGGTACGTCCACAGAGGTTTTTTGCAGATAGATTAGGAAACTGGTTTGCCCAGGCTTCGGGCCGCCGGCGTGTAGCCTAGCTTCATGCAAGACCCACGGAGACGCAATTAACATGACCCCACGCTTAAGCTAATCAAGCTCTGCCAAGAACTTGCCTCGTGCAACGTGTTACCAGCCTACACGAAGACTGATGGTTTCACTTCTGCTACTTTCTTCTGCTCTAGAAAGGGGTAAAAACGAGCAGCACTAAGTTGACCTTCATCTTCCTTCGGACAAGAGCATCGGGCAGAGCAGGTAAACAAGCACGAGCGGAGAGCAAAGGGTAAAGAAAGCAAAAGTGGCAACGTTGCTGCATGGATGACAGATGCACACGCAGGTAGTCCCTTTTTGTCCTGCTCAGGCAAGCGGAGGCCATAGCTGTGGCCAGCTGCTGGAGAGTCTAGGCCTCCTGCCATCAGTAGAGAAGCCTGTCTCTTTTTTTCCCTCTGCCATGCAGGAGATGGAGTGAGTTTGTAAAAGAGATTTGCACCACAAAGTCGTGGAAAAAGTTGTGGAAAACTGTTGTCTCTGGGGGAGCACGGAAAACACGCTGTCACTGAGAGCTTCTCACCTGCTGGCTGCTTTACAAGGAGAGATGGGTCATCAGTGCCACGCCACCCATCCCCAACAGCCCTACTGCTGGGGCAGATTTTTTTTACTTCCCAGCGTAAATTTGATGGGATAGGTAGCATGGGGACTTCTGTTAGTACCTGGTACAGACAAGGAGAAATATTAAGCATAAGAAGCAGAGGCTTAAAGTCAGGAGTGTGGATTTACTGGCTTTCTTGATAGCAAGTCAAACAGATCAGGTGAATCTTCCAAGGGACTTGATCAGTAGCAGC
This sequence comes from Tauraco erythrolophus, assembly GCF_009769465.1. NCBI lineage: Eukaryota > Metazoa > Chordata > Aves > Musophagiformes > Musophagidae > Tauraco > Tauraco erythrolophus. The sequence goes on from NC_141468.1 coordinate 84,218,744, forward strand.
AAAAATATTTCTAACACAACCAACTGCATATTAATAGCCACTCTATGGTGAGGATCCCATGTGGTAAGTACACCCGCGGGAGTCCGAGGCTCGTGCTGGTAATCTTCAAAGTTCCCAGAGGTCTGATTATTTTTGCAGCGATGTTGCAAGCCTTGTCAAGACTCATTGCTTAATCAATCTCTGCAGAATCATCAGGCTGACCGGCCTTTCACTCACAGGATAACCAGCCCCAGCCTGAGAGCTTGACTTCTGCACAACTGTCACATGTTAACGGAGCGAATAAAGCATAATTGGCCATTATCAGTTCGATACTACCAGTCATTCAAATTGACAAGGTGTGCTAAGACAGAAGGAAACAAGTTAGGGATATATCTCCTGAGGAAAACCCTTGATTTGGTCATTTCTCTCCTAATGTCCTTGTTTACTACATACTTCTTTGCCCTTGATGAAAAAACAGTCTTGTTTCAGTCTTTTCTTGACTGAAAACAGTCTATTTTACTAACTGATCATATTCTGAGATTTATTTTTGTAAGGCAAGAAGGCAGCATTCTAGTTGTCTATTCTGACTTTTCACATAACCCAGGCCAGAGAACATCAACCAATTTCTCTTAAGTCAAGCCTAAAACATCTGCTTGAGCGACAACACACTTTTACACAGATGCCCAGTCTCGGTATCACCTCCACCAATTTTATTTTTTGCCTTACATTAAAGAAAAACATGTATAAAAGAGGTAGGTATTATTGAATTAAAGACTTACAAGTGAGGAAGAATCCACTACTTCCCTAATTTGCTACAGAGATTAATTATCTGAAATGTAATTTTTTTCGTATTAAACTCAGCATCAAATCCTCTGATCTAATGGAATAAAAAACACGGAGATCAAAACGCTACGTAGTATCAGAAGTCTCTTTCCCATGTTGGTTCTTCTAGATCATAATCAAATTGACTCCTTCCCTTCCCATGGATAAACCAAGCTGCTTTAATCTCTCACTGTAAGCACGTTCCCCAAGCCTCGCATCACTCATACCTTTTTTTCCTAAGCCTTTTCCTAATCTGTGGCAGCTTTTCTGAAGAGATATAAAAAAGACAGCCTAAAAACAGCCTGCACAGTCATAAGACCGAGCAGTTGGATGTCTTATAAGATCCAGCAGAAGTTGGGTTTTATTAGCCCAGAGGTAAAATTATTGGTGAAATTGCATTTGTTTGAAACAAGGGGGTCCTATAACCTTTAATGGAGATCACTGATAGAAATGAACCTAAACTACCTACAGACAGCAGAAAGAGATCTAGGAAGAACTAGAGTTATTAAGAAAAGAAAGTTTATTTAGTGTAATATTCTCTTTTTTTCACACTTGCTGAAGGGTGAAAATCCATCTCTGGAGAAATTCAGAATTAGCAAAGACCAATTTGTTTAAACCACATACCAGCTCTTACTGAGGAGTGGAAATTGTCTCTTTCTATACCACCTTTAGTGAGGAATCCTCATTCTTTCGTACAACTGTTAAACATAAATGTGTCTTGCTAAAAGGAAAGATTCAAGGCTGCTTGGCTGGACATATATCTACACTAAGGAGCAGGAAAGCCTAATTTGATCTCCTTCTGTTCTCCCTCAGCCAGTCCACGTAAAACAAGCTATGGGAAAGCTCCTGGAATTAACTTTACTGGGGAAAATCAGCAATGATTTAAGGGAAAGTGAAAAGTTTTGCACTCAGGCACAAGCAGCAATGGGATCATCATAAAACATGGTCAGCGTTCGACATGAGCCCGACAAGGGCCAGCTCTGCGAAGTCGCACCGAGCACTGCTACTTCAGTGCCCTCAGCACAGGAAGGAGCTGGCACACTGGAACACGTGCATCAAGCAAATGTCTCATTCCTAGCTTTTCCCCAGGCATTTAACGTGACTGGAATGAGTCCAGAGGAGGCCACGAAGATGATCCAAGGGCTGGAGCACCTCTGCTATGAAGACAGGCTGAGAGAGTTGGGGCTGTTCAGCCTGGAGAAGAGAAGGCTCCAGGGTGATCTTATAGCAGCCTTCCAGTACCTAAAGGGGGCCTACAGGAAAGCTGGAGAGGGACTTTTTACAAGGGCGTGTAGTGATAGGACTACGGGCAACGGATTTAAACTGAAAGAGGGCAGATTTAGGTTAGATATAAGAAAGAAATTCTTTACATTGAGGGTGGTGAGGTACTGGCACAGGTTGCCCAGAGAAGTTGTGGATGCCCCATCCCTGGAGGTGTTCAAGGCCAGGTTGGATGAGGCTTTGGACAACCTGGTGTAGTGGAGGATTTCCCTGACCATGGCAGGAGGGTTGGGACTAGATGATCTTTGAGGTCCCTTCCAACCCAAACCATTCTATGATTCTATGATCAGACCCTGCTGACCCTTGTGTCCCGGACTGCAAACACAATTTAAAGCACCATGGCTCAGTGTTAGTAACCGAGACTCTGGTTACATCGTGATAGCGACAAGAAGGCAAAGGAAAAAAACAAGAGAACCTGGTAATCGCTCATTGTAACAACTGTTTAAAATTCTGTGTCTTTTTTTCCCCTCTCAAACCTCTGAACTAAATCTGCTGATGGACTATGGTAAGCTGTTACGGCCCTGGACACATCAAGACTTCGACTACAGTTATATAATAGCACTAAAAGTTAAGCTTTTTCTAAAAAGAGAGAGTTAAAAATAAGATCTTATAAACCCTCATGATCAGGAAATAGTTGAGAATGTGCCTAGAGAAAAAAAAATCAATGCAGTGCAAGCTACCTGAGTCTGCAGAGACCCTGAAACAACAGATCTCATGGCCACGTTTAACCCAGGACCTATCGATCTGGAGGAATTTCATCAGCACCACCTCATTCCCTCCTGTCTAATCAAAGCATTCCCTATCCCTGCACCACTGCTACCCTCACCGGGTGACCACTGAACTGTCAGGATGCCATAGGAAGCATCGTGTTATACCACACTTAACATTTTGGGTAGTTTTCGGAGAACTATGCCCGATACAGTAAACAGCAACTCCATGAGCCATACATCATGCAATGTAGAACTGCATTCTTGTTTTATCCATAATGACTCCTCCATTATTAGGATGTAAAGTCTACAGTGGTGACTGCAGATATCATCTTTGCTATTCTGCTGCAAGCGTTTTGCTCTATTAAGAATGCAATTTCCTGTAGTGTTGCTGTCGGACAACACCAGGGCAGATTTAGGTTAGATCTAAGAAAGAAATTCTTTACATTGAGGGTGGTGAGGTACTGGCACAGGTTGCCCAGAGAAGTTGTGGATGCCCCATCCCTGGCAGTGTTCAAGGCCAGGTTGGATGAGGCTTTGGGCAACCTGGTGTAGAGGAGGATTTCCCTGCCCATGGCAGGGGGGTTGGAACTAGATGATCTTTGAGGTCCCTTCCAACCCTAACCATTCTATGATTCTATGATTCTATATCTGAGCGCCTGCAAATTGGATTCAACATTAGAGGCAATGCAGACTAGTGTGAAAAGGACTTCCTAAGTCAAAAGAGCCACAGAACTACCGTGTAACTGCTTTGTAACCCAGAGAATACAACTGGGAGTGGCTTCTTAGTACAGGTTATAAAAATGGTAAGGGTTTAGCGGGTTTTTTTTGTAAGGGGAGGTGGAGGGAAGAACATGAAAGAAACTGAGGTTTTTCAGGTGGCAGAGCAAACTTGCCTGCCCTAAGATCACAGAAATAACGTCACAATTTTAAAACAGCAGGAGGAGCCAGATTCATAATTTAGGATGCGAAGCACAAGCAGACTTCCTTTATTCTCAGTGTCACCCTCTCCGCATCGGCCCAGGGCTCCTGGCTCCGGCAGGATGCTCGCTGCCACGGCTACAGCAGCAGACACACAACTTGGATCCTCAGTAGAAAGATGACCTCATTTGCGTTCACTGTTACTCTTGTTTTGCTAATGACGGAGCAGCGCTTAGGTGGAAATTACTCTCCCTGAGAGAGGTCCGTGTATCAGCAACAAATTATTATATTTGCTTCTTCGTGATGTATTTGGCTACACAAAAAAAGAATTTTATGTTACTCTTGTATCTATATCATGAAAACATTCTGCATATTTTTATGCCGCAGCATGCCGCGCAGCATTATTTTCTTTGAGGCCATAAAATTTCAGTGTTGCCTTTTGTGTTTTTTGGGGAAGTTTGATGGATATCGCCAAGCAAGCATTTCACTAGTCCATTATATTCTCTGCATTTAAGTTTGACCGTATATGGAAAGAAATTCCCTTCTAAGGCATCGCGCTAGCGTTTGCTGTTCTCCCTGCATACCTTGGGGAAAAAAATCTCCAGCAGCTTTTCAGACACAGAAGTAGAACGTTGGTATCTCCACTCCTTGCTCATATATGAAGTGATAACTTCACCCTAAGCACATGCTTGAAAAGTGTAATTCCTCTAGGAATTTCTCCCCAGTCGGGTGTGGTGTCTTTGAAGACTAACCCTCTCGTTCACCTTTACATCCAAAGACACGAGGATGAACAATAAAAATTGTGATCTCCAAGGTCTAATGCCCTCAACTTATCTACAGAAGGCAACTATGAATTCATTTTCTACGTATCGTACCTAGAAGCGTTTTGTTGTGCGGTGTCTTGCAAGACTAATTTGATCTACCCAGGTACGGATGAAGCGCCCATCGTGATACCAGAGCATTATCGTCACTTGCACTTTTAATTAGGTGCAGTCATTCCTGATCATCTCTGTAGGCACACTGAAAGCCTGGGGAACCGCAGGGGACGTTTCTCCATCCTCCCTCCCTTCCTGCTCAGAGATGCAGCACTTGCCCTCTGGGGTGGAGAGACAGAGCAGTGCCGGCGTCCTGCTGGGCACCCTTTTGCCAGCAGTCGGGCTCCTTTAACGGTGTTTAATTTGCTGCATTTATACATTTCTAATGCAAAACATCAAGAAGGTAGCTTCAGATCAGAGATCACAGTTGGTGAGAAAACCCAGCCCAGAGCTCCTCACCCTTCCATGTGTTCTGAGAGGCTACACCAGCCTGCTCTGCGAGAAAATGAATGTACATCGAATATGCTTACAAATGCCATGAATTTCTCCATCAAGCCAATCTCTGGCTTGATTGTTCCAGGAATTTAAATGCCAGAGGGACAGGCTATGCATAAGCTGCCAAGCTGGAGGGAAGTGAGGTGACAGCGTGGCGTAGCAGCCCAACACTCTGGCCGAGGACTCACTGCACCAGCAGGTGAGCTCTCAGATCACCACTGAACCACCCCACTGCCATCGGCCACAGCAAAGGGGTCCTGCCAATGGGAACTTCCAAATTAACCTTCACAGAAAATGACTGCTATTGCTGCCACAGATGGCCTTTCCTTGGCTGTGCCAGCAGCTCTGCATGGGCAAGAATGCCCTACGTACAGATGATCCTGGAGGTGAAAAAAGCTGCTGTCATGTTCCTGACCCTTTGAAAAAATGGGGATGGAAAGGAGGAAAAGGAAAAGAGACTTCATAGAATTATAGAATGGTTTGGGTTGAAGGGACCTCAAAGATCATCTAGTTCCAACCCCCCTGCCATGGGCGGGGAAACCCTCCAGGTTGCTCAAAGTCCACTCCAACCTGGCCTTGAATGCTTCCAGGGATGAGGCATCTATAACTTCTCTGGGCAACCTGTTCCAGTGCCTCACCACCCTCAAGAGCGAAGAATTTCTTCCTTATATCTAATCTAAATCTGCCCTCTTTCAGTTTAAAGTCATTGCCCCTTGTCTTATCACTACATGTCACACAGGAGCTGGGGATGCCACAGAGAAGACGACATCTGATAGCATCTACCAAATGATAAAAGAAGATCCAGCACAAACTTAAACCCGGACAGATTAAACACCAAAACCAAAAGGCCACCAGAGAGACAAGAGTGTTTTGGTAACTAACACCACCCGTCACTAAAACGCTGGTGTTTCCCAGTCTGTCCCACAGGACGAGGCGGGCAGCAGCAGAGGGGCAGCAGGAGGACGGGGAGCTGCCCCCAGGCAGGGGACCCCCACCTCCGCACAGCTCCGCTTCGAAGCACTGAGTAGAGACGGCCACCGCGTGGCAGGTAGCCCCCCGTGGAAATAAATCCTGAAAGCCTTCCCAGACTCCTTCAGGCACTGCTACTACTGCGTTAGTAGCAGTGGTAAAGCAGTGGCAGAACATAACTGGGCAGACATAAACAAACTGCTTAAATCTTTTTCAGAAATTCAACTCTCCAGTTCTCCTTCCATTCCTCGTTCCCTCTCTCAGGAGTGAGCAAGCATGATGTTAAGTTTGGCTCCGAAGGCAGGAAAACATGGGTTGGTAATAACCCTCCTAATTTGCTTTTCTTGGCAAGCACCCTGCGCCAGCCGGCCCCAGTTCTGTTGTTAGGGGATGACTGTGGAGTTAAGAAAACACACACACACACAGAGGCACGCAAAGTCTCCCGTAATTATACGAGCAGTACCTGCTTTTTAATGTGCTGCGGTGTAATTACCTTTTTGTCAGCTCAACTTCATTCCACACAGAAGAGCCAAAATCCCTAATTACCGACTGCAGCAGCGAAAGTCTCCAATTTGCTCCTGAGGAACCAGTATCGTTAACCCAACTCGTTATGTGCCACATGTCAGGTGAGAGTTATAGAAATTTCACCTGCACTTACACATTTCCTTCCACGGAAGAGTAAACCCCACAGTCTGGATAATATATCCAAAACCCCACTCCCCAAGGGCAAAAACCAACAAGCTGACCCAGGCAAGAATCTCACCAAAGCCAAACTGGGCTTGAAAGACTTGCCGATGGGTTTCACGGTTCAGCCTTAAATAATGAGAAGTGCCATTTTCTTTATCGGCAAGGGTCAGAGTTTGGAATGTTGGGTCAGAGTTTGGAATGTTGCAGATGGGGCACCCAAAGGGTGGTCTATCTGGGGCATAATTTCGGCTTTGGCCAAAATTATAGCAGAGATCTACACAGTTCAAGAGTTGCCGGAGTGCCCTGAGCAGAGAACATGCTGGCAGTCAAAAGCATGCAACTTTCCATAAACAGCCGGGTGACCAGAGCAAAATCTCAGCCAGATTTCAATGTATATATCTATATTCTGTCCAACAAACACCCTCTGCAAGAAGCTGGGGAAGGAAAATACATGCAATGTAAACTAACTGCTGTAACAACTCAACCAAAAGCTAAGGTTTAAAACTAGCTCATGGCTATCAGCTCGAAGCTATGCTTCTTTGTGTCTCTCTGTGCTCACCTTCTCTATTTATTTTCCTAAGAAAAGGACACTTTTCAGTGCGTATTTGCACAGGGTCCTGTGTGTTGGATATGTCCGTAAAACAAATAAGGTGTCGTTAACAATTGCTTTGCTGTAGGTAATGTCAAGCTTCTAATAGAAAGAAATTGAGATGATCACTCACCAAAGTAATGGGTGAATTTTAGAGGCACAAATATCTCACAATTTTTCCCAGGAGGTATTTAGTTTAGGGCGGGGGGAGAAAAAACTGCTTTAAGTGTCACCATAGCTATTTCTGATTTCAGTAAAAATCTACAGTTTCCAAGAAAGTGGAGGAATTTGCAGAAAGCAACTTTTGAATGAAAGTATCTGAATCATAAAATTGAGTAAAAGCTGTGTAGAATTTTTCAGATGAAACATAGGCAGGAACTACTCATAGCAGATGGAACTAATAGGACTTCGCTGATTAAAAATTGGGCATTAAGACACACGTGGACTGTCGGCATCCATCCTGCAGTGCACCTAGCTGTATTTGTTTGGGTACCATCACAAATTTGTCTCTCTAGAAGTCCACGTGTACTTTGTGAATCGGTGAGTCACAGATTATGGATCTCCCTTGCAAACAGGAGGGAATACATCACTATAATAGTCAGGGATTAGGTTCATGTTCTTTGGTTTTTACAGTCTTGCTTCATGCTGTTGAATAGCAAGCACAGAAGCACGTGGATTCGGATATGACACCCCCAGATGCTGAGCATTCAAAGAATTCCTGAATTTACTGTGCAGAAGTTCTAAGCAAACTTAAAACCTTTATGAGTCAACTATTTCTCTGCCAGGAACTCTACCATAACATCGGCCTGTTAGACACTCACAGAATGTGATGCTAATAAATTATTTTTCATACAAACATACCCACTTTCTCCTCTCTTTCTGGAAACTAAACAGTGGTGAGATAAAGCAACAAAATTTCAGCAACTTCTGAGCAGATTTAATTAAGGAAACTCCATTTTATTGCAGACAGACTGTCCCATTTAATCTCCCACTCACAGTTTTTCTTCTCACTGCATTTTTTTTGCAATTAAAAAAAGACAAACTGGAATGCCAATTAAATGTCTTTCGAAACAGCAGCCACCCTTTCTGACACCTGTTAAAAAATGCATGAACTGACACATTTGCAAACTCATTCCAGTGTTTCTGCAGCGGCCCCGATTGCCTCGGGAAAGCAGAGAACATCAGCTGCTCTCACCACCTCTGCATCGCAGTACTGTGAAGCAGGAGAAAGGAGAGGGGTTTCCTAAAGCAGGTGCTGAGGCAAGAAGGAGCTGTGGACTTCAGGTTTCCCATGGCTTGGAGAGAGAGAAGAGACAAGTCTCTTTGTCTCCTGATGTTTCTGGGGCCCCGTTTGTTATTCATTTGCATTGATCCACCTCAGATGGAAAGTCCTCAGGAAGTATGTCCAGCTGCCCTCTGCCAACCCTCTCACTGCTCTCACCATCCTCAGACCCAAAGAAGCCCTCTCAGTCTTCCTCTTCCCCGTGTGGCATCCCTTCTGCACTGAGCCATCTCCTTGGAGAGGAGAAACTTGTAGTGGGAAAGATGATGAGCTTCCTCTCTGAATAGTCACTTACTGGATGTATCTGAGGTTTCAGGGTAAGATAAACCCAAGATAAAAGCCAGACACTCCTGGAAACAATCCTAATAATCTTCTCTGAGGAAATGTTCAGCTAACGGGCTCCACAAGCTTATAACAAGACTCCTGAAGTTTGAGCCGGGTTATGTTAGGGATGTGTTATTCAGCCACTTGGAGAAGGACAGAGGTCGGACATGAGGAGGCCCTTTCTCTTGTGGCACAAATGACAATTATATCAGCAACAGGATAAACAAGGAGAGATCACGCCGTGGCCTGCAAGCACAGAACTCACACATCTCATTGCATCACTCAGAAGTTATTTCCAACTTGAATGATCAAAATAATAGTAAAAATTATAATAATATATCATAATATGCAAATATGACAATAGTATGTATGAACAAGTGATGCACGGTGTAATTGCTCGCCACCCGCTGACCAACGTCTGGCCTGGCTAGTGATCCCAAAACAGAGATCCCGAAACCACAATTCCCGAAGGAAGCCCTGAAGAGAGATCCAAAGAGAGAAAAAAAGCTTCCTGGTCAACCCTCATCTATAGATTAGGTATGACGCTGCATGATATAGAATATTCCATTGGCCTCAATCCTAATCCTAAACTAGGAGTTGTGGGTCCGTTGCTCCAGCTATGCTCCTCCTCAGTTTGTTGTGCACCCGCACACCAGCAAAACACATGAAGCCAGAAAGTCCTGGAATTCTTAGCCACAACTATAAACATCAGTGTGTTATCAACATTCTGCTCGTACCAAATCTCATCCTAAATCCAAAACACAGTCCTATTCTAGCTACTAGTAGAAGAAAACTAACTCTATCCCAGCCAAAACCAGGACACCCTAAACTATCCAAATCTTGCCAAGTGAATCTGAAATAAGGTGTTAAAAGTCTGCTGACTTAATAATTCATTCTTTCTGCAATTCTGTTCACTGTTCCCCAACTCCCGTTTCATGCTTTTCGCCCACCTCTGCTGGCAGAGGCTTTGTGCAGCTGCTTCCATCTCTGCAAAGTGAGTGGAAACATTAATAAGTCATAGGTAAGGAATCATATCTTCCTCTCCAACAGGCTATTTTTCCTCTGTGTTCTTTTTCTTCCCTTATGCTCTGTTTTCTCTCCACTATTACTAAAATTGCTGTATATGTTCATAAAAATCACACCAGGAATTATTTTATTTCCTTGTATTTTTCATCCACGAGTGTTAGAATTTCTCACCTTTCTAAGCACTGCTTGGAAGCATTCAAAGATTACTGCATCTAGTTGGAGTTCCAATTACAATCTGTTTTGCTTTCTAATTATGCAGCTTCTTTAGTTTTTGCCTGACTTGAACATCAGTAAAAGTGATAAGATGTTGTTCTTTCATGCAGAAAGGAATTGAGATTAACTTTTTCCCCTGTTCTTCACCAAGATGACACAGAGCTTGCAACGTTTTCCATGGAAGACAAGAAACACAAGGTGGGAGGAAGGGAGGAGGGCAGCAGGGAAAGGAGGAAAAGCCAGATTGAAAGGAAGGGAAGGAGGTGGGAAGGTAAGACATTCCCATTTGACAACTTCTTATTGACTCTAACTGCAGTCGAACTTGTTATTTTGGTGTAGGTTCCACACGTTTTGGTGTAGGTTCCACATGTTTTGGTGTAGGTTCCACATGTTTAAACTGAAAGAGGGGAGATTTAGATTAGATATAAGGAAGACATTTTTTACATTGAGGGTGGTGAGGCAGTGGAACAGGTTGCCCAGAGAAGTTGTGGATGCTCCATCCCTGGAAGTGTTCAAGGCCAGGTTGGATGAGGCTTTGGGCAACCTGGTGTAGTGGAGGATTTCTCTGCCCATGTCAGGGGGCTTGGAACTAGATGATCTTTAAGGTCCCTTCCAACCCAAACCATTCCATGATTCTATGATTCTATGTTTCATCTGCTGGAATCATCGCTTTCTGTGTATATACATGCTACCAGAGTCAAAAAAAAAAAAAAAAATAAAAAAAATTGAGCTTATATTCAAAAGAATAGGGATGAGTGGTGGAAAATTAAGAGTTCAGGACTCGCTGCTCACAGCATCCCACACAAGGGCCTTGATTCCCAGGTTACACATTCAGTTGCTCTTCTGTTGGAGCACTGCATATTATAAACACAGATTGTGGCAGCTCCAACCTGAAAGGCTGAGAGCGCCACCACGAAACCATCAATAATTTAGGGCGTTTGCTTGTAAAGTGGCAGCTCGCTGAAACAGGCGGGGGACCTGAGGGCTGCACGTCTCAGATGAATGCTCAGGTCCTTCAACCACTACCTCTTCCAGAATCAGTCTCTCTTTAAAGCTAGGGATTTCATTTTGCACCCAAGTAAATTTTTTTTCAGTGAAAGTCACCTTGAAATTGATACATGCCTAAATAGAGTTCTGATGAAAGAGCAAAAAGCTAGCCCAAGAAATTATTCTTAAAATAAAGCTAAATTTGAGGCACATGTACACACAGCTGTTTGTGTAGGAAGATGAAGACTTGTCTTTGAATCTGAACAAAAAAAAAAAAAAACCCAAAAAACTCACACTCACATGGTGGTTCCCTGTATTCCATGCTTCTGTTTTGGGTTTTTTTTGCTAGCCTTTCTTGCTGCCAATGAGATTTTCTGAAAATAGATGATTATGGTGGTGGCAGATACTGCTCTCCCCCCGCAGCCCATAGTCAGCTACACAGCACATCTGCTTAGTCCTGCCAGCTCCTCTCGTGGCATCGCTCCATCCTCAACCACCTGCAGCTGCAATACTGCTGATCAAGCAGCCTGGCTTTGTCTTTCCTAGGTAGATCTTTGAGGCAGAACTTGCCTCTGTATTTGTGTTTGAACAGCACCCAGCACAAGTTCATTCATTTAAGTCCCCAAACTGCATGCATGTAAAAATGTCCCAAAATTTGAAAATACGAAACACAAAGAGATTTCATATGATTTTTTTTTTTTTAATTTGGAAGTTAAACCCTATTTTTCCTGCTGTAGGCAGAGCCTTAAAAGATCTAACCCTAGCTAGTTCACATACTGGCCTGTGCACACCACACATTAGTCCAAAGCAGAAGTAATTTCAGAGAACAGAAACAAAATTATACCAAAAGAAAAGCTCACATACTGTCCTTGACATACTACACTAACGATCCATACTAGTCAAAACCAGGCAAAACAGTTCATAGTCCTTGACTGTAAGGCTTCAGCCTACACTGCTGGCTAGGATTGCTTAAAAGGTCCTTTGGCATTATCAATTTATTCTGTAAACCTTTGATGTATAGGACATATCAACCCAGTAAGCAGGCCAGTTGAACTTCAGAATATGAGGGTGACCTCTCAGGTCCCCAATACCTCAATTTCTGCCAAATTTGGAAGGTAATTGCTAAGCACAGGCAGACCTGCAGCATCAACACTACGACTCCTTGTTGTACTTAGGGCCCTTGACATGCCTCTCCCTCTCCAGGAGAGAAGACAAGCCTAGAACAAGAGACCTGTGGTCCACAGAGGAATTTGTAGAGGAGCCAAAGGAACCAGGTCAGCAGCTGATGAAAACTGAAATTACAAGAGCTTGCTTATTTGAAAAGTTGGTTTGAACCTGTACATGTTTCAAGGGGGCTTTACTTCAGCCTGCCAAGCTGCCTGTTGCACATTGTCCACTTAAGCGTTCAACGCAGGTGGGGATCCAGCACGCTGTATACATGCTTTTGGACATAACACCACAACTCAGCAATGAACAGCTGATGGGTAGTAGACAAGTAGCTAAGAGCAGACTTATTTTGTAGCACTTGGTATTTTGTTGCACTTGGTATTTTGTTTTTGAGGTAAATATGACCATTATTGAAGCAAACAAAATAACATATGTTTGATTCCATGAGATGCATTCTGGGGTCATTATTCACTAACATGATTAACATTCATTTTCTTTCATGTACAAGAGACAGTGGTGACTAATTTATTTCCAAAGTTCATTGCTTCAAGAAAGATTTTATGATTGATGCTGGACATCCTGTACTAAAGAAAAGGACATCCTGTCATAGAAAATTAGTATCTAGCATCCTTAGGAAAGGTCTGTCTGCAGGTGGTGGTGGCACCTTTTTTGAAGAGTATTGTTACTATAATATAACCATGATCAATATTCAAATGCACTAGATGTTGCACTGAGTAACAAGTAGTCCTTTCTCTGAAGGAGTTTTGACTATTGCAAAAAATAGACCAAGTGTGGGAAAAGAAAGAGTTAGCTGAGCAGAGTAGCAAACACAGTACAAAAGGACCTAGACAATAAAATACCTTCAGGTCTTTTACTGTAAACAATATGACTGAGATTATTGAAAGAAACCTAACGCAGAAAATAAAAGTTAATGCACATCTTTGAAGTTTAATTTCTGCTTTTTTAACCAGAAGTTACTATAAAATTTCTACAAAATTCCCAGCTTTTAATGGAGGGCTGCACCTGATGACCGCTGGAGATCCCTTCCTGTTTAAATTATTCTACGGTGCTGTAACTCCATTGATGACTAATGAGGGACCTCCCCATCAACCAAGAATAAAAGTAACTGTATAGAGAAAAAGATAAAATAAAAATATTTCACACCATCTCTGGTCTCAGGGATTGCTTTTGAACAGCATGCCTAACCATGACAAAAGGATATGGCCATATACTTAGCATCTTTCCTAATGTCAGGGAGTGTCACCTAGAGCACCAGCGGCACTTCCCAGCGGGAGGGCAGGCTGTGCCTCGCAGGATCAGCCCTTTCCCAGGGGAATGCCATAAGGCACATCCAACTCCAGTAGTGGCAAGGGCTGCCCGGCTGCACCGCGTCAAACACCGGCGCGATCGAACGATGTGGAGGAGAGGTAATTACTCATTGCTGGGTCACCGGAGGAGGATGGCTACATCCTCATGAGGAACGCGGGGAGAGCTGGACGCATACGTAAGCAGCCCGACAAAAATGTACTGACACTTTGTAGACACAAACCCGGATCCGCTTGGATTTCCACCTTCCCTCCACCAACAAAACACAATCTAGATGTAGAGGAAAAATTGCTCTCCCTCCATCCCTCCCTCCCACCTCACCGGTAGCTTTGGTGTCCCTCCAGCAGCACTTATCCTTCACGTTCGGTCTCACTGAGCTTCAGCAGGGCTCTTCTTCCTGCAAGGATCAAAGGAGTCTTTTCCTGGAGGGTTTGTGCCATTGATAATTTGGATATCTGCAGTAAACTTAATCCATCTGTGCTTCACCATAAAGATTTGAGGCCGGGGAAGATTAAAGTGATTTGCCTAAGACAACAGGCGCAGTCGGAAGAAACTGAAGGCAGGTTTCCACAAATCCCAGGCTTAAAAAGAAGAAGTCTCTTCACACATTAAAAGCCCCCAAATACACATTTGAAGAATTAGGATTTTGCCACCGCTATATTGGATATCTAAAGGGGAAGGATTTGGAAATCGGCTTACGTTTGTCTTTTTGCTGCTGTTTTACCATTTTCTTCTTTCCTAGCGTATCTTAATTTTGACTATGAAAGGCTCAATCAACTAGGTCACGCGAGTCTTTTGCCTACGTATCTTATCAGCAAGCGACAGCTCGGGAAGAACGCTTTTTCCGACACGCTTGGCCCTGCCAAAAATACTGAATAACCACTTGCTGCTTTTTACAGTGATTTCGGAGCTCGCCGCTCCGAGAAGAGGTTCAGGTGGCCACGGCCTTCCTTCGCGGTCCAGCTCTGGCTGTCACCAAAGGGCACCAGCTCCTCTGCAAAACGAGAGGGATCACCAAACAGGCACGAAGGGCGGCATTGGGAAAGGCACATGGCATGTGATGTTCTTCTGGAAAGCACTTTTGGGTGCTCCATTTCTTCAAAAGGTTTAAGAGAGAGATATAGGTGTGACAGCAAACGCTGCTTTGGCTTTGATAATGACATTATGCACAGCTAGCCTGTTCTTTGGCTTGTTAAATTCAAAGTTTCCTGTGGGTAAGAAATGAACGTTACATTGTCACTGTTTTCAGGGCTTTCTGCCATGTTAATCTGATTATCCATGACAGTTTCTGTCAGTTTGTTAGCAAAGATCCAATTATTCTGCTTGGCTTTTAAGTTCTCACATATTTCTGGCCACGGGCCTGATTCTGAGTTCTTCTTTGTCCTCATGTCTTCAGTGAAAATTTTAATGTAAAAAAAAACCCACAAACACCCCACAGGACCAGAACTGATATACTAGTGGTTTATACAGAGTTCTTAAAAAATGGATGCATTCTTCATCCCTAATAAGCATAAACAAAAAAAGTGCAAAACTGACAGCTGAAGGAAATAAATGGCCCTGCACTCGATCTGCCTACACATCTGTAATTGAAATTTACAGCATTGGTAAAGAAGGGAGGCGGATTTTTTGCCTCCCTTCCTTAACCTCCTGTTTAGATCTTGGCTTTCCTTCCATGTCAAAAAAGGAAGAAAAATACAGCAGAGTTCTATAAGTAAATATGACAAATTTTAAACATAGAAATAAAAATAGAATCAGGTGGATTCATCTCTTGAGACACTGGACATTGGAGACAGCATATTCTGTCTGTTATTTTCTCTCTTACACATGGCTTTTCTCAGATACAGGTTTCTGTGGGACAGACCAACAATACTGGAAAATGGCAAACATATAGTAAGCTATAAACAGAATAACAGATGTCCACATCATTATAAGGTGCCCAGTGCCTAATCCTTGCATGTCACTAGCTTTTAACTCGTCTCTGAGGATCCAAAATTAATTTTCCCAACATCACTTGTCACTTCTTAATGCCTTTATCAATAAAACCAGTAATACACGGGCTTCATGGATTCTTGCTGGTGAACTTGGTACCTTTCTCATTCTAGTCTGTTCTAAATGTAAATCTTTGTCAATGACGTCTGTAAATAGAGTGTGTCTACACAAGAGCTTTTTGCTGAAAAGGACTGCCCACCATTTCCTACAATGGTACAGCTCCACTGACAACAGCATCAGCAGGAGCTTGGCACGACAGTCTCCTGTAGGTACTTCATGTAATCGTGAGACCCTCCCTGCAGTACTGCGTTCAGCTCTGGAGTCCCCAACACAAGAAGGACATGGAGCTGCTGGAGCGGGTCCAGAGGAGGCCACAAAGATGATCCGAGGGCTGAAGCATCTCTGCTATGGAGACAGGCTGAGAGAGTTGGGGCTGTTCAGCCTGGAGAAGAGAAGGCCCTGGGGAGACCTTCTAGCAGCCTTCCAGTACCTAAAGCGGACCTACAAGAAAGCTGGAGAGGGATTTTTTTACAAGAGCATGTAATGATAGGACAAGGGGCAATGGCTTTAAACTGGAAGAGGGGAAATCTAGATTAGATCTAAGGGAGTAATTCTTCACTCTTGAGTGAGGGTGGTGAGGCACTGGAACAGGATTCTGAGAGGTGGATGCCCCATGCCTGGAGGTGTTCAAGGCCAGGATGGATGAGGCCTTAAGCATCGCAGTCTAGTAGAAGGTGTCTCTTCCTGTGGCAGGGGGGTTGGGAGTAGGTGATCTTTAAGGTCCCTTCCAGCCCAAACCATTCCATGATTCTATGATGTAAAGCTCTATGAAGCAACTGTAAAGGCAAAGGTGCTGGAAGGTGATGGTCTTTTTTGCTTGGGCTCCATGTCTCTATTACTGCTACTAATCAAGATTAGCAATACCTGCAGAAGTTGGCATTTTTCCCCTAAAATCCTAAAAAAAAAACTGTATTAGGCAGAGTTGCATGCTTATATGTCTACACAAAAGTTAGTGGAAGAAGTCATGACACTCTGGCACCCACAAACTTTAATGCCAAACTCCTTAAGATTTCCTCACAAGCAGAATTTCATCAACAACGGCAGGCTCTTGTTCAGTCCTGGCAACTCTCTCCTCCATCACTGCCTGTCGTTTTCACTCACTGCAAGATCCTGGCAGTGAAAGACATGCCCCAGGAAGGGTATGCTGCTTCGGAGCAGGAATTCCTACTAATGCACAGCTCTGGTCTGTAACAAATGCTTGCAGATAAGGGCTTTACAGTCAGCATTTTGGGAGCAGACACTGCTCTCTTTCCCTGACCCCCCTCTCCTTTTTTTGGGAAGTGATATGGGTCCCTTGGGGCCACATATAGCTATCAACCGCAATAAGTGCGACACCAATGCCTTCTATTAACAATCCCAGTAAAAGCTCTGCATCCCACCAACCAAATCAGGAACTTCAGGCAGCAGCCACCAGAATTAATTCAATAACATTTTTCTTAAACTTTATAAAGTGGATATAAGTTTCCATCATACCAGATGTCATACTCAGCAAGAACACGGAATAACAAGCCAAACTTCATTGCTAAATATTAGGTGCAACATTCTGTACCATCACAAAGTCTGACATCTCACTCCATGATAATTTGTTCGCACAGCTCCTTCCAAAATGAGCCTGATCACATTGGGTGTAACTTGGCAGAGACTCTTCAAAGTCAGCGGAGTACTGCCAGCCGCTATCGGGCGAGGATCTCACCAACAGTTCCATTTCTGCACATCTTAAAAATGATAAATGAAAGAGAAGGTAATAAAAACCCAGCATTTCCTTCTCTAGGGAATTGTAAAGCTTGAAAGTCTTCCCTTCCAAGTGCAAGCATAAAATACATGCTTGGGTAACAGCAAGAATGGGACTCGGATGTTAAGAAGGAAAGATACGCTGTGGGGCTGCTGCCCCTTCATCCTTACCGCTCCTCTCTGAGCAGTTACGCCAAAGAGAATCAGGGGAAAAGCACGTGTGTGAGGTGCATGAATGGTGTGTGGGGTGGGGGGAAATGAGGTAAAATCCTGGGAACTCTCCTGCTCCTGCTGCGGCATCAAACCAGCCTGTGCTCTGGTGGGTTTTATGGGGTTTTATGTTGTCTCGGGCTGCACGGCTGCTGGTTGACCCAGCCTGCTGATCTAGTTGGGCCAGTTACCTACTCCAACAACTGGGCAAGTGCTCTAGGAAACTCTTTGTTGTACTAATTCAACCCGCTGATGATCACCGACACGCAGGTTTCATAACAGAACCACCTCGCGAGGTCTGTCGAGCTGCGTAGATGAAATTTGTCTCTCTATTACATCTACCCAACCCCACTGGAAGCGATTATGTTCTGAGAAGAGGGTGGAAACAGAATATAGCCCACACTCCTGAGTCAGGGAGACAGGATTATAGAAATTATTAGCTGGCTGCTAGCAAGTCTCCAGAGCACTGTACCAAACAGAAGTTTATAAGCTTAGGGCACAATCAAATGAACAGGGAATGATGGGGGACTGCTCTCTGCGCATCCCAAACCAGGCAGATTAAAAACATAAGTCTTGCTCACTGCATTGTCCAGGGTTTTCTGAAAGGCGTTCTAGAGGAAAGACAGAAAGACACACAGACAGACAGAAAGACATGGCTTCAAAACTTTAGTGGTAATAAGGAACAGTGTGAGAGCAGAAAGGCAAAGATGGTACATGGGTAATGGACATCACCCCCGGAGGAGGTGCTTCTGCTAACGCCCTAGCTTTCTTCCTATGGATAAGAGTTAGTTGGTTTTCTGTAGCAAAAATACCTAAAAGTTCCACCACTGAGTTAATCAGAAGAATGCTACCTCATAGGTACAGTAAGGAATAGGACAGGGGGGAAAAAAACCACAAACCCCTCTTTGTTTTATGTCACCTTTAGGCTTTCCCAACCCTGAAGCTTATGAAGAAAAGAGCACGCTTTGGTCTTCAAGAAAGTTAAGAACAGCCCTCACAGGTGGCTTTAACTTGAATCCAGCTGCAAACAGCTCTCCAGGGGACACTCGGCAGCCTGGGATCATCGGCTGCCCTGGGCTGTCACCTTTCCTAGCCGACACAGGGGCACAGCACATGGTCGGATAGTCCACGCACATAAAATGCTCCAATCCCTTGTAAGCCAAGAGTATTTGTTGTAAGTCACAGAGCCAGCAGTCTGCAGCTAGAACAGAGAGAATATTACGATAATTCTCCCACATTCCCTCAGAGAGGTAAGAGCAGCTTAAATCAGTCTTAACTTGTATAAAGGTCTTGAAGATCCTTAAATGAAAGGTGCAAAACTGCCTGGAACAGTAACTAACTGTTTAAGCCATCCGATAATTACCAGTGCAGTATGAAGAGATTAAGTCAAAACAGGAAATTCAGGGAGAACGTGACACTATCTGCAGCTCGGTCTATTATTAAATATAGCAGTATATTAGATGCAGTACTTATATAGCTATATGGGTGGGAGCCACCCATAGGGATACCCAGAAATCTGAAGGACACATAGGAGGAAAAACTTTATATGATTGTTATTTTCTGTATAGGCCATTCCTTTTCTTCAGAAATCACTTACACACAAGTAAGTGTGTGTAAGGATGACAGTCAGGCAGGTACTCAGGAAATATGTCTGCATAAAATCACCACCAAGTATTGGTGGATTTACAGGCAGGCAGAGAATTTGAACTACCTGTAAATACTTAAATTTGTATCAGTATGTTTTAAAACTAAAGTTTGCTCCCTTGTACACCACGTTTCTCGCCACAATGCATGTGCAGGCACTGAGGATGCTTGGATCTATTTCCATAGCAACAGACTGCGGTGAGGTAATACACCTGAGATACTAATGACCTCAGCGTGGAGTCTGGATGCTCAGAGATAAATGACATGAAATAGCTGAAAAATTTCACATTTCAGTGGGTTTTTTAATCAGCAGGAGAATGAACCTATAATAAAAATTTCCAGATAAAATACTTTTTTCCTTATATCACCCCCTAGGGCATATATTCTTGTTAAAATTAAAAAAAAAAAAAAAAAGACAAAAAAAAACCCCACAAAGCAAAAGCCATTCACGAATCTTCAGGAAAAGCAAAAAGCAAAGCTGAAACAAGCAGACTGAATCATAGAATCACAGAATACCAGGTTGGAAGGGACCTCAAGGATCATCTGGTCAAATCTGTCTTGAAAACCATGGTCTAGGCAAGACGGCCCAGCACGCTGTGCAGCTGAATCTTAAAAGTGTCCAATGTTGGAGAATCCACCACTCCCCTGGGGAGGTTATTCCAATGGCTGATTGTTCCCATTGTGAAAAATTTTTCCTCGTGTGTCCAATCGGAATGTCCCCAGGAGTAACTTGTGCCCATCGCCCCTTGTCTTTTCCATGTGACTTCTTGTGAAAAAGAGTCTCCATCTTCTTTGTAGCCACCCTTTGAATACTGGAACATGGTGACAAGGTCTCCCCCCTCAGCCACCTTTTCTCCAGGCTGAACTCCAGACCCAATTCTCTCAGTCCTTCCTCATACAGCAGGCTTCCCATTCCTTGGATCATCTTTGTAGCCCTTCTCTGGACCCTCTCCAGCCTGACCACATACTTTTTGTTTGCCTCTTTTTCTGTTTCTACATGTATAAATACTCTTACACTTCCTGACTGAACACATTTAAGTTCACAGAGAGCTCTCACTTACTTCAGCAGGTTTTAGCTTAGGACTACCATGAGGATCTAGTTTCCCTTCTGGCCCACCTTCCCTGTGTCCTTCCCCCAAGAAATTCCCCAGTGAGGTTTTGCCAATGGGAACAAGAAGTACAAGAGTGTCTTTAAATTTGTGACACTAATGGGTGATGGAGTGGCAAGAAAGTGTTCCCCCCTCACCAATTCAGTGCCAACGGCAAGGCAGCTGGCAGCAGGGATGTGGCCTGGTTCGCGTGCCTTGCTGGGCTGCAGAAGAGCTGGGCAGCTGGGAAGTGGGTTGAGGACACCTGAGGAGATCCAACATCTGGGGAAAAAAAAGGATCCGAAAACTCGCAGATGGGTTTGGCAGCAGGGGGTTGTCGGAAGAGGATCACTTGCAAACAGCAGTGCCCACATTTTGCAGAGGTGGCCATGTTCAGACAAGAGCTTCTCTTTCTAATCACTTG
The DNA here is from genome assembly GCF_009769465.1 of Tauraco erythrolophus. Taxonomy (NCBI): domain Eukaryota; kingdom Metazoa; phylum Chordata; class Aves; order Musophagiformes; family Musophagidae; genus Tauraco; species Tauraco erythrolophus. The sequence continues at coordinate 84,239,480 of NC_141468.1, forward strand.
GCTTTTTCTTCTTTTTTTACTGATAATTAAAATTAATACCAGGCAACTAATACTTTTTCTTCCCCTATAGCTGCCCTTGAAAATGCTTTTCATCAAGATACAGTAAAAGCTCTGATAAGTCACAATAGATCTTTTCTAAAATAACCTTTCAAACAAAAGACTTTGCAAATTATTAAACACTGTTAAGCCCCTTTTCGGTATCTATTTGAAACAAGGAAGGTACCCTCTCGCTACAAGGAAACAGAATCATATTTGACATGGTCAAAACCACCAACACTGCTTCGAAAGAGGGTAGATTTAGATTAGATATAAGGAAGAAATTCTTCACTCTGAGGGTGGTGAGGCACTGGAACAGGTTGCCTAGAGATGTTGTGGCTGCTCCATCCCTGGAAGTGTTCAAGGCCAGGTTGGATGAGGCTTTGGGCAACCTGGTGTAGTGGAGGGTGTCCCTGCCCATGGCAGGGGGGTTGGAACTGGATGATCTTTGAGGTCCCTTCTAACCCAAACCATTCTGTGATTCTATGAATTTCTCAGTGAGCATCCTTCAGTACAACTATCACATGTCCCGTTTTGAAAAGCTCATTAGCAAGTAATGTAGTATTGGTAAGGTGAAAACCAGAATTCGCACTTTGGTGCTTCTGATAGCACAGCTGCAACGTGATCCCACTCCACGTGCATCATGGAAGTAGGTGACCCAGCCATCTGTGTCCAGGTTGTTATACCTGCATCTGAGGTTGTCTACCTTCAAAAGAGAAAATACACCCATGAGGCGATACCCCTGCAGAGGGGTGGAAATACCCCATACAGACATATGGTTGCTGCTATATAGAGTATGGGGTATTGGTTAGTTAATTGCTGTGCGAAGCGAGTGCTGACCCTCTGGGCAGAGATTGAGTGGATGAGGCCGAAGGGAGCAGAGTAACCAAAAGATTTTTGGACTAGTCCTTCTTGGCAATGACTTAGGGGTCAATTCTCCTTGCCTACCTACCTCATAGGGTAGGTATATAGCTGCTAATTTTCAGCCGCCTGCTTACGCTTTATTTGAAACTCCACCAAGCTTTGTTTTGGTTTTGTGCATGAGAAATCAGTCCGTGGAGCAGCAGAGAAGTACTGGTGATGTTGAGAAATGTCAGTCTAAAGATAAACGCACGTGGCAGAGAAGTAGGGGGAAAAAAAAAAAAAATCGCATCGTAAGTGGCTTGAAAATTAAAATATACAAAAAATACTAGCTAATTCTCATCACATAAGGAGCGGAGCACAGGCTTGCCCTGCCACAGACATAGCACTCGCTCTGCAGGGGAAGATTTTACGATGTGAGAACTGGGTCAGTAGAACTGGAGTCCAAGTTTGTCACTTCAGCAGTTTAAACACAAGTCAAGTAAGTGTTTAAACCCCAGGCTCTGACCTAAGGAACGTGAACAGATGCCACACTGAGACAAATCACAGATAAAACCATTTCTGCTGGGTTTATTTATTTTTTTTTGCAATTCTTATTTTACCTGAATTGCCCCAGAATTTGGTGCAAAAAATTCAACAAAACAACCCAGTTTCAGAATGTGTCACAGAATCTAAGCTTTTCCTCATGAATATTTATAAACTGTAAATTACAGTCATTTGCATTGTTCACTTCATGCCAAAAAAAGCAAGTGTCACATTCCTTTCACTTAACTTACCTGAAATTTCTGTTGATCTTGATAGGTCTACCTGGGTTTGAAAGCAAACAGGATTTGGCTTCCATAGGTACATGATTTCAGATACGACTATATTGATAGGGCTCAATATTATAGTTTTACTCCAGAAAGATTCACGCTGAATATAGAGAAGGACAGGATAATACAACCTGGAACTGTCATTTACTGCAATTAAAAGTGCCCAATAATGCTTATGATCCTTTCCTCTTAGCAGATGCTCCAAGATTTAATGCTAATAATAAAAAAAGCCTATTTTGGAATAACGCTATTTTATTGCAATCCTCTTCATAGTCCCCACCTTCACACGCAGCTGAAGGCCATTTAGCCGACTGAAAAAGGACAAATGGGTGTACCTCAAAGGAAGAGCCAACTGCAGCGCAAAGAGAATGGGCATACTCAACCCCTGAAGCATGAGAGAGGTCAAAGAGTCCATGAGCTAATCTACAGAAAAATGCAAGTCATAAAATTTGCTTCTGAATATTGGTTAAATTCTCATCTACATCATAGGACTATGGTTTGAAAATACCTCATTCGTCAGTCTTTTTTTTTTTTTTTTTGTTAATTACTTCATGAATCATTTCATCTGAAGCCATTTTACACCTATGCTGTGCCAACTTCTAAGGGAAATCAGAGTAGAGTCCCCGGAGACCACTCTCATCTCCTTGAGATTTCCAAGGATTTGGCTTCTTTGTCACAGCGAAATCAGAAATACGCTGAGAGTATTTCGTGGCTGGAGGCATTTGGTATTTTCATTTCTGGGATGAGAGATTTATGCAAATTCGTATACAATAAGAGAGAACTTTGAAGCTTCCAAGATGTCCTTTCACCGCCGACGGGTTGACGGGAATTGAAGCATTTTCATTCAGTGGCTTTCCCTTTCCTGTGTAAAACACTATTTTCTCTCTCGCAAAATTTCGTTTTGTGGAAATTACTGTTAAAAATCACAGCTTTAAATAACTCTGAAGCCTGTTGTCACATCCCTCTTGGCACTGTCAGTTGAAACCACAGCTGCTCTCAGGGTGAACTTCCCAGCACCGAGCGCATCGTGCTGAACACAGTGCTGGTACCTGCGGGATGTTGCTTTTGGCCCTCGGTGGCTGTGTGCTTCGTAGAAAATGAGATTTGCAGAGGAGGAAATTAGACAGCCAGCTCCGACTGAATTGCAATGAGATTTGAGGAGCTGCTTCCCATAAACCTGGAAAGCTTTTGTCAGGATCATGCCCTGGCACACAGGTAAATGAGAAATGCGATTCCGGCAGCTTCCTGCTATCCGGTGGTGTGCAAACATCTGCTGCAGTCTCACAGCTCCCTCCTCTCCCTGAAAGGCTAAACCATCCCACTTCTGTTTTTTTTTTTTTACCCAATTTTATTCTAAGCTGACCTGACAAACCTCTTCACGGTTACAATTGGCTTCAGGCAATTGGTTACTGAATTAAGCTGCTTTTCTTCAGCCTATTTCTATTCTGTAAAGTGTTTCTTCTACTTCATTTACCTCTTCCCTTTCAAGTAGCATTCAGATTTGTAAATTTGTCTTTTTTGTCTCTCTTTTTTTTTTTTTTTTTTTTTTTTTGGGTATGTGTAATATTTGCAATAGTGCTGAGATAATCAGCCAGGGAAAATTTCTCTAGACAGAAAGCCACAGAACGTTGTTTCTGTACACTTATGTGAATATCTAGTTTTTGTGAAGAGAAAGAGGTAGAAAATTGGTGAGGGTGGAGTGGAGAAGTGGGCTTGGCCACACCAGTTAGTACAGCCAGAGCCTGCTCTGCAGAGCCGTCCTTGTGCTGTGAACGATGGATAACCAGGCAGAGCAGAAGGGGGCTGAGCTAGTTGGAGGGATGCACAACATCCATCTTTCAGTCTTGGAGACCATTTCCAACAGGGTTTAATCCTCTGCAGTACAGCTGAGCTATCGGGGAAACCTCACATCCAAGCTATCAGGGAATTGGGAAAGCTATTGACAAAGACGACGCGCAGCATGCAGTTCCCACATGGAGAGCCTTATCCTACTGTACATTATCTACCATGTTTTCATTCAAGAGTACGGATCAAACTCCACTCCTTCTCTCCACCCTCCCTGTGCTGCTTTTCAGTTTCTGGTGGGATCTTCCAGAGAATTTTTGGCTTCAAACCATCCTTCTATTAAATTCAGAAGAGCCCTCTTGTCTGGTAGAGACCACTTCAGCTTACTAAGAGCTAGGCAGCTCTCCTGCAATGGGTTAGTGACCTGCAAAAATTAACTGGAAAGAGGAAGGGAAATCCCACAATTAAATCATTTGAGTGATTCAGGTGGATAAAATACTCAATCTGTGCTCCTCTGTAAAGAGGTGCTAAAGAAGATGCAAAGGGTGAGAACATAAGAAGTTAATGCCTCTCTCTGTCATACAAAAGTTGAAGATGGTTGTGTTTGGATGACAAGAAACGTACGTTTGATATCAGTCAGATGGTCAGTGAATATCCTTCCTTTACAAATGAAAACCAAAAATGACAATTCCAGTAAAGAGCCAGTCTTACTCTTTGCAAGATATTTTTAGATGAAGCCCAACTGATGAAAATGGAAACACTTCAAGAGATTTAACTGTGAAATCAATTTCTAGAAAAGAGTGTTTTCAGATCACAGTGTACTATTAACATGTTAAGTGTCTTTCTATATCCTATTAAGAAAAGCCCCAAATCTCTCAATGTCTATTAGAAGTACAATCTTGTTTCCAGTGCCTGGAAAAGCAGTAGGTAATTACAAAACAGACAGAATAGCTGCAGGAAGATAAGAAAAATCATTATGTCGCACAACCTTGAATTAGGTTGATTGCGTACTGAAAAGCTACATTGCAAAAATCTTACCTCTAGTGAAGTCAGTGGTAATGTTCCCACCAACTTCACTTGGGAAAAGTTTTATGCAAAGGTTTACTTATTGAATCCTTGGGTCATCCTAAAGCATTTATAAAGGTTACAGTAGTTATTAATGAGGTGTCTAATTAAGGTTTCCACAGTCTCTATATAATCACTTCTTATTTAAAGTACTATAGGAGGAATCGAGTCAAAATTATGATTTTATTTTTTTTCCCCTTGAACATTACTGTCCTGGGGCAGGCAGAGAGGGAAAGAAAAGAAAAAAAAAAAGATACTTTTGTATCTATTCATGTATTAGATCTTTCATTTGAAATTTGGAAGATCCACAAAATTTCAAAGCAAAGCCATGAAAATGACAAAGCAAAAAAGTTAATTAGTCCCTTCCCCCTTCCCTCTTTTGCAAATGTCTTAGTGCCTCTCCTGTCTCACTTTTTGGAGGAAGTTTCTCACTAGCTACACTTTTGTCACTTAGAATTTTATGCCTTTTTTTTTTTTTTTTTTTTTTAGAACTTCAGGACACAGAGAGAGGCTAAAATCAGGGAACTGAAAAGACAGGCTGCAGTCCTACTACTGTTAGAGAAGAAAATTTAAATTTGCTGATGTTTCATATATACACCATGAACGACCCATGCAGTGACACGATGCAGTCCCTGACCCCGAGAGCACTCATTTCCCAACAGTGACAGCAGGAGCAAGCAGAGGATCTTGTGATGGACACAAAGTACTCGATTCACCCCAAGAAAGTGCCCTCTGAGAAGGAACTGCAGCATGGGGAGTTGGCGTCTTCAGCGCGGATAGGCACGGGGATTTTGTCTCCAGAACTATGATTTTGGCAGCTTTCTTATGCAGAAAGTTTCATTAGGAATAAATAATTTGCCATATGTTGATTCTTGCAGGCAAGTGAAAATGAGCCAGCTGCAATTTTAAGAGCTGGTGCCTCCTAAATTCTTCCTCCTTTGGGTGGGGTCTTCAGCAAAATCTAGCGAGCAGGTAGGAAGGGAGGTACAAATGACTGAATGCAAAACTCACATTCCTCTTCCAGGTAGTCTGCAGATAACCCTGCAGTTATTTCTTTGCACAACCTGGTAAATAATAGGCTCCTGGGGGGATGGAACTCAGATGCGACTTGTCATGTAAGTAGAGAATAATTAATTACACTCTTATTTACAGTTTGTCTGATAAGAGCATTAAACAGCAAGTAACTAGAACAATTCCAAGGTGCTGAAATGTTTGCTCTCACCCACTCAACATGTAAACACAAGAGGAATGAAATTAATTTGGCACTGACTTACACAATGGTCCCTCACAGTGATGGGGCTCAGTTTTTGCAAAACAGGAATCACAGATGCCCCTGTTCTGAAGTCAAAACCAAATTTCCTTGGTGCTCCACAAGGCAATAACATGTTCTAAATATATCAGCAGTCTTAAAAGAAACTCCAGTTATCTACTCTGATGTCCTAAAGGACCCCCATATATTCCTCAGATTCCGGGATGCGTCCTTGATTTTTCTGCATTTTCTCAATTCTGCCAGTGTTACTGCTCCCTGGCTTCACCTATATTTACAAACCTCAGCACCTATATCTGGAGTAAATCAGGAGCTTCAAACATTAACTTGCCTGGCTAATTACAAAAATCACTCATTTCTAAAGAAAGTGAGAAAAGAACTTTAAGGGGAAGAAAAAAAAAAAAAAAAAAGAAGAGGAGGCATAAACCAGGCATAAAACATTTACAATATCCATGACATATTCACTTTCACTCTGTTTAAAATTTCATTCTGGTAGAACCAGGACATCTGTCACAGGTCTCTAATACGTCTCTGACAAGGTGAAGATATAGTCACATTAAAGACCTCTGCATTTGCCAGTGAAACATGTAGGCTGTTCTATGCTTAGTAAAAACGAGGGCCTGAGATTTCACACTGCAGCCATAAAAGTGAAATAAAAGGCAGAAATGCATTAAAAAAAAAAAAGAGAAGGAGGCTGCTTTTATTTGAACCATGAAAAAGTAATTCCCTGGGATTAGCATACTTTATTTCCTTTGCATATCCTTTTCTGAATTAATTTCACTGCATTTTGATAATGATCTTAACTCATCGAGTGAAAAATAAGTTGACGCCAAAAAAGCTACACTAATAGGAACAAATGGCTTTAAGGGACTGGAAAGTGGATATATACAGCCTCTTTTGTAGGTCACCACTCCATCCAGCTCCAAGGGCATTAGAGAGCAAACGTCGCTGCCTTCTTGTGGCACGAGATAAGCCATTCCCAAAAACCAGGGGGGCTGCAATCCCAGTGGAGCTGAGGGTGGGAGCAGCAGGGGAAGCCTTTCCAAAGCTCTGTCTGCACTGAGGTGTAGTGATGCTCCAGGATGGAGGCCCAAGGTGGGACGGAAATTCTGCCTTTCCATGGAAACGAGGCTTTGGTGTCAGTTACTCCTGGATTCTTTTTTTTTGTTTTTTGTTTTTTTTTTTATATTAACAAAGGGAAGAGCAACATAAGTGAGGATTCCCATGGGCGAAATTACTATCAAGCTAAACTGAGTGACAGCTCTAGAAATTATAACCGTCTGCAAGGTGCGTGTGCGGTGCAGCAAGCTCCCTCCTACAAACACAGTGAGAAAAGCTACTTGCTCTTTTCGGTAAGGGAGCGCGAGATTGGCAGGCAAAACAGAAATACTCACATGGGTATTAACTGTTACCATTTACTGCTGCTATTATTCAGTTTTGGAGAGAGAAAAACCTTTCCTAGCCATCCAGTTTATTCAAGAAGTATTCAGTTTAAATTGTATTACCATAGGATTCAGGCATTTCTTTATGAAGATTCACAGCTTAAGCATCTTCACGCATGTTTAATTATCAAGCAGTGTGTTAGCTTTTTTTTCCCAACCCACTCTATTTTATGTAAACCTCTTACACTATATTATGAATAACAGAAATACATACAGTAAGAACAACTTGTAAAAAAAAGCAATGAATTATTCTGCTTTGAAAAGGAAAAAGATATTTGAACCAACAACCTAGAAAACAAAATTGCCTGTGACAAAAACAAATAGAAGAAATACAAATCTACCCATCCTCAAAACCAAAGCAACCAAACAATCCTATCCACTTATTTTATCCATCGGCACAATCTGCTGACCCACTTCCCTGAAAGCCAGACACCAGAAACCGATTGTATCCAGAAGGGTTTCTGCAAACCACATCTCCAGCCTTGTTGGTTTCAAAGAGCTGTCAAGTTGGTATCGCTGCACTTCAAAGACTAATCTCAGCCTTTCAAAGGGCACGTGCCAATTTGTTTGAGTCTCAAAACTGTGTTTTGTGAAACAATAGCAACAATAACCAAGTCACAGAATAGGAGGGGAAAAAAAATGTAGCCTGATGTGAACACAAATATTTTAGGAATGCTTATTACATTTAAAGAACACACAATAAACATGAACAAAAATCAAAAATAAAATAAAAACTATCCCCCAACAACCACAGAAACTCCCCAAAATTTCCTTTTTTTTTCTTCGGTATAAAGGAACGACGACAATACCATGTTAGACCACGAGAATCAAGTTAAAAATAAATAAATAAATAAACAAACCTACTAAATAGAACCCAGCAAGGAATACGAAGTGAAACAATGTAGTTTCACCACGTACTGTAAGAAGCATCTAAATAAACACATTAAAGTGCTTTCTTTTTCATTCAAGCAGATCTCACTTCTAATGTTAACATTTCAACTTATGAGGAGCAAGGAGGATGTTTTACAAATGAATCTTGTATGAGTTAGAGTCATTTTTAATAAGGAGATTAAGCACAGAAGGAACCGACATTATTGTTTCTCCTTCAGCTTACGAGATCTCTGTGCCATTTCCTTTATTTCCTCTTTCATGGATTGGATAACCCCAATGAAACAATTTCAGCGAAATCTAATCAAACTGCTTGCCAAAATAAGTGACATTTTCTTAGCTACTTGTAAGGTGCTCAGTACAAGAAGTAGGAGCCTATGGACAACAATACAATAACCAGCACAAATATTCTGGGAAACCTCTACATTTTGTGGAGATCCAAAAGCTGGAAGCTGATGGAGTAAGATACCTTATGACTATACTCCAAGCCTTACACGCTTGTCTTGTGATATTGAGAATTCCACGCAGGTTATGTTTCCTGTCGTCAGAGCCCACTAATCACACAGCTTCACATGCTCTCTAAAAATCAAGTCAGATTTAAAAAAAAAAAAAACAGGCAATTAAAGATTTTAATTTTTTGGAGAGAAGAAGGGCATCAAGTGTTTGGCAGGAAGCCTCCTGTTTACTTCTAGATCCATAAGGCAACACAGTTTGAACAGGTACATTACAACATTTCCCAGATACGGGTTGCCAGCCTTGTTTTCTTCTGCATAAGAAAGCCTTGCTTTTAGATGCAGGAGATTAAAAGCCAATTATATAAAACAGACAACCTTTTCAACAGGTTAGATGGGCAACTCGAAGTTTGTAATCTATTCAGACTTTTTGCGCGTGCAGTTTTACGTGATTCCAGGCAGTTTCTGCTACTAGCCAGAGAACTGTTTCTTTCACGCTTTTTCAGTATTTCTACATCTAATTGGAGAAGAAGTGCTTGTTGAAACGGAAAAACGACCAAAAAAAGGTTGGTCAAACTCTTCTCTGCCTCCAAAAAATGAAGTGGGAAGTCACTAATAAGTATTTCTTGATTTTATCCAGGCTTTCTTGGCTTAACCTGCAATACGTAGAAGGGAATGAGGACTGACTAGGTTTCAGCCATCATTACTAAGGCTTCAGGGTGAAATCCTAAGTCTAAAAAGGCAGCGGAAGTCAATTCTGGATTTAAAAAATAGGGTTGATGCTTTAATGTTCATCTCCTATTAATGTTTTTTCAAATCTCTTCCAGAGCTTTGAAAACCTTGGTCCAAATGACTTCATTCAAAAAGTGCTGAAACTACCCAGAAGCTTTCATGAACAGGAGATACTGAAATTCCTCTGCTTTTTGCAGCATAAAATCGTATGCAGCCGAAAGGTGCATTTAAGAGATATGAACTTCAGTTACAACATCCAACGAGTCTAATGGGAGTTTCAAAATTATACTGGAACCAGAGGCCAGGCAGGTTTTACTGTGATGTCTAATAAATATTACAGATAGAGCTTCTAATATCATCTCTGAACTTTGTGCAAATCCTATGTCAGGTTTTGGCAATGCTGTAGGCTGATACGGAACACAATCCTGTATTTCGCCTTCTGTTAAAGAGGGCAGAAACAAAAACACCACTGGAGAAAAACCTGGCACGGAGAAAATACTAACAACCCTTCTCCTCAGTAGCTGGATGTTTTTCCTTGAATAACGAGGGGAAAATGAACATACGATGTTTCCAGCACCACGTACCGAACCCCTGGGAGCAGTGGTGCTATTAATAAAGTTTAAAGTTGTTGTCAGTTTTCAAAATGTCATCATTTTCTGATGCACAAAAATCCCTCAAAAGATCTTGCCATGCACTCCTAGTGAAACTAAACCCCTCACTTTTCCACGTAATTTACAGAAAGCTTTTAAATGAAGTTTCATCTGAATCTCAGTATTCAAGGATGCCAGGAAATTTCCAGCGCTGTGTTTTATTAGGTATCTGTTGCCCCCAAATCCCTCTGCCTGTGCTGTCATGTGGGCAAGAAAAGTCAGCACAGGACAACCCAAGCCGTAAGGGATGGGATTCCCAAGTGCTGGGGGCTGGCTGGACTCCAGGTCAGTATGGAGCTGCTGCCAGAACACCTGAAGTTTCCTCACTGGATTCATCTCACCCCCAGCTGAAACTATCCAAAATTGAGGCATCTGGTCTGAGCAAGTTGGATTCATGCTGTCTGGACAGAGGTGACCGAGTCTGGAGGGTAAGTTATCAGACCTTAGCACCTATATGAAACATCTTGGGCTGGTTATCCATCGCTCCCCAGCGCTCCCACCGCAAACGCAGCCCCACTCCATTGCCAAGCAATTTTAACACGGTTACGCTGCACAGTCGCAATTCTGCTGCTCTTCCTTCATGGAAGCCATCCCACTGAGTTCAACGGGATTACACATGTGGAAGGTGGTTTGGCCCCATGCCCGCCAGCTACAGAGCCCCGGAAACCCCGGTGTCGGCGCGGGCAGCACCTCGGCCGCGTGCTCAGCGCCCGTCATCTGCTGATGGCAGCTGACCCAATGAGATGAAAATCAGTTTAGGCATAAGTACCTGAGGTGGAATCCCGTATCCCAATTGCACTGCAGACCCATCCAGCCAAAGGGCCGGTGAGTAACTGACGCCGACGCGGGGCACCGGTCCCAGATCTTGCCTCCCTGCTTGGCTGTACCCTCTCCATCGTGTCTGCGGTGCACCGGGTCAGGCTGATGCTCCCTCTCTTAACTCTCTATTGATGCCACTTCTGCAGTGCAGAAATTCCCAAAAAAGTGCGATGCAGAAGCTACTCAACCAGGGGAAGCCTGAGCTGAGCCCACTGATGCCTACGGGAGCCTCCTCTTGAAATGAACAACTGGAAATGAATCCAGAGGAATTGAAATCTGAAGCTATGCCTCTCGTGCTGCATACGTCAGAGACCAGTTTCTTCTCTTTTTCTTCCAGCTTTTACAGTCAGTATGGATTAAACAATGGAAAAGCATGATCCTGAGGACACTAGGCTGGTCGCTAATTTAGGAGACCACCCAAGCAAGGAAGGATTATTTTATCTAATTAAGACAGAGCACAGTATTTAAGACAGAGCATTTGCATTGAAACAGACAATTCAGAACTATAAATACTGTTGAGTCTGAAATTATGATTGTTAATCTCTCCTCACGTAATAATGTTCTACTGACACACATCATAAATCACTTCCTTTTGCTTGCAGCAGATGAAGCCATCACTCAAAACACTCAATTATAAATCTGAATACGATTTAAAAGGTGAACTTTCTTTAGTTTTACTAAGGGCAGAAGGGCAATGCTGATGGTGTAATACCCATGTTAATACATTACTTATGACTGAAATTTAGTCGCTGTTCAGTCATTCACGTATTCCTGTGATCAGAACAGGCAGTGGATCTCTCTCCTCAACCCTATTCCCCTTTCTGCAAGTGCATTAGGTGTGTCACAGGCAGGTTACCCAGCTCACCTAACATATGTTTTTGAAGGCACAAAGAGCAGCCTGGTCCCAAACTCCAGGAACACGCTCCTTTTAGGGCCTATCTTACACATGTATAAAACGGGTATATTAATCTGAGAATGATTTTTAGCAGTCTCAAAAGGACATGTTAACCTACAATAAAAAATAACCAGAAAATAAAACTCAGTATCTTCATTTGTATATTAATGACAAGAAGGCAAGATTTGTGGTTTACAAACTGCCATTAAATACACGTATGGAATCATTAAAATACAAAATACTGCATCATTAATTTTCATTTTCCTAAGGAGATGAGACAGACATCACCAAGTACGTGAACACCAGTGCTAATACTCTCTACCTCTCTCAGCATCTTTAGGCGCCAGGATTTAATTACCCTTTGTCCCATGCTAATCTGCAGAGATGCTTCCACTTCAGCAGAATCTCCTCTCTCTCTTTGTTGAAGGAAAAACCTAAAAATAACCATTTCCAGTGCAGAACTGTAGTTTACCAAAATGCAGCCAAGCGAGGTTTTACAATAGCAATCGGTTTGCTGACCAAGTGAACACTTCCAGTTCAGGTCACTTTATTTGCTTAATAACAGCAGATATTTTGAATGCATTTCATCTACAGACTCTTTTTCAACTGACAGCTGATGTACATCTAGAACCGTCTTACTTAGCGATAAATCATTCCTAGAAATGAGCAGAAGGTAAAAGAACTCCCATGGGTAGAATCGATATGGTCTTCATGAAAATTTCAGCCATTCTTTACTGGTCATCCTTATTCCCCGTTCACAAAGCCCACCTGCTCCTTGTGTCCCCCATCGCCTCCCAGCCATCCGTTCCCAACCCTTCCACTGCCTGCATAGCTGAAAACACAATATTTGACCAACCAGACTTTGAATTTAATGAAGACTCCAAGTACAGTTCCCACTCTTCTTGAGGGATGAGGGGCACTTTGTCAAAGCCATGTGTTCCAGGTTAGGCATAGCCTTGCTCAGGTGAGGTCCATGCTTGCAAGCAGGCAATGGAACAAAAGGGCCCTTAACTGTGGCCCAGTCCCACCACCTTTATAGGTGGAAATACAGCAAAGGCTTGACATCGATTTCAGTGGAAGCAAGCTCCTGCCTTGCTGATCCAACTGTAATTATGTTAGTGTGTGGGATTAAGGGAACCAAACTGCTGAACATGTACAGAAACACACATGCAAATGCTTTTGAAGGCACTTGCAGTGCTTCCTAACACATTCAGAAGCAGAAAGGCAACACTCTCCTCTTAACTCCAAGTTATCCTGCATGGGCACAGCAATCTCAGCATTCTGGGAAGGTTGGGTTTATTGCTTAAGCAAGGCTCCACAGCCTAGTAGCTCCTACAAGGCTGTAGAGGCTCATCATCCAATCTGTTCTGGCTATCAGACATCCAGAAACTCAGGAAGATTTGTAAAATCATGTAAACACACCTGGACAAAATTTCTGGAAGGAAGAAGAGGAAATATCTGCAAAGCCACCCGTCTCTTGGCATGGCCACCTGAGGCTTGCTCATTTGTCCCTACCACTGTGTCCCTGCTTCATCCCCACAGCTCAGCCTCTCTCTGCTGCTACGTGACCCATGTGCCTTCAAGATTCTCCCAGGGCCACCAGTCCAGCTGCCCCACCTGCTCGGGAGCCCCACACAGCAGCAAAGCCGGAGTTGTTGTGCCGTTAGCAGGACACCTCTCTTGAAGAGGTCCCACACATCTCCAGCTGCAGCTTACAGCTGTCGTTCAATTCCTTTTGTATCACAACCTGTACCTAGCCACCGGCGTTGCGTCCACGGATTGGAGACCTCCAGTGAAACCCTTTGAAGATAAACTTCACAAAACACGCTTTTGCCATTTTAGTTTGTTATTTCCTTCCACAAATTGATGGAGCGACCGGTTTTGTAGCAAAAACTGTAAGAACTTAAAACAGTGATATCCAAAAGCAAAGTCAAGTACCTTCTAGAGAAAGCATTCCCGTTTGCTAATAACGTGATCGATTAAATCCCAGGATGTCGTGTGGGAGCACCACCGTTGTTAGTAAACGTGGGTTTAGCACTTAGGGAGGACCTTGGTATAAATCACATAACCACAGCAATACTCCTAAAAAAAATCTATTTTATGGGCCATCGACTTGTCCTAGTGTAGAAGAGGACCGATTTATCTACCAGAAAGCTTGGAGTATGATTAATGGAAGGAATATAGGTAATTCAGACAGACAAAAATACCCAAACAAACTTGCATTAAATGCTTCCCAGGAAAAGGTGAAGAGGGGAGGAAGAATAAAAATCCATTTCAAACTCTTCACGAAGGCTTTGGAGCTCCCATCCTTCTAAGATTACAGCACAATATTTTTAAGACAAACAACCATATATTTCTAAGGTAGAAAGAATTTTTAATTTGGAAAAAAAAATAGTTGATCTATTTATATTTTACAGCAGTGTATCTATATCAAGGGTCTGCTATATGTTGTTTCTGTGCTGGTATCCCAGGGCCAGCTGGTGGTGGTATATGGTCAACTGGTTGTGGTATGCTGCCCAAAGAGGTACATGTTTAGAGATATTCAAAAGCTGTCTGCACACAGTCTTGGGCAACCAGCTCTAGGTGGCCCTGCTTGAGCTGGGGTGCTGGACCAGATGACCTCTGGAGGTCTCTTCCAACCTCAACCATCTTGTGATTCTATGAACTGTCACCAGGACAAGGTTATGAAACCCTAGCACGGTTACAGTCAGCTGAGCTGAAAGTCACAGGGAGTGATGCTGATTTTGGTTACATTTGGTAAAATCCAGTGTAACACCATTGCTTCAGATGAAGTTCCTTTGAATTCACAGCGTAGGTGACTAAGCACAGTAATCAGCCCCTTTTTTTTTCCCCTGAGAAATACAATCTCTATTTGAATAGCAGCTATTTTCACTAAAATAGTCTTTTCATGTAATCATAAGTCTTTTTGTGACTATTTAACATTGCACTGGAAGTTAACTATTGAGCTGGGCTAAATGGCTGCAAACGGCGTGTGCGAAGAAGCCTCTTCTTTGACTGTTAGGAAACACACTCCAAAATGTTTACTGGAGAAATACAACCTCACATAGAAGTGAAAAGCAAAATACTTGGGAGATGAGGTTACATGGTGGAGGTGAAGGGACTCGACCAAGGTTAAGTGCAGGTGGAGGAGAATCAGGGCTGAGCATGGCAGGAGGAGATGATAGGTGAGACAGAAGGGGAAGGCATGGGCTGGAGAGGAAAGAGACCAAAGAAACAAACACTAGAACGGATAAATGCGAGGAATGGGCTGGTATTTTATTCTTGGAAAAATACAGATCTCGGACAATTGCAACTATTTTGCAAATATCTGCAAATGGTTGTTAAAGTTGCTGAGTTTTCCTTGACTGACTCTCCCTGCCTCCGTTTTTCTTTAAAGAGGGCTGAAAGCTTAGCATTGAAATGTTCTTTCTGGAGAATCCAAATATTTGCTGGGAAGCTTCTGAGGCTTCTCTGCCATAGCAAGAACTATGAAATTATTTTTGTCAGTCAATCCAAATTATTATTTTGTCCTTCAAACCTTCTGAATACCCAACCTCTACAATATTTTTTGCACAGCATTAATAAATAAAACATCCACACACTGTGCCCATTACTGAAAAAGAAAGAAAAAAAAAAAGAGATCATCTAGTATTTAATTCATGAGGGAAAGGAAAATGAAAAGGAAAAGATTCTTTGTCTTTGCACGTTTCTAGAAATGTCTTTCACCTCTCCAACAAGATGCTGCCTTGGAGGTCCAGCTCCTCTACCTCCTCAAGTACTGAGCCCACTTTCACAAACCGAAAAGCAGATTAGCCTGCAGCTGATCCATGGACAAGCTCCCCACCAGCATTTTGGGTGCCAGTCAGCACTCTGTTATAACAATGTGACTACGTGAGTGGTAATGGAAGTCCCCAGAACACACGTGAGCTGAGGTACCAGAGCAACCCCTCCGTGACCCACCAGCGGAGTATCAGAGCGGGATGCACTACCACAGCCCAGTTGCACATCGGAGGACACAGTGCCTGCTTCCTCCCTTTCAGGATACAAATGACCCCAAAGGGAAAGGACCAGCTGAAAGCACAGCATCGCTACCTTCTCCCCAGCTAGAAACACTGCCTGTCTCTGAATTCAGGAGATACAGGACCCTTCTCCAGCGCTGAGCTGCAGGGATGGAGGAGCACCATTCACAAGCCTGGCCGACTTCTGCCCCCACGAGCCACAGCACAACCCACAGGCAGGCAAGGCTGGCTGCAAGAGCAGCTGGATCCTTCCCAACATCTGGGCAGGTCCCAGCCACCGCCCTCCCGTGCCCCATCACGAGGCCACGGGGTGGGGGAATGACCCCGGCATCCTCCGCTTCCACAGTCCCCATGCTAAAATCTGACCGCTCCTGTAGAGTACAGCATCCACAGAGCCTCCTTTATCACTGACACAAAATCGATTGATTTTTTTTTTTTAATTAAAACCCATATTTGTTTAATCTCTCGCAGTCAGAATAGCAACATTTAAATTTATGAGTTAGTGCTGGCCAGGGGACACAAACATTCAGGAAGTATCTTTATCTTGCCTCTCACCAGAAACGATTTATAGTTTGATCTGACTGGTTACTTTGACATAGCTCCTTTAACCAGAACATCTTTCCGTTCCTCTAGTAGCAGAGATTTAGCATTTCAGGCTGAGTACATATGTTGGATAAGAACATAATCCTCAGCTCTGGGCACAGGAGTTCATGGTAAGAGGATGGTTCTGCATACAAATTGAAAGCACTGAGAGGCAGAAAAGAAAACTACACTAAACCCTAATATGCATATTGTGAAGGCCTTCTGGCATCAGAAGAAATCATCAGTTATTTAATTTGACATCTTTAGAAACAGAGGGACTAGAGAAAAAAAAAAAGGAGAGAAAGAGGGAAAAAAATGGGTATGACCTTTAGACCGACACTCCAAGTAAAGACTTTGGATAAATACTTGCAGCGAAGGAGTATGCCAATATGCAAAGAGGAAAAGAGATAAATGAGACCAGAGAGACTTTTTCTCATTTCAGTAGAGAAAAATCCCAGAGCTCCCATTCTACAGCCATTTCTGACAGCACGGAGATGGATTTATCAGGGGGCAGAAGGAGACACTCCCCTTCCCCTCTATTAGCCTTCTTAACGTAGCACACGTGTTCCTGGGTGCAGGATGCAGACACATCTCTGCAGTCCATCTGCTTCCCCTCATTCAGATGGGGGCTGGGGGCTCGTCTCCTAACGCCAAAAGACTTTTTGCTATCACTGCGAAAATTCACAGTGGGCATCCAGCAAGTACCAGTCATCCGTCACATAGAACTGTAGGAACAGGGGGTAGCGTTTCTGGACAAAACCAGAAAGGATCAATCCCAGGCCACCATCTGACACCACTAGACTTTGTTCTTTAAACTGGTAAAAGACACAAAGAAACAACAAACTGGAGCGTATGTGAAATTCCTGCATCCACATGACTCACGACTATCAGACCATCCCTCTTTTAATAATCTATAATCCTTCCAAATTATCAATAGCACCTGAAACGGTGCTTTTAGACTGCATTGCAGGCAAGGGGCTCCATGGCAGAGCCGTTCCAGCCTGCAGCCCCTGTCCCACATGCCCTGCAGTTCTGCTGGCCACGGCGAAGGGTGGAGTGGACCTCGAGGTCTTCTCCTCCACACCACCCTCCACGCGTGGCGGAGGCCAGAGAGTTGGCCACAGCTACAGCTGGCTTCCAAAAAAGTCGGGAGGAGAAAACCAAACTTTCCGAACCCACAGTCTGAGCACAGCTGGTCCGCCCGAGGCCACGCGTGACATCTCAAAATCCCTTCTCCATCCATTTCTTTTATGCTAAATATATAGAGGCGCAGAGGTTTTTTTCCTTTTTTCTATAAACTCAGCTCATTCCATGTAAGCTCTGTTCTCCAGGATATCTTCACACTCTCTGCTGACACCTTTCACTTCACAAGCAGTAAGCACGTTCTGCAGAATTGTCTGTCTTTCTTCCCAAAATACATCGAATCCAGCATTGTAGGGTCTTCGAGGGAAAAGTACCATTTTGCTTATCTAACAGATGACATTATGAGACTATTTATATATTTTTTTTTTTGAGAACTTTAAAATATGCTTTTTTGTTATTCACTGGAAGATCTAACTTTTTAAAGCTATTAGTAGAAGGCTTTTTTAATGGTGATATTGGAAATCAGAATTCATGGAACAGAACTGGAGCAAGTAAGGGCTACAGAACAGCAACCATTTTATGGACTTTTTAATTTTGGAGGGAGGTGGCTTTTGTTGTTCTAGTGGGAGTTTTGTAGGGTTTTTTTTGCTTTTGTTGTTTGTGGGGGGTTTTTTGCCTTTTTTTTTTTAATTCTGTATCTTGTAGTTAAAGAAATCTGTATTTTAGCATGGACAAGTAAACATCTGATAGTCTGAGCTAACATAATTTCAAGGAAAAAAATGTGTGAAAAAACTAATGAATCGCTGAACTTATCCTTCCCTCTGACATTACAAATCATTAGCAATAAAATGCTAGCATGATGCAGAGTCAGGCAGCAGAAGCTGTAATCACAGCCCAAAGTAACCGTTCCTCTGGAGCTCATTAAGTGCATTGAGCCCCTGTAATCTTCTATTGATTTTAGGAGCAGTGGCTCAGTTATCAATATAAAAAGCATAAGGGAAATTTCCAGAAAGGATTCCACATATTCCCTTGAGATACGTATTTTTCGACCTCGATTTTTCCAAGTTTCTCTAACTGGATGCAGTGACGGCGGATTCCTCTGCTCCAGCACTAAGCCAAGCCAGGACAGAGGCCAGCCCCACCTCAATGACCTTTAATTCACGTCGCTCACAAGTACCCCCGTGGTGATGCTTTCATGGTTTCTGCATGCCCAAGACCTAAGCTTGTAAAATATACGAAGACATGGTACTCCTCCCAGAAGAGTAAGTCATAAGCAGGTTAAAAAAAAAAAAAACCCTCAACCAAAAAGCATTCTTGAGAATTGTGAACCTGTGAAATGAATGTGCCGTGATGGCAGATACCTGCCTGACTCTGCGCAAAAGTTTAAGTGATAATTAAGGCTCATTCTAACAATGGCAGGTCTAAGAATTTTATCCTTGATGTTATATTTAAAGCTCGAGCTCCAAGGAGCAGGTGAATGCAAGAAAACCAGCAGACTTCAGCAAAAAGCTTGTGACAGTAACACAGAGTTTTAAATTCTACAAAGAAAGCTAGCCTAAAATTACTTTTTAAAATTAATTTCGGAAAAAAACAGTCAGGTTAATAAGACAGTTTCATGCTCTTTTGAGTCTCAATTCATGATTTTTCAAAAGGTTTAATTGACTGTCATTCCTTTCCTGCAGGGGCCTAAGAGGTTGCCCAGAGAGGCGGTGGAATCTCCATCCTTGCAGACACTGAAAATTCATCCGGACATGACCCTCAGCCCCCAGCTTCCTTGGTCCTGCTTTGAGCTGAGGCTCAGACCAGGTGGTCTCCAGCTGTCCCCTCCAGCCTCAATTACTCTGTGACTCCAACCAGCTACGCATTTCCCTGTATCCTCAGGGATGCGCGGAGTCCCCGCTCTATACTACAGCATTTGCCATTTTGTTGGCAATCGGGACAATTCTGAATCCCTCCAGACAAGACACTTGCTCTGCGAGCCCAGTTGTGCTGTGTGGGTGAACCTCACCTCAAAAAGTTATTGCACTGGGAATACGCAAGAGAAGAACCTGACCCTTTCTTTCTAAGCAGCATGTGAGACCCACACGCCTTATAGGACAGCAGACAAATGCAGATAAACGATCAGCTTAGAAAACCAAGTCATACCATTCTAAACATTTCAATGGCAAGATTGATTCTTCCAGTTAAAACTAATGGTAATTCAAGCATCCACCCTCTCTCGTACGCTTCAATCATATTACCAGCACTCATAAGGGCAACAAATCCCTACCTCTGGAAAAAAAAATAAAAAGAAATAAAATCTTTCAGATAAAAATAAAAATATCGTGACCGGTAGATCAGTTTGCCCCACAGCACATATTGACAATGAACAGCTGATCCTATACAACCGTTACAAGATACCATTACTAAAAGCCAACCTCCAAACAGGCCATATATTTATTGAAAGTTAGCTAAAGAAAGAAAAGAGATGCAGGAATAACTGTGAAAAACATCACTGGAACAGACAAAGCCTGCAAGATATGCTCTGGCATGTTCCAAAACGCTTCTGTCTTTTCCATTTTATCTCCTAAACTCATAATGTTCACAAACATATTTTAATTGTGTATGAAATAACGTCACCTGCAACTATTCCAGCCATGCCAGTCCTGCTGAGGCCATAGGGAAAGCATTCCGGCTCTGCTCCAAGCAGAATGCCCAGGCACCACACAACAGACATTCCAGAATGTGTTTCCTCCACCTGGACATTTACCAATATCCTGACTTGCTACTGCCCATCACCCACTGTAGTAATGCCTACCAGGAAAAACTGGTACCTGATAGCTAGGCTGTTACGCCACCATATAAAAATCCTTTTGTCCCAGCATCAAGTGTGATGTCTGCCATAGCCAACTGGTCTCTGGCACGTTGCTTTGCAAACAGGCTCCTGCAAAGTTCAGGCCGTTAACAACAGAATATTCAAGAGGGAAAAGTAAATATCTTCTTTTTAAAGAATATTTAAAATACGCAGCAGATATGGATACAGACCCCATCTAAAGCTGTTTTGAAGCACTGTAGTCAAAATTCCAAAACTCACTCATTTTTTTTTAACTTGCTGCTATCGTTAACTTCTTTTGATCATTCACCCCTCTTTAATTCTCAAGTTTTAAACCAACCATTTTCATGCAGAAACAGACAAAGCTCAGTTAATTTCCACAATTGCTCTATGTGTACATCTAAGAATACCAGTTTTATCTTCTTCGTAGAAGGAATTCCGATGATTTGACCCCACCATGAGCTCCTCCAAGCAAGAGCAGCTCTACTACTCCATATATAACTTGGACTTATTGTCAGCTCTTCATTTAGCCGTGCATTTGCCCTTCAGAGAAAAATTATTTTCCAGACGCCTGTCTTAAATTGCTTTTCAAATTCTGGTTCCTTTCTGCGTTTCAGATAAGCATGTGAATGTAGTTTGAACTGGTATTTCCATTTGTGTGATCAGATATGAAAGTCTACTGTTCTGTAGTTAACTGGAAGTGAAGTGAAAGTAAGTAAGTGAAAGAGTCTAGGAAATAATAGCTATGTTCAGATCGCACCTGGATGGAACAGGATAAGAGTTTTTCTTTGGAAATGCAAAGGCCCCAGATCCTCACTGGGTTTTGGTGTCGCTTTTGAGTCAGCTGGCCTATTAACGGGACAGGCACCAGCCATACTGTTCAGATCCATACGTGAGCGTGTATCTGATGCCAATGCAGAGTTTGGTTTCCACCCATCCAGGTATCTGTGTTAATGCTGCAATGCCAGTAAAAGCAGCTAGAGGCTAAAATGAACATAAATTTGAACCCTTACTTGAGCGCTCCTTAAAACGCACAGAGGAAGAGGAGACTAATGGCTCTGCCCAGAGAAAACCACCCTCTTTTTTACCTAGCACTAGCTACACAACTCAAGTTTCCTGCAAAGAAGCTCCTCTTGTAACAAGAGCAGAAGCATTCAAGTGTGCTCCTATTACACCAGCTCCACCAGCAGATTAAAACACACCAATTCTTGCCAACACAGTTGCTCCTGAAGCAAGAAGGTTGCTCAAGATTTATCTAATGGGGAGTTTCTTTAAGCTATCAGACTCTCAGATTCCAAAAATCAAAACCATCCCGCGGCCACCAGTTTGCGGTACCGACACTGCAGCGAGCCCAAGGTCACTGGCACGTCATGGCTGGCTCTGTGCTGCACATCAAACTTCACGGCATCACCCGGCCGAGATCGCGGGTCTTCCTGCTGCAGCTCGATCCAAAGCCCATTTAAAGCAACATAAAGACTTCTATTGACTTCATTTGGACTTTGGACCCATTCCCAGACGCACAGTAGGCTCTCTGATAGCTCCCAGCTTCCTAAGAATTAGAGGCAGCCCAACAGTGCTGGTTCCAGCTAACAGACGTCGGCGTTGCACACAAACAACAGGTGAGACCACAAAATCATCATCCGTATTCGTGGAGCGCCTCTGTTTCAGTTAGATGCTGGTGACATCATATGGTGTCCCCATTCTGTAGTTCACATGCTTTCCCACAACGCTGCTGAGGAAACCTGACCTGGCTTTGGAGACGATGGAGTCCTGAGTTAGTTTTCAAAAAATATTTATAAATAAAAAATTGGGGTTTGTTTAACACATTATTTTGTAACCCACCGAGAGGGAATTTTGTACCAGACATCATTTTGAAATACACTTAAGTATTCACTGTGTATTCATTTATCTTTCAGAAAGTGTCGTATTTTTTCTTGTTGCGTTTAATAACTGCTAGTTAATTATGTAAAATCCCATCCCATCTGCTTATTCCTTCACACAGCAAAATTAGAGGGCTTGATTCTACAGTCATTACTCACAGAAGGAGAGGCATTGATTTAATGGACTTCCCTGAAAAGGGATTACAGTACAGGATCCTCTGATATTGATTTTGTGACATCATAATCTTTTCCTCAGAAGCAGACACTGATGACTCAAGATAGTATCAGTGCAAGATTAAGCAGGGGCAGCCAAGTTAGAGAAAGAACATTTTTTGAAAACAAACCTCCTAATTTACAGTAAGCAGACTGCAATAAAATATTAGCTATGTTCTCTGTTTCGAATAAAAGTTCTCTCTAAAAAAAACCAAATATATATATATATGAGTGATGCTTCTCTTTGATCTCTTGCCCGGCTTACAGTTCCCTTCACGAAGCTATTTGTGAGCTAGAGCATTTTTTGTAGGTTAACGGGTTCTCTTTGAAGGGATTAAAGTCACATTGATTATTAATTATTTTTTGATGCTTTAAATTGATGCAAATGTCCAGAAGCTCTGATGAGCAACATCCTGTAGAAATCAATGCTGAATAAAACCAAAAAGTATCAAACAACAACAACAGAAAAACGCCTCTGCTCAGCTCCTGGGGGAAGCAATTGTAACTTATTTCTGTTTGGAAGATATACTGCCCCTTAGAGAATACCAGCAACTGGCATATATGATAATAATTTCTCAGTTATCTAGAGCATCCTTATTTTGATGTGTCTATCTTTCAGACTTCAGGCAGAGTCTGCAGATATTTTGCATACAGAACAAAGCTAGGCCCAGCAGTGCTAAGCAAATAATAAATAAATTCATTTCATTGCTGTTGAAAAACGTTCCGTTTTTAAAAAAAAAAAAATCTGCCTTGCGGTACTTTGGGAAAACACTAATTAGCATTCTTTCTGTGGAATTTTTTTTCCACGAATTCTCTCTACTGTTCTTCACTACATCTTAATAGGGTGTTGGAGGGAGGTTGTTGTTTTCTTACTTGAGTTTAAAATTTCTTTGCTGCTTGTAAGTGGGATGAGAACAAGATCCTTACTTCTCGTAATGAGTAAAGATTCTCCATGGTAAGACGGCTTCCATATGAACAACGAGGAAATGATCCTGAAAAGCTGCAGTGCAGATAACGGATGTGTGCCAAACAGCAGATCACACAAAGGCAACGAGGCAACTGGGACAGTCTGTGGTCTGCTCCAGGGACTCCTCTCAGTCTTGAAGAACAGCTCCTTCTGAGCTGATTCTAGCCATGTGTCTAGCCCAAGAGGAAATAATTGAAAGCTCTTAAAATTGGAGGAGTTTCTAATCTGATTGACAACTTGGAGACTGGGTCATACCTCTCTTATCCCAAAGGTTTGGCCTTTGCATTACGTAGTCTGAGGTCAACATACCTAAACTGGAGACCTACAGGTTTAGAGCACACGAAGGAGCTACAGTTGTTCAAACCCTTCTGACACAACTAGAGGACCCATGTCCCAACATCCTAAAGAGCACTGAGGCCAAATCATTTCAAAATCACAGCTGTTAGACTGACAGGCAACATTATCTGGTTTTCCCAAAGTACTTAAAAAGGAATTTAGGATTTTTATCCTTCAAGAGGCTCACATCTACCAATCAGCTACCTCGTGTCAAATCTCTAGCTGACACAGAACAGCACAGAGTTCTTGACTTCTGTTATCTCCGTTCAGCTCCTCTGAAGTGCTCAATCCCTGTGCTTAAATGTCCCACTCAAATTTTTCCATCCCCAACATTATGTTTTCTACCCCTTCACAGCACCTATCCCACATCTTCTCTTCTCATGTCCATGCTGCCACCTCAAGACCAGCATACTGAAAGCTGGGTGCATTAATTCTCTTAAAAACCTATCTCCTGACAGCTCTCTTCCCCATGACTATCAGCTGTGTCGCAAACATTCTCATCACCAATACTTACTGTAAAGTATTTCTTCTCTAAGTTCACACATGTAACAGAAGAGAAAAACACTAAGATTTTCATAGTAATTTGAGCACAGCACATACTGCTTTTGCTCTGGTACAACGTGCTACCTTTACAGCGAGCCAGACATGATGCATATCATTTTATTTCTGGAACTCCTTCATTTAAAACCCACTGTAATTTCCTAGCATAAGAATGAAAGAGTTCCAGAAATGAAATGCATCATGTTTGGCTTACTGTAAAGACAGCAGACTTCTTCCTTGGGAGTTGCTCCCTTCACTGGCTGTACTCACTCAAGATCACACTGTGCCATGAAAAGCAAGGTAACCTTTCCATTTCAAGTATCTCTTGTTCTCCATTCATCTGCTACATATTGCCCATGTGGCAGCTAGTAAGTGTTGCCACATTTCTTACAGAAATATTTTCCCTTTTTCAACGACACATGGATAGAAGCTTAATAAAAAGCAAGTTACAGCTTTTGTGTGCAGAACATATTTAATAAGCCATTCTCTTCATTTTCATTGTAGACTCTTAGGTACGAAAACTCTGTAAAGATTTTCATGTAAAAAACGTTTTTAACATTTATCAAAGTTAGATTTTTTTCTTTACATTGCAACCAATTACATATTGCTACAAGAATAGAATCTTTAAAATCCTAAGTAACGAAAATGTAATCGCTAATTTACTAGAAGATAAGAGTGCTCAGGATGACAAAAATGATACATCCTTCTCCAATGGATGAGGCAAATAATTCTAAAGAACACTTAAAACCAAAGTTGACTACGAGCCTTTTAAGTTACTCAGCAAAAAGACCTGTTCTCAAAGCTTTATTTTTTGACATTTATTGTCCTGACCCACAAACCTAAGTAAAAAAAAAGCTCTCTTCTCCAGAGCTGAGGCTGTCTAGTAAAATAAGTCTCAAGACGGGTCTACACCAGCCTTTGTTCGGTTTAACATTCGTTCTGAAGCTCTGTAAGGTCATTCCATGATCTGCCCGGATTGCTCTGCGTAGTGACATCAGAAACGCAGAGATTAGTGGGCTTCTCTAGCTGAGTCAGCACATCCATCCGTGAGCCCTTGGACGAATTGCCACGGGATTGCCACAGCCAAGTCTTTATTCAGCACAGTCCCTGTCTTAACCCGAATGAGGGATCACCCTTGAGTGCAGCTTCTGACTGAGGTGATACCACCTAGAAATTGCCTTATTGACCTCGTGCAATTGGAATCCAGGGCTCGTAACTCCTGCAGGGATGAAAGATCTTTTCTCAATGGTCCACTGTCATTCACCACAATGAACCCTCAGCAGCAGAGAGAGTTTTGCAAGTGCCTGCTACAGTTCCATAAACATGAGCTGGCATCCAAGCATCCTCTTCATTAGCTTTGCCCTCTAGGATCACCCTAGTCTAGAAATAATCCATGAAAATAATGAAATGAGAGAGAACATGACTTGAAGAAGTTTCGGGTGACAGATGACTATTCATAATAAACTTTTTTTTAAAAAGGAAAAGTGTATGCTTTTGCTGGGAGGAGGCTTTTTCTCTCCCATACAGCCCAGATAGTCTCAGACTAGTTGTAGGCAGAAAGGTTCAGGCTGTTTTACCTCAGTAGCTCCTCTGAGACTGTCCCTTCACGAGGAAACATTACATTAGTTTTGCAAATGAAAATGCACCGGTAAGATAGGGAGTTTTTATTCTGATACTAGTAGGACATGGTCATGAGGAAAAAAAAACAGAAACTTGTTTTCTCAATGAGAGCTTCAGCCAGCACCTCTTAGAGAGATAAGAGATGCTAAAAGGTCTCTCCATCAAAATTCGCATGAAGTGTCCTTTTTTTTTTTTTCCAGCCAGGGGGAAACAGTGGTGAAGCACTGGAGCTCCCAGCTACGAAATCAGCTTTTCTCTTAAAAAAGGTTTCTCCCACAGAAAGAGTCAGTGTCCTGATGGTATGGCTTTTGCTGCAGATTATTAACATTAGATGCAGATATTCTTGAAAATTACACCAGTAGAAACACATCTTCTTTGTAGGGTAAGGTTGTGCTGAGTAAAGTCTTACAGAATCTATATCTCTTGGAATGTCTTGGTCCATGTAAACCTGAATTTAGACTTCACTATGACACCAGACTCCATAAACTGATGCTGTAGTGGACAAAAGTCTCCCCTGCTAGACATAAAAACCTGTCCTTGCTAAGAGAAAGGAAGAGGGTGTTGCTGCATTATATATAGAGCCTGAAGAGTATACATAAGACTGATACACAAAGACCTCAGTCTCCTGGAAATGAGAGATGCATTTTTTTATTTGTATTTGTAGACAATTTTCCTGAAGGGTGTCATCCATCCTATTTAATCCATACAGGGAACTACTGGGACAACCAATTTTCTCCTTTTTTTGCTATTTGAGAGCATTGGTCAGATCCCCTTGGAGGTGTGAGAGACTGTAAATGATGTCTTAGCATGAGGTTTGACATGTTTAAGACGCTTTTGTCCTCCACTTAAGCTCTACTTTGTCCAACACAAATAATACAGCAAGGAAACATAAAAATCCCCCAAGGGCAAGATACTAACAGCATGGGACATCTGACATACCAGTCATCTAATCCAGGGCAGAACTTCAACTGGTTGAAGCTCGGTGTAGACATGACTAAGGGAAGGTAGCCGGACTGCAGTTAGAAGAGATGGGAAAGATAACATCAGTCACTGGGCATCAGGGAACGTGCCTACTTTTCACTGTTCTTTATTTAGCTGAAGTACAGCTCTCCTTTCAGCTGCGATGAGCCATGCCTTTGCCACACCAAAACAAATTACAATTACAAAGCAAGCTGCTAAAGACTATGTCTTCCAGCCATTCAGAGACTGAAACACACGGAGAATGCAGATCCATTGCAAAATAGCAATATATTAAGTGATTCTTACATCAGAATGGTTGGAGGCTTTTCTCTGAAGTCAGACGCAGCCCTGTTCCTCTCCCAAGTCCTGTAAATTCATATTAATATCTGAGCTCGCACACAACGCCTTTCTTCTGCTAGTTTCTAAACTAGCCATCACAAAAGATAACCACAAAAGAAAGAGAAAAATAAAGGCTCATGATTGCATTTCTATATTTCGAAAAAAAAGATTATGGTATTACCCTGGAGCACAGAAAGCATTCACATCGCACTGGGAAAGCAGGAACTAAATATTACTAGCCCATGGGCAACAATATCAGGCACATGACATGCAGTGGGCAATATCCCTGTTCGATCTCCTTTTGTCACTGACTGTACCAGCAACCTCAGACAACTTCAGGAGTTGAAACCAGTTGGCACTATTACTTTACACCATGAAATATGACAATAGGAAGAGCAAATGTGCTCTGAGCCGGTTTATCACTGTGCAAAGCCTGCTGACGATTTTACAAATTGCCAGATGGGCACCAAGGCCACATCAAGCAGACAGAGCTCAGCCAGCAACATTTGGGCTGCTAACGCAGAAACAGCGAGCACACAGGCATCAGTTCTGTCCATCTTCAGATTCACCAGCTCAATGCTGCTGCTGCTTTCTCCGTGAGATTAGCTTCCAGCTGAAACATCAATTTAATAACTCGAGGCTGGATAATTTTAGTATTGCTTCAACAAGCTGACAGAACTGAACAGCTCAAAACCAGGGAAATGCCTTGTTTTAACATCAATTGTTCTCAATTAGGGATGATTGGACTCGATGATCTCTAAGGTCTTTTCCAACCTAGAAATCTATGAATCTATGAATCTATGAATCTATGAATCAATTATTTGTCAGTGCAAAAAAATATGCAGATGTTAAAGAAAATTAGGTGAATTTCAGGCTCAGGGAAATGGTCCTGTTCAAGTGATCTGAAACAAGCACGGCTCTTTCTTCCCCAACTTCTCTGCTGTAACCATGTTTACTTGGAGCACCCTCTTAAATTTCAGTTCTCCTCATATTCTAGTGTCTAATAATGACGAACAAGGCAGCAAGTCTACTCTAGTTATCCAACCAAAGTCATAATCCAGTCACACATGGTGTTACTGATGCACCTTTATCTTGAGCTACAGCTTTACCTTCTCTTACACTATAAAATTCTGCTAATGCTCATCAGCTTTCTTTGTCATTCCAGTCCTGGGTTTGCCAGAGTTTTTATCTGGCTCAAAAGCGATGGTTACTTTCCAACTGAATGAAAACCTGAGGCCGTGGCTACCCCCAAACCTTGCCCAATTTCCTGAGATTTATTATTTATTTTACAAGTATAGTATTTTACAGATGTAAACTACGTATTTCCTGTCTTGATTCACCCCAGTAATTTTTGTCACAGTAGTGCTAGCAACAAATCACCCAAACCCAACAACAAATAACAAAAAAAACGCCACCAAAACACCTTGATTTTTTTAAAAAGTCAAGATTCAGCATAATATGAACTCTCTGATTGTGGGATAAAACAGCTATTTAAAACTGTCTGCACTTCTATATTAGGGAACAAACTAGAACCTTCATCTTCCTGCTCGGCCATAACATCCACAGTCTTACTTTCTTAAAAATAAACACTTTTTAAAAAATCACCAAATTCCAAGGAACAGAATTTTGTCTGTATATTAACATTTTATCTTGCACAAATGTTATGTTTCAGCAGTTATGAAAATGAGACAGCTGGCAGTTGACTACTATATGTGAACAGATGCTGTGAAAGCTTCCCTTGAAATAGTTCTGTCAATGCAATGTCAATTTTAGAAGTGACACCACTGCTGTTCTAGGACATGATCCTGCAAACTCCTATTCACACAGGGAGTCCTGCTGATTTCCATAGAACATTTACATTTATAAGACTCTGAAAGGTCAGGTCCTTAGTCTCGGAGCTCTCCTTAACGGTGACTGACAAATACACAACAAAGTTTTTAGTAGTGCTGAACGCTGTACTTTAGGGCAATGACACTTCTAGGCAGTGGTGTTCGCCTCGACAGCACATATATTTTCTTTAAGAAATTACACGAAGCATATTAAGTATGCTTGAGAAACCATTAAAGGAGCGAAAGCCTAAGATAAAAAAAAAATGTCATGTGAAACCAAGCTTGCGGTATGAAGCAGAACTTTGAAAAATTAATCTGCCGAGAAGACAGGCTGAGCCTGAACGCGGCACGGTACCGATCAGAAAGCAACGCTCAATTCTGCCACGATAAACCCCACCCGAGACACCACCCGCCCCTTTGTTAGCTCCATTTTCGTAACGCTTCCCCTGCGGGGGGGCGATGCATCACCGGTAAGAGACACTTCACGGGGGAACGCGCCGCGCCGGGATGCGCTTCCCGGAGCCAGCGCCGTGCCCGGGGCCGGGGCGGGCGGTGCTGAAAGC
Source organism: Tauraco erythrolophus (assembly GCF_009769465.1). Lineage (NCBI taxonomy): Eukaryota > Metazoa > Chordata > Aves > Musophagiformes > Musophagidae > Tauraco > Tauraco erythrolophus. The sequence goes on from NC_141468.1 coordinate 84,268,927, forward strand.
CAGCGCGGTGCCCCCGCTGGGCACTACACCCCCAAACCGCCACCCCGCCCCTCTCTCGGCATCGCTGGGTGGGAACCGCGGAACTTCGGAGGAGGAGGAGGAGGACGGGAGGAAGCGGCGCCGCAGCTCGCCGGGGCTGCCGGCACTTTCGGAGGGGACACGGGAGCGGGGGCCCGTCGGATCGCGCACCGCGGGGCGGCACCGCTCCCTCCCCCCCCCCCCCCCCCCCCCATCCCCAAATCCACATGCAGATCCTGCGCGGCTGCCCGCGGGAGCACAAAGCGGGGACCGCCGGGGCTGAGCCCCTGCCTCCGCCGGGCCGCGGGAGAGGCGGAGCGGGCACAGCCATCCAGCCGTGCCCGGGCGCCGCCGTCCCGCCGGGAAGGCACACAAAGGCGGCGCGGAGGGGGCTCGGTGCCCACGGGAGGTGGGGACCCGCACCCCTCCCCTTCCCCGGCACTTACCTTTAGCAACACAAAGAGCCAGAAGAGGCAGGAGCGGGCCCCCGGGGCCCCCCGCCGGCGGCGGCCGGGCATCGGGGGGGACGGCGGCCGCGGCCCGCAGGGGCGGCCGGGCAGGGGGGGCTGCTGCTCCTCTGCCCCCTGGCCCCCCGCCTCTGCCCCTCGCCTCCCTCCGCTCGGCTCCGAGCCGTGCCCGGCAATGGCGAATTGCGGCAGCATCAGGCGGCCGGCGGCGGCGCCGACCTCCCCGCCGAGCGGCGCATCCTGCCGCCCCCCGCCCCTTTTATTTGGGGTTTGCGGCGGGGAGGAGGGGGAGGAGGAGGAGGAGAAGAAGGAGGAGGAGGAGGAAGGGGAGGCGGCGGGGGGTGTCTCCCCTCCCGGGAGTTTGGGCGATCGCGCCGCTCGCTGCACGGGAAGGGGTGGGAAATGCTGCTCGCCGGCTCCGGGAGCGCGGTGTGCTCGGCGGGAGCGGCCGCTGCCCCCGGCGGAAGGCGGGGGCTGGGAGGCGGTAGCCGCCGCTCCCCAGGCTCTCCCTCTCCCGACAGCATCTCCTCTCCGCGGGCAGGAGAAGCCAGGCGGCAGGCAAACGCGCGTCTCCCCCGCCCAACGCGCACAGCAGTCCCTCCCCAATGTCATTTTTCCTGCCTCCCTTCCCCCTCGCCATCAGGGGACAGAAATGCCGCGAACACCCCGGGGTGGCCCGGCTGGAGGAGCAGGGAAAGGACGGGGCCAGACCCTGCCCCGGGCAAGCCCGGCCCCGCACGGGGCTTTAGGCTTCTGCGGGAGGCGGCTGCTCCTCAGCCGGGCTCTGTTGGAGCCGCAGCTCCAGGAGCAGTAGCCGGTACCAGGTACCGGCAGCAGACACAGTGTTGGGAGACACCGCAGACTTCCTTACGGCTGTTCTCGGGAGGTGAAATAAAGCTCGTGGACAACTCTTCAGAGGTCCAATAAACCTGCAAGGAGTGGAGATCTCCTCCTGTCCCACGAGATACTCAGCCCAAGTGATTAGACGGGCACATGGAGAAATCTGAGGCCACCTCTTCTGTCTTGTCTCCCTCTGCCCCCTCAACCTCACAATCCTGCAATTTGGTCAGGGCCATCTCCAAATTTAAGGATACACAAGCTAGTCGTCTTTGCAGGAGTCTTGCTTAAGATGATGTCCCCAGGAAAAGGGTGGGTAGGGTGGGAATAACAACAACAAAACAGGAACCCCAAAACACACCCATACATCTCTCCCCCGTTCGACCACTATGATGAAAATATCATATCAAATATCTGAAACGAGGACTATATCAGAATCCGGTTAGTTACCAACCGTGCTCTCACTCACATCTGTATAAATTAGGGCACATCCTTGGTGCAGCTATCAGAGCTATAACCAGTATCCATCTGAATAAAACGGGGTCATAAGTCTAGTAAGGCTGTGTCTGGGTCATTAAACTTCAGAGTAACTTTGGATCTAGGTGTGATTCCATTGCTTATAGCAATGGGCCACCACCTCTCTTTTCCTTAAACAACTAAAATAGTGGCCAAAAGTAGATTCAGGGTTTGTTTTCAAATTTTCTAAGTCATTTACGGAAGATGAACTCTATTACGTTCTTGTGGGAATGTCCTTTAAACTGATCCATTACAAACTTGTTTTCTAACAGCTTTACTAAATTAGATGATAGTAAATCTACATTTCAGAGCTGTGCCTGCCTTATACATGGTGTATTTTTGCTTTTCATACAATTTGGGTCTTCGATGAACAAAAGCTTGATTTCAAAGTGGCCAAAGCCAGAGAGGGATGTGCTTATTGTATACTGAAATGGACCCTCGAGCAGTGATTTGCCACACTTGATGGGGATTAACCCAGAAAATGAAGGAGAAATTCAGGCCCTGTGTAGATAACTGGCACAAAGCCCAAATTTAGAGCTCCGGGAGGCAAATGCTGTTCATATCTTCATTTATGAGAAGCTGGGGACAGAAAAGACCTACTCAATTCTACCAGTAAAGGACACAGGCCTCTCTTGGGTACTCGTCACTGTCAGTGTTTGGAGCATTATCTGAAATTGGTATGCAAGGGGTTAACCATAGCTAAATTTCCCTCAGTACACAGGTTTAGGATGCAGAGAGAGGTTATCTGAAAGACAGAGGAGTGAATTTCTTTAGGAAACTAAGATTGTCATCAGTACTAGAGAGCTGTAGATTGAATTTTAGGCTAGGAACTTGTTTACCAAGTAAATTAAATTGTAATAGTCAATGATTTTTTGATGTTAAGATTGTACTTTATGCAGTCTTTCGTCTCCAATATTCCACTCATTTACAATATTTAGATGTTACAATGATGGTGGCATAAACAAGACTAAAGATACCTAAAAAGCAAAAATTTTTAAATTCTAGTATCATTTTAGCCTCAGAACAACACTATCTGAATCAAAGAGTTAAAGTGAACAACAGCTGAAATAAGTGAGAAGCATTTCTGGGAAGAAATCTTCAGTAAAGGATATTAAAGATATTAAAACATTCTGGTCTGGCTGTTGCAGCAAAGAAAAACGCAACCAAGAGAATGGAAGAATTGCATCCTTTTTAAATTTTGGGAGCCTAGCGATACTCAACTGTTTCAAAAATTGCCAGTGCTTTGGAAGATTCCAATCTGCCAGTAGAACCAAATCCTTCAGAAAAAGATAATTCTTTTTTTTTAAATTAAAAAAGAAAAACCTGGAAGGTATTTTCTAGCAGCTATTCAGGATTGTGTTAGACACAGGCAGTAGAACAGTTCCTGTCAAGGAAAGCCTGCACCCAAGCAGAGAAAGAAGGTATAACGTGAGCAAAGCTAACAAGCAGAGACTGGCATACTGGAGAGGTTGGCTCCAGGCTTTTTCAATGGGTGAAACTTGGAAAGTCATATAAAGCATTTCTTAAGAATGCAAGAAGGTAGGATGTGAAGGAGGAGCAAAAGAAATGTCTTCTTCTGTGAACAGGAGGTGTGAAAAGCAAATATAGATGGGAGAAAAAAATAAAAGGAGCTATGAAAACAAGGACAACCTTGTTTGTTTCTAGCATCTGAACAATAAGAACAGGCAGCCTATTAATAAACCAGCAAAGCTGTAAAAAGAATGAGACATTGAAATATTGAAATGTCTTCCATTTACTCATGGAAAAAGAAACAGTTTTTGCAAGTGATCAGTTAGTGAAAGGTACACACAAGGATATTTCAGAAATCCCAGAAGTCCTTCCAGCCCCTATCCACTAGTCAAGGGTACACCAACAGTCAAAAGGCTTCCTAAGGACTCTGTAACCCACTACATCACTCCAGGAGGAAAGGAAGAAGGTATTCAGCAGCATAGCTCACAAATTAATCTGGAATTTAGTTTATTTGGATGAAAAACATGCAAACATTTGAGAAAAATTTAAAAAATAAACATCAGCAGAAAAGTGCTCAAATGGAGAACCCATTCTGGAGTCAAACATGGCGTTTTCTGAATCAGATACTGTGGTTTTGTCGATTTGACCTAAAACCTTTTTTTCTTCCCTCTTTGCATTCTGGAAATCTGGAAAACCTTTTCTTGGCACAGAACAAGCTGAAATATATTCCCAGTTACTAAGAAGGCCCTATAGCAAGGACTAAGTCAAAGCCCTGACCTTCGCATCCGTGTAGCTCCTGCAATACAAAGCAGGTAACTGAACAGGGAGTCCTTCACCCCACCAGCAAGCTCCCTTGACTCCCATAAGGCTGATGCTTGTGAATCTGTGCCATCTTTTCCCAGAATTTATCGAATGTCATATGTGGCATTATGGCACGGATATATGGCCAGAGCGCGTTGCATTATGAGCATTTCTCATTTTCCCCTCTCTGAGCATATACTTGGATGGCATCCTAATTTTTCTTGGGCAACGATGCACGCTGGGCTGCAGTGGTATCAGAGCAGGTTTAAGGGACTTTGGTTCTCTCTAAATCCACCTGGCAGAATCATGGTGAAGCGGAGAATTTAGAGCAGAGGGACCTGACAGTGGAATGTGTAACAGAGAGTCTTATGATACAGACAAAATTCCCAGCGCCCTGTCTGCGCTCACTAGATTTACTGTAAAATCTGGGGATGAGTTATTTTGCAACGTGCAGGATGCAGGAACACGATAAAGATGTTTCAAGGTATTATAGGACACAGATCACTAGAAGGCAAAAATCGTTAAAAGAAAATCCTCTTGCATTTTAAGAGCACCACCTACAAGCAGCACTCCACATCAAGCACGCTTTGTCAAGAGCTTCTCAGGTAGCTCACCAGCTGCTCGAAGGTTGTGCTGGTGACAGTGCTGGAGCTCTACCTTTAATTTAATGACCTGATGTATTAAAGCAATTGTGGTTGCTTGTAATCAGTGGTTTAATGAAGTAACATCCTAACTGAACCAGCGTTTATTACCATGTAACACCCTAGATTATGAGAGGAAAACAAAAAATTAAGATGTTTTGTGGTTTCAAACATTTATAAGAGCATTCCTGCTTGTAGCTTACATGGACTCGATTTCAGGTTTTCCATAAATTCTCCCCTTGCCCCTGAAAACCCCAAAGCAACGCTCAGCCAGATCTACAACGTCTGGTTGGCCTAGGGGGACAAAGCTGTAAATTACCATTTATTCTTAGCTGCAGTATAAGCCCAGATTTATATGAAGCTTTACAGGCCTCAGCAAGTCTGGATAAATATGGAATGAAATGAGATGTATAAGAAAAAAACCACAACCTTGTAAGCAGAAGAAGTCCTAGTCCATGAAGTTTTTGAAGCAAAGCTATTTTTCAGTGAAAAATGTTTTTACAAAAAAAAAAAAAAAAAGAGCAGGGATCATTCTTAAATATATTCTCACCTAAAGTCCTTCCATTTCAATGACAGGAATGGAAAAAGCAACAACAAAAACAAGTGCAAAGGGTGGCTAGAATAACGTGCATGGGTTGCCACTTATGCGTTGAAGTGCAAATTTATGTTAGCTTTCTTTTTGATAAGTACAGGCCTTGTGACTTTAAAAGTATGTCCCACAGCCCCCCTAACAAGCAATTTGACAGGTTTTTTTTAAGATTTGACTTTTCATAACAAGAATGATTGACACACTTCAGATGTACAACCTGACTGGCTTCCAGATACGTATTAGTCTTTCAATGCAAGAGAAGCGGTGAACTATACCACCAAAGGTCATTCCCCTTTAAAAAAAGTCAGAAATCTGTCTTTGGCATTGAATCTTTTCCTCACAAATAAGTCTATGAAATATTTTGTCTGATATTTCTTTCCTTAAATGCTGTGCAGTGTTCACCGTGCAGTGAAAGAATGTATGGAGAGGAACTGGTTTGGTTTTTGGATTTTCTTTTTTTACAGAATACAGGCAGTAACCATAACCATAAATGAGATTATTTAATGTTTGAACAGCGTGTGCAACTTTTATCTATCTATCTATCTATCTATCTATCTATCTATCTATCTATCTATCTATCTATCTATCCATCCATCCATCCTAGGGTATCTGGATGCTACAGGATGCCTGAGAAACAAAGCAAGTTCTGTGAATGGAGTTTTATATCAAGAAAAATATTCATATATGTTTACTTCTCTTGTAAGCTATTAAGTATTTGATCAGCCCTGCCTATTATCAGGACCCATCTCTAACTTTTATAGTTCTCCGTCAAGTCTCATCAGATATAATTGATTAAAAAAATTGCTGCAACTTCTAACTGTACTTATTTTGTATTGTAGCCTCTATGTTTTCTTCCAGATGCAGCTCACTTCTCCATTTTTTGTCTATAATCTGAGCAGCTCAAAGGCACATTCACAGTGGAGAAAGAGGAAGGCTGGGAATTTCTGACTGTCTTTAGCATCTTCCCCAGCCATATAAGATGAAAAAAAAATTGAAAAAAAAAAAAAATCAAGTGATCTTTTCTGTTTAAGATGGGTACATCTTTCCAGGGGTAATCCTCAGTAATTCAAATGTATTTTACATTGCAGAACCATTCAGGTTCTTTATCCACCCAAAAAACTGAAAGGAAAAACATCCAGAAGACAGACTGGGTTTTGACTCGCTCCAGTCAGCTGTCAGCTTTAGTACCTTTCACCTCTAAAATATACTGACTTTCTCTGACCCTCAGAGGCTCTATTGATTCACAGAAATCTGAGTCATACTTACAGGAAGCATTTCTCTCCCCAGAAATTTAAAATAGGAGCTGCAATTTTGCACAGATAACATCCTTCTTTTCTTCCCTGGCATCTATGCTCAATTTTTTTCTCCGTCTTCATGGTCCAGGGTTACCATATCCCTATATAAATGTGCCTGCCTTAAATCAGTGCCTCTTCACTCCCGTTTCCCAAACGGCCTCAATAAGCAGCCTTTTTCCAGCACCGACATTTCTTTCCTACACAAAGACAATAATGTTACCTTCTGCCTACAACTTCCCAACCACAGGTACTGAAGTGTTTTTCGAAGGAATAAGAACAGCTGCCCCCCTGCCTCTGCAGGTGAGGGAAGGATTTAGCTCGTATTCTGTAGTATCATAAGACCATGAACATGAACCAGAAGGCATGAAGAAAGAAGAAAAAGAAAGCCCTTGTAAGGTCTGCAGCCAGATTTCCCTGCCCATGGCAGGGGGGGTGGAACCAGATGATCTTTAAGGTCCCTTCCCACCCAAACCATTCTATGATTCTGTGATTTCTTATCTCTTCTCAGCAGAATTTACCCACGGATGGACAGCGGCGTGAATCCGAATTGGGACAAAAGAACCGTTTCACACACTGGGCTGCAGTGCCCCGTTATTTCACCAGCTCCCCACCTGTATTCCCCCAACAGCATCCGTCCCGCCGCCCTTCTGCCAAGGGTGCCTGCGGGTGGGGTAAGCACCCCTGGCCCAGCCTGGTGGGATCCTGCTGCCAGCCCTGGCCGCCTTCCCACCACGCTCTTCCTCCCCCCTTCGCAGCGAGATGCTCTGCTTAAAGAAAGGACTCTCAGCATCTTCCCTCTGCTTCGTGAAACTCCAGCCAATCCATCAGGCAGCACCACGCAGCTAAAGCCATCGGCCACACCGTTTGATTAATCATGCCAATTACCAGGTACTCAGGGTAAACAATTTTAAAAGCAAGCCAGTGTGGAAAAGGGGCCTGCAGCTATGCAAGAATGGGTCAAATCGCTTGAAAGCATAAATATATTCATAAAAATCCCATTTCATTCACAAACAATTTACTTCCCAGGGGGTGAATTTCATTCAAAGAAGAGAGAAAAGACAAGATTCGGCAAATATATTATTGGCACAGTCAGGTATTCCAAACACTGAGGAAAGCAGGTTGGCGGGATTTGAGAGAATTTTACATATTATGTGGTAATAGGAAGAAAATCTGTAGATTTACCAGGTAAGGCAACAATGTTTGCCATTTAATTTCAGTCTTTAACATTTCAAGATCACAGGGGTCGGGAAGAGTGTTAAACACAAAGGACAGTATGATGCAGGATTGTTATTTTTTCCCCATTTTTGCCTTTCTGTACATTATACATGGGCTTGTTCCAGAGTATTTGGAAAAAATGACCAACAGTAGGAAGGGAAACAAAAGCTTTTTCAAATATATAAGTGTTAGAACATCTCTACAGAATTTTTCCTCTGTTTTTCAGACCCACTACACACCTACTTGCAAAGTCTTAATGAAAAATAGTCTGCTTTTCTTTTTCTTGATCATCTCTCAAGAAACACATATGGTCTTAGCCAGTTTACATAAATTATCACATTAATATGTCAAATACATCAATTATGATCTTAACACACTCCCAGACTAATGGGACTTGCGTTATTCACTTCAGCAGACACAGGATGCCTTTTTTGGAAAGTAATTTAATAGAAATTGATATGATGAGTCAGCAAACTGTTTTTTCTAACATGACTTTCACCTCTAGGAACAGCCCTTCACAGTTCATGTAGAAAGAGCTGGGTATAAACATGTGCTAAGACTGTGGTTTGTTGTCCCCAACGGGACGTTTTCCTTGAATCAGAAGAAAGCTAGCAGACTTGAGCAAGTCAGTCATGTCAGCCATGACAGCCAAGCAAACTGGGAGGTGCAGAGCCTTCAGCTGAAATTAGCACCAACGCCTTTCTCCAACAAAGCAGCTGAAGTCTCAGATAGGATGAGCACATCTACAACCTTCTTGCCCCTTGGGCCAGCAGTGCCTGTCCATGCGGGTGTTGACTTTCCAGCCAGCCCCACCAGGAGGATGCCAGGCAGCTTCTGTGATGCCAGGTGATTCTCCCCCTCTACTCTGCCCTCGTGAGACCTCACTTGGAGTACTGCGTCCAGTTCTGGAGCCCCCAACATAAGAAGGACATGGACCAGTTGGAGAGGATCCAGAGGAGGGCCACGAAGATGATAAGAGGGCTGGAGCACCTTTCCTATGAGGACAGGCTGAAAGAGTTGGGGCTGTTCAGCCTGGAGAAGAGGAGGCTCCGGGGTGACCTTATAGCAGTCTTCCAGTACCTCAAGGGGGCCTACAGGAAAGATGGGGAGAGGCTGTTCAGGAGGGCCAGTTATGATAGGACAAGGGGTAATGGTTTTAAAATAGAGGGAGGTAGGTTCAGGTTGGATATTAGGAAAAAATTTTTTACTATGAGAGTGGTAGAACACTGGAACAGGTTGCCCAGAGAGGTGGTGGATGCTCCATCCCTGGAGACGTTCAAGGCCCGGTTGGACGAGGCCCTGAGCAACCTGATCTAGTTGGAGATATCCCTGTTCCTTGCAGGGGGGTTGGACTAGATGACCTTTGAAGGTCCCTTCCAGCCCTAACCATTCTATGATTCTATGATTCTATGATTCATGTGCACCACCGGCCATTGAGCCACACCAAGGGGACAACTCCACAAGTGACAGCTCTGCCTGGGCTCTTAGTTGCTTCACTGTGGCTAAAACCCATATGCATTTTCAGTCAACCTATTTGACTAATACTGGAAGAGGGCAGAGAATGAGAGCTCATCGCAGTGATGTTGATCTAGGTTAGATGGGGACAGTTGAGGGAGAAGCCAAGTGCCTGTCCACTCCTCATGAATCATAGAATGGTTTGGATTGGAAGGAACCTTAATGATCATCCAGTTCCAGCCCCCTCATGGAGAGGGACACCTGCCACTAGATCAAGTTGCCCAAAGCCCCATCCAACCTGACCTTGAACACTTCCAGGGATGGGGCATCCACAACTTCTCTGGGCAACCTGTCCCTGTGCCTCACCACCCTCACCAATTTGAATGATTGCTGCTGCTTACAGCTGCATACCCCAACAAAACTGCTCTGCACTCAGCACGCTGCAGAGGGGGAATGACTTTTGGGGTTGTGAGCAGGCATGCAGCCTTTCTCCTCAAGGTTGCCACCAGGCTTTGACACAGACCCCTTGGCAGCTGATGGGAGGGAGCCTGCATGATTTGTACTCACTTCCTATCCCAGCTATTTCGTGGTTTAGTGGTGGATGTCACCCCTCAGGCTTTTCCAGCAGTATCAGTGAGCACCACACCTGCACAACCTATTTCAGTCCATCAGCAGAAAAGACCTTTTGCCCTGGTATCCGTACCCAGTCTCAGTGGTAGCACACCAAAGCTAGCCCACCCAATGCTCAAGGTAGGATAATACGTATGAGGGCACATATTGCCCAAAGCAAGTGCAGGTATCAGCCTAGCCAACTAGGGGGTGTACTTCAGATACGGACTCCCTTTGTGCTGAAGGAAATCATCGGATGTTCTGAGCCTACTACAAGGCAGAAGGGATTTTATAAGGAAAAACTGCCATGGTTTCCGAAGCGAAACCAAAGTTTGAGCTGACAAAGGCAAACTAACATACTGTCTCCTGCCCTGACCCACATGGTCCTTACAGGGTAGCGTTGAAGTCTACTGAAGAAGAATGGGGAAAGCTTGTGCTTCAGAGGCATTTCAGAGCCTAGGCTGTCAGTCTCCAAAGGGGGTGTCAGGACAAAAAAAACCAAAAAAAACATTCTGACACTACTAGCACTCTGCAGAAGAGTCCCTGCCTTAGCTTAGCCAAGGTTATCAAATCCATGACAAATAGGAGGTTCACTTTCTTATGCTTCCAGACAACCCACAAATCTCAAAGTGCCGAATGAACTAAATTGCTATGAAATTAGAGTCACACAAAACTACATGCAACAATAAAACCCAGAACAATCTTCATTTCCATGGCGTTTTTGCCATAATTAAAAATATTCATAGGGCTTTACAAAGCATGAAATTACCTCAGCGTTTCCATATCATGGAGTAGAACCTTGGCATCGGCCGAGGGGGAAACTCTGGAGCCCTGGGAGGCTGCACATTACACATCAAACAGGCATCTGCAGAGCTGTTCAAGCGCACGTCGAACGCCTTGTAAAACCGGAGGCAGTGACGGAGAGGCTGGAGTGGTCCGATGGTTTTGGACAAGACAGCTCTGACATTTGCTGTCAGCTTAGGGAACCCGCACAAAGCCGGAGGTAGATCAACAGCGTAGCAAACATCAGAATGACATTATGGGGACTTTGGCAAGAGGTAATGTGTTTACAAGCGTAACAGCTTCAGCTGCAATAATTAAACGTGGAGCTTTACGCAGGACGTGCATGGAAACAGCTCCTCTGAAGTAGTCTGCTAGCTGACCCAAATACACGCGTAGGGCTAAAAAGGGCTAAAACCCAACGAAAACAAAGGCACCTTGGTGCCCTAATTCTCGGAACCTGAGCATAACCAGAAGCAATGAAGAAAGGGTGATGCTCATGAGGTCTGGTATACCTCACGTCTTCTATTCAGGAAAGGAAGTGAAAATGTGGAATTCTCCGTGTGCAATGTGAGAAATGCCATGACTGCTTTCTGGCAACGGCTTGCTTACTCCATTAGAGCATCGCGTTCCTGTAACAAACACCTGCTCAAGTCATGGAATAGTTTATAGGAGAAAATACCATTTATTCAGTGTAAAAGGCTGAAGAACTCTTTCCGTGAAATTAGGAGGTCAGGCTGAAAATAATTCACATATGTGCCAAGAATACCTCAGCTTTGGGGTTCACGCCCGTTTTCACTCCGTCCTGTCTTGGGCAGCCAGGGATGTCCCTTCTCCAAGTCTCCTTAGATATTCGCTCCCAGGAATTTCACTGGAGCCTGCTTCTAACTTGGGGAGCTTGTTGACCTCGGACAGCTTGAAATTAAGAGGAGTCCATGATTTCAGCAGCACATGAAAATAGTTAGCAGAAGGGTACAGATACATGCTGGGGTTCAGAACAGTGAGGCACAAATTTAGGTAAGCCTCATTGCAAATGTTTGACCATGAAAGCCCTTGTGAAAGGACGCATATTAAAAAAACCCCAACTCTTCAGTTTCTGTCCCATCGCTGGTTGAAACAAGTAATGTTCTACTATCAAGGTGGATTGTAGATGCATTGCCATCAAAGTAATTACATTTGACAGAGATGAGAAATGGGATCCTATTGTATACAGCAACACGCTTTATTACAAAAATCTGACTGTACCAGAAAAAAAAAACATATTGAGGTCAACTGAAATTCCTGTGGAAAAGGGGATAAAACTAAAAAGACAGACAATACCCAGGTGGAAACACAGAAAAAGGCAGAAAATGCGTTTTCAGGCTCTTCTAAGACTCAGAGACTTATTTGCAAGATCCCTGTCTATCATCCTCATGGCACTGATCCATCCATCCTGAATCAAGGTACCTCATCATTTTAAGGTGCAATATTGATTCAAGTAGTCAGCATGACAGGAATCAGAAAGGAGAAGCTCGTTACTGGGCTGGCAACAATTCATTGTTGCAATGATAGGAAAAAAGTGCCCGTGCAGCCACAAAGGCTCAACTGAGCTCAAAAATGCCCTTTTTCTTGCAAGAGTCTCACAAGCAGAGTCGACAGCGAAGAAGCCGGAGATAGTTGTGTTCTTTTCACTGGAATGGGATTATTAATGTTGGAAAATGTTTTAAAGAAAGGAGATTGAATAGTGATGGGAGTGAATTGACCAGGTTCTTACTGCTAAGATCGTTATCCATGTGGAATACACACAGGTGGACATTTAAGCTGATGCTTATTATTACAGAGCTCTCACCCCAAAAAACGTGATCAAGCAAGAGTCTGACGGATAGCCTGAGGAGGAAGCAAAACCCTTGACTGGTTGCAACACATTGAAGTCCTCCAGATTTCAAATGAGACACAGGCATTGCAAGAGCCCAATGTGGCACCAGGCAGGGGGCAGAAGCACAGCAGTTTGAGGTCTTGAGATCACTCGCCGTCAGCTGAGAAAGTACTTGCTTTTGCCCCTCCTCCCCATAGACAGTGTGGTAGGAATCCAGCACACGTCTTAAATAGTTTCTTCTGCCAGACTGACTGTTTTTTTCATCAATAGCACTTCTCTTTTGTGGTTACCAGTGCATTACCTGGGCACGGCTGTACAAATATTGCTGTCTTTTATGGATTTTGTGCTTTCTACCCATTTACGCCCCTGTTTTAGCCTTATTTTTATTCCCTATTCTCTAAGTAAGCTGACCTACTTAATGACTTTACTCTGCAGCTCCACTGAGTACCACTTATTAGTGTCTGTTAACATCAAAACATCCTCTAATTTTTTATTTTTCTGGCACTTTCCGTAGACTTGTAAAGCAAAATAAAATCATCAAACGAGAACAGCATCAGCAACCAGCTATTCTTAGTGTTTTACATGCAAGTCTGTAAACTATTCTGGCACTCATTTTTAGTACGAGCTCTCCAATAAGCCTGAAGTATTTCAACGTTAGCATCAGTGCAATCAAATTATTTTAATTTTCAGTAAAAATGCATAAAATTAAAGCACTATCAGATTACACTTTGTTTTCATACACTTAAACCTATGCAAGCAATATTTTGACTTGCCTTTGAGTACAGTAAAGAGCTCCACAATATTAATTAATTAAGCCTCAAAATCTCTCTCTGTAACAGGAAAATATTACTATCTCCATTAAACAGATAGGTAAGCTGAAGTCAAACTGTGTTTAATGACTTGCCTGACTCAATGATGAACCCAGGAATAGAGCCAAGAAGTTCACTTTCCCAATTCCTTCTGCTTTATCACTGAAAAACATTCCCTGACTCTGGGTAAGCACGCATGAACTGCCTCAATGTGTGATGCTGGTTAGGCACATAAGCAAAATTCACTACATTTCCCTTTTGGTCATATATAAGGAAAGGCTCCATCAAGACATGTTCTAATTAATATGGGAAGATGGTCAATATAACATGTTGACATCAAAACTCGCATTTGCTGATAGCGTATACCATCTTATTAAATGGAAAGAATTAATTATAACGGTTTATCAATGTCAAGTTCTGTACTAGAGGCTCCCAAAGCAACAAATGCATCATTGCACCTTGTTTGATCTAATTTTCCTTTGCTGACAAAGTCAAATATGAATGTGCCAATGTTTATGAACTGTAAGGCTTTTTCAAATCCGTGCATTATTGTCTGACTGTATTTTGCTAAAGTAAAAATCAATACAAGTGCACCACACTAAATTAGACTAGCTATAAGCAATACTCTGTGTGTGTGTGTGTGTACTATCAGTGGAAGCCTTCTGAATACATTAGTGTCTTGCAGCAGAATTAATTAAATTGGTATCAAAGATAACTCTATTGTCTAATATTCTATAGTGAGTAAGGAAAACTCTTCAATGAATTTAAGACCCCCTCAGGAACACGAATGTCATTGGAAACTAATAGCTGCTAAAGTGTGCCTGTGCAAACTTGGGAAGATTTAAAGTGAGTATCATTGAATTGGTGGGACAATTCTGTTAATTCCTGCTGCTCTGGTTAGCCCACGGATTGCGAGGGACATTCAGAGACGTGCCTCTGAAATTAGAGGGATGGGCCAAGGACGTACAGTAGACTACTTGATACAAGTGGAACAAAAAATGCACCAGTGTACAGATGTGCAACCCATTCACCGAGTGCTACAAAAATCAACTCTGACAGTATAAATCTTCTCACAGCTGTAGCCATAACGTCCCCCTGAACCTTGGTTGTGGGTGAAAATAAAGCCAAGCATTGAGCAGAATCTTCCACACCACTGAACACGAGTTTGAGGTCCTCTAATCCTTTATTCTCTTATTTATTAGGATAAAGAAGAAGAGGAATATGGCTTGTAAAAAGCTTCTGTTCAGTTTCCCTGAACTGTTTTTACTTCTCTCATAGGTAGAAGCACTGCAGCAGCATCACAGCAGCACTTGTTGATGCCACACCTCACCCTCTCCTTTTTTTGGCTGTGTTACTCCATAGCAATTCTGCAGGGGATAAAATGCATAAGTGACTACTCCTGGACACACAGACATGCCTGGTACCTTCACACTTTATTAATCTCTCTTTAGGGCTCAATTTCATACCTGACAAACTGCTTAGTTATCCCAGGGTCCTGACCAGTGTGCACTGAGTACCTTTAATTGACGGAAAATGTGAGGCCAGGGCAAGTGTGTTTGCAGATTCTGAGGGCTCCGTCTCAAGATTAAGCAAAAGAGGAAGGAAAAGGGACCAGGTCCAAGGAAAAGGAAAGATTATCTTTGATTTTATACATCCATAACCATATGTCATTGCATGGAGCAACAGGGTGTATTCATCAGTAACAACTTTTCCTAAATGTCATGTTTCCATAAACCTGGAATTCCAGTTCCTTTATACTCACCATCAAGGAGCTGGTATACAACTGGCATTCAACAATTACAGGGCATAATATCAAAACATAATCCCAGGGATTAGCCAAAATCCAACTCGTTAATTTTATTTTCACCTTAATATCTAAATACAGACTAATTCTGTAAAGTAATCTAGATGCTGAGGAAATACAGAGACAGATGCCTGGGCTACAAGACTCTGACTGAGCTGGAAGCTAGCTGGATCCAGAGTTTTGGCTGTGTCCTATCTCTGGTCTTTGTCAACTACAGCAAATTTGAGAATCTGTGTTGGTATTTATTTCTTCCCAGGCATTTATCCGAGTAAAGCCTCAAACAGGCACAAGTGCCCAGTGCATTGAGAGGTTAAGACAGCATCTGTGTGAACAGAGATTACTTTACTTTGTTAAACATAGACAATAACATTGGAAGGTGCTAAACAGCCTTATTGCAATTTAGAATTTTAATACGATATAGTATTTTTGCATTACAGAATATTTGGATGTAAGTGTGAGAGAAGCAGGTAAGTATACCATTCTCCCGTCGTTCAGATTCAAAAAATCACAGTTCTGACTTTTCCCGACATAAAATAAATACATGGAGCAGAACACAGAGAAGGAAAAAGAAAAAAAAAAAATAAGAGGTATTCCCTAAATACCAGGAAGAGAACATGAAGAGCTCAGAGAGCAGCAATGCTGTTTTTTCCCATTCCAATTAAAAAGTTGATAAGAATTTTTAAAAATATAATTAAATCGCTCTACCTTATGATCACCCTCAACCACTGCGATTCTCTGCCCCAGTATCTTAGTGGGTTCCTCCTGCCTCATGACAAGGGTGCTTGTCTCTGCCACCCTGAATTATGCAGAGTACAGAGAGGGTTACAGGGAAACCCTCCACCATCAGCCCACCGCTGAGGTTCAACAATATTGTCAAAAGACCAGAATAAAATTCTCTGAAACATTGCCACTCAGTGGCAATTGAAAGTATATCATGTATATTTTTCTATAGCTGTAAAGGCTGCTCTTCACTTTTATGGCACGTGAAGTTAAAAAGAGAAAGATTTCTGGCAGAAAAAAAAATAGCTCTAATTAAGGTACAGTAAAAAAAAAAAACAAAAACAACGCAAAAAACCAACCAAAGAACCTCAATGCAGCAAAACCACAGTGATCTTCATACACCACACACAGTCACATCACTGAGACCAGTTATGGAGGAACTTTAAAATGAAGCATTACACAAGCATGTGCAATACTACACAAATATTATGTTATCAGAACTTATGAACTGCTGTCACGTCTCCTATTCAGAGACAAATATGTATTGGAGCACATAGCAGGGCTGGTCCATTGAGTCTGTTAATCAACAAATTGTCATTATTTTAAAAAAGTATTAAGTGTGAAAGGAAATTAGTTCAGTACCATTCTTAGCTACTTGCAATATTTCACATGCCATTTTTGGTCCTCCTCCTGGAAGATACACCATCCAGTGTAAGTACCACAAAAAACCCAAACATCACCCACGATTCAGCCTGGAGAAGAGGAGGCTCCGGGGTGACCTTATAGCGGTCTTCCAGTACCTCAAGGGGGCCTACAAGAAAGATGGGGAGAGGCTGTTCAGGAGGGCCTGTTGTGATAGGACAAGGGGTAATGGTTTTAAAATAGAGGGAGGTAGATTCAGGTTGGATATTAGGAAAAAATTTTTTACCATGAGAGTTGTAGAACACTGGAACAGGTTGCCCAGAGAGGTGGTGGATGCTCCATCCCTGGAGATGTTCAAGGCCAGGTTGGATGAGGCCCTGAGCAACCTGATCTAGTTGGAGATATCCCTGTTCCTTGCAGGGGGGTTGGACTAGATGACCTTTGAAGGCCCCTTCCAGCCCTAGCCATTCTATGATTCTATGATTCTATGATTTTAGCCACACCCAGGGTGGAGGTGGTGAAGCACCAGCTTCTGCTGACCCACCCTCTGCTCAGATGCACCCTCTCAAACAGCAGAGGAGGAACCTCCCCACCACCACTTGTGAGGGTCTGAAAAATGAACTGCAACTCTTCGAGGTGGTAGGGAACCGATAGAATCATGGAATGGTTTGGGTTGGAAGGAGACCTTAAAGACCATCTAGTTTCAACCCCCTGCCATGGGCAGGGACACCTGCCACTAGACCAGGTTGCTATTACTGATTCAATTACAAATTCAATTGACAAGAAGTGAAACAATGCAGTGCCTGCAAACAGCAGGACACGTGGGAATCCCGAGGCAGATTACTTTCCCAAATCTGGCAGTAGAAGGTTAGGGTGCATCACAGTGAATGCAGGGGCTGCCACTGCTGCCCAGGCCAGCAGCTGCCTCCAGAGAGAAGAGGCGCTTATTGTTTCTTTCTTCTTCCCCTGCCACCATTTTTTGGACCATCTGTAGCCCCTTCCACTTCACTGGAGCTCTAGATACTTCAGGTAGGGGCTGTCTTTGTGCAGTGTGTTTTGGGGATGGGGCTTTCTTGAGGCACATGAGAGCCTTCAATGCAGCGAGGACCAGCCGGCTCAACCCAGCCAGCTGCCTACAGGTCAGCTGGGACCAACCCTCAAGGACCAAAGCCATTCCCAAACACCACAAAGCACAACGTGCCTTAACACTCACTCAGACCCTTCTCCATGGAAGACCAGCACCCAGAAAATCCCACCACATCCGCCAAGATAAGAGCTCTGTTGGGAAGTGGTGTCACCATGTGGTTGCAATCAAGATCGCAAATACAAGTGACGTGCAGAAGGGCTGCGTTAACCAAGTGTCCAGTTAAATCTCTGCTCAGGATTTATCAGCTACCTTCAAGTAAGCCATCTGCAATGGTGAATTGATAATAATTCTACAGCTTGGTCAGCAGAAAAATTGTGACAATGAAAAGGATCCTGAGCAGGTGCTCCTGAGAAAGGGAGAAAACATGCAGTGAACAGAACTGATTTAGCCATGCACAGGGAGGTACTCACACCTTCTTTCCTTTTTCTTTCTTTTTTTACTTCTTTTGGATGAGACAAAAAACCAAATTCCTAACCACTCACATGGTTACTAAGGATCTCATAGCTTTTCTTATAAAATTAGGGGTGCTAGATGGATCATCATAGCCAAGTTCTAATCTGGACAACTATGATCTAACTCTTTAAAAACTCTTTCCTGTATCCGTTGGATGAGGCATTTCTTTACTTCCCTTCCTGTAATGGATTACCTGCCATTGGCAACTGCTTCGAGTGACCCTCTCCATTACTTCTAATTGTAATTAGCTGATTGCGGAAGTGGAAGGGAAGCTTTAGAGAGACAGGATACAAAATATGCCTTAGAAGAAGAGATTTGGATCTTTTCAATGAACCTGCTCTTACGCCCTGTCAAAATGAGGGATGAGGGAGATGCACTTGTTTTGAGTGAGGCGATTAATATTTCTGTTGAGCATCAAGCACTGCTTCTCGGGAGCGATATGGCTTTCCACTCTCCAAACAAACAGGTTGATGAGAAACAGATACGAGGAGAGTAAATCATAGAATCATAGAATCATAGAATGGTTAGGGCTGGAAGGGACCTTCAAAGGTCATCTAGTCCAACCCCCCTGCAAGGAACAGGGATATCTCCAACTAGATCAGGTTGCTCAGGGCCTTGTCCAACCTGGCCTTGAACGTCTCCAGGGATGGAGCATCCACCACCTCTCTGGGCAACCTGTTCCAGTGTTCTACCACTCTCATAGTAAAAAATTTTTTCCTAATATCCAACCTGAACCTACCTCCCTCTATTTTAAAACCATTACCCCTTGTCCTATCATAACTGGCCCTCCTGAACAGCCTCTCCCCATCTTTCCTGTAGGCCCCCTTGAGGTACTGGAAGACCGCTATAAGGTCACCCCGGAGCCTCCTCTTCTCCAGGCTGAACAGCCCCAACTCTTTCAGCCTGTCCTCATAGGAAAGGTGCTCCAGCCCTCTTATCATCTTCGTGGCCCTCCTCTGGACCCTCTCCAACTGGTCCATGTCCTTCTTATGTTGGGGACTCCAGAACTGGACGCAGTACTCCAAGTGAGGTCTCACGAGGGCAGAGTAGAGGGGGAGAATCACCTCCCTCGACCTGCTGGCCACGCTCCTCTTGATGCAGCCCAGGACGCGGTTGGCCTTCTGGGCCGCAAGAGCACATTGCCGGCTCATATTGAGCTTCTCGTCCACCAGTACTCCCAAGTCCTTCTCCTCAGGGCTGCTCTCGATCCAATCACCACCCAGTCTTTATTTATGCCTGGGATTGCCACGACCCAGATGTAGCACCTTGCATTTGGCCTGGTTAAACTTCATGAGGTTGGTACGGGCCCACCTCTCCAGCCTGTCAGAGGTTCCTCTTTTTTCAGTACTGCCACATGCACCTCAGAGACAAAATCTGAGAAATGGAGAGCTGAATGAGGGGCTTAGAATCATAGAATCACAGAATGGTTTGGGTTGGAAGGGGCCTCAAAGATCATCTAGTTCCAACCCCACTGCCACGGGCAGGGACACCCTCCACTACACCAGGTTGCCCAAAGCCAAAGCCTCATCCAACCTGGCCTTGAACACTTCCAGGGATGGGGGACCTACAACTTCAACAGCATCTACAACTTACACGGAGAGGAGGCAGCGTTGTGCTCCAGAGGGGCTGTTGTGATCCCATGGAAATTTCTGATGCCTGGCACAGAACCATAAATGATGGGACAGCCAACCTACACAGTCCAAGCCAAAAGGTTGCTGCTATTTATTCACTATCCATACTATGAGCTTCCTGTTTGGAAGCCTAAAGCTCAGGTAATGAAGTTATAATGAAATACCTTTGCATAGCACTTTCTGTACATGAAAAACAACCAATTCCTTAAATATAAACATGGATATTATATTCTCTATGGTTTCTGAATATTTCTTCAGCTCATGTGGGACAAGAGACATCCATATTTTGGAGCCAAACTACCTATACTGGAGCTAGTGCTGGGAGAGCAGGATTGGGCACCCGCACACGGTGGCTGTAAGGGACCGTCCCCGTGGTGCCCGGGCAGCATCTGGCTCTGCCCAGGAGCAGGTCCCGGCCCCAGTGAGGCAGGTGCTCCTCCTCTGATGGCAACAGGACACATCTCTGTAAAAACTCATGGCACAAAAACACGAGGTGAGTATAAGGTTGTCAGAAGCGCAGGCAAAGCATGGAATGCTTTTACCACTCAAACTCTGTGTGTGTCCCTCTTTTTAGCTGGAGCATATGGTTCTACATACACGTAAAAGGAGATAGAGAAAAGTGAAGTGACTTGGAAAGGTCACAGTAGATTCAGTTAAAACATTTTGCCCAAAACACACATTTTTATCAGCTGATGTGATTCAAAAATTTGTAGTAAATTCATGCAGTTATTTTCCTGAAAGAAAAAAAATAATTGAAAATTTTTTACTATTTCAATTTTCTTTTAATTTTTCATTTTAAATTAATGCTTTGTTCAGAAGCAAGCCTAAAACTAAAGCAGAAAGCAATCTAACAAAGAATACTACCAAGCAGAAACATTTTGATCACTCTCCTTCTGCCTTGTGGGGATTTGGTCTTATGGAACTGACAATTTTATTTGCTTATTGCTCTAGGTGTTCCAAGCAGTTAGTTACAGAAATGATAAAAAAAAGATGACCAGGACTTTGGCTGTCCTGAATCTCCTTCATACATAGACTTTCAGAAAACACAGCTCCTGCTGCCAGACAGGACTCTCCCTGGTACTCCTGACCACACAACTACTTTCCTGACAGCCTTGTCATTTAACCTTGTATTCTCAAAAAATTTCTACAGGAGATGGGGACAAATAAAACCTTCTTTTAAACATATACCACGGCTTTTCTATCTGATGCTCTATAAAAACACATTCTAGGAACAAAAAGCCAAAGTCTTTTAACATTTCAGGCTGTAACATCACTTATTTATTGGTATCCAATATTTATTTCATAAAAAGACTGTAACAGCTGACCTCCACGTTATTCTGAAATCAGCACTTTTCTGTTCTCATGATTTCATTTCCAAAACTGCTGAGTGCTGTTGTTATTAGAAAATCCAACTGGTGCAGTGTGGCTTTTCAGAAAACGTATCACAGATCTAGTTCACCTTATCAATCTGTCCCCACGTGTACCTGCAGGACCACAGCTGAAGGCTCTTCTGGGGTGGGTTCATTAGTCTGAGCACCATACTCTACAAAAAATGGCTGGGCTGCATTCAGAGGCACATTGGAAATTCACACTGGCTGGGATCTCTGCTAATTTGGATGTCTCCATAACCAGCCTCCAGCTCACCAGAAGATACCTGGGTTTGGTGAGTCCTCCCTCAGGTAGTAAAGCTGTGGGGCTGCAAGATGTTCACCCACAGCAAAGCAGTTATGGGTCTATCTGCAACAAATAAGCCGTAACATGGAACTTTAACTATGAAAAAACTGTGTTTGTGTGAAGCACTTCTGTGCGTAAGGCAGATGCAATGTAGCCTCCCTTCATTTGCTGTGACTTTGGATTTCAAAGCAGCCCTTTATTAAAATGGAAGACACCGTGGACAAAACTCTATTACATGAAGAATTCCTGCTGGGGAAATTCTCCAAATGTAATGGATTTCTCTGAAGCCTTTTGAAACATCAGGGAGATCCTGGAAAGGTTTTCTAATTCTGTTTTGATTCCACTGGCTCCTATAAACAATACATTTCCTGTATACTTGACACTTGTCACTAAAGAATCCCCATTCTTCCTGAGTTTGCATTACAATTAATCCTCTTTTAAGCAAATCACCGCAGGCCAGATGTCCTCAGCTAAGCTTAAAAACATTAAAATGCATCCTACCCTTCCTTTCCCTTTTATGATCTGCATTCGTTCTGACAGGACTGGGGATTTATGGCCAACAGAGGTTTACATATCACAATTCACAGGATGCAACAGAAGTAAAAGTCCAAAGCAGAGGCTGAAGCAACAGCATGGCCCCATTTGCTTCCCCTTGGCCCTACAGTGGTGTAAGGAGGCTTTGCATCTTTGTAGTGAGCGTGAGCACAACCACAGCTTTCCAAGGAAGAAGAGAGAAGGAGATGAACAGAGTTAAGAAATTTCAGGAGCACAATTCTAAAAAATACCCCTACAGTCTAACAGGAACATACCAACGTACACCTGCAAATGAGGCAGCCAACATCAGTCTGATGTCTCTGCTCTGAAATCAGGCAAGGAGTATTTCAAGTCCCCCAGAGAATCTCAAGACACAAATGTGACTGTGAAACAAGCTAGAGAGCATAGAAAGAGGAAAATTAAATAATTATGAGGCCCTCAAATATTTTAGAAGGAAGTTTTTCAGTTAATTCTTATTTTGCCCCACATGCTTACATTCCAGAACAAATGTCTGAAGTGTGTGTTTTTCACAACACATTGCAATAGATAGTTTGATTGGCAGTAATTTCAGTTAACACAGTCTACAACCTGTGCATTCTATCAGCACTGATGTGTTCAAAAAACCTCCAAGCTTCTGAAGATGGAGAAATCCAATATTACATTTGGATTGAAATATGGCGTTGGAAGTCTAATTCATCTCTTCTTGCACAGCAGAGCCTCCTTTCCCATCCCTATCTGCATCTGAAAGAATAGAAAAAAATAAGTCAACTCAAAATTAATATTTCTCAAATCCATTATGAATATTGAAAAAATTCATCCATTCCCTTGAAAAATGTTTTTTTCACAGCCAGAAGAGGCACAGCAGATAATCTTTTAAAGAAGAATTCCTCCTCAATTTTCAAAGTGCAAAACTAAGGTTTTGGAGGTTGGTTCTTGATCACATTGTGAGCTGCATTGTAACCTTTATGTACCAGAAATCATTTGCAGTACCTGGCAGGAATAGCTTACCTGTCCTATGGTCATACGTATATAATTCTCAGTACCTCCCCAAGCACATTATTTTATCAAGAAGATAATTATTTTACATAGCAGCTTTGCAATACCTTGTAATCCACAATGCAGCACTATGAGAGATAATACAGCCTGACAATAACAATAGCAATAATAATAATTGGCACATACGTTTTGCTGTTTCATCCATAAGTTATAAAAGACTTCATGGTCATCTGCTAAGCAGGGGATAACAGTGAGGATCTGAGCATGGATCAGATTGTATTGTCTTCTAATCTTTGTTATCTCCCCCTCAGCTCAAGAAGAAATGAAAGTCACTTCAAATGGAGATGAGAGGGCAGATAAAGGAAAGGAAGAATTATGTGGCATCCTACCCATAAAGTATGTTTTTCTCTGTGAGAAGCAAACCTGCTGCTCCCCAGAGCAGAGGGAGCTGATGCTGATGTAACTGGTGCAGCTTCCACCCTTTGCATTCTGGTTCCCTCTAATTGAGCAGGTCATAGGCATGACTGGCCCAGAAAGGGAGCCAGCAGCTGGGCAAGTCAGCTGGGGAGTAGCTGGAAGCATGGAAAGAAGTTCTTTTCCACCCCTCCTTGGACTACACAGCAGGTCCCTTGTCACCTGCAGGGCAGAACATGACAAATTTCTGCTTCAATTTTTCCCAGAAGAGCAATGTGTAATACTGCAAGATCATTTCAGATTTGTCTTCACAGGACTCACTGACAGAGATGGCATGGCATTGGCCACCTTTCCACCCCACCTTTTCTCACACCAGCAGCTCTCCTGCTGCAGCTGACCGCTTGTCATTCTGCATTCAGGCAACATGCCCTGCAAGCTTTCCATCTGCTCCCTTTGTTCTTTCCAGAAGAAAAACCTGGCCAATGAAACACTTGCCAAGCAATATGGATTTTTATGCCAGATTCCAGACCTTCAGCTGCAAGAAGTCAGCACAGATCCAGTGAAATAACACATTACACCTATTTATTAATTTCTGTGCACACCTCATGGTGGAAAGGTAGCCTCCTGAAAAGGAGCAGAATACTATACATCGCATCTTCTGCAGTGACCCCCTCAAGAGACCCCAATAAACTGTCCTGCACCTGCATAAATAGAGCACAGGCTAGTTCAATGCTGCCCATTTCTTGAATTTGGAGTGTTTAAATGCATCATCATCTTCGTATTTTGGCTTCTTTATAGGCATGAATACATACATAACAAGTCTTTTATATATATATAAATATATGTATGTAGTGTTTGTATACCGGTCGAGCATTTTTTTGTTTTGCAATTATTTTATTTCACTGTTCATTCTTGTATTTCATTCATAAGAATGAAGGTGTAGAAATAACATCTGTACCACAATCAGAATGTACGATTAGTGAACGAAACCATGAAGAAACAGAAATAATTATTAAAAATCTGCATTTAAATACAATATCATTGAATAAACAGATACGTCAGCTAAATTCACCCTTTGCTGAAAGGTGGGTTCCCCTTGAATATGGTTTTTGACTATGGTCAGTGGCTGCACTCAACCAGAGACCTGTCAGTAACTGGCAAATCCTCTTCTGGCGTAACTCACCCGAAGCCAAAATTCCCTGCGGGAATAACACGGGGAACTCAACGGAGCTAGGGAGAATCTGGCAATGCGAAAGGGAGTGATGTGTGACTTCAAACACTCAGTTAAAACCACAAAGAGAAATTCAGCTGCATCACTGATACCATTATTTGACCTAGGCGAGGATCAGAAGACTAACGATTCCCCTCCCAAATCAGCAAAACTGGCATTTTACAACGGGAGGAATGTTTTAATTATCGGCATCTCGAAAGAGCGTTACGGTTTGTGCCCGAGGAACAGAAGTAGCGCCCGTGGCGGGTGATGCCCTGCCCGAAGGCTGCTCCCCAGCCCCCCCCGGAGACTGGATGCCTGTGCCCGCGGCACCCCCAGCTCCTGCCCACAGCCACCCGCAGGTGGCAATCTTGGATCGGCTTTGGAGGATTTTCTTACCCGCCGTAGCCTGAAGATGGAAAGCGATTGTCTTCTCCTTGCTCGTCTTTTCCATTTCTCAGATCGCTTCTTGTTTCTTTGTAGCCCACACCGGGCACCCCGTGTGAGACACAGTCCAGCGCTGAACTCACTTCCCAGCCTTTTCTTTCTCGTTTTCCCTCATTTATGAGCTTTCCTGAACATGTTTTCTGGAGTGATAAAGCTTTTAGAGTGTGGAAGAATTAGATTTTATTATCTTCTCTGTTGCCTATACTTGGCTGACCTTGGCAGGCTCAGAGG
Organism: Tauraco erythrolophus; assembly: GCF_009769465.1. Lineage (NCBI taxonomy): Eukaryota > Metazoa > Chordata > Aves > Musophagiformes > Musophagidae > Tauraco > Tauraco erythrolophus. Next base: position 84,294,187 of record NC_141468.1, read on the forward strand.
AGATGTAAATTACTTTTCCAGGTTCAACATGTTTAGAGCTTGTTCAGGCCAAGGATTTATTCCAGAAGCCTTGATGCTTTAAGTACTGCTACAAGGAAGAGATAGTATTCCTAATTTCTCTCCTTTGTTTTCTCCACAGACGTGCAGCTGGTGGATACCAAGTCTCCCTAGACCTCATTATGAATCCATAACGTAGCGTCGATCCTTGTTGAACTGCATACGGGTTTTTAGCCTTCTTGCTGGTTTTACACCTTCTGGGTTGTGGCAATCCCAGGCACAAATACAGACTGGGCGGAGAATGGATCGAGAGCAGCCCTGAGGAAAAGGACTTGGGAGTACTGGTGGACGAGAAGCTCAATATGAGCCGGCAATGTGCTCTTGCGGCCCAGAAGGCCAACCACGTCCTGGGCTGCATCAAGAGGAGCATGGCCAGCAGGTCGAGGGAGGTGATTCTCCCCCTCTACTCTGCCCTCGTGAGACCTCACTTGGAGTATTGCATCCAGTTCTGGAGTCCCCAACATAAGAAGGACATGGACCAGTTGGAGAGGATCCAGAGGAGGGCCACGAAGATGATAAGAGGGCTGGAGCACCTTTCCTATGAGGACAGGCTGAAAGAGTTGGGGCTGTTCAGCCTGGAGAAGAGGAGGCTCTGGGGTGACCTTATAGCGGTCTTCCAGTACCTCAAGGGGGCCTACAAGAAAGATGGGGAGAGGCTGTTCAGGAGGGCCAGTTGTGATAGGACAAGGGGTGATGGTTTTAAAATAGAGGGAGGTAGATTCAGGTTGGATATTAGGAAAAAATTTTTTACCATGAGAGTTGTAGAACACTGGAACAGGTTGCCCAGAGAGGTGGTGGATGCTCCATCCCTGGAGACGTTCAAGGCCAGGTTGGACGAGGCCCTGAGCAACCTGATCTAGTTGGAGATATCCCTGTTCCTTGCAGGGGGGTTGGACTAGATGACCTTTGAAGGTCCCTTCCAGCCCTAACGATTCTATGATTCTATATAATGTTCCAGTGCCTCATTGAGGATGGTGAGGCACTGGAACAGGTTGCCCAGAGAAGTTGCAGATGCCTCATCCCTGGGAGCGTTCAAGGCCAGTTGGATGAGGCTTTGAGCAACCTGTTGGGGTGGAGGGTGTTCCTGCCCATGGCAGGGGGGTTGGAACTAGATGATCTTTGAGGTCCCTTCAACCCAAACCATTGTATGATTCTATGATAATCATGCCAATCAAAAGTACAGAAATTAAATGACAAACGCAGCAATGTGGCTGCGGTGTCTGCGTGCGCACCTTATCACACCATACCTGCTGCTCCCCACCCAAGGAGCCCAGAGCCTCTGAGTCCCACAGACTGGGGCAAAGGAAGCATGAAGTTCAGGATAGCCAGGCTACTCCTCCTGCTTCTCCAACCAAACCCCACAAAAAACATGGTTAAAAGAGTAAATCAGACGTACAGCTGCCCTTCTGTGGCTCAATGCCCTGGTGTAGAAGGGACAGGCAGCACAGTGGCAGCTACACAGGATGGTGGCCATGCCCGTGGCTGCAACCCGACCACTAAAGGTGCACATGGGAAGGTGGAAAGGCAGCACTTCTGCCTCTAAAAATCACCAGGTGAGACTCTGAGGACAGCAGCAAGGGAAGATGACAACATTGTGAATCCCTGCAGAGATTTTGGCACATATTGTGATGAGGAGTGTACAGCCGGGAGGTGGAAAGGAGCTTCTGCTCAGCTGCAGCACCTTCACTAGAAGCTGCAAAGAACTGACACGTCTCAGGACCCCTCCAGCTCTCTCACTCGGCTAGTTGAGAGAAGGGAATTTCTGCCTTCTTCAGCGGAAGCACTGGAGAGAAACCAGCACTCACAGCTTGTGATTACCTACCACAGGCAGCAAAAGATTATTTTTAAATCTCTTAAACCTTTTAAAAATTCTCTTAAATCTAAAATTACATGTGCAGCGAAGAGCATCAGCTTATGAATATTGCTCAGTTAAGACGCTTATGTCGTGGGACTGGTAGGAGGACACAGTGCATCTTTAGCGTTTTGGTTACTTGGAATTGATTTCAAACTGTCTGAAAGACACTATTTCTTGATAGTCTCCCAGTGGCTTACCAGTGTACCACTGTGAGGTTCACCTCCAGTTCCAAATGGGAAAAAAAAAAAAAAAAATCACAATTATATTTCCATCAGATTTCAAAGCTTTTGAGGAACAGAAGTAAGCCCCAGAAGGTATTAGCAGTTGGGAGGGGAATAACTACTCAATTACAAATTTAAATATCAGCTTGAAGAACCTAGTTCCAGTAGGATCCTTCTGTTATCAATGGAGACAACTAGTATTTTTTGAGGAAACTCAGATGTTAAACTTTCTACAAGGACTGTATCAGAGCTAAACAATGACTATGCTTCTAACTCTGGCATCTGAGGTAGCAGGAATTCCCTTCTTCCTCAATTCTTGGTATCTTGTTTTCATAGAAAAACAGTCACATAGCTTCGACAAGTTGTTTTTCTGTTGTTCTTGGGTTTTTGTTGTTGTTGTTTGTTGTTTTTTCTTTTAATTAATTTGCATGAGCTTGGGAAAAGCAGTACAGCAGCACTAATAAATAGATTATAGTAGCCACAGACTGTGCAGAAGAATCTGGATGCACACAGATCACAAAAAAAAAAATACCATCATGTAGTTTATTTCAGATATGGAAATCATACACTGTGAATATTGCTGTCCCATAGGAGAATGTGCCAGTGTTTGAACTTTCATTTCACACACTCTGTTAGCAGCAGGACTGCGATCAGGAAAAAAACTTAACAGTAATCTCCCCCTCAGAAATCCTCTGGAGAACTTGCTGCTGAGAAACTCTATCCTGAAGGCTGCCAGAAGCTCTAATCAGCTATTACATCAAAGCTCTAGTGTAGCCTGTCTATTCCCCCGATCTCAGCAAGAGAGAAGAATCGTTCTCATGGGTCAAACTACAAATCTAAGAATAAGCAAGAAAACATGCATTACTACACTCTGCAAGACTGTGAATGGATGGTGATCAAGACAACGCTTTGGTGCTGCATCCAATACATTCTTACATATAGTTCAAATTCCATGTTTCTGGAATTTAGCATGGGCACAGTAAGCCAGAGGTGAACGGAGGCGTGTTGCTCACTTCCACACTTTATGCCACGCTCGCATTTTTTGCCTTTGTTGGGATTCAAACAGGATAAAGTGTCACTGTAACAAAGCAGTTAATTTATCATAGACTGAAATGGTAAACTAGATTTTTAGAGTCAGGAGGCATTTCCTCCTCTTTCCATTACAAACCTTCGCAAGGTCACACGGTCCCAGCCAAGGAGTCACCATCAGCATCGGGCTTAAGGAGTGCATGTGACTGTCGCTGTGCAGCTCCTTCTCGCTGGTTTTACACTGTTTCTCAGATGTGAAGAGGGATTAAAACCCTAATTATACTTTCATCTTCATAAGTCCGTCTCAGTTAACTTTCTAAAAACACCAAGTTATTCAGCTAACAGCAGAAAGAAAGAAACCAGGACTCCTCCCTGGGATAACACCTTTCTTTTTAGTGTCTTGTGCAGAATGAATAGGAATTTCAAATCTAAACACCCAAGCAGCAACCGATTTTCCACTTACTGCAGAGTATATGATTAACCCCAGTTTGCCTGAAGCCATCAGAGTACTGGGAGGCAGCCACTTCTGGAGCATTTGTACCCAAGTACTTGCTTGAGGATCCTCTGCCATCCTGAGCAAGTAACAGGTCGAAGTCATAGGATGGTCTATACAAATCCTTCAGTCTTCTTAGGTACTATAAAAAAAAATACCAAACAGATTTTGAGATGAGTGCAGGTTCCCTTCTTTAGGAATGCTGCTAATGACATGGACTCTAATGTTTTTTTATTATTTTATTTTTTCTTTCACCAGCTGCAGAATTTCCCTGGCAGGTATTCTCATCAAGAAAGCAGCATTATCCCAAGTTGGACTCCAGTACTTTTACACAGTGAACACGACTTTCCTAAACAAGTAGCCAGCCCTACAAGTTTCACTGGGGCTACTTTTAGAAAATATTATTGCTCAACGGAGCTAAAGCAATCCTGGAATATCCCGTGTGAGCAAGCGGGACTGTGGGAGGCCATAAGTCAATAACCGTGGATGTCTTTTACATAACAGATCAAATAGCTGTAAATTATCCCTGAGGTGGGCAAGATTAAGTCTGTTAAGAGCAACGGCTGTGGTCATGCAGAGCTTCAAGACTCTGTTCCAAGCCCAGGCTTTTTGGAACCCAGTGATTAAACACTGGAAAAAATGTGAAATGTTTCAGATAATTAGAACCATTTATTCAGTGGGAAAGGGCATGAACTGCATTTTCTTAAGGAAAAGCAAATGTAGAAAGACTACTACCAGCTTGATTGGACTCCAAAAGCACATCTTCCCTGTTAAGGTTAGATGATTCCCGTGTGGGGTAGTAGACAAAAGGACTCTTGTTGGTTGGTTGCTATCTATGCTTATTTACCACATAAAGTGTGGCACAAATGAAAACGAAGTGGTACACTGCAGAAATTTTCTTAGTAGGTATTTAGGTGGTCAAAGTCTTGTGGGGGGCTTGCAGTAAAAGTTAATTCTGGTGCAATCTTTGCTTTGCATCAGGAGATCCTTAAACAGCTGGAGGTCTATCTGAAATATGGATGTAGCGCTCCAGAAGCTTGAGGACCATCTGCAGTTAATTTCATTCATGTCTTCCTCTTAATCATCTTAATGATTAGCCAGTATATCTATCATCCAGTGGTGGAAGTGCTAAAATACCATGAGCCATAGATTCTGAATTAGCAATTCCTGCATCAGATCAGTAATTTAAATTTAGTTTATAGCAGTGCTTTTAAAAACATCCTTTTAGAAAGACGTCCAGTTTAGATTAAGACATAATGATGCAGTCTGTTTAAATAATTTGAAAATTATTTCAAATCTTTGTCCAAATTGAAATTAAACTAACATGAACACTTTTGGAGAGCTGAGTAATTTAGTCATCTTCTCTATGCCCTGTTTCTCTTCTTCTACATGTGCTCATAAATAAAGACAGCTCAGATTAAATCTAGATTTACACTCTGTATCTGGATCTGAATATCCTGTCTCAAATGGCATAAACCACAGTCCCAGATCCAAATATCCAAGAAGAAAAAAAAAAAAAAAATGGACCCTAATGCAAATCCTGGGAAGCTTTAGGAGTTCTAAACCAGCTCATTGTGAGCCAACAAGCGTGGGCTTGAACATGAAGCTGAACTCTGACCCACATATGAGCTCTGGATTCCTGAGTTTTTGCACATGTCAGTGCTTACAAAGTAAATTTTTATCACATTTGGTTTGGAAAGGAGCATGCAGAGCCAGCACCAGGCACAACTGGCCCTTCAGGACATGAAACCACTGAAAGCCCAGCTGTGGAAGGTGGCACCAAGGTCACTTTCCCACCCCAGGAGCCAGTCCCTGCCAGCCTGCCCGCCCCGGGGCTGGCAGAGCCAGCAGGTCTGGTCTCTTTGCTGAAACACAGCCTGGTCTTAGATGAGGGAGACCCCAAGGAAACCTGTCCATCCACCTGCAAATCCAGCCTCCCCCAAACCAGTGTCCTTGGTGTCACTCCCTGAGGCTGGCCGGCTCTCCGAGAGCTCTGGGCTGTTCTTCTACCTCGTTTAGCATTGAATGGTTTTACCTAACCTACATTCAGAGCCCAGCAGTTATCTACAATCTATTTCCATCTCCACTGATGTTTTCACAGCCATACATACCTTATGAGAAGAAATTCGCCATTCAGACGCTGCCTTTTTCCCCCCACAGCCAAAATACCTCTCTCTTCTCTACCTGAAGAGGTAACTAACCGTGGAACAATCATCATTTTAAACGGTTCAATAAAGATTTCAGCTGAAGGAACAGCAACCTGCAAGGGATCGGGTATGATACACGTTGCATCAGTATGCTGACAGAAAATAATTAAGAATATATTACCTGCACCATTAACACACATGCATCATTAAAATGACTGTGCATCTTCAAAACCATGCAAACAACTCAAGCAACTGGACGAACAGCAGAGGGATGTATTTGAGAAGAAAGCCAAGCAATAACCTCCAGGGAGCAAGCACGGAGGTGTTCTCATACACTTCAGTTCTGGATCTAACTTCTGACACGACAATTTTCGATGAAAAGTTTGAGGGCGCAAAAAGAACTCGGCCACAACAAAAATGTTTCATTCTTGAAAGCATTGTGCTGTTTCTTAGAAAATATTTTAATTGGGAAAAAAAAAGGTGAAAATATTTAAATAATAGTAAAGCTATTTTCTTTCAGTAGGTTTTACTACAACTCCCCTACCAATTTGTCGTGGTTTTAGGCTAATCCAGCAATTAAAACTCACACAGTCTCTCCTTCTCCAGTAAAGTAGAGAGGAGAGAAAAAAAACCCAAAGGGACTGAGGGTTGAGACAAGAACAGAGGGAGCACCCACCAACCATGGTCCTGGGCAAAACAGACAGGGCTTTCTCAAAGCAAAACAGTTTATTAATGATTACTTAGAAGGACAAAGGGAAACAAAAACCGATTACTTGAGAGGACAGAAAGAAACAAAACCAGATCTTAAAACCGACACTTTCCCCCCCCCCCCCTTCCTTTTCCTCCCGGCTCTACCTCCTCCCCCCAGCAGCACAGGGGGCAGGGACTGGGGGAGTGCAGGTCAGTTCATTCCGTGCTGTCACTGCTGCTTCTTTCTTAAAGGAGGAGGAGTCCTTACACCCTTTTCCCCTGCTCCAATGGATCCCCTACCCATGAGGAAAAATCCACAAACTTCTCCAGCGTGAGTCCAGCCCACAGGAAGCAATCCTTCCCCATCGGATTGCCCCAGTGTGGGCTTTACCACAGTCTCGGATACTTAGGGAGTTGTAGCCACTCGCTCCGGCGTGGGTCGTCACGCAGACTCCAGATGCCTCTGTGCCTTGCCGTGCACCCCAACACGACCATGCTCAGGCTCAGGCATCTTCTCCCCACGGGCTGCGAGTGGGTCTCTGCTCCACCGAGGCCGTCCTGGTTGCAGGGGGCCGCCTGCCATCTCACCATCCGCCGCAGGGGAAACTCGGCTCCGGCACACCTCCTCCCGCTCCATCCTCACTGACCTGCTGTCGATGCAGCTGTTTCTCTCAGATCTCAGTCCTCTCCAGGTGAAGTCAGCCCAGCGGGCACCCCGGGAGTGGGGTGCCCCCGAGTTCCCCAGCTGGCTCCACCGCCGCCATCCTCCGTGGGCGGCGCCGGCCCAACGCAGGCAGCCGCCGGCCGGGAGCCAGGGAGCGGGGGCAGTGCCCTCCTCCCTTCTCTGCTCGATCCTGGGCGAAGCACCTTTTCCGGTCCCTTTGTCCTGACTTAAATAGGGCAATTCGCAGAGGTGCCCTATTGGCTCAACCCCGAGGGAGATGGCAGTCTGATCTGGTGGCCAGAACTAAGACTAACCTGGTTCCAAAACTGGGGAGGTCGCAGGGAGCAAAACCCCTCTCCTGCCACCAGAACCCCCACCCCCTCCACATCAAACCATGACACAATTCTCGCTCGACTTCAGCAACCTATCGATATGCCCACAGCTTTCTCCCTCTCTTGCAAGTTCAGCCCATTGCCAGTCCTTATCACTTGACAAAGATAATTTCTTGAGGGTTCAGTCCTGCAAATTACTGATATTCTGGCCCTTGTCTACAAAGCACTTGGGCAGACATTTGGCGTTAGTGGAACTGCTGCTGATGGAGTTGGCGTTAAGACTTGAACGCTGTTTTGGATCAGCGCCAGAGCAGATTTTTCTTTGCAGGATTAAGTCCTGAATCTCCCTCCAGAAGTGATTCAGTTCCAGTTCTTTACCCATTGTTTCATTCTCTGAATTTCTTCATTTGCTTTTATCTTTTGGATGAAAATCAAAGCCTAAGGCCTGATTCACTCGTATATTGTTGCTCTTTTACATGAGCGTATTAACTTCAATGAAGTTGTCTTATATCAAATCTGGGAAAATTATTATCTGGGTGAATGGATGGGTTTATGCACTGCTGGTTTCAGAAGCTGCCCACTAGGAAAAAAAAGTCTTTCCCATTGTATATCCTGCTGTACTGTTGCATAAAACTATATCAAAGTATAATTTTTCTCCTCTTTGTGATGAGAGAGAAAAGCAGCACAGGTTCTTTGGCAAGAAGATAAGCACAAGCTCTTCCTGACAACAACCATAAACCAAGAGGGCTTAAACAAAAAAGAAGGCAAAGGAATTAAAATCCAGTCCTATATTCCAATAAGGTTTAGAGGCCTGCATGATTGTGTGAGATGGCAAACTTTTAGATGTAATGAGTTTTTCAAAAACATAAATTAACAATATTCCTGGCAAAAATCACTGGGGTGGAAGTCTGTGGTCCATAGGGAATAAATTCTCATTCAAGTGTGAGTTGTCAGAAAGTTCTGTTTTCTTTTACTGTAGTTGAATTTGAAACACAGAGACAGCCCTTTGCATTCCTCTAGACTTAAACTCCCATGCAATTTTACCATGATTTCTCAGTTTAAAACTATTTGACAATGTTTTCTGAGTAATATCTTATAATTTCAACAGGCTTGGAAGTACTCGACATCATCTTACTCCACCTCAACGGGTAAAATCTCCTCTTTCCCTGCCTCCTCAAAAGGATGCAGAACAAGAGAAGCAATCTCTTGACTTCCACGGCATTTCTCTCTATGGCTCTGACAGTAGCTCAGTCTGAACTTCATCACGTGAGTAGATTTGCAGCTCACAGCAATTTTTGCAGTTAAATAGAGCAGTAGAAAGTAATCACATCTCATTGCAAAGCTGGTCAAAGCTTGTCTCAGACAAGCACTGTAATAGAAAAACGACATCAGAAGCAAAGCAAATCCTTTCGGAGTCAATCATGATTTAGGGAAAGTGCATCATCTGGCAAAACCTCAATTCTTTATTTATCAGCTGAAATACATCTTGCCTAATCCAGTAAACAATGAAACCAGCTCAAATTAACTCCGAGGCAAATGATCCTGAGCAGATTGCTCCCACTTTCATCTCAATGGCAGTGCTGGAATTTTAAATATTTGTTATTTTTACTATAAATACAAATTGCTTCTAATGTAGTAAATAATTTATTAATCCTGCTTTGCTTTAACATGTTGGGCACTTAGTTGCTCTTTTTCAAAGGATTGTTACTTGACTATTCTTCAAAAAACAGGTGGTTATTGTGCAGGAGTACCTAGGCACATATTTCTGGGAGGAAAGAATGCTTCTGGCTAAAGTTAATATAACTAAGGACTTTCACACATGATCCCTCAAATAAAATCTGCTTTGGTTAATGATAGAATGCATGTTCATTATTTATTATCAATATTAATAGAATCTTGTGCATATTGTTCCTTCAGGGTGTGTTTTAACAAAACAACATGCAATGGCACAACCTTCAGCAAGAAAAGCGAGCTGAGCTGGCCATGGAATAGGTGTATCTCAAGAGTTAGTGAAACATGTTGAGAGCATCTCACTGCAGATCAGTGGTACCCTGAATAATTTGATCGGTTCCACCGGCAGCACAAGTCCCTGACTTTTGGAACAAGGAGGCTACAGCCTGAATGCAGAGGAGCTGCCTATTAGCTACATTTCTACTAATTTTCTGAGATATTAGAAGATATTAGAAGATACACTTTGTGTTGCTGCCAGATGGCTCCCAGCTGCCTTTGGGTGGAAGCAAGGCAGACTGCTGGTACGTGCTGGGGTCTCGCCTTGACTTGCATCAAAATACATCTGGACATGCATTCAGCCTGGAAGCCTAAAAAGTATTCCCAGGTTCTGGAGCCTGGGTGTAGCCTAATTTAAGCAGAAAGTAAAGAAAGGATCCAAAAAGGTATTTTGAAGTCCAAGTTTCTATCCGTGTTCTTTTAATAACTGTAATTAAATATCTAATTGTCTTCACGTCCCTTCCTACAGGTAAATGTTAGAGAACATTGCTGTGGCACCTTTACCAGGTGCAACTCCTACAAAGAAAGCTGCTGCCTTTCATAGCAGTTCCCAAATTGATTTAAATTGTCTCTCTGTTTAGAAGGTATTGTATTATAATAGTCTTTTCTGTATAGATTCAGATAAAATAGGTATTTTGTGTGCTGTTTAAATACATTATATACAAAAAAAAAATGCGAAAAGAACTCGCACAATATGAAATGCCAGAACTAATCTATCCAAAAGCCTTCCTAATTCACCTTCACTGGGTGTATACTCAGTGATACATTTCTTAATTATATGATGCAAACCTTTATTTTCTTCTTGGAACCCAGCCTTTTCCTCCAAGCCTCACCCTGAAGGACTTCACCCTTGCTGCAGATAATCCCCCTAACCAGCACATTCCTCCCAACAACATGTTCCCAAAGCCATTAAGACTAATTAATGCTATAAGTAACCAGCAAAACATGCCTACTGGCAAAGATCACTGCTTGAGAACTAGGTTTTATGCAACTGCAAAAGTGAGCTGTAACCCACAGGCACCACTAAGGAGCAGCACAGCTGCAAAATACCTAAATCGAGGTGGAATGAAGTGAAGGAAAGTTAGAAATACGATGAGCTATGAAACCATAGAACTAAAAGTGCTACTAATTTTTGACACTTGCCTTCAGAGAAGCAATTTTCAGCACTTTTCTGCAGTCCATCCCAACCTGCTTCTGCAAGGAAAACAGTTTTATGCTGTTTCCCTTAATGTAGAAATATCATAAGACACAATGAAGAAGAGACATCGCCCATGTCCTACTGCAAGACTGCTGGAGCGTGCGCGCACCCACTGTTGGCCCTTTGGAACACAGAACTCGTCAGATAATAATCCACATGCAGCCCTTGGCCAAGCCTCAACCTTTCAAAAACTGTAAAAAATTTCCTTAAAAATTTGAGATTTTTCATAGAGGAAAAACCAGAGTTGAGTAATTTTTGTGACTGAAGTTGATTTTACTTAGTAAAAGTTAGAACGAGAAATATTGGAGAGCTAATTTATATCACTGAAGAAAATTGCCTTCCCTTTTTTTCCACTTTGCCATGACATATTTCTAGAGAAAAGTTACAGTAATTAATTTATTAGCAATTTTTCTTTAATCTACAGAAATGTATTATTTCAAGCTCCAACACACATAAAATCTCTTTTTGCCATAACATTGAAAATACTTCAAAAATATGCACTTACATTCAGTCACTTGAAGAGTCCCCCCACTGTCATTTTGTTCTTGAAGAATTTCAAAACTGCAGCAGGCAATCCTTTATGTAACACACAAATGTATATTCTCCTAATATTTGGAAAACATCGGACTTTTCACATTTTCAAGCCCTTCAACACTGCCACCCATGTGTTCAGAGTAACCAAGGTCACAATGAATTAGTCTTTTTTCAACAACAGAGAAATGAGCAACTTTGGACACATTTGAGTATTTACCTGTTTCGAAGGATCTGTGCCTAAAAGGAAAAACCTGTCCTTTCAAAACACCTAGTAATTGTTTTTCCAACTGAAAGAACTAGTAAATTTTTAGAGAAACACAGAGCTTTAAGCCCACCATGTCTAGACCAAACTTTTTAACTGTGAGTGAATCTTGGAAAGCAAAGCTTTTATTTGATACCCGGATCATGTAATTTCTGTTAATTGAGAATACTCTGGCCCTCTGCTTCTATCACAAATATGCTCCTGCTTTTGATCATTTGTATTTCTTAAAGAGAAAGAGAAAAAGAAAAAAAAATATTTTTATCCTAAGAAGCTATGCTGCAATTATTTATATTATTTACTTCATTTATAGATTACTGAGTATCTCATGGTCTGTCATTAGCAATTAGTGGAAATTTTTCCTACACATAAACAAAGTAAGCCTTATGGTAATTAGTGCTATCTTTAGAAATCTATGACAAATATTTTTTTCTACTCATGCCAGAAAGTGTGACCTCTTTTTTATGATACAATTATCACAACTATTGAATATTACCATTACAGTCAAGTTATGTAAGCACATAACTTTATCAACAAAAAATACAGAAATGCATTGAAATACATAATATTCAACCTCAGACTACATAATCCTAGAATAATTCAGGTTGGAAGCCACTTCAGCAGATCATTCAGCTCAGCCTCCTGCTAAAAACAGGCTCAGCACTGAATGCAGACTTGGTTGCCCATGGCTTTCTTCAGCCGGGTTTTAAAATGTCACAAGGACAGAGTCCATGACCTCTCTGGGTAGCCCTTCCCAAGGTCTGATTGTCCTCAGGGTAATTTTTTTTCCCCTTTATGTCAAGCTGGAAGCCTTCAGCACCCAGGGATCTCCTATTAGTACTGACTTTTGAGGTCTAACCCGCTGAGCTTTGAGGTCACACAAGCTCCATTGTGTTTGGAGGCCTATTGTGATAGGACAAGGGGTAATGGTTTTAAAATAGAGGGAGATAGATTCAGATTGGATATTAGGAAAAAATTTTTTACCATGAGAGTTGTAGAACACTGGAACAGGTTGCCCAGAGAGGTGGTGGATGCTCCATCCCTGGAGACGTTCAAGGCCAGGTTGGACGAGGCCCTGAGCAACCTGATCTAGTTGGAGATATCCCTGTTTGTTGCAGGGGGGTTGGACTAGATGACGTTTGAAGGTCCCTTCCAGCCCTAACCATTCTATGATTCTATGTGACTACACACCATGACCCTGTTCCTTGCAGGGGGGTTGGACTAGATGACCTTTGAAGGTCCCTTCCAGCCCTAACCATTCTATGATTCTATGTGACTACACACCATGATGTGGAATAACTCACAAATTAGGTTGCCATTCTTGCACAGGGCTGTGCTAATCTCTATACTTTTCCAAGTTGAGTATATGCATGCTAAAAGGAGCTACCACCAAAGCAGCCACCTTCTCTGGTCTGCACCCCCAACCAGGGGCTAATAAATCCCAGATATTGTGCCTTATTTAGTCCATGACAAATACAGGGGATGAAAACGACAATTACATTTTAAAGCATTGAGTGCATAAATTAATCCTACCATACAATGGACTAGGTAGCCTAGAAATAAACACATCCCTTCTGCATTTCAAGGATTGTTACAGTCACTGCAGAAAAACCTTAGAGGGAGATGTGGGTTTTAAAGGTGGTGCTTAAATGGAAATGTTGTTGTCTGAGACCAAGCACACCAAACAGAAAGGCTTTTAGTAAATATAATTCAAACTCAGTCACTGAAACCCTATTGTAAACAAGCCTTTCCAACACTTTTTTTTCTTTTTTTTTTCAGATATTCCCAACCAATTGCACTGGATTGATAAAGCTTTTCAGAGTTCAAGTGCTAAACCGGGCAGACATGGGATCTGAAGGTGCTCTGCACCTCTTCTTTTTGGAAATGCTCACTCAGCCACTGCTGTTGTCCCAAATAACAGAGGGAAAGCATTTCTTGTTACGATTTAGCTACAGAGCACCAACGCTGTTCCGCTACGGTCTCAGTGGTTTGAAACCCAACAACAGATTACAAAGAAGCCATTAATGGTCTGGTCTTTTTGTTTGTTTTTTCTATGTATTAAATGAAAACATCCAAAGAGCCTCACTAAGGCCCCTATCTAGAAATTTCTTTCCTGTGCCAGGAGCTGGCTGGCTATCACATTTCAAAGCCTTACACCACACACAGTATGCAATGATCCTTTTCCAGTCAATTTGAAGCTGGTATGTAACACCATTAGTGGTTGATGTAGCCATAAATAAATATTTCTAGAAGTCTTCATCCCTACGTGCCATCTCCTTACCTGGCACACGAGCGGAAAGACACCTGAGGGAGTTATAAGTCTTAACAGGCAAAGGGATTAATGCCAAGAGATTAATTTTCCATAGGGAGGCTAAACATCTTTGCTCCCTTTGTAAGCAGGGATCAGGAGATACTGCAGTTAAGGGTTATATGAACCAGAAGTCACACTCTGCAGGTGTCCTGAATTACCTGGAGGACTCCTTCATTTTCTCCACTGACAACAGAGTGGTATTCGAAAAGATGAGTCTCCCTTCCTAAAATAAAAGCTCTCCAAAATTACAAACCCACATCCCCAGTTTTGGTTTAGGTTTATGGAGCAGGACTATTGCAATGCTTCTTTCTTCTTCTTTTTATTTTGAGGTGTACATTTTGTTAAAATATTAAGTATTTGCAAGCTGAGTTATACATGCAAAGCAAGATTTAACGAGCAGCCGCACTGCTAGTGTTACTTTTGCTCTGCAAATTTTTGATCGCTTAATACAACCTTGCAATTTGTCACGTGAAAAATGAACAAAATCAGGAACACTCTTAAAAATATAGAACGAGTGTTCAACAATCGGCACAAATCAAAGAAAGAAGGGATAAATTTGCACCCCGTTAGGGAAATTTCCATGCACAAACACTGTTATTTTAAAACCTCAGTGTATTTCTTCCATAGTGGCATTCTACCAGCTTTTTGATAGTTCAAAGCTGCACCCACACCAGGTTTCTCTAATTATCATTCAGAACCAGCTCACAAGCAATTAGTTTCTTTAAATTTCTTGCTACCATCAGTAACCAGTAACTTAATCGGTGTTCTAACATGGTAGAAGTGCTGTAAAGAGCAGACTGCCTTCTCTCTTGGAAGGCCAAGATTTTTACATTGGATTCTTTTCAGAGGTTATTTTTAGTTTGGCTGGATAGTTAGCAGAGTTTTGGTGCTTACAAGATTAATACAAATCAGGGAAGAAGGTGGCTTAATGATGCAGGTGGCACAGGGCCATGGAATGCACAAGCTGCCTGCCTTAAAAAAGACATAAAAATGCATTCCTCTCACCATGGCATCCCCAGAAAACCTAAAAGGGAAAATATCTTTGTTTCGTTTGAAATTCAGCCTAGGAATTCGAATTTCTAAATAGAGACTGCTAGTCTGTGCCTTTTTAAGAGGTGCCACCCTGAAACCCACGATAAATAGCTGCGTGCATCTGGAGACGGTGGTTTTACTGAAAGGCTTGTGGTTGCCAGGGCAGTAATAGTGGGGTTTAGCACTGAGGAGAACAGTGAACCTCCTTAAAACCAAGCTGTCTCCCCCATTCAGGCTCAAGAGAAGGAGCAATCAAGCCCTTTGTGTAGCTGCAGGTGATGATGTTGACTGCCTCAGATCTTATAATAAAGCCAGGCAGATCGTAGTCCACAATTACAGTGGGTAGGTTATTTTATTTTCTTTTTTTTTTTTATATCATAAAAGCTGGAGGAAGACAAAACCAGGAGTTAAGAGAGACAAAGAGACAAAGTTTCTTGGGTGAAAAGCTCAAAGGAATGACACATATGAAGCTTTCCAGAACACTTCTGTTCTGGTCCAGAAAACAAACCGTTGTCCATAGATTAAAAATGTGTATAGAATTGTACCAAAAATATGAGTCATTTTTATAAGTTTCTCATCTTCTGTAAAAACAGGAAGGAAAACCACAAACCTGCCTGGTAAGGCACATACATAGACTGTCAGTGCCAAATTTTGAACTCCTGGAGAAAAGTCCTGCCCCTCCAGCTACGAGGCAGTCACTTCTTGGGAAATACACTTTATAGAGATAGACCTTGAGAATTAAACCTTCAAGACTTCAGCTGGAAATAGGACTTATTTGAACAATAGTAAATGGCTCCATCTGAGCTACTCAACTAAAATCACTTTACAGTTAATGGAGGGGAAAAAAAAAAAGAGTGTGCTAGACTCAATGTGTCTCACCAAAATAGGTCGCTCTGAGTATAAGAGGAGGCAGGATGCTGGTGGCCAGCCTCCATCTAGGTGAGAAGGGTTGCTGGAAGCAGATTATAGCAGCAGTAAGTTGTTAGGTTGTATTGAAACACTGGACCCTCCAAGATGCCTTCAGAGAACAAACGGAAAACTTGTTCCAATATACTTCTATGATTACGAGGAAATGCAAAGCATCACAGACACACATCCATATCATATACAAACTGGGTGGTATGGGCTACCTCGGTTTGGCTGCTTGCTTGGAAACATCTAATATGGAACTAGCAGTAACAAAATACTGCATCACTGTTCTCTGAACATCAAACTGGTATGAGATATGCCAGATTAAGCATCCGCTAATTAAATCACTCAAAAGATGAATACTGGCTCAATTAAGAGTAATTTTAGACAAGAATTGGAGTTTTCAAAAGCAATGGACAGCTCTGGGTGCCTGATTTTCAGAAAATATGCTTAGGAATTCTTCATGAATATCATGACATCTCAAACAGATGCCAAAAAATTTGAAACACAACTATCTTCTAACATTATTTACCAAAAGTTTTAGGTAAGCAAATGATGAACTCTTACGTTAGTACTCATATTTACAACCACGTGTGTTATATTCATCGGAGTTACTTTACTGACAAGAGACACACTATCATTCTCTGCTTTGTGCATGACGCTTTCAAATATGTTGATGTCTCCTTGTTTTGTTCCAAGGACAGCAATGACGTTTTCGTGTTTCAGTCTGGATACGGAACACGACAGAAAAGTCCCAATCTTTCTTTCTTTGCGACAAGGACTTCAGATTACCTCTGGCCTTAAACAGATGTAAACAGAAATCATCTTGACCAGTGGAAAAAACACTGGTCTTTGTGTTTAAGAACCCACGGTTCAGAATAAATTTAACCAACACCAGCCAAAATATTGTAAAATTTTTATGACTAAGCTACTTCACTTGACTTCACTATTCTTTCTTGGTGTCCATTTGCTCTGCTCCTGTATGCATGAAACGGCAGAACTACAATCTTGTGTGATGTTAGAGAAAACGTGTTATTTCATTCCTGAGGCAAAAAACTCAAGTAACAGACAAAAAAAAACCCCAATGTACCACTGTACAGGATGTTCTTTAATCATGCAAGGATATTGCAGCTATGTTCATTGCTCTAAATTATGAGTTTCCTGAAGGGTGTTTTTTTCTGGATAAAGCAAAACCAAAAAGAAATTAAACTAATTTTAAGTATTAGTTGTAAGTGTTTCAAGATGAAACATTTATTCTTTTTAATCTTTTGTCTGACTGTAGGCCAAAACATTTAATGGACTTTTTAAAGGCATTACTATTATGGATGATACTATACTAAATAAGGGTATAGTACAGGCATTAGTGGATAGTGTTCCTTAAGGAGTACTCTTTAATTGTATTCCTGCTATCTCACTATCAGTGGATACTGCAATAATGAGCAGCTTAAATAAACTAGCTACTGCTTGGTTAGTTAATCTCCATAATAACGTTACGTTGTTTTCCAGGGGAGTTGTGTTTATGGGAAGATGGGAAGCCTGGGCAAAGAACTAGAGACTTAATCTTAGGTATTTCTTTCTGCTGTTTCAGTTGCTGCTGCCTTATCAAGTCCTTCAAGCTTTGCCTTCGGTTGGACAGAGAGTCCATGGGAACTTGACGTGTGCTTAAAAGGTTTCTGAAATGATGGTGCTACTGGTTGCTTTTTAAAATAAGTCCTGTCAGTTTCTCCACCTCGCAGGATAACAGGCTGAGAAATTTGGTTTTGTAACATCTGTTTGTGAACGGTGCCTTCTGTTCCATTTGAGGGTATCTCTGGCTGCTTCTCTCATTCTGTCCTGACAAACTTTTATCTTGGTTTACTGATTCCTCATTTACAAATGGTGCCTAAAGGTCTTTGTTGCTGACTGAAACTTTTAGTGCACACACAGAGTCTCAGAAACTAGTTCACAGAAACTTTGATAAGTAACATGATAACAGTAATTACTGTACAAAAGCTAGGCTGATTAGCAATAACGATTTCCAGACGAGGACGGGTTATCCCCCTCGTGTCCTACACTCACAGAGCAGCGCAGAAATGCTCAGCAATGAATAGCTCCTATGATGCTGAAAGAGCTCATTTCCTTCACCAGCTGTGCCCTGAACAGAGGAAAGAGTCAGAGGCTGCCTGAATGCCTTCATCACCTTGTACATAAAGAATTTAGGCACAGTTCCAAAAAAGTATTTAGACGACACTAACATCATAGAAGTCAAGTATCTAAATAATTGGTGTTTTTTTTCCCTCCAGATCTTGTCCCCAAATACTATGGAGAAAAGTGGTAACATAAATCCCAGAGTATCATTCTCTAAAACAGCACCAAAGAGAAGGAGTACGCAGGTGCACTTCAAGGCAAAATTACATAGTTCAAGCCCACACTGGAGGACAGAAGAAATCATTCAACCCCCAACGACCCTGAACACGTGAATCAGATTTGAGTTTGCAAGCCTCATGGACAGCAGATCACCCAGTCCTTGACTGAAAAATGCACTTACTGCTTTTCCTTGGAGATGTTTACACTCTGTGTCACCATCCCATGGATGAAAATTGTGCAGAAGCCATTCCAGTTGAGGAGCGTTCGGATGCACAAAAGTTGGTTCTCTACCACAACACACTCACAGTCCTGGAAGACAACTGATGGATGTGGGTAGATGGAGAAGAACAAAAATTATGAAAATATTACTTGGCGTGATAGGCAGTGGTCATAACATATTTGTAAACAAATATTTGTCAAGTTGATTTTAGGGATTATGGCAAGGAGGAATTTTAAGGATTTGAAGGAGGATAAAGAATTATATTTATATGAGCTTCTCCCAAGCACAGCAGGCAGGACAGAGGACAAAAGCACATTTCTGGAGAATTTATAAACATTAATGGATTTTATAAACAAAAATGCTGTGTCTTACACAGAGGAGTAGAAATCAGCAAGCAACCAAGGAAAGGATAAAAGTCTGTTTCTCTGCAAAAAAAAAAATCTCATTTTCTGGTAACACAGCAGTTTGGCTAACCCAAAATGAATCATTTCAGTTCTCAATAGCTTAAACAGAAAAGTCAAAAAAATTACTCTCATGGTGACTATTTCTTCACTTTTCCCCCTTTTATCTTTACCCTATCTTTAGCCAGTGCTATGTGTAGGGCGTCAAGCTGAATTTTTCCTTTGGTTGAAGAGTTCTGAATCCAGCCCTCTCCAAACTCACAAGACTGTACTCTGTCCATAAACACCACACTGTTTTGAGGCAGGATGCTATCGTTTTATCACAGCGATGTTTTCCTAAGTGTAACTAAATGTTCTCTGTGGTAGGGACTGCTACACCTGTCTTCATCCCAGCCACAGGGCTGCAGGGTTAGCCCTTTCAGCTATGTCTACGGATGCTCTCTGGCAGCATCCTGTATCCCCATCCTGCTAGCCGGCTGTGCCCAGTATTCACACACTACCTTGCTGTACATATTATCAGGCCATTTTGGGAAGGACGCAGGCTGACATGACTATTTGATATTGGCCATGGCTGTGTTCCCACAAAGCAGGGTGTCGTTATACACTGCAAGGACAGACAGACACAGTCCATGCTAAGGAATAACCCACGCTCAAGATTTCCCTTGTAATGTATCCCTGAGCTCAGCTAAACCCTACTCCTGAGGATGGACTCGTATCTGAAGGGCTTGGGTAGGAAGCAAGTCTGTTGATCAGGCACAGATAAAGATTCCTACTTCAAATCCACAGCAACCCACCTCTCTCCTTGATATAAGTACAGAACTGTTTTATACAACATGAAACAGCCCCAGTGAAAGAAATGGGCTATATATTCACATATATATACGTACCGTGGTCCCCAAGACACTCTCCTATGAAAGGGCATCCCCTGCCAAATCCACTGCTTGGCTTCGGAATGGGAGATGGAAGCGTGGCCTCCTGCCTCTCTGAGCATGCCATGACAACATGCCTTACAGTGTGTTGAAAGCAGATGTTCCTCAGTCTCACCTCTGTGAACAGACCTGTATCTCCTACATCCCAGGTCTAAATGTCTTCCGAAGTCCTAGCAGCCATTCAGTTTCTTGAAGATATTAACAACGGCAGCAATTTCCCCTTCCCGTTCTCTTGATTAAACAGAGGGAAGGAGACAGAAAAAAGATGAGAGACGTAAAACTCCAGATGTTGTCGACGCCAATATCTGGTTCCACCAGAGAATTTGAACACTGAAGCAATGATGAATTACAGTGGGGTCCCTATGGCAATCCAGATTGCAATCATAATACCTCTGAGGAAGAATAAGGGCTAGCATTCATTAACATGAATAGCAAATGAATTTATGACAATTTCCACTGGTCTTTTCAAAGAACATGAATACATCTGCAAGAAATTAAGATGACACATCAGGGTAACTCATTCATTAATAAAGTCTGGTATTGCACATTCGTTGCAAAATTTGTTGCAACCATTACCAGTGGTTTTTAATTCTATAACTGTACTTTATTAAAACCATAACATGAATCTCTCTAGCAGAAGAGTACTAGCTAGTTTGCAGGCTATTATGTAGGTGATTTAATTTTTCGTCCAAACTTACTTTGGTATACAGACTGAAATTCTCCAGTTTTAAAGCAAGTAGGTATTTAATCATTATAAATACGTACGAGAGAGTTACAGTCACTCTACTTTCTTTAAGGTTATACTGCAATTAATTTTACATTAACAAAACCTTTTAAAGGATCTCTCTGTGGTCTGAGTTAAGTGCGGAGGGAGAAATAACAATACCAGAAAAGCAAACCCTTAACTAAGAGCAAAACTAATAACACACCAAACAGTGATAGAACAGGTGCTGTCACTGCTGTATTGCCGTGAGCCTGGAGTCAGAGCTTGCCCATTTTTAAGGGTAGACTGTCAGGATACAACCTAGCCAACGGCCCAGGTGAGAAGAAACACAGCTTAACAGAATTTATGCATTTTAACTTGGGCGATACGAAGAGTATCCGTTAGCCATTTGTTAAAAAACGTGAGTTGATGTTTTGCTACTCTACTCAGCAATAGTTCCTACCGGGCTGTGCCTCTCAGCTTTGCACATATATCACTATTAAATCTACCTTACAAAAATCTTGCTACTGCAAGAAACCCAAGCCGTGCGTTTCCATGTCTCCGTGAACACGCCAAACACCGACTGGGACAGCAGGCCTGCATTAGGACACACCACAGAGGTATTTGCACGTGTGAGATCCACAAGATGCTGTGAAGAGCATCCCATGTCCATCGCCAGTGCCCTGTTTCAGCACCTCATGAGGCCAAATGGAACAAAGTGTTGAAGCCCAGGTTCTGTAGGTGACTCTGCAGCCCACCTTCAAGTGATACTAACGGGGAAGCTGTAGCTTCCTTGGCCACTCCATTAAGCTTGTCCATGTGAGGTTAAACACAAGCAAATGTTCGCAGGATTGTGGCTGTATTTACTGCATTAGAAATAAACACTTATTAAGTAACGAATCCTGCATCTTGAAAATACATATTTGCTTTTTCTTCAGGAAAATGTTGAGAGAAAGAGAAGTTATAAATCCTTAGCACACACTCAAGAAAACCCATCATTTTAAACTCAGTGTTTCATGAGCCACAAGGAAAAATATGAGAAAAAGCAATATTAAAACAGCAATACTTCATATTGACTACAAACCCAACTAACAGCAAAGTTCATCCAACATTTAATGACAAAGTTGCAATTTTTTCCATGGCACTAGATTAGCATAACTGAATAGATTTATGCGCATTGCCAAAAGCCAACACAAAAACATTTGGAAGATATTCTGTGAAAATTGACAAAACAATTGAATGCTTCCTCGTGAACCTTTAGCAATAGCTACAAATATTTGTGTTAACATGCTATTTATTTGGTAGTTTTTCTACTAGTTATCAAGTATCGTCTCAGCTTTCAGGAGAGCACTGGAAGGAAGAGTGAAAAAGTAGACCAAGTCACTGAGAGTTGCTGTTTAAGACAAGGATCCAGCTCTGACCAGGTGTGCTCTGCTCTAGGACAATCCTCACTGCTCATCTGGGCTGCTCTTCTGCAGCAGCAGCACCGCCAGTAGCCATGAGCTCAATAACCCCTTCCTTACTGCAGGAATCAGAGCAGAGGAGTCTGTTTCCTCATCCATGTCACCAACGGCGCGATCTGCTCTACAGTTTGTAGATGCTTGGACTCAGTTTCACAAAGGGGATGAAATGCCACTCATTTCCATAGGATCCAGAGGCTCCTAAATGGCCTTCTGAAATCAGGTCTCGGTCATCTTTTCCTCTCTCCTGAGTCTCATCAAATCCCATGGTCAAATTTTGTTTTGGAAATTGTTGAAAACGACAATTGTCATCTGTAATGGGATTTCAAGCTTCAGAAAAAAAGCACAACACACCTTGAGCATTCCTTTCCTGTTCATATGTCCTCTTCACCTGTTAGCTGGTCCTCTTCACATGTCAGCTGTCAGGCCTGCAGCGACACACCAGACCTCTCTCCCACCTCTCAGGAAGCAAATACCAGTGGCTTTCACAACAGAAACACCTCCAGAAAATACATCATAAGCATCCAGCATGAAAATGATAAGCCAGCAGAAGTGTTTGACGATAAACAGGTAGCACCTTCGGACCAAACAGAAAGAACACTCTGGACTGTGGCAACACTCAGATATCTTATTCAGACAGTAAAGCATTATTTCCTGGTACTTGAAACTGTGAGCCTTTCTAAAATACTTCTGCCAACCATAACTGCTTGGACGCACCTCTTAGTCAATCCTGAAACACCATTTTGCTTTGACTTAAGGGTGTGTGGTGTCATCTGCATTTCAAGTTGTTCACGTTCCTATTTCGTTATCTGCTCCTCAGCCATTAGGGTTTCTGGTGAACAGGGGTAGTCTGATGCTCTGACTGCCCGACACTGGCAGACCAGGCATTTACCAGATCATAAATGAACCAAAATTCTTGCTCTGGACCATTGGTGGGCATCTTCCTAAGTAAAAAGGGAGGTAACCAGGTGTGGATAAGAGGGGAGCTAAGCCAGCTATATCCCTTGCATCAAGAGGTGCAGGTCCACATGACAGAACCTGGTTACAGCTGTGGACCTGCAGTTGCAGTTTCCATGTTCACAGCGTGGCTGGGTCCAGCTCTTCAGCAGCAACACGCCTGCAGTGCCTGGGCTCACCCAGGGAGAGGAGGTCACCTGCTCTGCCCCACTACAAGGCTCAGTGTTGCTCCTAGGAGTCAAAAAGCCACAGATAAACTCACTGATGGCTGTGGGTAGATCCACTTTGCTGCTTTGACACTGCAGAAGAGGAGCCTACAAAAAGGAGTGAGCTTCCCTCAGCTCCGCAACAGTCAAAAATTCCCATAAGCCAGCTATCCTCTTGTGCTGGGACTGCTCCGTTTCCCGGTAAAACAAGAATAATATTTTTTAAAATATAACAAAGTGCTATCTTCAAAAACGATTTAAGTAAGTCTGTGAAACACTATGACTCACCAAAGATGCAAGGGACAAGAGGGAGAAATCTAAGACACATGGTTCTGGTGGGGTGGGAAAGGGAGTGGTCCTGACTTCTGCTGGATCAGGCTGAATTTGGACTGACAGCACACAGATCATCTGGGATCGGACCCCACATACCTTCAGCTTTGCTTCCCTTCTCCCAAATTTTCGTGAGATGGAAGGGCAGAAAACAAACCTGCCCCATAGTCCAGGCAGTCAGTCACCTGATGATCTTCACGAAGGAAGGTCTCATTACCCATGCCAGGATAATATCCATCACCCATGCCGGGATAATACCCATTACCCATGGCAGGATAACACCCATGAGCACATTTTAGGATCGGCACAAGTGGCAAGCCAGTGAGAAAAGCCTCCACGTCAGACACAACTACCAACAACCCATTGCTTGTGACAAACCAAGGTGGCCCTTGATCTAGAGGACTAAACCCTAAGGCTTTCAAAACCCGTTTTGGGTAGGAAAAAAGCCCCACGTCCATCGACATTATGTATGAGAGGCACAGTGAGTACAGAGAAAGCAAACAGCAGCTGAAGTGGTCCTGGACCAGCCCTGTGGATCTCAACCATCTGAAACCTTTGCCTGTGTCTGTGATCAGTGTTTACTAAATTCTTACTCCCTGGCACCAAGAGGAGACTCCAGCGCACGCAGACTGCACAGCCACTAGGATTTTTAACGGCCAATAAATTCTCTGCTGCTTTGGAAAAGCCAGTTATCGTGTTTAATTTGACAGCCCCACGCAGGGTGAATTCCATAGACACAAAACAAATGTCGGGCCTCGAGACTAACACACGTTTCCCCAGATGCAAAATCAGACACTCACCAGTTGCTCTCTTAGGAGGATGGAAAAAGCTAATCCCTCTAAATTATGTAAACCAAACAGAGTGAAGGCTTAAAGCCTCACCATTTATTTTTAACAAGTAAAGCATAAACCACACTACTGCTCTCACGTCTGCCTTCTTTTTTTTTTTTATTTTTTTTGCCTTTGAACGATACGCAGTACAACTATTTTAAGATCTGCTCCATAATGCCTGAGCTGGGACAGCTTGGAAGAAATAATAGGTGTTCATTTCTCCTCAGGGCTGCCACCCCGCCTGCTGAATGCTTATTGTGCTCTAATAGAGAGACTTGGATCATGGAAGATCTTTTCCAACCCAACTTCTATTTAATTTTGCATCAAGGCAGTGAGGGGAGAGCTTTTTCTTTTACTTCTCTTGTATCTCATTCGGATCTGGGCTGGAACAGAAACAGAGGAGGAGGAACATCCACCGAACTCTCAAGTGCTTTCCAGCTCTGGTTCACATCTGTTACTAATGGATCCTTCTGTTACTGGAGAGTTTAATCAACAAGGAAGTAAGAGTTGCTGGTGGATCTGGTCCTGTCCTTTCAGAACTTGATCCCTGCCTCCGACACCAGCCTCTTGGAGGGACAGATGGGATTACACGGTTCATTTCCCCCGTTTGCAAATGGAAGCAGCAATGCTCTCCTGTGCCGTAAGCCCCGTTGGGATGCAGGGAGGAAGAGCACCGTGCAAAAAGCTGGTGGGACTGGAAAGCGGGGTCTGATGAGGCAGCAACCTGGCAGCCGCTTTGCTCTCCGTGCTGGTCAGGACAGGGAGAGGCTCTCGGGCTTCGGACGGAGCTAGAGCAGCACCGAGCAAGTAGGAGGGAACCAACGAGGGTCCTCGGGATGTTAAATTAAACCGCGGGGCAGACTCACAACTTATGCCCGCGAACCGCAGCCCTTGCCCCGCATAATTAAAGGCTGCGCTACCGTCAAACGCGCCCAATTACAGGGCTGCGCTCCTCCCCCTCGGAGACCGCGCCGGGCACCGGATAACACCAGCAGGACCCTGCCCCGAGGGGCCCGCGCCACCTCGCCCGCCCCCCGAGTCCCGCCCGGCGCCCCCCACACCGCCGCGGCCGTGCTGCGCCCGGCGGCCCGCAGGGGGCGCCGCAGAGCCGCCCGGCGGCCGCGGGCGCTGCGGGAGCCGCCGCCGGGCGGGCGGAGGGGCGGGCGGGCTCTCCGCATTGTGCGGCCGCGCCGCTGCCGCCGGCGGGAGCGCGGGCGCGCCCGGGGCCGGGGCCGGGACCGCGGCTGGGACCGGGGCCGGGCCGCGCCTCTCTCGCTGAGCGCCGCCGCGGCCCCCTCCGCGCTGCTCGCAAGGAGGTGAGCGCCGGGGGAGAAGGCGGGGAGCGGAGCTCTGCGCGCCCGCGGGGGCTTCTCCGCGGGTGCGGGGAGAAGGGAGGAAGCTGGAGGGGTTGGGGGGGGGGGGGGGGGGCGCGGGGAGGAGCGGGAGTGGGAAGATGCGGCACGGCGGAGCGCAGCGCCGCGGAGCCGGGCGCACCGGGGAGCGGCGGTGTCCGCAGCCGCGGGAGCCGCGCTGCGCCGGGCGGGCAGCACCTGCCGGGACCCGTCCGGGGAGCAGAGCCCAGCCGAAGTTACGGGGCAGGTGGTGATGAATCGATGGCGACGGAGAAATGTAAAATTTACCTGCGGGCGGGGGCGCGGAGCAGCAGGGCGCGCCGCCGGCCGGGAGCGCAGCCCCGCGGGGTTGGGTTAGGAACCGGCAGGCGACCGGGACCTTTCTTGGGAGGGAGATAACGGGTGTTCCCGTACAGCCACCCCGCTAAGGTGATGCAGCTTCTGGAGCGCTTCTGACTCTTCCCGAAAAGTGAGCCTGGTCTGATATTTACTCTTAGGCAAAATATAATCGGAGTGTAAAGACCTCAGAGGTGTATTGGAGCTCTTCTTTGCATAAGGTGGCTTTACTCTTTCTTTTTACAAGCTGTTTTTTGTACTCAAAACCCCCAGGCTTCTATTTCAAGAATCCGCTTTGCTGTAGAGCGGGTAGCCTTAACATAGTGACGTAGGAAGCTCTGTGGGAATTCGTGGCTAGAGCAGACGCTGGAGCATGATGGCAGACCTTCCTATCAGGTTGCATTTGCAAGTAAAGTTCTACCCTGTTTTAAAGGGAGACTAGATTTTTTGAGGATTTAGTCCGGGCTCTGGATGGATCATCATCATCATCGTCACAGGTGACATTTTTCACCCAAGATCTTAAAGCATTTTACAATGACAGGTACTGTTGTGTTATTTATTGTGCAGGTTAGAGAAATCGAGGAGACAACGTGGCAGGTGACTTGCTCAAGGTCATGCAGCAAAGCTGTGAATATAGATAATTCCCCTGTGGCCTGTTAAAAGTGTATCACCAGGAATTCTGGCATCCTTTTTCTAACCCCACGCTTTGCCGAATGTTTATATATGAGCCGAGGCAGCTTAAACAAGGAGCACTAGAGAACTTCTGAGTATGGATTTGTTTAGCAGAACAGGCAAGGTATGAGTGCTTAGAGGTTTTTAAGCAACTGCAGCTGAGTAATTGAAACCTTTCTGAATGGGAGGAAAGATCAGCTATCTGCAGGCACTATCTGGGAGTGCTCGTGGCTTTTAAATACATTCTACAAAAACTAATTCATTGGAGTTGAGGCAAATACAGTATATAAGCGAGTGCCACTGAAAGAGAAAGAAGGAATAAGAAACCTTGTGAGGCAGGTACTTTGGGTTGTTAAGTACCTTTTGCAATATTACAAGAGCTGGAAAGCTGAAGGTAGGCTTTGCACAAACAATGCCAAATGTGTCAGGGATGTTACTGCGATGTTTAAAGCGGGAGCGCAGCATCAGTTACCATGGCTGTTTCAAAAAGAATAAAGGAGGGGGGGTGAGGGAGAGCCTGGCTCCTTGCAGCTCTATCCTCATGGTGTTCTTCCCCAGGCTCTGCATTGACGTCACAATGACACGGTGAAGCTGAAGACAGGAGCTGGGAACAGTTCTTCTGCTTTGCTTTTGATAATCGAGTGAATTTGTCACCACTCCCTTCCTTCCAGCATGGCTAAGAGCGCAGAAGTGAAGCTGGCGATCTTCGGTCGAGCTGGTGTGGGCAAGTCAGGTATGTTTGTTGTCTGATTTTTTTTTTCCTTCTGCTTGTCATCAGGTAACTTTGCTCCCCCTGTGCAGACAAACTCTTTGTACAAAAGGACAGCTGCGACCTTATTCTTGTCAGGGAGGTCAGGATCAGGTCAGAAGTTCTCTCTCTCTTGCTTTCCACACTGTTTTCTCCAGGTTCTCCAGAATAAAACTACTTTTATCTCTTTTAAAATACCCCACAAAACCAAAAAAACCCCGAACTTCTCACCCCAACACAATCCCACTTCTCATGAAATGAGTGGTAAGATTGCTCTTTTCCACTGGAATAGGTTTAGCATTTAGTTTGTCTCTTTGTAGCTTGTGTTAGATAAAGGTATTATATTATGCTCCCTATCCCCTCAGATCAGATCCTCGTGTTAAATATTGGATGACTTCTGTAATAGCCATAATTCTGGTCGATTTCAGTGGGAAATTTTAGACTCAGCAACTCGTAGAATTTTTTTTTCTCAGTCCTCTCTTGGATTTACGTATTTACCAGGAAAACAAGGAAATATGATGTGTACAGTTTGCCTTTGGAGCAATCTTTTGAGAAACAAACATAGTCTGGTGAGTTCATATGGTAGGAACACAAGGGGGAGGCATAAATGTTCAAAATCCATTTCTTCAAGCAGCCTTTCCTTCGGTGAGACGAGGAGCATGATGCGAGGGCTGCAAGCTCTCTCGGGTGGCTCCGTGGTGTTGCATTAACTTGACAGCTCTTTGCATCACAGGGGTGAGGAAATCAGGAGGCTGAATTGATCCTGTTGTTGATCAAATCTGATCACCTGTGAGAATTTGTGGCTAGAGCAGACGCTGTAGCGTGATGGCAGACCTTCGTATCAGGTTTGTCACCTGATTTGTGAGGATTCACACATCAGAAATTGATGAAATAAAAATTTAAAGTTTGTTCTTCAGCCATGATCAAACTGAGCGTGATTATGCTCCCGTGCCAGTTTGGGAACTGCAAGGTACTGTTTATTTTAGATAAATCTGCACGAAAGAAGTCAGGAGGTAGGATGTACCTGTAAGAGCATTAGGCAAGACTCCCAGTTGCTGTCGGCCGGCTCCGGTTCCCCAAAGTAACTTTTATATTAGAAGTGCCAAGGTTCTGGCTCATAAACTGCTATTATAGTTTTGGTGACTTTGGAACGGGTTGTTTATAAAAGCACTTTTACCCAGAACGCTGTCAGTCTTCAGGAAAAAAGGCGTGTGCGAGGCAGAGGTTGTTAGAGATTATACCACTTACACAAAGACAATGCAGATTAAATTCTACCTTTTTGAATAAAATACCTGAGGGAATGCTGATAGTATGCTGGGATAAGTTTGAACTGTTCCTTCTCTCCTGCTGTGCTCACCCCCACCCCTCTTTTGTATTTGTATTTCACTGTCTCCTCTAAGTTTTGAGAGTAACTTCAGGGGTTCTGCTTTTGGTTTGCAGGAGAATTTAACACTAAAAGACTCCCCTCGCCCTGATATTCTGAACCATTTGAGGGTTTATATTTAAAGAATAGAAAAACTACCAGTTGAGAGTTCAGTTAAAACACCTCACCAGTACAGGATCAACAAGAGCTTTTTTAACCTGTTGTGTCCTTTTTGTAGACTTCCCTGTACTAGGATTTTATGGTAAAAATATGTTTTCTTGAACTACTGAAACTAGGTGGGAGACCATTTTTAACAAAAAGCCAATAAAAACATCCTAGTCTTTCAGAGTTGTCCTCCTCCTCCTCTCTCTTTTTTATTTTTTTCCTTAGACACGCAAGGAAATATTACGTAAAACATGACTAAGGTCCCTTCTTTTTGACTGTGACCATGCCTGTGGATCTGTGTGGAAATGAAGGTGCAAATAAGTGGGCAGCAGAGCAAGGTGAACTTAAGGGGGTGGAAAGACTACAGGGTGCTGTCAACCACCTCGACAGAGCAGCAACCGTGCCCTCCCAGAATCTCCAGCTTGCTTATGAAAACCCCTCTTGTGCGTTCCCATAAAAGGATCCAGTGTCAGCAGCTCGGCCAACTCAGAGCATTAATTTAAGAGTGTGGGTGTTGTGTGGGTGTCTGAAAATACCTGTGTGCCTGTAGCCGACCGTAGGAGCCGTGCAAGTGCTGTTGCACCTTTGCTAGAAGCAGAGCTGGGCACAAAGTAGTCTTCAGGTAGCTGGGCTTGATGGATAAATACCCTGTCAAATTAGTGTTGATAGTGTCTTTTTTTAGTAATGTAATTCCTTATCCCTTGTAACATGTTGTTGAGACAGGATCCTGTGGTCGTGGGTTACTGGAGTAGGCTTGGCCAGACAGCTGAAAGATAAGCCGGACTCAAGAAGCAAGAATGCAAAGCAGAACACTGGAGCACGCTAGATACGTGTGATGAAAAGGAGACAGTGGGTGATAAATAAGGCCACTGTAATTGCCAGAAAGTCATGCCAAAATATGGTCACTGGCTTGCTTTCTTGGCTTATCTTCATTTGCTGAGGAAGAGCCAGGCATTAGGTTCTTAATCTCTAAGTGGCTTCACCACCTGACAGCATCTGTAGAGTTACAGACACATATTGTAATATCCTGGAGAGGCTCCTCTTCCAGTTCCTGACCGGGACTTTGGATCAGTGAGTCAAAGCAGCCAAGAAGAAAGCAGCGTTGTGCTTTGGGACATGTGGAGAATTAAAGCTGTCCCTCACACACTGTGGAAGTTGATAGAATTGTTACTGAGAGCTGAGGAACATCCTAATCTCGTTGTTAACACTAGACATCTGTTTAATGAGGTGCAAGATTCCTTGTTCTACTGAGTAGTCCCTTCCAATTAATCCAAGACTCTCCCAAACATGAGGTGGGAAACCAGAACACTGTTCACAAGTCAGAATAGTGATAGCATCTCAGAAGAGAGTTAAAGCCAGGGAAAACAAAACTTTTCTCCATTTTCTTGATTCTTATCAAGTTTCCATGGTTCAAAGGTTTAAAAAACAAACAAGGGGGAATAGCAAGTCCGAGTGTCAGATTTTCACTATTCTCCTTCCTTGTCTTGTCTCCTCCTGCCTGCTGGAGAAGGCCAGCAGAATTGCTTATCAACTCCCCTGTCCTGTTTTCTTTAGTGATGGGTGAAAAACAAGAGGAAATGGGTAGAAGCTTAGTCAGGGGAGGTACAGGTTGCATGTTAGAAAGTATTTCTTCTCTGAAAAGGTTGTCAGCCACTGGAATAGGCTGCCCAGGGAGGTGGTTGAGTCCCCATCCCTGAATGTGTTTAAGAATAGGGTGGATGATCTACTTAGCAATATGGTTTAATGGGGGATTAGGGACGGTTGGACTGGATGATCTCTAAGGTCTTTTCCAACCTAGAAATCTATGAGTCTATAAACGGTTCAAATAGAAAAGGGGGAGCAAACCAACTCAGAAAGGGGCACAGGAGTGCTCTAGTAAGACACCGAGTTCAGAATTACACTAAGCAGTGTAATGAGTGTCAGCTCATCTGGGCAGGCTCATCAGATATGAGCATCCCAACCTGCACTTGTACAGTGGCTGGATGCTCCTGCTTTCACCCAGTTCTCATTGTATAAAAGTTGCATTAACATTGCTTTCAACTAGCTGAAAAATAACGGATAAGGAGCTCTGCCCGAGCCAAGGAGCACTTTGCTGCTGCTTCCCTGGGGAAGAAGAGGAGACGCTCTGTGGGTGGGAAGGGACATTGCTAAGCCCTGCTGTAGATAACAGGGCTGCACCTCCTAATTTGGGCTAGAGTCAGGCGGCACGGAGGGGAAGAGAGCACTTTTAAAGTCTTTTTCTTTCTGTCCAAGAGGAGCTTGGAGGGAGCGGAGAATTCAAGTTGAAGCGAGTTACTTAAACATTGCTGTTTAAATTGTTCTTCTGCTGAATCCTACAGCTTCATTCCTATGGTAACAAAAGTTAGAGTTTCCTAAATAGCTCCTTTTACAAATACAGTAGTAACAATTAATAATGACTTAAAGGCCTTGTTCTTCCATGTCATCACAAGGTACAATTCATGCCCAGAAAGAGGAGTGAAAATGTAAGAACCAGGAGGAGAAAAGAAGGGCACGTACTGGATAGCCCTGCATGGCTGATGCTTTTCCTACTCATAATTCAGTTACTATGAATGCTCGAAATACCTCTGCTTAGGAGCCTTTATATTTTGGCCAAAAAAGCCAGAATGTCCAGCTGCAGCGTGTGCTGTCCAACTTGCCTTTTTGCTGTGTGCGTGCCAGGCTGAACACTCCAAGTTTCTGTGTTATGTGGATGGTGCGCCCAGCCACGGGCAGATGTAGTTCTCATCTGTCTGGACGGGCTGTGCAGCTGTGGTATGTGACATGGAAGCGTGGGTGGTTTCTACTGGTGCTTAAGTGATGGGGAAGATGCTAATGGTCCCACAGGCTCCCCCCAGTAAATGCGTGTCTGCTTCTAGGCAGCTATGGAAATAATTTTCTTATGCAACCAGGTACGTGAGACACGGGGCTGCTTTTGATCCAGCAGTAGCTCAGATGTTTGCGTTTGGGCAAGAGTGTGATTGATAAAGTGGCATCAGTAAATATCATCCTGCAAAGAGCCCGTCCTGTCTCAGAAACGAAGATCTCACCAGCTTCAGTTATTTTAGTGTCACAGTTGGGAAAGCCCGGAGTAGATGCAGATTTGTATCTGTTGGCTTACACTGTTTTCCCTGTCTAACCCAGGATGAGGAGAAAAGCAAACTGGATCCGAAAGTTCCTACAGAACAAATTCAAGCTGGAGAGGCCTACAACAAATCCGTGTTTTGTTTTCATTATTTGGGGATATGTCTGAAATACACTACCAGAGATCCCTTCCCAGTTGCAAGGTCTGGCGTGCGGGGAATAGAACCGAATTCAGCACCGCTGCTGCTCCCTGGCCCCCCACCTTCAAAAAACGTACAGGTTACTGGGAAAGAAACCCATTTCAAAGTGATTTTCTACTTCACAAATCCCTGCTCGTATGTTTCATTTCAGGGACTTTTGGGGAGGAAACATGAGTTATTAAGAAGTGATTAGTCATCGGCCTCCCAGCTCCACTAGTAAGGCAGGGAAGGCTACCACAAAAGCTTCAAAGTCCATGCTATACCAACTGATGTATCTAGGAAGGATTACTGTAATAAGGTGCCTCTGAAATCCAGAAACGTGGGTGGAAGGAGACTGGATTTTCTGTTACATTTTTTTGTTTTGTTTGGGGTTTTTTTTCTTTTTTTTTTTTTTATTTTTACACCGGTACAGTAGATCAGTTGCTTTTTTTTTTCCCCTTTGTTCTTAAGAACGGCAACGACAACCAGATGCTTAAGAGATTATTCAGTGATCAAGTTTAACACCCTCTATATTAGTTGTCCCTTGATATTTCTCTGGTAAAGTACTCATTAAACAGTCCCACTTTTTGCATCCTCTAATTTTGCACTTTTCGACCAGGTACAGGTTCACTGACGGTACCGCACCAGGTATGTGTATATGTACTATAGAAACATAACAGTAATGAGGTCACTCTGGGTGAGGTTTTGTGATGATTTCTCCCCCAGCAAGCATGGTAACACATCCCCCTGGAGCAGGTAATATTGCAAGCAACCAGTTGCATTAATATGACCTTTCCATGCTCCTGTTTAGTGGATGATGCTGGTGCCTGTAAGAAGAGTGAGCCTGGGGCTCACGGATCAGTGAAATAAGTCGCTGTCACCCATGAATGTGTGGCCCTGAGAGTCCTTGCCATGGTGGCAAGGAGAGAGGCTGCTGTTGCAGTTGCCCCGATATGTGCATTTGCTGGTTTTTATCAATTTGTTGATTCTTATTTTATGCTGAAGCAAGGGAACACCAAGAACTTGGGCTAGACGCACAAGCATTTGCTCTGCGTGGCAAGATGGTCCGCTTGGATCTGTTACCTCCTCCCTTTCCTCTGCTTATTTGCCTGTCCGTGGTTCGCTGTCGCCTTGCCCTTGGTGTGGAAAGCGTTCATGCTCTGCTCGACGTTTGGTCTTCCTTCTGGCTAACCATGAAATAATAAAACGCAGAGTTTCTCTAACCAAACGCCAACATTGTTCGTTCAAGCACAGCCACCTTCCCTGTTCCATCTCATTTAGCTACATCTGACACCGGCTCTACCTGCGTCCCCTCTGAGCAGCTGGTGGCAGCTGTTGGAGCAAAGACTAGTCCTGCTGTTCTTTGTTTCTGTTTAGGTTGGGCTAAACATAGCCTGCTGTTTGATTACCGGGAAGGAATGCCAGGGCTCGAGATTTATGTGTGCAGCACAGATTTTTTCCCCAGGCCTGCGCCCAGCCACCCCCTGCAGCGCCCGCCTCGATAAGATAGCCACCCTGCCCGCTTCTGTCTCCTGCAGTCGTTGCGAAAGACAGCTGGAAAACTTCCTGGTGGAGTCCCAGGAATCCTTCGCCTGCTTACCATGAAGCCTCGTCATGTTTTGGCCAGTCTGCTGTTGCCCACACGGTCACTGAGGGCACTGGTATCTCCCAAGCTGCTGACCCGAACGGGTCCTTTCAGAAATGCTTAAGATTTTTATTCTTCCACAAACTTGTTCTTTACCTCCCTGGTATCTGGAATCCCTGCCTACCCCTTGGCTTGCATATACTTTTTTTTTTGCTCCATTTCTTCTCAGCTGTCACCCTTCTCTCTCCTCTTGCCAGTTTAGTACGTTCCCTAAAGTCTGCGTATAGTGGAATCACTTCTGCCTTGTACTTTACATGAAAACTTTGTATTTAGAGTTGCCTTCTCAGCCTCTTCACTTAGTGCTTCCTCCCATCTCTGTTCCTCATCTCCAGCTTCTTCGTTACTCTTTGCCCACACTGTCAGTGCCTCATTAAAAGTTCAGTGCAGGAGATCCAGATGAGCTGACCTGACAGCAGTGATGTGATGTGGCAAAGAACAGCCACTGTGAAGTGGTTCCTACTGTCCTGGAAACTGTTCCCTGGCTTGGACTTTGAAGATTCTCCAAGCTTTGACTGCTCCAAACAGTCATTGTGTGAAGCCAGCTTCACACAGGTTAAAAAGGGAAGCAGTGTTTGTCTTTACATAGCTAGCCTCAGTCCCAGAATTGGGTAAATTCGCCTATTTTGGCTTAGCAGCAGAGCAGGAGAAACAAGGTACATCTGTATTTCCCAAGCAAACTTTATTTTTCTGCATTTATGTTTGTGCCACCCTTACGCCTTTTACATTTACAGCACCCAAAAATAAATATATAAGTGTATGAAAAACTAGCACCGCCTTGAAGTAGGAGAATCAATGAAATGCTTTAGGCTTCAGCCGGGCTGTAGTTACAGGGCTGTCATTAGCTACTGTTGACTGAAGGTGTTTGTAGCCTCTCACCACATGCCCTGCAGGCACTGCCAACACCATGGAGAGCAGGCAAGGGGAGGAATTGCTGGAAGATGGCAGTGAGCAAGGAAACTATGGTGTCCTCATCCCTTTGCTGCTTTTATTCATATAGAATCATAGAATGGTTAGGGTTGGAAGGGACCTTAAAGATCATCTAGTTCCAACCCCCCTGCCATGGGCAGGGACACCCTCCACTACACCAGGTTGCCCAAAGCCTCATCCAACCTGACCTTGAACACTTCCAGGGATGGGGCATCTACAGCTTCTCTGGGCAAGTCTGTGTTTGCTCAGCATTACTGACAAGTCTTTTATTATACCTGCTGCTGGAGAAGCAGAGTTGCAGCCCTGGGAGAAGGCACCCCTTGGCTTTCCTTCCCTTTCCGCACGAAGTTTGCGGGGCGCTGCTGTAAGCGCTCCCCATTGCCACTCTACCAGTTTTGGGAGTACCAGCTCGCCACCTGGCCAGCTGTTTGGACTAGCGTTTCTTTTCATTTGCCTCAGATTAAACCAGCTCCCCTGATTTCATTGACTCCTACCTTTTCCTGGAGTCAGAAAAATAACTGAGAAGGGGAGGTGCATCCGTTTCTACTGCCTTTTCTTAATTCTGAATGGGAAAAGTACTTTTTATGATTGTTTCCCACCAGGTAGAGCATTCACGCTGCTGGAGTTAGTCCGCAGCTGTTACAGTTTCTAATGGATTTGCCATGTAGGTGTTGGGAAATGCCATATATTATGGTAGTGACACTGTAGATAACTCATATTCTGTGCGTACGGTATGAAAAGA
Source organism: Tauraco erythrolophus (assembly GCF_009769465.1). Classification (NCBI taxonomy): domain Eukaryota; kingdom Metazoa; phylum Chordata; class Aves; order Musophagiformes; family Musophagidae; genus Tauraco; species Tauraco erythrolophus. Next base: position 84,329,517 of record NC_141468.1, read on the forward strand.
TGAATGGTGAGAGAAGCATGAAGCCCTGGGGAAGGAAGTAGTAGATATATTAAACATATGTGCAGCTTTAAAACGCCATAAAAATTGGCTGGAGTCTCCAGCTGCCTTTCCAGAAACCTTAGACAGTAGTCTAAATGAGAGAATATGTTGAAAACATCAAGCGTGCTTTTGAAAGCACGTGAAGCTCCCAATGTTCGCAGGTTTTTTGCTGCTGCTCAGGGGTGAGTGGAGAGAAAGCTGCAGCTGAGCAAGAGCAGAGGCCTGGGGCAGCGACACATCGCCGTGTGGGAACTCTTTAGATAAGCGGCTTGAAAAGTTCTCAAGCTGGAAGGATGCGACTGGAGAGCGCACAGGATATACTGGTCCCAGGGAGGGAATTAATTTCTTCAGCACTTGACCAGCACTCCAGCTTTCCAAAGGGCTGTGGGAACGAGGGCCACCACTGTGACCCTCCTGCGAGGCACACCGCTATGGCTATTCTCAAGTGGCCAGCGTGGAAACTGAGGCGAAGGAAGGAGGAGCCTGATAGCCTCAAGTCACCGAGGGAATCGTGACTCAGGAATTGCCAAAGCTTCTTTCCAGGATTTCTCCTCAGGGCCAGAGCCGCTGAGATCCAGCCTGCAGATAGCCCCGGGGCAGGCAGTAGTTACCCAACATCTGAGCCTCAACCCCTATAGGTCCCTGCAGGACCCCTGTAGCCCTTTATAGCTCATCCCCTGCTGTTAATTAGTGACGGCAAAATAAGGCATTGAAATGACATTTGTTTTCATTAAAAACATATTTGGCAATCCCATCTTTCACTGCTTACCCAGTAGGACTTAATTTCCTTTTGACTCACAGGACCACAAGCATAGAAGGAGCTTGTCTTTACCTTCTTTCTTCCCTTCACACAGCTGTATTTGCCATCCAGCTCTCAGTATAATATAATATATAATATATAATATAATATAATATACCACAGATTTGCACAAGAGGGCTGGTTTTCTCAGTGGCTTATCTCCGTGCCTGCCGTGGGAAACGAAAATCCCACTCCCCACGATGACGGAAGCCAGTTATGCAGAGCTGTCAACCATGATCCTGACCTACTCAGCAATTGACTTGTGCCCTTGAGGAGCTTTACAAGTGAGAACTTCAAGTCTGACATTCAGAGCAGGAAAGTGCAAGAAAGAACATAGAAGCCAAAAAAAAAAAAAAAAAAAAATCAGAGTGGGCTATTTATTTCTTTGTTGAAATAGGGCTGCAGAATAAATAGAAATATATTGGAGAGTCACTACAGAAGAATGCAGTATTAGAACCATGGGGAGCAGAGAAAAAAAAACACACACAAACAAAAAAAAAAAACCCTCAAACCCCACGCTCTGCAGAACAAGGGGCACGGGAGTAGGAGTGCCAAAACAAACACCTTGTGTTAACCAACCTCAGTGGCAGAATCCGTGATGCCAAGCGCTACCGCGTAACCCAGCTGGATGCTTGTGGTTACTTACGCTGGAGCTGGTTCTGCTCCAGGCTCAAATTCCAAGATGAAATAATTGAACAGTGATCCACAGCATGAGTTTGTCCCACAAGCCCACGGCTGTTAGATCTATCGCCAGGCAAAGTTTCAGGAAATTTATCTCTGATTAAGGAAGCTTGACCTTTGTCTACAGGGAGCGTGGTAGGTTGTCGGGGAAGTTTCCCGGCTGCTACATGAGAAGCACCTGTGCCTCATCAAGACAGGTGCTGAGTCACGTTGGTTGGCCGGAGGCCACGTGACCTATGGGAAGCTTAAAGGCGGGGCACTCCCAAGAGGGAGTGGGGCATTTCCCTCCTGGAGTTTGGAGAGGTAGGAGCCCTCGAGAGAGCGGCGAGTGGGAGCTCTCTGTTGGAGATTAGAAGAGCCTTCGGATTGTGAGATACCTTGTGGTCGCAACAGTCGTTTGGTTGCGACCCTCTGGAGGAAGACACAGGCAGTCCGCGACATCTGGTGACCCCGACGTGATTCGTCGAAACGCGAACTGCCTGGACTGCAGGGTGAGCTGCGGTGGAGATAAAACCCAGTGAAGCTCGAGAGCAGCAGGAGAGCTGTGAATTGATCTGTTTCAACCTAGACGCCTGAAACAAGGTGAGCTGCTGGGGGCTAAAAATGGGCCAGAACTTTGTCAAGGAAAATCAAACCTTCACCTTTCTCAAATCTGCAGGGATGGCTGCGGGGCTTAACATAGGTAATGAAGACCTATATAGTTTACTTAACTGGGCAGCGGGGCACGAAGATCTATTCAACCTTACCTGCACCTTTAACCTAGAACTTTGGAAAAAGCTAGGGGATAAGTTACTTTATGAAGCCGTGGTTAATCAAAGAGGCCGGACCAACCTTCTGCGTACATGGGAGACCCTAGATAATATAATTCAAAAGGGGTCAGCAGAAGAGGAGGAAGAGGAATTTACAGATTATGTATCCGCAAGCGAAGGATACGAAGGGGGCAACGAATTGTCTGAGGGAAACAGTGTGGACAATGAACTAGACGTGTCCTCACTGTTCACAGAGGTCAACAAAGTAGCGGGGACTATGCAGGAACTTTGCCCCACCCTCCAGGAGATACTGGAGCGTCCCCCACCCTTTGCCCCAGCAACCCCCCCTTCCTCCTCAGGAGGTATCGAGCCTACAGCTCCGCCGTTTGATTTAATAACCCCACCCCTGGCAAATTCATATCCGGCGACATACATGGCACAAGTACGAGCAATGCAGCCGGTATTAGTACGACAGGCCATGACAATGCTGCAAGGTATATCCCAGCAGTTAGCAACCGTAGTGAACATGTTGCAGCAGGCCATGACCCCCCCTGCAGTGAAGGAAATGTCAGGAGAAACCCCTAAAGCAAGCGACAGTTCAGCTGGAAAGTTTCCACCGGTTTCTCCACCAGAGAAAAAGTCGCCAAAATCCGCCCCGCCGGCCCCTCTAGAGACATGCTTATCCCCCGCTCCACAGCTAGAAATAACAGAAATTACCCCGCCTGCCATGACAGCTCAGCGTGATCCAGTACTTTTCTGGAACGAAGTTAAGAAAGAGGCAATAGAGGCCGGGGACTGGAACTTGATACAAGCCTTGGGGTTACCAGTTAGTAATAAAAAACTATCGGTAATGAAAATGGAAGGAGAGCCAAGTGCGTTTCCCGTAGAACTGGCCCTCCCGGGTGCTAACCAGCCCAATAAACATTTGGGCTGGTCGTGGAAAGTGATCCAGGACATGCAGAAAGCGGTAGCGCGATACGGACCAAACTCACCGGCGGTGACACAACTATTACGACTATTAAACTTAGAAACTTTGGTGCCGTACGATTTTCAGCATCTAGCCCAGGTCATGTTCCAACCGGTGCAGCGCTCCGTTTTCACAAATGTCTGGAGACAATTGGCCGACCAGCAGGCATTACAGAATATTCAATTACCCCAAAGTGACCCATGCTATGCTATAGGTACCGATGTATTGATGGGAACGGGTCAAGTATTTAGTAACCCGGCAATACAGGCTCAATGGCATCCCCAGATCCTCGAACAGGTTAAACAAATAGGGATGCAGGCACTATTACGTACAACAGAAATGGCCGAGCCTAAGGCAAAATATTCAACAATTAAACAGGGGGCCAACGAACCTTTTCTACAGTTCGTTGAGAGATTGCAGGGGGCAATAGAAAAGCAGATATTTGACAGTAGACTACGGGCACTACTGACAAAACAGTTGGCAAAGGACAACGCCAACCCCGATTGTCGAAGAGTCATTGAAGTATTGCCAGGGGACCCCTCCCTAGAAGAAATGGTGATCGCTTGTGCGAAAGTCGGGCCCGTAAAAAGCGAGATGACCACATTGGCCACGGCTCTAACCAAACAAAGATGCTATATTTGTGGGAAAATAGGTCATCTCGCCAAAAACTGCAAATCAAACGGCCGGTCGGGAAACAGCAGAAAGAGAAAGCGTGTACAGATGTCTTATGGCCCAGGCAAGCCCTTTGCGGGAACGCTGCATCAGCCGCGAACCAGTCCAGAAAAGACCGCAGAGGGAATGCTAAAGCAGCCAGAGCAGCCAGGGTGGATGTATCCATCGTCGTCAGAACAATGGATATATCCACCGCCAACATGGTATGATAAAAAAATATGAGAACGACTTCCCCATGACCCGGTCCCAAGGTGTTAACAAACGGCGACGGAAAACGGAATTGAAACGCTGGAAACCCCTAAAGGCTGCGAGGCAATTTTTTTTTAAAAGAAAAGGGGGAATTGTCGGGGAAGTTTCCCGGCTGCTACATGAGAAGCACCTGTGCCTCATCAAGACAGGTGCTGAGTCACGTTGGTTGGCCGGAGGCCACGTGACCTATGGGAAGCTTAAAGGCGGGGCACTCCCAAGAGGGAGTGGGGCATTTCCCTCCTGGAGTTTGGAGAGGTAGGAGCCCTCGAGAGAGCGGCGAGTGGGAGCTCTCTGTTGGAGATTAGAAGAGCCTTCGGATTGTGAGATACCTTGTGGTCGCAACAGTCGTTTGGTTGCGACCCTCTGGAGGAAGACACAGGCAGTCCGCGACAGTAGGTCACGAGATTATCAGAGAAGTATCAGTGTCCTTATTTATGTATTTCTTTAGAAAGGTGTCCATCAGTGACGTGTGGCTTTGTACTCGTTATGGCAGTGGGTGCCTGCTTATCCCAGCTGAGGATCTGGCCAAACAAGCTTCTTGTTTGCCCACTGCCGTGCTGTGCCCACACGGTCACCGTTCCCCTTGCTGCAAGAGGGAGCTGAGAAATTTGCCTTGTTTCCTGGCCATGGTCAACACCTTCACTAAAGCAGGAGGATCGAGAGCTCTTGTAATTCATTTCCTAGCAAGTGCAACCACAGATGTGGCCCTTGTGTCCACTCCTCCTGTTTATTTATGTTTACCTTGCTGATCAAATGACAAGAACAGGGAGCACAGCAGTTTTCCCATAAAGCTCTGAAGAGCTGCAGGCAGAAAGGTTGAGGGCAACAAGAGACAACTTTACCCAGGACACAGCTTACTGTATTTTAATTATCAAATACTCATATACTCTGTCCTATTTGATGACTTTGTGACTAAAGAAATAAACTTGGGCTTAGGGCTGTGAATAATCCAGCTAGAGGCTAGGGAACACAGGTTGGCCATAGATGGAAAACAATCCAAACTGAGCAGAAAGGGACGCATGCTTTTGAGATTTGATAAGTGAAAAATGTAGATCAGAGTTCTCCCCGGTAAGTGTCCATGGAAGGATTCATTAATGAGCTGTACTAGTAAGACACAAAAAGTAAACGATGCAAAAGTAAATGACACAAAAAAGCAATTCAGGCTCAGTTTTTGCTTGAAAAGAAGGAGCTGACCAGGCTGGATGGTTCAGACCCATTCAGAGGGAGAAGCTGACTTGTCCTGGAAGCACCAGCTGACCACCCTTCTCCTCGTGTAACTGATACTGTCTCACTGAAATAAGAGCAAGCACTGGCTGAGGCAAGAAGTCAAGATCTTGACTTTAATTAATCTTCAGTGCACCACAGTAATCTCAAATAAGAACGTCTCATGCAAGAGTACTCTTTCGTTAGTGTTCAGGGTAATTAAACCAGTCTATTTCTCACCACCCCCATCCCCTCTGTGCATCCTCAGTATCACTTTGGTAATGTCTTGGGGATTTTTGTTTGCAGTTTCTGACCTGGCATCTGAAACAACCAAGCCTCTCTCATGAAAACAAGCTACCTCTATTTTAAACACACTCAGTATGACTGTTTTCTCCATTAATTTTATATTTAGGATCTAGCATGAAAAAGGCACCTGAGCTTTGACTCAGCACCACTCTGGTGGAAACCAGTCGAAATTCACATAGTGCTCAGTGTACGTTGGGAGCCTGTACCGTAAGAAATACTTGTATAGTTTGAACAGGTCTTTTGTATAGCTCTGCAGACTTCTAGGGCTCCAAGGAAAAGATCATGCACTGTTTCCACTCTTTCCTGCTTGAAAAGGCAGACACATTGGATTCTCAGCTAAGAAAGGAGCTTTGCCTGTTCTGTTTTCTTAGTCCCCCTCTACAGAATAAACCACCAAATTATATAGGAATTTCGTTCTCGTACTTTTTTTTCCCTGCCAAAACCTCAGTAAAGGTGCCTATTTCCTCAGCAGTTATAGCACCTGTGATGCATATTGATCTGTAAAATCATGGGCAGTTACTCATCTGTGTGGTATGACAAGCGTCAGCTCTGGAGCAGGCTAGTTTGGCCTCCCTTGAAGATGAGGCAAGAGACAGACTATGGAAAATGCAGAATGACCCTAGAACAATTTTGTAAGTTTTAGCACCTTACAGGTATGAAAAGTATCATAATTAGCCTGCAGGAGGTCTCTAGACCCAGCTGAACAAAGCTTCAGTAGTATCATTACAACTGATTCAATGTTCGGTATCATACATCTTACCTCGCATTAGGTCTGTATCTAAAAGACTTCTTAATCACTTAAAATAATTTTCCCTGGCTTATTTTATAGCATTTCTTCAATTGCCAAACTTTTACTGAATGATACTTTCTAATAACCTGTGAAAGTTTTAACACCACCAAGTTTGAGGACCTTTGTTGCACATCAGGGCGCTGCACGGGTGACTTTTTGTCCCCAGTGCTGCAGCACGGACTGGGACTGGCTGCAAAGAGAAGCAGGGAACTCAACAGAGAAGAATGACCTTCACAGCCAAGTTAAAACAGTACGTTGCCACCTCAGATCCTACTTCTAGTTTCTGCACAGGAGGTAGCTGGCATTCATGTTGTTCAAAAGGGCAGGGAAAATGCAATGACCAACAGCAGGAGTTGGACGAGGGCTTGGGGAAACACGTTCATGATTAAAACACCTTGAAGCTTGATTGTGCACTGCCATTTTCTGTTCCTTCCCGTTAATACTGTTGCTCTTGGTGAAGGTTAAAATACTTTTTGTGTTTTATGGATAGGAAAGACATAGCAGATGGAAAAAAGTCTTTAGTTTCAAGCGTGGGCAGACTGACATCATCATGTGTTAAAAGTACTAAATCGTTGTGCAATTCCAGGACTTCTCTGTTTGCTTGAGTAGGTGACTCAAGAAGTCGGGGTTCTACACTCCTGTGACATTCCAAAGGTGTATTTCATATGACATTTCAGAACACTTTGAACCTGCTGATTGCAAAAGTGCTCTCAGATCCCAAACTGTTCTGCTCAGAAAAAAGTTTCCAGGGCAGTTGTGAACATCGGATGCTCGGTATGCCTATCAGAACAGTTTTGCACATGGGTCTCTCTTGCAAGGGACGATCCAGTTGCAGCTCTACAGTTTCTCAAGAGTCTTAGGGATGGTGTTAAAGATATCTCTCTTGTATTTGGAGAACAAAAAGTGCACGTCTTGGGTTGGTTTTTTTAAGGCTGAACATCAACCTCTAGAAAATCTTATCTGCCTGAAGCTTAGAGCAGAGGGTGACGTTCTCTAGTTCTCTGTTGAATGGCAGGCTCTGAGGAGCAAGGCCAGTGTCTCAGTAATGGTGGTGCATGACCAGGTGATCTGAGTTTGATTCCTGTAAGCAAAGAGCCTGGGCTGCTGCCTTGCAGCTATTCTAAAAAACAGAACAAAACACCAAACCCCACACTCAAAAACTCCCCCCAAACAGTCTGGGAGAAGAGAAGCTGATGAACAGTGACTAGTGACTGTTCTGCCTTCGGTTTATCCCTGTACCTCTCACCTGAGGGATAACCAGTAGTGAAAAAGCCTCGTGGGCTGGGACATCTTTTAGCACAGGACAGGCATGTGCAGTGAAGGCAATGATACCGATGTGTGAACTTCTCTTATCACTCAAGGACTCTGGTGAAGTGCTGGGACACGATCAAGGAATTTTGTTACCTCAGCGTAACATCATAGCCACTACTTCTAAAAAAAAAAATCATACATTCTTAAAGCTTTCTGGGCACAGAGATGAAGTGAAACAGATGTCACTTACTGCCTTACTGTAGGAGGACACGCCATCTGTCTCTGCAGAAGCCAAGTCACAGCATCTCCCTCAACTCCTGCACATGAAAGTGAACATTGCTGCCTAAATATCCTCATGGATAGTGCACTTGCTACAGTATTTTGATATTGAATGATCCTGGAGAAGCTTTGAATGGCAGCAGCGTGAGATCTGTGTATGGACTGTCTCTGCTCCTAGGGAGTCAGTGCAGGGTTCTGTAGCAGCAGCCTCAGCAGTGCAGAACTTGTCCAATTTTAGGTAACTCAAACCTCGTAGGACTTTATTCCCCAGTAAATAATTTCCCCAGCGACAAACATTTTACGTCCTTCATTGCAAGGGAGTCAGAGTAGATGACTGTGGTGACCCTTCCTGACTTGAAACCACGATCTTGTTGACCAGGAAAATGTTAAATTAAGAATTTTTCCCTGGTGCTTAGTTGCCCTTCCACACCCCCCACCAAATCACTTCTATAGTCATGATCCTCTCCTCTGGGCCACTTGAACTTTCCTTTTTCTTAGTAGAGTTTGCATTCTATATATCTGGTTATTCCTACATGCTATCTAACCACATGAGCCCCATCTTCATTTTAAGACAAATGATTTTCATAGTACAGTTACGGAATCTCTTTATAGTATTGAAGAAAAAAATGATGTAACTTTCTGTTAAATTAAACAAGTACGTATAACTTCATGGCACAAAGTTGAAAGCATTAGCTGAGGCAATGTTTGGCCTGTGCTACAGGGGTGTTAATGAGAACTAACTTGTAAATTTTATGCATTTGAATTCATTAAAATGAGCAGGACAATTTGTGCAGCAGTAGCTTATTTGCAAGAATAAGGATTAAGAGGACATGTGGAAGAGCAGAATACAGATGCAATTTCTTCTGTAAATTCACATTAAGATCAGAACAAAGATGCAGAGCTTTCTGCTGACTCTTGCTAACCTGAATATTGTTGCCTCTGACCAGGGTGTAAGATTTGAAAACATACTGGCAAAGAAAATTTGCACAGAGGCCATCCTGCACATATGGGGGGGGTGAGGGGATGGTGGAATTTAGAAGCAGACAGTTTTAGAGAGAAAATAGATTTTCTATTTAACACTCTTGGAAGATGAAAACGCAAAGTCATGGAAAAGTGAATTTTAGTTACAACTCTTCAAAACTAGATGGAAATGTCACCGGATTATTTGCAAAGCAGAACATTAGTTATGGGAAACTAAAGATTATTGGTTAAATTAATTCAAGACTCCACAAAATGCTAGATAAAATAACCTTGTCCAGTGCCCTGAACAAATACTGTGTCCTTCACAGATGGAAGCAGGTTGACATATAGATAATATTTGATTTCAAACAATCTGAGTTGCTGCTTGTTGGTGCCACTACTTCTGTACTGGCTTGTCCTTGGAGGTTATAATCTGCTGGGAGCGTCCCAGTTTAAAGGAAGTTCTCTTGATTCAGAGACAGCTCTGGGAGATTTGAAGAGTGGAGATTTCAAAATGCTCACTGAGGGAAGTGTGAGAAGGTAGATATTTCAGATTATGTTGTTGGTTTTGGTTTTTTAGGGGGTTTTGGTTTTTAAACTCTTAATTAAAAGCAGGTTTCCTCAGGCTCAGCCCCTCCAGGAGCTTGAACAGAACTTATCCAGGAGTATCTGCAGTGATTTACAGCAAGACTTTTCTTTCTCCACCTCCAGAAAAATACTGTTCTGAATCTCCTTTGAATTACCATCATTATTTAGTTTCCATAGCAATATTTCCAAAATTAAGAAGTATTGACAGACATCTGGAGATCAATCCAAATTCTGGGGACATGAATGAAAAAGTATGTGTTTACTTCTGTGGGCTTTGGAGCAGGTCCATGGAGAGCAGGGCCAGTTGTTCCATGACCCATGTTGCACGTATTTCGAGTACTGGGGACAGGCACTGGACAAAGCCATGAAGGAACTGACACCAAGCCGGTGGCTGTGCCAGGAGTCCAACCCAGACCTCTCCAGTTCCATCTAGACCCCAACTCTTTGGACCAAGGACACTCCTCCTGCCCTTTGTGTGGTTTAAGGTGCCACTGTCAGCATGTTAGATTTTTTTCAGCCACACAAACACAGACTTGCTGTAACCTACTGGCTTCATCTCCTAGATAACAAGCATCTAGCAGAGTGCTTCTTATCACGGGACAGCAAGGGCATCCCCAGTTACAGGGTTTTGGGATACTTCTGGATGAGCCTGGGTCAGACTGCTCAGAGAGGAGTGAGAAGAGTGGTGGTTTGAGAGATTTGGCAGTTAAAATAACCAGGAGGCAATGCTAGTTATCAGCATACAAAGCATTGCGGTCACAGTTTCAATCCAAGGAACTATTTAGCTGTGCTGCCTCCAAATGCCGAGTTGTGTAAGTGAGGTCTGAGCAGCTCCTGCGTTTCTTTCCCTGACAAGGATGAGGCTCATCAATTTTCAGACTGCCAGGTAGAGCTGGAAGCAACACTACTTAGGGTAGCCTTAAATAGTAATAGGGTAGTACGAGATCCCCCTTCTAAGTTTTCCAGGACATTGCTTAGATTTAGCTATTCAGGCTGGATGTTTCCATGCTGGGTATCTGCTTCAGGCTGCTTTTTTTTTTCTGGAAGATATCTGGAGAAGTAATACAGTCCTTTCTAAGAACAAGGTTAAGAAAAAAATTGGGTTGTGTCTGTGTTCAAAAAATATTCTTGCAGCCACTTTACATAGGTGTTCCAGTATCATCGTTCCCCAGAGCAGGAGCTTCAAATATGACAAACAGGGGTTAGCATGTCAGCAAGAGCATGCTTTTGCTGTGCTTGTGGAAGTATACTTATGTTTGGTAGTGAGCCAACACCTCTGGAAGTCCTGAGTTGTGTTTCATGAGTTGGAGCTGGGAGTTCAGTTTTCCTCACAAGCTTATCCTTATGGAAGACATTCCAGCTCTGGATACAGGACTAGCTTTCTTTTGAAGGAGCCATGTAAGGGAAAAAAGTGGGCAAGCTGGAATTACTGCATTTTGTAAATGTAAAGAATGATTCAGCCTCACTCTCTTAAAGATACATCCCTACTAGGCAAGGTCACAAGATGCTGGGAAAGGGAGATGTCCCTCCTGCTGCTGCCTGTGTGGTGGTCACACTGTGGGTGAGCTGAGGTCTCCTGCCTCAGGGGCCATCAGGCCAGCCAGGACCCCTCACCAACACAAAAAAAATAAGCTAAAGCACAGGGCTGAGGTTTACCTCACTGGTTCAAGAGAAAATTTTAGTTAAATAAAATAAACATCAATAAATACATAGGGAGATGGATGTACATGCACACACACAAATATCTCTCCAAGTGTCTTCTAGCAGCTGGTGATTGTGGCCTCATATTCACTGTCTTTTGAATAGCCTGGCAGAGCCTGCAATCCTGCAAAACCAGCTCCAGTTTTCAAACACCACAAGGGTTACATGGGCTATTTCTGAATCTAGGAAGCTGAAGTGCTGCTGAAAGAGAAAGTCCACCTTCATAAGATCTCTTCTCAAACACAGACCACTAAGGGGACATCAGGATATCATTTATTTTTCTATTTTGTCTAACGTCCTAGACAGAAGCTATTCCAGGACAGCTATTTTTCCACCTAGTTCAACTGGGAAACTGGTTTCTTGTGGCCTTTGAGTGATGATTTTTTTTTTTTATTTGGAAGAGGATTTTCTAGTACAGTGTTCAAGTGAAGCCAGTGAGCAGCTTGGGAGGCAGTTTTACTACACTGAGTACATACCATGCAGCAGCAGCAGCCCCACACACCATTGTCAGTACATTCTATTAATTCTAGATACTCATGTTAATTCTAGGTCTTCATCATAGCTAGATGCCCATAAGACTCAAAAAAAAAAAGTCAGATAATCCAAATGCCTTCCCCAAGATTTAGCACTCGCATAGCAGGGAGGAAGCTTTTGTTTAGCCTGAGATTCCAGTTTAGGCTGCCTTGAGTGAGGAGTTCAGGGCACTGGGTGCATTGGCATGGACATCAGCTCAGCAGCACACTGTTGTTTAGCTCTGGTGGAATTTTACTGCAGCAAGAGCAACAACGCAATGAATCTTTGAAATAAATCTCATCTGGTGGAATCGCTGGCGCCTTGTTTAGACGATGGGTGAAAAGTATCCCACCCTCAGAGCTCAACACGTTTACCACCAACACAGGCACTGTTAAACACCGTTAGCACGGTTTTGACTAGGAAATTTATGTGAAAAAAATACACGTGCTGCGTGGGGACACATCACAGATAAGCATGAAGTGCGTGCAGCGAGCCACTGAACATTGAAACAAGGTTATGTTTAGTGTTAACTAGCTGAAGTCAGAGCCCTACTACACAACTAGGTAGGTCATCTCCTCTGCTGTGTGTTTTCATCCAAATGCAACAAGTGAATTAAATGAGCAATTCTGAGGTTCATCTGCTGCTGCAACAAGTTGTGGGGAAAATAATTCTTTTAAGGGTAACTTCAATTTCATGTTCAGACAGTGAGTTTAACCCAGTTTTTTTAAAGCAGCTTCCTCTCCCCTTCCCCCAGTTCTGCCCACTCTCTGCTTTTCTTGCTGCAATACCAAAGGAAGCTGTTGGAATGGTATTTTTCACCTTGTCTGAAATTGCCATGATGAAAATCTGTTGCCCCAGTAACAATAAGGCCAATTTTATAGACTCTTGAAAATAAAATAATTCTTGGACAAAACCCTAAACTTCTGGGAGTTTATCCAGATTTGGACTATTGTCTGTGCATTACTCAGGGAAAACAAAAAAGGCATGGCTTGGTATGTAGTTCTTGATCCCATATGCCATGATATCTTAATTAAACTGTGCCTTCGTTTGCTTAAGCCCTTAAGGATGTGGAACTGAAAACTTAGCTAAGACCTATTTATATGGTACCATCACTGCTCTATGCAAGTGTTAATCATTCTGACTGTTGTCTAGTGTATCTGCTACGTGAAGGAAAACCTCCCCTCCTGCACTTGTCCCTGTACATATGAGTTTAAGGGCCCGAAATACCCTGTCTCCATGTTGTTACAAAGGAGATTTTTTCTGTATTTCCGCTTCCTTCCCCCTACCACCTCTTTTCTTTGTGTTCCCTCCAAGATGTCCCTTGCTGCAGGACAGTGGGAAGGGGGGGGGGGTGTCTTACAGATCTGCTGCCTTTCTTGAGGACACATCCTTCGACACTGGACACCTTTGTGTCAGCTTTTTCCTGCTCAAAGCTTTGCTTTGCTCAAAGTTTTCTGGAAGCTGTATTGATTCAGTGCTTCCACTGTGGCTTGCAGGGGCATGAAACCGGTATTTATATTAACTTGAGGCATATTAATTTTGCCTCTATAATGAGTGATAAAAGTCTTACCTTCAGCAAAGGTACAGGAGCTGTCTGCAAATACGAAACATCACATCATTTTGTGACATTTGGACGATTGGTTGCACAGACCCAGAAACTAAGCACGAGAACTTGAATCCTCAATTGTCAGTATTATTATATCCCTTATTGATAGTCAAGAGGCCTTCATATCTAGGTGAGAGTTTCCAAATCCTAGGCTTTTAAAAACATTTTATGACATGTCATTATCAAGACAGTTACAAAAATACCTTGGAAAATAACTATTTCTTCACAGTGTTTTTCCCTCAACATATTTCTAATTTTTTGTATAAGAAAAGCTGGAGGTGATTTTGAGAAGAGCCTGAAGCTTTTTGAGCAGTGGGCTCAAAAAATCATAGAATCATGGAATGGTTGGAGTTGGAAGGGACCTTAAAGATCATATCATCTAGTTCCAACTCCCCTACCACGGGCAAAATCTATTTAGAAAGGAGAAAAGTTATTTGCTTTACTAGTTTGATACAGAATATTTAGTAATTTTCTTCCTGTGAGGGAGGAAGAGAGCATCTCCTTGCTTTTTTGCACCTCCCAGAGAATCATAACGCAACTTGCAGTGTCATCCATACAAGTTTGCATGAATGTTCAAGGGTACTCTCAGTGAATTTTAACTGCTAGAGTTTTAGCATAAATAGAAGTACAAGGATCCTGCTTACATGCACATAGCAAATGAATAACAGTTCTAAAGTCCAAGCCTGTCTACACCATTAGTTAATTAGCAGCCAAAAACATACATACATTTCAAAATTTAACCTTAAAGCCAGGTTGGCATAATGCTCTGAAGTCATGTCACATTGAAATTGTGTCGTGAAATGAACCACAGTGAGCTGTGGTTGACAGCAGGAGACTTTGGTTCTAGTTTTTTTAGTGTCTGTTCTTAATTCTGCTGCTACTTATTAAGAAAACTTTTGTTCTGAGCTGCCTTACCCACCATCCTATGCAGAGATACAAGGAGAAGGCTTTACTAATCTCAGAGAGATGCTAAAGTCCTTAAATAGAAGAAGCTATACAAGTGCAAAGTGTGGATGATAAAGAGAAACTTCCTTGGGGATAGAGTAGGAGAAGGGGGATGGTGGAGGGGAGTTCCTGCACTCCTGCAATGCGTAGTTCTGCAAGTGCTTCTGCAGGATAGGTAGCTCAAGAGTCCAGCTAGAGTCAGAGATGCTCATTTGTGACCAAATTAAGCTTTGCAGTCAAGATGGATGAGAGAATGAGAAATTAAGGAGATGTAACAGCAGCCTTACGATGAGACACTGGAAGAAACTGGACTCCCCAATTAGAAAGCAAAACAGAGGGAAAAAAAATGGTTGGCAAAACGAACACAGAGTTCATTGAATACTACAGTATGAGGCCACTTGATGAAACCAGTACAAGACTGGCTTAAAACAGATCCCTGCAAGTATTTCTTTACAGAATGGGTTGTGAAATCCTGAACCTAGCTGCTGTTGCTGCAGTCGGAGACTAAGCACTTGGCTAAGATGGACTGCTGGTCTGACCCAGGGCATTTCGTACCCCTGTGCTACAGGGAACAAATCACACAGACAGTGCAGCAACTTTGCATGCCCAAGTTTTTCCTAGAAGACACCCTTTCCTTATTAGCTCCAGACACCATCAGATCAGCACTAACCACTTTCCTAAACATATGCTACTACCACCCCCCCAGGAAAGGAGGTTTCATTATTTTAAAATTCACATTTTCAATTAACTGCTATTAAGATTCTTTTTATTTGCTTTCTGGTGTGAGGTTTCAGAACACACCTGCTCAACATTTTCAAACTTGTCTGCATAATCAGGGTGGCTGAACACACATCTCCATGGGCTTTCAAACAAAGCTGAGGTTCTCAGTCTGCTGCCATCAGTCAGGGCTGCAGTAAAGGTAGGAAAAGTCAGAAAAATTGCAGTGAAGTCATGAGAGATGGCAATAATTTTGTGACTAATACTTTTGTGCAGCTGGCTGTCAGCCATCTAGATGATTGTATATGCATTCAGCTTCCACAAATCAAAAAGACTTCTGGAATTAATCTATTTCAAAGGTCTGCATCAAAGAAAAACAACCATTACAAGAGGCACTTGAAGTCCCAGTATAGATATTTAACAACAAAAAAAGAATAATGGCACTAAGAGTCTGTTTTGCTGGCAGAGGACCCCTTTCACCACAGCTACAGTAGTATGGAGTGGTTATTTCTTGAGACTGAACAGATGAGTTGTAACTTGAAGTCTATCAGCTAGAAACTTCTGCAACAGGGGTTGACCACACAAACTGATGTTGGTGAACCAGAGGGCAGAATCTGGCCAGGTACTTTTCAGTTTAATGCAATTCTTTTGTTGGCTTATGTTTTATTCTGCCTCTGCCTGGCTCCTTTTTTTAGCAAGAGCACTTTATCTGGAAGACACAGTTCTGTTCTCGCTGAGCCATATCATAGGTACCCATCCATAGGGCATCCTTTTCATTTGGCAGCCTTGGAAGTAGGGATAGACAGCCCTTATAAGAGAGGTGATAACACACACACCCCTGCTTATTCAGGAGTCTAACAAAATTTCAAGCTAGAGCTATTCAAAGTGTTGGGAGTTTTTTCAGTTGTTTGTGTGTTTTGTTATTAGTTTGTGTTTGTTTTTTTTTTTTAAAAGTCACCCAGACTCCTAGGAGTAATTTCTAAAGCATAAACTTAATCTGACTGTAGCCAAGCAGAGGAAAATTTTGATCTGTCTCACTGTAAACCAATACTGTAGCTACACCTCTGCGCTTTCAAACATCCTTATCAAAATGCCTGTAGGACCAGAGTGTTCTTCAGAAGAGCTCTACCAATCTGAACCCACAGCCTTGAGATCCTAACTCCCTCTGTTAAGAGGGCTACACGTTAAGTCACTAAAGCAAGGAGGTGTGCAGCCTACTTGTGCCCCAGCACAGGGTGGCTTATTTTGAGGACCTGAGCTGTAAGATAGGTTCTTTGCTTATGTGCCCAGGTGCCATAAGGAGTACAGATAGCCAGGAGGTTATTTGGGCGTCCGGTGGGTGCGTTGGCACAGTTTCCAAGTTTTATGACACTTTAATTCAAGAAGTCCCATATCTAATACTAATGGGAGCTGCAGACTAGGAAATAGGAGCCAAAGGGCTATTGATAGTGGTTCACTCCTTGCATGGTCTTGGCAAATCACTTCATCATTTGCTCCATCGACTTCTCCCAGCCCCTGAAGAATATAGTGCCTTTTTATCTCCTGCTTCCTCTTTCATTATGGTAAGAGCCAGCAAGCCCCAGCAGGGATTAGAAGGCTTTCTCTGCTGTTTGCTATAAGGCAAACAAAAGAGATGTGCAAGAGTCAGCTGATGTTTGTATACTGCCGAGCGCCTTGTTTGCAGTGCACCATATGGATGCAAAGTTTTCGTCTGGCATATTCCTACAAGCAGATGCCTGAAGGAGCAACTGCTCATCTGAAGTTTTTACTACAGGAACCTCCCAATTCATTTACGCCACAACCTCCTCCTCCTCTTTCTCCTCCTTCTCTAACATATGGAAATTAAATGTAGTTATGACTCAGGGGAATGTTTGTCCTTAAAACTAAAGAGCTTTCCCTAAATGCACTTTCTGTGAGGAGTTTTCTTTGTCGCCTTTCTGATAAACCATTTGTATAGTTTGCATGCTTCTACAGAGTATAAGTCAGCAAAAAGCCATTTTTGCTTGTACTAATGTTAAGGGCCATTGATTTTGGAGACATGTTTGCCATCTCAGTTGGCTTCAAGACCAAATGAAGGCTTAGATGTCAGCCCAACTGAAAGGTTTGGTTCTCCCACTTTGTACCTGCAAGGAGCTTTGCTTTACAAGTGCAACGTGATGCTCGGTGGGGGTTACACAAATAACTGATCTTGGGGCAGGCATTAATTTCACACCATGGTTTATTAGCTGCTGTGTGGCAACAGCTATATGTTTGCATGTTCTTACCCCGTGGAAAGTGCAAGGTAGCCTTAAAGGGATGTGAACTTCCTTCTTTATTTGGGAAAGACTATGCATGCAACAGCTAGTGCGTGGAAAAGGGGATGATGTAGTGCCTATCCGGATTTGCCTGGCCCTAATTTGTTTGGGCTCCCCATGACTTACCATGTAGCTGTCATTAGGGAATACATGTCTTACTCTGAAAGCTAGTGACTTGAATTCAAGTTTCCCATCTGTCACAGATTTCTTGTACAAGCTTCAGTCAGTCTCTTCACCACTAACACGATTATTATAATATATATTTCAACAAAGCCTGGAAACAGTAAATGCTTTCAGACCTTTAAGTAGTTTAATATCACAGCAGTGAGAGGCTCCACATATAAACATGTCAGCTTGGGTTAGAATTGTGTAAAAATGGCTTGGAGGCAATAAGAGATATATCAGCGTATACCATATAGAACAGAGTGTATTTAGGGTTGCTAAGGAAATTCATTTACTGGGAGAAAAAGTAGATGAGATTTCTTTTAATATTGTCTACCTCCTTGGTCTCCAGATTAGTTTTTCCTCAATATATTTTAATGTCAAAATAATTTTCGTATATTAAAAAAATCTGCATTGCTTCCCAAAAAGCTAGGCTTAGCTTTAAATGCCCTCCCTCAGTGCACCTTTGTTTTCACTTTAATTCCTTTTTTCGCTCTATTTTTTTGCCAGTTTTGTTGACCACTTCCAGATATCACACAAGCCACCAGCAATTCAGAAGCCACAGGCTGAGAAACATCATTCTAGAGGCTATTGCAATATCAGAGAAATGTTTGGAGGGGAGAATATGAGAAAAGCTTCTGTTTTCCAGGGGAGACAAAGCCAACAATGAGAATATTTTTAGCCAAGAAGGTTGTTTCTTCACCTGTACCTTTGCCATCTTCTCCAGACATTTCTGGCAGTATCCTCAAAGTCAAATTTCCTGCCCATTCACCGGGCACCCCGTGGGCATCCAACAGAGCATTTTCTCTGCAATGAATCCAGAAGACACTAGGATTCAAGGAGCCTTCAACTCTGACTGCTCCTGCTTGAGGTAACCAGTCTACTACTCGGATACCTTCACTATGTCCTACAAAACATACCCCAGTGCTCCTGGTTTTCCTCTCACCTCACTGTTGAGGTTTTTTTGCCCCCCAAACTCACTAGGCACACAAGCCCAGACACAGCTAGGACATGCTGGCCTGAAGTACCTACACTGCAGCACATTCAAAGAACAATCTCGTCAAACACCACAAGCACAACCAGAAAAAAATTGCTAGGACTTAGGCTGCTAGGAAGTCTGTGCAGTTCAGAGGATGGGACCTTGGTGCTTTCAAAGACAACTGTTTCTAAAAGAGAAAGTGCTGTCACTGGGGCCCTGGATGAATAGTTCACACACAGAATATTTTTCTAGCCTCAGCTGGATATGGCATATCTGTTTTCCCAATTTAAGCACGTTTGTGTTAAAAAGCAGATCAGCATGCATGAATCCCTGTGCAAACAGCCTGGATGCTATACAGTCTATGACAGTACAAGTTTTTGTCACTGCTAAATCCATAAGTTGCATTGGGGTTGAGCAAAACAAAATGCCAGTGACAGCAGTAACACCAATGGGTACCAAACATGTCAACCCTCTGCTCCAAGGCAGTACCAAACCCAGGAATACACCAGGATCCTTCTGAAGAGTGCAAAGCACATTGGCTTCAGAGAAGAATGTTCTTCTACTTCTGTCAATGTGGTGAGGGACAGGCTCATACGCTTGCTTTAAAAAGACTGGAGATTAGAAAATGTTTCATAATGGAATGTAGGAGACTCAGCAAGTTGGTTTAAAGAAAATGTTTTTCCTCTCAGTCCATTTTAAACTCTCTCCGAATGTTTTTCCCATTGGCACTGAAGCACTCATCTGAAATAGCTCTTCCCTGTAGAAGCTTCTGTCCCTGAGAATGATGTGGTTGAGAGAACATCTTCATGCAGTATCCCAGTTGTAATTAGCCCTTAGATGTATACCTGATGCCCTTTTCCTATGGCAACCAAGTGGGTTGGTGACATTAAGCCTTCCTGTGGGCATCAGGGTGCACTGAGAATTAAGAATGCCTCCTTTCAAGAACCAAGGTTATGGACAGAAAGCTAGTCAGAAGTCAATACAAAGCAAGGAGTTAGGCAAAAAGCATCCTTACTTTTACTGTAAGTGTGAAGATTTACTAGTAATGAATATTGTATACACGCCCCCCGCTCCACGTAGTTATTTAGTCAGGGCAGCTTAAGCCAGATGACATAATTAAATCTGCTCTGCAGGCCAAAGGACCTCCTCCCAGTACTACTGCCTGCATACATAGTGGCTTCACAGCTATAGGTATGTCAGGAAAAACGTGCAGAATTTGTTCTCCTAATGGACAAAAGTGAGCACGCACAACCTTAGAAGTATGTTAAACCTAGCTCATCTTCAGCACATTGCAATGACAGGCAGGTCTGAGATGAGCATGTCCTGCAAAGAACTGGGCTGGCATTCCCAGGAGACAAGGAAATTGTTCTGGAATAAGAAGGGACAGCGTTAACTTGGAGCATAAGGGCTGTTCTAGAATGCTTCTCTGTACAACCGTCCTGATTTTAAACTTAGTCTTTTATGATTTAGTTGAATTCCTTTCCAGGTATTTGTCCTTGCTCAAAGTACTGCTCTAAGACCTCAAGCTGTGTATCTTCCATTTCCCACATGAGGGATCCAGAAGGAAAACACAAGCTTACAATATTGCCTGTGTGGTATCAAATGACTTGACAGTTCCACATCTAGACAAAGTGAAGTTTCCCATCCTGGTTTGTAAGCCACTGTGATGATATTCCCTGTTTGGAGGGGCTTCAGTGCCTTATGCAACTTTTCTTACAGGTTCTGCATCAAGACCTGCGTTGGTGTTTCAAGATAATGAGACAGTTTTCTTTAGCTAGAGCTCAGGACTATGAAATTACACTTCAGTATCTCTTCAGATAATGTCACCAAGACTGTCAGGATCAGCACTGAAATGTGTAAAGACTGAACTCAGTAAAAGAGCTGGTCTCCTAACTGAACCTGTCAAGAAATAGTACTGTATCAGAATCAAGGCAAAGTGACATTAATCTTTCAGACCTTCTGACACCAACTTGCATCTTGGACTATTCTTCAGGTCTTCCCTTCTCTAGCCTATGTCTGATTGAACTTATGTACAGCATACCGAGTGACTTATTGAGACAGACTTTGTGTCTTTAGGGAATTCATGTGCTGCTAAGCTCAAAAGGTCGTCCATATTTTCCAGGCAACACATGGTGTTTACATGCATGGGTTTTTGGTGGCTGCTGGATCAAAGTAGAGTATGAGCAGCTAACAGATTGTTACTAGGTCACATAGTAAGATACACTGGCAGGCAAGGGAAGTAGGATTATCAGATCCTGAAAAAAACCCAACTTTCTGATTTGTTGTGTATCCCATAGAAACAGCATAACGTTTTTCTTGGAGAACTTTCAAATGAGTCAAGCCAAAAGTCTAGAAAAAACAGCAGAAAACCCCACTGACTAGTTCAGGCCCAGATAGTAAGTCTTGAATTCAGAACATTTTCTACCTAGGAAGGTTTCCTCAGTGCTGTCTATTGACTGCAGCCAGGCACCACTTCTGTTTTCATGACATCACATCATTCACATCCCTTAAAAAGCAGTTTTTCCTAGGATCTGCACGTTGCTTGGGCCAGACAAGCAAAGGAAGCCAGTCTGTAGTAAGCAAGGGCTGTGTTTCTGCACCTGGGAGTCCCCTTGCATGCTTTCCCTCACTAACATCCCTCTCCTCAGCCTCCTCTTCAGTTCCCACCTTCAGTCCTTTCCCCAGCTCCACTATTATTGGAGTTACCACTGACACAGCGATGACAGTCACGTCACACTAGGCACAGGCAATGCAAAGATGGGTAGGATGCAGCAACTGTTGACTCACTCCTTCCTGTTTCACTTTCTGCTCATTGTTTTCTGGTCTCCCTTTTCTCTGCCCTGGTTGGAAAGCCCCGTTCTCCCACCCTCACCTCTCACTTCGTAAGACCACATTGCTCCACGTGCTGTTTCCCCATGCCGTGTCTAGAAGGGAATGGAAAAGCATTGCCTTGGTATCTTAGGGCTGCCTCTCTGATGCTGGGTGAAGTGTAGACCCAAAACCTCATTCTTTGCATTGTGGGTCCTAGGATGAAGCTGCTTACTTAAGGGTGTTTTGCCACACAGCTGTGGCCATGTGATAATTTCTGGACAAGTCTTTTCTCAAAGCAAGGAACCCTATGAGGGAAACATGATCTCAAAGCACTTGAAGTCTGCAGCAAATCCATAGTACATGGAGGCGCACCTGATCTCCAGGCTAGGAAATAAAGTGGACTCAAATAGTCGACCCACTGTGCTCTGGAGATGTCCAGACTGGCATCTAAAGAGCGGGGGCAGGCAGCAAGCCTGCCAGGCCAGTGCTCTGTCAATAGTGCAGACACAGCGTGGGTTGGAACAGCAGAGCACCCAAAATCACCAGCAGTGAGCCTGACTTGTGGGCAGGAGCTTAGCTGAACTCCAGTCTTTTCAGGGCTAGAGACTGGATGAAAGTTATGAGAACTTTTTCAGGCCGGGGTGTCAAGCAAAGAAGCATTCAAACTTTCCTGCTTTGGAAGTGCCCATTTGACAGGCTTGGTGGCATTCAGCGTTCATTTTTATTCCTACATCCATCATTCAGTGCTGCCCATGGCAGCAGCTTGAGACCCACATGGCTCATGTACTGCCAAGGGTGGGACTGAGAAGGGGAAGGAGAATGCTGCGGAACAAGAACCACCACTCCTTGATTTTCCTACCACTGTAGCTCCCATCATAGTAGTGTGCTGTGCTCTCCCTGGAAGCAGGGAGTCATCTTGCACTCAGTCCTTGATGGACCTTATAAGATCCACCTGTAGGCAGGGTCAGGCCTGTTTCCCCATCAGCTGGGCCAAGCTAAGCTTAAAAAAAAAAATTATATCTTTTATATATATATAAATACAGATATATAAAATCAAGGCAATGCAAAAAAAAAAGCTGCTGAAGCCATATGTGCTCATAAACACACAGCACAATGAATTAGGATCATTTAGGAAAAGCTCCTAGATCATCCCAATGGTTATTTGACTACAGCACACAGAGATCAGCTCTTAGGTTAATGCAAATAAGTTGTATGGCTGAAGGTGAATATAACTCAGAAGTTAGAGCACATCAGAGTTTCCCATTAAGTGGTGAGGGTGTACCTTCACATAGATTGGATTCTCAGCTTGTGCTCCAAAGCATGTAGAAAAGACATTGGGAAACAACTGGTAAAGGAGGATATTTGGAGCCTTGGGTACAGATAAAATAAGTTAGAAGGAAAACTAAATAAATAAGAGAAAATGTCTGACTTACATGGTGGGAGGAGCCTTTATATTGGGATTGCAAAGAGTCTCTAAAGATCTGACTCCATGCTGTTCAAACAGGCATTCACGTCAGGCTTGTCTACCTTACTATAGAGGGATGGGTACCAGTGCTTCCCATCGGGGATCAGATGGGGGGTCTGGCTACCAGCCTCAATATGTAGCCTCACAGGGTGCTTGGATCTCCGAGTTGCTCTTCTTCCACCACCAGGCAAGAGGCACCTGCTGAATCTCACATTCCTGGCCTGAATATAGGTACAGTTTGTATATGGGAAGTGGTCCATGCATAGTCCCATTACAAAAATGGCATTTTCTTCATAACAGTGATTTTTTTGAAGAGCAGGTTTTCATTGAATTGAGTTGAAATGGATTCCTTTGCTTCAGTTAGACTAACTCCAGAAGAAACACTTTTAGCCCAGGAGTTGATCATGAGTGTCTAAATTAACAAAGCACACTTTGTTCTCCAGAAGCATTTCATGTTCACATATATTTTGTTCTCAGACAAGCAAATCTCTTAACACTTATTGCAAGTTTAAAACCCAAAACTTTCAACCCCTGCAACACCACCCACTCCAGCTCCACATCAAAGAAAACCCTTCAAGAAATCAAAGCCATTGTACTAACAAAAGGCAAAACACAGCAGCTAAAGCACCTGAACTTGCTTAGTCATGTTCTTGAGCAGAGACCACTAATTCAAAACAAAATTGATGACATAGTACTTTTGTCACATCAGAAGGATAGATGCACACGCAGCTGTTCAAAGAAGTGGGCATGAAGCCTCACAGCCACAGTTAAAGATTTATTAAAAAAAAAAATCACACTACAAGATAAGATGTGGGATGCAAGTAATTCAGTGTTAGTATTTGAAAGGGATAGGAGTGAGTTAAAGCTTTAGACTAGGTTTTCCATACATAAAGCATCTTCTCCCCAAGCTTGTGTACCACAGCTTTACAAAAAGCATTAGAAAGAAGCTACAGTTCCAGGCTTAGAAATATGCAAGTGATCCAAAGTCCTCTTTTAAACCATCAATAACAGCAGTAGGTTGGTTCCTCGAGTGGGCAACCAGTGGGCATCCACAGCCCTGTCCACTCCCATTTCAAGTTCCTGCACCCAGGAAACAACTCCCTAGCAGAAACCAACAGCAGCCAATTTTGGACCTCCACAAAAGATCTGTTGTTTTCAGCACACTCCATTTCCAACTCCGCCCAATTACAAAAGTTGCCCATAAAGTGCTTTTCTCATTTAAATAAGTCACGGTTCATTTTTGCCTCTGTGTAAAGTCTTGTGCAAGATGAAACGTTAAAACTGACAAGCTTGAAATGAAATATCAGAACATTCCTTGACCTTGTCATCGCCATTCACTTTTTACTTTCCTGTGCAATGAAAATATTTTTTTTTTAAAAAAACTCAGTGTATTCCCATGAAACTTGTTGATTTCCATGAATTGGCATTTTCCAGCAGAAAAAAAAACCCACAAAGCATCAACTGGAAGTTTTTCAAGCAGCTCTCTCTACACAAGAAATGCAAAGCAGAAAAATTGTCCCAGCCAGTCCAGTTTACAACCCCCAAAGGCTTTTCCTTTGCTCCTTTAACTTGAGCCAGAAGATAGAGCCTTCCCTGCATTCTCTCCTGCAGGATTATGTAATGGGAAAGAGTTCTCACTGCTGCTTTGTTTGCTTTACATTGTCATAACTGTATATATGAATTACATTCATGCAATTGATGTAAAAGAGGGGATGACATGAAAATGCCTATTGCATATCCAAGCACAAAAATCATTATTTGCCTCAGGACAGACACTGTAAAATAATGTTTGTTGCTACAGCAACAGGCACTGCACATTGCAAGATGATATTTTTTAATACATGTACAAATATAAATAAATAATATATATATAAAGTCATACTAACAAATTTAAAAAAGGAAACAGCAAATAAATCAGGTGGTTACAGCAAGCGCAGTATTTGAGAGCCTGACAGATGAATACCCAGACAGCATGGAGCTTGAGTTCCCACGAAATATTGTGGTGTTCACAAGCCACATCCTTCTAGTGTGAAAACTCAGACTCTTGGATTTGGTGTTTTTCATCATACCACACTCCCAGACAGTCACCAATTTCTGTGCAGGGCTCTTACCTTTGTAGCATGACTCCTTCCCAGCTTTCTGACCCTGCATTCCCACAGTGGTCACTGTGATGTACATCCACTCCCAGCCAAAGCACAAGACCATCCTTTTAGGGGTGAACCAGGCTCCAGACAAGCACTACAAGTCAGGTCTTCTACTGCCTTAACAGAGGTCCACAGTCCTTACCCTGCCTCAGGCAGATAGCTGCTTCCACTTCAGGAGCACAACCAGACACTTCATCCTTTGTCCTTGCAAACCAAAAGTTTTGCCCCTTGTTGAGGAAGCAAAGTGGCAGCAGGATTTATTTAGCTCTCCCAGGAGAAGTTAGAGTAGACATAACAGACAAGGGCTACAGCTCCTCAGCAACCTTGTAGCACACTATGTTCTTTCATCACGCTTCTCATTTCATCTCCAGACGCTGAACTCCTTTAAGTTTCTTCCTAGGACCTGCATCACACACTTGCTAAAGATCATATCCTCTAAGCTTAGACCAACCTAAGCAGCCCAGAGCCTGCAATTTAAAGGGAGTGCTGCAATCAGCTGATCTCCATCATCTGGTCCCATTTACTCCTCAGCTACAGACTGTCCTTCCCATCAGGGCTTTGTCCTCAGCTGCTCCCAACCATCGCTAGTGAAGAGGGTGATGGAGAAACAGCTGCCCTGGAGCCAGCTAGTGCAAGTGACAGGGCAGGTACAGTGGCAGAGCTTTCAGCATGGGCTCCACAAGCTCCTTGGCAACTCTCTTTGCTTGGCAGACGACTCTGGAGTTAAGCTCATGGAAAGGGAAGACACCATGCTGTGAGCATGCATCACACTTCTCGATCCAAGCCCATGGAAACAGATAGGAAGTCAATAGCAGCATATCTGAGTATGGAACAATTTGGGAGAGTCCATTGGCAGTACAGGTAGTTTTGACATGTGCAACAGTGGACCGTCCAGTTCCAGCTACTGACATTGAGAATAGTATACCTGTGAAAAACAGTGTGCCAAGTAGTTACTGTGGTGCTGAAATACAGTTTGAAAGCTGAGGTTTAACTTCTCACTCTTGATGAGGAAAGTTATTTATCTCTATTTTCATTACATTTGATGTTCTATGAGTAAAAGCTGACTTTTGGTGATTTACAGCTACATTTGATACTGGCCTTGCTAATGACGTGATGTTTTTGTCTGTGTAACCTGTGAGTTATCCAGCAAAAACACAATCTTTCAGCTGCTAATAGCTGAAGGAGAGTTTATCAGGGGGAGTTTGTCAAATGTTGCCCTTCAACAGAATAAAGAGGAATCCTTTCTGCTTGTGCAGAAACTCCATGCAAGTTCTCTCAGGACATGGGCACTATCAGCCTGTTAGGTAGTATTTCCAATGGGCTGGAGATTTGAGAATCAAGTTATATAGTGAAAACTTGCCAGTATTCTGCTTCAGTTTTTCATAGATCTTCATAGTTTCATCTATCCCAGTTTTCATTTTTCCAGAGAGGCTCAGCTGGCTTGCAGTGTATAGGTTAGATCCTACTGCAGCATGTATGAAACCAGATCTACTTAAGAGGTGGTTTTGTTTTTTTGTTTTTTTTTTGTTTTTAAAAAAAAAAGAGAGAAAAGAAAGAGAAAAGATAAAAAGAGAGAAAGAAAACTTAAACTGGTGGAACATTTCTAAGATGGAGATGAAGTAGTCTTCTCATCACTACTTTGCCTTTGTTTTATTAGGTTTGATACTTGGGTATACAGCCTTGAACAAAGGGTCAACAAATGTCCTCTGCAATGTTTATATCCTATATCATTACACCAGGAATTGTGGTGAACTAAGGCCTTAGAATGCACCACTGCATATGAGCAAGTTTCACCTTTTGAAATGCCTGGGAAGGAGACAGCTGGTGAACATGAGAGAGAGACTTTCTTTGAAACTAAAGAAATAAAAGGGAACTGTTTTGTAACTAAGCTTATTATGAAACTATTCTCTTGTGTAAGAGATTTCGCTGTTAAAAAAGTATCTCAAACTATTTCACATAACTTGGTCAGAAAGGAACAGGACAAATCTATTTCGATTGTATTTATCAAAAGTTTCAGAACATCCCAAAACAGTTTGGAAGTCTTGCAAGAATACACTTTCTAATTAGATTTATGAGGCTCTTTGCTTCTGCTTAAACTGGAGCATAAAAGGAAAAAAAAAAAAAAAAGCACAAAAAAGTTTAAGCAGGGTTTACTGGGTTTGAAATAGGTTTAGCTTGAGGTGAGATGATGCAGTCAGGTGTATATTCCTTTAAGAATAAGTCACAGTGGACCACAATATGGTTCCTGCTACCAGTATTCAGGGTGAGGTAGGAAAAGAGCCTAGCAACTTGTCATCTTTAGCCACCCAGAATAACGTAGAGAGAGATGTTTTTTTACATGAATGTCATATCTTAGTATAAAGAGGTCATTGCTGCTCCATTATCTCTTGAATATCTGTTTCAACAAACACTGTTATCCTTTAAAGCTTGTTTCAGCAGGTCTGCATCACCAAGCTGGCTTTTAAGCATAAATCTGATTTTAAAACTCTGGAAATGTCAAAGCAAAATATATTGTGTTTGAGAAGAGTTCAAATCTCTCTTGCTAATTGTCATCCAAAGTTGGGAAGTAAATAATGACTGATACCAGTGCAGAAGCTCTGGTTCATAGGAATCACTGAGCATACAAACCCCATTTCAGCAGTTCCAGACCTGTAGTTGGGTAAAAACAAATCCAGCTGAAGCTGCAGGAAGAATAGAATATAGTAGTAAAACTAAATTTGATCAGAACCACGTGGCTAACAAGACTGTTCTCACGAAGACCAAGTAATATTAAGTATTAAATTAAGTATTAAATTAAGTAATATTACTTGTTGTTACCAAGTAATATCTTGTTAAAAGAGCAACCAAGAACTTTTATAATAGCCTAGCTTTTAAAAAAAGTGAGTTTTAGACAGCTGATGGATTTGGCTCAGAAAATGTGTGCTAAAGAGAAGAGAGGATTCTGGACATTAAAAATTTTAACCTTAATCAAGGGATGACACCTCAGTTGTGTGCTCAAATTGCTTTACTAGCAGCAGGAGACTGTGATGAAGAATGATATTTGGAAGTAACTATCAAGTCTCAGAGAATCTGTGCATGGAGTAGTCCTGGGTAAAAAGCGTATTCCTGTGGGAAAAAAGATACAGTCAAAGTCTCTGATTCTAGACAACTTACTGCATTTTGTAAGTAGGAAGGGACAGAGAAATGCACAATTTCAGACAGCGATTCGAATTCCATGGGTTGTTGGATGAATCTTTCCTGAGCAGGGATGTATTAGTACCAGAAATGGTGCTGTATGACTCGACTTGAGTTGCTTAGAATGATCATTTTTGGATTTATGTGTAATTTGGAATTGCTGTTGCTCAAAAAAAAAAAGTGAAAGAGAATGGTACACAATTAAAAAATCTTAGAACTTACCTAGTAGAATCATCATGTAGAAGACTTTTTCTGGATGTGCAAGGGCATTGCAATATAATAATAATTACTGAGACATTATCTTAAACGTGCTTTGTATTTATTATTTTATACACTGTATCCATTATTTTATACACTGTAGTTCTGCCTCTGAGAATTTGGAAGGTGTGACTAATTGCATAAGAAACGAAAGTCTAATTGGTATGGATAAAACAATAAGGTACTTCTGTAAAAAGGTAAACTGTTGGAAGAAAAGATGTGGAATGAGAAAATACCGTGTGAATCCAAATGTCCCATTTTACTGTTCTCTTTGTGATCCTGGTTTCCTAAGGAAACTGCATTTTTTTTTCTGTCATGCTGTCTTGCTCTATCTCGCCATCTGTCTCTTATTTTAATTATTTGCTCACCAAACCCCATCCAAATTCGAAAAATAGTTACCTGAAGCATACTGCGTTCCAATCATGCATGTAAAGCCCCAGCTGAAGAAATGATTGCATTGTAAACTCACCTCTTTAGACATCTGAGCTTAATCTTGGGACCCACCTCTGAAAAAAACCTTGGACTCCATTAGTGTCCCTCCTCCCAGATTTAGTCACTTCCGTAGCCGTAGGAGTTCAGTTCTCAGCACACCAGACCAGATTGTGTGAGGTGCTATGCAGACACAGACCAAGAAAAGCACAAGAACAAAGATGATCATGAAAGGACTCACAGAGCAGAAGAATGACTAGAAAATAGTTCCAGAGTAAAATACTTATATCTAGACATACAAACATGCAAAACAAAGCACTGGCCTGGAAAAAGATAGCTCTGACAGCATCCTGGACATCCATGAGCCTTTTGTATTTGGGTCCCATGACATTCATTGGGTCCCTGTGTGGTTGATCTGTTAATCTGAGTTGTCATGTTCCTTCTTCCACGTAGCTCAGTCTGTTGACTGTAGGAGAAATGGCACATTGAAGATCTTTACCCATGGCCTCATGGACCAGTTCTGTCCCATCCCTGTCCGATCCCCCACTATTTTGGCATACTCCTTCCTGGTGCTCCAACCTGGCTCTGCACTCACTCTCCATTTTCCTTTGGGGTTCATGGTGATCACACACACTCGAGGGGTTTGATGTCATGTTACTGTGTATTCGCGTGGTGTAGCTGTTCTACTGGCTTTACACAACATAGCTGCAGATGGACAGGCAGAGGGTTTCATTTTTCCCCAGCATACAACCAAACAGCTCCAAACCAGCCAGTTTCTCCTTAACCGTCATGCTGTTCAGTGGGCATTAAAGACCACATCAAAGAGAATTAGGAAACTATAAATGGGAAGGCAGAAGGAAATACTGTTCAAATACTAAACAAACTTGTCATCCACAAGAATTAGTAGGGCAAGAGGAGGTGTTGCTTGCTATTCCCACATTGGTTCATTTTGTTAGTACAAGAAGAAGTGACAAAGAACTGCACTTAGAGTCCTGCTGTAAAGGAGGAGTCTGAGTGCAGTTCTTTGTCACTTCTTATATTCCCAGAATGAATCAAAGTGAGAATTAGAAGACTTCGTTTAAAATTATTTTCAAGTGCTGAATTCAGCTGCAGCCCAAAAACTGAATTCATGTGCCAAAGCAGATGCCTCTGTTGCAGATGACTGTAGTTATTTATTCATAGTCCATGAACTGCGATGAAAACAGACCTGGAGATGCAAAAGTCATTTTATGCTTGTAAGTCAAATTCACCAGCACGGAGTAAGCAGGTGCAGCCCCACTCGTTTGAGAGAAGGCAGTCCTGCCAGGCCACCAGCAAAATTAGATTGTTGTTCAGCGTGGAGGTTTTGGAAGAAATGGATGTGGTTGATTTGCTTTTCATAGCAGTTCTGATGTAGTGTGCAGCTATATGCCATGTATTTACTACAACTTTTACTTTACTACAGCTGTTCTTCTATCTGGAAGTGAATGCTTCCAGGCCATGGTAACAGATGATGTACAGGCAGCGTGTTTCACTGGTTCCCAAAATGCTATAAATGGTAACAGCCTAGGAGGCTGAAGTTCTCTGTGCTCTGCAAGTTGAATGCCATTGCGCAATGTCAAGCTCCTGAGAAAACACTGGAGTCCTTTCTGCGGGGTAAATGAAATATTTAGTCTCTAAATCCCTGCGGGGCACAGCTGGAGCACAACAAGGATGTGGAGCTCTGCTCTCCGTGTGGTTCTACACTTGCTCCTCGCATCGGTGCTGCTCACATCCCCAAGGGCCAACCCACCAGGCAGAAACTACTTGTTGTGGCTCGCACCAGCCAGACCAGCCACCGTTTTTTAACACGTCCCCTCCATTAAGGATGTTGAAGCTGGGGGAAAGAGGGACAGGAGATTCTTTGCTCGCTGTTAGCACAGTTAGGGATTTTAGTATTTTGCCAGGAAAACGTTTCCTTTTTGGCACGTTTGTCGCTCCGAGCAAGTCGTTTCGCTCACTCCTGAAAGGCAGCCTGCTTAGGGGAAAAGCACGGATTGTGTTTCAGAGCACAAAGTAGCGTTACGTGACTTTTCCGGACAGAAAGTGAAGGGCTCCTATAGCCATCCCAGCATCCAGAGTGGAGGCTGGCAGAACGGAGGTGCCTGAGCCTGCCAGAAATAACACGGCTCCTCTCTCCTGCGAGGGTGGCCATCTGTCCTGCTCTCCCCACGCTGCCTTGGAACCGCGCTGTGATCTTTGGCAACCTCCCCCTTTCAGCCTCCTCGTTTGCAGAACGGGGGCTTGTAATGTTTCCTCCACCTCCAAGGCCTGTGACAAAGCTCTGGGATGGAAGATGCTAGAGAGGTCTAAAAATACTGTGGCTGTTAAAGCTTGGAGGTATTTGGATTGGAAAAGCCAGTGAGAAGCATCTGGGATATATCCAAGCTCTAACAAGGCACATTCATTTCCAGTCAGACTTTGTCATCGGAGTGCAAGGAGTCAACGAGGGGAGACCTTCTATTTCACATGTGCTCTAGAAAGACATTGCATTACCTTTGTAATACAAGTAAATGTTGGATAATAGGACCCCTTTGTATTTTGGTGCCTCTGGCAATGGTGTTAAGTGCATAAATATTGCAGTGCAGCATTGAAAGGTGATTCTGCTTAGCAGAGAATTTAGATGGTTCGAAATTTGGTATTATTCTGACAAGAGACATATTTTTAAATTCTCTATAAAAAGAAAAAGCCATGGGACTAGGACTCTGGAGCAGACATCTTGGCTCTCTTCCCCACAGGCAGTGCCATGCCAAGAGCCCTAAGAAACCCAGCCTTTGTGCTGACGGATCCCCAAGCTTCCTGGGTTGTGAAGGAAAACTGTCAAAAGCAAACCATTTCTTCAGAACGTTTCAATTTTGACAAATAAGCAAATGTTAATGGGAAAAGATGAAAAAAAAAACCCAACCCTGCTGGAATTTTTCTCAGCAGTGCTAGTAAACATTAAAGTGCCACGGCTCCAGCTAAGCAAACAGGAAAGCATACCCTGTGTCTAACTGTGCAATCTGGCAGTGGCCAAGTAAAGACTAGATTAAAGGTATGTTGGACTGACAGCAGCCAAGAAACTTCTGGATCTCTAAATAACATCATGTAACGAAACACAGAAAGATATTGCCTCTTTATGAGCTTAACCCTATTTTGCCAGGCAGGTAATCAAGGCTGATTTTGTGATGAAGCCATCCAGAAGAGCATACTGGAACCTGCTCTTGGCCAAAATAAATAAATAATGATTTCAGGAAAAATACACATCTGTTCCCTCTGTTTGATTGGCAAAAGCATCACTGGTATTCCAGTGCCTCCCTAATTTACAAAATTAGCCCTTAGGATAATTACAGCTGTCGTCTTTGTCAAGGGCTTTGAATTTTGCACAGGTACTGTTCTATACATAAAGTACAAAATAGTATTGTTTCAGCCCAGTTGCTGGGATACCGTTATATTGCGCATTATGGGAGTACTCGGGTTAGTGATATAGCTGGGAGGGGGTGTGAGGAAAACCAGAAATATCCTCCCCACCTACCCTTCTTATTCAGTGCGGTGGTAATTACTGTTCCCGCTTTCTAAACTTTGTAAACATCCCAGCTGGCTGTGAAGAGGGCAGCTTTCCTGCGGCAGCCGCACACCCTCCCTCCCTGCAGGACACGAGGGAACAGGAGCCGCAGCTCCTCACACCCTCAGTATTCAGCGTGCTGAATTACACCCTGTTAATGAAGTTAAGCAATGATTTACATCTCTCTGTGGCTAAAACACCCGGGTGTGGCATCCCATCCCATCCCATCCCATCCCATCCCATCCCATCCCATCCCATCCCATCCCATCCCATGCTGTGCCGTGCCATGCCATGCCATGCCATGCCATGCCATGCCATGCCATGCCATGCCATCCCATCCCATCCCTTGGGTATTTTCCAAACAACTCGCCACCTACGTCCGCAGTGATGCAAAGGATTAAGTTTGTTCTGGCTGCCTAATCTATATTTCTCCGCTTTCCATTTTGTTCTTTGCTTTGGGATTCATGTTTGAAGAACTATGACTCACGCTACTCGGGCTCCTGCTGCTTGAAATTAAAATAAGAAAGCTGCTCCCTCTACCCCTCCACCCTCCATTGCCTCATATGTTGCTTTCTGAAGCCATACAACACCTTATAAATGTTTCACCAGAAGGGAGCTGCCAGAGCATTCCCATCTGTCACATTAACACAGCCAGATTGGAAGTATGTTTAAAAATATAAGATGTCGTATGGAGAGAGGGAATGAGTAAGGAACTGCACCCGTGACCGGGAGAAGCAGAGTTAATGGGAAACTGTGAAGTACTGCCATTTTGGGTTTGAGAATCTGGACCCACCTTGAAAGATCCTTCAACACCCTTTGTAGATGACGAGCATCCACCACTCTACCTGCACCATTGGTGCTTAGGACAACTGTGAGTTTGGCCCTTGCCATCATTCTCTGGTCCCATATAGACTGAGCCACCTTTACTAGAAGTGAAAAATACGGTGCCTTACCATCACCAGAGCTTAAATAGGAATGCTTGAAAATTATCTTTGCCTATGTTTTCAAAGAGGAGAAGGGTTATAAGATATCTTAACAATAAGTTTTGTCTCCTGTGTCTTATCAAGTATTCGTAACAGTTAACCAAGTGTCATCCTTCATTTGAGACTGACTTCTGTCCCACCAAAATCACTGAGTTTTGCCATTCCTTTGGGCATGGTTATGGTGGGATTTCAGCCTTAGGCGTGGCTACTCCATGCAAAACAATAAGTTCAGATCTCACCGAGTGAGCACTGAGTGGGATCGCTCAGGAAAGAGAAGCAGAACAGCCAGCTGGGATGTACGTCTGCTCGGAGTAATTAGCCTTGCCTGTTGGCAGGGCTGGGTATTCTGGGCTCTGTGGCTGTGCCGGTACTGCTACACAAAATAGACCTAAAGACCAGCTCTTAGCCCTGAAACCTGGTGGCACCAAAGAGCTCAGGGCTGACTTCATTTGAAGCAGATTTGTCTTGGAGGGAGCTAGTTAGCGCGGTCCAAAACAAAGCCAGGGCAATCTCATGGGTCAACAGTGGGAATGACCAAGAGCTATTGTGCAGTCTTGCTTTCCACCCCTATGTCATTCAGCATTACAGAATCATAGAATAGTTTGGGTTGGAAGGGACCTCAAAGATCATCTAGTTCCAACCCCCCTGCCATGGGCAGGGACACCCTCCACTACACCTGGTTGCCCAAAGCCTCATCCAGCCCAGCCTTGAACACTTCTAGGGATGGGGCAGCCACAACTTCTCTGGGCAACCTGTTCCAGTGCCTCACCACCCTCAGAGTGAAAAATTTCTTCCTTAGATCTAATCTCCCCTCTTTCAGTTTAAAGCCATTGTCCCTTGTCTTATCACTACATGCCCTTGTAAAAAGTCCCTCTCCAGGGACTTTGTTTGTGCTGCTTAGAGTTACCAGTTCCCTCAGTAGTGGGGGTTTCTTCCACTCCGAGGCTGTCCTGAGCAGGAGCCCGTGGCA
The DNA here is from genome assembly GCF_009769465.1 of Tauraco erythrolophus. Lineage (NCBI taxonomy): Eukaryota > Metazoa > Chordata > Aves > Musophagiformes > Musophagidae > Tauraco > Tauraco erythrolophus. Next base: position 84,363,763 of record NC_141468.1, read on the forward strand.
GCTGGCATGCACCTTACCTGCTCCTGGAGTTGCTGCTGGGTGAATCTACATCACAGTGCATGATGTTCAAGCTGTAAACTGGAGTCAGTAAAAGGATGTAATTAGTGCAGAAAAAAAAACAACTAATTTTTTTTTTTGCTAGGATTGCTTTGATTGAGATGCTAGCACAGCTAGTCAGCACGTCTTTGTTTTTCTCAGCTCTGCTGAGTAGGAGGAGGGCAGAAGAAGTGTTATGCTGCAGCTTTCCAGGAACTTAATTCTGTCTCATTCTCTGTGTCGCGTACAGCAGCTCTGCCATCACGCAGGATGCTTCTCAGCTTGCGTTTTAGCCAGTGCCCACCTCACACCCTGCTGACGTGCCGTCCTCACTGGGGCTGCACACGTATGCTGTCATCACCCAGCCACACTGTGGGCCAATGTGCAAGAACATACGTGGACAGAAAAGGATGGTTTGAAAGCCTGAATCCTGATCTTGGTCCCACCTGTTCTGCAAATACTCCACTGCACTGAGGTCTTGCTCTATCTGACAGGTTGTCTGCTGCAAAGTAGTGGTAACCTTGCAACAGCAATCCAGATTTTCTGAAGAGCTCAGCCTCCCACTCTGACAGCCAGGCTTTCCGAGGAAATCACCTCCCATTTACGCACCAAAATGTAATATTCATATGTGGAAGAGAAGTTTAGCACGCTGGATCCTCGGCTTCTTACACAATCTGGGCAGCAGGCGCTTCTGCGAGGGTTGTTGGGAACTTTGGAAAACTTGCTCCTTATTTGAGAACCTAAATGACAACCCAGCTTTTCTGACAATCTGGCTCCAATTTAGGTGTTGAGCACTGAAAAATTTGAGTCTGCACTCTCTGGAAAATCTGGCATCTAACAAAGGAGTGCTGTGAGGATAAAGTAATTCGTGGGAGACCCTGGGGTACCGGTGGTGACAGTACTAGTAAACTTTGCAAAGATGTGAGGAATAGCTTCATGTGTTGAAATTGCGGGGAAAACACCTAGTAGGCAAGAAATTACAACCTACTGTGGGTCTGCCACAAAACCAGGGGAACCACAGTAGGTTTCCCCGTAGCTGAATTCTGCCACCGGTAGAATGGGTACTGTTGCCAGTGACAGATGCCATACGATTGGCACACCACTTTAGAAGTTTTAAAATGTTCAAGTATAGGCTTTTAATGTAGTGGAGAAACACACAGTAAATCTTTGATACTGACTGCTTAACCAAGAAGCACAAAGAGTATTTGAAAGCTGTTGCTCCGTTGCTATTAGTTTCACCAGATTATTTGTCAGGTGGACTTCGATTTTCCAGATGGCACTAATATCCCTGCAGGAAATGGGAGGGAGATGAAGCAATGGCTTTGAAATTGCTGAGGGGCTAGTTTTGTAGAAGAATTGTGCAAATCCAATAATAGTGTGTTTTTAACAGTTACTCTGTACAAAAGGAAGAGAAGTGCATCTAGGAGATGCCCGTTGCTCGTTCTGCGTGTTCACTGATGTAATGCCTGCCTAGTGAAAAGTGCCTGTGACTGCCAAGGGTCTTCACTCATCCTTTCAGAGACCGCCGGTAATCCTGTTTTTGGGAGAGCTCTTTCTAATGAGGAATAGGAAGAGTCTTATTTCTAATGTAGTCCTTTCATTTCCTGATAGCTTCTCAAACACAGCTGAAGAACGAGGCTAGACCTGGCATGTCCTCACTGTGTGGTATAGTCACACCTTCAGCAGAAGCTGAGCATGCTGTAGCTGAGGGCTAGCAATGTTTATCTCATAGCTTCGTGTTCCAAGGACCATCTATGTCTTTGGTTTGTAGTGGTCTGAGCCGCCATGATCTAACAGATACGTAATTTTAATGAGTTCAGCAAAGCTACTCTATTTTATGTCAGCAGAGATACCAGTCAAGTAAATAATCTTTTTGCAGATACGCTAGTTATTTGTACACACATATATACATAGACAGCATAGAACTCTAAGGGCAGTGGAAACCATCAGGTTTGGCGTTTTTGCCTTTTCTTAGCTATCTTGCCTCTTTTCTCAACATTTCTTTTATAAGCTAAAGCTTTCTCTTTTGTCCTTGTGATACTTAACTCTCGCGCCTGCTTCTGTTGATTTAAAAAAAAAAAAAAAGGAAAAAAGTAAGTACTAGGGAAATAAAATGACTTCTGGAATGTGTCAGCAACAAGTCACATCTCTTGGGATCGCCTTTGACATACAGGAACAATAAGTTTGAGAGAGGAAATTGGTTTCCCCACGGCTGATGGTTTTCCTGGATTGGCTTACCCCACTCCCACAGTGTTGAAGCTATTGAGCGCTCAATTAGTATTCCCCAAAGTGTCAAAACGAATTGAACCAACTCCAAAAATTCTTCACTGCAGTTCACGTATCGTTTCTCAGGTTTTGAGAAAAGGACCTACTGTTTCAGTGTGCGCAGCGAACAAATTCTCCCCTTCTCAACCCTGTGCCACTTTGCTTTTTTTACTTGGTTCAAGGGCACCTGCAAAAATAAACAGAAATGGCAAGTTATTGCCTCCAGAACATGTGGAGTACCTCAGCTAACTAGTTGATAAATAGCTAGACAGATGGATATAATGACTATAGTGTCTTGAAGTATTTTGGTTTGGTTTTGTTTTGCTTTGGGCAGTTGCTGGATCACACTCTGTGATTCTGACAATGGTAATGGGTTCCCAAAGTGCAGATGGCTGGCTACATTTTGAGCTACAGGCCAAAAATCATGCTGCCAAGCCCAAGGACTCAAAAATCATGACCTAGATTTCACCTCAAATAATGGGATTTCTTCACAAGACGGTGGAACTGGGTTTGTACATTAAAAAAAAAAAAGCAAACCCAAACCAAAAGGATTGCTCATATTTCATATTTATATTTTTGAGTCTTTGTAGTGTGTTTGGCTACATTTTCATCTCATCTTTGTAACCAAGAGTCATAAATTTCTTGTAATAAAAATGGAGATCATAGTGTGGCTCCAAGAGCCAAAGCTCTGAGAAACATGCTGATTTTCACTAGAAATGACAAAATGGCAGAAGTTGGAAATTAACTTCAGGCACAAAAGGTTTCCAAAGATGACCCATTCTGGTTCAACCCAGTGCAGATTCTGAGAAAGTTGCATCTCAGCTTGAATCACTCACTAAGGTACGGAAGTGTAATAGTCTCTCCAACTCTTATTTGCATTAACTTCATTAGATTTGCTTATTATAATGATTCTTGACCCAGTCTTCTCTAGTGGTGATGGCTTTCTTTGTGTTGGCCAGACTTATGTTTGTGGTCAGAAGAAGCAGACAGAAATAAAAATAAGACATACCTAAGCTGGGTGCTGGACAAGAGTGAATGCATCACTCATCAAGGTGCTCAGAAGAATGAAAAGGCAGAAGTTACTTGAACCTTAAACCTGAAGTCACAGTTGGATTTTAATCTGAAGCAGCAAAGAAATTTCTAACAGCTTGCTATTTTATTCTGAAACAAGGGAGCTTTAGTAATTTGGTGCTTTGCAGTGAGATCAAGGACTGTTTTTCAGTGATGGAGGCACTTAGCTATGCGCAAGTTCATAAAGAGCAGCTCTTCCCAGTTCAGTCAGAAACCAGTTATAAGAAAACTGCATGCACCTGTCTGGAAGATGATTCAGGGAAAGAACTGAACAGAGAAGAGAGGCAGTGGCAGAGAGACAATGGGTCAATTTGCAGTTCTTTCGTGGGAGAACAACATGAAATATAAGCTGGAGTGTATCAAAAAATCATAAAAGTGGAGGATTTATAATTTGTAGTTACATTACTTGATCTTTTTTCAAGTAATCCATTTGGACAAGCATGATAAAGGAGATACAAATATTCTTTGTTAGCCCCTCACCTCTGACAGACACATTGCAGTGTGTTAATTTATGATGTTGATGATAGGATGGAGAATATGCTTATGATACCAAGCTGGGATGAACAAGTGTGTCAGAGAACAGAATAAGAATTCAAAATGATCCTGGTGGGTTGGAGAAGTGGTGTAAGATGATCATTCTTTTAAGAAAATTACTACTTCAATTTAGAAAAAGACCATTTCTTTTTAGAAAAAAGTTGTGACACAACATAGAGAAGTGACAAGTGTGTCACAGAGGCTGAAGGAATTACTCACATGAACACAGCCTGGGGGATGGCTGACTAGGTGTCTCTTTATCCAGCAAGGATTTGAGGGTTATAATGAATCAGGAGCTATGACCATGAGTTAATCAGTCTGAGGCACATAGGGAAAATATTAAACTAGTGTGTTTAAATCAGAGTATCGTCTGTAAGAATGATGAAATAATCACTCCACTTTACTTAGAGCTGCTTAAGCCCAAGAGAGCAACGAGTAGTGTTCTCCAATATTTAAAGTGTAGTTGTGGGTACAACAAAAGTGATGGCCTTAAATTTGCAGTAAGGAGAGTTCAGTTAGGCTTTAAGGACAAACGTCTACCAGCAAGGACGACGGACCACTGGAACAGATTGCTGTGGGAAGGCTGAAGAATCACAGAAGGCTTTTACCCACAAGTTTAACATCTGTCAAGACTAGATAGAGTTGAGCTTTCTCAGGGCAGATTTGGTGACCTCAGGGTCCTTATTTTATAGAATCATAGAATGGTTAGGGTTGGAAGGGACCTCAAAGATCATCTAGTTCCAACCCCCCTGCCATGGGCAGGGACACCCTCCACTACACCAGGTTGCTCAAAGCCTCATCCAGCCTGGCCTTGAACACTTCCAGGGATGGGGCAGCCACAACTTCTCTGGGCAACCTGTTCCAGTGCCTCACCACCCTCAGAGGGAAGAATTTCTTCCTTAGATCTAATCTGTCTGCCCTCTTTCAGTTGAGATCCATTACCACTTGATTCATTGATAGAACCTATATAAAAGAGGAAGAGCTCAATACAATAGTCACCATTTCTTTAACACTCTGGGCAAAAACGAGCAACCAGGGACAGTGCCTTCCTTTTGGTACTTACCAATTCTGACGCTGGCAACAGCAATCATTCAGCGGGTAAAGCAGTTGGCAGCAGAAGCAGTACCAGGGCGAGTGGAGGAGCGAGGTGAGGCTGCTGACCCAGGCTGTACGATACGTTGCAGCTTCAGAGCCACTCGCCATCACGGGATGCTCTGTAAAGAGGTAACGGTACCGTCACTGCCCACCACCCACTTGCTTCCAGCATGGGTGATGGTGCAGCTCCCGCCGTGTAAGGCCACATAAAAGCATTCAGAGCTCAACTCCTTCAGGCTTTACAGCACATGCAAGGATGTTGCTGTCTGGCCCAGGGAATTTATGAAAGCCCCTTCATGCCTCACCTTCCCTTTATTTATCCCTGACCGACATAACAGGCTGCTACAGGAGAATATCTTGTCCATGTTTGGGCTTCTAGCAGGATTCTTATTTGACACGTGTCAGAGAAATCTCATGTCTTACCTGCCTCACTTCCTCCTGGAGCTGGTTGTAGGAGCTGAAATGGCTACCTAGAGCTTCACTCCCTACATACTGCAGACCTTATTCTCACTTGGCTCCTTATAAAATGTTAAGCATGGAAGAAAATACTTTAAAAGTGCACTCAAGCAAGCCAAGAGAAAGAGATAATGAGAGTCAAAAATAGATCAGTTTCAGGCACAGAGGGTGTACAACCCCTGAAACTCTATTTTCATTTCAGTTTTCAGCTTTCTGTCTAAAAGTGCGAGAAAGTTCTGGGAGAGTGGGAGAGTGAGTGTTTTGACATGCATACGAAGACTCGTTCGCTGGCAGGAAAAAAATTACCGGGTTTGCTACTACATGAAGGGCTTTATGACGTTGACTTTGGCACATTCGCAGTGTTTCCCAAAGTCATGTCTGTCTTCTGAAATTGTCCCACCTCTTATATTCATTTTGAAACTGTATAGTCAAGAAATAAAAGATCAGATAGGCTGCTAAACAGAAATAGGTGTCAAATCCAAGAGGAATGGGTGAAGAAAGTGGCGTCAAATAGGGGAAGATGGGTATTAAGGATACATAGAAACTTCTTCGGTTCAAAATAACGTTCAAAGCATTTTCTCGGCATCAAGCTAAGAAACCCAGGACAGCCAGATTGTTTAGTCACCTGTATGGCCTCTTCTGTTTTTATTGCCATCCTGTGGGCTTATTTTCCTTGGGTAAAATCTATTTATTCGGCTAGCAGAAACAGAGGTCTAACCAGCAGAAGACAAAAGAAGCACGACGCATTTTGCTCAAGGCACAGATTAAGAGAGTGTCTTTGTATACCTCTACTGAGGATGCTATTTAGAAGGAGCCCTCCATAGAGCTGTGCCATGGAGAAATGTTGGTTCTGTCTGGCATTGTGGCCCGAGTCCAGGCCAGCAACACATTTCAGTACATGCCAAACTGGGCTGAAGTCACATCAGTGTAAGCAGTGAGGCTGCTTTCTGGAGAGCCAAAGGGCAAATCTGGGAACAGATGCTCAGTGAAGGGCTGCTCTGTTGGGTGGGGAGGTGAAGCTCACCTGGGAAGCCATTTACTCAAAGCTGGTGTCAGGATACCACAACCTAGGCTCCCAACCAGCTGGTCTGTGGGTACTTGGGTTTGTCATCGTCTACAGTAATGGCATTTCCAACACGTCCCCTCCATCACATCTCCCCGCAGATAGTCTCCATTCAGTTTAGCTAAGCAGCTGCTCTAGGAAAAGGGACGGTCACATAAACCAGAGCATCTCAAATAATTGAGTATGCAACGGATTATTTGTAATCTCACAGCAATGAAATTAAGTTTCCATACATAAATCCCTAACAAGCCCATATTATTTTATTAAGGCATGACAACAATCTAACTAAATATAAATTAAGTGCAAATTTGGGGACTTTAATTGAGGGGATTACCCAAAATGTTTAGGTGAATCATCATCAATTACCATCTCTGTTTTCTCCTAACAGCTGCACTGTCATCTGTGCAGAGTTGAAACAACATGCCATTAGGGGTACTTGCACACATGCTTACCTTCAAACCTCTCAGTAGATCCACCACCACTTCAACCTCCATGTGGTGTATATGCTCACTTTCAGCGGCCGTCCCCAGTAGGCATCCAACACGTCCAGCTGCTTTCAACAGCTTGAGATTTCATGTGTGCATCAGAAGAGAAAACAGCACCAGATTTTTGTCTCCAAGACGCATTTAGCTCTGGTGACAACTGATGAGCCTGTGATGTGCTGCCTGGAGCGTACATCCAGCGCGAGGGCTTTTGCAGCCAGCTGCCATGGGCAGCCACTGCTAACACGTGTCAATGAGGGAAGGTCCCTCTTCATGCCTCATTCCCTGTCCTGGAATCCCTGGTTTTGTACATGGCCTGGGTGGAAGAGGTATGCTGGAGAGGCAGCAAGGGTGGCAGGCTGAGTCGGAGCTCAAGGCTATGGAGGATGGCAGCTGAACCCATCTCGAGGAGGAGGGCTGGAGTGGGATTTCAGCTCGTGCGTTGATTCCTGTTGGTTTTGTGGCCAGCTCGTGCTGGTCAAGTGTAGAAGTGGCCAAGGGTCCCTGCAGGCTCTTTTGGCAGCTACGAACCCGCAGCGCATGGAGGTGGATAGCCCGTGTCCTTGGCCTTCTACGTCATAGACCATTTGCTGGGGAACTTTCTGGAGCTGTTCAGGTTGAACTCGGGCCTGAGCAGCCCAGACTATAGCTAGCCTAAAAGGGGAAAAACTTATTATGCAGATACAAGGAGATTCCAGCCTGTTTCTAATGTCTCCGTGGAACTTGTTCTGCACAAGCCACCAAGAAGCAGCCAGACAGTAGAGACTCATGTTTTCCACACACTGTGGAGCTACAGAGATTTAATACCTTCTGGTGAAAAGTTTTGTGTCCCATTACCAGTGCCTCAGCTTTTGTACGCTGATGGCAGAAGGACTACCTGGTGTGGAGGAATTGCATTCCCAACTCACACACAATTTTAAACCTGAAATCTTAATTTTGCTTTATTTTTCCTTTAGGACTTCTTTATCGTGTCAGGACTTTGGGGGTAATTTATGCCCTGTTAATTGACTTTATTACACAAGATGCCAAGATTTATGTTAATAGAGGAAAAAGTGCTTAAAACGTCTCCTAATATATTTCCCTTGAAATACATGAAGATTACAGCTGCTGCAATAAACTCATAATCTCCGAATGCCAGAATGGAAATGTTTGACATTAACAGTCTGCTTTTAGAAGTAAAGTATCTGTGGTGAGGACATTGGGAGCTTACAGCTAACATCTAATTGTGACTGCGTTTGAACTTGACGTGCTATTTGAGATTCGGCGGTGAGGGGGAAGAAGTTAACTTGTTACACAGACCTCAGCACTTCTTGATGTCAACCAGAAACAGAGGCAGCGGAATTCCACAGGGGACGCTGCTCCCAGGGCAGTTTGGAGTCGACAGGAACCAAGGAGCTTGTGAAATCTTGTGAGAAAGTCTGATCCCTCCTCTTTTCCAGTCTCAACGATTTCCATGGAAATTGGATGCTAAGGAATGCATACAACATCTCAACTGCAGCACAAACTTGAAAAATCTGGAATGGTGTGGGACAATTTTGGGAATAATTGAGTTTGAATTAGCACCGAATTGCTGACATGCCCTGGTTAAATATTTGGCTGGGAGACTTTGAAAGTAGACAACCATCCTGCAGCCCTTTCTGTATATAATTTCATTACTTTCAGAGTACGGAGACAGACTTCTCATGTTACCGTGAAGTAGCAAATGATGAAGAGATGAGAGGAGGTGGTCTCTGACCAGATTCCCTACTCTGCCACAGCAGTTTTATGCCAGTAAGATTTTAATAGTTTATCTCACTGTAAATGTGATGTAGTACAGCAGAGGTTAAGAAAAACTGGGCAAGTTCAAAATTGAAATATTACAGTCGAGCTGTCATTCATACTACCGTTAGCAATCCTTGGTGCTTAAATAAGACAAAGACCATTTTTGTACACATGAAACTCTCACTGAACTCTGCTGGCATTGACAGGTTGGTGACTAATTGCTCAAAATAAAATACGATTGCCTGTTCTGAATTCCATTTTCTAAGAATCTAGATCCTTTTGATATACATAGAGTTATTTAAATCCTCCTTTGAAAAAATGAACGTAGGAGTGTGGGTCTAAGCATGACAAAGACCTTAGACCACCACTTTGAGTTGCAGAAGCCTTATCATAACAGTCTTTCATCGGCTGGGAAGATTTCTGTTTACATCCTAGGCATTAATTGCACAATGTGTTGCAAAATAAAATGGTCCTGGAATACCCCACCAGAAGGAAATCAAGCTCCAAGTGGTTCTACAACCTGAAAGAGGACAACTATTTTCGTACTTTTCAAAGGCTCACGCACAAATACAACTCTACCAGTGTCACCATAAACAAACAAAACCTGATCTGCTTTAATAATATTGATAATCTGATTTTTTTTTTATAAAGGAGTCAGTTTAGTGTTTAGTTTATGAATATATTCTGTCCCTGCTACACAGATATCAAAATTGAAACATGCCACAGACTAACCCAGTTAAAAGAAAATCCTATATTCTTATCGCCTCTTCACTTTTCCACGTATTTAGAATAATGACAATAGGCCAAGTTCTGTTTGAGGCAAGGTCAAAGTAATTTCAAAGACATCAGTAACTTCCATCTGCAGTTATCTATGTAACTGAAAGCAGAATTTGATCCAATAAGTGTTTAATGAATCCTCTTAAAGTAGGAAGTAACAGATTCTAGGCATATGTATCAGCAGTTCGAATTAGATTTTACCTCTTGAAGCATCCCAGCACAATGAAGAAACAGGCATGGAAACACATGGCTCAGTCAGGGAGGAGTAGAGTGTATCTTCTACTGTTTATGTTGTCTTTCCTATATGTTTTCTTTTGTTCATCAGTAACAAAGTTTTTAGGTTTTTAATGCAAATTCCTTTTCCTCTTTGCTTCAGGGATTTTCTGTGCCTTATTCTACAAAACCTAGAATGATTCTTTCTGTTAAATCTTCCTTTCTACTCATTATGCATTGTTACCATTATTTTGTTTATATTATCAAAGTCTCAGAACTGGCTCTTTGCTGCATAAAAGTATGAAAGAAACCGCAATCTCATCCCTAAAAAGCTTACGAGGAAAATACTAATACGTTTGGGTTCATCCTATTTCAGGAAACCGAATTTAGCCTTTAATATCTTTTAAAGAGAAATCACAACTTTAGGGGAAAAATTATTTATTTGAGACAAAAAAAAAAGTACTTAGTAGACTCTTAGTTGGGGACTTTAACAGACTTGATAAGACTTCTGAAAATGTCATCTTTTGCACTTTGAAAGGACAAACTGAAAGACATTTTGCTACTCCAGTAATGCTGGGAATGATAATTCTCTGCTTGTGAGCCTAAAAAGGCCCACAGAGTAAAGCATCTATTAGCACAATTTATCCAGTACAACTCGAAAGCACAGATCACAGTGTTAATCAACTCAACAAAGCTGCTACGTTATTAACAGTCACCAAAGACCTTTGTAATAGAATCATAGAATGGTTTGAGTCAGAAGGGACCTCAGAGATCATCTAGTTCCAACTCCCCTGCCATGGGCAGCGAAACCCTGCACTACACCAGGTTGCCCAAAGCCTCATCCAGCCTGGCCTTGAACACTGCCAGGGATGGGGCAGCCACAACTTCTCTGGGCAACCTGTTCCAGTGCCTCACCACCCTCACAGTGAAAAATTTCTTCCTTAGATCTAATCTAAATCTCCCCTCTTTCAATTTAAAGCCATTGCCCCTTGTTCTATCACTACATGCCCTTGTAAAAAGTCCCTCTCCAGCTTTCCTGTAGGCCCCCTTTAGGTACTGGAAAGCTGCAATAAGATCACCCTGGAGCCTTCTCTTCTCCAGGCTGAACAGCCCCAACTCTCTCAGCCTGTCTTGATAGCAGAGGTGTTCCAGCCCTCTGATCATCTTCGTGGCCCTCCTCTGGACTCGCTCCAGCAGCTCCATGTCCTTCTTGTGTTGAGGACTCCAGAGCTGAACGCAGGGTTCCAGGTGGGGTCTCACAAGAGCAGAGTAGCGGGGCAGAATCCCCTCCCTTGACCTGCTGGCCACGCTCCTTCTGATACAGCCCAGGATATTGTTGGCTTTCTGGGCTGCCAGTTCACATTGCCAGCTCATGTTGTTCTTCAATCAATGAAGCAGATCTCCAATATGCAGAAACTGCATTTGTTATCAAGGCTCTGCATTCCACCCTCCATCCAGTACATCAAATGTGCCAGAGGTCTTGAAAAATAATACATGATCATGTACCTAAAGGTTGTATAACAGACACAAAATAATTAAATTAAGATATTTTGGACAACCTGAATGCTAAATACTTGAAGCTTGATTTTTTACAAACTTAGCAAGTATTTTAATTATAAAAAAAAAAAAATAGGTGTCTATGACAGTTAGTTTAAACAAACAGATGCCCCATTAATTTTATGCACATAACATACTTAAAAATTTAGATCATATTTCATGTAAATAAAGCTGTTCTGTGTAAATAGTAGAGTGGAGATACAGGTACATAGAACTGGAAGAGAGTTTGGTTTGGTCACTGAGTCTAATCCTTCATGTCATGAGTGGCCTATCAGATATTTGCTTTCTACATGAATAGTGTGTTTAAAATAATTGCCTCACTCATAAGTTGTTTTCTATTTTATAGATTAACAAATAAATATGGTATTTGAAGAAGACATTACACTGTAGATATCAATAGCAGATAGCTTTGATAGAGCGATGATAAAAGATATTAGAAACATGAAAAACAGCAGAAAGTGCCAAAGATGCTTCTTCAGTCAAAGATCATTCCCCGGTTTAAGTTGAAAAAGAGGAAGAAAATTGCCTGAACTCTTTCCATGTGTTCATCATAGTGCTTTTAAAGTGTAATAGTGTTGATTAAATCAAGCCTAAGGTTTTTTAGGAGTATTGTCATACCTTGGATACCTGCACGTTGTTGTCTGATGAACACTTAATCAAGCTTGCTTTGCAGATAAATATTCCCTCCTTGACTCGGTCTTGTTGAATATGCAGCAATATGCTTGTGGATTTTGAGGGGTTCTTTGCTTGGAGAAGAATTGAGGAAAGCACGTGAGGATATGGCCATCATGCATATGTCAGGTGTTCGTTGAGTGAAGTTAACATAACACATTTATCTTCACAAGTTTGACAAGTAGATCATCTAAATGTGCCTTGACATGCACTCGTAACTGAATGACTAAAATGCCCACTGTAACCTCAGTTTACTCTAATTGATTAGCTCTTCTGCCTATAATTCAAGAAAATGGCTCTGCTTTCAGAAATGACAACTGAAAACCAGGAGAATGATACCCACGCACCTGTTTTTTAGGTTGTCAAAGCTGCTCTTCTGGTGACCTGTGAGGGGAAGTCATGAACCTGCTATTTCACGGTGGAGCTGGATGATGTGAACGGCAATTAATGCCGTCAGAGGAAGCAGACAGTTCTGTTCATAGGTTGCCACTTAGTCATGTAGCTTTTGCCAGCTGCGCCGTAAATAGCTCTAAAGCATGCTTTTAGAGGTTAATTGTCCACCAAGATAATTACTCAGACATCACATTATGCACACAGTCCTTGATGCACCTAAATATCTGCTTGATGCATCCTATCAGCTCTGCACATGCCTATTCACACACCGCCCAGATCCAGGTACGCCGATTTAGTTGTAGCTGCAGAACACTCTCCATCCCAATGCAGTAGCTTGGGGAGGGGGATTCGCAATTGCACGTTTTTTTTTCCCCCCTCAGATAAAATTGCCATCCCTGACCTCGATATATTAAACATCTAGAGTCCGGTTTCCAGTTCAGTGCGCTAAATCTTAGTAGAAAGCACAAGGTTTAAAAAGGAAAGCATATGTAAAAATGAGGTATTGCTGGCAGTTAATGACAAAGTGCACCCAACCAAAGTGCTTCAGGTAACTGGGTAACAACGTTCCCACTCCTTTATCAAGCTAATGCCACATAATGGTCTCTGTCTGTTTCATTTCATGCAGGTAACGCTATAAACATGTGTACACTGTTCAGTAAGATCGTTATAGAATCACAGAATCATAGAATGGTTTGGGTTGGAAGGGACTTCAAAGATCATCTAGTTCCAACCCCCCTGCCATGGGCAGGGAAATCCTCAACTACACCATGTTGCCCAAAGCCTCATCCAGCCTGGCCTTGAACACCTCCAGGGATGGGGTATCTACAACTTCTCTGGGCAACCTGTTCCAGTACCTCACCACCCTCAATGTAAAGAATTTCTTATATCTAACCTAAACCTGCCCTCTTTCAGTTTAAATCCATTGCCCCTTGTCCTATCACTACACGCCCTTGTAAAAAGCCCCTCTCCAGCTTTCCTGTAGGCCCCCTTTAGGTACTGGAAAGCTGCAATAAGATCACCCCGGAGCCTTCTCTTCTCCAGGCTGAACAGCCCCAACTCTCTCAGCCTGTCTTCATAGCAGAGGTGCTCCAGCCCTTGGATCATCTTCGTGGCCCTCTTCTGGACCCGCTCCAGTAGCTCCATGTCCTTCTTGTGTTGGGGACTCCAGAGCTGAACGCAGTATTCCAGGTGGGGGTCTCACAAGAGCTGAGTAGAGGGGCAGAATCACTTCCCTCGACCTGCTGGCCATGCTCCTTTTGATACAGCCCAGGATACGGTTGGCTTTCTGGGCTGCCAGTGCACATTGCCGGCTCATGTTGAGTTTCTCATCCACCAGCACTCCCAAGTCCTTTTCCTCAGGGCTGCTCTCAATCCATTCTCCGCCCAGCCTGTACTTGTGCATGGGATTGCCCCGACCCACGTGCAGGACCTTGCACTTGGCCTTGTTGAACTTCATGAGGTTCTCACAGGCCCATCTCTCCAGCCTGTCAAGGTCCCTCTGGATGGCATCCCTTCCCTCCAGCATGTCCACCACACCACACAACTTGGTGTCATCTGCAAACTTGCTGAGCGTGCACTCAATCCCACTGTCCATGTCTCCAACAAAGATGTTAAATAGCACTGGTCCCAGTACCGACCCCTGAGGAACACCACTCGTCACTGGCCTCCACATGGATATTGAACTGTTGACCACAACTCTTTGAGTGCGACTATCCAGCCAATTCCTTATCCACCGAGTGGTCCATCCATCAAAACCACGTCTTTCCAGTTTAGAGATAAGGATGTCATGTGGGACAGTATCAAATGCTTTAGATAAGTCCAGGTAGACAATGTCAGTTGCTCTTCCCCTATCCATCAATGCTGTAACCTCATCATAGAAGGCCACCAAATTAGTCAGGCAGGATTTGCCCTTAGTGAAGCCATGCTGGCTGTCACCAATCACCTCCTTGTTTTCTGTGTGCCTTAGCATAGTCGCCAGGAAACACAGCACTTCGCCCCAGCGATTGCTGCTGTCTGGCATTGCATCGCTGTGTGCTTTGAATGGTAGCACAAGCGCTTCGGGAGGTGCCCGTGGAACTTTGCAGATCCTCCTTTGTAGTCAGGAGTGACCGGAGGAAGAGGGTCTGAATGCCTCTGGGGGGTCGAGAGCTCAGATGTGGATCACGGTACCCTCCCGCCAGCAGAAGGGAAGGTTGGGGGGCCGAGTTGAAGGAAAGAGCCCAGCTGGGACATTTTGTTCCATTCAAAATGAAACATAGCATTGCTTTTCTTCAGGGTAGTAGAGCCTCATGTTTACACCTTTTACAGAATGACATCACATCAGCAACAGAAAAGCTGTTTCCAAACCAAAAATCGCTTTGTTTTTTTCTGAAACCATTTTCTCCTTTCTTTCAGACCAGACCACTTGCTCATTTGACAAATAGTTTCAGTCTCCCCAAAGCTGCATTTTCTTTTTATTATTATTTTGTTTACAAACCTCCTTCGTTTCCCACCTCCTCTCCTGTCCTTGGCCTGACACTGTAGCATACTGCTTCCATCCCCATACCGCTGTGGGAAGCTGCTCAGCTCCACTCACTCCCCATATTCTGCTGAAAACAAAAACTCACTGAGTTGTTACCAGCACTGAGAAGAGGCTTCCTATCCTTCCCCCTCCCAACCTGTGTGCATGTCAGTCCTAACTAGGAATACGTAGTGCCCCTTTGATGAAGAGAGGTTTTTCCCAATACCTGCTGGTTTCCCAGGATGACAGGCGATCAGATAGCACAGTGATACAGGCTGTAGTAACTGCTCTTCAGCTAGGAGATGCTTACCCTCAGTGGAGCTGCAAAAGGCTCAGCACGTGATACTCCCAGCCCACTGCGAACGTGGCTGGCTTACAGCACCAAAGGCAGCAGCTAAACCAGCTTGTCTTCACTTTTGCAGTGGTCTGGAGACATGTGCGCCGTTGATCACTGTGGCCCAACCGATGGGAAAAATACCAGAACGCAATGGTTTTCGACCGTAGGATTGCACGGAGCAGCACGCTGACTTCCCGTGTTCCTCTGAGATGGGTAGTCGGGCTATTTGGGAGGAATGTTAGGGTGGATCTCCAGACACTTCTGGCTGTGCTGAGGGCACATCTGTCATGGTCTCATCTTGGTTGCTTACCTCTTGGAAAGAGAAGAGGTGGGCGGAGGGAGTGATAAAAGCGAGTAGCCCTGCAGCAAAGGGCAGCAGCCACGTCCCAGGACATTCCTTGCCCCAGGCCCCTCTGTAAGGCAAAATGTAGGAGCAGCATATGAGAAAACTCGATCTTCTGAATCTGTGGGTTCCAACTGGACGGATGAAGGGGGGAAAGAGAAAGAGTGAAACAAAATATTTGCAGTTTAACTATTTTGCAAAATATTCCTGTTTGAATAGGAAATTTCTGTTTGAGTCAGATCTCGAAATCAGATTTTGTTCATGCATCGGCACACGTTGCCGCACTGGTTTTTGCAAGACACCAGATGCTGACCTGAATTGCTTCTCAGAAGCCATTAGCAGTTCAGGAGGTTTAGGAGGCTGCTGATAAGAGAAGATACAGCAGCTCTGTAAATTGTCTCATTACACATCGATAAAGGTTGAAAGTGGGAGCTTTCATCTACATTTGATCTCTTTCCAAATACGTGGAGTGGTTGAACGTGCTCGTTTTTCTGAATAATAAAACTGTTGAGTTAAACCTTGCAGAAATTAGTAGGTTAATTCACCATCTTTCACTGAAGAGGCAGTTGTAGAGATTTTTTTAAACTGCCTTTTTTTTTGTTTTACATCAAAGCGTTGGAGGCTACTGCTGACATTTGCTTGTTATGGTTCTAAACAGGTATGATTTACAATGCACCTGAAGCTGTTGTCAAAAGATTTTTTCGTGTATGCTGTCTCAGCAAATTTAGAGTAATAATTCCATCTCAAGTTGATAAGGCATAAATGTTAAAGGTATAAAGGCAAGTTTAGGGAGTAGTGTAAATATTTTCCATTCAGTTTTTTAATTGCTCCATCCCCATAACAGATCCTTTCTTAGTCATGCTGGAGCCTCTCTTGAGAAGCAGTCCCTTTGACAGAACTGCTCTTGGCTCCCTTGGAATGGAAGCAGCATCATGCCAAAATACTTACAATAAGTTAGAACAGAAAGCGATCAGCACATTTACATGCTGGGATCTCTGCATTTACTGTTCCATTGAACCTGTCTGAAGCCATTTGAAGGCACTCACTTGTGTAAGGAGCAGAGCTGAAGAGCATCACCAGTATGGGGCTGACTATACAGAGCAGCTATGGCTGTAGCACTGCGCCAACCCCAGCTCAGAGCATAGGAGAAGAGGGAAAAGAAGGGAAGAAGAAAGAGTAGGCAAGGAGGGCACATTGCACCCAGGGTGCCTGCTTCAGAATTCCCACTGTGTTCCCGAAGTTTCTATTCAGAATCGAGTCCTCTGCAGCAAGCTTGTCATCCCTTAGTGAGAACAACAGAATTTGGATCAGAAATATGCTCGAAAGGAAGCTAAAGTATTAAAACAGAATAGCCTGTTTCAAGGAAATGATGATTAGTGGACTTACATTTCCTGCCCCTGTGATCTAAGTTTGTAGTCTGCTAAAGGTTTGGGTTTGGAGGTGGTGGTGTTTGTGTTTTTGGTTGCGTTTTGTGTTTTTTTTTTAACTTATTGTGGTGAGTTTAGATATTTGCCAGCATGCTTTTCTAAGTAACTTTGTTCACTCAATGGCAGAGGCTGACATTTGCAGTTTATACTAGCTGAAATGTTCCAGTATGCTCAAGTCATTTGAGTGCTCCAGGGATTGCTACCCTCATTCCTTGAGAGCAAAACTTTAAATGTCACTTATAACAGAAGAAATTACAGCAAATACGCATATGAACAACATATTTTACAGTTAAAGAATAACTAAACATTGCTAGAGATGGATAGAAACCAGAACAATTGGATCCAAACACAGCCAGCCTTTCGGACAGACTGAGATCTGGTTACAATCTTTATAGCCGAAGCATCTCTCTAAATATTCCTGAAAGGAATGTACAATAACTCGCACTGTAATATCCGAGTCACCTTTCAGCCGAGGGGGTAAAGGTGGTGAAGACAGCACTGAAAAAAGATTGAATATTAGGGGTGCCTTAGGAACTGTAAAATAAATAGCCAGTGTTGGGATAAGTAAGGAAAAAAGTCAATAAAAAGCTCTCTTAAATTTCATATGTTTGGTTATGAAGTTACAACACTGTTGAAATGTGGACAAATAAAATGAAGGAAACTAAGTATTTAAGTAATATAAATGGAAAAGGAAAGGGAACCAACCAGATGAGAATACACGCTGCCTGCTCATATTTGTATGAGCAGGTCAGACTCATGCTGCAAAGACACCTGTTCAGAATATGTTCACGATGTCAAATAACTTATCTGCGTGCTTTGCTCCCAGATCTGGTCCTTTGGTCATCCGCATGGGATGGAGTAAAACAACTGTATTCCTCTGCTCCCCTCCTAGAGTGATTCTGGGAGTAGTTTGCTCTCTGGGCTGTTCCTATAGCAGTAGGGATGAAGAGCAAAGCATCGTTCTCCAACACCTCCCCACCAGCCCTGCACTCCCAAAGACCCCTAAGCCCTCTCCTATGACTCTCTCATGGCATGAAATACTACCCATGCTCTCGGGCTGTAGAAAGACCACTCTCTTTCAAGCTGTCCTTTAGCCTACATGAGATCTCAGGCATCTCTGAGTGAAAAACTATGAGAAAGAAAATAACTGTCTCTTAGAGCCATGGGGTCTATAGGGGATCAGAGCGAAGTGCTGGGTGGTATGAAGGCAGTTGGATGATTCTAAGTGAGGTTAACCCTGAACAGTGTGAGTGTAACCCACTTAAAAACACTTGTCTGGGCAGTTCCCTGGGCAGATGCCCTTGGTAGGGTACATGGCAGCCTCTCTCTCAGAGAGGTGCAACCAAACTGGGTTATGTAGAACTGCTGTTAAAAATAAGCAACTTTTTCTGAAGGACTAATTGATATCGTGTTCGGAGAAGTCCAGAAAGTATCAGCCTGAGAGAGCTCAAACAAGCAAGTTACAACAGAATTTTATCGAATCAATTAATTCTACTGATAAACTGCAAGAAGTATGTGAACTTAGGTGCTACATACTAAAAGGCTTGTTGAGCAGATTGGAAAAAGCTTATGATTACAGATACTGAAGAAGAGGTGACATGCTGGCTTTTGGCCATGGACAGTCAGACCTGTCTAGATTACAGATTAGATAATTACATTTAGCTATTTTAATAAGCTACTTCTCATCATGCATAAATGATCAGTAATTAAAACAGCTGCAGTATGAATCTCTACATTTTTTCTTTAAACACCCTTAGCTATGTTTTGCTGCTCATTCCTTTCGGTCCCTCTTCATAACACCGTGCCAAATGTCACCAAATTAACTTTTGGGGAGACCAAGTGTAAATATATTAACATCCAGTGATAAAGCATTGATTCGGTGGCTACAGCTCACTAGGTGTGATTTCAGAAGCCTTCTGTCTCCATCACTGGTACAGACGTTGGGGAGACAGGCTGCACCCTGTGGCTCTGTACAGAACAAGGACCACACAAGGGTCTCAAAGATAAGACAATTAATCTGTAATGACAATGTTTATTAACAACAGTAAAAAGTGCAATGATCTCACATCAGGGGAAGAAAAGACTCTTAACTGCAATTTTATCCTAATTTGGCTGAGTGTAAGAGAATAAATCAGTGGGATTTTAGAACAGGCTGATATGCTGTATGTGAGTGCTCGTATGAAAAGAATTGAGAATAACATGACATCTTAGAGAGTATTATTAACAGAGCGCGTTTAAGAAAATAATAGTTGGGGCTTGGGAGAAGTCTCAGAAAATACATGACTATTCATATTTTTAGTTCTTTTGCTGGTTCGTTTTTCTTTTATGGTGGTTAGTATTGGAAAATGAAAATATTTTACTTCATAATGGAAAATGAACATGCTCCTATTAGGTAAAAGTTTGGACTATTCTGCAAAGTAATTAAAATCGTCAGTGAAAGAAAAGCAACTGAAAACCAACAAGCCTGCATTTTTCATCTGTGCTGGTGCAGAAACAAAACAAAAATGTCCCCCAACATTTTGCAAGTAAAGCAAAACAATTATGTGGAAAACAAAGTTTTATTTTTTAAAAAAAACTATTTTAAACTGAAAAGTTATTCTAAAAATCATGCATAGTTGTATGGTGTGTCTGATTTACAGCCCCTGCAGGACACCATAAGAAAGCAGTGCCAAATCCAGAACAAGCATAAATCAGTTGTTAGCTTAAATAGAACGTTGGACTAGCTGAGAAGCTCATCCTTATTCTGCTATATTGGTAGTAAAAGCAGCACATCTCATTTCTTTCTGATCTAGCTGTCACTCTTGTAAAGGTTCTACACAACTTCCAAGTCCGTTATTGCTCTCAGATGAAAGGCTTGTAACAGTATAAATGCCATTAAAAGATAGGGGAGAAACCAGTTCTGTAGGTCAGAGCCTGCAATGGCTTAAAAAAAGCACCAAGTCCATCTTCCCCGAATTTGGATGATTTGCCTTAAGAAATGAAGCCAGGGAAGATAGATGAGCTGAAAGGAAGAGTTATTATATAATAATAAATATTGTAGGAGGCAGAGAGTCACCTTTTCACTGAACATTTCAGAAGCTTGAGGATATATCACCCCTACTATGACATCTAGCTGGGGCAGAAGAACCCACTCCCACTCCCTTATCTGGGAAACCTCATTAAGTCAAATTCTGCTCCTTGGCATGTTTCCAGCAGCTGCTTAAAGGCCATGTGGAGCCCTGCATGCATCTCAGAAGGCCTGAAGTTCTGCAAGTGCTTCACCACTGAGTAATAAAGATCTCGCAACATCTTGCACTTTGCAAACGGGGAAACGGGGACACAGACGGAGACGCTGTGGTCCCCTCCCACAGTGGGGCAGAGGCAAAGGTAAAACGTGCCTTAGGTCAGAGGCCAATCTTAGGTCATTCCACTGTGCTACTGCTATTCATAAATGTTTATTCGTTTCGTATTCCAAATATGGGTGATAGTGAAGGCAGTAGTAACATCTCTATAAATATGTTTTTCGTTTGCATTTTACTACACGCTTGTGACGGCCAAAGAGGGAAACTAGGGAAATGCTCTGTCTTCAATTTGATGGACAACCTCTCCTAGTATTTCTTCTCTGAAAGGGTTGTCAGCCACTGCAATAGGCTGCCCAGGGAGGTGGTTGAGTCCCCATCCCTGGATGTGTTTAAGAATAGGCTGGATGATCTACTTAGCGATATGGTTTAATGGGGATTAGGGATGGTTGGACTCGATGATCTCTAAGGTCTTTTCCAACCTAGAAATCTATGAATCTATGAATCTATGAATCTGAAACAGAGTCCAAGCAAGTTAACAGGAAAATTTGGTACTACACATACCTTTGCACTGTGGAAGCGTCTTCAAGAGTGATGGTCACCTTAACACAGAGAAACCATCTAAGACCTGTGCATCACCGTGAGGGCAGAGTATGTTTTAGCTCGTACTTGCTGTTTGAGTGCTCCCTTCTACGCTGGAATTAATTCCTCTGTACAGAAAACATTCCTCAGATACAAATGATATCATAATCTGACCCAAAATAGAGCTGAAAAAGGAATTGACTTGGCTGAAATGAATTAAAAATTGTGATGGGTGTTTTCTGAACACTAGTGAATACTGTAGGCCAGATTGTATCCTCATTCTGTATAATACCTGTTTGGTAAGGGAGCAAAATAAAAGTGAAATGTATCTTCATGCTTGCAAGATTGTAAGCAAGGAGGATGTCCACTGGAAAAAAAAAAAAAAAAGAAAAAAAAAAAGTACTTTAAGAGGAAACCAGGATGAGGGAAAACACATTATCAAAGCAAGGGTACGCTAGTGTAAAATTGGAGGAACCTAATGACAAAACCGTTCAGAAAATACTTTTTCATAGAAATGCATCTCCACTGTATATTTCATTGTGCCCTTGGGAATCGCTTATGTGTATCATCTGCATAGAACAGAGTGAAATTCCTCTTTGGAGTATTTTGCTGCTAGCTGGGAAATCAACAAAATATTCATAAAGAGGAGCTACTAAACGCATTTCTGATCCCCGGGGGGAAGCGCTTCTGGTGGCAGCAGGCATGACTAGCTCTGTTTCCTACTTTGTCAGACTTCCAGCTGAAAGTGAACTGAAAATTTTGTGCTAGCAGCTAACGACTGGTGTGTGGGAAAGCAGTAACAGGATTATGTTCCTTTTCATCCTTGGTTCAGATCTGCTCCACATGGCTGTTGGTCAAAAGTCTTTTCCCATCCAAATGCATCTGGAGATAAGCCAGGATACTCAAGACTCATTGCAGCTTGTAGAGATGGGTTGCCACCTGCATCACACCCTAAGTTGATCTAACTGGGATTCATGCATTTGATTTGAGCATTGTGGATGCCCCATCCCTGGAAGTGTTCAAGGCCAGGTTGGATGAGGCTTTGGGCAACCTGGTGTAGTGGAGGGTTTCCCTGACCATGGCAGGGGGGTTGAAACTAGATGATCTTTAAGGTCCCTTCCAACCCTAACCATTCTATGATTCTATGATTCTATGAGGGGTGGTGTGTCCTCTCTGGCTTCCTTGATGCAATCAGGCTGTTTGAGCAAAGGTACCTCAAAGTGAGAGCAGCCATTCAGAGCCAAGGGACTAGCAGTGAGACTGTGCCCAGTAGAATTGTCTCTGTGTCCCAGCTCTACCCCTAGGTCCATCATCTGCAGGATAAAGCTTCAGCCCAGCTGCAAGCCATTTGCTTCCAGCTTGAGTTGTTGAAAAGCATATGTGGATGTCGATCTGGCCACCACTCTGACCATGCTTAAGCCTAATGGGAAAATAAGACCATGGTCATGGCTCTGCAGTGTAGCAACAGCATGCTGCAAGTCGGGTTGTGTGTGTCATGGATATCCCTGGCATGCCAGGTCTGTGGGAAAACAGATCAACCAGCATCTTCAAGCAGGGAGAGGTCCCTTGCTGGTTTGTGGGTGTCAGAAGGGGATGCAGCACACAGGGGTTTTAAATTGTTTGTGTTCACTGTATTATAACAAACTCCGAGGCAATAATTACTTCCCTGAGGTAGTATCAACTGCACTAACAGCATGAGAAATTTGATCTGCCTGTTTCCTGGTTTTGGCCACAGCTCATGAAATCACAACTATCAAACACAGAGCGCGGATGAAAGAGCCGTTCTCCTCTATTTACACAGCAGCTATTTTGGGTTCTTTGTAGCTTATAAATAAAATAATCTTTGAGACTGGACTTGCTTAGGAGGTTTTTTCAACCAAATGGCAAGTGCCTTTAGAGCACCTGGGGAGATGGCGGAAGACAAAATAATTTTGAGTCGCAACTGTGTTTTTTGAAACGTTTAAAACTGAAAATTTGTTCCTAAAATACCAGATACACACATAGTCTGAGTTTGATCCTCTCCCTGGAGAAGCATTCTTAACTTCAGTGATTTCCATGGAGTTATGTCAAATTACATGAGCTGGATATTTGCTCCAGGCCATTTTACAATCACAAACAGCAGCAACATGATAAAGATCTCAGCATATTTCTGAAAGGGAGGTGATAGATTCACTGATAACCGATTCACTGATAGATTGGTTGCAAAAATGTCATTCATTAATAAAAAGGTCACGAGTGACTGAAAGGGTTACAAATGAAATATTACACCTCTTTGGATGTTCATTTTGCAGTCCCTTTATTTGTCTGTCAACCACATTTTCCTAACCTTTTCAAAGGTCTGTCTTCCTACGATTTAAGAACTGCATTTGGGAATGTCAGGTTGAAAAGGGACCTCCCTTTCAGTCTTTAAGCCTGAGTACAAACTGGAAAAGCAAAGACTGCTGTTGCAAGATAAGAGGGGACCTGAGATTTGAAAAATGGCTCAAACCAAAGGCACTGACCGAAACCACACGCTACGTAAAACGCAGGTGTAAGTACAGGCAGCAGCACTGGAGTTACATGAAGTAGCAAGCACTGGGTGAGTAGTTGCATGCGTGAGCATGTAGAGACTAAAAGCATGGAGTGTGACCTAATCCAGAACACAGTAGCATCCTTGGAAAGAAGCTCCAAAGAAAATTAAGGCAAAAGAGATGTAATCCCATAGCATCAAAAATGAAATGACTGAATACTTGACTTCCTCAATCACTCCTACCTTAGGCAATGGTGAGTGAGCAGGACAATTTATGAGAATTATGGAAATTGATCATGGTGTATTATTTGTCCATGGTGTGCAGGAATGTCTCAGAATCCACAATAGTTTTCCCCCCCCCGCTAAAACATGAACAAAGACTATGCACTGAATTAGAGTGGAAGCTTTTAAGTCTGCTTTTCCAAGATAAAGAGCTGTAGCATAAGCAAGAACATAGTCCTACTTAGGGCTCACAAAAACTGTCTAATCCACTGATTTGTGCAGCAATAGACATGAAGATCTCCAATACTTGCACAACACAGAGTCCAAAATGGAATTCAATTCTAAATCAGTTACAAAACACTATGTAGCTTTTTCCCTTCTGCCTCTAAACTGATGTTAGTGAGCAAGTATGAATGGATAGCACTAGAATCAACAAATGGTAGGGATAACCCCAAAGTATTTGTACAGTTTTTCCTGTTCCCTGTCTGACCTGCTCTGCTTTATGTCAATGTCTGCTTTAAGGGGTAAGAATTGCCTTTCTGTACCGCAGTTTATGTAGTGTCGCAAACATTGATACTGATCTCTTGCAGCAAAGGTTTCTGTTTGATCTCACCATATAAGAACGTGTATGTTATTTTCATCAGGGCCTTTCCAGTCACTTGATTCATTAGTTTTGCACAAAGCAGGATTGTAACTGGGCAGTGAGGAGGGGGAAGTTGTATGTGCAGAGTAACATTTAGCAATTCCTATATTTCCTGTAAGACAGAGCCTATTTTGCAGTTGGCTTGCTGTGTTTGGTCTTCCCTTAAAAAAAAGAAGTATCTCCCCAAAGCAGAAAGCAATGGCATTTAATTTTCCCATCCACTATTTGTAAAATAGTTATTAAAGAAACTTATCTTCTACCTTCTCCCTCTTCTCCACTAATTCTGTGACGTGGTAACCTTGGTCTGAGTGTAAATGTCCTTCGTCTGCCAGTCAGAGATAACGTGTCCTTCACAAAATAGTACATCTTCATTTTTCACAACAGAGTAGCTATCCCACTGGTTGCTTGAAAAGCAAAATTAATGTTTTGTCTGTGGGAGCAATTTAAGATGAGATAAACTGCGAGTATTGACCTCTCAGAAATTGTCCCAAGCTGATATTTTAGCCTGATTCAGTTGATACATCTGGTGGTATATGAGCTCTCCCATAGCAGTATCCACAGAAATGGTTTAGTTTTGAATCATGCAGTAGGACTGTAATACTACCACTGTCACAGGTGGGTATTTTCCTAAGTGGGCTCTGACTCACTTGTCGTTTGCCTTCTTGTAAGGAGGAAAATCCTTAGAAATGTAAATCAAAGGTATTAGTAGGAAGCAACTCATATTCATCCGCAGGAAGCAGGAAAAAAGTGAAAATCCACATGGTCTTGCATTACATCATCTCCTGCATAGGATCAGTTGAGCGTTATTATTGGGCCATAGTTACTCCCAAGCTCTTCGACGTCCTGTGGATGTGCATTTAGGTGTGAAGTCCCACAGAAAATCTCCTGTGGAGGAGATGTTGAGAGAGACTAAGGGTAGGTTTCCATTTCAGAGATCAAAATTCGACACACCTGCTTGTTCATGTTTACATGAACATGCTCTTCACATCCAGCCAGGGCTCTGTGAAGTTGCTCAAACAGAGTCACGTAGTGCCACCTGAGATGCGCTGCCTGAGAGAGCCACGGGAGGCTGGCTGGTGTGAGACAGGACCTGTCGAAGACCCATGCTTTTTCTAAATGGCAGCCAGAGCCATGTAAGGTACCACAGGGAATTTCAAATGCCACTTCATACGTCCGTTCAGCCGACTGAATTGAGCTCTAACTGTCTCTACTGCTCCTCATGCAGACAGACAAGCAGCAAGCACAACCCAGAAGGTAAATGGCACTGGAACTGAGTGAACAGCACTGGTTCTCCTAATCAAAACATTTTCCAAGGCAGAAATTTCTCTGACAGAAATTAATTGCCTCCCTGCAGTTGCCCCAAAGTAGAGTGGAAACAGTGCATCTCTGCACCCTTCTCTTTTCCTGTCTTCCTGCACTTCTAGATCTTCTCTGACACAGACAAGTGACATTTGAAGCTGTGTGGGGAGAGCGAGTGCAGCTCAAGGTCTAGATAACAATTCAATATCCTGGGCTCCGGGGTGACCTTGCAGCGGTCTTCCAGTACCTCAAGGGGGCCTACGAGAAAGATGGGGAGAGGCTGTTCAGGAGGGCCAGTTGTGATAGGACAAGGGGTAATGGTTTTAAAATAGAGGGAGGTAGATTCAGGTTGGATATTAGGAAAAAATTTTTTACCATGAGAGTTGTAGAACACTGGAACAGGTTGCCCAGAGAGGTGGTGGATACTCCATCCCTGGGGATGTTCAAGACCAGGTTGGATGAGGCCCTGAGCAACCTGATCTAGTTGGAGATATCCCTGTTCCTTGCAGGGGGCTTGGACTAGATGACCTTTGAAGGTCCCTTCCAGCCCTAACCATTCTATGATTCTATGATTCTATGATTCTATGATTCTATGATTCTATGATTCTATGACATGGAGTTGTGACAACTAGCCAACTTATTTGCCTCTCAATTCCTGTCCTTGGTTCTCTTTGTCTTTCTCAGATGTTCTTTTATGTATCATCTGAGACTGTATTTAAGTAGCAAAGACATTTTTGACATTACTCAGGAGGAACAGCATCAGTATTCTAGTGCTTTACAGCCCACGAGTGCTTCAGAACCTACAGGCGTGGTTGTTTGCTGTGCAACAGGTCCCTGGTGTTTAATCTCCCAAGTAAATATGTGACTCATTCATCCTACAACAGCGTGGGACCATAAATATCAGACGTTTAATTGCTCGCAAAAGGCCATGTTCATGTGGGGTTGATGAATGCATATCTCTAGATAGCAAACACTCAGGCCTAAAACAACCCGAGCTTGCAACTGAGAATAAAAAGCTTTGCTGTTTTGTAGAATTTCATGTTACAAGGTAGACCTTGTAGTCAGTAGATCAAGAGTAGTTCCTACTGAGAATTACGCTATCTAGCTTTAATAACAAAAATATATAACACATTAACTCAGTTTTGTTGTTTTTCCTGTCTTAGCATCCTTTTAAGGCCAAAAATATGTTCATTTTGTCATGAACTGTTTCCAGTCAAAATAAGCTTGCCAGATTCTAATTAATACATTCAAAGGGGCAGTTTTTGTACAGTTTCCCACAGAAACTTCTGTAGCAGTCGTGTTTCAAGGGGGCAATAAAACCACAGGGAGGTTTTGCACTATAATAACACTTGGCTGTTTATCTGGGCTCAGGGTTACTTGGGTGTTACATATTCTTTCCTGGTGGAGAATGAATTTAAGGAGAAATACACCGAGCATCTTTCAGGGAGGAGGCTGCGTCATCCTAGAGATTTTTTAGTGAAATAAATTCGGTGGCCATAGCCCTAGCAGAGCTAGAAAGAGCTCAAGGACACACACGTGCTCCTTTGCATTTGTGTAGTTTCCACTTAAACTATTTGTTGCTGCAGTGGAAGTCAAATACTGCATAGAGGTACCATTACAAAAGTACCACTGGGGACTCCAGCATTCCAGGTGCATTGACAGCTGCACTTAAAGCAACATTAAAATCCTGCTAGTTCACGAATTAATGGTAGCTTTGAAAACCAAATTCTAACACAGTAGCTCTTCAGGGGACAATCTGGAGGAGGAAAAATGTTCTCCTCTGGCTTTGACAATCTCGCTTGTTTTCTTGGCCCCTTTTTTGCCAACAGCCACTTCAAACCTAGCAGTTGCAGAGGACACTCACACTCTAGCACGAGTCTCAGGATACATGGCACGTTTCAAACTTTTAATCACAGCCACTGATCATTGTTCTTCTTAACCTAATTTAGTTCTGCAAACAAGACAATTAATATGTCAAGCTTCATCAGTTGTGTTGATTTTCCAGAATGGCCTCACACTTGGCTACAGCCTTGGCTGGGATGTCTCCCTACAGGCTCTGCTCTTTCCTTGCCCTATTCAGATCCCCAGACCAATCTTCAGAAGCAGAAACTGTCAGACTGAAAGACTTTATTAGTTGCATATGGTCCCTGGTGACGTCCAGAGGGTGCAATAGAAATAGGAGTAACTTGCCAGCAAAGCCTCAAGCTCTGCTGCTCAAGAAAATGTGGTTCTCCACTGTAGGAGCTGCCAATCCTCCACTCCAACTAGTAGCAGCAAGGCAGCTTCTCCCTGTGATGAATTTCCTGCAGTGCAACAACTTTTCAAGCTTCAGTTTCTAACTAGAGTATATACTTTAACGAGAGCTGAAGCCCTATGGATATATCATCCAGCTGGCTTGTATTAATAATTATCTAATTAAGGTTTAGGCCCTCCCTACAAAAGGTGGGCCATTGCCTCCTGGCTGTGGAAGATGCAACCACATTCTTGGAGCTGCAGCTTAGGCTGGTGAGCAACAAAGCCCATAGCAGGAGAAGCAACGACAACCTGTAAAGAATGGCAGGGAGTTCCTCTTCTTCAAACTTTCCTATGTTTGAAGAGAAATAGCCACTTTTACCTTAGAACTTTGGTTCCGGAGTAAATGTTGTTGAACAGGTACATTAGACAGGTCTAGAGTCTAACCTAAAAACTACCATAATGAAATTATATTGCACAATAACTCATCCTCATTGTCATTGCTAACTACTGAAATCTAGACTGCTTCAGCTGTGCCTTAGCCAAAAATTGAGCTTTAAAAAATGCAGAGGAGGGCACTACAGAAAAGTAAGAGATTCACAGCAGAATCCGCACAGTATGGGATAAAAATTAAGTAGAGATGAGGAGTAAGAGAGAACATGTAATCGTGAAGGGAAAGATGAAATTTAGTCACTTCTTCCTGTTTCTCTGATGTTACAATGTGAGAACATCACCCTCTGGAAAGCTCAATAGCTGGTAGATGCAGTTTAGAGCAAATTAAGAGAAAATAATACTCCAAACAGCAGCTGTTTAACTTGTGCATTGCACATCCAGAGAAGAAAATCGCATCATTTTCGTTGTCAAAATGTTGAAACAGTTTATGGTCTTCAATAAATATCTCTAATTATAGGTGGTAGGCTATTGGAATGCTTTATGAAAGAGTAATGATTTAGACCTTTAGAGGAGCAGTGCCAGGCCTGAGGTCTGTTTTATCGTGGATATAAATGCTGGGTTCACGTTACCGGGAATGTCTAATCCATGACTAACCAGAAGGATCTGAGTCCATAGCATAAACAATAACCATGAGGTCTACATTGGTAGGTAGTCAGGATTGTTAAGCACTAAGGCAGCAGTAATCAAGCATGCCAGAATTTACATGATCCAAGTAACAAGACAAGATTTACTCCTAACCTGACTCCTAAAAAGATTGGATAACATGTGCATCCTAATCTGGAAAGGTCTTTGAACATACTTCATCTAGAAGTCAAACTGGGCATCTTACGGCAGTGCACTTTCATAGAATAGTGACTGTCTTTCTCTGAGTTGAGATGACAGCCACTTTGAACCTCACCAGTTTTTGTACCTCCAACTGCTATTCCCCCCCTCAAATTCTTGTTCAGTTAAAAAATATTAACAATAGGAAGTGTTAAATTTTAGCAACACTTTCTTTTTGTGTTCAAGTCAAGCCAGTGCTACCGGACCAAATCTTTAGCTGGTGTACATCAGCGTGATTTCGTTGATTTCACAAAATCAAATGAAGCCCAAACTTGTCTCTTAGCTTCAGTCACGCTGTTCTGATCTGCGCAGAGGGTTTGCCCTACTGCTCATTGTATCTCATGCACGTCATGGTTCACTGGCTGTTTTCCCTCTACTTCGAGCCAGTGAGACCTCTGTGGATAAGGAATTGGCTGGATGGTCACACTCGAAGAGTTGCAGTCAGCAGTTCAATGTCCAAGTGGAGATCAGTGATGAATGGTGTTCCTCCGGGGTCAGTATTGGGGCCAGTGCTATTTAACATCTTTGTTGGAGACATGGACAGTGAGATTGAGTGCCCCCTCAGCAAGTTTGCAGATGACACCAAGCTGTGTGGTGTTGTGGACATGCTGGAGGGAAGGGATGCCACCCAGAGGGACCTGGACAGGCTGGAGAGATGGGCCTGTGAGAACCTCATGAAGTTCAACAAGGCCAAGTGCAAGGTCCTGCACGTGGGTCGGGGCAATCCCAAGCACAAGTACAGGCTGGGCGGAGAATGGATTGAGAGCAGCCGTGAGGAAAAGGACTAGGGAGTGCTGGTGGATGTGAAGCTCAACATGAGCTGGCAATGTGCACTGGCAGCCCAGAAAGCCAACCATATCCTGGGCTGCATCCAAAGCAGCGTGGGCAGCAGGTTGAGGGAGGTGGTTCTGTCCCCCTACTCTGCTTTCATGAGATCCCACCTGGAATACTGTGTTCAGCTCTGGGGCACCCAATACAAGAAGGACATGGAGCTGCTGGAGCGGGTCCAGAGGATGGCTGTGGAGATGATCCAAGGGCTTGAGCACCTCTGCTATGAAGACAGGCTGAGAGAGTTGGGGTTGTTCAGCCTGGAGAAGAGAAGGCTCCAGGGTGATCTTATAGCAGCCTTCCAGTACCTAAAGAGAACCTACAAGAAAGTTGGAGAGGGACTTCTTACAAAGGCATGTAGTGAAAGGGACAAGGCGTAAGGGCTTTAAACTGAAAGAGAGGAGATTTAGATTAGATCTAAGGCAGAAATTCTTCACTCTTAGAGTGTGAGGCACTGAAACAGGTTGCCCAGAGAAGCTGTGGATGCCCATCCCTGGAAGTGTTCAAGGTCAGATTGGATGGGGCTTTGAGCAAGCCGACTTAGTGGCAGGTGTCCCTGCTTTTGGCATGGGGGGTTGGAACTAGATGATCTTTCAGGTCTCTTCCAACCCAAACCATTCTATGATTCTATAAAGATGCTCACGATGCTATGATTGTCATCAGTGAGAAAGGAACCAGGGAACCCAGTGTCTCAGTGTGGGAACCTTGTTGTCTGAGCTCTTTGAGCTCTATTACATAAAGCTCTAGCAAGATCTTTAGCTTTCCTGAGTAGTCCAGCCACCTGGACTGCAATCATGTTAAAAGCTTATTTTCTCTGGCATCTTAGAATGATGTCCTTTGCAACTCACAGCTTCAAGAATCAAGAGTCAGTTTGGGACTCAGTGACCATTTAATTATACGTGCTCCCTGTTCTATGTTATCCATATGCACAAATATGAACAGTCTGTGTGACTCCAAGTTTGAGAAAAAGCATACAACTACATGTATATCAGAAAGATATATGTAAGTAAATTTTAAGGTAAGAGAAAAATACAGAAAAAGATACTTGCAACTTCTAGATGGAGCATTGCAGGTACAGAATTGTGAACCTACTATTTTTCCCCCACCTGCCCTCTGAATTTTTGGTGCACCCTCGCTGTCATACACCTTGCATTTTGTTGCTTTAAGCCAAAAAAAAAAAAGTAATTTTATAATTTGATGGCAAATTGAAGAAACATTTAATCTAATCAGTGCCTGCTTTGAACTTCTGCAACGCCATGAAAGCTTGTCAAACTGCTGTGCTTACACAGTGCAGCTGCTGTTCGTGAGCCCGCGCACGGTACGTAATTTAGCGCTGCACGTGGGTGCCAGCAGAGCTCAGCACTGTGGTTGCATGTGCAGAAACACCTCGATGCTCCGTTGCAACCTCTCTCTGGTTGCACAAGGAGTATCAGAATCTGAAGAAAACTTTCTGTGAGTAAAGTTCAGTATTTTTTTCCTGGTCTCATTCAAAACCAACAAGAACATGAAAAACTAATGGAAAAAGTAAGTTAACTATTTCAGACTTCAAAAGAAGTGCTGAGCAATTTCAGTTTACAAAGAAGCTTCAACAGAAACAAATAAACATATTAATTTGGATGAATTTGGGGCTGTTCAGTCTGGAGAAGAGAAGACTCCGGGGTGATCTTATAGCAGCCTTCCAGTACTTAAAGGGGGCCTACAGGAAAGCTGGAGAGGGACATTTTCCAGGGGCATGTAGTGATAGGACAAGGGCAATGGATTTAAACTGAAAGAGGGGAGATATAGATTGGATATAAGGAAGAAATTTTTCACTCTGAGAGTGGTGAGGCAGTGGAACAGGTTGCCCAAAGAAGTTGTAGATGCCCCATCCCTGGAAGTGTTCAAGGCCAGGTTGGATGAGGCTTTGAGCAACCTGGTGTAGTGGAGGGTGTCCCTGCCCATGGCAGGGGGGTTGGAACTAGATGATCTTTGAGGTCTCTTCCAACTCGAACCATTCTATGATTCTATGATATCAAGATGGTATTCAAAGTAAATCTGATTGTTGTTTTTCCTCATAGAACTATACTTGGTGAATGTAACATACTTTATATTTTATGAAAAAATTACAGATAATAAAGTCTTAACTTTACAGAATAATTTCAGCCTACACAGGAAAATATCACATAGTGGCGTTACCTGATGGAGTCCAGAACTGGAGGGTGGCCCTCAGCAAATCATGCTGTATCTGTGTACCTTGTGTTTATCA
The DNA here is from genome assembly GCF_009769465.1 of Tauraco erythrolophus. Lineage (NCBI taxonomy): Eukaryota > Metazoa > Chordata > Aves > Musophagiformes > Musophagidae > Tauraco > Tauraco erythrolophus. The sequence goes on from NC_141468.1 coordinate 84,395,858, forward strand.
TAAAGCAGTAAAATATGTTCTTCTAGTGAAGAAGTCATCTTGCTGAATTGTGGGTGAAAACAGAATTATGTAAGCCCTAATACCAAATATTTGTATTAACTTGCTTATATAGCTGAAAACATCCCATGGATAAAAGCTACGTGCAAGTGTGTAGTTGTGAAACGTTAACTGGAGAACAGGAAATATCAGTTGCCTTATCAGTGAAAAATCGGCAGGACTGGCAAAATATTTTGAAGGCTGTTAGATACTTACACAGGAATGAGGAACCCCAGATTTAGCTCTACATATAAAGTCAAGGTAATAGCTGTAGGAAGGTAATACAGGCACTAGGTGAGAAATCTGGAAAAGCTTAATGCCAAAAATGATCCGGAAGCTGCACTGGATTACAAACAAATTAAAAGGTGTAACGTTGTACGATTGTAAAGAACAGCAGCATGTGCTTGGGTTTTGTGAATGACAGTTCATATCGATGTAGAAAGAGTATAACAGAAATCTGAAGTATAAAAGCTGTTTCAGTACCTGAAACTTAAATACATCTATGCTAGGCTTTCTTTTATTAATTTTATGGAATACTTTAGGCAAATGGGTATAGTGGGGGAAACAGGAGGATAAGCAATAAAAAAGAACAAGGGCTCAGTGGGTGAAGATGTAACCAAAAAAATTAAAGGATATGAATAATGAAAACTTCAAGTGAAACCTAAATAGTGAAAAGCTAAAGCTATTCCCTAAGTCTTATTCTTGCAAAAAATGTGTTTTTATAAAGAGGACACACCAAGAATTATTTTTTTTTTAAGAATGTTCTAAATACTGTTAATTATAGAACAAACACCCTACGTTGTTTGTGGAAACCAAGTAAAAGAATGCAAAGCAAACATGCAAGTAAACTAATAACTAGTGTTTATTCAATTATTGTTTTGCACAAACAAGCAGAGTGGTTTAATATCTATTTGTAAACATCTCCTTAACCAAACTGCATGTTCCATTGAACATCATCTACACGCAAGTCAGTTGAAAACAAGCACATGCAAAAACCAGGCTAAAATTCAAAAGGAAAAGCCCTTAAAAGTGCAGTAAGAAGGGGTGAAAAAAGATGGGAAAAAAATAAAAGTAGCTGTTCAAACTTTTTACTTGATAAACAACATTAAAAACTGTCAAGCATGGAAAGACAAAAAAAAATCTACTCATGTTGTGTAAACTCTGTCGTGGATTGGCAAATGGAAGATTTTAAACAAGGCTGGCTGCCAAGAAGAGAAGTGGAAGTCCCAGCTGCAGTTAAACAGACAGACTCCTCTTCCTCTGGAAGCAGCAGAGCAAGAGCTCCTCATTGCCATCTCTCAAAACTTGCCCCTTTCTGTGGCTGTGGCAATGAAGACCCACCTGGCCCCAGGCAGGCTGGGTTAGGAACAGGGTGGCACTGGAGGGTTCTGGGACTTAGAGCCTTTGGATTCAGGTGTTTGAATGAGGAGGAAAAGGATCTATTTGGGGAAGGAGTGCCCCAGCTGAGGATCTCCCTCCCTTCCTGCCAGGGAACGGTGAGGGCAGCAATTGCCCCCAGCTGCCTGCCCACCTCTGCCAGGAGAGATGCTCACAATGCAGATTGCTGGGCTGTCGCCTACGGAGGAGGTGAAAACAGAAGAGAATGCGCTCTTCAAATACAGAGGTTACTAGCTTTGATGGGTAAACCATACAAACTCTAGGTCCTACTTAGATGTCCCCCTCAGCAGATCTGCTCCTTTCCTCACTGGGACAGTTGGATCATGCGCAATACTGGGAACATTCATCCTTTACTGAAACATCTTATTCTCCTCAAGCCAGTTTTCAGGTTTGAGTTTTTCTACCCCAACTGACACTGCTTGAGCAACCATTCAGCTTTCCTATTAGGATAAGCCAAGGATGAAGAACTTCTAGGATTTGATGCAGTCGGGCAAATCAGCTGAGTAGTGGCTTGTTTCTATAGCTTCCTTTTAGATATGCTTTTCCCTCTCTCTGTCCTCCCTCCTGAAGAGCACCCACCCAGAAGGTAGTGCAGCCCTGCGCTGTGCCAGCTGCTCAGAACCCCCAGGGAAGCCACCCTTGAAGGTGCCCTTTCCCACCTGGCTGTGGCCTCACCGGCAGAGGTGGGCTGCAGGGGTGGTCGGGCTGTCCTACAGCTCAACAGGCAGCATCTCATGGGAGGAATCCAGGCTCTTCTTTCCATTTACCTTGTTTTGGAAATCTTCTGAGTGTTATTAGATTCTGTAAGGCCTGACCTTTAAAAGTCAGGGGTGCAATTACCCATCTGGCCAGCTCCACATCAGCAGCTCACGCTACCCGAGGCAGGAACCAGACAGTTCACTTCTGACTAATGTTATTACAGAGGAACAGGAGGTGGACCCAGACGCTCTAATTAAACTGCAGCAGGTCTGCTCGGCAGGCTGTTATGATTGAGTGCAGAGCAGAGACACCGTGCAAAGCATGCTGGAATCCCTGGGCTTCATCTCATTAGGTGGCGTGGCCATCGTTGGGTTGATTTGGCTGGCAGAAGAAAGGGAAGGTATCCAGAGAAACGGGGATCCTCCGCTGCCAACGCTCTGGTCCGGAGGCCTCTATACTAAGTGGCTTTGTTCAAACTAGTGCATGGAAGCACGGCTAGAATGGAAGGAAAGGCAATGTGGCCAGGAGATTGCCTCCATTATCTGCACAGATGACTGCGTTCTGCATTCGTTTGTATGGCAGAAATAGCCCTGCCTATAAAAGTGCCCATGAAGATCAGAGGAGTCATTTGCTCGAGTTTGACTCCGTGTTTCTGTGGTGCAGGTGAAGACCCAGGCTCTAGAGCCTGTGGCCAGTGCTAAATGGTCACTCCTGTCTCGCCTTGTCCCATCTACTTTAGACACAGACTGAAATGGCAAAACAGAAATTCTGCGGAAAGGTGAATCTTGCAGCTCTGTTGGGCTTTTTTGCTTTTTTTGGTGTGTTGGTTGGCTTGAACTGTGGACTGCGTTTGTCTGTGTCAGTGTCTGCAGTCCTTTCCACTGGGGATCTACTGACATTTCTTGCTTCTTTCTCTCCCTTCATCCTGCTCGCAGTGAATTGCCTCTGTTCCCGTGCAGCCCTTTTCTGGTAACACACAGAAAGTCTCAAACTTTAAGATAAACTACTTTTTCACTTGGATCATATGAGTCAAGCCTGAATTCGGCTTTTATTTAGGCTGGTAACCTACCCAGTCTGCAGTACAAACATGAGTCAGACCTGGTCAGTTGGTGCTGGTTGTTTTGGCCCTTTGTTTATCTCATCTCTTACTCACGGAAGCAGATGAGTTTCCTTACCAGGTCACTGTGGAAGAACCACAGGCTCTCTGTTTACTCACAGAGAGCCTTGGGCTGCCCCTAACGTTTTTTTCCAGGGATGAGGCATCTACCACCTCTCTGGGCAACCCATTCCAGTGTTTCACTACCCTCATGATAAAAATTTTCTCTATTTATACCTAGTCTGCCCTCTTTTAGTTTAAAACCATTACCTTTTGTCCTCTCGCAACAGGCCTTACTAAAAAGTCTGTCCCCGTCTTTCTTGTAAGACCCCTTTAAGTATCGAAAGACCACAATAAGGTCTCCCCGGAGCCTTCTCTTCTCCAGGCTGTACAACCCCAGCTCTCTCAGCCTCTCTCCATAGCAGACGTGCTCCAGCCTTCAGATCATCCTCATGGCTCTCCTCTAGACCCACTCCAACAGCTCCATGTCCTTCTTCTGTTGGGGACCCCAGAGCTGAACACAGTATTCCAGGTGGGATCTCACAAGAGCAGAGCAGAGGGGCGGAATCCCCTCCCTTGACCTGCTGCCCACGCTGCTTTGGATGCAGCCCAGGATACCATTGGCTTTCTGGGCTGCCAACGCACATTGCCAGCTCATGTCCAGCTTTTCATCCACCAGTATCCCAAAATCTTTCTCTGCAGGTCTGCTCTCACTCCCTTCATCCCCCAGCCTGTGTTGATACTGGGGGTTGCCCCGACCCAGATGCAGGACCTTATACTTCTTTGGCTTGAAAAAAAACGTTGTTCGTTAGCATGATCACCTCTGAGAAAACAAAACACTCTAACACTTTGGTGCTTGCTGCTGGTTTATGTTTGTGATTTTTCACCGCTACTTTGCTGTCCCATATACCATAGTATTGTTCACTCAGTTCAGTATTAATGCACAAAACTTCCAATTGTTTAAAAATAGAATGGGAATTAAAATACTATGGGAATGAGTAGATATATTGCTGGTATAACCTATAATGAAAGTCTAAACTGGCAGAGGTGGATTAGTACTCGCAAAGCTAGCAGGGGTGGTACCTCTTCTCAGAAATAATAAAAATGACAGAAATTGTGAGTTATAAACAGGGACTGAGGACCAAAATTTTTAACATAATTATTGTCCCTACAGCTGCAAATAGGTACCAGGAAGCTTGGTGCTTCTGGAAAATCCGATTAGGCCCTTATTTGCATCTTAAGAGCTTACATATACTTATGCTTATGGTAAATCAGAACTTTCAACAGACAGTGATGTTAGATCCGAGCCTTTGAAAAAAAATCTAGCCTCACTGAAGTGATTGGGAAGTCTTTCAAATGCCTTTTAAAGATTTCCCAATCTTTTGAATTGGGGTCATCCACAATTTTGACAACCATAGACCAAATTATATTATAGGAATTTGCTCAGATTGGGTTTTTGGAGATAAATATACTTAATGATCTTACAGAGCAGTGGAAAAATCTTTTTGCCAGGACTAGGTGGAAAAGACCCATGGGCCATGAGCTGTGCAGCCGTGCACCAAGCTTATGGAGTGACTAGTTACTCATTAACCTCCTTTTTATGATACTTGCTATTTTCCTGATCAAAGGAGGAGAAAATGCATTCTTGCTTCGATTCAAGTCCTATTGGAGAGAACGATAAGAAAATTTATCTACTACATAACCTTTTCAAATGGAATTAAAGTGAATTTAATTTGGCTTAAATCATGGACTCGTCCTCTGTGTGTGGAGCTCCCAACTTACTTGCCTGTGTTTGAGAATCAAGACTTGCACAGATCCTGAAATCTAAAGAGTGGTGGGAAATGTGACTGATGCTATTTGGATGAGTAAGGGGAAAGATAGGGTATGGGAACATTATTACTAAGAACTAGTTCAAAACACTGTTAGCTGAAAAGTTATGACATATTTTTCTCTTAAGATCCTTCTAGTGGAAAAAAAAAAAAAATTCTTCCTAAAAGGGCAGGAAAAGAAAGAATGATCAAGCAGATGGATAGGGAAACCTGCCACAAAATTTTATCTTAATTTGAAGTATTTCAGGTTTCCTTTCAGAAAAAAATGAGAGGTGGGTCTTGGAGGAGTAATAGCCTACAATGGCAGTATTTTCATCCAAAAAGTTTCAGTAAAATCTCTACCGACGAGGACAATGTACACAAGTCATAGTGACGCTAGTTTTTCTCTACATACTTCCTCTGCTTCCCTTATATTAAGTATCCTGTCCACCCCCTCAGGCCTCTTGATTGTCTTTAACCAGCGTTTTTACCATGACCCCTTTGGCACCCAACCCTACGCTGCCTCTTTGGATTCATTAGTCGCCTATCGTGGTTTACAGCTCGTCTGTCTGCCGTTCGTTGGGCGCCCTGGTCACAGCTAGCTGGAAGCTAGTGAGTCTAATCCTAGCTAGCAGTTATTGTCCATGTTTCATTAGCTGTGTGTTTATGGGCGTTTGTGGGATGTTGTTTTCCTCCTCTGTTAGGCTACGTGCTTTCTTTAGTAATTAGAGTGGCTTGAAGAAGGATCCGCTGGAATAAATAGATGAGGCCTTCGGCTTAGTGAGAATGGTGGGAACAGGTAAGCGCTTGGAGTGATGCCTTCCGCCCAAGGTGGACAATTGTAAAGTACACACTTCCAAGGGACTAACCCGGCCAAGGCGCTGCCCTAAACCCACCAGTGGGTTCAGGGCAACCCACAAGCGACTGCAGTGCTCCCCACCGGCACCATCTGACCAGCTGTGGAAGACCCAGGCAAGCAGGTGGGCAACTAAAGGATAGGGAGAAAAAGTAGCCAGCTGGGCTTTGAAGAGTTCCCTGCCCAAACAGAATTTGGCTTAACAGTCCTTTTCCCGATGATATTTGAAGTCGGTTTAGTTTAACCAAGTTTCGTTAAAGACCAGGAGTAAGCCGATCCACATTAGAGCTATTGAGACATAGCAGTTGTACTTTAATTTACATGCCAGATGATTTTCCCAGCTTTTCAGAGCCATGAAAACCAAAGGAAACACTCGCCTCTTACGATCAGTATCTAGTGAAACGTTTCCAAGACCCCTCACGCAGCAGACATCGGAGAGATGAGAAGCTCTCTCTTTCGGGGACCTCAGTACGATGCAGGAATTTAGCCTAAGCCTCCTTGTTTCCAACTATTGTAGGCACAGGGACTTCAATCTTAGCTTCTTTCTTGTAGAAGTGGGGCAGCGGCTGGTATCAATTTGAGAACATCGCTTATCGGATGAAATAACTCCCTGGGGGCATGAGCTTCTAGAGAAAGACAGGCGAAGCTGTTGATGACTTCAGTGGGTCGTGCCTCAGGCTCCATTCAAGGGAGGAAGAATTCAGAACAAAAGTCATCCCAGAAATATATGGCTACGCTGAGCAATGGCAGGACACTTCCCGGCTGTGGAACAATTTAACAGCCCACTCAAAAATAGCCTCCTGATGCGTGTTCCTCTAGGAACAATTTCTGTGGCATGTGAGTTTTCTGCCCTTTCGTTGTCAGCTTTATTTCCAGGAATGTTTTTCTCTTTTCCAGCCAATGCTTTCTGTCACAGTGGCTTATCTGACCATAGGTTGCAATGAGCCTTCTGCTCCTCTGCTTTCCCAAACACACAGTCGCAGCCACCTTATCTCCTCTATCAATGAGTGACCTACCTTTAATTGTACTTTATCTAGTTAAAATGAGAGCGTGATGTGTGCCTCTCTTCTAATCAGACCATGCTCATTCCTTTAGAGCAGTGAATTATTCATCTCTTCTTACCATTCATCATCTTCCTCCTCTGGCTCTGACCTCCATAACAGTGGGCAGAGCAGAAATCACTGCCTTGACTGCTGGTCCTCCAGGACGGCAGGTAGAGCAGCCAGAGCAGCTAACTGCCTGGAGCAGGAGCATGACTGAGCAATTATCCTGCAGGGAAGGTGTAGGACCACTGCGGCTTTCATTGCCCGGCCCTGGGGCTTCTTATCACCGGGCTCCATGTCACATCAGCCCCAGGTGGATGGGCAGGAAGGGCCACAGCCCTCTCAGGTGCTCAGCTCTCTAAAAGGCAAGCCCCCAGGGCAGGGCAATACCTGTAAGTGGAGCTTAAAGACCATATCTTTTCTTCTGTATGAAACTAAAACACTGAAGAGGGGATCAGACTACTTTAAAAATAGCCCTTGCTCCTACAAGAAAGGTGAGCAAAGTTCTCAGCTTTGGCTGAACTGAGCTGGAGCTGAAGAGTTCATCCCACCCTGCAGTAGAGCCATCTGTGAGACTGCAAGGCTCATCTTTGTCTCCTAGGGAGGCTATGTCAGGGTGCATCAGGAAAGCTAAAACCACCAGCTAAATTTGCCTCTTTTTTTAAAAAGCAGTAAGGAATCGATGGTTATAGACTGTCCTTGCTGTCATTACACAGCTCATCAAAAATGCAGCTTCTAACAATGAAATGAAATTAATACTTTCCTTAAAGGTACATCTATGAAAGCATTGTTTCAGCATCTGAGTAAAAAGTGCTATTTATATTTCCGAAACACTTCTGCTTTGTCAGCATCAGCCTATCTGCAGTGATAATCCGTTTATCCCAGCAGCAGTACCATCACGCCCAGGTTCCAGATGGAACAGAGGAATGTGCAGAGAAACCAAAGACTAAATTTATCAAAAGCTGCTCGGGGGCTGAAAGAGGAAGATAGGTCACAAAAGAAGACTCGGTGGGGAGAGACTGATGGGAGGGCACTGGGGAAAGGTGTCCTTAGAGACCACCACCATTTAAATGCTATTGAACATCACGCTGGCTACCTCTCTGCCCTGCTGGGCACGCCGAACAAAAAGCGTGGAGAAGCCAGGAATGTAAACCGTGTCTCGGACTGGCTCCATAGCCATTGCATCAGCCTTTGTGATGAGCAATTGGCCGTTTTCTTACTTGTCAGATTGTAGATTCCCAGGGCTCTGTTTCCTCGCAGCTCGTATGATGTCATCATGAATGGCTACGCAAACGCGGATTGCTGCGGTCGCTATATGGCACTCTGCAGGGCAGTAACAGGGAAAATAAATGTGTAGGGCTTTATTCAAATGCTGGCAGAGAAAGTGGAATGGCTTATATCCTCTCTGCTCGCTCTAAAAAGATCACGGGGTGAAACTGAGGTGTTCTTAAAAAAAAAAAAAGCATTAAAAGAAAAACTCAGCAATGAAAGGTTTATCACGCTGGCCTGAGAAAATAATAGAAGCTAATGTCATCGTAATTTCAAACTTTCTTAATCCTGAAGGGTCTCTGAGCACCTGACACTGATATCCACTGCAGTGGCATGTACCTACGGGACCTCAGGATGGAGGAGAGGGTCCTAGCAGGGAAAGATGACACAATACATTTGCAAAACTGCCTTGGGATCTTTAATGTCCCCCTAGAACAAAGGGGTTTGCAGCCTCATGTGAAAGGAATGAAAAAAATCCCATCACTAAGGTCACTTTAAACTGGATAAACCACTGAATGAGATAACGACTGGAAGAGTCCTGAATACTTGACTTGTTATCTTTTGCTATCTGTGTAATTTCTATGGCCAAGAGAATCTCACACAGATAGCACCTCAGTTTTTTGGGGTGCAACTCATTATTCAGCCTGAATATATATAACAGAGCTTCCTCTTAATACAGAGTTTTAGCTAAGTATAGCTAATTAGCTAGCTGAGACCAGAACAGCACTCCCTGTAGCTATTGCACTCGGGGGAGGCAGGGCAGCTGTGATGAACATCATAAACTTAGTTATGTTAATCCTCCCTGTTTCAGACTTGAGATAAGTCAGAGATTTTACAGCATCCACTATCTACTACTGCATTTTTTGTTTGAAGACATGTTTATTAGCTCAATGCCCCGAAGCATTGAAAATGAAAGCAGAAATTTACCATTTAAATTTAGATCATGCTTTCCCCCTGCCACACACACGCACCCATAATTTTAAAGTTTACTCTGAACTGTTCCCAGGATTGTGTGTCCAGATTCCAAGCAGAAGGCTAATAATAACCCCTGCGTTATTACGGGCACCAAGCGAGCGCTCGTAAAAACCGTAGTTGCAGCCAGAGATAGGAGATGATAGTTGTTTATCAAAACAATGGATTAGTTTAAATTAATTTAATGCTGTCATTAGTCCTGGGTACCAAGCACACCACACTGTAGTATCCTGGCTGGACCACTTAGCAGCATTTATCTTTGCCCATTGTAACATGCCGTAGCTCTGATAGGAAATCGTTACTTCCAGGTTCTGGGATGACTTAATCTTCCTACTGACAGTGGTTGTATGGGATGAGCAGTGATGTGAGATCAGGCAGATCACCAGCTAGGATTCAGATTTAAACAGGCTTTGGTCATTAGTGATTTATGAAAAGTTGCTCTCCACCTACACCTGCTCTTCCAGCCTGCTCCGCAAAAGAAAAGAGGTGATGCTGCAGGTGAAGCTGTTAGATACCATTAGGTGGCTATAGGTCCCATCTCCCTTAGGGTCATTTTTTCTCCTCTAGAAATGAGCATCTCTACAGCATGCTAGAAAACCTTTATTCAGACTGAGCTTTCTTCTTCAGCTAACCATTTCTCCACTGTGCAACATACTTCTGTGTACTGTGAGAAAGAAGCATGTGGTCCGTAGCATTTATGTTTTGCTTCAACTGTTGATCACAGCTTTTCTGTCATTCACTTTTCCCGTTCTTTAGTATCACAAATCCTACTATGGAAAGGATACCCTTGTCTCTTAAAGAGCTTCTCTGCTCCTGCTGCGGTGTCTCTTAGTTCTCCACATGTAATAGCAAAGCAGTTTGCTGTAAAAAAAAACTTGCTGCTACAAACAAGAGTTCAAGATTCCAGGTGGCAAGCAAGCAACAGGAGCAGATGTCTTAACAGCACAGAGAAAAGGAAGGAGGGTTTAAAAAATAACCAACAAAAACCACATAGATAAAACATGAGAACAGCTGTCAGGACATTTGCCACCACTTTCCAGGAGATGCTAGAGGCAGTTGGAAGATTATACAGTATGTTGCTAGTAACTGGTCACACAAGCCTGAAAACCATTGTGCTTTATGTCACTGTCTGATATTTCTGTTCTCACATGCCTTTCTCCATTCATTCTTCTGGGAACTTCTCCAGGTGTCTGGTTCAGGTACTTGGCAATGAGCCCATCAGAAAGAAAACAATTCCTTGTCTTCTGCCTTTAAAATTCCAGGTAGTCAAGGAGCTGCAATGCAAAATCAACTAACAGCACAGTTTGGAAAGCATGGACTCCCATAAATATTGTATTGTGCACTGTATTAAAAAGATGTAACATTTATCAATGCTTGTGTCATCAGACATAAAAAAGAGGATCATGAAAAATCCATGAGTCAGTTTTCAATGTATTTTGTTGCCCTAATTCTTCATTTCCCTGTGACACAGGGAGCTTACGGGCATGCCTCTATTGATTGATGAGCCACAAATCAGTCAATAGGGCTGATATGAACTTGTAGTGTTCACCTAACCTCCTCTGTCAAAGCAAGCTGGACATTGCACAGGACATAGGATCTTTCAAGAGTTTCCTGTATACCCTGCTCCAGCTGGATTGTGATTGCAGTGTAAAGTTTTTCCAGGTTATCTGTCATTTCCACGGAGCCAAACCCAGAAAGCTAGGGTGTGCATGTGAAAGAAACAAAGTGTATCACAGGAAAAGCCAGGGAACAGCTTGGTTTTCGTTTGCTGCAAGCTGTAGTCTCAACTGATAAAGTATACGTGGACTTAAAATTTAAGATGAGAAAATGAGGGACACCTGCCACTAGATCAGGTTGCTCAAAGCCTCATCCAACCTGGAAAAGCCTATTTTTAAGCTTTTGAAGTTACATGAAAATCTTCAGCCTAGCAGCTAAAGAGCATGTTGAGCCTTTCCAGAATGGGTTTGTCAGACCAGGACATACCACGTGAAACAAAAAGTCTTTTGCTCCTGGCAAGAACAGCAGTCAGTGGGATGGTGAAATACCAGCCAGCCCCCAAAACTATCAAGCACTAACCCCAGCACGAGGCAAATGGGCTCACTGAGCTCCTTATCTGCAGCCTACCCTGTAGGCAGGGGGAAGGGTTTATGGCCAGGTTGCTACTGGCAGCCGGGATGCTCTGACAGAACATCCTTACCCCACTAAGGATTCATGCAGAGCTGGCTTTTCACTTTCTTGGCAAAAATCTTCATCTCCTTCAGGCATGAGACCGTGCTCCTTCCCCTACTCCCTGGGAAAGGGGTCCACGGCTCTTCCAGAACATGCAGACCTTCTGTAATAAGGCAACTTCACTTCTCTCCCCTTTCTTCCAGTTCCTCCTATTCATCTCTGGCCTTCTGAGCATGGGAAGGAAGAGGGAGCAGGGCAAGAGCTGAAGGAGAGCCTTAAAAAAACCCAACCAATGGCGAAAACCCCACAACAAAACAAAACAAATTAAAAAAAAATCAGCCGGAACAGCAACAAAAATCCCCACTCCTGCATTGGCCACTGCTTCCTTCTACGCCCACGCGTGTTCCTGCCTGTGTGCTGGCAGGGGATGAGGCAGCAGCTCCACACTGTCCTAGGAGCAGCTCAAGGCACCCCCAAAACCAGCCCTTCCTTTTCAGCCACTCCAGTAACTCACCTCGCCTGCGCCTTTAGCCAGGCTCAGCAGAGCAAAATCAACGTCGATCCCTTTTGGCACACACAGAGCAGCTGAAACGCAGGAGCTGGTGGATGCTGCAGCCAAGAAAGTGCATCTTTGCCATCTCCCTGTAACAGTGACATCTGGTTAAAAAACCCACAATTTAGTCCCATATGTTTCTCCAGTGCGATACAAAATAAGCTGCAATGAATAAAAGAACAAAAGGGAGGCTAAGTGAGGTCAGGTTGGTTCGTTTATTTGTTTTAAATCTGCATTTCCTAAATTACAGGATCTTGGAAAACAAATGGTGAGGTGTTTAGGCATTTTCTTCGAAAGAGAAATCTAAAAAACTAGCTTCCTTCCAAAAAAATGGCCTTTCTGTTCAAAGCGTATTTGCCAATAGAAATTAACTCATACAAAAATGCTTTGACAATAACCAGAAGATCATCCTGCCATCTGAAATATTATAGAATTCCCTCTCTCATTTCCTTTCTTTCTTTTTCCTTTTTAAAGACGAAACTAATTTGGCCGAAAGAAGAGCGTGGCATGTTTTCTAAAGTCAACACTGGGAGAAATGGGAGGCATAAAAATACAAAAAAGCTGCAGCCCCCTGAAAATTTTGTCATTTGCCATTGTCTTAACAAAGTACTGCGTATTTAAAGAAAAAAAACCTTTCCACCCCTTCTTTCTTCTGAAAATATTTTCTTTCTTTTTTCGATTCTTTCTCAAATAAATCAAAACTTTTTTTTTTTATTTTTCACCTTGAGGTGGGTGGGGGCGTACGCCAAAGTTTTATACCGAGACTCCTATTCTGCTTTACTTTGCCCAGCATCTTTCAAAAGAGCATGTGAATTCAAAGCTCACCTCTGTCAGTCGTCTAGAAAAGCAAGTTATTTGTGTGATTTCATCCGTAAGACTTGCTCCACAGCCCGATCACGACGTGCTCCGTCTCAGATACGCAAACATCTGGAGGTGTTACCATGAACTGTGTTTTGGAAAACCATATGTGTTAGTAGTAGCACACCAGAAAGTTTAGTCTTCACAAAGGGACGACATAACAAGTTACGCAACGGCGCCGAGAGAGGAGGGATGGTGCAAGTATGGATATCACACACTGCGTTCCTAAAAGGATCAAAACCGTTAGGCACACCAGCCTGGTCGTTTGTCTTTTATATGAGAGGAGATCTGTGAAATAAACAACCTTATATTGGAGCGATGCATTTTGGAATGGGATAACGTAATGTAAATTAAGCCTGCTGCTTGTATTGCATATGCAGCAACCGTTGTAAAAAAAATGCCTCCAGCACTGAAGGCTTTGGCCAGAACGTTACTTCAGAAATCCTCCTGTTCAGTGGCAATGGGATGAATGATTATTATACTGTGTATTTTGTGAAATCCATAGGAGACTATTCCAGATGAATAAACGGAGAGGTTCTTTTATTATGAAATTACCATGCCAGAAGCAAGACAAGAAACACTTCCTGCTGTTAACATTAGGATGTGGTTATAATCAAGGATTTTGACAAACTACTCCTGGATTTTCCATATCCAGTACTGAATAAGTTATTGGTTACTTCATTCCTTGCAATTAAAAAATACTTGCAAAAGAATGTGATGTCGTGCTTCCTTCCAGCCTGCTGTTAAGACAGTTGAGATGAAATTAGTAAATACACCGTGCTATGGACTGCCAGGGTTTCAGATGAACTCCTTGAAACAAGTTACTTTTCTCCAGACCCTTTCCACACAAAAGTTCCTAGAATTGGATACTTCCCACAGCAATAAGATGCAGTTACATCTGAGATAAACTGAAATTGCCACTAACAAAATAAATCCTCCCTAACACTTTGTAGCAAAAACTGAAAAGTGACAGTGATTTTAAAAAAAGACACTAATTACACTGACATTTGGTCAGGCCAAAGGATGAATAGCCTGATGAAGACTGCTGAAAACCACAGATGAGGAGGATTATGGTCTCTGTCTCTTCTACAGTAGCTCAGTCTGTCCAAACAACTTGTCAAAAGGTCAGTTATTGACATCTAATTGAACAACCTACTGAACTAACATCTGAAGCAGTCTTGGGAGTCCTGCCATGTGCATATTCAGCATGTAAAATATTATTTACTCGAAAGATAAATCCAATACACAGTGCTTAATTTTTACATTTGAAAGCACGTTAGTGTTTTTGAAGTACTTGGACATGGGATATTGGTTTAGTTCATGACCCTGCTATGGGTATTAAGACAGAGATTTGAGACAGGTATTCCAGTCCCTTTATACCCCACTAGAACAAAAAGGCATTTGGACTATTTTTGATGTTCAGATTTGGGTCTGCAGAACTGAAGCCCACATCATTACTACTGAAGAAAAAAGGCTTACCTTATGCTTGGCAAGCTAACCTCCTGAAAGGCAAGAGCAACACGTTTCATCACATAGCTGTTTGATCCCAGTCTGTATTTACTATAACACAGTATATATACACTGTTACATATATACTGCTGTACAGTATATATATTAAAAAGTATCTATACTTACATTTTTATGTATAAGTATATATATTTTATATTTATATCATCAATCAGTGAAGGATCTCACTGCGCTGCTACAGAAAAAACACACAAGCATACACAGTAATTTCTCTGAACAGTTCGTCACTTAAGATGGTAATTAAAATATGCATAAAATATACAACAAGGCAGTGTAAAACAGACCATTTTTATACTTGGTACAGTTCTTCCTTTCCTTTCCACCTGCTGATCTTTCAGGAGCAAATTAAATTCTCATGGTAGTGCCTTCAAATCAAACCATTCGTTCCCGAAGCCGGACACAGAGCGATTTCGGGAGGCATCATGCCACGCACCAGAATCCTGGTGTGGCCATCCTGCAGGACAGAGCTCGCCACGTGCTCTGAGGGCACAGGAATTCCAACATATGCGGCACCTCTAAGAGGGTGAATGGGCGATGAACTCTCTAACAAAAATACACTTTTTTAAAAAAAATAAATACTTCATTTGTGAAGGTGCCTTTTGATCACTGGAACCTCTGGTTTTAACCTCTCCGGTGTCTCCTGCCAAGTATGGTTTAATGATGACACATCGTCGTGGCACCAGGAATGGACTTGTTGATAAGTTAAATAATGGGACTACTTTCAGACCATTTTTATAGCTGAAAATTCTCATGGCATAAGAGAGTCATCATACAGCTATTTCACCGTGGAGAACTGTTATTTTTCTTAGAATAACTTTGAACTCTGTAGCTTTTGGGGAAGAGTGATGTTTTTCAAATATAACACTGCTTCCATTCTTCCCCCAAAAGCTCAGCTTGTACTAGCTGGAACGATTGCAAATTTGTGAAGATATGTATCCAGGCAGATTGTAAATTTAGCCAGAGCATTTATACGTTACTAAATCCAAACAAAGATCTAAAGCAAGATGCAAAACACCACCAAAAAAAATGTTCCAAAACATATAGACTGAGATTTTTAAAGCTGAGCAAGGAACTCAACCACACAAGTCCCAAAGAAATGGCTTAATTATGTGGTTGATAATCTCAGCTTGTATGCCAAGGTAATTGCTGATAGAACTTCATTGTCTTCAGTGGAGTTACCCTGCAAATGCGTTTGACAGATAGTCATGTTTCTTCTCCAAGAATAACTTTTAAGGCAGAAGGTTTAAACATGAGTGAATGAAAGTCCTGGGCCAAGTTCTACCCTAATTTAAACCGTGTACAAAACAGCTGACTTGGAAGTGAGGGTGTGAGGAAAGGCAGAAAGAGACATGAGTCTGTTCTTCCTTTGCTGGGACATGACATCAATTCCCTTAGGTAATGGTCATGTCTCCGAAAAACACAGCGGGAATCCAGACTGCAGTTTGCTGGAGATTCTTTCCTTCTAAGCCTGCAAGTTCTTGTATTTCACAGGCAGTAAGTGTTTGGGGAAGAGCCTGGACTTGTCTCAGTGGAGGACCATGAAATTCACTTGTGTAAGGTACTACATTGATCCGAATCCTTTCTCCTTCAAAATGCATTTCATCTTCTTTGAGGATGAGCCCTGGAAATGGACGTTTTAATATGAGCATTGGAATTAGTCATCCGATTTAATCAGAAAATAATGTATTTCAGACATTCTCAACCTCAATGTGATTTTGAATCAAAACCCAGCATTTGGCTTCTATTTTTTTTACTGTGTTGGGTTATTTTGGGCAAGTTATTAGTATTAGAGTTAAGCACGTCTAAATAAGGCTGACGGGTCAAATAGGGTGCACGCACCTTCGCTAAGGTGAGAAGGAAGCGATGCCCATCTCAACTCTCTCTGTGCAGCATCACTAAGGACACAGGGAAGTTTTATTGCTTTGCCCAGAGCATCGTTTTGTGCCAGCAGCAGAAATCTGAGTGCTATTGCTAAGCATGGTGAATTCCTAATGTCCTCGCTTCTGGTTCTTCTGCTGGCAGAAGTTATTTTACTAAAACAACAGTGATGTCATCTGGCAGTAAGTGAGCTCAACATAAACCTGCACTAACACCCCTGCTCCAAGGGGATCATTGCTCGGGCAATGGGAGCGAGCTGGGCTCCGGACTGACAGCCCAAGCACTCGGATGCCCTTCCCAGCTCTCCTCTCATTGACTATTTTCAGTCAAATCACGTAGCAAAGTCACCTACGCTGTTTTAATGCTCAGCTGGGTGTCAGGGGCCCATCAGCTAAGCACCCCTAATGAGGCAGAAGTGAAGATGTTTCTCATCCGATGTGACTTGCAATAGTTATAACCGGGACAGATGCTGGATCGAGAGCATCTCATGCTGCCCTATGCGTGGCAGCCATCTCCCACCCTTCCTTCCTTTTCTTCAGCTCCCTCCTGCCTGTGTGATTGTTATTTCTGCATACAGGCCTCCCTGCTGGAGACAAACACAGCCTCCCTTTCCCCTCCTCAGCAGACCTCCCATCCCTCATCTCCAATTCTTCACCTCGGTAGCACTCAGCACCTGTACCGTTTCCCCCGGAGCGCACAGCTGTACCAACTTTTTGCCAGGCTCACCTTGTGGTCCAGTTCTGCCTTTCCTTCTTACCACTCATCACTCCCTCACCTCCTTCATTTGGGCTACCTCCAAAATCAGCTCTTCTCCCACTTTTCCTTCAAAGCTCTGCTCTCTATCACCTATCTCAGACATCAGTGCTTGACGGACTTTCTTCCAGTTCCCTTCATCACTTTGACCCTCCTCTCCAGCAATTTCCATCTACACGTCCAAGGTTATCATGACTAAGTGGACCATGTTTGAATATGAAAATAGCTGGACAGGTTCTTTTCTGCCATCTCTTTCTCTCCATTACCTGCTCCAGGTCCAGGCACAGGATCAGGGTAAGGCACTGCAACACAGGTAGCGCATCACTGCTTCTCCGTCAGAATATGGCTGTGAAAGGAAAGCTTTTTTAAAATCTGCTCTTGAAAAACGAGATGGTTAGGAGTCTTCTGAAAGTGTGCCAGGAGAACTTTTACCCTGCATCGCTTCCCCAGTCAAAATGGAAAAAGAAAAAAAAAAAAAAAAAAGAACATGCTGCTTATTTTACTAGAATTAGAGAACCTATTACTAGCAATTGGAGAAGAGTCATGACCAAACTTTTGAAACATCAAGATGTTTAAACTATTCCAGCTGAGGTAAAACGTGGGGGGAAAAAAGTCGTGGTGCAGACATCGTCATGGATGGAAAATAAGCTACACAGAGATCTTCTTGTAGTATAATGACATCCATGTTAGGACTATGACTTGAAAAGTTACTTTGCCTAAGAATTGCCACATTCAGTCTGAGGGCCAAGGAGAATGTTTCTTCAAAGGCTTAAAAAAAAAAAAAGGATTTCCTAAGGAAAATAGAAACTTAAAATAACACCGATTTAAAATTGCTGCTTGTGTAGTGATCTCATTTCCTTAGGATTAGCTTCTTACTACCTCTCCAAGTGTGAGGAATAGTTAAATCTCCCTGAAAACTAATGGTCTGATTCTATTTAAAAAATAGGTCCTGATTAAGTGAAGCTTAATTAATTGCATTTATTCTGCAGTTTGTTGCCTTGTCCTGCTCTTGGGCACAGAAATCTGGGATGTGGGGCATTCTCATGGCTCTAATTTTGAAAAGGATCAGGACTGGGTTCAGCTGTCACTTTTTACTGTCCATCTGCAACTGCAAGAAGAGCGGAACAGTCCTGTAGGGCTGATGACAAGGAAAACTTTTCCTATAGTTGAAATCACTGCAATCATAGCGAGCCCAGCAGTATCTCTAGCTCCATTTTGGAAGGATTTTGAATAGTTGGCAGTGGTGAATGCTTCGTTTACACCACTAGAAATTCAAGGCACTGCTTAGTTTTAAATTAGAACATAATCAATGTTCTGACAAAGGATTAGAAATTTTAAATTAGAACATAATCAATGTCCTGACAATGTCCTGACAAAGCATTTATAGGTTATTTTTTAAAGGGAGTGAAGGGATAGAAAAAAAATAAGTATAAGAACATAAGTAGCAAGATCTTAGCTGGTAAACTGAAACTGAGAACTAGTTATCCAGTGCTCCAAAATCTAAAGCTTCATTTCTACTTCTGCAAATTTATTAGTAACATTCATTGATCGGTGTTTAAAATATTATAGCTGATTGCTTCCAGTGACAAGTAGGCAGAACAGAGAAGATAAATTGTTGTAAGGAAGGCATGCCAAAATACAGAAGGAAGGTATTTAGCCAATTACATGCTTACCTTACAAGGTTTAAAATCTGAAGGGAAAGTTTTCAAAAATTAAATTCTATTGAACACCCCTAGTTTTGAAGTTTCAAAGCATCCTGGTTCAAAAACTGCCAACCCTTTTTCCACTGGTTATAGGAAATCTAAAGCATCCAAAACAGTAGTTTTTTCAAAGGTCATCTGCTCATAGCGCTGTAAACAGGGTTGTTTTGGCTTTTTAATGATAGAAGCTATTGTGGCCAAGAAAAAAAAGTGAAAAAAAGCTCGACCAAAAAGCCTCCTGCTGTTCTTTGTCCTGCATTGTTACGTGGGTAAATGATTAAAGCTATAAAGAGTTTTAGTTTTTTTCATTTTGTTTCCTCCCTCCACAAGTGTAAAGTGGGCCACTAACAGTGAAAAGATCCCAACTGCCACAATAAGCAACGCTGAATTCTGCTCACAGTTCAGGGGAGCTGCTACGTGCCCATTGACACAGGAAAGTTTGCTGGGAAAGCTTGAAAAACCAGACGAGTTGATGGCTTGTGCATCTCACCTAGAATCTTTTTGTTCCTCCAGCTCTCGTCGTACGCTTCCTGACCAAACGGTTCATCTGGGAGTATGACCCAACGCTGGGTAGGTTGCATGTCACCCTGTGCACGTGGTATGCTGTATATAGTAGCACAGCTGAAGTAATGGAAAGTCATAGACTTAAAATTCCAAGCCTCAGTCAACCTTTAAATTTGCTGCAAAAAGCTTCTCTATGGTCATTTAAAGCTGGAACAAATTATCATATAATCATAGAATGGTTTGGGTTGGAAGGGACCTTAAAGATCATCTAGTTCCAAGCCTCCTGCCACAGGCAGGGACACCCTCCACTACACCAGGTTGCTCAAAGCCTCATCCAACCTGGCCTTGAACACTTCCAGGGACGGGGCATCCACAACTTCTCTGGGCAACCTGTTCCAGTGCCTCACCACTCTCAGAGTGAAAAATTTCTTTCTTATATGTAACCTAAATCTGCCCTCTTTCAGTTTAAAGCCATTGCCCCTTGTCCTATCACTACACACCCTTGTAAAAAGTCTCTCTCCAGCTTTCCTGTAGGCCCCCTTTAAGTACTGGAAGGCTGCTATAAGATCACCCCAGAGCCTTCTCTTCTCCAGGCTGAACAGCCCCAACTCTCTCAGCCTGTCTCCATAGCAGAGGTGCTCCAGCAAATTAAATTATTACCTAAGATGGCAGAATGGAGAAGCAGCAACGCACTCAGATGGAAGCAGAACTAATACGTGAGGCACATTTCTGCCCACGCAGAGGGCAGTGGGAATTTTGCCGTTGCAAGCAGTCGCGTTAGCATTTCACTCCGAAAATTATTTAGCATGCTATCAGTTTTCTGCCTTTGGATAACCCGAACATCAGCTGCTAGAGAATAAGGTGGCTGGGATACAAAGCTCAAAAATTCAAGGGAAAAAAAAAAAAAAATAAATTGTAAGTTCTAAAGAAATAGAGAATGCCATAAACTTGTGCAGCAGAAACAAAGATGAAAGTTTAACACACTTCACTGCAAAACCCAGGCAGCCCTTTCAACAAAGCAGAGTATCCAATATCGTGCTAAGTATTTTTGTCTGATAAGATGAAGAAATGACAGGTATCAGAAGTCTCATCTTGGGAAAATGATTCTCAGAACAACCTGAACTCAAATGCATTCTTTTATCTGCTTAATGTTGATATATTCATCAGTGGATTATATGTCACCTGCCTCGTACTGTACAGTGGGATGTTCAGCATAATGTTCCGTTAGTATTATTAGTATTAGTACTTCACATCTTTGTCACTAATACATCATTTTAAGAACTTGACAATAGAAGAGGTATACAAAGTGTTTTGTATAAGTATAGTCCAAGTTCACTAATTTCTTGCAGGGACGCTGCATGCAAAAGTATCCTTGTTGCCTTGTTTAAGCACAAAAACTAAGTTATTAGCAAGCTGCAAAGTTTATTTATTTTTTCCCCTGTTATAAAGGCCCCGTGCCCTTTTTGGTGTACGAGACTTGACATTTGTTTCTGTTTTACAAATGAATACAACTGCAAATTGACCATGGCCCTCAGGAATCTAATCGTCTTCTGTTTGCAACACGGAAAGCTTTCTTGAGGGCAACAGTCCTATCTCAATAAAACAAAAATCAAATCTTTTCTGACTTACTGAATCCTATGTTCTGATTCAGTTTAGAGGATAACAGCTTAAATTATGTATTACAGTCTTTGTGAAGCTAAGTGCTTTAAGTTGCCCAGAGGAAAAGGTTCGAGAAATTAAAAAACTAATAAATTATTGTCATTAAGTTAGTTCTTAATCACAGTAATCTTTGGTGGAAGCTGCCCACCAGAGATTGTTTTTTAAAGTATTGTTTTTTCAAACTATGGATCACAATGGGATTCAAAGGCGGCTCTGAAGTGTTAAGAAAAAAAATCTCCTGAAATTCTAACTGCTGTTCAGGCCTTCAGAGATCAATCAGAAAGGCACTGTACCTTCAAAAGCTTTGAGAAACAGTGCTTGAAAGAATGCATTTGTGTCTTTATGTCTTTATCTTGATCATCCTGCAGTGATTTAGCATCCAGTTACCTGTAAATATCACCAAGCTGCATCTCCTGAGAAGCTTTAGTGGAATAGATTCATTTCTTCTTAACAGACATGGACTGGCAGTTGGGTAGAGAGAGGGAAATCTACATATTCCACCAATATAAAAAGTTTAAGTTTTGTCAGTGAGATCCATTTGCCCTACGAGGAGAGTAGGCAGCTTTGTCAAGTAACTTTGAAAGGACAGGAGTAAAACAGATGCAAACTATCCAGCTACTAAGCAGCAGGAGGTTTTGCCAAAAATCACTGGGGCTGTGACAAAAACGTCATATTTATAATTTATGTCTTATGTCAAGTTTTCAACCACTCATTAGACCTCTGATGCAAAGAGTCCTCAGATAATTCCTATTTTTAGGAAAGCTTTCAGCAAGCTGTACAAGGCCTCATGGAAATGCAACATTATCCTAAACTAAGCATCAGGGTAAAAAACCTTGTCCTCTTTTAATTCAAGGGTGGCACATTTTGAACTGGAAAGGAAAAAAACACACCTTGTAAATATTCTTTACTACTCTAACCTGCCAGAAGAAAACGAAGGACCATATTTTTAGCAGCATCTGGATATGTTGCTATATCTCCAGGAGCCAAGTCACAAACCACAAAATAACATTTTCTGGCAGGAGGAGCATCGCTGAATCTTGCAAGCTTTGGCACATGGAGCTGCTGCTGAAGTCGGGGCTTTGCGGCTCCGTCACTTCTGCGCGTGATGTAGGACCTGTGCAAGCATCAGTAGGACAGCTGTGTCCTCACAAAAGTGCATATCACCGTGCTTTTTATTTTGCTGCTCTCAGCCAAGGGGTGACAACTGCAGGAAAGGTTGTTTTCAGAGGAGCATTAACTGTCAGCCTTGACTTCTCCATCCTTTCTGCTTAAACAGCAAGTCACTGACACCATCTTGGCATGTTTTTATTTTCTCTTTGTTTTTTGGTTTTCGTTGTTTTTTTTTGTTTTTTTTTGGTGGTGTTTTTTTTTAGAGCACTTAATCCCTCAGGCTAAGTGGTTACCTGGCATTATCAATGCACATGAGTTTCCACTTTCTATCTTTCTTTATAAGTCACACAACTATCCCCCATGCGCAACAGAATTAGAAGGTCCAATGAAAGAGCTCTGTGTAGAAGCAGGCTGGAACTGCATATTTAAGAAAATACATACAATTCTTTTCCAAAACATTAAATATATGAATTCAACATTAAACTTAGTCTTCTTTAGCTCATTAAATATGTACGGAGAAAGGGCGTTGGGTTACCACACAGATTTCACCAAAATTCATTAATGTTTATATGTTTTTAAATAGAACAGTGCTTGCAAATTAATAAACAAATTTAGTGTGGTGCTAGAAGACCTAAAAACACTTGACCTGGTTAGGGCACTGCTTAAGCCACAGCCTAAAAGCGCTCCACAAACACAAGCAACACGTCCGCCGTGGATTTAATGCAGAACTGGAAACTCGTGCTGTGTTTCAGTTTGGCTCTATGAAGAGGTTCATAGAAGCAGCACGGAAACAAGCATTCCTATGTACCATTTCAGAAACACTTGGCAGGAAGTGGGCAGCTTGGCTTGGGGAGAGCTCGCAGCCTGGCAGCAGCCCCCAGCCCACCAGCGCTGCTGCAGGCTGGTGGTCCCTGTGGAGCTCCACCACTTCACCGCTGCCCCAAAACCAGAAGTGTAGAAATCATGGAATCATAGAGCAGTTGGGCTTGGAAGAGACCTTAAAGATCATCTGGCTCCAAATGCCAGCCAGCATCATCCCAAGGATGGACATACTCTATGGAAATGAGTTTCAGGGTGGAGGTGCAAAGACCTTTATTTGGCCACCTACCCTCTGTGGGTAAACTCTTGGCCTGAATGCAGGAATCCCATGGACCTTAGTGAACCAGGGCTCCATACCGTGATTTTCAAGGCTGCTGTGAATAGCTGCTCTCCTCAGTGCCCATGAACAGGAATAACAGTCTGGATCTCAGCGATTTTCCCCCGTGAGCTAGTGGCAGTGCCTAGAATTTAGGATGCCTTCACCTGACCTCAAAGATGTGGAGAGATATTGTGGTTTGCTATCAAACAAGTGATATTTAACTGATTTTAAAATTGGAGATGCTGAATCACCGTAAGTCATCAAGGAAATTGGTAAATGTATTTTTTCCTGGAGGGAGTAAAAAAGGAGGAGGAAGCCCAAAGTCATCACAGCAGTAGACAGACAGCATTGATGGCCTGCAGAGTACTTCCTGGGCAACAGCAAATTACCTGCCTCCTTAAGCCGTGACGTACAGGGAGAATCTCCAGGATCAAACAGTGAAAGAAAAAAATTCATCATAGCTATGGCTAAGTTGGTGGGTTTTTTTAAATAAGTTTTGAAGTATTTGTCTGAGAACACATTCATTGTTCTACCATAACTGGGACAATTTGCTTAACTGGAAACAGAATGGGGATATCTAAGATTTAAATAAAAAGAGGGGATTATGAACTGAGGTGGGTTATTTGTTCTGAATTAGCATTTTTACGTACAGTTGAGAGAATCAGGTGCTTTCTGAGGCGCAGTGACTTAAAACATCCGTTTTTTGCCATATAGGGAAAAAACCAAATAAATAAAACGCCAAGGAAGTGCAGGAGACAGGTTCCTTAGTTCTTTTCTTGATTCTGTCACTGATTTGTTGCCTGCAGTCTCTCTGCCTCTGCTTCTCACCTATAAAATCCTTCCATCTCATAGAAGGGTTGTAAATCCTATAAGTAACGGGTACTCATAGAGTTAAGCCTCACATACCAAAGGTGCACAGAAACACCAAGCACTTCTCCAAAGATTGAATTTTAAACAACCAAGGAGATAATAATTTTGTTGACCTTTCTAAGAGTCGCTTGGCTTTCTCACACTCTATCCCTAGATGTCTTTCTCTAGCTGTTCACATATTTCATACCACTTTGCTCATCCTCTGAAAGGAAAACTGTCTCTGAGCAGAACAGTGCATGACAAACTGGCCCATCTCTGAAGGCAGAGACAGAAAGCATAGGAATTTATTTAATTTGAATGAGATAGAGAAAAGACTATTCATTACTCTGAAGGAGCAGAAGTAAGCGTAAAGAAACATGAATCTTAAGAAAAATCATGATTTTGCTAGGACTACTGGATTAGTAGTGACATTTTTAAAGAATATTCCTTCCAACTATGTCACAATTTCTTTAAGTCACTCAGGTTTTTGTTCACTCTTTTTCTTCTGGGAGGGGGAAAAAAACCCACCCTGAGTTGGTGTTTCTGTAAAGTCCTATCTCATGCAACAAGCAGACAGCCCATAAGACAGCATCGAACATGGATAAAATGCGTAGGTACCAGTAAAGCAGCAGAGACAGGAGATGAGGTGGTAAAAATTGCTGTCCCTCTAGCTTGATTATGAAAGGTCCATGCTGGCACCGTTCTTCTCCAGCATAACATGAAACAGCCAAAGGACTGCAGAAAGATACACTAGGTAACCAAGTGCTTCAGGAAGGGAGACAGACACCTCTTTTAGTGCCCTGAATTATCTCACAGCAGAGAACTATCTCCTATAGACCAGCTCAAGGCTTATAAATTTCATCTCTGTGGCAAGAAGAGCGGAAATCACTTTGCGAAGATATTGTTTACGTTGGCAAGAAGGCTTTTCCCATTGGAAGGCTTGTTACAAGGAAGATTGTTTTTACATCAGACGGGTAGTTTTGCCTGTATAACCACATCTGTAGCTGAGGGTTCTGTTAACAAAATGGTATCGTTGAGGGACCACAAGGGAAGTTTGCAGATACCGTATGTAATGTAATTAACATTTACAACACTAGCAAATTTTGCTAGCCTGAGTTCCTTTTCTGCACCTGATCTGTACAAACAACGTAAACAACAGAGCAGAAGGGGGAAAATATCCAAACTAGCTTCCATCAAAACGGTTGATAACCAGAAACAGCTTAGCAGTAGGAGTCAAGATCTCACAAAGAATAATTTACTCTAATAAGAGAATATGCAAGTACTATCTTTCTGGGCTAATTTTGTGCCAATGCAGCCATGAAAAAGAACTCAGGTCCAAATACAGTTCTCAAGGACTCATTGATCTCTGGTTTATTCAGCTAACACACTGTCTGGACAGCTGGAATACCATCTGCATACAAACCCTTCGTCCCCAGGATTGCTTTCCCTGCTGCAGATCACAAGTTGAAGAAACACATGTCTCTGTATATTGTAGATTTGTAGTTTTCTTGACTTGTGGTTCACTCAGCAGGTTTGTCTTATCACTCCTGAAGGTTTACTGCCTGCCTCTACCATAAAAATACTAACTCCCAGCAGCACAGCTGAGAGAGAAACTACCCAGACAGCAAACAGAACTTTTAACAAAGGGGCCCATACTAAAATAAGTGTTAATAAATCATTAACTGATGGTCTCCTCAGCCCTAGGGTGTAAAGGTTGACAGACCAGCAGCCTCAGGAGGAAGGCAGCCTGGAGAAGCCTCCCCTCCCAGCCTTCTCTTCCTCCTGCTGCACAACAGGATACTTCAGTCTACGCAGTGCTATAGACCAGATCAGCAACACGCTCACAATTAAAAAAAACAAAAAAACAAAAAAACACATTTTCCATAGCAAGCAAAAGAGGAAAGAGTTCTGCCATCATCTTGCAGAACTTTGCCTTCTGCGTATGTCATCTGAACACCCACGTTGACAGCTACAGCTTATCCCAGCACAAGCGAGGAGTAACATCTGTGGTCCAGTATGGGCCTTCAGCCAAAGGGAGATGTGATGGTAGCCAACCTTTCGGGGCTGGGAGGAATGGCTGCCAGCCTGTGTTTTGGGGAGTACCATGACAAATGTGTAGAAACTTAATAAGTTGCTGGAAAACAGCCTTATTTTCAAGCCAGACTCTAGCTATTAGTATCCTCAATTTTTATTAACAAAATTACTCATTCCTTCTGCCTCTGTGCTTAAGGGATGCAGTCCTCAATAGTCCAGATTGTGCCTTGCTAGGTATCTTCCTGGGCTTCTCTTTTTCCCCACTTCAAAACAGTAGAAACATTACTTACTCGATATACATTTAATAAGCTACATCATTTTTACCATACTTCTCAGAAGTAGGAATTTCTACTGAATGTGTTATGGGAATGAGCCATGACAGTATTCCTGAGGTGTTTGTAAGGAAATAGACTGGTATAGCCAAGAGCACCTTAAACCCCCAACATTGGCTTCTAAAATGCTCGACAAAGACTCAAAATGATGAAATTGTAATTGAGAGCAGCAGAGGAAGATGCTTAAAATAACATGGGAAGCAGTTATCTGAAAATGTGGTTTGTTTTCTTTCATATGAGTCTCAAGATGAAGATATTCCTGATGCCAGTAATAAAAATATTGCCTTTTTACGGTAGCTCAACAGACAGCAAAAATCAGGAATGGCAGTGGCTGTTCTTGCTGTGGCTACAGCTGCAAAATATTTTTCTCCTACTTTTCTTGCTCGTCGTATTCTGAAATGTTCTCCAGATGAGCAGAAGTTTCCAGTTCTTGCTTTTGCACCTTCAGGAGAGCAGGCTTTTGTTTTGCTTGTTTTAGATGTGAGAAAAGTCTCACTGGCTAGTTTTCATTTATATTGGAAGAAACAAAATGAAACTCACAGCTTTGCTAACAAAGACTTCTTGCCACAATCAAACAGAGGAGTGTAGCAAAATATGGTTTATTTAGACTTAAACTTGTCATGGGCATAATTCCCATCAGGAACTAATGCCTCTTAGTGTTGGTGGGAAAGTTAGACCAGAAAATTAAAAAAAAAAAAAAAAACCAAAAAAACAGTTAAAGCCTTGAAGCTTAGAGCCCACTAGTTAGCACTGCTCTGGCTTCGTTGCTTTTGGTTTAGCAATTGTTTTAGCATGCCTTAATGAATGCAGTTCCCAGGTATCTGCACACAGTTTCTCTGCCTATCTCAGCAAAAGCTGGATGAGGATAGAACCTGTAGAAAAGGAGATGTAACACCACTTCCCTTCTCAAAAGAAACCCAGTCTTCGCACGCAGGAGAGAAATCATGCGCCGCAGAAATCAACAAATAGACATCCTATTATTTTTAGAGTTATCTTCAAGAAAACTGCATTCTAGGATTTCAGTTTGGAGGCCAACATATGTTATTTATTGAAAATATCAACAAGAAAAAATGTTTTTCTGGAGACCAGTTTTATATCTCCCACTTGTTCCACCTAAAGAGGATAGAAATATTTGAGAGCTTTACTTTCGACTAAAAACAGTAGCTAAAAGTAGCTTGACAAGCTGGGGCACACTCGCTGCCTCCAATGCCTCCCCCATGACTTTTTTGTGTTCAGCTTCAGTCTGACTAGTTTGGGGATACCTGCTGTACTGCCGTCATAACTCCCATTTCTACAAGGCTACGTTTGCTGCAGATAGCCAAAACCAAAAAGAAACTCCTTTGCACAGCACCGTATCAATTCTAAAATTCAGTAGAACAGGTTGCCCAGAGAAGTTGTAGATGCCCCATCCCTGGAAGTGTTCAAGGCCAGGTTGGATGAGGCTTTGGGCAACCTGGTGTAGTGGAGGGTGTCCCTGCCCATGGCAGGGGGATTGGAACTAGATGATCTTTGAGGTCCCTTCCAACCCAAACCATTCTATGATTCTAAAAGCAGCACTCACAGCAGCAGACTGAGTATGAAGCAGGCTGGGCTCCCTAGAGTTGAATCAAACATCACTACAAACAGATGCCGCCTTCTTTCATACACATTTTGGTTTAAACTTGTGGCTTGACAGGAATGTTTGTGAAGTATGATAGTCGTACATATAAAGCACATCACAGGTACTGTACAACCTCCTAGAACTTTTCCTTCTGTATTTCCTGACTCTTGGGGTTACACGCATGGAAACACTTAAAACTTTGAAGAGTCCAAGTCCAATTGTCAGAGCTGTCAGAGTTTCCTTTCAGTAACTTTTTCTTTAATACTTTAAATACTTTAATACTTTTTGTTCTTATACACATGATGATAATGATAGCAAGAACAGTACATGGCAAAGCATTTGATGGCATTATTCATAAATAATTAATAACCCAACTATGCTTATTTTGAGGTCTGTAGTATCAGTTAATAAAGACACATGTGGGAATACATTGCATTAGCATTAGAAATATCTTCTAAATACACATGGGCAGAGCTGTGGTTCCTGTAAAACCACTGATGACTGCAGAATAAAAACCCTCCTGTAAGGTAAATAATGGATGGAGTAAGTAATAGCCAGCTGCAAGCAAGAAAAAATACATTCAGCTGAGTTTTGAGAAGAGCTGGGGTGGGGGAAGGAAGACAGGAGAGACTTTGAGTCAGGAAAGTCAACTTCCAGGGGCTTTCTAAAAGGTGAAAAGTTCCTGAAGCAGCAAGGAAATGCAGTGGGGGACAGATTTCACAAAGGCAGGCTGAAGGAAGGCTCTGGAGAACATATCAAACAGCACCAGGGTTAGTAACGCAGGTAAATTGTTTTCCCAATGGGCTGTCAAAGTCACTGTTCTCAAATGTGGTAGGCACAGGTGCCATCCTGCTGGATGTCAAAGATTGCAGGAGTCTCAATGAGCAGGGAGCTTATTTTAAAAAAAAAAAAAAAAAAACACAAACAAAAAAACCCAACCAAATCCCAGGAAACTTTATTATATAATCAGAAATAATTAGGGGAAATTTTAGTCTTTTAAACATACTGCAGCATTGCTGTCAAATGAGACTTTAACCGTAACTTAGAAGTTCATACCTATTAGCTATAGCTTTTTGGTCTGGAAACCCAGCTATAATTATTACATAAAAACTCTTTCACTAAGTCTCTTGCAGTTCTTGAATCCAACTGGCTGAAAGCCACCATGAGACCAAAGTTTCTTGGAGAATTATTTTAATGGCCTTGTTTTATTAACCTTTCTTGACAAAAATGAAGTAAAATTCTGAACGGAAACAGAGTTTGTGTGTCTCTGTACTTAAAAGCAAGCAAAAGAGACCAGGCTGTTCTTTAAATTTACTTGTAAAATGGTGTATGTCATTGCTCCATCTTAGCTGATTTACCTACTCCTACTACAAGTGTTTTCCTAAACCCTTCTCATGCAAATATTTCCTTCCAGAGCTGTGAC
Organism: Tauraco erythrolophus; assembly: GCF_009769465.1. Taxonomy (NCBI): domain Eukaryota; kingdom Metazoa; phylum Chordata; class Aves; order Musophagiformes; family Musophagidae; genus Tauraco; species Tauraco erythrolophus. The sequence continues at coordinate 84,425,122 of NC_141468.1, forward strand.
ATAGCCCTGCTATCTATTGCCTGTCCAAAATAAACGAGTACTGAAAACAGCTTTTTACATCACTACAGCTTTTTACATTGCTGCAAATATAAACCAAGATTTAGCAATTACTTCTCAGATAATAGTTTTTCCTCTTGGAACTATAATCTTCTGGAACAGATGTATTCAACAGATCAGAATAGTCGTGGACAAGTAGGTTTGATAAATGACCAGCCGAGTCTTACAGGCCAAAACTCTATTAAATATGTCATAATAAGCATAGCACAAGGATGTGATGTGGTCAAGCTGTGACTCAACATCCGTGGACAATCCGTGGATCATGGGCTTCAAAGTTTTCTCTGTATAAGTTCAGCAGGTTTTGTCTGCATTTTCTTTAAATCACATTGTTCAGAAGAATAGGGAGGTTTGTAACATGTTTATCAACACAGAGAGCCCCAGGGGAGTTTTTAAATTTATTTTTTGTCCCAATAATGAAAACTCATTATTTCCATAACTATTCAGCAGCTGTGGTAACGTGAAAATTTTATCCGGTTCCTCCTAATGAATTATTGTGGCAGCATGTTATGGACTTAAAAACAAACCAACTGCTACCACTTTCCAACATGTTTCTCAGGCCTTTTGACAGCTCTAAATGTTTCTGGAATAAACTGGATTTTTTCAAACGATGGCACTGTGAGAACCAAGAGTGCTTTGCACGGCAAGAGTGCTGGGGGGTTGCAGCTTTGTAACCAAGTGGGAAATGACCCTGAAATCTGACATCAGCTTCCGAAGCCACCACTCATCAGCACCTTTGATCTTGTTATTGGGAATATGAATAGAAGCACAGCACATCCCCAGACCGACAAGAAGGGGTCAGATTTACTGACGTTGAAACAGAACAAACCACCAAACGTGACTACTCTATTTCCACAGCACCAACAGCATCAGGCACACCGTAGCTTGGTCAGCAGCAGCCAGATCCACGTCTCCAAGTTGGAGACAAGTTGTCTATAGTCATCTTGGGAGCCACTGGTACACTATTACACTTTGCTGTTTCTACTTCACTGTGTCAATGCAAGCATGAGACATGTACAGCCTCGATTCATCTGACCAATTTTAGACTTCTGGGTGCTTTTGAGGTGTAATGTACCCCAGGAGAGAGTTCAGAGAAGCTTTATCCAGCACGCATTTTGCTTCATCAACCCTAATAGGAGTCAAGGGTGCTTAGCTGAGAGAACCACCTGTGTTGTCAATGGTATCAGTTAGGGATCCAACAGGTATCTCAAGTCATCTAATTTTCCTCTAGCTGCATGTCTCAAAAAAAAAAAAGCGCTGCAGGGAAAACGATGCTGATAAATCCCAAAGGAAGGCTGTGCATTTGTGAAGTACCTTGGGATCGATGTGAACAGATTGAAATCACAACTTCAGGGCTCGTAACGTACGAGACAACCAGATTCTTCAGATGTTTCTGTTCCCATGAAGGAGAAGCCGTGTCTGTGATTACATCAAAAAATGCTTTAAACATCCAGCTGTTTTACACTCCTCATAAAAAATCGCCCAGCTACCACACATTCCAGAGCACAGGAGCAGACACACGTTTACTAAGATATATTTACACTAATCCAACCAAAATCAGTGCTACTCATCCAGGATCAAATTCCATCCCAACATGAGCAGCCAAAGTAAGCTAAACTTGCAACAAAGTGCTGCCAGAGTCCTATTTTGAGGACTCAAGTGTCATTTAAGAATCATGCTGCTTTTCTGCAGCAAGCACAAGTCTACTCCTTGAGATTTATTCTCCCATTTCACAGGGAAGAACCTCATGGCCCACCACACTTTGCCTCTTGAGAAGGACATTTCACAGATTTGTTGCAAACATGGCTGGATGAGCACTTTTTCAAGTCGTGTGGACCAATTCTCAACAGCTACTTGTCAAGCAGGGCCAGATGGTTGAAGGCATTTAAGCATTGCAAGGCCTGAGCAAATAAGGAGCTAATATCACTTTACTTACTCAGAGAGTCATCTCTTCTTCGCAGGACTCTCCCCCAAAGACACAAAGTGTAAATTCCTAAACAACCTTGGGCATGAGGTGCTGCACAGGTAGTCCCAGCCCAGCACTGAGCATAATAACCTGTTGAAGGTGCATCACTGCAGCTTCCACTCCAAACTAGAGCTCCTACCTTGTCTGCATTTCCCTGGGGGAATTGCTCCAGCAAGGAGGGTGTACAGAAGGGAGAGATAAGCCATACTGCTGAGAGACTTGGGTATATCTTACTCTGATGTGTAGGTATAGCCTCAGGGTCACAAAGGTGGAACTCCAACTCCTTCAACAGCCTTGCAATACTAAACAGAAGGGCTATTTACAGCCTTTAAAAACCCTGGTCTTCGTTGCCTGAAACCCTTCAGCAGGATTGCTTGCCATCTGCCTAATTAAATTGACCATTTGTCCCTATTAGAGGCAGCTGTGCTACTTAAAGCAATTAAGATGGCACAGGAGGGAAGTGACATTTTTGGTTTGGGAAGAGAGTGTTTGCAGCACTGGCAGCACTGAAACATTCATCGCTGTGAAGAGGTGAGATTCGTAAGCGTGTAACGAAGAAAAGCCTTCACCAAACATGAGCCCTTTCAGAAGTTCAAATTCAAGAAACGTGTTTCCTTCAAGAGGTCTTTCGTTTCTATTGAGGAGATTTGCACCAAATAAAAGAATTGTGTCTCTGACAGTGCAAAGCATTCGTAATCACTGGCCACAGTTTTAGAGCATGTGCATTTGCCTTTTGATATAGGACATCTGTGAGCTAGCAACAGCAATAAATCTGAATGTTAGCACAGAGAACTTTCCAAGCTTTAGATCAAATGCTATCAAATTTAACTTATCGGGTCATTAAGATAAAACAAGCCCTTTTGTCATTAGCTTTCTGATTAGTTGCATGGTTCCAGAACCTGGGACACAGTAAATAGGTTCCTTTTTTTTTTCCTGTAGCATAGTGTGAGTGCTTAGTACGCGTTGGTTATCCTTATAAATCATACACAGGGAAATCACTGCTTGAGCCCTTGCTAGAAGAGGGGAATGTGATGATTTCAGCATGTTTCAAAGATACATTCCTAAAATAGCTAACTGTTCTGCAGTTTTATCACAGTATAAGGCCTGAGCTTAGTGGTTAGGTTCCCTGATCTGCAACCATACTGGTTTTGATCGTGTCAGACCTCAAGCTATGCAGTGACAGGCTATTGAGCTGGATACTTTGAGAGTAGTGGTATTTGTGTTTCGTAGATGGCAGCCTTCCCTGTGAGCAAACATGAAACAACGGGCTGCAGCCTTGCGGAGCTCTTTGCCACAGGCAGCTTTGTCCCTTTGTTGGGTGTGGAGTGCAGCATCCACAGGCACAGCCCTTTGTTGGTGTAAGACATGGGAAAGAAAGAGCTGTGTCTAATAGCCACCATCGTGGAAAGGACTTGAGTGTCCTCCAGAATGGCTGGAAGAGCTCCAACAAATAAAATTTAGTGAAGTTGGATGTTACATCTCAGGTCTTGTGCTGGGGTAGCTGTAAGGAAGATTAAAAAAATAAAAATTGCCTTCTTTTAATACATTTCACAAAATGTGTTCTTATTTTAGAGTCTACATATCGTCACCAAGCTACCATTGATGATGAAGTGGTTTCCATGGAGATACTAGACACAGCTGGTCAGGTGCGTGGGTACATGTGCTGTTATCCAATACCTTGGCTCAGATAGCAGGGAAGGGGAGTGCGGCGGTGGCAGCAGTGCGGTGGGTGGCAGGTGGGCTCTGCTTCTGGGGACAGAGAACAGCCATCGGAACAGACACCACCACCAGCTTGCTGCTGGACCCAGTGTGCTGCATCCAGCCCCTTCTGCAAGGGACCCTGCGTGCTGCATCCAGCCCCTTCTGCAAGGGACCCTGCTTAGAGTTTTCAGACACCGGAAGAAGAAAGTCAGGGATTAAAATGATTTTGTTCTCGCTCCTTGATTCAGGGCCAACCCAACAACGCATCATTACTATGCACAAAGTCACAGTCTGTTTCTACAGTCAAGTGACAAGCCTCGGTCTATGATTCCCACCAAAGTGAGGAGCAGTTTTGCCATAGCCAGGTCCCCCTTCTTTGCAAAACGTGGCAGATGGTCACGCTGCACAGTTCATGTGCTGGGTATCATTCAACAGAATCCCTGTTCCAATTGCCTCCTACCAGCCGTCCCACGGGCAGCCTGTGGCACTACGCTAGAGCAGATCTCCTATGCTGCATGATAAAAAAGGTGACGTTCATAAAGCGTAAAGTAAAGCAGATATACAGCAGGCTTTGGAGGACCAACGTCTACCTGAAGGCCTAGTGTCTTCTTCATAAATCAAATTCCTAAGGCTGGTGTCTGTCTTTTCAAAACAGGAGGACGCTATTCAGAAAGAAGGACATGTGCGATGGGGTGAAGGCTTCGTGCTGGTTTATGACATCACAGACAGAGGCAGCTTTGAGGAAGTGCTGCCACTTAAGAACTTGTTGGATGAAGTTAAAAAACCCAAAAACGTCACCCTGATCCTGGTGGGCAACAAAGCAGACTTGGATCACTCCAGGCAGGTCAGCACAGAGGAAGGTGAAAAGCTGGCCACAGAACTAGCATGTGCTTTTTATGAGTGCTCTGCTTGCACAGGAGAGGGCAACATTATGGAGGCCTTCTATGAGCTCTGTCGTGAGGTACGGCGTCGAAAGATGGTCCAGGGCAAGACTCGGAGACGAAGCTCCACCACCCACGTCAAGCAGGCAATTAATAAGATGCTTACCAAAATCAGCAGCTAAAAAGAGCTGTACCAAGCCAGAGAAGCATTTTAGAGCATATTAGCTTGGACTAGGGACAAGGCAGGCAGAGCACATTTAATTAAAAATGGTCAAAGCTTTGCAATGAAAAAATAGAAAAGACAAACCACACCACTTTTTTGAATAACACAGGATCAGACTTTTTTCCTGTTTCAAGATATATTTAGCCACGCTGCTTCTGGCTGATGTGGGGAAAAAAAAAAAAAAAAAAAGAAAAAAAGAAAAAATGAAGCAAACTCCAAAGGACTAGATGATTGTGGGGATTGGCACTGACAGAGTGTCTTCTGCTTCTACAAGGCCAGCTCCAATCCCCTGCAAGTCAGTAGTGCCTAAACATCATTTCCAGCCATCCCAACTGCTCAGTAGCCATTGGAGGGTGTGATTCAGTCTTCAGTCCATCAACAACCATCACAACCAGTGTTCTCAAGGACTGAATACACATAGAGGCTGCTGTGTTTTACCAGAAAGTTCATCTGATGCCCATCACCAGCTCTAAACTGGCGCATTGTGTGCTTTAACTCCAGACTGTCCTTCCTTGTTGTTATTTTTGTCAAATCTATGAGTGCTGATGTTCTTAGCAAGATATGCAAAAAATACAGGAAAGGTGTTTTCCACGGAGCGTTTAGCCAGTAAGACACACATTTCAACAGAGCTGAAGTTCAGCTGCTTTTCCAGATCCTCTGAAACTGCAGAATTCATCAAGAAATAATCAGCTAGTCCAGTGGCATTTCATCATTTCCCCCTCAAAGTGCAATACTGTACTTGGGGAAATGGGAGTATATGTGTTGGGAAATTGAACAAGAAAATAACCATATTACTATTGATTTAGTTATGGGTAGTTTTTAGCTTTTACCTTTTTTGTTTTGGTCTTACTTCAGTTCAAGGAGTTTCTCTTATTCTATTTTATACCGAAGAAGAACTGAATCCATGCAAAGGCAAGTTTTTAAAGCCTAAGCCCAAATGTAAATCAGATGTGAATGGCCTCTACCATATCAAAAGGCCATAACTTCCAGCTGTTTAACCTTCCAGATGTTACTTGAAGCACTCGGTGGTTTAAACCAGCAGTTTTTTTGTGACTCTGTATCTGGCACATTCAATTGAAAGTGCGTTTTATCAGATTTTCGTGCCTGGGATAAAAGGTGTCCGTTTTTCTCTCCTCCCTTTTCCTCTCTCATGTATCTCATTTAAGCCAGCCATCAAGCTTTCATAGAATCATAGAATCATAGAATGGTTAGGGTTGGAAGGGACCTCAAAGATCACCTAGTTCCAACCCCCCTGCCATGGGCAGGGACACCCTCCACTACACCAGGTTGCCCAAAGCCTCATCCAACCTGGCCTTGAACACTTCCAGGGATGGGGCATCTACAACTTCTCTGGGCAACCTGTGCCAGTGCCTCACCACCCTCTGAGTGAAGAATTTCTTCCTTATATCTAATCTAAATCTGCCCTCTTTCAGTTTAAAGCCATTGCCCCTTGTCCTGTCACTACACGCCCTTGTAAAAAGCCCCTCTCCAGCTTTCCTGTAGGCCCCCTTTAAGTACTGGAAGGCTGCTAGAAGATCACCCCGGAGCCTTCTCTTCTCCAGGCTGAACAGCCCCGACTCTCTCAGCCTGTCTCCATAGCAGAGGTGCTCCAGCCCTCGGATCATCATTTTGCCTTGTTACTTGGCTTGTTGACTGTATGCTAGGAGATGCAAGGACCAAGACTGAAAGACTTTCATTCAGGTTGTGCTCATCCCCTGCCAGTTGTGTTGCATCCCTTTAGACAGCGTGTTGTGTTGCATCCCTTTAGACAGCGTGGTGTGCAGCTCAGACTGCCATCACCTAGAACCACAGCCAAAGCTCGGGATGACAAATGGGAATATTGGCAGTGTTCCCCTTTGAGGAACAGCCCTCTCGTAGCAGCTGCTTACAAGTTTCTTCTCCACTGCTCTGTTCTTCATACGGTTATTTGCCTCTGTGGGGAAGGAACGCCCAAAGGCTATCCAACACAAATTACCACAAATGTAGGAGACTGAGGATATCTGGTTGGGCAGCACTTTGTACAGCTATAGGTAGCCGTAGAAGAGGTGGAACTGGCTGGAGAATCAAGCCTATATATCCCTGTGCACAGAGAAAAATCCCAGGTCAGGACTTTGCAAAAGGATTCACTTAAAGATAGTTCACTGAAATAAATTATTTTTTTTTTTACACATTCTCAAATCCAAATCTTTTACCCAAGAAGCGTCAAAGAACATCACATTCAGGTGTATATTTTATTTCTACTGTTGTTTATTTTCTCTGTTTCCCCCATTCTAGATAGTGAAAATTCATTCCACTCTTCTGGAATCAATATCTATATTTTGGTCCTCACATTCAGGTGTGTTGCCACATGCCAGCTACACACACTGCAATGGAAACTTCACCACGTGCTTCTGGGCAGGAGGTCCTTGCAACAGGTGACATCACTATCTCCATGACACACCTGTCCCCAAACAAAGAGCTAGTGCCTCTTCACACACCAGTAGTTGTTGGCTGAAGGTCTGAACTTGCAAACATGGATGTCACAGCATCAGGAGCCAAAGCCAGCATTTCACCAAGTCATTCTGTTATCTTCCAAATCAGTGATGCTGCATGAATCTGAAGTAAACAAAATCCTTACCTGCAATCCCGTGGCAACACAGCTGATGAGGAAAGGCATTGTGTCAGTATTCTAAGCGATGGATTTGTCCCTCTCTAAGACAACTCCAAAAGTTCTTTTCTCTGAAAAGCTTTCTTGTGTTTCAGAGCAAAGCTGCATTTAAAATATCAAAAAAAGTAATACATGAATTACAAGAGAAAAGAAATTCATCATATTCATATTAGGAGAGTTGAGAGGAAGGAGAGGCTAAGTTATGTCCTTCATACTTTCCGAAAGAATCCCAGCAAATTATTTTTTCTTTTATAATGTCTGTATGGAGAAGTTATAAAATCCTGGTGAAAGAAAACGTTCCGCTGTGCAAACATGACTTGTTACATAAAGAACCTCTAATAAAAATAGTAACATTCCTTTGCGAAGACTGAATTTGGAAACTGTCGAACATGATAAACACTCAGTCAAAAAGGAGGCTGCTATTTTATGACCTTTCCTCCTACACAAACACAAATTTCTTTCCTTAATTGCTCATTAATTTTTTTTTTCCTCAGTGTAATGGGCTGCTCGTCAAGCCAGTTATAATATAGTATATTATAATCTGTTGCTTCATAATACATAGTATTAAATGCAATCTGATTTACCGTTGCTCACAATTCTGCGACATACTATTGGCTATGTTACCAATGTGTCATATTTCTACAACATGCAAACTGAGCCAAAAAAGCGCTCAAGCACTGAAAAGGCCAAATGCAACATGACCCCACATTCGGTAGCCTTTCTGCAGCAGACATCGACAGCTTAAATTCTGTTTCTGCTGCTGCTATTTAAATGCACATATATGACACTGACATTAAATTCCTCTCCTCTGCCCGTTATCGTTTCTGTGGAGAGAGGACGGGAAGGACGCTAAACAAAAAGGAGGAGGAAAGGTGAAATGGATACTTGTTACCTACAACAAGTTGATTGTCATTTATGAAGTTTTAAAATATTTATCTTCAATTGATGAAGAGTTAGTCATGCCCATGCTGCAAGACCTGGATCAGGAACCAAGACTTCCCTAGAACTTTGAGAATCTTCATATCTGGGGGTTCGGTGCAACTACGGATGGAAGTGAGGATCAGCCACTGGGTTTGCACCTGGATCCAGACAAGTTGTCCCCAAACCTGGGGATAGTTGCATCTGGCAGTTCGCTACAAGGCTAGTTGATTTTTATATATATAATGATCTGTATGCATTTTTACATTAAAAATACGAAAGCTTGTGCTTGTAGATAATATATAAGAAAAGAATAAAAATAAAAATAAAAAGTAGTGCTGTCTGTACTGAACTCTTATGCCTTGATCTTCTGTTAGTTGTCTCCAAAGTGTTGTCTTCCAGCTTTTAAGGGGCCAGTTCCAGAAATCCTGATTCCGTTTTTATTTAATCTTTATCTAAGGAAAACAAACAGTGAATTTTGCCTGAATAAGCACTTCAGCACTTGAATCAGCTTATTTGAATTTATTTGGCTGCTAGGCCTGGAATCGAGAGGTTGGGCAGCATCTACAGCAAAGGACAGAAATGAATGTCCTTGCTAACTATTTCAAGGCTGATAAAAAAATCTACAGTGCCAAGGTTCTTAAATGACCTCAGTGAAACCCACCAACAAGTTTTCCTGCCAACTAAATAACATGGATCTTGATCCCGATCTTCTCAGGTAAAATTTTGGGCTAAGAGGTCTGGGAGATTTATGCCAGTGATTTGGACAGAGACAACTTTTCACCTGCTGCCAGCTATGCCCATTTTCCAAGGATAATGGCGCTGTTGTTCTTAAGAGAAGGTACATTATATCAGTGGTATACAATCACACATAGTGTGGGCATTAAGCTATAGCAGAGGAAGCTGCATCGCAGAAGAGGGGAACCAGCTGTAATCCACTCTTTTGTTTTGCTCCAAACCTGGGCCAACCAAGTAACCCAAAGCATGATCATAAAAAGCTGAATGGCAGTGGGGGTATGAGAATGCCACCTCTGGCAGCGCACTGCATGAAATCTGGGTGCAGGATCTATGCCATGGGGTGAAACCTCCCCAAACTCAGTAAGACATCCTTCCAGTCACTGTGATGGAGCTTTGAGCAAAGCGGCCTTGAGTTACGTCAAGCTGCACTATAACTTGCTCCAGTCAAAATAACATTTTCTGCAAAATAAGTAGCTGCAGTCAAAAAAGCTAGGTATAAACAGTGCTTGGGGTTCTTTTATCTTTTCTCTTTAATGCCTCAATCCATTTGCATATCTTGAGAAGAAAAGAAAAAAGATAGAGGCTTTAATTAAAAAAGGCTCCTTGGCATTTTGATGTATCTGCCTTTACGGTCTTTGAAAAATTAAACGTATAATGAAAACAGTGCCATCTTAGGAACTGATGTTATGTACTGTCTTTCCATTACAGATGCCAGGCACTAATTACTATAGGGTTATGAAAATACAGAGCAGCAACTTGTCATCCTGTGCTTTGTGAGGTTCCTAGGAGGCGACGATGATGGCTTGTGTGAGGCCAGTTCAGGCTGGTTTCTGTAAACACAGTTCCACATCAGGAAAGCCATTACTGCAGCTCGCAGCAGCGGGAGGCAGGCTAAGGTCCTGGGGCTGGACTCCGCTGACTCCGGTGGGGTTATGCACGGGACAGGTCAAGGCCCTTGTTCACAGCCTCGGTAGCCAACACGTGCAGAAAACACTTGGAGACAGCCAACCTCTCTCATCCACTTGAAGAATCTCTCCTCTATTTTTGGTCTGAAGAATACTGGTAGGAAACTGGGAGGTAAGTTTACAGCGCTGACTGTCAGCTGTTAAATTGGAGAACATGATGGGAGTTTGGTCTTCTGCCTTTTTAGAATCATAGAATCGTTAGGGCTGGAAGGGACCTTCAAAGGTCATCTAGTCCAACCCCCCTGCAAGGAACAGGGATATCTCCAACTAGATCAGGTTGCTCAGGGCCTCATCCAACCCGGCCTTGAATGTCTCCAGGGATGGAGCATCCACCACCTCTCTGGGCAACCTGTTCCAGTGTTCTACAACTCTCATGGTAAAAAATTTTGAACCAGCCTCTTTCACCTCTGCTAGATTCCTCCGAGCAGCATTTTTCTTTTCCCACTGCTATTGTTTTAAAATAAGGGGGATTTTAAGGTAGGTGGTATCAATATACTCTGATATCCAGGGACGTTGTATGGGCCAAGAGGCTGTATCGCTTCTCAGAGGTCCCTTTCACAGGAATGCAGTATTTACAAATGCCTCTGGATATAAATTGCTAAAGCTGAACACAGCTGCTCTGAAGAGCTCGGAATCAATTCTTTTTTTTATAAGGGATCATCATATAATTACAGAACAGACTCCTTTGTCAAGTACTACAGTCCTAAAACAGGCTGAAGCATTCTGTATCGCTAGGAGCATTGAGAACCGCGTAATTTTGAACCAAATTTGAAGTTCAAGTTGTCTACCTTGAAATCTCTCTATGTCCTACCATGAAATATTAGCATGCAGAATAATTAAAAAACCGAAAACCATTTGTAGACAGACCTCAAATTATACCTTGCAGACCAAACCTACACATTTTTTTTCATTTTTAATTTTATTTATGTAGCATCAGGAATTTACAGAACCTCTTTTCAAAATCCAGTGAGTTCTAGTTGCCTAGAATACATCAGTAAAGTAAAAAATAATGAATGGTTTATTATAAAACTACTTTGTCAGTATGCATGGTTTAACTCCATGCTGCTTCCTCTAGCCCAGTCAAAGCTGTCATTGCTACAAGGAATACTGAGGAGACACAGAAGAAAATTTTGACAGGAAAAAATTCAAATAAAGGAAACAATATATAATCCCAAAGGGACATAACCCAAATAAATGTGGAATTCTCATTTTCTTGAAGAGCAGTTGCAAGATTTAATATGTAGCACTTGAACACAGGTGATCTGACCAAAATAAGTAATCAGAAAAAATTGACTGGTTTGAGGTTTTGACTTGGGTCTGTTTCTTTCTGAAAAGAAATAAAATTATTATTGTGCAACAGACATTAGAGCTGGAATTTGTAATTAATGCCAGGTTTCTGATAGCCAGCTTTTTTCTGGATTGTTCTGTATTTCAGGGTTAGTTTTTAAGTTAAGGAAAACAAGTATCTCTCTAACTTTACTCAGTGTTATCCCAGCTATACTATTCCTGATTTATTTTAAATAGAATTAGCTGCAAATAGAGGAAAATGACATTTTTCTCAGGAATTCAGAAGCATAATTTTCCCTGAAATCTCAACAACTGAAACTTTTACATTGAGGGTGGTGAGGCACTGGAACAGGTTGCCCAGAGAAGTTGTGGATGCCCCATCCCTGGAAGTGTTCAAGGCCAGGTTGGATGAGGCTTTGGGCAACCTGGTGTAGTGGAGGATTTCCCTGCCCATGGCAGGGGGGTTGGAACTAGATGATCTTTAAGGTTTCTTCCAACCCTAACCATTCTATGATTCTATGATACATGATGAAAGACTGTATCAAGTAATGCCAGTGACATATGGAGCAAAAAGCTCCCAGATTCTGTGCAAACCTTCGCAGATCAGTGCCACTACAACATTTCTCCCAGAACTTCCAAGTGAATTTGAGATCTCAGGGTTGTCATGCCCAAAAGCATGTACCTTTGAAACCTGAACTAAAAAAGTAATGTTTTCCGATGGCAGAAGTTCATGTCATGGAGAGGGTTCATTGCTGTAGGGAGACATGATCTCTCCCATACACACAGATCTGATGGCTACATCAACATTTGATGGCACATTTCGTTTCTTTCTCTTGGGTTTGAGCTGCTCCTCGCTTTTTAAAGTGAGAGCTGCATAATTTTGAACCAAATCTAATATCCAGGAAAATCCGTTTTCTTCCTTGAAATCTCTCACAGTAGCCATTCTTCAGCTCCCAAGAGTAGAGCAATAAGTAAGGTCTTGTAAGAATCAGAGAAAATATCAAAATCATTTCCCCCAACTCCTTTTTCCTTTTCAACAACAAAGGAGACTCTGCATGGAAAAGGTAAATGAGTTGCCTAAAGTCATCACAATGGCTTGTGAAATGCCAGCAATAGAACACCTCCTCTGAGTCACTGATTTCTGCTTTCAAAAATCCAGGAAATTCATTTGAAGGTTTCAGTTCTTTTCAGTTTCTACTTAAAAAAAAAAGAAAAGGGGGAAAAAAAAAAAAAGAAAGAAACAAACAAAACCCTAGTGTAAAAAAAAATCCAAACTACTTTCTCTATGCAGAGCTTTCTGTAGTTGTGCAGTTCCACACAGAAGCCTTTGCTAGAGCACTGAACATTGACACTTGTTAATCCAAAAATCTTGCATTTCATAAGTACAGATACAATCTCAACCACGTTCATCCAAAGATTCAAACTAAATTCAGGCATAAAAGTTTATATCTACTCCAATCCAAATTGTTTCATTTTTGCCCTACTCTGAAAGCAGGGCATACTTCCCCCTCTTTAGAACAGAATTCAATGCCAAAGCAGTGAGTGTTACCAACAAAATTAAATACAGATAGTTTTATTATGTCAAAATGTTTTCCACACAAATCCATAAACAAAAGAATATATGTGAACTGAAAAGAGCAAAAGAATGTTGGATAAGATCTATAAATACTAAATTTCTTTTGATAGACTTATGAGTTGCCTTTTGCTTCCTGTCTCTGTTTTCAGGATTTGAAATAACCACAATAAACGTGAAAAGCCTGCAAAACTTCCTTTACGGTCTTTCTCTGAAGGGCAGTATTTCTCTGGTGTGGAGTTAAAACATTCAAAGTTTACAAGTCAATAGAAAACATACCAGGAAAGACATCAGGAATTACAAAAGGTTATTTTAGAGAGGGAGAAAGGTGGGGAAGAGATCTTCAGGCTTCCTAGAAAAGAAGCTAATTAAAGGTCTCTGAAGGACCCTGACATTTATGCATAGTGAAGAGCTGTTATCTGAGGTTTAATCTCAGATACTTTTGAAATAACTAATACTGTAGGGAGGAAAGAAGAGATGTATGAGATGGTATATTTTGGTAGCAGGCCATCAGGTCTTCACTTCTGGGCTAGGTTTGTCATCATTCTGAAGCAAAGAGTTAGTTACCAGCCTGATTTCAGACGATTTTCCCAATAAAACCTACCATCACCCCAATATTCGCAGATGTCAGAGCTGGAGACTGAAAGATCATGGTGTGTAATTCACCTTCATAGCTCTTGAGTATTTCATGGGGTTTTAGAGATGGCTGCAAATAGAAAACCAGAAGGTACTGAACACATCCACAACACGATAGGCAGGTTGTGCTGTCCTGCTTTGCCTATGTGTTGGCCCTAAGTATACACCACCAAATTCTGGGCTGTTGTAATGTCTTTGTCCTCTTCGAGGAAAAACCTGAAAAATTTTGATGCAAGAAGTTAGTGCTTTTGAGTGGTTTGGGGTTTGGTGTTTTTTTTTTTTTTTTTATTGAAACATTTAGAAAACATTTGTAAAAAACAATCTCCAGCACACTCTAATGTAGATGTTGCTGTGATGAGCTCAGAGGAAATATTTAGATAGCTGCTTAAGACAGATATTTCTCACAAATATTTAAAAAGAAAATATCTCTAGGAGAGCCATTCTAACTTCTTTTTTTTATGAGCTCATATACAATTTGGTATGCTCTGTAATTTCTGTTGTGTTAACTTTTGATCAGTAGGCCTCTAATTCTCAAACATCCCTGTGGACTCCCATAAACATTTATTAAAACAACTTACTTTATTAAAATAGTTGCACAGAGCATGTCTTGATGTCACAGATCATATGAGTAGTCCAAGGTTAGTAACTACTTGTCTAGTAAATTTTCCATTTCCAGGAATGAGTAAAGGGAACAATAATTATCATGTCAGGGAAAAGAATTCATTTTAAATATTTTTTAAATCAATTTTCTCTTTTAAAATTGCGAATTAAGATATTTGTTGTTGATTGTTCAGGGTTTTTTTCCTTAATATACTGAAATGACTGTAAAGTGAAAGAGTCTGTGGAGATTTGTTGAATGAGATTCAACTTGACTTGTAGGACAGCTAAATGAACTACAGAGATCAGAGCCAACATAATGCACTGACAGCTCATGGTGTTCTCGCAGTGACCAGGAGGAAAAAGCAACGTGTAGTTCAGTACCCATGTTCCCAAAGTGGTCAGTATATTTCAGATGTAAGCGTGCCATGTGCTTTGGGTTCCATGAGTTGTTCCTTCTGCCTGTTTAGCCCAGTTCTCAAGACAGAAAATAACATCTGTATTGTCCAGAGCTCATTTACGTCTGTTCACATGTTTGAATGTCCATTTCTCATTTCGATGGCACAGAGATCCTTAGGGCTCTGTCCTGCTCTGCACTTACTTGGGGATCCAGTGAGGAGAATTAGTTGCTGACCTGTCCAAATTACGCGATACCGTCTCATGTTAACACGGCTGAGGCTGAGCACCCATGTCACTAGTCACTGAGGAAGGGGTGGAACAGCACCCTGAGGCTCCCTGAGCCTCCAGAAAGAGATTTCAGACAACTACCCACTGTATCTCAAAGAAAAGTCTCTAATGCAAACGCTTTCTGAGAAGCAACACAGCACCTCAGTGGGGTGTGCAAACCTCAGATCTGCATCATCACGGGGCTTTCGTGTGGCTTGACAAGACACGTTCTTGGCCATGCCACTGGGCTGACCAAGATGATGTCTCGTAATCTATCATCCAGCTGCAGAGGATGTCTCTTAGTCTACCATCTGCGCCTGATTTACAGCCACAGCACGCTTTTCAACTCGGAGGGAGAAAGGCTATGCACTGTTCACACATGGCTCTTCATGGATTGGATCTAGTTGTTTCTGTGACCCGGTCTGAACTTTGAACACAAAAAGCACAAAAAGTGTGGTGTTTTCAGCATGCAATTACTGTGGCTATGAAGTTCCAAGAAGGATATAAGCTGCTTCTAATCACATGAAGTGAATGTGTACCAATGGCAGACGTCGGTAGTAATCAGGAAAAGTTTTCAGAACTCCCAAAGACTGGTGAATGTATCGGTAGGACTGTCAATAGGCACTTTTCTGAATTGATTTTTCTCTTCAAATACAAAGATATACTGCAGCACAGGACTAGAATACATAGCAATTCACTGCTTGAAGACCTGCAGCAAGACTGAATTCAGTTTTCAGACTGCCTCAGACTTCCCCCCTTTTGATCCTGAGCAAAATGACCTGTTCCATAGTTTACCAAAGTTCATAAAAATCATTCCTGATATGTTTTCAGGAACTTTGGGACCTGAATCTTTACATTTATACTTCTGTTCCCTTAACTGGATGCAAGGGAGAACAGTTTGTTGACCCCAAATCCCTTTTCATATTTCTCTGATACATCATATTAAATATCTATTCAACTCTTGGCATACTGGGAACCCAAACTCCACATCTTGGAGAGAAAAGACAGTAAGATTAAAAATAGACATTGATTGTCTCATCTAAAAGCCACAGTGAATCCATATCAGACCAGTCATGACCAAGCCTATCTAATTGCCCAACTGTCTTAAAAGAATTGCTGACTTTTTTCTGTTGGTGGATGGGCAGTGATTTGTAGAAGCTGTCACTACAGTTCTTGTGAGAACAGCTTCCTATCAGTCCCATGACAGAGGCATTTTCTTGAGGTCTTGTGTCCTGGATCAAAAAAGGTACTTAAAGATGAACTTTTCATCATCACAGATTTTAACACTTCCGACTGCAGGGAGAAAGAGATGACATAAGTATGCATAAAATAACGATAAAATTGCCAAGGTGATTATTGAGACTACCTCAAGACTTTTTTAAAGCTTTTGTTAGACTACTGTGTGGATATGGCAATGACTAACATTTACAGGACACACTAAAATGTTGAGATTGTGTTCAGGAAGAGTTCTTGTTTCACATCTCAAAAATAAATCTTGACTTCTGTATGCCACCACTACTCACCAAGCAAAGTGATGGTATCGCATAACTTAAACACACAGACACACAGGTACTAGCTGATAAAAGCATTTTTAACTGGTTTCTTTCTTTTACATGGATAACGTCTTCTTGAAAGAAAGCGTGGCTTGTTGTAGCACAAGAGAGAAAAAGGAACACCCTTTTCTGCAATGTGATGTTAGCTCACCCTGCCTTGAGTGGGGAGAAGACTAGATAACATCCATAGAGTCTCTTCCAGCCTAGGATATCTTGTAATTCTACAAAGAAGTTTAAGTATTTACCTGTATAACCCCTCTCACCCAGAGATCCTGCCATGGAAAAGAGGGCAGTAGCCATCTGAAGACCCTCTGATGACCCCTGGGATTAAAAAAGAAAATAAAAATCAAGAAAAGTCTCCTACCAAAAACCAATGTTCCCTTTCTCTGGACTAATAAATTGAAAGAGATGAGAGTATTGTTCCTACCAGAATGAATAACCTATATCAAGATGCTTATTCAAAAGCAGCAACTATTTTTCTCTAATTTTGTTGATTAAAAAATTTCATGAGCATTAACAATACTACAGTGAGATATCGGGGCAGGGGGGTGGCGGGGAGGGGTTGCCTGGTTTTGGATGCATTAAATCATCAAAAGCTTTATGTTACAAATCTTCTCCTAGCTGTTCCTCCCAGTTCAAACATCAGAAGGCAGATCCGTGCTGTAGTCACCTTCATTTTTCACTCTAAGCCCTTTAGTGGTCTACTCTTTCTACCTACTTCCATACTCAGTAAAGCATGGACTAAAAAATTACATGCTCAGTCATTCTTTCAGACCAATCACATCCCTTTTAAAAATTCATTTATAACTTTTCCAATAGGGATACCAACAAAAAGTTGCCAGTACTGACTTCAAAGGCTTTGGCAACTCACACTGAGCTGCTTTTCCCCAAAGTCTGCTACTGTCTTGGGTCCATTAACCTGTCTTGCACTCTTCTAACGAAACTAATAGCACCATTTAAGGCCCGTGTCTTTTTTTTCTCTACGCTTCTGTGTAGGCATCTTCTCCCTTCCAATTCAGTCAAAAAATCACCTTCTTGCCAAGTCAACAACCATTCTTTCCAAGATACTTACCAGAGGAGTTCAAAGTATGTTACTTAAATCAAGTTCTTTGGCACGGAGAGATTTACTTTCTCTTCCATATATTCCATCCAGGGTTGAGCAAATAGCTAACACCAGACAGGATTAGAGCAGTAATACTTGGCACACCTCAAATTTTGGCCTCTATGCAGAAAAAAAAAAAAAAAAGTCTAAAAAAAAAATCTCCCTGTTGCTTGTAACTTCTCTTTTCATCTGGAGAATTTTCCTAGGATGGCAGTGTGCACAAATTTACATCACTGCGCTGGGGAAGGGTATTTCCTTATTCTTACTCACAACAATGAGTATTTATCTTAGAAATGGGCTGCAGGAAAAGATAGCTCCATAATTAGCATCTTCTTAGCACTATATATTGAAAGGAATATATAGGAATACAGACAGAGAAAACAAATTATATTATTTCTTCTAATGTCATTTTTTTCTGGGAAATTGGAAAGCCAAAAGCACATAAGTCCTATTGTCTGCAGTCACTAGCTTAGCTTCTTCTCCTCTGTACATAGGAAGTCAATTAACCGTCCTGAAAAGATCACCTTGTATCATGCTGAACACAATTTGATGTTCAAACAAAATTCTTTCATGTTTTGGAAAAAAAATACTAAATTGGTGATGGGAGAAGCCAAGGGAATTTTTAGATATAGCATATTGAAACTAAGCTTTGCAGCTTTCTCATCGAGATCACAGTTTCTCCAATGTTCTTTTCCTATCCTCAGTGGATGTTTTCCCTAAGAAAAATCTTCTCCCAGACACAACTCTGCACACAGAGAACAGAAAATACACCCGAGAGCTGCTGTCATTTCTCTGTCCTAGTTGGCAGTGCTGGAAGTCATATTGAATTGGATCCACAGGTGCATCAGTCTGAGAAATCATAATAGCAAGAACAGTGGTGACTTTCCCCTGCCCTGAGGAATGACTGATGTTTCTTTTTTTTTTTTTTTTGATTTACATACTTAAAATGATCTAGTACACGAACTACTCCAGCGATGGTTTACAGGGACAGTTTCTCAGCGGAAAGGAATGGATCTCTTTTCAGGTTCATCTAAAACCACTAAGAAATATTAAGAAATGTATATAGGAACTGAAAGATCAGGAATCTGCTTTGGGCTCTGCTACAAAACTTCTGTCTACATTGGCATGAGAGTCTGATTGCTCATTTGAAGAGAAAAGATAGTAGTGCTTATTGACCCCATCAGGATTCCTGAGCCTTAATTTATTAGTGGAGCTGACTTGCTTGGTTCAAGTACACCTCAGCCACATCCTCTGACATCTTCTATTATTTATTGGAAACGTACTCTTTACATTGTGATAAAATGCAGGGAACTTCACCCTAGAAGGCTGAGACTGCACGGTTATCACACCCTGAAAAGAGACTGCTCGCGTAGGTCCAGATTATCGGGATGAGGAGACCATAATAGGAGACATTATGGTCTGTTGCTGTGCTTCTCAACCGCAGAGCCAGGTCACCAGAGGTGAAGGTAAATGGTAAATGTGTCTGTGTTGTAGTTACCCTGGCAGCTCTTTCTGGTACACAAAGCCTTGAAAATTTTACTAGACAATAAAAAAAGATAAACAGTCCCCTCCTCGTACTCTTCAAGATCAACTATTGCTTTAGTAACCCCTTGAATCCCACATGAAACTGTATCATGGACATTGTTTCCACCATCCTCGTGTATTTAACCTATTATAAATGTGAAAATATAATGAAATGTTTATATATTGCTAATATAAACATTTTATATTGAATATTTATATTAGCAATAATATAAACTTTATAACTAACCTTTGAGAAAAAAAAAAAAGACCAATTCCAATACATTGTAGCGTAAAGATTCTGGATGATCTCCAGGCAGGAATCCTGGAGTCTTTTTCTTACGTGTGACTTTGGTAAAATCATTTCAGCTGTCTGAGCTTGGTTTTTATTTGTAAATGGGGCAAATGACATATGCCCTTATTTGAGAGATATATATATGAAATGTGTTTGATGACAGGTTAGAGGTATTGATCAGAGGCACTCAGCAAAGATAAGAACTAGGTCAAAGAGAAATGGTGGATTATAACTCGAAGATTTACAAATATTTAGAATTTCAGACTTTGCTCTTACCTATGAGAACTCTTGTTTGCCAGGTATGTTTCCAAACCATTTTAGTTTTATATCATTAGAACAACAACCAAAAAAAGAAAAGTAGAGAATTCTGAACTTAAGATACTCACCCAAAAGGATCTTTATGAACGTGGAACTTTTTTCAGAACTTTTCTCATAGTTTTATTATGGTTGCATCTTTTAAAATAGTAGAATAGCATGGCCAATGCTTTGATGTATAATGAAATAGAATTTACAAGAATTCCTGTCATCTTGAATATTTTCTAAAGGAAGCAGCAGGAAGAATTATGGCTTGAAGATGCTGACATAATCAACTTTCTCTCTCTTTTGAATTTCAAAACGACAATGAACAGACTCTTTGGGGCCAGCATTCTCCTTGGTGTAACTCCAGTGAGGCTCGGAGTGCTGAACACACAGGATTTGGCCAGAAACTTGTTATTGGTCAACACATTGGTGCACGTTTCAGCTTTCTACCCACATGAGGATTACGTACCAAGCATGCTCGTGTCTATCTGGTAGCAAAGTGGCTAAAGAAACAGTTGATGATGTTTCTTTTCCAGTGTCCCTTTGCTAGAATTTTATTATTGTCAGAGAAAGGTTCAAAACTGTGGAAAGTTATTGGAATATAAACAAAGTTTCAAATGTTACAGATGGAACATGTATCTCCCATGAGCTGATCCGAAACACTAGGTCTGAACATCCTTCAAATTTGGATCCTTTCCAGATCTGAATTCTGTAGCAAGATCCAGGTCAAGCAATACTGATATCTGGATTCACATGCCAGCAAACATGTAAACTAAGCAGAGTTCGAAGTCCAGGTCAGAAAATTTCCATACTCCTAACTTAACCAACCTCTTTCTCCAGTAGCTGTTTGAGCAACTCTGAAGATTGTTTTGCACCGCTGAAGTAGCACAAAATAGCTCAGAGAGATAAAATGGTCATGATGGAGGGACTAAGGTCAACAGGTCAGCTCCTAATTTTAAGGAGAGGGCTTTAAAAGGAGAGCAGAAAAGTCAAGCCCTGAAGAAAATAATTGGTCAAGAAAAAGCATTTTTTCTGAATTGTGGGAACAACCTAAAATGGCTTTCCCTATGGGACCTCAGCTGCAGTGCCATTGCCGGCTGCCCCATGGCTGTCTTTGGGTCATGGAGCTGTCTTCTGGGAAACAACTGCTAGAACTAGAGGGGAGAATGAACCACAGGGAGGAAGAAGGTGGCTAAACAGCCTGCTTGCAACCTTTGCAGCGGAAGACAAGGCAGTGGAGCTCAGGAGACCATATAAATTTGCATCTTGTTATCGTCAGAGAGTAGGATATCGAAGTAGATTAATAAAACAAGTTTTGCAGTACGTATTATTAGTAAAAAGATATGATGGAGCACTGCATGGTGGACTGAACACAGACAAAATGGAGAAGAGAACAGTCAAATGTTCTTGGCAGCGCCTAGAAAGGGGAAAAGAAAACTGACACTTCTTGATAAACAACCTCAGGCCTGAAGAGGCCTTTGTTTTTTGCCAAAAAATGTTAAGAAAAGTAGAGTGGCCTTTTCCCCCTGCAAGGATAACTTTTTAAAAATGCAGAAAAAACCATGCACATTCCCGCATGTCCTTTTGCTGACTGCTTTCAGAGCTGGTTCTCAGCAAAGAATACACTGGAACAATCTATCTCTGGTATGTACCCAAAGAAGTCAATAAAGCACCCTGAAAGAAGACAATTTTTCCATTTTATGTAATCTGAAATATGTGAAAGCGCCTACTGGAGAAAAAGGAAAGAGAGGAAAGATCACTCTTCACTTTAGACAGTTCATTTAGATTCCCTGAACAGCACTTGCCAGTGTAGCTCCTGGGTATATTAGTAACTTAGAACGAATAATAAAATAAAATTGAGGGACACAATAATATTTTGTATAACTCATTTCTTAAATTATGTTACTTGAGAAAACAAACTTACAGATATATCCACTGACATTTGACTAGTTATGCAGTTTGAAGATTCAGAATATCACTTCCAATTTTTATAGGGTTTTCAAAATATAAAGTGAAAAAATATAACTATGTCTTTCTGAGGCACATTATATTGGTGGTATATTAAAGAGTATAATTAGTTTGAAAAAGGTGTAAGATACAAATTTAAAGTTGAGGTGCAAAGTTTATGGCCCCCTAGACATACCTTTAAGTGGTTTGTACATGGACTTATTTCCAGAGCTGAACAAACGAGAAGACAAGATTGCATTACTTAACTTTGTCAGATCAGTTTACAGCTGGAAAAAGTGTTCCTGAATTTAAAATTGCCACTTTTCTTCTGGGAACCCCCTGTCAATAGCTACCCCCACCAGTTGGTAGGTCTGAGCACCACTCCCGTCTAGTGACACAGCATTCCCAACAGGGAGGAGGCCAACCATCAAAACTCTACAGATAAAACACTCCTCTCACCGATGTCAACAAACTCTGGGGTGCCCACCAGACAGTTCCCTCTGTTACAAACTGGTCCAAAGCCCAGTCACACCAGTTTGTCACCCCAGCGCTGAACATTTCAGTAGATTTGCACTTCCCCTGCTAGAAATAAGGAAGGTGGTTATCTTCCAAGAAGGAAGTGAAGAAGACATTTCTATTAGTACCTGAGGTGGTAATATATGACCTTTCTACAGCAGATGGTCCTGTAAAAGGCTAGAAAAGTTTTCAGCATTTTATGTAGGGAACCTCAGGCACTCAGTACGAAAGAACATAGAACATGTGAAAGTTAAGCAGGGAGGAAACAGGGTGAGGGAATCACATCCAAAAAGAAAAAAAAAAAGGCAAGATGGAAAAGAAATAATTGATTTAGAAGTAAATCAAGTAAGGTCCTGCAAGGGTGCCTTAAAGTTAAACACCTGAACACTACTATGTTAAAGCCAGAGAGTGGAAGCTCAGAGACATAATCCAAACTAGATACAAGGCTTTCCTGCAATGTAAAAAGCTCTCTAAGCCAAGTGAGGAAGTCCATGTGTGGTAGTCCAGAGGGAATACCGGGTACAGGTACGTGTCTGAGATCCACACCCTCTTCACAGCACACGAACACATAACTACCTCCAAGAGTTCTTTGATAGACATTAGCAACGCTAATGTGAATTTTGATCCCCTTAGCACCCTGCCAAGAGAAATACAGTTTCAGAGCCCTCTGTTGCTCTCCGTGAAACTTGCACTCCTTTCTAAATAGGCATACAACTTCGGCAGTAAGGACTTAGATGGGGGACTTCACAGAACAAGCCACACAAAGGCATCCACAGAGAATGAGTCCAAACTGCAAACAAATCAGAGATAAATGGCACCTGCTGATCCACACCACGACTAAGACTGGATGCCTGAGCGAGGCAATGCACTGCAAGGGATTGTTACCTGTGGGACATCTTCCCCAACAGATGGGCAAGAAACTGTATAATCTACTGCCCGGAGTCCTTACATGTGGAGCAGAGAAACGCTTAGGATTTAATTGCCCTAATTTACCTTTTGTTGTCATCCCTACTACCTTTCCTAAGAGCCAACTTTATGACTGTACACCCTTTCCCCTGGGTAGGTTTTCTTGTTTGTGGCATAGCTCCCTGCACACCTGACAGTGGAGAATTTCTGCAAGCTAGAGATATTCAGTGAGGTGATGTATAGTCAGTCTGAGCATAGTGGCATGCCCAATTAGCTGTTTTCAAAGGCACTATAGGCAAGTTCAACACGGTTGTTTGGTTGCATTTAATCAGCTCATAGAAGACTGGCAAGCTGCATTATAATACATATAAATAACATGAGCAAGGCACCCGTTTTTCTAGGAATACAGCAAATGTCACAGAGCCAGTCACTGTGTGATGAGATAGATAAGAGCCCTTATGCACATTTCAAAGAGCAATGAAGAGGATATGAGGGTCACAAAGATAATTTTCCCCACAGCTGGGAAGAAGAGCCAGTTATCTCAAGTTCCAACCAACTCC
Organism: Tauraco erythrolophus; assembly: GCF_009769465.1. Taxonomy (NCBI): domain Eukaryota; kingdom Metazoa; phylum Chordata; class Aves; order Musophagiformes; family Musophagidae; genus Tauraco; species Tauraco erythrolophus. The sequence goes on from NC_141468.1 coordinate 84,448,674, forward strand.
ACAAATCAGATTAAATAAGGGCAGTAGAAAAAATAAGCTCAGATAATTCTAGCTGAGCAGTAGGCCATAACCTAAACTTGTCATAGCCTCTTGTTTTTTAAAAGAAGAATATGCAAACAGAAGATAAAGAAAATCAAAACAAGGTACAAAATACATCTCTGAACAACTGAGATGGTTTAACTCTGTGTTGAAAACTGAGCTGGACTTCATGCACTTAGAGGGCATCAGAAGGAGAAACGTTTGCCCTGGCCACAGGGGCAGAAATGGAGAAATGAGAAAAGTGTGCACATCAGACTTGCTTTGCGTCACATTGACTTTGTGAGAACAATGGGAAAGATTCAATGACAGTAAAAGGGAACTGTGAGTTGTCATCTCACCAGCTTCCAGATGGCAACAGAGGTCACGTCTAGTCAGTGGGTGAATAAGAAAAATCAGTGAAGAGAATAGATGAAGCATCTGTCACTGATGCTTTACTTGAAGCAGCGCTCACCTCATTGAGGGGGGATCACAGAGGCTGTTTCTTCGTCTGATCCCAAAAGCAGAGGGCTGATAGTAGAGATGAGGGTTGTGGATGACTGGTCAAACTGCAGCCTGCAGTTTCTCTTGGCAACCTGAAAGAGGGTAGGTGCCTTGACAGGCTTTTCCTTTTCACATAGACAGTTCATGCTGCACCTCTGTGATCTCCTGTATCTCACTCTTTCAACAGGCACATTTTACTCCATGGTTTCTACAGCAGGAGAAGCCCAGAAATTAGTTCTGCTAAGAAGACAATCTAATGAGATAGTCAGAAAAGGTCTCTGGAGAGCTGAGAAACAGTGACAAACCTAGTGAGATGAAGGGTTGCCACACATCTACGAAATAAGAAGTCAGGCTCATCAATCTTTTGCTATCAAAACACTCTCATACACACAAATCTCTTCCCTTGCTTTTGTGAAGCTGTTTCAGTGAAGCACGATAAATGCTAGAGAGTAGATGAGGATAACAGCAGGGACTAGGTGGTGAATGCAGGTGGTGCAGAGCACATATATAATTCACAGAGACCCAATGGAACTGTTTGATCAGAGTTTGGCTGGAGCACAGGCTGCAAATAACCACTCTGAGAGATGGATATCGTGGCTGTAGCTGCGTAACTGCTGCAGCTTTGCTTTCCCCATTCTGACTCCTTACTACTAAGGACCTGAACGCCTTACCATTTTGTGGGCAGCATGGATACAACCTCTTACAAAATATGTATTTCTATTTGTTTATTTGTTTTGCTTTAACTGTGGCTTGCCTTCAGCTAACCAAGATGTCTTTCAACTGGAAGCACATAGTCAGCACAACATCAGAAAAAAATGAGTTTAATGTTTACTAAGAAACAGCATGTCGAGCACATTGAGCTGCAGCAGCTCTGCATGTAGAAAAGATGCACGTTAACCCATCAACACCACTTTCCTCAGCACCTGGGTGTTTCTTGGAGGTTTTACCATCCAGCTGTGGATCAGACCAGCCTGCCTTTACTTTTTAAGTTGTGATGAATTCCCTGGAAATGTGGTCTGGCTTCTGGCCAGCAATGGCTTGCAGTTCTACAATTTAATTGCGCTCCTCCAGTGTTTGGGGATGACATTACAAATGTCTAAAGAGAGAACTACCAGTAAGACAGCTACATGGATCCCAATGCACTCCCATTCAGAATGCAGACTGGGGAGATAAAATGTTACAGAGTTAAACAACTGAAATACAGAGAAACAAGAGAGCATTGCTGATTAGTAGTGACATTCAAGTGCTTTACCACTGTTTTATATGCATACAATTTTTATACATTCCCATATATGAGTGTACAAATAAATACTATTATGAACGTATACACATATATATACATACTTAAATGGTTTCTGCTCCTCCCCAACAACAAAAAAAAAAAGGTAGTCTAATTGAAGTAGATTTTTCACATAGGTTATTTTCACGAAGATTAAAGTACTATTGTGTTTGAAGTATTGGAATAGTTTTGGGAAAAGGAATTTCTGGGGAGGCAGGTATGCTCTGGTTTGAAAAACAAACAACAGCAGCATTTTACACGAGCTGTCCGATGCTGTGTCTGTAACTATATCAAAGAAGAGTTTTACAGCGATTTAAGCCATTTATTTATTTATTGCCTGTGGCTGTTACAACAGATGGAGGAATCATGCAGAGCTAGAAGCACATAATTGCTACATGTAGCTATACACAAAGGCAAACTTTGTTAATTCAGTACTAACCTTGCAGCCTAGAAGATATAGAAAAACTTCTGTCCCTCTGCTTCCTGACACTGAGTCATTCTCGAGTTGTTAAAGAAACACTATGAGGAAAATGTTCTCCAGCAGTTCTCTCATGCCTCAACAGCTCAAGTCAAGCTAAAGAAGGAAAATTCTCTGTGGTTTCATGCTTGTTTGGTAAGTACACCTCACACCATCCCCAGAGTGATGCTAAAGGATCCATCTGAGCAGGGATGAGAGAGAACCAGTAGCCACTGTGCAGGAGAAAGACTCTGCACACAGGCAGCAGTCATCCTAGGCCTTAAAGGGCAGAATCCTCCACTCCTCCCTTCAAATCTGCTCCACCATTCATGTAGGTCAGGTTAAGGGATATAGGGATGGAGAGATGAGCAAGTGCCCCGTTAGAGATGCTGCCTTTGGCACCATATGGCTTCCATGACCTTCAGAACACCTATACAAATTCTAATGTGAAATAGATATTTAAAGTCATTTTTGTTCCCCGTGCACCCTAGACTCTGGGCTTTTCTGAAATAACGTCTTTAGAAGGAAGAGATAGAAGTTATGTAAAACCTACAATTATTTCTTTTTAAGCACACCTTAATGAAATATTGCTGAGCAAATCAACCATCCCTGACTCACCTCCCTAGACAGACACCAATTTCCTGTCTCCACAAAACAGGCAGCAGCACGCTCTGTCATTAAATCACTCAAGCAAGAAGCGTTTCCACAATTTCTGTTTGGAATCTGTTTCTTGACAGTCAGTCTCAATTTTTCTTTTCCTCTGCTTCATCCCATCACGTGAAGGCCAATCTTTCAGGCTGTCTCAGTCTGCTCTTCACTGCTGTTCTCAGATATTTTTGTCTTAGTCACCACCTCTGCTGGATGGTTGAGAAGAGCAGCCCTGATCATAGAGAGCTCCCACTGCCTTTCCCAACCACTGTCAAGAAGACAGGTTTCCTTTTCTAACAGAAGTCCTCTATAATTTCAGCCTGAATCTGAGCAGATTTACTTCTCTGCTCCTACAACTGAGGGCTCCCTGGAAGGAGAAATGTAATCTTTTCTTTCCAATCCGCATGTAATTACATACAGTCCAGACACGGTCTGTAGCATCTTCACAGTTATTTTTGTCCCAGAAAAGGATTAGGTTGGATACAGCACCGTATGATATGTTCTAACAAAGAGTAGAGTCAGAGCCAAAAAGCACTGAAATAGAAGCTTCTGACTACTCTTAGCTTTAACTCTAGCCTACAGTCCATGATACTTTTGCTGCTCCCATGCTCCCATATCTCTCCCTGTGAGATACAATCTACTAACATCTCTCTCGGAAACGAGCAACCAGAGCACAGAAAGAGCAAGATCTCTCTGTGAAACTGGATGTTAATTCTTTTACCCTTAATGAGCCATAACTAGAGTTAAAGTCCAAGTGCTTCCACCACTTCACTGGAACCAGAGTCCTAAATAGTTAAGTCTTGTGTTTTCATGGGTACTGCATTCATAAAAATAAAACAAACCAGCCTCTCCCCTCTCCTCTCACACTGAAATGATTAACCAAAGAGGAGAACACTTGTATACAAAGCAAAGTACATTTTGTGCTCTTCTTTCATTTGAGTGCAGATTTGAAGCAATTCAAAGTGGGAATAGAGTCTCAAAAGGAGATCCAAAGATTAAGTCTAAACCCATTACCAGAGATTGTTAAAAGCAAATTAAGTGAGGAACAATACATATGGATTGCTTGAAGTATGAGAACTTCTATGTTTCCTACATTCTCTTTTGTTTAGAAACTTTCCCATCTCCCACTCCTTCAGCTTTTTCAATATATTTTCAATTTAATTAGTCCTGAAATGCTGCATCCTTCTATGTCTTCTAAAATAATTTTTCAGTTCTTAGTATAACACTTGATTTCAAAAACTGATGCTGGGCACTGGTACCAAGAACCCACTACCAGTCTGGTGTTTACAGCTGGCATGACTGGAAAATCATTAAGTGTGTTTTTAAGTTACATCCTCGGTTAAAATGACGGCACTGCAAACAAAGTAATTCATGTTTTTGCTACAAAATGACTGGGGATCTGAACAAAATGACTGGAGATCTGAACAAAATGACTGGGGACATTCAGCTGTTGGGAAGTTGTCTGCAGATCTGGTAGCAGGAACAAATAACCCAGCCCTGGCAAAGATGGTAAGACTAATAAATGTATAATATTGGCCATAATTCATTGCTATCTGGTCACGCTGCAGTTTCACAAGGAAATGCACCGTATGCTAACCTGGTTGTCAAGCACAAGTGGAGCAAGTGCTTTGTATCTTATTCCTGATGCCAAGTTTTCATTGCTCAGAAACTGCCCGGGTGAAGAGAGATGTCTCCACTCAGCAGGAGATCTAACTTCACGTGGAGTCCTTTGCACACAGAGCTACCAGTTTCAGCAAGATCATGCCTCCACGTATACTTCTTCAAGATGTTCCCTTCCCCTTTACACCCCTCATCCTCTGACTCTCTTCTCCCTCCCACCCTCTTCCTGCCTTCCATCCTCCCCACACCATGACCGCCGCCTCAGCCATCAAAGCACTGTTCAAGACTGGTTTATTTTGCTGACCATCCCTCTTTCTCAGTTTATCACTTCCCCTGGAGCTGCAGCTCCAAGACTCTCTTTCTCCAGCGGACAGAAAGTGTTCTGTTAGACCAAAGCTTGTTTTTGTAAAAGCAGTATAACTGGTATGTTTATCTCACCAGGGGAAATGCCTGTGAAGTTTGATTTTTCTTAAAATTTTCAACAGGAATCTTATGTTACCTTCCTCGACTGAAGCAGCTCTGTGACACCATCAACAGCAGAAATCATCCAAGCAAAATTAAACACAGTAGCATTCAGGCATATAGTCAATAGATGCTGGTAGACCTGTAAACTGACAGCACCCTAAATATTGATACCTTTACTCCTGGCTCACAGTAGCAGGACTTTCAGAAAAAGATTGTGTGCAGAAGTTCAGAATTTGTTTCATATCAAGTTTGAATTAAAACTTCAGACCCAAGTGTCATCACACATTGCGTCCAAAGCTTCTTGTGAGTAAGAGCAATGAAGTGAAAGGAGCATCCTCCCTAATCTGAACATTTGTGCAAAACACAAGGATGAACTGAAAAGCCACAACAGAGTGTGGTGGTTGGTGGCATCTGTCACTGCAGAATCAAGAAAGTATTCAAGGAGTTAAAACACTTTCAAGCTCTCTTTGCTGCTGCTTGTTGCCACTTAGCAGCAAGAGCTCTGAACTGAGAGTAAAGAAATGCCCAGAGCAGCTTTACAGTGTCGTTGATGAAGAACTAGTTTCCCCCCACACAACAAGCAGCTATTCAGCCCAAGATGTGCTTGGAAAAGTGGTTTGAATCCCATAAAATTTGCTTCTATCAGGAGATAACCCATGTAAACGGGGTCAAAAACAGGCTGCCTAGTGTGGCTCCTGGGAATCCATCCGAATACAGCAGTTGCAGCAGACAGAGGCTCAGTACTTCACTGAGGGTTTTATGCTGATCACTTAGCAACATACTAAAACAAAAACCTTGTGCTATCCCATTTATTAACATCTAAATTCTGATTTCCATTTACTCACGTTTCTAGACACGTTATAGCCAAACCTGCCACATCATTTGACTTTCTCCAGCATTTTCTGCATAATACATAATGTGAGCCTTCTTACGTTCAAAATAGTTATTAGCGACACTAGGCTGAAGAGCTAAAATACTGGATCTTGTGCAGAAAAACAAGTGCACTCACGGTCAGGGTCTTCCAAGAGTTTATTCTGAGACTTGCACAATTTTCAATACTATCAGCATGACTACCAGACAATTGCTCTTTGGATGAGAGATACTGATATGATTTTTAAAACAAGGCTAAGGTCTATCATTCTTCCTTAGAATTTCCAACCAGATGTTTAGCTTATGCCCTTTAATTAAATTAAATGTACAATATAGCCAAGACTACTGTTTCAGTCTATCCAAAACAGGCTGCGCAGTCAGAAATGGAAGAGAGATCACATCTGTATTGTCACTGCAGTGTTCAGAGCAGCCCACCCCAGCTCCCCCAGATAAGAAAAGGATGAGGATCAAAACACCTGGCAGGAAGTGTTCCTCTGGAATAAAGCTTCCAATTCAAAAATTCTCTGACTTCAACACTGGTTAAGAAATTTGCAGTTTGACCACCTCTGTAACATCAGGTGAAGAGCACTCTAACATACTGAGCTAGCATCAGAGAATCTCTTAATTATTTTCTAAGTCACCTGTATATATGGTTTGTCACCTCTAGATGGACTAGGATGTGTGAAGCTACTGGATAGAATTAACATCTGAGTCAAAGCGATCTAGAAAAGATTGATTCCAAGCTAACTGAAGTCAATGCAGGGGATCTGAGAAACATGGGCATTCACAATCTGGTCCTGTTCAAGGTGGAGGAATTTCAGCTATTCTTAATTTCTTAAGCACCTACAGAGGACATGTATCCAAAATTCTTTAGAAACATGAACTCTCAAAAACACGTTGCCATTAAGGATGAGGCCATTGCTGTCACCCTGCATTATTAACAATAGTGCATCCTGCAGTTCTAATGGCTGGTCCTGACGGTCGGAACTGAGAAAATGGCAGTTTGCTTTGAACTACATTTTGAAGGTCGGTAGAATATCTGTGGCCTCATCTATACACTAATCACCACAAATCACCATGTGTCATCTTAATTCTAAGAACATCTCCAACAAACACGCTGCAATTCTCATTATTTACTCTGCATGCTTTCTGAAGGGAGTTTAAGAGAAGAAAAATGCAATTCAAAAAGCTGGTGGATAAAGAGAGAAAGTCATTCCTTCCAATTATTACAAAGAAACAATTATCCTTTGGATACAGCAGGTGCTAACCAGGGACAGGAATTGTTTTTTTTTTTTCTATATACACCCATAGCATCTGCCCAGAGCACAGTGGAACATTTCTATTAATTTCCTTGTAGGATCTTTACTATTACACTGACACTGAAGTCACAGAAAGAATTTTTAATGCCCTTCCTACAGAAGTGCTGGAATAAGATGTATATTTTCATGGCTTGTCTAACTGAAGCGATACAAAAGGCAAGCAGCCAAAGTGGTAGGTTTCTGAACGGAGGACAAAAAAGGAGGAGCTGCATTAATAAGAGGTGGAAAGATCATTGCCAGTCTTTGTAATACCAACCAATTACATAACCAGAGGTGGAAAAACTGTAAAATGGCCCTCTATGTACGATGAACAATCTCTGGCCTAACAAATTTAACTGGCATTTAGAAAAAGTCATCGTTGCTGAGCCACCTCAGTGCCAAGGAAGTCAGCATCAGCTGTCCCCAGGCTAATCCAAAAATGAAGTGGCGTTTCACCACATAACCACATAAAAGCCCGTAGTTTGGCCGTAAATTTCTATTCTGGTTAAGAGATAATGATGTACTACTTCGTTCTTCATGTGATACGCTGCTCACATTTAGTTTCAAGTTCAGCAACTAAATACGTCAGCGGCTTGCGACAGCAGTAACTAAGGGCTTCTATATGGTTCGTTCTGTGGGTTTCTCCTTTTCCTTCAGAAGCCCTGCTTCCTCCACTGCAGCTGCTGCCAGGACCCAGCCTAAGCCCTGCAATCAACTCTGTGACTTCTGAAACTGGCTCATTTTCCACCAACAGAATAAAAAAACCTGACCAACCAACCACCCCACCAAGAATATAGAAAAAATAAATTAATTTTTGAAGTCAAATTCTCACATTTCTCACTCATGCCACCCATTTCTTCATGGCAGAAGTAAACCACCTGAGCAGTCTGACAATACACACTACCCAGCAGGCTGCTGCTGCCAGACTGGTGATAGAGGAAATGGGTTTTTAATATTGGAGGCTTCTATCATCAAGGAGACAACAGGAGAAAGCTGAAGGGTGGAAAGTGAAAAAAGAAAACTGGCTCTGGATAGTCAATTCTAAATGAAAACATTGAGCTATTTGGTTTCTTTACATTTCCTAGCATCTCTCTAAAACGTACAGACACTAGCCAGGACACATCAGACATGATCTGGAGGAAGGGCATGTCTCTGCAGATCCTGCCTGGCATTGCATGGTTTGATGCAGTGTGCATGTACCAAACTGGATGACATGAATGAAGAACCTGTGATCGCTCCATCCCTTTCCCTGCTCATCTTCACTAACTGTGCATCCACAATTACTTCCATTGCAAGGTGGTAAGGTTGGATACAAGACTAAGCAAATAATTGTCATAGATTAAAAAAGCAGCTTAAATTGTGAACGTTAACAGGCAGCAGATAGTTGAGTTTGTGTTGGTGTAGGTGGGTGAATGTCCAAAACTGAACTTTTGAATTCTCCAGCAGAAGCCTCATACTTGCTAGCTGCAAGAAGTGCCAGCTGTACTAGATTTTGAAAACACCTGAGCTAAACAAAAGTGGTACATCCCAAATCCTTTAATTGAGAAAGAGACATAAGACAGAACCATCAATTAGGAGGCTGACCATATGTTGGTGCTTCTTCTCACACACTATTTAAACTGGAACAATCAGAGGGGTGTGGTTTTTTGAGTCCAAAAAATAAGAGTTCCTATAGAGAAATAGTAGTCTTGGAGAGAAGAAGGGGGCTTGGAAAGAGGAAGGTGAAGACCCCAGTTGAAAGAACATACTAGAAGTAGTGGAAGATCTGGGAGATCAAATTGCTGAGTGGAGACAAATGCTGAAGGAGGCCCAGAGGAGTTGCCCAATAGCACCTGAGACTGTCAACTGGAAGCAGAGGCACAGCATGAAGCACCATGGCTTTCTGTCCAACCTTCCCAGGTCAACAGCAACCTCTCAGTGGGGAAGGGAAGCTGACACCTAGTGAATGTAATGCAGATGGGGGGAGCTTGTAAATGAGAGAGATAATCAAGGAAGGTAAAAGTGTGTCTAAAAGGTTTTTTGTTTTGGTTTATTTTTTAAGTTTTTAAAAGGTAAAACTTTATTTAGGAACCCCAACTGTTAAATAAACCCCAATGTCCTCACACTTCGTTGTCACCCATGACAGTAATGTTCAATGCTCACTGTAATGTGGAAGAGATTCATCCATCACAACAGCTCATACTGGGCACACACAGGTCATACCACAGGGCTGCTGGACTCATCATCAGTACCCACAGCACTAGAGAGACCTTAACCTCATTTTCATTCCCCAAGGCTGCTCTGCCCCTTTCCAGGAATCTCTGGTTTCCAAAAGCTTTCCTTTCATGTCAGCTCATCAAGTGACATGCCACTACCTCGAGTTGCACTGACCAGAGGAAGGTGAGGGCAAGAAACTGCAGCTGCGATATGAGGTGAGATTGCTGCTCCCTCTCCTGGCACTAGAGGTTTCCAGGACAGCGTATGAGTAGAGGAGAGGGGGCTTGCAAACGGGGTGAGAATCCAAAATCCTATGCATAACCCCATCTTCTCTGGGGTGAGGAGCAGGAGAAAGCAGATGTCTAGCTGGAATTGTGTATGCTGCTGTTAATATGGCAGAGGAACGCTAAACAGAAAATTCAAGCCCTTTTTATCCTCCCCTCCTATTGCCCAGTGAATCTGTAGCCAGTAATGATCATTGTCACTGTAATCATGGGGAAAGATGACATGTCAACATGTCAAATGAGCGTGCCACAACTACCATAGGACAGTAACAGAAACGTGAACAGCTTTCAGGAGTTGCAATGCCTGATCTCCTGCTCCAATGCTAATCCACCTACTTGGGAAGAGCAGACATGATCCTAAATCCCTCAAATATGAACAATTCTCAGACTCTTACAATAAACCCCCTCTCAGCTCAGCTGGAAAAAAACCCAGACAAACACTAAACCTACCCCTGCATTTGCAGTGAATCATCTGGTTACTAGTCACTTTTGTATGACATCATTTGCACGGCATTCAAAAATTGCTTTGTGTTCTCTGATTGTTCCAAGCCAGCAGACTTACAATGAACAAAGCCTTCCGACTTCCACAGAAACCGTGGAGGGAGAAGGCTTGCAGGGCTGTGCTTCGGTTTACTGGTTAGGATGCACAAGCCAGGTGACAGCTGTGCATGCGTGGAGGTCACTAGAATGGAGCATGGTGACATCCAGTGCACCAGCACAAGGAGCTTGTGGAATCCTGCATGTCTCAAGGACAGAGCTTCCAAAACCTCTCTCTCCATGAAGGACAGTATTAGGCAGTGAGTGAGAAGATCCTGCCTGATGGATCAAAATATCACTGCCCACTTTCCCAATCTCAGTGTCTCAACCTCCACACACAATGTCCATGAACCGTAGGTTGGCCGTTGGCCATAGCTCGCAGCCCACAGTTTGGCTAGAGTCCAAGGCTCACAAGCCACAATTTGGCTAGCATCTGAGCCTGCCTAAACTTGCTTTTCAACTTGAAAAAAAACATTTTATGCCAAAAGCATAAGCATATTACATTGTCTGACATTCTAATGAAACTTAACTGCTGCATACACACTATATTCGCTTTGCATAAGTTAACGTGGTAGCAACAATGAATCACAGAATCATAGAATGGTTAGGGCTGGAAGGGACCTTCAAAGGTCATCTAGTCCAACCCCCCTGCAAGGAACAGGGATATCTCCAACTAGATCAGGTTGCTCAGGGCCTCGTCCAACCTGGCCTTGAACGTCTCCAGGGATGGAGCATCCACCACCTCTCTGGGCAACCTGTTCCACTGTTCTACAACTCTCATGGTAAAAAATTTTTTCCTAATATCCAATCTGAATCTACCTCCCTCTATTTTAAAACCATTACCCCTTGTCCTATCACAACAGGCCCTCCTGAACAGCCTCTCCCCATCTTTCTTGTAGGCCCCCTTGAGGTACTGGAAGACCGCTATAAGAAGTCGAGTAATAAGAAAGGATGCACCTTGCTGGTAAGCAGATCAGCAAAATACCCACTTCAAAGCAAATATCTTTGTGACTGCCAGGCACTTATTTTCCTATAAACCTATTTAAAGAAAACAGCATTTGAATATGGAAAGATTATGGGTGAATGCAACCTTAGGATTAAAGGCAATGTATTAAGTTCGCAAAATACAAAGTTTTACAGATTCATTACAGTTTCCTTCACTGAAAAGCTATTTAAAAATCACTCTGAGAAACAGGGTTGCATTTTAAACTTAACACTGTTGTACAACTCTGTCCACTTGTAAACTGAATTTGGGTATCATCACTTGTTATTTAACTCCTTAGTCAAAAAGCAAAAAAAGTAATTGGGTCAGATGAGTTTCTTAATAATTCAGGACACATTTTTGATATGGATGCCACAAGATCAATAAATTCATAATTTTACAGGAGGTGTCACCAACCAGCATGTTTACAGACAGTCTTACTTTAATGGAGACAGAACTGTCTTTTCATTGTTTTGTATGCTAGTTTCTCTAGGCAAGCTGTAACAATCAGCAGAGAGTTTAACCCCATCTTACTCCTTACCTAGAATCAATTTTGGAGAATGTAGAGTCAATTCTTGGGACACTGGCTATAAACGAACTGCTAAATAGAGCACCATCATGGACTGACCCAAGACAAAGAGGCACTTTCTGACTTCCACCCACCCTGTGCAGGATGAACCCACTGCATCACACAGTTGTCTACAACAGAGTTAACTGGAACAGTCCAAATCAGAGTGAGGAAGAGAGTGAATAACCAGGGAGCGCTGGGAACCAGACGGTCGGGACAAGAACACTTTCTCTCTATCTTTTATTTAACAGTATACACGTACCCATATCCTCGGAATCTTATGCTGATGCTTAGGCAGAGAATGCTGAAACTAGGTTCCTTGTCAGTATTTCACTGCCCATTCCCATGCTAGAAATAACATAAACAACATCAATAAAGTTTTCTTTTAATATATGCCCAGGTTGCCCTTACAAAAATTCCTGGGACACAGTAGCTGCCACTCAGCAGAATGATGAATCAATATATTAAACTGTCCAGGGCATTTACATCATGTAGGCTGAAGATATTAACAGAATAACCAATTTTGCAGAATGCCTTCAAGTGACAAGCTGCAGTTGGACCGCTGTTGCAAATAAGACTACTGGCACTAGGACTTTAACCCCTTCGCCATAACAGGAAAGGGAAGTGCAGCTACAGCAGCCATCCTGCTGGATTAAGACTCTTTCATACTAGGAGTTAAATATTATGAAACAGTAGTTGAATCATTTTACAAGAAAATCTTAAAAGCCCTAACTGAAGACTTGAAACCAAAACCCAACACACACACAAAAAAAAACCACCCAAAAAACCCCAAACAACAACAACAAAAACCAACAAACCAACAAAAAGGCAAGTTCATGCCTATTTTTCCTTTCCAATAACTGAACCATGAAAAAAATACTAACCCTGTGCATAATTCCATTTTATGGTCCATGCCCTTATTTATAGTCTTATATGAGATGAGGAAGAAAGAATTAACTTTTTCTGCAAAGCAGTCACTTCAGAGCTGTTAGCGTTTCACCGTCAGACTGATAACGGTATTCTGTCCACCTGCTTGTTGTTCTGTCTTCTGCAAGGGAGATGCTTATCAGTTCTCTCCAGTGATTTCTTTAACTCAGGATCCAAAAACATCAGGATTCACTCAAGCTCCAAACACAGTCAATGCCAAGGATGTCACTGGGGAATGACCAAACCATTAAAAAGATACCTTTTATAGGTGACATAAATACTATATTCCAGCTATGTGGAGTTCCTTGGAGGTCATCACAAATTAAATCACCCGTTGAAATGCAGGGCTGTTCAGCTGCAATCAACTCGGAATCCATTAAACAAGAAAGGGATTCACTTGCTGGAAAGGTGTAGACAACTGAGCTTATGAGCTGTTTACAAGCAGAATCTCTGAACAAGAGATCAACAAATATATTGATTTATCTGAACTGTGGCACTAATGCTGTTTGATGTTTCTCGCCTCTGAATACACAAAAGCTCTAGTCTTTTCTCCAAGGTGAAAATAGATACTTTTGAAACAATTATCTGTAAGGTATTGGACACTAAATGATTTCTTACTTTCTGTCCTAAACTCGACTGTTGCCAGCTAAGACATTATTTTCATGTTTTCCTTAAAAAACTGCTACAGTAGTTTCAGTTAGGAGGATCTCAGCATTTAATTTTTCTTCATTTTCAACCAAGTAAGAGTAATTTAGCATTTGTTGTTATGGAACAAAGCGGAAAATACATCACCTGTTCAAGCTCAAAAACTAACAAGAAAAACGTATTCTTCTCCGCAATTAAAATAAAAATAAATCCTGAGTTTTAACCTAGTTTCTGGTGATCACAGACTACTTGGAGCTAATCCTACCAAGTCTATAGCATTTGTTACTGGGCTAGCTGCTGTTGATCACACTGTGTGCCTGAGAGAGCATACAGGAGCCATTGCGTGCAAATCCCTACGTCTTTAGTACTTCTTGCCCCCCCAAAGTTTAGGATATGTAGTCATTTTTGGGAAAGCGTCAAGCAAGTAGGAGGTGCATATGCTTCATACCTTTAAGTATTAATAGGAATAAATAGGTAGATAGATAAGAAACTGGGTAGAGGAACAGGACTTCTGCTATGGCTTACGGCATGTGTTCATTCTCCATCAGACATTGGAGTATCACATAGGCACGCTCCCCCTTACACTCACCTCTGTAAGACAGGTGTCCCCAGATCCAGGCTCTCAGAAATCTTGTTTGATTTACAAATGCAGCACTCAGCTTATTTATAAAACAATCAGTTGCCTATCTATATCTATATTTCAAAATTTGGAAGTTGAAAAAAAAAAAAAAGTAGTTTAATCTGTTCCCCCCGACACATCCTGTCTGTGCTGTCCTCCCAACTTCCAGATGGTAAGCCGATTCCAAAACCCATTATCATTCTTTCTGGATGTCTTTCTAAAACACAACCCAACTAAAATCTACAAGTTTGATGCAGCTATTAGTGGCTGGATTCTTTGGCTTGAGTTATGCAGAAGATCTGATTAAATTATTATAATGGCCACTTTTGGCATTAAAACAAAACCAATACCAAACAACACAACATATAACATCTAATTCCTCTTTTTACTTTCCAAAGACCACAAATAGCTTGGGATTAACTTTCTTGTATGGAAGGAAACCTAACAGTATATGCTGTGGGTACTTCATACCAGTGAAGTAATCTTATTTGTTTCATCCCCATAGTGATTGCACAGTATTTCTGGGAATCACAACTCTTGGCTTACAAATCAGAACCCACAAATGTTATTCTTACTGTTCCATGAAGCTCTGTGCAACATGTGGTGCTCAGAGCATGCAGGACTTGATGCCTGCAGACTGGTTTACCTGCTGTACCCGCACCTTCCCTTCTACAGGAGGACGTGAGCCGGTTTGGGTTGCTTTCAGGTCTAACTCTAAGCGTGATGCAGCCAGATATTTTGGGAGTAGTCCAAGAATACAGAGTCTAAAGTTTGGAAGGGGACACTTATTGGGAAATGGGCACCTATTTTCTCTGACAACCCACCTGAGATGAAGTATTAAAAGGCTGCCCCCTTCACCTGGTTTTCTTTCCATATTTTCTTGGTTAAGTCTGTTCATAGATTCAGAGAGTCGCTCTGCCTGGCATTATTTAGCATCAAAAGTATCATTCACGTGGCAGTTGAGCTGTCTAGGGATTAAAACAGAATATCATGCCGTAATGCATCCTATGTGCACCTTGCGTCCCAGACAGAAGCATTTCAAGAAACTCTGGAGAGACAACCAAACATTGTAAAACGTTAAAAGCTGCAAGCCAAGCTTTACAGAGCAAGTCAAAATTTAGCCCCTGTGTAGTGCAACTGCGTTCTGGATTCAAATGGCCAGCTTTCGATTAGGCTGAAATCAATTAAACTCTGCTTTCTAGCCCAAAGCTTCCTGAAGACAAAAATCTCATCAAGGCATTTTCCTCTTGATAGGGCTGAAAAACGCATCCCAGCAGTTGTAACACTGGGAGAATATCAAACCAACCTCCTGCTCTCTCCGAGTCCAGCTCCTCACTTACCCCAGACGCTGCGGTTACTAATCAATGTCAGTTTGATTTCACACTAAAATCCCAGTTAATTTTCATGATTTCGGTTGCTGCAGACCCTAATTACAAATCTCTAGCATGCATACAGTGGCTGCAGAGGCATGGGATTCACAAGAGCATAGGATAAAGACACAGGTGACCATTTATTATAATTTGTTTTGCCATGCGCATAATAAAACTCTCCTTGCCAAAAGTAAACGAGCACGGCAGTATGTTTTCTAGATCTTGCATCTGATTTTGTTTTTGCGAAATCTTATGATTAAAACCACTCCACAAGGGCAAACTGATTACTAAATTTTATATCACAGGGTGAATTTCGTTCTTTAAACTGAGTGCTGACAGAAGGAGGTGGAGGGGAATGTTAGGAGTGGAAATGTTACTTCTCGTAGCACCTTCAGATCCAGCACAATCATTTGATTGACAGATACAGACAATTCTTAGTTCACTTTGGTCCCTGATGCTGAGTGAAAACAAGCTTTGCATAAGCTGTCAGGTTTGTTTTGTCAAGGGAATAGATTTACCTTACAAATATTTATAAAGGAAAAGCTGCTCTTGCCATTCTTCCCTCAGTTTTCTACGCCAGCCCTTTCCTGTTAACTGTAATGATGCAACTCAAACCCCTTTGGGCCAGGTTACTGGGTTTAACATTGCAATGAACTCCCCTCCTTGCCCCTAGTATGATTAGCAGCAAGGGCTTCCTGCTACAGCAACTTCTATAACACGCAACTCAAATAATAGGCTACAACAATTCAAAGGTATATCCATTACATTTTCCACCCCTGATCCCTTTGAACCAGACCACAAGGTTTAACATTGCAATGAACTTCTCCCCTTGCCCCTGCTCTGACTTGGACTTATCCACAGGCTGCAGTCCCTTAGGGATGGACCTGCTCCAAGTGGAGCTTTTTCTACAAGCCACAGTCTTTTCAGGGGTGCACCTACTGTGGCATAGACTTATCCACAGCCACAGTCACTTTGAGGAGCACCTGTTCCAGCATGGCCTTCTCCATAGGCCATAATGCCTTCAGATATCTATCTGCTCCAGCGTGGCCTTGTCCACAGCCACAGTCCCCTCAGAAGTAAACCTG
This sequence comes from Tauraco erythrolophus, assembly GCF_009769465.1. Taxonomy (NCBI): domain Eukaryota; kingdom Metazoa; phylum Chordata; class Aves; order Musophagiformes; family Musophagidae; genus Tauraco; species Tauraco erythrolophus. Next base: position 84,465,043 of record NC_141468.1, read on the forward strand.
CTCCAACACAGCCTTACTCACAGCTGCAGTCTCTCCAGAGGTGTACCTGCTCTTTCTTGGTCTTATCCATAGCCACACACTTTCAGGTGCTGCAGCATGACCTCATGCACAGCCACTAATGCTTTAAGTTCTACCTGGTGCAGTGTGGACTTATCTGCAGCCACAAATGCTTCGAGGTGTACCTTCTCCAGAGTGGACTCATCCTTGGGCCACAATCCCTTTGGAGGTATACCTTCTGCAGCATAGACATAACCACGGCCACAGATGCTTCGAGATGCACTTGCTTTTGTGTGGTCTTATCCACAGCCACAGATGAGTCCTGCTCCCACACGGACTCATCCACAGGTCACAGTTCCTTCAACTCGAGTTCACACTGGAGTTCCAGCCTGCCCAGTACAGAAACAGCAGTGATGCCCTGGCCGTCTTCCAGCCCGGTGCATCATCGTCATTGCTGTAACCAAAACGTTCCCAGGTGCAGCAGAGTAAGGAGGTAAGCAGTACAGCAAGCAGCAAAAGCTAAAAAAGCAGCACCTAATGAGCACTAAACTCTAATATACAGGAAGGCAAGCAAGCCCCATGGCAAGCACAGGAGCCTGCTAATTAATAGCTAAACAGCAATAACAGCTATATATTCCATCTAGCACATTCCAATCAAATCTGTCATTATCTTGAACCCTTGGAGCCTCATGGGAAAAGGACTGTCATGGTTTAACCCCAGCCGGCAGCTAAGCCCCACTAGCCACTCACTCACTCACTCTCTTCCTGGTGGGATGGGAGAGAGAATCAGAAGTGTAAAAGTGAGAAAACTCATAGGTTGAGATAAAAACAGTTTAACAGGTAAAGCAAAAGCCATGCATGCAAGCAGAACAAAACAAGGAATTCATCACTACTTCCCATCGGCAGGAAGGTGTTCAGGCATCTCCAGGAAAGCAGGGCTCCATCACGCCTAACAGTTACTTGGGAAGACAAATGCCATCACTCCCAATGTCCCTCCCTTCCTTCTTCCTCCAGCTTTATATGCTGAGCATGACATCATACAGGATTCCTTTGGTCAGTTGGAGTTGGCTGTCCCAGCTGTGTCCACTCCCAGCTTCTTGTGCATCCCCATTCTACTCGCTGGTGGGGTGGTGTGAGAAGCAGAAAAGACCTTGACTCTGTGTAAGCACTGCTCAGCAGGGACTAAAACATCTCTGTATTATCAAAACAGTTTTCAGCACAAATCCCAAACACAGCCCCGTACCAGATTCTATGAAAATTAACTCTATCCCAGTCAAAATCAGCACACTGGATTTCTCAAGTCAAAGAGAAGCATCTTTCCTATGAAGACAGCCTGAGAGAGTTGGGGTTATTCAGTCTGGAGAAGAGAAGGCTCCAGGGAGACCTTCTAGCAGCGTCCCAGCACCTAAAGGGGCTACAGGAAAGCTGGGGAGGGGCTTTTGACAAGAGCGTATAGTGATAGGACAAGGGGCAATGGCTTTAAACTGAAAGAGGGGAGATTTAGATTAGATCTAAGGAAGAAATTCTTCACTCTGAGGGTGGTGAGGCACTGGAACAAGTTGCCCAGAGAAGCTTTGGCTGCCCCTTCCCTGGAAGTGTTCCAAGGCCAGGTTGGATGAGGTTTTGAGCAATCTGATCTAGGGGAAGGTGTCCCTGCCCATGGCAGGGAGGTTGGAACTAGATGATCTTTAAGGTCCCTTCCAACCCAAACCATTCCATGAAAATTTATTCGAGATTAAGAGAGTACACATATGCCTTTTACGCACAAAGCTGCTGGTGGATGCTATGCCTGAGGAAACTAAATAAGATCAACCCACAACCTTAGGGAGGAGAATGAAGACTTTGTACTTTGAATCACAGTAAGAGAGACCAAGGGACTTTCCTTTCTCTCAAAGAGACGCTCTTGCCCAAGTAGAATATAAAGACCCATGGGAAAATTAAGTGGACAGCAGGTGAGCTTTGTAAAATGAGAAAATAGAATTAAAAAAGTGAAATGCTAACAACAGTCATTGTATTAGCCCATCAGATACAAAGAAAGGAAAAACTAACTTAGGTATCGTGTCCTTCAAGGTGTCTACATATTAGCAGTAGCAGATCAATCTGGCAATTCACATCAAGCAGAGCTGTTTTGCTCAGCCCTGACATACAGGATTAGTTTTATGACAGAAGATGAAATTGTTAAACCCTCTTTCACCTGAAGTTTCCTAGTTAATTTTCAGTAAAGTATATATATTATATTAAGTCCCAGCATGCAGATCATCTTGTTGGTTACAGATGTCTTTGTTGGTTGGATGGCCTCTGTGAAATATGTTGGCCGGATCATCTCCAAATAGTGTTAACAGACTATCCTAATCTCAAGTATCTGCTTATAATATGCATTATTTTTACTGATGCAGTTGACATTGCAACTGGAAGGAGAAGCCACCTGCTGCTGAAGAGAGTATAAAAAGTTCGACATTTAGCAAGGTCATTGGTGAGAAATGAGCACATCTCTGGTGCTGAGCCTGTTGATGTCAGCAAAGTCCTGGGAATGACTGAACCTAGGCAGATAAATTCGGGACAGATCGATCCTTTTTCTCATTCCTTTCATGAAATCCAAGATTAAATGTTTTTAAGGTTCAGTAAGAAGAACTTTGTTATTCTTCCACACACCCCTTTCATTTTCGCATGCTTCTCTCATTTCTTGGCTCTGTCTGGGACCAGGAGCAAGAGCAAGATGCTCTCATCTTTCCAGCCTGTCCAGAAAAAGGAAATATTAGAAATCTAATGAAAAGCATGTTCCCTGGAGATTTCCAGCCCAAGTTTTGCAGATGCAGCTGTAGTTCAGATAAACAACAAGACTTCTGGATGCTTACTTGAATTGAATTATTTGGTTGCTCTGCAGCACTAATTAAAACATATATGGGATAAGGTTGTTGCTGTGGATTAGTGGAATCTGTTGCTGCCTAAAAATCTGTATTTTCAGCTCCATTTTATGAGGTGCTAGTACTCAAGGCGCTGATGTCCTCAACTCTCACGAGCATCATTTGTTTTCTAAATGATCTGGCCCCGAGAGAGCAGCACTGAAGTAAGTTTGTTTTGCTTAAATAGATCCATCGAGTTGCTCTTTCATTTCCAATCAGAGAAAAGTTGTTCAGCAGGCATTTAGCCTAATTCCATCCAGCTTGTGCTTTGCTACAGCTTCCCACTCTCCTGTCCCTTTTACTACTGCCAGCTTGAGCAGCTCGTTGCCTGGCTGGATGGGACTTGATAGGCCAACGTACTGGCTGTCTCTGGGAAACCAGACACAGACACTTTCTCCCCCTGCAGAAGTCTCCAGCTCAAGCAGCTCGGTATCAATTGCACAGCCTACGGCTGCGTCCTACAGAGGGTTCCACTGGTGTCAGGACACGCACTAAACACAGCGCCGGACGGAGTGGAGAATTTTGACCTTATTTAGTGAAAAAAGCCTGGACACATGTTGAACTGATGAGCTCAACTGGGTGTAGAGCAAATAGCCACGGCCATTTGCCAAGCTTTATTTAACACTCTTAAATGGGTTTATCTTGTTAGAGCTGAGCCGTTCTAAAGCCTTTTGACTTAGGACCCTGTGTGCAAATCAGCTCTAAGTAGAGGAATGTGTGAAGGGAAAATCCATACAAAGCATGTGTAAACAGACACTGGTGATCTGTGATTATTTAAATGGTTCTCTAACATATTCTTGCTTGACATAATTAACTGTACTTGTTATTCTGTTACACTACAGTAGCTAGCCATATGGTAGCTCACTCATTTTTGGAGTGCTCTTTTAATTAGCATTATTTTTATTATTTTTTAATCTAGTACAGAACATACATTGCATGATAAATTATCCAGATATCACCTTAATAAATTGATATTTAGATCTAGCCAACACACAGTAATTTTACTAATTAAATGTCAATATGTTCCCAAGAGTGCAGCTCTTCAACATTGTAAATGTCACGAATTGGCAAAACAGGCAGTATCATTTACAACTGTATTGCTCCAGATTAGAAGCAAATTCTGCTATGCATCTCCTGTGACACAACAGGGGGGAGAGGGGAGAAGAGGCACTGGGGACAGGAGGCAGGTGATAGGACCCACCAGCGGAGAGGCAGCAGCTGGGGGACCCTGTTCTTGCAACACTCCACGTACATTCATTTCTCCCCTGTTACTCGCTGTTGGTTATTTGTCTTGCCAACTGCAGCCTACAGAGAGCGGAGCCAAAAATTTGAACTTGAATATGCTGTTAGGCGATGTCACCTTTGAGCTCAACGTAATCAGCCAGTGAGATTGCCTAGCATTAAAGGTCTCATACTGTCGTCCCTAATGATAGCCATTGATCTTAATTTTAGTGGGTTTGAATTAATTCTTTGGTTCTGTTTTCTTGAGTGGCTTTGACAGAACAAGGTCTGTAGCAAAGAGAAAAACCTTCTCTGTCTGTCCCTTCCTCCTCTGAGGAAGAGAAGGGATTTTCCTAACAGGGGTCAGTAATCTTGTACACTGGAACCCACCAAAGACTTTGCAAGTCAAACCTGCTATTTCTGTTACACGCTTTGTTACATCAATTCCAGTTCCTCATCTTCAAGAGACAACCTGGTCTCCATTCCCTTAGGGCAATTCAGCTACAACAGTTTCACCAGTGTCTCTTTGCACCTCTTGGTCTTAAGCCACCTGAATCCACTGATGTTAAATCCCAGCATTTTAACACCAGCCCAAGGTGATGTATCAGCCCCACAGAAATGAATAAATAAAGTGCATGCAGTTACCACCTCTGACGGAGTCAGTTGATACAGGGACTTATTTGTGTGATTATATTGGCCAGGTTTTCTACTACCACCAGCAGACGAATTTCTGCTGTTTTTTTTCTGCCTTCAACATACCTATAAAATTCTGCTTAACGCAATTATTTTTAATAGACTTGCATAAAAAGAATTTAAAGAAAATGTAAATCCATGCTGTAGCCGTAAGCACTTTTAAAGTTTCCCAGTTCTCCAGACTGATTCTGAGGAAATCTGAAATGCCACCCAGAAATCACAAACTTCCCTGGGAAGAATTTTCCCTTCGACAAACCAACGCCAAGTTACTTTGCACTGCCACCTTGTGACACGTACAAGTTCTCAGAGCTTCGCCGACCCGAATCCATCGCGATAGAGGAAAGCAAAGCTCTTCCAAAAGCGCTTCAGCTGCCTGCTCTGTATCCATCACATGTTCAAGACACAGCAGTATCTATAAAACTGGTTTTCTTCTACCCATATTCCTGAATCCCACAAAGCAGAGTTGGGCTCTGCTCCAGATAGTTTTGAGGAAGAGTGAGAAGCTAGTTGTCCCTCTTACCCCATGCACACAGGGAGAATTCATCACCTTCTGCTTAAACTCTTCTCCTTAGCACAATTTATTTATTTTTTAATTTATTTGTTTATTTTTATTTATTTATTCATTTAATTTTATTTAAAGGAGAGAGCGAGTATGACTTTTATCCAGTGGTTAGAGAACTTACTTGGCACACAGGAAGGTCGTCCTGTAGTTTCACTAAATATTTAACCCAAGGTAGTAACACCAGAAATGAGAGAGAACCACTCATGCAAGGCAGGAGTTCAATCATTTTTCTCAGATCTAATGCCAAGATGCAAAAGACACATTCATTTCTCTAGCCTTTATGTAGAACAAATTTATCTTCATTCTTTCAAAGAAAGCTATCCAAATCCATTAGAGCATCCAAAAGTCAAAAAAATAAAATAAAACCAGAAGTGGGGAAAAAAAATGCTTAACCTTCCCAAATATCTAGTCACGTAACATAACAGCCCCTATCAAGTTTCTTTTATAAAACAGCTAGTGTTCTACTGTTAGAATTTATTCTTGTTTTTGTAGGAAGCTAAAACATTTACTTCTGATTTGTGGGAAGCCTTCACACCTCATTCTGGATTGCACATTCTGCTGGACAGCCAGATGACTAAGCAGCCACCATCTCAACACTTCACCATTTTTGTGACGTTGGCCAACTCCCCCAGCTATAGAAATGATCTAGTAATTTTCTCTAACCACGTAGAAGTATAATGAAACTCGTGTCTTTGCCCCATCAATAAACAGGCTACGAAGACCTCAATGAAAGATACTGTTTAAACCCAAGTCACTCTACAGTGTATGAAATAAAAACTAGATTTTGTTAGGAATTATCTTTGAGAGAAAAAGGTTTATGAGAGGAATGCTTTAGTGCTTGTCTGAAATAAAACGACAGGAAGATAATTCAGGTTTGGCCTTTGGAAGGCCTTCCTTGGTAGAATCAAACTACGACAATGAGATTTAATATTAAATGCGTTCTAGGATAAATAGTCATTTCCTTGGTATGATTTCTGTAGTTACAGGAAATAAAACTATTATTGATTAGACAGACTGAAATAGTTTAATAGCTTGTCTTTTCCAGAACAAAACTCATCTAACTCTTCCTTTGTCATAATTCTTTGAATGAACATTAGCCATCTGTGCTCTGGAGAGAGAGAGATTCATGCCTGTGATTAAAACACCCTTAAAATAAAGTAAAATCACAACTGCAGGCCAGACACTGCAGTTGCTGGAAGCAGAATAATTCGACTGAAAACCTAAGCCCACATCAAGGCAGCTTACTGCAACTCACAAAGGAAACTACTTTTGGTCCACCCTGATAAACAAGTAGCCAGCTACCTGTTCTCTCTCACAGTAAGAGACTAAAAGTGTAGTTTTTCCAGACAAAACCCCTTATATATAAGGCATGTTTTTTCCAGGCACTGTGCTCAGTATTCCTTTATTACTCAGCTCTACAAATACGCGTAACAGAGCTCACAATTCAAATGTGTTACTCACACTGTTTTTGGGGCTACATCATGTACAACTTACCCTTCAATGTCTGCAGTAGCTTCCCGAAAAATTGAATTCCAACTGCTTTTGGTACTATTGACAGAAAAAGAAAAAAAAAAAACAGACCACTGCTTCCATAATTCCTACAAAATCTCAAGAGGAATCACACCACCACCCCCCCCCCCGCCCCCAAAAAAAAAAAAAAGTGTTCAGCATTTGATTTTTTGGATGTAAGTGAGAATACCACACAATTAATCTATATAGAACTGTTTCTCTTAGCAGAAGCATTTCTTCTTACGCAGGTGAAAATGTAAGATGCACGTGGCCTGCTCTGCCAGTTTTATATTTAGTTACGCTGAGCATAAAACATCATTCAGCCCCCAGATTTATGTTCATCTATGAAGGCCCCGACATTTCTGGCATCTTAAGTTCAACTCCTCACGCAAGTTTGATAGTCTTAAGTAGGAAAAACCTTCACACAGCAGTGGAGCTGGATAAAGCAACCAGGATTTGTGATGCTTCACTGTATGTATGTCAGAACTATTGATGGTGGCCAAAACCAGCTTGCCGAGCAGTAAAATAGAAACAGCCTCAAAATTCTCTTTTAACAAGAGGGCAAAGACAAAGCTATGGAAAATTTATTTGAATTCTTACTGGTTTATAACAAAAGAACACTCATCTCACACTCTAGGGAGTGTTGACGATCTTAAAACTACATGTATAAACAAACAGAGCCATTAACTAGCTTAAGTTTGACTCAAACAACTCAGCAGCAACATCATAAATACAAGAAAATCAATTGCAGTGTCTCCCTGCCCTCCACTGCTGCTTCAACTCACTTTTCAGCACTGGAATTTCCCTTCCCTCATAAACTTGGAAGATGATCTGGACTCCTACAGCTGAGTACTAAAGGGGACCATGCATCTACACAGGAATATAAGCTAGTCCATCCTTCATCTGAGCCTCCTGATATAGAGAAATAATCTCTAACAGATCTTCTGCCAGCTGCCATGACTAATTCCAAAGAAAAAGGATTTTATTTTTTTTAAAAAAAAATATGAATCTCAGGTGTTCGTGCTGGCTCCTAGCAAGTCTCCCAGCATTCCCTCCTGCTGCATAATACAAACTATTTAAATTAGAAAATGACACTGGATATCTTTTAAGCCTTTTGCAGAGGTTTAAAAAGAAAATTCTACCTCTTGACAGTCTAAACAAAACAGGAAAATTCAAGAAAGTTTAAGAATAGTTCCAGTTTGCCAAAGACTCCCGTGTCCCTGACATCCTTACTGTCTCTACTTGATTGGAAACATGGTTTTCATCACAGAGGGCCTATGAGTTTGGCTTTTGCTCGGCTTCTCTCTTCCATATTAATTTTATGGTCAGACGTTTTCTTTTCCAAGTCTATGTTGTATTTTCAACTCAGATTTGCTTTCAGCACTCGATAGTATTCCATCAGAAGTCCTAATTCATCCTTCCTTTCTGCTGGTGTTTGTCATCATCAGGAGACTGCCTTCAAAGCTTTAAAAATGCAAACATAGAAACAAGAGTAGAGACGAGGTATATCCTGGTGCCATCATCCAAGAGAAAAATGGGTTCTCCAATGACACTGGAGTTATGGTAGAAGTTCAAAGCAGGTATATATATTTTTCTGAGGAACATTGAAATCCTGCATGATGTAGGGAAAAAAACCCACAGCATAAGTCTGAGTATTTAAAAAACCCTAAAAAATAATTGTGCATTTTATCAAATACTGCTTTCACTTTTTTTAGGCCTTTGGAATATTTTTGAATTCTGCCTCTTTCAGAAATCGCAACCATGCCATTCATGTCAGTATGCCTTGGAGCAAGTCCTAGTACAGGTGGACTTGTGTCTAACATGAAGCTCAGGAGAATCTGGGATGTGAAAGTGCCCGTGTGTAGCTAAGACCCATTTTGCAAACTGCATAAAAGCTTCCAAGGTGATGTCCATCATACGCACAGTAAGTCAAACCCTCTTCCAAAACTCTTAGGGAGAAAAATATTTGCCTAGTGGTTTGATCAAGTGAAAGGACTTTTCCCCTCCTCTTCTTTTAAGAAAAAAAAGAAAATATTACGATGTATAGCCTATTGCCATTTTCCTTTAAGGATATTTTGTTAACTAATCCTTACTGGAAATATTTTTTTCTGTCTGTGTCCCCTGAAGTTTTCATTTGAGAAATTTCCCATTATGTGCTTCAATTTTCATTTTTTCTAAAAACTAATATCAAGAATTATTCCCTGTTCAGAAGCTTTCCTCCCTGGTGTATCAAAGTGTGTATGGATTTTTCAAAGAAATGAGACAGTGAAACAAATGGGAGATTTAAATGCCCGTTTCCCACGTCACAGACATGACCTCCATGTACGTATTTTCCAGTATGTGCTGATACCTGTTCCAAAAGCTTTTAGGTGCACAGTGCTTGTACACCATGTACAATTCTAAATTTCTGATATTTAAAATTCTGATGAGTGCAGTATTTCTTAAGAGTGGTTAGCTAACCAGATGCAAGAAAGTGTGTTGGTCCAAGCTCTTTGGTCCGGCTTTCTTGTAACATATAGTGATGCTTATTACATCGTGAGAGAGTCCTGTGCTGTACTCAGGGCCTCAGCAAGTGCCGTGAGGGTGTTGCACAGAGGGTACCCTAAGACCCTTCCAGAAGAGTCCAGGGAATCCAGATAGTGGAAGTCTAAGCCTTTAGAGGCAGTAGATAGCCCAAATTTCAAAGCCCGCTTCCTTATGAGCAAAAGCAAGATCACAGCCAAATGCTTCACAGGAGAGTGGGGGCATGGACCATATATCCCCGCTAGCAGGCACAGAAGGCAGCTTTGCCCATGTACCAAATGCTGACTTTAGGATCTTGATTCCTGATTTTGACCTTGAGCAACCAGGTGTAGTGGAGGGTGTCCCTGCCCATGGCAGGGGGGTTGGAACTAGATGATCTCTGAGGCCCCTTCCAACCCGAACCATTCTGTGATTCTATGATTTGGGGTATTTAGTTACAGAAAGTTATATCTTATTGTTTCAGATCTGTATTAAGCATCTCTGGCACCTTTTACCTTCAGACAGAGCCAATTTTCTCTCCTCCCATTTTCAAACAAAAATCGAAGCAATTTCCTTAGGAGAGAGGCAGTATATGTTCAGGTTGCTGACCACACATCTCCAGTAGCTGACACTTAATATGCAAAGTAATTCTCACAGTAACCACTCATGAGAAACTCCTTCCTGGCACAAAGCTCCTTAGCAAAAGATTAGCACCATGCTGACCTGATGCTAAATGAGAGCGCTTGATAATAAAGTTAAATACAATAACTGTCTCTCTCATGCACAGCAGCAAGAAGTTGTGGAAAAAGTAATGGGCTCCAGAAAATGTGTGTTTGCAAGAAAGACTGAATTTAAATATGCCTGTGCAAGGTGGTTCTTTACAGCCGATGTGAAAGGGATTAAGATATGAAAGATAAAAGACAGGAAAACATAACCATCTAGGAACTCTGTAGCTTTCTCCTTTTAATACATTATTTTTAGACTGCTTAAGTTATTGCTTTGGCATTACTGAAAATTTTAGAGTAAATCCAGTACAAACAGAGAGCAGTCTACATCAGTCCTGTTGGTGATTTGATTCAGTACATTTAAAACAGGCTATTTCTGACAAGATTTCACTAGAAAATGAAAAACAATTGGGAAAAAAACATATTTTTTTCCTGAAGCAGAAAACAGTCTCATTTACCCCTACTGACAATTTAGTTTTCCAGAAAACCATGTAAAACTGTGGAAAATTCACACCTTGTTACAATTTAAGCAAACTAAAAAGATATGAATCTTCTTTGCAGGCTTTTCTTATCTTGGTTTTTAAACAAAGAAATGAGAATTACAAAAATGAGCAATGTTTTCATTAGACATCACTAAGTTTATATTTGAATGCTTTTCTAACTATTCCTAAAACCAGACACTTATGATCAGCAATATCTTATAGGAAACTTTCTAGAGATTTCCAGCCCAAAATTAAAATAGTGAAAATAGATAAAGATAGTACCCATCAGGACACCAGTACCTCTACAAAAAAATATAGCGGGGAGCAATAGAAATCCAGCAAGACACATTTAAGAACACCTCCAAGTAGGCCCATTCTGCTAGATATCTCCAAGAAAAACAGCAAGGAATTTTTCCCCCCAGTTTCCAGCCCTGGTCCTTCTCTTCACACTAGAAAGAGTCGTGAGTTTTCAAAATAATCTTATGTGTCAGGATTCCTTCACATAGTTCATTACAATGTGATCAAAGAACTGAGAGATGCTTTCTCTTTGGTGTCAGCTTTCTGCCTAAATGCAGAGCAACTTCATTTTGCAACAGATAAAATGAGAACAACCATCCTTCCTCATTCAATAAAGAGCTGAAGAACAAAGTGAGCGCGGATCATGTGTATCTGGATGCAAACCAAGGTACACTGATGTAAGACCCTGCCATCTCTCCCCTGTACCCAAATGCTTGGCACATCCTCCTCGTAAGTGCCTAGAGGGCTGCAGTATTTGTTTCCTGGCACATTGCATCTAAAATTTAAGTTGATTGACTTAGAAGCAGATCTTGGCTGCAATAGCTTTTTTGAACTGAAACACATCAGTTGAGAGTCATATAAGCCACTTCACTGACAGCAGGTGATGGGCAGCTGGGGTTGTGACTTCTTCCAACAGCACAGCCAGGCCCTGGAACAGGCTATTGGTCCACAGCTGAAGCCCTGAGACAAACAGATGTAGAGCTGGTCTGTAGAAAGCCTGTAGGGTCACAAAAGCCATCGGTATTCTCCTGTGCCACTCTCAGACAGTCCACGATGGGCCTCAGCCATACACTGACGAACAACCCCACGAAGCTACATGACACATACGTTAAATAGCAGCGGGGGGAATAAATACTGTGTGCTCAGCATGAGGCTAAAAGGTTCTGGTAAGCATGAAATGATGTGCTGCTACAGTGATTTGCCCACGGTCTGTAGCAAGCCTCCCCGCACACACTGCCAACTCACAGAAGCATCACAGGGACTTCTAAATGCAGGGGAACGCAGTGGCATTCTTAGCTTTAGCTCTTAAAATGAGACAGGTCAGATTCAGAGAGGGCTCCAGCCTCTTGGTCCAGAGGTTCCCACCTTCCTGTGCTCACCTGTGGGTTTCCGATGAGCCCAGCTGGGACAGTTGCTGAGGCTGTGCCAGATGTCAGGGACTGGTTCTCAGCCCTGGGGGAAACAGCAAGATGCCCCTATGGGCATCAGACCCAGCACAATGGGTCTGCTGGCACACAAATAAATTACACTTAAGCCCACCCAGGTACTGCTGTTTCCCCCCTTCTCCTGGCTTTTGGAACCCACATCAGCAGAGGTGATTTGGAGACTGACAGTGCTGTAAGCAATGCAAAACGGGTAGAAGATGAGGTGCAACAGAGCTGGGCAACCAGCAACGGCCAACTGAGTCATGAGGACATGCCCCCACTGCACCGCAGTCGAGATAAGGAGGACTCTAAAAGAGCAGAGTCCAATATTAATTTGTTTCAATTGCTTATTTTTTCAGTAGTTCTCTGAGCTTTAATCCGTTCGGATGCTGCATCGGAGGCAGCCCAATTTATCTTTTTTCTCTTCAGATTTATAGCTTGAGTTTGAATGAAGTGAAAATATAAGGAGGTATATATTTTTGGTTAAATCCCTAATTCCTCACTCACTCAACAGTCAGACAGCCTCATTTCATGGGAAATGGAAGGAGTGGAGCAAGAGATGTTGGTTTCGAACAGGAGTACATCCAGAATGGCTTTTGTTTCTATAGCATATGGCAACAGTTTGTGGCTCAATAAAAGAGAAGATAGAGGACAACCATGCTATGTTAGCATTTTGTCATTTCAGAAGGTGTGAACTATACAACATAGTAGAATCCGTTGCCTTGTTTTCCCATCTCCTGAAAAACAATAAGTTCTGTATCCCCATAAGGTGCAATCACCTAGAAAACAGTCCCTGAGAGTTCATGAATTAAAGAAAGGCAAAAGACAAGCAATTCTCTCTCTAGGATGCACAAGCTTTAAAGTAGCATCATTTCCATTGGCAGATGAGGGATTGCAGACAGAAGAATTTATAGAGGCTGATGCTAGACAATCAGAAGAATCACAAGTAGGTTAGAAACTTGTTTTAAACAAAAGAGTGTTTATAAATCCTTTAGGATACTGGCCACCAAAGGTTAAGTATATATCATTGTTTCATGTCGTCTTGTGTATTTTTACTGTAGAAGCAACTCAAACTGACATTTCACATACCCATCTGTTATAAATGATGCATGACCCTGCCTAAGGTTGTGGAAATTTGCTGACGTAGCCCACTACTGAAAGTCTGGGCCAGAGAGAAGCCCTGATTCTCAGCTTTCAGAAAGATTTTCTGAAAACATAAGTCGACAGGATTTGGTTTCAGCTCATTGCAAGACCAGCAGCCAACTGAAGCTAGCAGGTCTATTTGGAGGCCTTACTTGTGTAGATTTAGCATTCTTTGAATTCACTTAACTTTGGTACTCACAAATTTTAACTTTTATTAAACATTAAGAATTTACGTGTAAGGTTTTCAGTTTAATTTGCAATGTGACACAAGGACATCTGCACCAACTGTTTATTAATGCCACAAGAACTCTGAAAGTCACCAAGGATAAGAGGAACGGCTACAGAGGAAAACAAAAAGGAAAGAAAGAGCTTTGTGGCCATCAAGGAAGCCTAAACAACAGGAATAGTACTGAGCCTCTATCAGCTAAAGCTCATTATTTGTGTCTCTAGAAAAAGATAGAGAATACTGAACCACATGAATTCAATGACAGTCAAATTCTGGCTGGTTGAATCACATCAGCCTCAAGAGAAGTACAACTCCTTTGTACAAGAACTGACGTTAAAACTGATGTTATATTTTCCCATCACTCACTCTTACAAATCTATGACTCCTTTCTTCAAAGTAATAACAATGACAAAAAAAACCTTTGCAAGCTCAGCAACACACTGAGTAACGTAATTCCCAGCTAAAAAAAAACACTGGCTGAGCAGGGAACCTGGAATTGTTGTGTGATCACATCTACTTCTAGTCAAAACTCTGTGCGGCAGAGATTTACAGCAGCACTCCCCTGACCAGGCTGGAAGAGATTAGCTTGCTCTGGAAGGAGATGCTCTTTTGCCAATGACCAAGATGGCAACAGCAGCACGGAACAAGCACATGCCATCGCTGTCAGCGCAGTGTTTTCTGCGTCGGTGTGCCAGTCTTCCTCCTTTGCAGAGGTGTGGAAGCTTCGTGTTAGCACAGCCTACCTGCTGGGCTCTGCCTCGAGCCCTGCCACGGGCTTTGTTAACCTTCAGTTTCTCTTCACTTTCCTCAAAGTGAGATTCCACTTGCTTTCACCAGAGGGAATAGCCCGATAGCAACAGATCACTACAGGTTCTCATTTTGAAAGCCTTTCGTTGAAGAACAGCCTTATTTTGCTCTGGTGCCTTTTTAAAAGCTTTGCACTTTTAGAGAAGCTTCTGCCTTGACTTAATATGCAGGCAAACCCATTTCATTCCAGGGGTCTGTTTGAAACAAAAGAGAAAGTTTTGAACACGGATCCTTACTCGCTGTAAAGCGGTGCGAGTGTTAACACTAGCAGAGTGGGACAGATGGATGCAAACTGGTCGGTGGTATTGACCAGAAAGCAAGGAGAATCTTTTAATCAGCCTGTCATCACCAAGTCAAATTTGACATTTGTGCTGCAGACATCACCCAGAAAACACAGTGCCTTGTGGTACAGCACCGGGTGCTGGGTTCAGCACTCACTTGGGAAGCAATGGAAGCGGAGGAGATGAAAGTGAAACCAGGAGAAAAGGCAGCTGGTTGGAGCTAGATTTTCGTTTGGTTTATGAACTTCAAGAAAGGAATGAATATTTAAAGTTGATTTTTTTTCAGCTGTACAAGTCATTACTTAAAATACTACATGAAATGCCTTATACAAGGAGTATTTTTCCCTTATAATTTTGGCCCAAACCCCTTGGTAGCATCCTGTTTAAGCACAGAAAGGGTTTTGTTTTGAGAGTTCAGAGCTCAGTGACATTTTTGAGGTCTGTGTTCCTTCTCAAGTTATGCTCCAAAGAATGCCTAGGTTTTGGTGGTGAGATTATGAAGTTTCAAAATATGAATGATCAACTAAGGAGAAGAAGAAAAGAGAGGATTAGCTGTAGCAGTGACTCTGCAAACTGAGACCCTGCTGCAATCCAGCATCAGAGGAATAAAAATTAGAGTGGTAAAGGGAGCTATGTGAGAGCTAAATAACAACCTAGGGAAATATTTTTTTGTTTACTAAAATAAAAACTGGAGAGATAAGAGACAGAAGCTCCTCTGCAGTTAAATTAAAAATACATAAGCTTGCTCCAAGTTAGAAGGAAGTAAAATGCCGGAGCTGTGAATTCCAGATAAAATTATATTTCTGTATTCAACTGCAAGCTCGATCTCTTTTTCCAGGGCACCAAAGTCTTTGCACTTTTAAAGTCTCAATCCCCCTGCATCTCTGCCCTCAGGTGTTTTTTTCCACTAGTGCCACAAACTTTGGATTAACCGGAAAAATCAGGGAGAGGAGAATAGCACCAGTTTTGCAAAGTACCATTGTAATTCCCTGATTTGCTCTTTTTAGAGCACTGAAATGCATTCACCATCCACTGAGGCACTTCAGACCTAGTAACGAGTGAGCCCATGTCTGGGTCTAATCAGAGGTCCACTGGGAGAAGACTGAGTCACCAGGCAGGGCACCACTACCTCCTCACGGCAGAGTAAAGCAGTAGTTAGCCCAAGATAAAGGAGAATCGGGTCCCAGTTTCCTCTCCCCTTCCCCATCTATCAGATCTTGAAAGTCAATGTCATTTCCCTCAACACATTTGGCAAATCTTCTCTGACCTCGTGGTTAAGAGCGAGCATGGACTTTTTGCCCTGTTTCCCACGAAAGAGCTTTTAGGAAAGGACCTAAAAACACACACAACTCAACACTTCTTCCATAAATGAAAAGCTCAAAGCACTGAAAATGCTGACTTTTAAAAAACAGAATAACACGGCTGATCATAGTTTTATTTACGCCTTCAGAAAAACTGTGTAAAACCCACACGCTCCTTTGATACCGGTGAGGCTTCAGAGGCACACAGGAGCCAAGCCTATAAGGTGTTTTCTACGAGTAGCCAGGAACTGTCATATCTATTCCAAAACTCACTTCTCCAAATTACAGAAAACCCTGCCAAGCTTGGAATCACTTTGGCTGCCAATGCTAAGTTTATTAACCGTGGTACTACACAGCATACAAAGTGTGTGCCATGAAATTTACCACACAGCTCTTCAAATCTTCTCTGGAAAGAGAAAAAAAAACCCTCTCAAAATTATTTCCTTTTACAGTTCAACTTAAAAAAGCTAGCATTTTTCTCAATCTTTGAATACCAAAAAGTCAATACCAAAATATTTTCTAAAAACAAGCATATGTAATTTATGCTTGGATATAACATTATGTTTTTCATAAGGTTCTCCTGGAAAACAAAGAAAATCTTACTGAAATAAAGACAATAACAACAAGACTGTCTAGACAAGATGCTATCTGTTCCCTCTGTTGCAGTCATAATTCCAAATATAAGCACTGTAGCTGTTTCCTGACAAATAATCCTTGATAAATAATTGTGACTGTAAGGAAAAAATGCCACCTTACTTCTTCATCTACATCTCTTATAGGAGAAACATTAAAAAAGAGGGAATATAGTAAATTTTATAGGATTTTAAATAAAGAGGAAATAAAGATGAAACAAAGTATAAAATAATTTTTAAAAATACTCATTTTCCTTACATTTGGATCTTCTTCCAAGCCAAGAACCCTTAAACCTAAACTTAATCATGGTGAAACTTCAGTGGCCTGCAATTTAGAAACTGTATCCAAATATTGAACCTGTTTCTGTTCAAGGAATAACACAAGCCAACAGTGATAACAAGACTAGCACTTTTTTTTTTTTTCATTTGCTTGTTTTTCTTACTTACCTTATCAGGGATTCTGGATGCTTGCTCTACTAAGGTTTGGTAGTTATTTTCTGTTGGAAATGTGATTTACTTTGAGGGGCACAAGCCCTTCATACAACATTGCGGCTTCAAAACAGCCACATCCACATATAAAGATTAGAATACAACTGCTGTACTAAAAACAATCAAAATAAAGCCCAACAAACTCGAACAAATCAACCAACAAAACCCACAAAAATTCTTTGTTGCTCACAACCAAGAATAGAATCATAGAATGGTTTGGGTTGGAAGGGACCTCAAAGATCATCCAGTTCCAACCCCCCTGCCATGGGCAGGGACATCCCCTGCTACACCAGGTTGCCCAAAGCCTCATCCAACCTGGCCTTGAACACTTCCAGGGATGGGGCAGCCACAACTTCTCTGGGCAACCTGTTCCACTGCCTCACCACTCTCAGAGTGAAAAATGTCTTTCTTATATCTAACCTAAATCTCCCCTTTTTCAGTTTAAATCATGTTTTGAATACATGTTTTGGGATACACCATCACTAGAGTCTCCCACATGACCAGCATGAAAACCTGAGTTTTCCACTCCTCAGCAATGCGCAGCCCATCCCCAGAAGCGCAAATACCAGCAGATGAAGACTATTAGACACATGGCCCAACTTACAGTCCTCAGCAACAGCCTCTCCACAACCCTCCAGGCACTCTGGTGTTGTCCCTCTTTTTTTTTTTTTCCCCCCAGTTTTTTTTCCAGTTCAAGTTTGTAAATTTTCTGCTGCTAGGTTTCCTTCAGGCTTACACTAGTGTCCCATCAGCACCAGGTGTGAGAAAAGTCATCTCACACCACAATTTGGCCATTCAGATTCAAAGGAAGCACTGACTTTCTGTATCAGCTGGGGCAAAGGCAACGTTTCATCCCTTGACTTGTTTGCAACACGTCCTGATAACTGGAAAGGAGATTAAAGTGTCAGGAAGTTTTACAGGAGTTGGAAAATAGAAAGGAAAAGAAGTCATAGAAAACAGAGAGAAAAGCCAATGCACAGTGCAACAGTGCAACCAAACAAAGAGAAAAATCCAAGGCACTTAGCTGCTGTATCCTTCAAAAAAAGTAATTTTTTCCAAGTACAGACAAACTGAAGTAAATCAAGTACAAAGCTTGTGATTTTGATTACGAAATTCACTTCAGCGACAAGATCACCGAGCCAAAAAGCAGCATTGCCAGTAGCAGGATCTGATATGTGCTTTGGATACAAAATTGTGAAAATATTACTGGACAGCCAACAGAAACACTTGTCTGTTGTGCTGAATTTCATTAAATTAATCTTCTTGCAATTGAAAAAATAGGAGTTGGAAGTTCAAGATACCTAGATCTAGTCTTAAAAGAAAAAAAAAGCCCATGCATGGTTAATTTTTAATTTGAAAACACTCTAATGCATGTGTGCACACTCAAGATGGCAGAGCCCTCGTGGAGTTAAACATAGGAAGGATGCAAACAATGCCTCTTTAGACTTTAATACATTCTTCATCTTAGCACCTAAGAGCATTCTGGTTTAGAAACCACCAAATTATCATCAACCCACACTATCCTAAGCTCCCCCTACAGCAAGTAATCACTGGATAACCCACTGAAGTCAATGGAAATTAATTTTCCAGTTGTTCAAATTTCAGCTAATGGCTTTGAATTCTGTAGACAGCCCTGTCCTTGTATCTTAAAGAAAATTGGCTCCAAAACACGTGCTTTTTAAACTGGGTCTTTACACATAGTTATCAATTTGCAATTCTTATAATATTTTTTTATATGTTGAAATACATTTCCAACAGCAAGTTGGAGAATATCCACTTTAAGAAGTTTGGTTATGGTCAGAAGATTGACATTGCAGAAATATCGTCTTCTCATTCCATATCTGGTTTGGGTGGTGCTTCGGTTCTGAGTTGCACAGGATGGAACAAGCATTGCTGGGCCTTGGCTGGCACAGAAGAGGTAGCTGACACTAGGAATCATTATTAAGGTTGTATCAAAAGTCTGGCTGAATGATCCTTATTACAGAACGGTACAAGAAGCAGAAGGACTATCTTTGGCATTTCAAACACATTTCAACATATAGAGCATCCTGCTGCTATTTTCATAGGGATATTTTCTAACTATAATTCCACTTGGCAGTTTAAGACTGGCAGAAGTTTTAACTGACACCTCTTCAGGGAGATTTCTCATGTTGACATAAAGCCTATAACTGCTTGAAACACTAATGAGGCAGGTCTTCTGGAGAAGAAATCTGAATTACTGATTGCTCAGCACCAACTTATAAAGGTAACTGGGAAGGTTCCTTGTTTTACAAAAGACACAAAGACATTAAAATAGTAGCTGCAGGTAACAACGTTTTGACACAGCTTCAAATATAAATCTGCTTTTATTCCAGACATAAGCTTTTTGTAATTAGTTGATGTTGTATAGTAATTATTTTGTCATTTGTTTCACACAAAGCAAGGTCCAATTCTAATTGCTCTTTCTTCACGCAGAGTGTGACTCAATGATTAGGGCAGGGCACTGGGAGCCAGAAACTCTGGCTGTGGATTTTGCCAGACTTCCAAAGCTACCTATCTTGAGTTCCTTGATGACTACAAAGGGAGATTTATGCAAGATCTGTTGCCTTTCTGGAGTGACACAAAGCGGTAGCTATGGCAGCAGCTTATGAACGCTCACATATATTTAGACAGAAGATCACTGTGTGCATAAAACAGTCCTGCATATTTCTATAGGCTGGCTTTCCTTGTTTCAGTGTGATATTAAGAAATCCTTTTCTACAGCTTAGTGACAGTTTTGCTTGAACTGGTAAGAGAAATACAAAGAAAACCCTGAACAACAATGAAAAGAACCACGTTAGATGTCCCCATCAGCACAGGTTCAAAGGAACTCAAGTCCGGGATAAGCCAGAATCAAGACAGCTAGGAAGGGGGTAAATTTTGATCCAAGCATAGACTTGAATCCTAGAGTATATCATTTGGTCTGAATTAAGATTTCAATGCATAAATCTTACTACTTCAAACTCTATTCAAAGCCAAGTGTGCTTTCAAAATAGACTGAAGTGTAGTATTAATCACCAGCCATGTCTAGACTACAAAACAACTTTGCTAACGTTATGCAAATAACAGCCCAACACCCAGGTGCTTGGATACTTGGTACCATGCCTGAAATTGCAGGCAACCATGCATTCAACTGGTATTTGAAGTTGGTGAATCCTTCTGTCACCAGCTGAAGATGCCATAGCCTAGCCATTGCAGCTATGGGCAGGCAGGTGCAGGTGGGCACCCTCGACGATGTCTGTACCCATTCCCAGCTCCCAGTGCTGGTCCTGATCTATTTGACTACATACATGTCCTGATGACTCAGTTGTACTACTCCCAGACTCTTGTATAATTCAGATATTTATGGAATAATTTGAAAAACAGAACAGTTCAATGGAAGTCAGATAAAAGTTATAAAAGCAGGGAGTCTAGCTAGCTAAACTAAAAAAAAAAGAAATTAGCATCGAAGTAACTTTTTGACAGAGCTTATGATATATGTTGAACACATTTTTTTGTCATTGTTACAATTTAATGAGCTTATCCAAAGGTCACTGAAGTCAGTGGGAGTCTTTCCACTTACATCAACAGACTTTGGATTTAGCCAGCTGTTTGAGAAATACTCTGGGACCCTTTTGGATGAAAGCATCTGTACAAATGAAAGCTTAAGTATCTCTAGCAAAGCACTATGGATTTTGAATTGCAAAGAGTCCTCAGACAAGGGATGAAGAAATCTAATTACACATCTCTGGAGGTGTAGCCACTTTTGTATTTTCAAAAAAAATGTCAGGAAATATAATCATTATTTTGTTGAAGCAGCATTACCTCAAACAGGAAATTGCAACCACAAATTTGGAAAGAAAGAGAGAAAAAGTCACCTTTTAAAAATTATTTGGTGAGATTTGGCTGAATCTCTAAGACCCACAGAATTCAGAAGCGCAACACCATCGGCACTTTTCATTGCTATTCACAGTGACAAAGTGAATTTCCAAATAAAACAGGGAGATAAATAGATTAAAAAGTCATGGTTTATATAAAAGTTTCAATTGGGTTTCCTTTGACATTCATCCTTTCCCACAATTAAGTAGATCAAATGACTAGAGGTTCGCATGCAAGGAAGGTGCCACAGAGATATTTACTTTCAATATTCTTCATCTGTCGACAGAATCCATCCAATTTAGCATCCATCTCCTTGATGCTAAATCAAACATATCCAAGTGTGTTTTCCCCACAAAAAAAATTTAGAAGATACTGTGATCTTCAGAGTGAGTTGAGCTGAGCTACACAACATGATCCTAGGTAATATTTAAATTAGTGCATTAGGAGTGGATTAGAAGATCAAAGCAGCCAGGGTCAAGAATTATACATGTGCACTATAAGCATCTCAGAAGCTTTACTTCAGAACAGCTCTAGGATGCTCTTTGAACCATACTGTATATGCAGTTCAAAGGATCCTTACGCTCTAAACCTTTGTTTTCTTGGATACAGGCCCCTTCATGGATCAGTCTAGGAAGGACCATTCAGTCTTTTTGTTTGTCTCATACAGAGAACGCAGCACAGCACTCTGCCCCTTTTAGGATATACAGAATAGATTCTATGGACTCCCTGTACATTTGGAAATACTTAATAAACTGCCAAGAAGAAAATAAGAAGGAATCAGTGCTGGGCAAAACTCTCAGGTCCAGAGAAATTCAGATCACAGATCTGAGGAATACCACAGAAATTCACTTTATATTTAATGACAAAAAGAATTGTTTAAGTCAGGTAGAGACTTAACACTCTCAGTTAAGTAGGGACTCTCACCTGTTCCTGGTTAGCCTAAAAGATCTAGAATTAAGATACTTTTGGGCCAATGAAGAAAAAGATCAACTTCAAGGTCTTTGGTTTAGCTTTCTTTTCCCCTAGAAAGAAGAGGTAATTTATTTTGGACTGCTTGTTCTGAAGAACAGCTTCTTAACACTTCTTTGCACATCCTCTTCCTCCTAAGGACTCCTACCATCCCTCTACTCAGCTGGAGCAGCAATTCATTATCTATCCCTAACTCATCAGAAGTCCCATCTCACCTAAGTTGTTTCAAAGAAATGCTGAGTGTACAACGAAATAACAGCTGTTTGCTCCCATTTGGTGGGGATGTTACCTAGATTAAGGGTTTTTAGAGACTTGCTTCCCGCTTACCTCGGCAGTTTTATCCATGTTTTACCAGCTGTTAATCTTTGCAGTGAAAAGTAGTGTGGAAGGAATTGATTTTCCAGCTGATGCCTAGGTGGTAATTTGTCAAGACACCCACATGCTTGACAGAGGAGAAGATGAAGTGGGGAGAGATCCAGGTAGCACTTCCTTGCTAATAAAAATCTGGAATACATTAGTGCTAGGGAGTGGAGGGGAAAGAAATATTAAATGGCAAGAGGATGGGGACATCTTCAGTAATTCCATCTCCCTTCAGAGTTTATATGGAAATACTGAATGCCTAGAACCAGGGAAAACTGGCTCTGTCTTTCTAGCTGACTGCCTGAGCATTATACCCCTGAGCACACTTCACTCCCCCCTCTCCCAAGTGCAGTCTAGTGCCAATGCGTTCACCGCCATTCTTTGCGAAGGACTCCTTGGATCTTAATAAAGCCTTGCAATCATTTGAAGGGACTCAAGGGAATTTATAGACAATGGATGGCAACAAATCTTGTTTTAATGGTAAGAGCGCAGCTTAACTCTTCCTTCCTAGAATTTGTTCCCTAGAGCACAACCACGTATTAATATAGACACTGATGCAAGTTAATCCAGAGGACTTTGGAAAAATAGATCATAAAAATCATAGGATGGTTTGGGTTGGAAGGGACCTCAAAGATCATCTAGTTCCAACCCCCCTGCTGTGGGCAGGGACACCTTCCACTAGACTGCGCTGCTCAAAGCCTCATGCAACCTGGTCTTGAACACTTCCAGGGATGGGGCAGCCACAGCTTCTCTGGGCAACCTGTTCCAATGTTTTATCACCCTCAGAGCAAAAAATTTCTTCCTTATATCCAATCTAAATCTGTCCTCTTTCAGTTTAAAGCCATTGCCCCTTGTCTTATCACTACATGCCCTTGTAAAAAGCCCCTCTCCAGCTTTTTTGTAGGTCCCCCTTTAGGTGCTGGAAGGCTGCTAGAAGATCACCCTGGAGCCTTCTCTTCTCCAAGTTGAACAATGAATAAATAAAAAGATAAGAGCAGTATTTGTTGACCACTTCCTTTTAACTCCCTTTTGCAGGCTTTTTTTTAATCAGTGCTTATGAAGTGTACTACCTATGAAGAGTTTTTTTATACAGATAGTTATAACTCACTTAAATGCCATAGGAGAGCAGAAAGGATCACTGCACTGAAGAACTGGATATTAGCAGATAGCTTTCAATAATTCTGGCCATCCTTGTTTCCTAGAAGATATTCTTACACTGAATATTTTGAATTTAAATCTTCTTGCTTTGATTATTGAGAAGTGGCCTGTGATCAAATAAATTTTAAAGCAAGTAAGTTTTTTCCTTTTCTTCTTTTTTGTGTACATAAGCAGGAAGGTCTAGAGGTACAACCAAGGTTAGGTGGAGGCAGAGACAAGGTAGGTAATGCAAAGAGTAGCAACTGGTTAGGGACAGCAAAATGAACATGGATTTGGTGCCCATTTTGTCTCTTGCAGAAGGCAAACTTGCTCTGGCTGCCATTGATGCAGAGGCCAGAGCAGGTAAGCTGCTGGATATTTCCAGGACGGGTAACTTCACCCAACAGCACCCACTGGCTGCACCATCCCTGTGCTGGCAAAAGGGCAGCAAGTCCAACTCTCCAGTGTTTTGTGCTTTCTTGTGATGGGAGCAGCCACACTTCTAGCACTGATGCTTGGCACTGAAAAGAGGTTACCTGATCCCAGGAAACGAGCAAAGATGAAAGAAAAATGAGACCTTACCTCACATGGACCACATCTCCTCAAGCTTTGCTTGTACTTTGTCATAATGAGCCATGCCTTTGGGGTTAAACCTCTCAGTCTTCATTAAAATTCATCATCCCCATGCCATCATCTGAAGATTTGCTTTTTGTTGCTATTGCTGGGGGCTCGTCTCCTTTTGAATAATAGCTCATCACAGCAGTTAGGCAGTGATGACTCTGTGTATCTTTGAGGTCAAACAAATTCAGGATTTTGGGCATCCTGGCTTTACATCTGACACTTACAAGAGCTACCTGCAAAAAACACCTCCATAGTCCCAGATGTCTTTTTGCTGGTCTGCTGGCTAGGTGGGACAACTTTCACCACCCAACCACCCCCTCACCCAGAACACCAGTCCTGGTTCTCCCCTCTGGCTGAGCAACCCAAGCTTCTGATCAGATCACAGTGTTTAGTGGAATATGGGGCACCTTCAATATCCAGCTGGGAATATAAAGAAGTTGTGAGCAGAAATATATTTTCCCAGTACAGTATTTTAATACTGTTACAAACCCAGAGTGATTGTACCTGGGATTTTTGGAAGTGCAAGATGCAAATCCAGAGTTCATATGCAGATAGGTACAACAGACTGATTTTAAGGCAGGGGCTAGTAAATCAAGTAGAGAGTAGGAAGAGATTCACATTGGAATTTAATTGTAAACTGCTTGGTGTGGACAACCTTGTCTTATAATTGCTCTCTCAAAAAAATAAAAGGATGTTTCTATATACAATTTCGAATTATACCAAGTTTTCATGTTGGAAAGCACAGTGAATTATCAGCTTGGAAACTGGTAGTCACTTCTTTGATGCCATTTAATTTTCCTCAACCTCCATATTTCAGAGCACACTTTTACAAGAAAATAGTGCCACAACCTCAATCTGTTAGACTGTATTTCAGATAGACAAACACAAAAAAAAATTGTCATGAATGGTAGTAGATCTTCATGTCATACAGCATCAGATCCTAATAAAACCAGCATACATTCAGACAGGCTTTTTGCAATCACTGACCATTTGAAGCCATTTTTGGGATCTAAGTCTAAGATATTCATATTCTCCATGCATAGCAAGAAATAACTGCAGGTATCTCAGAGCACAAAAATCCAACAGCATAAGGAACAGGAGTCTTTCAAGGCCATACTTTTAACTGCAGCTGAAAAAGAAAAAGCAATAAACCTACTCAACACCCAAATAAACACTGTACATTGACAGTTCTGCACTGAAGAACTTTCTATTCTTTAGGGTATGAGTAAAGCACTCTCCTTCCTTTTTTAAGCAAGCCTCTTTTTGTTGCCAATCAAAAAAAACCCACTGTTACCATAGTTGTATAATAAAACTAGAGAATACCGCTACCCTCACCTTTCTCCATTTACAAATTATTTTTCATGTTCAGCTCTACTCCTAGCCAAGGACAAAAACACACCTTAGGGCAACAAATAAGGTAACTTAATCAGTGAAAGCAACATTTATGCCTACTTTACAACAAAAGAGAAAGTCAAGGCAGAGACATACAGTGAATCTCCTGCTGTCACCCAGCCATCAGATTTCCCACATGGAAGGCAGCACACTCCATTCCCATCCTTTGTTTCAAAGTTTGACCAGAAGCCAACCCTCTGTCCTGGTTTCCATACCAGAAGTGAAGACAATGTAGTTGCACTCTGAGGCCACACAGTTCAGGTCAATGAGAAAGAAGAGGGACAGAGTGGAGAGCTCTGTAGGCTGTTTCAGGTGATTGATTTGTTGCAAAAAAAGATGATAGAAATCCTAAATCTGGATAGAGACATGGGTGGCAACAGCAGGCAAACAGGGAAATATCTTTCATGACTCATTTTCTGTCTGCGTTACCGGCAAAGCTCTGTTGTGTTTTCAAAGATGGAAAACGTCTTCACAGATCTGAGGGAGTGTATAAAGGGCAAAATCTATAGATAAAAGATTATTTGTTTGTAAAGTCTTAAAAATATCAGAATGCCAAAATTCCTGTTATACCAGGAAATCTAATGAGAAGACAAGGAATTGAGTACAGAGACCATGTACTACTTAACTGGTGAAAGAAATAAAAAAAAATTTTAATGTTTCCTCTGTCTTATCCCAATATGAGGCTCACACTGACAATCCTATGCTTGAAAAATCTTTCATTCTCAACTCCTCAGTTTATAGTTCAAATCTAAATCAAGACCAGGCAAGGATTTCAAGAAATCCAAACGATATAATTTTTCTTATTTTTTTGAAAAGGATCAGAAATCCTAATTATTTTTCTATTACAATGCAGATGAAACTGTTGGAGGGAATGAGAGAAGAGGAAGAGACAAGCCGAAGTGCTCATGTGCAAAGCAGTGGTAGGTCCAGATGCCAAAGCAGACCATAGCACTCATCTGGGTTGAGATACTCAAGTGAGAAGCCAAGCTACCTGCACCTCCAATTACTCTGCACCGTGCTATTGAGACTTAACCAAACATTTTTGGCTTAAATTTGACTCTGTGTCACGTTTTCTCAGCGCTTGATCACTGTATTTCATTCACATCAACAAGTACCTGCGTCTCAACAATTGCTCTGTATTTTGGTGAATAAGTGCCATTTATTTCGAACCGTCTCTCAAATCTGAGCATTTCATGCAGAAGTCCGTTTCTGCAAATTTCCTGTGGGAGGTTTTCAAAGTCAAAAGCTCTCATGTCACACAACCATCATACAAGCTCCTCTACCAGATGTTCACACATCGTTCTGTTTTGCAAAACTGTATCACAGGGTTTGGTTTGCTTCTAATGCAAAACGAGCATGTTGAAACCATTCAAATTCTTGCAAAATATCTAGTCGCCAAGTGGTCAGTCCTGAGGCCACCACGGCGCCAACAAGCAGCGGTAACTGGAATGACTTCTACTAAAGTGTTAATAGAGAGTGCAGCAACACTGTTGCTGGCTGGCACCCAGAAGTTCAGATCATTATCTCCCTCACTGAAGCTTAAGCTTCATCTGAAGGTAATAACCTACCAGTATAAAATATTGGTAACAATGTATATAGTTAATAAATATATATAAAATAAATATATATAAACAATAAATTATTATTTTTCACATATATATAACCATTTATAAAATAATGGCAACACTATTTTATATTTTGCTGTAAAGATAGATTCTGGGCAGGTGCTGGTGAAGAACAAGATTAAGAAGTAAAAGGCCAAATAGCAGAACAAACAACAGCATCCTACACCCTATGAACTAAACAGCAGCACAAGAATGCAAAAGCAGCATTCTGCACTTGTTATCACAACATCTGCAAAAAGCAAATCCCAGCCTGGTCTAAATCAGGCTGCCAGAGAAGTTTAACATGGGGATCTAGCAAAATCAAAATACAAGTGATTAAGGTGATGATTCGGATAAGACAAAATAAAAATATCAATCTTTATTCAGAATTTCGCTGTTTACGGCACATATGGTGTACGATGCATCGTGAGCACTACAGAGCAAAGTGACCCCCAGGGAGTAGCTTGCCTAACTGTAATTTTTTTCTCATGTGCACCCCCCAGTCCCCAGAGCAAAATAACAACTTTTTCTCTATAAGTTTAGAGCTTTCATTGCCGCTGCAGCGATGAGGAGGAGAAATATTTCACACTCTTTTCACGAGGGAGAACAATTCTTTGTATATTAAAAAAAAAAAACCAAACCACCAAACAAACAAAAAAAAACCACACACCCCAAGCATCCCCCTACACATTGTCAATTCCATGTGTACTAAATAAGGAAACTGTTCAAGTGGTTCTTGTTATGAAAGCCAAATATAAGAATTTCTTTAATTATAAATTAAAATTCTGAAAGTCTCTGTAGCTAGAGGAGCTTAAATGCATTGTAAACCATTGAGACAGCAATGGGAGAGGCACAACATTTTGTAGAAAACGCCACTTAGAAACCGCTCTTTCCCTGTCTTATACTGGTAAACTACCAGGAATGTAAACAATGCAAGAAAATTGACATTTATTAAAAAAAAAAGAAAAATACATGGAAGTACTGATAAAACAACATGCTATCAAGATGAGTCATGGCTACGAGGTCCAAGCAAATGGTGTGTTTGCACCGCGCTCACGGGTTTAACTGCAAGCTTCAAGATAACAATTTACTCGAACCGCCCTTGCAGATTCAATACGCCACTATTGCACGTTTTTATAGATACAGTGGAGGGATGGACTACCACAATTTAAAAATAAAACACACATTATTACAACACACTATCACGACACACAAGAGTGTCACAGAATGCACTACTACAGCACGCAAGAGACAACCCACAAGCGCAGCAGACTCAAAACACGCTAAATAACAACTTACCCCTCCAGGTAAGGGCTCTCAGTCCCCGGGAAGTTCCCTCGGCCACGTCCTGATCAAGGAGGGAACAATCTCCTCCCAGACCAGCCGTGTAGTTGGAGAAGCAGCTCCCGATTCCCAACCCAAACCGTAGAGCTTTTATTCCCCGATTTACGTGACTGTGTAGGTACCATGCCTGAGGGGGGGTTTTGGGGTGTGACCGGGAGTTTCCCCTTATCGATCGTCTGAATACACAAAGCTGTCTGAGTACACAAAGTTGTCGGCTGAAGCAGAAACCTTCCAGCTTCTCTTTACCTTATCTCAGGCAACTGGACGATGGTTGGATTGAGGCTCAGGGCATATGCTTTGTAAAGGGATTTCAAGGCTTACATCAAGTTTCGGTTCTTTGAAGAACGCAGCACCGCTCCGTTTAGTCTGGGACTCATCAAACACCTCAGGGTTGAGTATCTACACAGCATCCCATGGTTCGTCTCTGCTCCGAGGCGATACAAGGCTGGATTGCTCCTACGACCCCCCCGTGTGTCACCTGGGTGCTACACATTGAGTCGCCTGTCTGCTGGACATTGCCCAGAAACTTGATTTGGATCTGCAAGCCGGATGATCCGTACACCTGTATGCAGAGTGACAGTGGCTAATTCAGAGTTTCTCCTGCTGTCTCGCAAAGAGCAGACACTGAAGCAGTGGTGCTGAGTAATTTCCCAGATAAATGGCTTTGCATGACTTGCAGGTGATCGTCATGTCACAACTCAGGCATCTTTGAGTAAGGACTTTGAATAACATGAAGCAGCTGCAGCAGGGCAGGAATATAGAGAATTAGTCTAATCCTACATAACCTTAGAACAAGCACTACACAATTTACCTGCTTTGACACCCTCCCATCCCCCCATCTCCTCACTCGCATCAATGGCTCCAAACCTGCAAATATTTGTCATGCAAAGGGCTCCTTGGGTGAGTGTCTAATCACAGGCAGAAGTCTTTGCCTGGATTTAACAGAAACAAAATTCTTTATGAAGTTACAGAGGGAAAATTGGAGGCCACTTGGAAGAGACTGTGGAGTTGTACTTGGAGCAAAGAGCAACTAGTTCACAATTAAGCCATTTTGTTCAGGCTCATACCTAAAACTGAAACACCAGAGGGATAGTCAGTTGTGCTAGCTAAGGAAAAACGCTGCATTTAAGTAGCAAGTTTGGTCTAGGATGGTATTTGTAGGTTAAAGTAATAACTTCTATTGAACAAAGTGTATGGTTGGAAAAATTAGACAAGTTTTCAGCTGTGCAAGCCTGAAATAGAAGCAGCAGCTTTCAAAGCTAAACGCAAGCTGAGAGATACATTGCTCAGAGTTTAGCTAGAAGGATAACTGTCAGATCATTTTTTGAGAGTAAAGGTAGTTAGCATCCCTCCGGAATAAAACGAGGTGAGAGAGTGAGGAAGAAAGAAAACTGATACAGTAATTTCACCCTTGGGAGAGCAAAGGCTGGTCGTAAAGACAAGTAATGTATCTCCTGGGGAACACGTAGATTTTAATGTGCCAAAAACACTCAATAGAGTCAATATTTCTAGACTTTAGTAGCATCATGAATTTTAGCTTTTAGGCTCTGCTTTGGGTATTGTAGTAAGGGATCTACCGGTCTGAGGACTAGGACCACAGAGGGAGTGACTGCTGTGTGCAGAACATTTACTCATTGTCAGAACAGGGTTTTTTTTTGCCCTTTACAGATTGCCAGTGAGAGTTTTGCTGCAGAACAATTGCTCAGCTTCATGCTTCACTGCAAGAGTTCTTCGGGCACATTTCTGGAAGGTCAGATGCAGAATCTGAGGATGCCAATAGTGTTTCTGTAGGGAATATTTGCTGTTGGAGGATAGCAGAGATGAACAGGCAAGTTCTGCATGTTCTTTCTCAGGTGTGTTTTAGGTGTGTTAGGAAGGATACAGAACATTACTTGTGCTCAGATTAATGCAAATAGGGATTTTCATGAAGCCCAGCACAGATGGTTCTGGAAACTTTCCCATGTATTCTTTCAATACATGGACTTCTCCGGTACAGCTCTGAATGCTTAATGAATTTCCATGCAAGTACCAGAGAAGGATGATATAGGACAACCAGAGGTGTAGAAGAGCTTCGTTTGTACTGAAGTAGTTCCTTATAACCTTCAAGCAGTTCTTTCAGAAGCCTGCATCTTCCTCCAGGGGAGCATTCCTTATGAGTAAAAATCTCCTTCAAATTACATCTTGATGTCTCTCTTTAGAGCAGAGTCAGGCACATCTGAGCCTCAACTATGACTTGGTGCCTATCATTACAGTTGTTGAACTTAATAGCAGAAGCTGTGTTAGGTGTCAATCGTTTTTATAGGTAGTTATAGTCGACCGTATCAAGGAAAGGGACATGGGCATAGGATCAACTTTCTATCACAGATTCAGCAGTAAGGAAGCTCTAGTGTCTGTTCCTACAACATCACTGTCTTCCTATGATGTTAGATAGATTATGGGCTTAGATACATGTGGGCTTGGTCACACAGTTATTAAGAAATGTTCTTCCAAGCTAGCGCATTACAAACCTGATTGTGCGATGCCCGTGGAGACAACTAGCTACTACAGTGTAGGAAGGAAGATTTAACTTTTTAATTTTTTGCAAGTTGCTGCAAGCAAAGATGAGATGGATAAGATCAACAGTAGCTTTAGCCCAGTAGTCTGAATGCTGTTCTTGTAAACATGCAAAAAATTTATGTCAGCATGATCCAAGGTGTTAGCATGGTGGCTAGTGGAACTAGACATATAGAAAATCATCAAGGTACAGATACAAGAGTAAAACTGTCAAGACAAGTATTCATCAAGTCCAACCTAAACACAGTGACTTTTCTTACTCTTGACAAAATCTACATTCTTCAGCACGGGGATGAAATTAGAGAGATGCTCCTGCCATCTCCTTTAGACTGAGGAAGAGGTTTCAGGACATCGCAACATGTTAGTCCTGCTGTTGCCCCTCCAATTTTAGAAGGGATCTAAAATCAAGGTGCCAATGAAAGGCACATCCATTTGAAGACAGAGAGAGGGGATTTAATTAGAACTTGCTAAACGTTAAAGCACTGCTTAGTTCAGTAATGTGCAAGTCTAAGTCTTGAATTCACTCCTGCAGAGTTCCAGGAGAAAATAGCCCAAGTATTTTCAAGAAGCTATAGTTTAGGAGTTTAATGCTATTGGTTTCTCAAAGACTCACTGGCGTAGGCATCATGCTGATCTGCAACCCTTGGTGTCTAAATAGAAATAGTTACCAGAAGACAGATTGGAATCCTTTGTTTGAGTATAGAAACATTTTCAATAGTGGCATTAAATTTCAAAACATATTATTAACATCTGAGCTAGGAGTAGGTTTTGTTTCATGATTGAAGTGCATGAAGTGTTATACTCAGCTGCCTCTTATGGAAGCCATGCCAGAGCTAGACTTGACTGTGCAACTGCTCCAGCAATTACTTCTCTGTATTTTAAATTCAAATTGCAAATCAAGAGGAACAGTTGACTAACATTACCACTCAGGTTATACAAGCCCCTTTAGGAGCTGCCTGTGACTGCAGCTTCATTTACAACAGCAACATCTCTAAGTGTACTATTTGGCATCAGAATGAGTCTGAATTGGAGTTTAACAGATTATCCCAAGAGGACAAAGCAAAGTTTGAACTTGATCTGTTAGGAACTAGCTTCACACTTCTTTTCCTTGCTCTGTGCAGCTGCATAATTTGCATACAGCTACTGGAAGGAATGAGTGAGTGTGTAACTCAAGTTGCAAACACGATGTGTCACATGCACCAACAGCTCAGTATCTTCCCAGAACCTGATCACCTTCTCTTGACTTTCATTAAGATACTGCCAGACAAGTCTTAAAAGGAATTATGCAATGGAGTGGCCAAGGAGATCTTCCCCACACATTCCTGATCAAGGAGGACTTGATTTCTGGATACTGGACCAAGACAAACAATTGAGACAGTATCTGCTACATGAGAAGTCATTCTGCTTCTAACTCTAGATCAGTTTATTTCAAAGTTGGCCTCTTACAACTGCATGCCATCTCCCAGTTAGCAATAGTTACACAGAAAGTGGATCCCAGCTGTCAAGACCAAGATGACACTTCAAGCAGAGGTTGAACAGGAGTTACTGAAAATGTGGATTCTATTAGCAAAGGATCTGTGCTTGCAAATTTAGGAACTATGCTCCAGAGGAGAGGAAATGCTCTGATGCAGATATTAAGAGCCCAGGCTAGAACTTGGAGATAGCAGAGCTTACCTGACACTCAGCAAACTACACAGCAGCAGCGTCCACAATTATACTGTTGACACTTGTCAGTTACTAGTTTAGATTCTTGTGTAGCTCTTCCCCCATACCCCAAAGTGCTACAGAAACATTAAACTTTCATTGCTGCAACAAGATACGTATGTTCTTCTTTCCTTCTGGGAGACTTCTGTTACATTTCTGCCATCTTTGACTCAACTAATCTTGGGCATCTTCCAATTTCTGCCTACTTTGAAGCTTTGAGGCAAGGTGTCAATATGCACAAGCTAAATTAGTCTCTACCACTTGATTCTGTCATTAAGCTGCCTTCAAATTCTCTCTGTATCTGCACACTCCCAAAATGATGCTCCGGATATTAAGTTGATGGAGCCTTGAACAAAACAATAGGGCCTATCACACTTCATAGAGTTGCAGTAACAATCTTTTTCCTGAAAAATAATGTGTAAGGAAGAGGAGAGGATTGTCTCAAAAATGAGCTTGCACTTGTAAGTTATTTTGACCACCAAACTCTGGCACTATGGAAGAAACTAGGATTTCAGAACCAAGGTAAAAAATCCCATGAAAGGGAGCTTGATGCTCCAGCTGGCATATCTGATGAATAAGACAGACTTTTGAATTTACTGTTCAGCCTCTCTCACCTGGACTAGAAAATACTCATAAGCATACTGACAAGTGAAAAGGAACCAAGGTGCATGAACGAATCTTTCTGCTTTTGTGCTTGTGCACTAGATCCTTCATCTCAGATTGCAGAAGCTTAGCTGAGGGAACAGAAGAAAGGGTTGTCATTCTCTAGTTCAGAGAGGTCAAACACGAAGGAAAAAATGATTTGTACAGTATTATCTGTCCGTCATTATCCCAATATTTAACTGAAGACAGATTTATAGCACATATCCAGGATCTCTTCACTTCAGTCTTGTGATAGTAATTTTCTTCCACAGTCAAGCCAGTTTGCCCTCTCACAAACTCATTTGTACCAATCTGACTACTTGAAATCACACACAACCACCTCTTTACTACCCGTCTGCCTATCCTTACTACAACAAAAGAGATGATATTTTTATACTTCCCTCCATTAAGACATCCCTCTGTCAAACTGGAAGCGTTACACAACCAGTTCAACTTATGGATGCATACAGTCTGATGGAAGCCAAAGGAGTAGAGTTTGAACTTAGAGTGTTAACATCACCTATGATGATAGGCAGGTAAGCCAAAAGCTACCATATTACATACTTGCCTAAATCTTCATCAATCTTAATAAGAAAACAGCAACCTACCAGCTTTTCATATTTATCTACCACTGTTCTCTTTCCACCTATGGCTACTTGTCCTGGTCTTGACTCCACAATCACACTCATGCTGTCAGTGATCATTTTGGTCATCTTCACACTAACCTGCACAGCCTTTTCTGTTGTATCTAGCACCATCTTCCTCAGAAACTATCATTTTACAGCATGGAAAAAGCAACCAGCAGTGAGGAACCAGCACAGCTACTTAGAACACCAGTTACATTCCCCAAACAAGGAGTTTTGTTGTATTCAGCCTATAGATTTTAAATAGCACCTCACTGTCAACACAGAGGGAATCTTTTTTTTCCTCCCAGAGGGACAGCAGATCACAAACACTAAGAGTCAGGCCAGTCGGTATACAAGTTGGTACAGCATCACAGTGACTACCAGAAAGCACAGTTTAAGAGACAACTTTTCCATTTAGAGCATTTGACTTGCATCATTGTCCTCAACTGTAGATTAAGGAAATTACCTTATCAGGCCTTTGCTGAAGAACTGGCAAATTCTCCTGTTTGCTTAATGAAAACTAAACTGTACTCAATCTCCATAGTAACAACAGCAAACAGATGTGCTCAGAAAGGGATGGACAATCTATTAACATGGGAACTGGGTTCAGTTTGTATCTACATTGTAGGCACATTTTAGTGCTAACCAAGTCACAGCTGGGCAAGAACAGCTATAAATCTACATCTTTGCATTGCACACTGCCATTCCCTCAACTTTCTGTCTTTCTTCTTGGAGCTAAATATCTGTTCGGGAGACCTTCCATGAAACACTAGAACATATTTCTTCATCTCAGCTGAACGTTTTCACCTGGCTTCCAAGTAGGCTGCCTAATTTAAGCCATAATCAGGCCTCAGACATTCTCCTCTGCTACACTGCTTACTATGAAAAGCACCAGCCATGGCTACCTAAGCAGTTTTCTTACCTGAGACAGGCTGCTGCCTCCCCACCCGACTCGTGACTCTCTGCAAATCTGAGAAGGGTCTCATCAGATCTCCTACTAAGTGGTACCTAGAGGTTGCCCAGAAATCTTCCTAATATCTAATCCACCAGTATCAGCACGCTCTCTTCTTGCGTTAGCAGCAGGTAAGCCTGCTATCATTACATAGCAGAGACCATGTCTGAACTTATAATTCTCACCAAGAGACTCTTGATGCCATCCTAAACTTTTTCCAGGGATATCACCCTTCAAGTTCTATTGCTCCTTATCTAAAAGAAGTAGCATCCTAAGTCCTGCCAGCTGGCTAGGTCAAGTCAGATAACACACAGTAGCCAGTAAGGTATGGAGATCCTTTAACAGTTCTCTCAAATACAATGACAACAGTCCACAAAACCATTACACAAAGCAATGTTACTTGCAGCAATTACTTTTGTGGATATTTCCTCATTCTGAAGAGCAATAGGGTGCCAGAATAAGAGTTGAAGCTGACAAACTGAAATTGCACTTGCCTTTAGAAGAGTCTCTGCACAGTACGTTCACCCTGCAGATCCAACCTATTCAGAACCAGGGGTGAAGAGCCTTTCTCTGCTGCATCACAGGGGGACTTTACAAACAGACTCTCCAGAGATGTGTAGGTAGTAGCAGCCATACTATGAACTGTGTTTGCTAAAGGTGGTATGTTCTATACTCGAACCAATCTAACAGAAACAAGAACAGCCAGCAACTGTTAAAATAACAGTCCAAACTTGGGTGCAAAGCACTGTTTTTATGGACGGTTATTTCTTAGGATATTTTGCACATTCTACGACCTGTAAGACTGGTGAAACTCAACAGCTCCTTGTAGAATTATTGTAAGACAGGTTCACGACATTAATTTAACTTCCTATGAAAAGGAGAGGACATATCATCAACACGATGAGTACTGGCCAGTCTGCACACATAGCAAGAGAGATGCAAGAAACAGCACTTACCTGATGCATCTGTCCCCATTCTCAGTTGAAGCCCTGTGTATTTCTTTTCCAATGGAGTCCATCTGAAAAAGAAGTCGAAATTACACACTGCAGCCCAGCCTTACCTGTAGGGGCCCAGGATCACCCAGCCAGAGCATAAGCCACACAACCTTTTTTCAGCATATGCACATTTAGAGAATGTATTTTTGAGGAAGCAAAACCACCTTCATCATTTTTAGCCTGCAATCCTGTCCTCCAGGCGGTGGGCTCTTACAACTCCCCTTTTATGCTCTTTGTTTCCACTACTACCATTAAAATATCTTTTCACAAGTTCAAGATAAATAAAGAAGCCAAGCCATGTACAGAAGATAACATTTTTCAAAAAACACCCACACTCACCTATGCTCAGCTAAAAGCCAAGATCTTTCCTTGACAAAAGGGAAACAAATTTAGAAAAGACCAGCTTCCAAAGACTACCAAGCCTTGTCCTAGCTGCAGCTTTTCAGCATCACAACTACGTCAGACATTCACATACCTAAATACTACACAGACCACTGAACCAAAACTTTATGAATATACAACTTAAAAATACAAACTGCTCCTACAGCTTAAATGAAACTAACTCTACTCTCTTCATACATTGGTCTGATGGTTTGGTTTTTTTTCTAACTACTAGCTCAGAGTTTACATAGCCTTGCTGATAATTACCATTAAATTCAGAGTTCAGCAGGGCATTAAAACCAAGACATTTCCTGTCCAAAGCAGTAGGAGAAAGTAATTGGTGTCTCTTTCTAGGCTTCATGGCTTAGCAATAAGCACTTCACCAAGTCTGATTCTAATACCTCTGATTATTTGATTAGCAGCAGCATGTCATGCAGGTGTCTTCACTTGAAAATCAACATTTTGATAGTTAACAGTTGTGTAAGAAGGGCTCCTAAATCCAAGTGGTTATCCTTGATCCTTCCTTAAGGTAAAAGGTTGTGGAGCTTAAAGAAAGGTGGGAAGACATGGGGGGGAAAAAAAAAAACAACCCAGCCCACCCACCCAAAAGCTCTGAAACAATTTCTAGATCTAACTTGAGTATTTTTCCAGAAAAAAAAAGAAAAACAACAAACAAAAAAAACCCAAACACATAACAATCAGTGATAAGTCTGTCCTGTTTACTTGTACACAGCTTGTGCCACAACTTTATGCATGCTGGGGAAATCCTGCTGCTGTGTTTTTCTGTGCTCCGTTAACAAGATGGGTACGATAATGCTGCCTTGACTCAGGAGCTTAAAGATAAATCTACTTCCAAACACAGACAGGCACGGAAGCTTTGGTCACAGACTGCGAGACAAAATGCTGAAGCTTTTGTTTGGAGCCAGGAGAATTAGAAGCAGGGTGGTAAAAAAAACCCACCACATGCAGAACTTAAACTCTGGCATCTCATAGCTGACTGCACGGATAATCTCCATGGGCTTGGTTCCCTCTCATGATGATGCAGAACCACCAGTGAGCTGAGGCCCATTATGACAGGCTCCCAATAAACATGTCTGCATTCCAGGCGTGCAATGATGTCAATATTAGAGCAAATTTAAAAATGCAGTTAGGAAAAAATGCGAGTGGGAAGAAATAACACCCCGGCACAGAGTGCAGCTGCAACAGTCACATCTGCATCTTTGTCCACAGCCTGAAGCAACACATGGTGCAGCAGATAACTCTCAGAAGCAAGAGGTACTGCAGCCCCAGAACACAGTATTTCCAACCTACCTCTGGCTGCCTGCGGGCTGGCCACCCTACAAAGTGAAAGAAAACCCATGCTCCTTTCCACAAAGGCTAAAAGAAATTTGGAAATGTTTAAAGTGGCTTGGCCACCACAGGGGAACAAAACGCAATACTGTGTTGGCGTGGGCTACTCTGCCATTCCAAGGTGAGTTTATTCAACACATTTATTACCTGGATTGTCCAGTTCTTGAAGCAATGAAAGTCTGTTATAAATGTTTCCTAAGTACAAAATCTTCAGTGAAAGCTCAGAACTTCATTGGGGGAAATTTGTTTGTAATGTGAGTTGCACAACACTTTGCAGCTTCTTTACACCAGTTTTCTCAAACTTGGCAGTCAGAAGTGACTTACCACTACTGACAGGCCTGTCAGTCATGGCCTTTTCTCCTTCATTTACTCAAACAAACACAGATTTGACGTCTGAGCACTTCTTTTGCTGGCAGTGTATTTACAGGAAACCGAGTGACAGACTGCTGATGGAGGGCAGACCATTCATTCCCTTTGAGATGTTCAGGCAGGCAAAGCGAAAGAAACTCACGTTAGGCTGTTGCACTTGGGAAAAGGAAAGGATGGCATGGAGCAACCTAATCCCAGGAGATCCTGTGGCATCTCCAGAGCAAAGGCTAAACATTAAATATCTACATGTCTGTCATGTTCTTGACAAGAGCCATGAAAATATCGGGACAGAAAGATGCTCCTCCTGATGCTACAGACATGTCTTAGGGCTGGACAGATTTAATGAGGTTACATAAAAGAAAAAATGCACATCTTACAGTGAATTACAGCATAAAGTGACTTCTTTAGAGCCAGATCCAGATATTACTTTCAACAGCAAAAACAGAGTAACTTTAAACATCTGATAATCTCCTTGTCCCCCTCTAAAAGTGGGAAAAACGATTGTTTTTATTTAGAAATGAAGCCGCAAAGATGAGGAGGACGTGACCAGACAGGACAGAGGTCCCACCTCTGACACTGAGAGCATCTTAATACTCATTACAAGTGACTCCCATCGCCCCTATCGGTTGAAATGATTATGTGTGATGAAATGGCACTGAAGAAAGCAGGGTTCAGGAAAAGACTGTACACGAGCAGGTGTTTGGTTGGGGTTTTTTTTTGTGATTCAGCAATCCAGGTAACTGGAGAACAATTAATTGTTGATTAATTGAATTAATCAGCCCAGTTAAGTCTCCTGCATCTGGCTGCCCGAGATTAAAGGACCAAACTAAATGAGCACAAAAGCCTCTCTGCCTTTTCATAATGCAGATCCTGCCCTCCTGCAAGGGCACGCCGGGAGCTGGATGCGGTCCAGCGCAGACAGCAAGTGCTGTGCATGCAAGCCCAAGCCAAGGAGTTTGGATACAGAGGGAATGCCAGGGAAGTGGGTCTCCTCTAATGTCAGTGTCACACGCCCAACAACTTACTCCTGCCAAAACAGAGGCGAAAGGCCAAAGAGGGGAATATTGATTTATTTGAGAGGACAAGGGGAAATGGATATAAGCTGGAACATAGGAGGTTCCGCTTAAACATGAGGAAGAACTTCTTCCCAGTAAGAGTAACAGAACACTGGAACAGGCTGCCCAGAGAGGTTGTGGAGTCTCCTTCTCTGGAGATGTTCAAAACCCACCTGGACGCGTTCTTGTGTGATCTGATCTAGGTGGTCGGGCTCTGGCAGGGGGATTGGACTACATGATCCTTTGAGGTCCCTTCCCATCCCTGAAATTCTGTGACTCTGTAACTACCTAATCTGCAAGCTGAATCTCACTTATGTTCCTGCCCTCTGGGACACCATTATTTACCACAACTCTCTAATGAAAAAGACAACAGACCCACGAAAATTTTAACACTTACTTCTCTCTGTCTTCACTCTGACACTATTTGAACCAGAGCACGGAAACCTGCCTCTCTGAGGCCAAACCCAAAGCTTCGACACACTGTTAGCCCACATGAATCCCTGCTTATGAAAAGGACCATGATCTGTGGCAGCTTTCCCACTTGGGCTGGGTTGGTGCCTGACTCACCCCAAACAGTACCTAAATCCTTCCCCCTCTGCTGATCCCCCAGCAGGTGCTTTTGGTCAGCAGATGTTAATTCAGCAAGGTATTGACTTGAAAGGTGTTATCCATATCCCCACAGCCACCCACCCCTCTGGTCTGGGTTTCAGCAGCAATCCCTGTCCCCAAAGTCTTTGTGCAGGGCAAGGTACCTGATCCAGCTCCCGCAGCATTCCCTGCCCTCCCCGTTCCCACCTCCCGTAGCCCCAAAGTTCCCCCATGGGTCCTCTGACCTCACTGCCAGCGGGCATGGGCAGCATGTAAAGGTCCCGTCAAGGGGGCTGCGGGCAGGGGATGCACCCACTGGTGCCCTCCGGGCCCTGGCATGGGGAGCACGAATGCTGTGTCGGAAGCAAGGGCACTGGCCAAAAAGGGGGGCTGCAGGGAGTGTCGAACCTCCAAGGAAAAGGCTGGGAAATGAAAGATGGAGAGATTAACTGACTTAACCAAAATCACACAGGGTATCTGCAACAGAACCGGAGGCAACACCTGAATCCCACAGCCTGGCTGTAACATCCTGCGTCCTTCGGCCGGAGCAACCAGCAGGTCATCAGCTTGCGCTGTTGGCAATCATCTGGGGCTGCAGAGCCCCTGTGTGTTAGCATTTGGTGTGCTGTACAGCAAAATAGCCTCGGAGACATTTTGGCACAAACTGAGCACCTTTACATGCGTCTTTCAAAACTTGGCATCGAAAATGGCAAAAAGCAATCGTCATGTTGTTACGTGGAACCTTACATATATGTGCAAGAGGCATATAATGTTAGAGAGAGAGATTGGGGGGGGTTACTTCAATGTTTCTCAATCATTCTTTTACTATCAGTTTGGAAAAGTTATCGTTTGCCTTCAAAACAAATAAATACGTTCTGGTCCTTGTTGGAATTGAAGGTTGGCATTATACCTTGGCATTTGAGTGGTTCTGGGCTAACAAATCAACACATCTACTAAAAAAATCAAATGACCTCGTAAGCTTGAAGTTCTGTTTCCTATCTCATGTCTGATTCACTAGCAAATTATTTCAGAGAATAGTAGCTTGATTTCTGCTCACACAAAGGCATACCTATTCCTGAAGGAATGCTTTTATTCCCATTGCCCATCTGAAAAGTCAGAATGTACCGCGCTGCATAAAAATGATCTATACTTACAGCTTAAGAAAACAGTTTTTGACATAGACCTAAATTAGATTTAACCATCCCTCACACATCCCAGCCTGAAGGAGCACCCTAGCAACAACCTTCAGCATTTTGCAAACATTTGCTACTAATTATGGGTTCTTAGAACAATAATACACGGCTCCATGCTTTACGGAAAGAGGCCAAAAGCAGCCTTAAAAGTCAGGCTTAGCCTTTAATTTAAACCAGTGCCATACAAATTCTCAAATATACATTGCAAAAGCTTCCCAAAACACTGCTCTGATTAATGGCTCTGAAAACTTGTAAAAGCTCAGCTGTCAAGCATTAAAACGTAGGCTGAGAAAAAGCTCGTGTAGAGCAACTAAATAAAAGCCTTTGAAACAGCTTTTTCCTGTACCTTAAGCAACAGCAGCACACAATGAAGCTCCCAGGAGCCGTAGGGCTTGCTCAGTACTGATTCACGGGCTCCTGTACTCCAGCCCATCTGCTCCAGGTGACCCTGGTTGAGCAGGGAGGTCAGACTAGATGACCTCCAGAGGTCCCTTCCAGCCTCAACCCTTCTGTGATTAACACTAGCTGTCCTTACAGTAGAAATTTAGCATGGCTAGCCCTTCCTGGGTACCCTCAGCCATGGCACCCGTGAAGATGTATTGACTGGACCACTTCTAGCAAGAGACTCTGGAAGACGCAACATCTTTCCAAGGTGAACTTGGGTCTTAAGGCAGAATATCAGCTGATAGGGATGTCCCTAGCTGAGAAAATGAGAGGATGAGTTTTGGGGATTTTGTTGGGTTTATTTCCTGCTCTTCTCACTCAGTACTATTTAACATTTCCTAAATAATTTTCAGTGGTTCAAATCTGTGGCCACAGCCTCTGTGATACCTTTTCAATTTTCTTCATGAAGGGGTAAGGG
Source organism: Tauraco erythrolophus (assembly GCF_009769465.1). Classification (NCBI taxonomy): domain Eukaryota; kingdom Metazoa; phylum Chordata; class Aves; order Musophagiformes; family Musophagidae; genus Tauraco; species Tauraco erythrolophus. The sequence goes on from NC_141468.1 coordinate 84,506,531, forward strand.
AGGTGTTACAAATGAAGGAGTAAGGAAAGTGTTACGAAACTGTTTTACTTATCTTTAATGCAAGAATTGCATTGGCTTAGAAACTTCAAAACTAATAGAAGAGCACAATAACAGAAACAAGTGAAGACACTAGATTTCTGGCATTGACTCTTAAATATTTCAATTATTTAAATGATGGCAGAATTTATTTTACTCACAGAAAGTGAGAATATGAGAAACATTGAGGAGGTAAAAAAGCTCTATGGTTTGCTGAGGCTGGAGTCTCTTTCCATGGGCTTAACAGCGGATTTCAGCATCACAGGCATTCTAGTTCTCTGTGTGTATTTAAAAGCAAAAAAGAAAAACAAAATAGCAGGATTTTTTTAGCATGTAAAGTGTTGGGAAAGGAATGTTCTCTTTAGGGGACCAGCTTCTGTGTCCCCTACCACGAGACTGAAGCCTTTTCAAACTACTGCAAAACTATTACTACAACATAAAACTGTCCCTGAGTTTCCCTGGGTCTGATGGCTGATTTACTGCTGAATACCCAGCATGTCTCATGTGATTTCCATCTCTCAATGCTGACCTGTCAAACCACAGTGCTTCTAACATCCTATGGAAAGGAGGGATTAAGGCCTTTATCTCCCACACCAAAGTACCATGTGAGGCAGCACTTCTCCAGCTACTTTTAAAAGCTTTCTGAAAATCCAGCATCTATGTGAAGGACAGATGGGTGGAGGAGAAGAAAGGAGGACCTAGAGACCCAGATTTTGATACTCGAATAAAGAAAAGCCCAGGGGTTTGTTTAATGTTCCAGCAAAATACAGAACCTGCAACTGCTTGATGATTGTATTGCTGTGTCTTCTAATGTAATTTGGAGGATTTGGTTTGCTACAGACATGAAGCAAAAAAAACCCGACCCTTCTGTATTTGAGCTTCCCTCAGGTGAAAAAAAAACCCTCCTGGATCTGAGTTTTTTGGAGCTTTGGGAAAATCCAAACTACAAGAGCTGCAGTTCTGGCCAGCCCTCACCTACTCTAGCATAAACCTTGAATTCTCTGAGGTCTGTGTTGTCATGGGATCAGATAGATATTGAATGAAAAACTGATGGGTTTGAACAATTTGATAGTGATGGCAAAATAATGAATTTTTCCTTCTGCTTCAGGGAAAAAAAAAAAATTCTGAAGAAAGCAGGCTTTTACTGAAAGGCATCTCAAGATTCCATTGAATTATGGGCTTTGTTTTATCAAACAAAAAAATGTGTTATTAAATGGCAAATATTTTTGCTTTTATGGTATCTCACAAAACTGGCACATATGTTATACAACAAAAGTTTCTTGCTGAAGTGTTTGGAAACGATTGGGATATCTAGCCTTCTGAAAAACCATGGTGATAAACTTATTCAGTTATGACTTCCGCAACAGAAAAAGAATTGGCCTTTTTAACACGAATTTTAATACATGTCAGCAATAAGTGTACTGTGTGCAATTATTACATCATTAGACAAAGGCTGAGATGACACAGCTGTTACAAGGCTCAACAATCCAACTAGAAATATGAAAAGGGACACAGTTTTCCACCAGATCTGAAATTAACAATAATCAGATAATTTGCCGCTGCGTTATTTAAAACATACCTGATGGCATTATTTCTTGGAGATAGGCTAATAATTCTTTTGGGTTTTAGCTTTTTTGGGGCTAAAGCAAAAGCAGAGCTTCTGTTACCCAGTCTGCATACGGCAACTTCCAATTTACAAATAACTCTTTCCTCCTGGTATTCTTCGTCCTCTGCGTTTGAGAAAATAGTACTTCCAAAGAGTCCCAGTCAATATTCAAGCTGTGAGGCTTCCTGTTGTTTGTAGTTCTTTGCAAGTCTTTTCCAGCATTTCCAGGGACTTGTCTTAATTAACCCAGTTCTGAGCCTCAATCAGCACTAAGCACCAGCATGTGTTTTCTTGGCATGATTGATGAGCACCTTTCCTATGAGGACAGGCTGAAAGAGTTGGGGCTGTTCAGCCTGGAGAAGAGGAGGCTCCGGAGTGACCTTATAGCGGTCTTCCAGTACCTCAAGGGGGCCTACAAGAAAGATGGCGAGAGGCTGTTCAGGAGGGCCAGTTGTGATAGGACAAGGGGTAATGGTTTTAAAATAGAGGGAGGTAGATTCAGATTGGATATTAGGAAAAAAATTTTACCAGGAGAGTTGTAGAACACTGGAACAGGTTGACCAGAGAGGTGGTGGATGCTCCATCCCTGGAGACGTTCAAGGCCGGGTTGGATGAGGCCCTGAGCAACCTGATCTAGTTGGAGATATCCCTGTTCCTTGCAGGGGGGTTGGACTAGATGACCTTTGAAGGTCCCTTCCAGCCCTAACCATTCTGTGATTCTATGATTCATGTGTGATTGGTTTTACAGGTGACATTAGGACTGGAAATACAGACACTCACAAGGCTGAAGCCAACTGCAGAGCAGGCAGGTGCCAATAAAGTAGTGGGAGCAAGAGTCAATAAAGAGGGATGAGGTACTAATGGCTGCAACATCCCCTTAGGAGGGAATAAAAATAAACAGCTCACAATAGATGGGAGACAAAAACAAGTAAATGCACAAAATGATTTAAAGGGAATTGGTTTCTATCTCATCTCCTTCTTACCATCCTAAGTTTTAGAGCTGTTTTCTCCCAGAGGTAATGGAGTCCTGGTACTGTAATGCTGAAGGTGGAGAGAGGGAGGACAACTGCTTCTGTTTGAAACAATTAACTGCTCTTTTCTCTTGCATCCAGCAAGACGGGGCTTAGGGTACAAATCAGGGCTCATACGTGTTTTCTGGGACAAGTACCAGTTTTGAGTCTCCTTCATGCTATAGAAAAGGTTACATTTGTACAAATGAAATGGTGTTGTGTTAAGAAGGTGTATTGCTGTAAGCAGAGAACAGCAGCATCTGCTACCTATTGCTGGGTCTAATTACCACCCATTACCATGTTCTTTTTGTTTTCTTTTACAAAAAGTTTATACCTTAAGAAGGAGCAGGGGGGTCAGCAGATGAGTCATGTAAATGCTCTGCAGTAAGGCATATGGCATGTCTTGAAGCCTTTAAATGTCAAAAGCTCTACTGTTTTATTTATAAAGCAGTTTTAATAAGTATTTGAGAACTCTCTGGAAGCACAGCCCCAAAGCAAGGTCATCCCTCCTGGTTTTGATATCGACACAGTAGGCACATTCCGTAAGCCCCAAAGAATTAAACGACATCCATGTCTGCATCCGTGTGATCCATTCAAGGCATTGTAATGTTTTGTGGTTCAATTTGCATAGCTGGCTCTGTGAGTCATCTAAAATGTTTTTTGGAAAGGAAATAGGCTGAGGAAGTGGTGAAACAAAACAAGTCAATCCCACAGAAGTTCAATACTAGCAGTCAATAATTAGGTAAGGAAATAAAACTAAGCAAAACGCTCAGACTTAAGAAGAATGCACAGAGAAACACATTTTCTCTACTTCCTTTATATTGCGTGTGCTATTCCATATTTTATACTGGTTTTACATTACTGGTAATACCTACCTGGCTTAACCAGTGGTTGAAGCCTGTAGGAAGATGAAGATCCTAAGATACTGTGAGCCAAGCCTCCTAACAAGTATGAGAATAAATGCATCAAAGCGTACACTTTACTTTTTTACTGAGAGAAACTTAGCTGTAAATAGGCATATACTGGTCAGAATTTTCTCCTCGGTAACATATATTTGGTCAGAGTGAAACATTTCACAAAAATATACTTCCACGTTATATTTTTCCTCAGAGGTGGGGAGTGGAATATTATTACCAGCATCCTTGAAAGGGAAGCAAATGATCTGGTTATGAAGTTTTCTGAAGCAAATGCTTTAGTCTCACTAGTTGGAGTATAATTTTTTTTTTTCAGTTTAAAATTTGTTTTACATAACAACATTGACAGGATGGAAAGAAATATCTCAATATTATTAATTTACTTGAAATTATTGTAGAATCTTGCCTTTTGAAGTATCTTAATGTTTTGATTAAGTTTAAAATGAAAAAAAAAAAAAAATTCAATTTTTTCTGCCTGATGCAAAATTTAAGCTATCGTACTTTGGGTGGTTTGTATAAAGTGATCTCACCAAGGCGTAGTTCAGCGTTCCAAGTGAATTATTATGCCTTTCAAGTATTGTGATATTTGACTTGTGTCTATTTTAATAATTAATTGATATGTTTAAATAAAAAAGGAGAACTACTCTAATCTCCAGAAAACTGCTCCATTTTAAAGCTAGACCAAGTTTAATGGCAACAGGATGAGGACTTGACTACAATGTGTTTTTTTCCTTGGGAAAAAAATCCAATTGAAATCTGTGTATAGCAAAGCGAACGCATTCGTTCTTTGAAGTCCTCCTGTAATAACATTTCAGCTATGACACACACTTGTCTGTACCAGCAGAGCAACATGTTTTCACAAGATCAGTTATTATCTTGAATTTTATGAAGTCTTTGTTTTTGGTAACTCGGAAGGCTGCACAGTTAATCTCTGCAGCTTCAGTAACGCCTGCATAGGCAATGCCCATGAGAGTCCATCACCTTTCTTGGCCAACCCAAGGGCTCCACAGTGGAGACACGTATCATTGTGGGGTTTCAAGGTTCCAGAGGCAGCCTGGGACCTACCGACCCAATGGCCACTACAATTTTACAACTGCTTAGAGCCCTTAGTTGGAAGGCAGAGTAAACAAGGCTTACAAATCCTTAGATATACTCATTTCAATTTTTGGCTCCCTCACTGGCTTCCATCTTTTTGTGATGGTATTTGCTATGTATTTCCCCCTACGGAGTTCCTCAACTCATTTAAAACTTGCTTTTCTTCATACGTAACAAATATTTAAACAATTTGTCATATCGGATTCCTTAATAAACAATCTATCACCAGTGCTTAGTGTCCCTTTGATAGGTGAATTTCAAATAAATGACAACATGAAAACTTGCAGGTAGAATTAATATTTTGTAGTTTTCTCTTCAGTTCCAGCTGCAGCTATAAAGCAGCATTTTTTCTCCTCTGAGGCACCACATCAAACCACAAATCTGCAATACTCCCAGGTCAATCCCGGGGGAACAGAAGCAGTTTGTTGACATGAGTGAGAGGCTTCCATTAGCTTCGATTCCATGACTCAGAGATGCCACCTTAGAATCATAGAATCATAGAATGGTTAGGGCTGGAAGGGACCTTCAAAGGTCATCTAGTTCAACCCGCCTGCAAGGAACAGGGATATCTCCAACTAGATCAGGTTGCTCAGGAAATCTCAGAAGGTTGCTGGATCTCACCTTCAAGGAGATCTCTCTGACAACTCTTTAAGGAGATCTCTCTGACAACTTTTCCTGAGCTGTAGCAAGACATAGAGCAAAGCTGAATATAAGAGTAAAAGGTTTCCAAATATTAGTGGGGTAGACATGCTTGAGTACTTTTTCAAAACAGCAGGACAGGTGAACACAAAAAATAACCTTTTCAGTGTGTTTCCTATGGATATCAGATTATTCTTCTCTGCATTTTCCTTGTACATTATAGTTAGACTTGCAAAATGAGGCAAGATGGATTATGTAAGACCTTTTTGGTGTTAACTCCTCATACCTCTTTGTCTTACCCTCTGTCACACAGGGCACCCATTCAATTAATTGCAGTGATGATCAGACACTGCTTGTGATTTTATGTTTCTTTAAAGCCAAGAGGCTCATGCGGGCATCAGCTGGAAAAGCGGAAACTACAAAAATTCCTAGGTGCTGGATAACCCCCAAAACTACACATTAAAGCAGTGAAACAAAAATGCAGCTTTATTTAAAAGACCTGAAGAAATAACATCTTTACAGAATGGCTTTCAGTCACCCATTTGTACTTCCCTCAAGTCTCGATTAACAGGTCTGAGCAAAGCCTTCATGTAGAAAGACAAATTTTTAAAAAATCAGGTGAAAGCTTCCTGTAGCACATTCCTCCAAGAGTTCCTGCTTCCAGGACTCTTCAACCCACATGTTGGACATTACTTTCTTAAAGAGGAGTTGCCACTGCTGCTGCTATGTGCATCACCTCTTCCAGAAGGTGACCAGGATCAAGAACTCGTGCAGCCCAGGCATCTCCAGCATGCAACACGAACACAGAGGAAACATACCACCAGGAGGAGATTAGATAGAGATGGATATGAGGAAATTTAACTAAAATACAAAGGGATGATGAAACATGGAAACTAGGACACACATTATTTGAATTTGCAGTGTGAAAGAGTACAAATGTCAATGCAATTTTTTGGTGTTTGGTGCTCAGGCAATAAGGTATGGAGCGAGGGAGCAGCAGGAGTCATTTCTCACATAGGTTTCCATTCTCCAGTGAGCTCCAGGCAAATGGGCTGCTCTGTGGGGAATCTTACTGAATCAGTAGGACTACAGGTACCTGCAAAAGTCTACTCCCACAGATCTCATTGTAAGAACGAGGCATTGGAGAGACAACTTTCTTATAGCCACCCTTGGTGCAAAGTGTTTAATTCCAAGAGCCTCAATTCCCAGGCAGAAATAACCTAACTGAAGGGATTTCAGTAACCGTATATTTACCCTTAAAGTATGTAACAGCAAAAATAAAAATCAGAAAAATCTAGGAACAGATTGTCAGAGGCGTACATCACCACATCTTCAGAGAGGCAAGAGAGCTAAGAGAAGTCATGCGAGATAAATAGCTCTCCTGATCGAACAGTAAAGTATTTCAAAGCAGGTCTGGCAAAATGCAGGGTAGGTACAAAAAGAGCTGAAAAATAAAAGAAACGGAACAAAAGTTTGAAATTAGAAAAGGAGAGAATGTGATGAACAACGATGTGACCCTGGAAATAGGTGTTAAAGTTCAAATCTAGGTCTTTAAACTTAGAGTGGATGAAGAATAATCTCACAAGCCCAATACCACAGACTGGATGAAAAATAAGGTCCCTTCTTTGTGATTTCTCTGGACCTCTCAGAATCCCTCTGGGTTTGGGAAATAAAGTTGTTCTGTGACAGGTATGAAAAGAGAAAGTCACAGAACAATCTTCCTCATGGTCACAACAAAAGAGCCACTAGACAGGAGGACCTGTTACACAGCATGAACTCTAATAGAGTGGAAGGAACTGTTAGTAGTTGTAAGGAAAGAAATAAATCACTTTAATGGCCAAAGGGAATTAAGCAAATAAAATTTAGATCAGGTTAAATACAAGGAATCGGAATCAATAGATTCCAGAAAAATAAAACTAGTGCAATCATCCTGTGGAAAAAGAAAAAAAAAAAAGGCTTTATAGGCTTGAGCATAGAAGAAACGTACTGAGTCATGCTTCTCTTGAACCAGTACCTCCCCTCCCTCATCCCTTGTGCACCGATAGCAAAATGTTCAAAATAGTGGTAAACTGAGCCACTTTTGAGCAGAGCGTTGTCATTCCTGCAGAATGCAATAACAACTTCACATTCTCTTCAAACAAGTCATGACAGAGATACCAACACAGAGCACAAATCATAAAATGAGCGAAGATAAAAACATCTGCAAATGTCTTTCTGTGTCACAACGCTTTTTCCGAGAAGTGCCCAGGCTAGATTGAAGAGCAATGTGATAACATTAATTTAGAGATGTGTCAAATTGCTTAGTGCACATCCAAGCCCAAACTTGCCCAGAATCCGAGCGAAGGCAGTTCTGGGGTTGGGTGCTGACCCATCGTTATGTTTCATTCTGGCTCCCATAAACATCAGGCACTTCAGTAATTACTTTTCCATGCGGTTAATCCCCGTGTAAAATAACGAAGACAACTGTGCAACAGCTAGAAACAACTACTTTAACCAGCCACAGGCAGCTGAGAGTTTGAGTTATGGGAAACATCCTACTGGAACTGGTTGATGCCAACAAAACTCTTTCCAGTTGGAAAGGTCTCTGGTGTTAATTTCAGGATTTCAGAAACAATGTGCCTAAAAGTGGTGTGATGGTTGGATCGGTGCATTGTGGAAGGGAGGCGTAATGGTAGTTACATGATCAGCAGATGCATATCTGGAACAGCTTAGATAAATGTCATAAAGACTCCTGAACATCGGATGATGATATATTGGTGGGAGAATCAAATTGAAATCTCACCTTCTTTGTCTACTGCTTTTTCCAAGGAGAAAAAAGAAATAAAACTGTAATTACTCTGGTATTATTTTTTCTCCTTTAGTATGCATCTTCGTCATCATCACGCACACACTTTTTTTCCCCCTGTGTTTCCTCTGGGCCTTGAGTAAAGCATTTGACCTCTGGTCAGTGATACTTACTTGAGGAGTTCATTGTTTAGGAATAAGATAAACATCAAAATCCATCAGAAATAAGCACCCTCCAAAAACCATATGAGATTGAGTTAAAATTGTGCTAACTTCCTGGGAACCTTCCAGAAACATTTATTCTTATCTCCTCTCCTTGGGGTGGCATTCGCAGAAACCAGACCATTTCAAAGTCTGCAAGTCTTCTCTCAGTACCATGCTGTGGGTTTACACTCTGATACTGTGCTTCTCTTCATCTCCCGCATCCCTGCTGCGGTCCTGAGCAGCCACAGGTTGCAATCAGGAAAGGAATCAGTCCCAGCATCAAGAATATCAATCAATTGGGACAAAAGGAGAACTCTGCCATTAGATCATCACTCTCCTTTTTTTTTTTTTTTTTTTTTGTCTGTACATCTAATTCATCCTTTTGCTTAGAAGAGTCAAAAAAGTCCAGATGTCTTTCTTGGAGTTATAAATACATTCCCCAAAATAAAACGTATCCCAGAGCACCAAAGACATTTTCCTGTGACATGTAGTATTGTGAAGGGCTGGGATATTGAGCACTGGCTGGAGATGAGAACTCCAAGACCTTCATCTTCTGCTAGTTTAGCTACCTCGTTCCTATTTTTCTTGTTCATTTTTCTCAGTTGTAAGATGGGAAACCACAGTCCCAGCCCCAGGGGTGATGCGATTAGGAGTGTTAATAGGGTTCAGCCTAACTACAAAGACAGAGCCTGACTTGGTATTGTGTGCTGAGGATGCTAGGCATCAGTTTTACATTCAGTAGAAACATATATATCTGCAACCACTAGGTCTATCCTGAGCCATTTGTCCAGCCCTCAGCAGGACGTGCTGCACACATCATCACTCCTCATACCAGGCTGTGCATGCAAAATACTGTGTATTTTTGCAGTATTGATGTAAAACAATACATTACTAATTATACACCACAGGATCTATGCTATATAAAATCTCAATACACATATAAAATACTTTATAACAGTTAATATGATGGCGTAAGTGTAATTTTTATTATTGTAGCCGCATGGGTTTTTTTTTCAGATCATGATAACGTTTCAGGAGTTTGGAATTATAAAAACAAGTAGAATATAATCTCACTAGGCAGCCCTTACAAAAGCATTCTCCTTAAGAGGAAATGCTCAAAATTTGTCATGAAAATATGCATAGTGCTAAGTAATTAATAAATGGCTGGGCAGACAGAGGTATAGGAATATTTCACAGATTGGTTTCATTACACAGCTAGTGCCTCATCCCTCCAAAGCAGAGGTAAACAGTAATCTATAACTGAAAAATATATGATGGGTTGGTGGTAGTGGTAGGAGTTTGGAGGGGAAGTTGTTTGTTCGTTTTTGGGGAGATTCATTATTAAATTAGAATGCTCAGCAATACATGAGAAGTATTTCAATACACCGGGTAGATTTATAAATCAGTTTACTGCGTTTGAAACCTAATCTTCACATCTGCTTTGTTCTAAATGCTAGCTGTGAAATTAAGCATTGGAATAGTGATTACAGAGAGTTTATGCCAAAAGCAGGTTGTGTGCTGCTTGTAGGTATCATAAAGCCACATACCATGCCTGCTGCTCCGACTCCGGTAAGCGCATCCTGCATTCCGTGATGCAGTTTCCAGATGTCATTACTGTTGGCTCATTTGTTATTCCCTCTGTTCCTCCACTCTGGCCCTGTCTGAATGGTTCTTTTTTTTGGACATTATCAGAGGATTTCTAGTACTTCAAAAGTATACACACCACATATGTACCCTGTACCTGCTGCTATATAAAACCGACTGTTCCCAGAGATGTACAATAGCAGGAGATACACGTGGACCTCTGTTCTGTACAGCACTGGGCTTTGCTGCCCTGACCAGAAAGTAAGCCATATTATTTCACTCAATAATGTTAAATCAGCCTAATTCACAACTGCTTTCTCCTTTTTACTGGTGGCCAGGATGAGGATGGCAAGCTGAGGCACTGCAACACAGAAGCACACAGCATTTCACCGAAGGAACAGCCAACTTTCAGCCTGGCAAGGTGCTTGCGTGATCAATCGAAAAGCTAAAACAAAATCCCGTTTGCGAACAAGCATGCCACTTTGAAAGCTTCATGAAAATGAAACTTTCTGAGTAGAGTCTGCCATGACCACCCATGAGCAGGATCAGCCACAGACACACAGCCATCAACACGCGTATGTGCAGCTCACAGCATCATCAAACGGTGGCATTCCATTCCTGTTCCCACTTCTTTTAATTGGCAATGCCCATCGTCAGAAGGGTGCAGCACTGGCCCGTTGCCATGAAGTCGCTTCAGGTCCTAAGATTTCATTGAAAAGCCAAGTTTCTAAAGCCTGTGTTTACCAGAATAGCTTTCTAAACACAGAGCATATCCAAACCAAAGAGGGCTGTTGCCTTATTTACCTCATCACTGTGGAATTCTGAAGTCTGTCAAGATTATTTATAGATGAATATTCATTTTTTTATTATTCAGCATTTTTGCAATCCAAACTTTCTCTGGTACTATCCCAACTTCCAAAATCCTGAATGCCAAACTCACAACTACACTTCTGGACAAACACAACCATGTAATTATGTGCTGGCAGTTATTCCAGCATATTTAAAGTACCAGAAAATGTGGGAATAACGTAAAATAAATAGCATAATACAAAAGAATAATAATATGAATCACACAGTACATTTCTTTTATGTTAGCTATGTGAACATGCTCCAGTTTTAAGTTTAGCTGAAGCTGATGAAATATCTTCGTTTTAACTGATCTGGAGTGCCATCAAGAATTATATGTCCTGTTACAGACCATAAGTCAAGGTGAGACAAATGATGTAAAGTCTTAGATGTTGTTCCCGTCTGCGATTCTCCATTTTTGCTTTTCATCTCCTGCCCTTTTGGATACAAGGGATTTGTTCTGGCCAAGCAGAAGTTGCTTTTTCCCACAGCCTGCACTACTTGGGCGGAGAGGACAGTGTCCTTGCCAAGTGACCTGAACTTCAGTGATTTGCTCCAAGTGCACCAAAGTTTTCCAAGAGGACATCACCTCACCACGGAGCTGTCTCCAGAGTCCTGTAGCAGCATGAGATAAGAGGGTCTCAGACAATTGCATCTTCAGCTTCTAAATATGGTTTGAAACAAGCTGATTTTTGTTCCAGAAGCCAAATCATCTGAATTGAGAATATTTTCAGTAATTATACTTTCAGTCCCTTTTTTTGAAACGTAAGCTTGTTAGAAAACTGAACTGCTTACAATATCACTAACTATATTTGGAGTTAGTGGGTGAAGAAATGCTTTAGAAAAAGAGGAAATTGTCCTAACAGTTGCTTAAAGAACCTTTGGTTTCATACCACAGCTGGAAGCATGACGCAGAACTGTAATTATTAATGACGGAGGAAGCTTGAAATTTTGCAAGATGCTTTTCCACACTTTTGATCGTGTGGAACCCCTGCTCTAAGGCTCACCTCTTTCCTTTCTTAAGGCACAGCATACAGCACTGCAGTACAGGGATTGATGTCCTCCCCCTTCGTTTTCACTGTTTCCATCGCCCTTCATCAAATATTCTATAGACCAAACCCAAACCCTGACTCCTGCCAGCCCTAACACAGGCATAATCTTTTGAGCAGTTTGAAAATCAGAACACCTACGGAAGAGAGCTTAGGGAGACTTGAATCACGAGGCAAAGCAGTTAAAGAAATCTTCAGGTAATTCAGCTTACCAGCATGTTTGATACCAACCATAAAATATCTTAAGTGATGCTCAAAACAAACAAACAAACAAACAAAAAAGGCAGAGAGACTGGAAATAGTAAAATTTAAAGGAAAAGTATACCCTGGAGCTTTTAGTGAGATATTCAGCCTTAATGTTAACTTTGTTCATGTTCTCAGTCTCCATTACTATGAGGATTTGGCTTTCTTTCACTTAATTAATTGCAACTAGACACTACAAACTGAAGAAAAATATCAGCTATCAGAAGGCTGAAAGAAAATGGCCAGTATTGCCTATCTTATTTTGTCCTCCTCTGGCTGCTGTGACAATATTTTATTAGTAGTATTTTACCAATGGAGGAATTAAAATGAAAAGCTTGTGGCAGGGTCTCAGCCGTAGAAGAAAGGCAGAGCAACGTCAGACAAAGTGGCAGCTTCTGCATCTTTCAAACGGCTCAGAGAGACCCAGAAGGAGCAGAAGAGCTTGCTTTGGCACAAAGAAACATAATTCACACTGCAGGACTTCTAACTGGTCCTATTCCTCCCGCCCACGTGATGGGAGCTGATGAATGGAGGTGAAGATCAGCAGTACCCAGGATTTATTTCCTAGCATCACGATATGTCAGAAGAAAAAGACAGACAGGATCTCACGCATATTACGGTGCCAAATGCCACAGACAAGCTGAGTAAACAGGGATAGACTAAGGATTTCTGGAGGATTTCTCTCCCTCAACTTGTAGTGTTGATCCAGAGCTGCTCTGGCTGCCTTGGGACTACAAAACCTCCCACATGTGCTATTCACCCAGCCTTAATGTATCTAACGGGCTGCTTCTCTAAATTCCCATCGCAAGAAGAGCTACGATAAAATTACACTCCTCAGTAAAACACAAACAAACAAAACTCATCAAGTCATCATGGAAGGTGTGACATTTCTCCATCTTTCCTACCTCTGGTATTAGCATAACTACTTATTTTCTCTATACTATTAACCTGTCCCTGGCTGAAACAGAGAGATCCAGGCAAACACTGGCTGTCCTTTCAATCTAGGGAAGGAGAGCAAGGGGGAAAAAAAATTAAAATTTTTAAAAAGCATTCAAAAAACTTACAAAGGTACTTCATTTGCCCTTTGAAGTTCCACAGGACATTTGTACAAGCTAAAAAGACAAGAAAGCAAGCCAAATTTTCTCAGATGTTTATTCTAATTAGTGAACATAGTAGGATAAATAGCATGTGTCAGAGAAGCACCTGAGCACGTCTTAAAATGGCAGATCTAAAATACATAGTAAAAATAACTTCAACTGTTATTTCTTAATTTTTTCTGATTCGATGGTCTATTTCCAACATGAACAGCTCTGAGTTATTTATACAAGGCAGTTATAAATTATTAAAGTATCCTTCACTGTGCTATTTACCATTCTGTCAAACCTAAAGCACGTAAATCTTCGTGCGTCGGGTGAGATCTGCATTTTTTACTTTCCACACCCGGGCACTGTCCCATCAGCACACACTTCTTCAGAACCCAAAGAAGAACCTCATAACACCTGTAACTCTGGGCGGAGGATACACAGTGCCAATCAAAACACAGTAGGGCACAGATGGAGATGCTTCTCTGTGTATGTATGGCACTAACCAAAAGCAAACCTTAAGCAGCTCCTTGAGTTTGCTCAATGCCCTTGAAATAAAAAGCAGCCCCAGATTCAGATTTCAAGTTACAGGCAAGCATTGAAGGACGCTCAGACTGTGGATTAAGTTTGAATCTCTTGCAATGAAGGTAAGGTGGGAAGCAGTTTCTTCAAAGAGAGGAAATCAGAGCACATTGGATGCTGAATTAAAGATCTAGGTTGGGGAGAGCAATAAAGCAATCTTAAACATGACGAGCACTATCGAGTGCTAGTCTGAATTACACATGCCTTGAGTAGCCAAAATGCTGCACAACGTCAGGGACGTGGGGAAAGAAGTATACCAAAGAGCTGTGTGGACAACCCCTGCTGCGATCTGAGCATGGAGGAACTGAAAAACAGGCTCCTGGAAAGCTTAAGCACTGCAAACTAGTTACTGCAGGTAACGTTCTGATAAAAATGCAATATCCCACCACACTTCTTCAAGGATTCATGCCTCAGCTAAGTGACATGCATACAGATGAGGAAGAGAATTCAGTTCACCAAACTATGGCTGTGTAGACTTAGTTGAGCAGACCCCACTTGAAGACCAGAGAGGAACCATCTTGCACAGGGCTTTATCTGCAGGACAGGGCTTGGCCATCTATGCTACGGTGAATCAGTGCAGGGGAGTACAGACAGCTCCATCGCCAGCTGGAGGAGTCTGCATGAGCTGGGGAGTTGTATGATGTAGACGTCTCAAAGCAGGGAGCAGGGTTGCACCATCATGTCCCATTGATCTGTGCAGTAATTGAGTGGCATCAGCAGTGTTAGAAGCCAGTGTATGCAGGACTTTGTGTTTTCCCTTTCAGGGCCAGAAGCCAGCTCCCACCCCAGCCTGTAACTGGAGCTGTCAATTGCAGAAGCCTAGAATTACAGCTGGCTTAAAATAACACCCCTCCTCTCAGGAGCTGGTGCAGCATCATCCCCCACTCAAAAGCTGTTCACTAGCTTTGTGAAAAGAGCAAAGGTTATTCGTATGAACTTTCAGAATGAAGTTTAATTTATTTAATGTTTTGCCAGTCTTTTTGAGAGAAAGGGCAGCGGAGTTGTGGAAGTTCTGGAAGAGTTTTGTCATATGCTTCAGGTTGGGGATAAGCATAAAGATAAGCATAACTCTTTCAAGTTGCCTCTCCTTCCTTTATACCATGATAACCGTGTCAGCTGAAATCAAGTTAGGAATGTATGATATAGCTGCTGCAGCTGGAGATGTTCAGATCTGAGATGCTGATTGGCAGTTGTAGAGCTAAAGTAAGCGTAGAGTCTACACAATCAGGAACTAGGTTCATGCAGCTGCATCCATCACTTAGGATTATTCTGAACCAGTCTTCTGTCTGGGGATATCTTTAGTATCTAATTCTCAAAGAAAAAAAGAAATAAAAAGAGACAAAGCAATCTTTCTCCAAAGAAACGTCTCAATCCATTGCATCAACCCTTTTTTCATAACTTACTGCAAGTCTGAACTTCTTTTGGGATTAAAAAAAAATTAATAAGGGGAAAAAAATTCACTGTGTTTCAATATATCTGCCTTTTGCTCCTGCCTCCATTCTGTGCTCCCCTGAAAGGCATGGAAGATGTGCCAAAATAACACAAAATTACTGTTCTTCCTCCCATGCTCCCAGCAAGACAGGAAACACTGTGGCCTCACGAGACTATTTTTTTAAAAAACAACAACTGTGGCTGATCCTGCACTGAGCTCCATGGAAACATCAATGGAACTCATTGCTGGATCGTAGCCTAAAGCTGGGGCTTAGCTCAGTTTTTTCGAGTTTCTTCTCGTTTTGTCCAAAACAGCCTACGCATCTCTGGTACAGCTCTGCTGGCCTGTCAGGAGCTAAGCCAAGCTCTCCAACTTCTTTTTAAACAAGATACCAAGCAGCCATGAAATGGTAATGACTTTCAGTATTTGACCCAGTAACCTACAGGAGGAATGCAGGTAAAACTTTGTTGACTAATGCAGCATTATGTAAAGCCAGGATCAGATAAGTGCTGGTATTTTTTCTATGCTTGCCATGATGAATAAAAGCACACAATGCTTTATTTAAAAATATAAGTGAGACTGGGCTGAACAATTCCTGTAGCTCTCTTAAAAATTACACAGTTGGAAAAGAATTGTCAATCAATTTTATAGGGAACAATGAATGCTAAGCCTCATTCAAAACTGTTTCTGTACCGATCTTATTTTCTTAGCAGAGAGAGCGTTATTGTGATCCTCATATCAGATGGTATCTTTATGCTGTTCTTTGAACGATTTCATCTTTTGTGCATAAAGCCACAAGAGAATCCTGAAAAACCTTTTCAGCTTGTTGATCTGAAAGAGTGTTTGAAAACTAGAGGAGCCTAGTTATTTTATATCCTTGACTTCATTATTTTTACAAAGTACAGCTACATGTGTTCCATTTTAACCAATAAGTAGGCCCCTGAAAAGTATAAATATGCCACTCAGTATGCAGGGTTTTTTTTTCCCCTGTCTGCAACAAGATGTTCTGCCAACTCATTCACATTTGCATGACACTGTAATATTTCCATTAGCTTGGCTGATAAAAGTTTTGAGAGTCTGAACATGTTGGCAACCTCCAACATTTTTTAAGAAACTTTTGCCCTACCTCTTCTTGAAGAAGGGAGAAAGAAAACAACAAAAGAGTCGGAATAAAAGACTGGAGCAAATCAACATGACTTAGAAGAATGTGAATTTTAGTTTAAATAGCTTCTTACATTTGTTTTAGGTAGGAGAGCAATTCCATCTCTTAATGTTCTATAATGTTTTACAAGTGAAAGGGACATCCTGTAAAAGTTGGGCATAAAGCCAGAAGAATGGGCCACACTCGTGAGTGAACATAGTCCAGAACTCTATTATCCACTAAGACAAGACAGTAGCCAAACACTGAGCACAGCCAAAGTTCAGAAGGATGAAATAAAGGATAGCAAGAAGACAACCCTGAGAAGTTCCTACTTTATAAATACTAAGAGTAACTGGCACACCTTGTCCAGAGAAATCCTACCTTGGATGGGCAAGTGGGGTCCACCGAAACAAATCTCCTCCTTCAAATGTCAAAGAGGCCAAAGAGCCAGAAATCCATGTGATACAGGAGACAAATAAAGAAATAGACACTTCAGACTAAATGTAAGCAGGTAGTCAGGATGCTAAAGCCTCTGTTGCTCTGAGAAACAGAGGCCAAAGAAATCACTCAAGGCCACAGATATCAAAGACAGAAGCGCTGTTCTGTTTGCATTCTCCAAGACCCTTGAGAAATTAATCTCACCTGAGAGAGGGTCAGAAATCCCAGAACAGGGAAGTTACCTCTATTTTTGGTTCTTTACGTAAAAAGGCAAAGTAAAATACAAAGGTTTAATGATAAATATGGAGAGAATAATCAATTTAGATCAAAAATATCAGGCAAGAACGCAGGCAGAGAACACCGAAGCCACTTTTCTCTTCCTTCACAGCTCCAGACCCTGCTGCTGGGGGCGAGGAGGAAAGAATACACCCCCTAACCCTCCCATAGGTTTCCTGTTGTCAGGCAACACTCCCACAAACTGATTAGCCCCTGATTAAGGAACTCACAACTTAACCTTTAATTAGCTCATCAACATCTTGCAATCAGCAACGTGCAGCATACACAATTCTAATCCTGCTGTGCTCAAAGCTAACTTGATCCTGCAAAGTATTCTGTGCATCCCTATTTGTAAGTGCGGGCTGTTTTCAAAACTGATGATGGAAGTGGAAGTCTTGCTATGTGGGAGAGCTGGGGGATTTTTCTTCTGGAGACTTATACTGGAATCATGTTTGTGGCTTCTAGAAACGTTACATGTAAGGGATTCAGCCTACCCTGCCTCGTAACAGTATATTTTTTTAAAAAAACATGATAAGGAATACACTTTCATGAAGTCCTTTATTAAAAGCCCAAGTGCACAGAGCTGCAGGACATTCTTTACCTGCAAATTCTTGTGCCCAGGTGCCACTCCATGCAACGGAGCAGAACCTCATATAGCAACAACTGAACCTACCATGTAATTAGGTCCTATGTAAGGCAATCTCTCTGAGCCCTGAAGCCGTGTTTTAACTTAAGTAAGAATTTTAATGGTCTGCAAAGGCCCCTAGCCCATGGAAGAAAGCTGTATTTGCTTCTTTTCTACTGGATGGGTCACTGGGATCATCCCAGGGATGAATCTCTTGCTACAGCATTAAGCCATTAAGGAGTAGGGATAAACCCATTGCTTTTGCTTGGCTAAAACCACCACTGCCAGAAGAAACAGGCTCCAACAGATCTCCCATTTGTGGTCACGCAAAAACCTCTGGCAGGAAGCAGTTCAGAGGCCCACGTTCTTCTCCACACTGTAGGGCAGCAAGACACCCCTGCCTAATTTAAGCCACCCTAACATCTGGGTTTACAGTTCCTCATGATCTTGCCATTAATTTGTTCACACTGTTCTTCTGAATTGAAAACAAGCCTTTGAGGGACCATTTCAACTGTCTTTACGTTTCCATACCATTAACTCAGAGCAAGAATAGTTCCAATCTAGCTAAGTGTAGTCTTTAAAATCGGTAACAGCAGCGGGTGAGAAAGAGCTACGTCTAATGAGCCTCAGCCCACCAGCACATATGTTTGTCAGTACTGCAGACTAAGCACCAGGATTTATTATGTAAATTATTGTACAACCGTTCCTTGAGTCTCCAATACTAATGACTTGGTGTGAAAGCAGATCATATGCAGGAAAGAAAATCAAGAAAGAAACCACGTTCTTCATATCCAACTGTTTTTATTTCTGCCATCTACCATCCGTTCTCCAACACCAGCCAGACTGTTTCTCGAGATAAATCTTTTAATCCAGTAGTGACTGCCAATGAGTTTCTGTGTTTGCAAAGGGGTCTAAGAATAGTAGAGACATTTTGGTGCACACTGAGAAACAGACAGGGAAATAAGACAACCTCTGACCCAAAAGATCATCTTACTTTGTACCCTTTGACTCCATAGGAAAGCATTTTTACACAGTCCATGGAAGATCCCAACTAATTACTTTTTTCCCACATAATACGTAAATCCATTCAGCCACCCACCTGGGACTCTGTCTGTGACATGGCCTGGTTCACTGGCTGCTGTTCAGAAACTTCCTCTTCTAAGATACAGATTCTGCAGCCTCTTGAAAAAATTCACCAGAAATAAATGGTTAAAAATATATACTCACAGCAGCACCCTTTCCACAGGTGTATAACTGATGGGGAAGCAAAGGCAGGCGACATGAACAACCATGGAAATAGCACTGTGTAGCACCACAGCTCCTTGGTGTGGAGCCCATCCTTTCCAAAGCACCATAGTCATAATTCCGCTTCGGCGAGTGCCTACAACAAAAACCAGGCTTTTATCATTTTAGTTTTGTAGCGCAGGGCTGAGTATCTGCTGTAAGAAGAGTGTCAGCTGCCTTTTCCTTAGCTAAAAAAATAACAATAAAAAAATAATCATTCTGACTTCTGTCAGAAACTTTTTTCAAGTTAACAAGTTACCTCAAGAGCATTGCATACATTGCAATCTTAAGGTGATTGACAGACAGGTAGTCCCCAGCTCCCTTTTAACTAATTTTAGGCACTTAACTTGAGTTACTCTGAGTATCCTAGGAGATAACAAGGCACCTACTGACAGCAATTGAAATCTTAGTGGTTGCAAGCAACGTCTTTCTCTCTACTGACTACAGGGGAGGCTTTGGACAGTTATGTTCCTAACTGAAGTGCATCAATTACGTACCTAAAGTTAGGCAAGATGAATGCAGACCTACAGAGCCTAACATTTACAGAGAATCAGTGCACCTCAGGTGCTTCTGTGGACAGGTCGTTCTTTTAAAAGGCTTTTAAATCCCCATGTTACATTTTTAGGTATATAATTCCCACTGAATTCACTGGGCGTTGGTGAGTAACTACTTTAAAAAGACTTTTTCCTAAAGCACACTTGAAAACATTACCTCTGTTTTTCACTTGCTTTGGGTGGCTGTGCACAGCAACCTGAACACCCAAGGAGAACAGCTAATGAGTTACGGGAGGAGGTAGAGTTGAGGAAGAGAGAAAATTGCATTACCATGTTGGTATTTCCAGCCCTTCGGAGGCCACTGGAGAATCCTGATTCACGTGATTTATGAAGGTCAAGGAGCCACGAGCAGCAGCCCCAGGGAGACACCACAGCTGACAGTGGTCCGCTTCAGCGAGAGCACAGAGGGGCACGAGGCAGCAACAGCACGCGGAGTCCGTCTCTGTGATGTGCACCACTTTAACTCTTCATAAAAGCACACTTGGTAAGGGCTTGTGTATTTATTCACAAGATAAAAATACCCTTATTTTGGCAAAGAGAATCTGTTACAGTCCAAACAAAACCTTTGTTACATGTAAACAAACAGAGGCTCAAAGGAGAAAAGCAGAACGCACGCACAAAATTGGTTGGTTTTATTTAGCATACAAAAAAATACAAAGAGAGTTGAGGATTTACCAGAGCAGATCTGGTAATCTCCCATGTGTAATCAGAGAAAACAAAACAAATATGTCATAATGCATCTAGCAGATCCCAGAATCACAGAATGTCAGGGATTGGAAGGGACCTCAAAGGATCATCTAGTCCAATCCCCCTGCCACACCAGGACCACCTACATCAGATCACACAAGAACACGTCCAGGCGGGTTTGGAACATCTCCAGAGAAGGAGACTCCACAACCTCTCTGGACAGCCTGTTCCAGTGTTCTGGTACCCTTATTGGGAAGAAGTTCTTCCTCATGTTTAAGCGGAACCTCCTATGTTCCAGCTTATATCCATTTCCCCTTGTCCTATCATTGGGTGTCACTGAGAAGAGCCTGGCTCCATCCTCATGGCAGTCACCCTTTGCATATTTACAAACATTAATGAGGTCCCCCCTCAGTCTCCTCTTCTCCAAGCTAAAGAGACCCACCTCCCTCAGCCTTTCCTCAGAAGGGAGATGCTCCACTCCCTTCATCATCTTTGTGGCCCTGCGCTGGACTCTCTCAAGCAGTTCCTTGTCCTTCTTGCACTGAGGGGCCCAGAACTGGACACAATAGTCCAGATGCAGCCTCACCAGGGCAGAGTGGAGGGGGAGGAGAACCTCTCTCGACCTACTCACCACACCCCTTCTAATACACCCCAGGATGCCATTGGCCTTCTTGGCCACAAGGGCACATTGCTGGCTCATGGTCATCCTGCTGTCCACCAGGACCCCCAGGTCCCTTTCCCCTGGGGAAAGATCTCCATTGCTGAATGCTAAGGGAAGAATTACAATTCTTTTCTCTCGCCTGAGACGGACCATTGAAACCTGTGATATGTCAGTTGGGTCTCGATATATATATATTTTCACAATTATAAGAGGCATAATACAAAAACCTGAGAAATACAGGCAGAAAAAATTAGCATGGAACATCCAGCTCCACACATCTCGCTGCTTCCATCATGAAAAGAAGAAAACATGTACAGCACCAACCCTGTTTCCTTTCTCATTACTGACTTAGAAAAAAAATATTACCCCATTGGTGTGAATTTCCATTACATCTCCATGTCATCTGCCCATTAGCTCTAAAATATCCATTTTTCAAACACCAGACTCCTCACTTCAGACACAGCTGATGGAATGGAAGGTTTTGCATTAGTGCAATCCTCTTGCACATAACATTACCTCATGCAAACCACAGGCCTTCCCTATTCTACGTCATCATACACGGAATTTTACACAGTAAAGTTAAAGCAGTTCCTCTTCCCTACAGTAAGACAACATCGTTCCGCTTAGAGAAGCGTCTTTCTATCTCAAAGGAGTAGGTGGAAGAGTCAGTAACAATAGCAGTGATGGTGATGGACAACACAGTTCAAATACACTGAAGTCAAGAGTTTCCTTCTCTGTCCACTAGTTAACCCATCTTGCTATCAGGGAAAATTATTTTACCACTGGTACTGCAGTCATTGCCTCCTTTTGGTATTTCCTGCCACATTGCGCCCTCTGTAATCCTACAAGTACCTCCTAAATCAACTCTTCAGCCTGGCTTTGTCGTCTTAGATGCAGGGCAGGAATTTGTACATTCAAAACATGCCATCAGAAACGTCAAACATCATGGAGAATGAGAGGGAGTGGGAAAGAGAAAAAGAAAGAATCACTGGTAACATCTCAAACGTGCATTACAGACTCAGATCAGCACGATTTCTCACTTTCAAATAAAAATCCATGCCCACCTAAGAAGGTGTTGATCACGCCTCAGCCAGACACGTCTCCTGTATGTGGTACCAATACGGGACTTTACTGGGTAACATGTCCTAGGATACACCACAAAGCAACATGCAAGATAATGCGAAAGGCTGACTCAAAAGCCTCGGGTAGCTGCTGCCAATATTTATTGGTGAAAGTGAGAGATGGAGGCTTTGTAGGGAGAAAAGCCAACTTTGTATGAAATAATTTGTCGTGAAATGTAATATAATCCATTTAGCCTTATCTAGGACACAGCAAAATATTCTGCATGAGGCGTGCTCCTAAACAGAGTGAAAGGTGGAACGGGTATCTCCTTCCAGATCAGATTTTATTTAATTCTGCTCTTTATTCTGGCTGAGCCAAATTTCTGCATTCAGCCATGGAAAATGCTAAAGTAGGCTTCCTGATCCTACAGCTGCAATGTTACAGGTGAACGTGGTTTATAAGTAGTTCAGGGAATACTGGAAACTGGTGTCAGTAAACAGGTCTAGAAAAGACAGCACTTCAGTGCAAGGCTGTTCACTGCATTAAATATTGAATTTTAAGAGAGTTGTGGTCCATTTTCTTCATTATAACATGTGATATCTGAGCCTAGAGAATAAAAATGAAAGAATAAAGAATCTCTGGCTCAGAAAAATTTAAAAGAGGCTCAGAGCAGGTTATGCTTTTACAGCAAGAACTAATAAGAATACCTAATAACCTGTGCTAGTCTCTTAACTTCTCTGGACCTAATATTGCCCCTTCATGGAAAAAAAAGATAATGTGTATTACCCCTACAAAAAATCACTATGATGATGAAAAACATTTCTTACACCAAATCCCTCTTTCCAGTGCAAATTTTCCTTTAGAAAAAATTAAAAACCGGATGGATACAGGAGCTTGATGTCAGCTCAGCCACATTTTCTTTCATTACAGAAGACATGAAACATATGCTCGTATGAGACACAGGTTATGGCCTTACTTCTGGTTTCTCCTTGTAAATCTGCACTGTACTAGAAATTAGAGGCTTTTTAGTCTTTTATTGAGGTTTGTGGTGGCCTCTAGTGGTGTCTGTGTGAACGGGACATTTCCCTCTTTCCCGGCTGTCGGGTGAACTGAGTGATGGCTATAGAGCAAAAATTCGTGTTGTGAGTTGTAGCTTCAACTCTCTCACACAGGAAAGGTGGGAAAGGGCTCATCAGCAAAGCTCTGGTATAGCTGACACTTTGGGATGACAAATATAGGCTCTTTGAATGTGAAGAAATATCTTCATTTGCTCTCGGAGTAAGTCCTTCCCTAATATTTCTTTAATGTTTCATCCTGGTGACCAAAAATACCTTCTCTTTCCTAAAGTTTCCCTCAAAGTCTTCATAGTCTATGGTTTATAAGGTGTGCCCAATCTTATTCTTGGTCCAGTGGAAAAGAAGTCCGAGAATGGTCTTCCCTAGTGGAGAAACACAGATTAACTTTCAGTACTCTTGTAACACAGCCTGACCACGCTGTAGTAACAAGCAGCCACAAAGACAGTTTTAGGGTCCGATTCTCTCGCAGAATAAGTGTTCTTGAACGTCATTCCTTAAGCTGTCTTCCAAATATCCCTCAGGTTCTTCTCAAAAGCATGGCTATCCTCTGGTGAGGGAAGTATAGGCACTTTTCCTCACAAGTAAGGAGAAGGTTCTGCACATCCTTCAGCCATTAATGGCTTCTTTGCCAGACACCATTCCTCATTTCTCTCTTACCTACCCTGAAATCACTCCCAGAAAAAGACTTCATCATCCAAAACAGGACTCTCTTTGCTACACCTCTGCAAAAATCTTTTAATGGTTTCCCTCTTTCTTCCTCCTCCTCCCTTCAGACCCGAAGCCCAGACCTCAGTACCATGAGAAGCTTCAAAACCAGCAAAGCACTGACGTGACCGTGCAGCGCTCACGTCAGACACCGCGCTGATGGTGTTTAATGGACCTGAGAGACTCCGTTCCCAACACATTTGCTAGCAGAAACTGAGCTTTCCAGAGCACTTGTCAGAGGTGTTTGAGATGGACATGCTCAGGAAGGACGCAATGAAAGGTGAATCTGTTTAAAATACAAAGAAGTGGAGTTTTTCCTTCTCGTTTCTCCAAGGCCCTGTACAGAACTTTCACTCTATTTAGCTTTTAGTTTCATCTGAAATACAGAACATTTAATAGTGAATTAAAATAGTGACATTCTCTTATTGAGCTCTTCAGCTGGTTTCCCAAAAGAGGCTGAAAGCCTCCATGGAGGAGTCCACAGAACAACGATGAAGTTGAGCACTTACATGGGTTGGGAAACTGAGGCATGGAGAGAAGATCACACAGATAGGACATGGCAAGGTCAGAAATAAAACCCAATTTTCCTAATTCATAGGACCCCATCCTGATCCCTGAACACATTCCTTTCCTTGCAAGGGGTATTTCAAAATGAACCGTTAAATCCCACCACTGTTCTCATCTTTCTCTGGCCAGATGATATCACATGTTGCTTTCATTATTGGTTTGTGCTATCCTTTGGCTCTCCTGCTCCACTCCAGCTCTCTTGGCTTGGCCTGCAATCTCTTCAAAAGCACAGTGCAAGTATTATTTCTGTTTCATGCAAAGCTTGCCTAAATTTGCGGCAGGGAAAAGGCTGCAGGAGAACTGTATCGTGTGACTTCCAAATGAAACCAGCTGCCTATTATTTCCACGTCTGTAACTTTAGACCAAATTATGTGAGCTGGAAAGCTAATCTTTGGCCACCCTTTGACAAAGAGAGTTCTTTATAATTATTTTTATTTACATTTTGTGCTGTTGGTATAGAAATTTGATCACAAATGTTACCTTGTCGTTATCTCCTCTCTCTCAGCCAATTTTGCTGCTAAGAGAATCACAATAGGTACTTGGGATATTTGTCTTAATGTGTCTTTAAAATGTAGCTGCCAAGTCTACTAAGAGGCCAACAATCAATGACATGAACTTCTATAGGTCATCAAGGTCCAGGTGCTTGTGGCAATTGATAGCAATTGCCAAGCTCTCCTGCAGTCTTTGCCCTGCTTCCTGACAGGGTGTAAAGATTTCACAGCAAGCTCCATGCCACTATAGACTGTCCACATCTGGTAGCCATAATACCTGATTTAGAGCTAATTTGGGAACATCTATAGGGGTTAGCATAGGTATAACATTAGAATAGAGAAGGATATTAGCATCATGGTCTCACCAAGAGTACCTGCAAGTTGCTGATATTACAAGTTCATCTGAGAGATGAAGATTGCACATCATTCAAAATTCAGTTTTCTCACTCAGAAACAGTGAGTCAGTGCAGAAACCATCCCGTGAAACACTATGGCCAGTGCTCTGTAAGGTGTGAATTAGGTGATCATAAACATCCCTTTGGTTATTAAAACATATGGTTTTCTCTTGAGCCTGTATGTTAACAAGCACTCATCTTGCCTTGACTTGTTTCACCTCAAGCATTTCAGAAGTTAAGTTCTTCCTCCACGCTGCTTTATTCTTGGGGGGAGGGTGGGCAGAGATGAGGAGAAACTGCTACTTTTCTCACGTTCTTCTTGCCTTAACTCCTACAACTTATTCTTACTCGTTCTGCCTGTTTGGGGTCTTGCAAGTGACTGCACCTGACAGTTTAGCGACACTGGTACGTGTATTCCTCAGTGTTGGGCTCTGGTGAGCGTGAAGGTGAGTGCATGAAAGTAATCCTAACATCGAAATACTGAGTGGTTTTAACCAAAATTAAAATTTCAGTGCGTTAGGAGCTGCATAGTGTCTCCTCCTTGAGTATCAACTAAAAAACAAGCTACCGTTCACATCTTTACCGCCTGTACTCTCAGGTGCAAATGGGTTGTGCCTATGGCACATCAACATTATCTGATCCACGTGTGAATTCTGGTTTTTGGGGTTTTTTTTCTCCTCACAACATTTCAAAAGCTAAAGTTCAAAGGCCCACGTAGTCAACCCTCAAAAATGTAAAATGGCTTATGCAGCCTATTGAGAAATAGATAAATATTATTCTGAATTAAGCAACAGATTTCCTGAAGCTCTAGATAAGAGTAATACATGGCATTACATATCTTCTTCCTTGGAGAAAGCGATGGTGATGCTTCATTGGAATATTGTGCAGGAAAACATTTACCACTGATATTCTGGAAAATCTGAAGATCCAAAAATAGAAGGTGGCAGAAGCAGGATGCCTCAGTGCCAGGTCTGAATTGTTATGGTTTATTCACAGCCAGCATCTTGAGGCTCAGAACAAACCCTGCAATATACTTTTCTTCTAAAAAGATTCATGGTCAGGAAGAAAGCTGACTAGTGGTATGAACTCACTGTAAAACATACACATGCACAAATCCTGGTATTCTTTGAAGTGTAATGGATTCAAATCTACTTCCAGCCAATTATTTCTTCATTTTCAGAGGGCACAGAGGAATGAAAGTATTCAAGCTTCTCTTAACTGTACCAGATCTGCTTAACAGAAACCAGCTTATAGCTTAAGGTAAAAACATACTTATTTCTAGAGCCCTTGGCTTCCTGGATGCATATCTCCTGGGCTGTGAACATGCCACATCTTCAGCCTGCTGAAGTCTCCACTTCAGCAGATCTTCAGTGTAACACAGTGAAAGTGAAAAACCATTAATCAACCAGCAAGCTAGGCATGCAACAAGCTCATTGTCTCTCTTTTGACAACCTGGAAGCGCAGGAGATCTCCTTGGTTTTCACAAAATAATTATTATTTTTTAATGTCCAGAAAGGCGTTTTGTTTCTGAATTTCATCTATGTTCAGATGTGAGAATCTTAGATCGTGTACAACACTAGTCTCACCATGTCCACAGCTTTCATTTACAGAGATTATACTCAGAAGAAAGGTCCCAGCTCCTCATGATTCAACAGATTTCATTTTTCTGTACCGTTCTGCAGTAGCCAGGGTTTTAGAATTTGATTGCCAGCACACGACGCTTGGCCATTCTACATAATGAAAGTCCCCCTTGTAGTTCTAAATGAATATATGTACATTTGCATATGTTTCTGTGTGTATATATTTACCTAAGTGTCAACATAAACTGATAAATATGTACACAAATCCTGGAGAGTGTAAATTATGGCATGCATCTGGCAGAGTCAGTTGTAGTTGGGTTTGCCTACTGATTTTCATTTTAACTCCTTGTTCTTACATACCCATTACTTCTAAATGATTGTTACTGATTGGTGTTATAGTAGCACTTACAAACTCAAGCCTTTTCTTTTAGATATTGTATGTGATAGACAGAAATAATGTGTGATTAGTGTCGAAGGTATCTTTTAGCTCTTGACATGACCCACAATCCGACTGAGCTGCGTGGGTTCCGCAAAGCCCTGGACAACCCTTCCTACTCACTGTGTGGATCATGCAAAGGACAGAAGCGTGCTGAGGTGTTGGCAGCATTTTGGCAGTTCATAGTACTTAGAATATATGCACCATTGCACAGTTCACAGAATATTTTTAAGGCAATTTCCCAAATGCCTCTACTCTGATTTCTTCCAAGTACAACTTCTTCAATCATTTAAGCCTGCTTAGACCTTCTAAAATTAATTTTCTTCATACTTTTTTTTTTTTAGTCTTGAAAAAAATCTTAGCAAGTCCTTTAGTTAAACAATATAACACTAAAGCGACTGAAGCAGAAGTATTTTTCATGGAAAGTTTCCAATGATGAAACACTTTGAAAACACAGAATTTGATTTACAAGGTCTAACCTGGTATAAAATACTTGATTTCTGCATGGAAACAAAAAAGCCCTTTCTTCAGGCTGGAATTATATCATGGGCATAGATTTAGTAGGAAGCTCAAAGGTAGGACAGCCAGCACCTCGATGACACCAAACTTTTCTCCACCTCCCTCAATGCTACCTTTGACAGGACGTTAGACAACCAGAAGCTCCTCACACATGCGTTCTTCTATGCAGAGCACGCACAGAGAAAACGAGACACTGATTATCACCTCCTCCACATGCTGTGTCTGGATGGCCAAGACATATACACGT
This sequence comes from Tauraco erythrolophus, assembly GCF_009769465.1. NCBI lineage: Eukaryota > Metazoa > Chordata > Aves > Musophagiformes > Musophagidae > Tauraco > Tauraco erythrolophus. The sequence continues at coordinate 84,534,381 of NC_141468.1, forward strand.
TGGGTTTGCTGCACATTATGCAGGAACCTACACAATCTCTCACCTTAGACTCACACATCTTATGGAGACCACGCGCCCATATATCAAAAGTTCAAAAGTTGCCAGACCAAATCAAATGGTAATTTGCTCAGTGCTATATGATGCAGCCATGTGGTTTCAAAGCCTGCCTCTCTCTTGCTCCCCTTCCCCCCCCCCCATCTCACCTGGGACTGTATTTTCTCCTGTGTACTCACCCCCTCCTCACCCCAGTGGACACGTCGGGTCAGCTCCAAAACAGATAAGGGAATCTTTTACAAAAATGAGGAAAGAAAATAGAAGCAGACAGAGAAAACATAATTGCTTGCGCAATTCAAAAGACAGTACTTCAGGAATAAAACTTAGCCTGAACTGATTTTTGGTCTTTCTGCTTTCACATGAAACTTTAAGAACAAAGTGTCATGGTTTGAAGTGGAGGGGGAGGTCCGGGTGGCAGAAGCTGCCCATCAGACCGGACTCCCATCCCCCTCGGGGCTTGAGCCAATCGGCGCCTCTGCGAATTGCCCTATTTACGTCGGACAAAGGAACTGGAAAGGTGTGTGCCTGTGCCCAGGGGCAAGGAGAAGGGAGGGGGGCACGGCCCCCGCTCCCGGCGCCCGGCCAGGCCGGTGCCCGCCCCGTCGAGGATGGCGGCGGTGGAGGCGCTTGGGGAACTCGGGGAGAGCCCCGCTGCCGGGGCGCCCACCGGGCCGAGTTCACCCAGAAAGGACTGAAACCTAAGAGAAACGGCCACACAGATAAGAGGTCAGGGAAGATGGAACGGAACAACGTGTGCCGCGGCTGAGTCCCCTTGCGAGCAGCCCCTTTGTAACAGTCCTCGGTGGAGCAAGCAGAGACCCACTCGCAGCCAGTGGAGGACCCACGTCGAGAAGAGATGCCAGAGCCTGAGCACGGTGCGCATCTAGAGTCCGTGGGATGCCCCCGCCGATGGGGAGGTGCTTTGTTAAAGGAGATGCCTGAGCCTGAGACTGTTGTGAATCATGGGCACAGGGCGAGGTGCATTTACGCATCTGAGTCTGTACGGAGGCGCATTGAAGGTCGATGTGCCGCCCCACGCCAGGGCGCATTTAAAGTTTTTATGATGACCCACGCCACAGAGAGTGGCTACAGCTCCTTAAAAGCCCAGGACTGGTAAAGCCCGCACTTGGGGCAAATCCGATGGGGTAAGGATTTGCCCCCCAGCGGGTAGGATTCACGCTTTTGCCGTGAGTAGGGGATCCACTGGAGCAAGGGACAATGGTGTAAGGACTCCTTCTCCTTTAAGAGAAGCGGCAGTAACAACTTGGGATGAACTGACCGGCACTCCCCCATTCCCTGCCCCCTGCGCCGCTGGGGGGAGGAGGTAGAGCCGGGAAGAAGAGGCAAAGCAGGGAGGGGAGTGGTGGTGTTTTTTTAAGATCTGGCCTTGTTTTCTTGTTACCCTCTCAAGTAACCGTTTTTGTTTGTTTTTTCTCTTACTAGGTAGCTGTTAATAAATAGTTTTGCTTTAAGAAAACAGCCTCTTTTGCCCAGGACCGTGGTTGGTGGGTGCTCCTCTGTTCCTGTCTCGACCTTCAGCTCTTTTATTACATTTTTCTCCTCTCCATTTTACTGGAGTGGGAGAGCTGCGTGGGCTTTAGTTGCCGGATTGGCCTAACCCACGACACACAGTTAAACCCTAAGCAGTGGTGCTAGACTCGTACCTGCTTTGGGATGTACAGTCTGAAGCTCCAGATGGCATGGGCTGGGTTTACAGCTGAGAATTACCACCCGACGAAAGCATAACATAAACAGCTAGCAAATACACTGAGTTGAAAGTTCATTGCTCTGGAAGGCCTGAAGCCTCAAGGACTTCTTCTCAGAGCATTGTAGCTTCTCATCTCCAAGTAGACTCAATTCAACCCTTTCTTGATTGACACAGTCGTTATAGTTGTGTTCGTGGCAGCGCTGTGACGTTTCATAGAGAAGAAAAGGTTCACAACAGAACTGAAGACTTCACTCATACGTCTGTCTAATCCTAGACACCACTGTTGAACTCACTTGAAGACATCTTGCTTCTCAGAGGCTGCAATTACATGTTTTCAGTCCTTTTTTTTTGGCCTAGATTATTCCCATTTTATCCTTTTACCAAAGCTAATAAAAATGTGAAGTTTAATAGAGCAGTAAAACATCATTCCTTCATAGCTTCAGTTAGTGCCTGTCTTAAGCCAACCTCAACATATAAATTTACTATGACCCATGCAAGGCAAACACCAGTGTTTATTCTTTCAGTGTGTCCATTTGAACAGCAGAAATTTTGAACCCAGTAAGACTTGTTAGAAAGTTTTGGAGCTTTTCTGTTTTGGAACAAACACTCATGTTGGTTCCATTGTTTTCAGAAACACTAAGACATGGCTCAACATTTCTAACTTGGTTCTCTTGGTACTGTAGCATCTCAAAGTTCTCTTTCTCATCATCATCATTTGTAAAGGCACCTTCTGCAAGTAGGCAAGAGCCTTTTGATTCAGACTCCCATCTGATACAAATCAGCATGCCACTGCCTCATCAGAGAGACTTCTTCAACATACTTACAAACAAAAACCTTACAAGCAATGTACAATATAAATTATTCTGTGAGTTTCCAGTTGAGAACAGAGAAATAACTTTTTGAGGCTACTTTTCAAAAGAGTACTGAAGTAAGTTGAAAATTTCCAGCAGATACTGGCACTGTTTTCAAAAATTTTTGAGAGTGACTTTGTAACATACTTGCATCGCCATTACTATTTAGACTGCGACAAAGACTTGACTTATGCTAAAATTACTCTAAACAGCAGTAATTTCTAATCCCTACTTTTGTACACAACCTGAAAATGGGTTTGAGTTGTCAAGTCACTCTAATTAGCTTAGAGATTCAAGATATTGAAAAGAACACAGAGCAAAACTCTCTCTGCAATTCCAGTGCCGTATGTATTTAATGTAATAAATTTAAGGCTGGTAATTTAATGTAATGACAACAAATTATAAAGGTCAGGAATCCTTGCTTTGTTGTGATATTTTCAGTCTGTCAGGCTGCAGGTACTGATCCAGGTAATAAGATAAATTTTCTCAGTTAATGGGCTTGATTTTTAAGCCTGAACTCGCCTTTGACACATAGCAGACTAAGTGTTAGCAAGTAAGCCATTCTGTCATCATGTTTTGCTGTTGCTCACAGCAGAGGTGCTTATTTTAACTTTCGTAACAACCAGACTTTGATGGTTATGGAAGGAAGCTGCTTAGTATACAAATTACAGGCTGATGATCTGGGTGAACTCTCTCCGCCAGCAGCCAAGGCCACTACCTCAGCATGAAAAGAAGTCAAGTCCAACTTGTACTACATAGGGGAGCCACGACTCTCCTTTAGTCCTGCTGTATGGTAGAGCTTCAGGGAGCCCACGAGTCAGGTGGCATCACACAGAGTTGGAAAGGACAGGAGTGCTGGGTCTGCCTACCTCTAGCTTCAAAGACAGTCTCGTTGCAAGCACTAATCATAATCATAATAAATAACCACACTAATGCCATCCCTCTGGATGGCATCCCTTCCCTCCAGCGTGTCCACCACACCACACAACTTGGTGTCATCTGCAGACTTGCTGAGGGTGCACTCAATCCCACTGTCCGTGTCTCCTACAAAGATGTTAAATAGCACTGGTCCCAGTACTGACCCCTGAGGAACACCACTCGTCACTGGCCTCCACATGGACATTGAACCGTTGACCACAACTCTTTGAGTGTGACCATCCAGCCAATTCCTTATCCATCGAGCGGTCCAACGTATTACAAACTTCCAACGTTTTAAACGCATTACTCTCCTACATCACTCCACATAGAAAGATGGATACTTTAAGCTGCTAATTTTTTCAGGCTCCTTCACAAGAGAAGGAATCCTCCTCGTGTTCACATGTGCTTTCACTTTCTTACATCTACTCCTCATCAAGTCCTCAGGCTTCTTGCCCTCGTGTACCCACACAGCACTACACAACACTGCTGTTCAGAGCATCTCAGCAGAACCACGTAGCCAGGGACTTTGGTAACACCAGATTATCTGAAGGGTTTTGGGGCTGCACCCATTTAATCCAGTCTTTGCAGCAAAGTGCCTCGGTGTTGCTCACAGCAGAGATGTTTCATTGGTTCTTGTTTCTTTTTTAAGCTTCAGTAACAATCAAACTTTGGTAGGTACAAGAGTGCTTCTCACTACACAACATACAGGGTGCATTGGGTAATTGCATGCACCTCATGAGATCTTTTTCCATCTGGAGAAAAGAGAAGTACCTCACTTTTAAACCAGAGATTAATTGGTGACTATGGCTATACGGAAATCTTAGCACCATCGCTGCATACAAAGGTGGTGTGGCAGTTTCTAGTAATTCTACTACCCCAGAATGGGTAGATGCGGAAGCAGGATGTGGAAAGAGCACCTGGGACTGCCAGGACTCAGAAGGATTGTTCACTGGAACAGGCTGCCCAGAGAGGTGGTGGATGCTCCATCCCTGGAGACGTTCAAGGCCAAGTTGGACGAGGCCCTGAGCAACCTGATATAGTTGGAGATATCCCTGTTCCTTGCAGGGGGGTTGGACTAGATGACCTTTGAAGGTCCCTTCCAGACCTAACCATTCTATGATTCTATGATTGGAATATATTTTTCAGCCTGGCGTGCCTCAGCACAACTCCACATCAGCAAGATCTAGGACAGCCTGCCCAGCAATAGTTACTTTAAAGACAGCACTATATAGGATCACAGCTTATAGCGTGGTTGACAGAAAGGGAGTCAAAGCATATTTCCTGAGGATTTGTAACTTAAGGACAGAGAGGGAAAAAAAAATAAACCCAAAACATTTAGTGAACTTAGCTGAAGGATTTTCAGAGAGCACAGCCACTGTCTGTTGTTTCTTGTTATGACTACAACTACTAAACCCACTTGGGGTTCCACTTTAGTCATGACTGAAGAGACTTATTTACCCTGAAAACTGAGGTATTTATGGATTATAAGCCATTTATTTAAAATTATAAATAAGATGAACAAAATAAGACTCTTTTACAACTATTATGTCTCAATGAAATAAATGGGGAAAAGCGTGAGGTTTTGGGTAAAACTCCAAACCACCTGAAGGCTTCCACTGACTTAATACGGCCAAGTATTTACTCATTTCCAATTTCTTCTTTTATTTTTTTTCTACTTCCCTTTGAGCAGAAAACTAATAAATGTATTTTTATCACAGAGAAATAAGGTAGCACCGCTGAAATCTGCAAGAGCAAGTGGGCATGGAAATGACTTTTTTTTTAATAAAAGTTTTAATAAAGATGTATATATAAGCCTTGCAGCTCTTCAGGAAGAGCCTGAGCCTGCATGTTGCTTATAGCCCTCATCTTCCCCTGAAGTCAGCGAGTTATTTCACAGGAAACAATCTCGTGCTGGCCCCAAAGCAGTGAACGATATTATCTAATATCTCTTTTCCATCTTGAACCTCCACTATTAGGTTTTTAATTATATCAGTTGGAGAATACCTATAAATGCAGGAGAGCAGATACGCAGATCCCGGATTTTTGCTGTCCTGGTGCAAGATGGGCCACGTGCTCTCTCCCAGCCTTGCACAGCAAGTGCTGGAAGGAGAAGGCTCCCCAGGCTCTCTGTCCCACCACGGCCCCAGAGCCAGCCTGAGCCTATGCCCTGCAGCAACACTTCAGTTGTGGGCTCCTTTATAGGACTATGGCAGACAAAGCCTTGATGATCTAACTGCTATTGATAGTGCCAGGACCCCAAAGTCCCACACCATGACAGCTGGCAGGTTTTTGTTGGGTTTTTGTCGTTTGTGTTGTTTTTCTTTTTTTCATCAAAAATTGCAGCCTACAGGAGGTGACAGTGTTTGACACTTTTATTTGCAGGAAGCAGTGAGGATATTTTAGGAAGAACACAGCAAAAATAATTTTGGAGTCAATCATTCAAAAACTTGCCAAGTAAAAAATAAAAGGGATTAATAATGATAACAAGAGTTTTCTGTATCAAAAGGAGAGACTTGATAAGTTGGAAGCGCTGGTCAATAAAATGAACTGGGCTAGTCAACTAGACAGAGAAACCTTGGGATCTGAACACCTGCTTGCAATTTCTGCAAGTTCATAAAAGGCGCATAAACTCATAAATTCACAGCAAGTTCATAAAAAGCTTTATAAAACACGGTGCCTGCGAGAGCAAGAAAATGAGCTTCTGTATGACCCTGGCAGACTTACCCTCCTCCCATTCCCCAGATCATCCTTCACAGCCAGCCTCTTGAAGTGCCTTCTCAGACCTCCTTGATGTCCTACCTCCAACCTAAGCAGCTTGGGCACAGGTATCCCCAGCACCAGAAGCAACTCTGGCTTCAGACCAGAGGAAAAGTTGGAATAAAATTCAGTCCCCTCTTTATGACTTCCACACATGCTCTGCTCAAAACATAACGCTAGAATATTCGACTTACATTATTTATTTTTTTTCTGAAGCATCTTAGTTGTGTTTGTACTCAAAAATGTGCTCAGAGTTGATTTACACTGTGATAAAGAAATATCATTTCTTTGGCAAGTATTACAGCTAGTTAGGTGCTCCAGTGAGAGCATTGCTTTAATGAAAGCAATAACAGTAAAAAACAGACAAACAAAAAATTTTCTCTGGCTCTTGAACTGTGACAACTGCTTTGCCTCCTATGCACCTCCATTAACAGTGGAAATAGTTTTCCCCAACAAGTATTTGCAATAAAAGCCGTAGGTGGTTCCAAGTTTGGGGAGATTAGTACTTTGTATTTAATTGCTGATGCTTTCAGATGCCTTTTAATATTTTTATTTTTTTTTTAAAGTTGAATGCTTTGGGATGCATCCAGTTAAAGATTAGACCAGACCAGCTATTTACCAGGAGAAAGACTGATTCTGTTGTAAGGCTAAGTCACACTTAACACCAGTGTAAGTAGTACAAAATGTAGACTTGACAGATCTGGGAGGGCGGGCAGGAGGTGTGAAACAAACAGCAACTGAGAGATGGAATGGAGACGCACCAAACCAAACCAAAAAAACACACACACACAAAAAAAGATGATTAAACTCTAGCTGTTTTTTTTTTTTTTTCTAACAGTCTCTGACAAGACAGATAGTTTTACTGTCTGCCATTTTCTCGAGCTCCTGCAGGTTGCCCAAAGCCTCATCCAACCTGGCCTTGAATATTTCCAGGGATGGGTCATCTACAACTTCTCTGGGCAACCTGTTCCACTGCCTCACCACCCTCACAGTGAAAAATTTCTTCCTTATATCTAATCTAAATCTCCCCTCTCTCAGTTTAAATCCATTGCCCCTTGTCCTATCACTACACGCCCTTGTAAAAAGTCCCTCTCCAGCTTTCCTGTAGGCCCCCTTTAGGTACTGGAAGGCTGCAATAAGATCACCCCGGAGCCTTCTCTTCTCCAGGCTGAACAGCCCCAACTCTCTCAGCCTGTCTTCATAGCAGAGGTGCTCCAGCCCTCGGATCATCTTCATGGCCCTCCTCCAGACCTGCTCCAGCAGCTCCATGTCCTTCTTGTGCTGGGGACTCCAGAGCTGAACACAGTATTCCAGGTGGGGTTTCACGAGAGCAGAGGGGCAGAACCACCTCCCTTGACCTGCTGCCCACGCTGCTTTGGATGCAGCCCAGGACACGATTGGCTTTCTGGGCTGCCAGCACACATTGCCAGCTCATGTTGAGCTTCTCATCCACCAGCACTCCCAAGTCCTTTTCCTCAGGGCTGCTCTCAATCTATTCTCCTTCCAGCCTGTACTTGTGCTTGGGATTGCCCCGACCCACGTGCAGGACCTTGCACTTGGCCTTGTTGAACTTCATGAGGTTCTCACAGGCCCACCCACCTCTCCAGCCTGTCAAGGTCCCTCTGGATGGCATCCCTTCCCTCCAGCGTGTCCACCACACCACACAGTTTGGTGTCATCTGCAAACTTGCTGAGGGTGCACTCAATCCCACTGTCCATGTCACCAACAAAGATGTTAAATAGGAGCTAATGATGATGTATCACTGTTACAGTCTGATTAAGGCACTGGGAAAGTTAGAAACACTTTAATTTCTGGGACTCAGACACATAACATGTCACAATGCATCTTCCTAACTTTCTCCCTTGAGTCTCAGTCTTACCATCTACCAGATAACCAAACCAGCTAAAACTGCATAGAGAGCACAGAACAGTTTTTATTAGGTTCTCTGTTCTCCTCCAGCCTGACTGGAGCTTTTCAAACTCAGACTTATTGCTCTCTTTTGATACCTTGGATCACCTAACATAAAAACTGAGCAAGAGATGTACTCTTCAGAATACTGGGCAGCAGGATGGAAGACACAAAATCAAGAAGTGTCTCCATTCACCAGCTCCTTAGTGTCTACTCTCTAAAGTCCAATAAGTAAAATTACAGACAAGAAAGTGAAAAGCACTAAAATACAACTGCTGTGGCCAGAAGATACCATGCAATCATTATGTAAGTGCCGTAATAAATAACCACACTAATCATGGTCCATGAGAAGTATAGAAAAAGCTATTTGCTGATATGACGCTGTAACTTCCTTATCTTTTTAAAACCCAGATTAGATGCAAAGAAATCAGAGTATTATATTTGCAGCTAATAACTCTAAGTATTAATGTTAAACGTTCTCTTAGTGCTAATCTATGTCTTCACGAGCTTATTGCAACAGATTGTACATAGCAAAACACAGATACATTCAGCTATAGGTCTCAGGAATAGGGGGAAAAAAACCCCAGCATTATCTAGAAAAATAGCTGCCTATCTATCACATCTTCCCTGAGCTATGCATCAATTAAAAGACTTACCTACTCTCCAATATAAGCAGGAAAAGCTTGTCTAATTCCTGGTTGTGGGACTTCTACAGTAATAGTTGCAAAAGCTCACCACCTAGGACATCCCCAACACCCAGTTCATGCATGGGAGGATGTTTGCGTTGTGTGAGGGTGTTCTTAAATGCAGTAAGTCAGCACACAGTATAGGAAAGCTACAGCTACTTTAGAAGCAGTTATAGGAGGGGAAAAAGAAGAAAAGGAAGAAAATAAAAGCCACTTAGCTGAATCTTCAGGATCCTAATAGCACTAGCAGACCTCACTGTTTCTAACCAACCTCAGCCCCCCAGGAGCTCCATGCTTAAATGGGCAGAGGTAAGGTTAACTGGAGAATTAAGACTTATTTGTGCTCACAGGGCCCTGGCCTAAATATCTCAAATGACCAGTCCTCCCACCGTTTGCCTTATCCTAAGATAATTGCAAAGGAACAAGGAGTGTATTCCTTCATGTCATGGTTTGATGTGGAGGGGGTGGGGGTTCTGGCGGCAGGAGAGGGGCTTTGCTCCCTGTGACCTTCCCGGTTTTGGAACCGGGTTAGGCTTAGTTCTGGCCACCAGATCAGACTGCCATCCCCCTCGGGGTTGAGCCAATAGGGCGCCTCTGCGAATTGCCCTATTTAAGTTGGGACAAAGGAACCAGAAAAGGTGCTTTGCCCAGGATTGAGCAGAGAAGGGTGGAGGGCACTGCCCCCGCTCCCTGGCTCCCGGCTGGGCAGCCCACGGAGAATGGTGGCGGCGGAGCCGGCTGGGGAACTCGGGGGCACCCCACTCCCGGGGTGCCCACTGGGCTGACTTCACCTGGAGAGGACTGAGATCTGAGAGAAACAGCCGCATCGACAGCAGGTCAGTGAGGATGGAGCGGGAGGAGGTGTGCCGGAGCCGAGTTTCCCCTGCGGCTGATGGTGAGATAGCAGGCGGCCCCCCTGCAACCAGGATGGCCTCGGTGGAGCAGAGACCCACTCGCAGCCCGTGGGGAGGAGATGTCTGAGCCTGAGGATGGTCGTGTTGGGGTGCACGACAAGGCAGAGAGGCATCTGGAGTCTGCATGACAACCCACGCCGGAGCAAGTGGCTACAACTCCCTAAGTACCCGAGACTGTGGTAAAGCCCACACCGGAGCAATCTGTGGGGAAGGATTGTTTCCAGTGGGCTGGACTCACGCTGGAGAAGTTTGTGGATTTTTCCTCATGGGTAGGGGATCCACTGGAGCAGGAGAAAAGGGTGTAAGGACTCCTCCTCCTTTAAGAGAGAAGCAGCAGTGACAGCACGGAATGAACTGACCTGCACTCCCCCAGTCCCTGCCCCGTGCACCGCTGGGGGGTGGGGTGGGGGGGAGGAAGGTGTCAGTTTTAAGATCTGGCTTTGTTTCTTTCTATCCTCTCAAGTAACCGGTTTTGTTTCCCTTTGTCCTTTTAAGTAACCATTAATAAACTGTTTTGCTTTAAGAAAGTCCAGTCCGTTTTGCCCGGGACCATGGTTGGTGGGTGCTCCCTCTGTTCTTGTCTCAACCCTCAGTCCCTTTATTATTTTTTTTTCTCCTCTCTACTTTACTGGAGAAGGAGAGACTGTGTGAGTTTTAGTTGCTGGATCAGTCTAAAACCACGACACTTCATAGTTCTGAAATACAAAATCCACTCTGTGTTACAGCAGAGGAGTCCCTGTGTTCTCCTGATTTAGGGGTTTACTTGAGTTTCACAGGAAAGAACACGTTTTTACTTGTGCCCTATGAAAAAACACCCACGATACACGTTAAGTCACTTTTTCAGCTCTGCTGACTCACAGCAACAGGGTCCGCAAACGATGCATGTGCTGAGGTGATTTGGATCTTCAGAGCCACAGCAGCCAGATGGAAGGAAAATGATGCCCTCCAGAGACCCAGGCCAGTAATTAATCTTTAGAAAACACTTGGCCTTTCAAGTAAATTTGATCTAGAAAGTGATTAATTTCTCAGGTGTTTGCAGAAGCGCAGGGAAGAAGAACGTGCTAGAAAAGAGGAGAAGTCGCTGGCTGCTTTAAGCAGGAAAACAAGACAGGGCTTGGTCTCCCCATGATGTGAGTCCTCCAAGTGTGAACCTTGTCACATAACACGGCCATCTCCCTGCTGCTGTTTTTCCAATTTATGTCTGCCAGAATCCCTGCCCTTAAGAGCTTAAAGGAGAAAACTATAGAAACGGGTGAAAGAAAAAACAAAACAAAACAAAACAAAACAAAACAAAACAAAACTGGGGTATCCCGTTCTGGCACTGCTGCTTTTAATTAAATCCGTGGAAAAGTGTATGACAGACAGATTTCCGTTGTGGGTAGGAACAGCAGACCGACTCCACGATCAAAGCATCAGTTTGATGTCGCCCAACATATACTTTCTTTTAACTGTGTTTCATTATAAAGCTAAAAGAAGCAGCGAGTGAGTCCAGGGCAGCAAAGGTGCAGGAGCAAAGTGGATGGGACTGCAGAGGAGCCCAGTGGAAGAGGAGAAGGAAAGTGAGAGGAGGTGGGCAGCGAGGGGGAAAGGACGGCGAAGGGCTGCTGGGGTAAGAAATGACAGAGCTAACAGGGACAGACCCAGCCCACTGACAACTCTTCCTAGCTGGACCCTCCTTTGTAAAAGGAAAATACTTTGAATGGAAGCTGCAGGCTGAGCTGTAGTATCACAGATCTAGAAGTCAAGACAGACTTTTACTGACTTGAGCTAGTTAAGAATCATTTTCTCCCTCCTCTTCCTTACCCACCTACCACACCGATAATCATCGTGTCTGCAAATAGCTGATAGCTGTGTTGGGTAGCACAGTGGAGGTTGCCATCATCAGAAATTTTTTTTTTTCTGCAATCCGTGGATCTGACTGCAGCCTGAAAAGATTTGGACCGGACCAAAAAAAATAATAACAATCACATGCTGGCAAATATTATGAGTTCTTACAGGAGTGCTAGAGAAACCTGGCGTCATTTTCAAGGGAGAAATGTTAATGTTAGAGGAATCATTCTGAAGTTGACCATTGTAAGGCAGAATATACAAATATTACAAAACTATACTTTATGCCATCGGATCAGAGAATATATGCATTAGCCAAGAGAGAAGATTTGTGATTTGTAGTGGCATGGCAAGAATTTAAAAACAGTAAGTTCATCAGAACGATAGGAAAGGAAGATAAGAAAAAGGCAGTTTCAAAAGTTTCCATAAACTAAAAATCCAAAATCTTCCTTTGTGCGTATATTTTCATGTGACTATGTGTATGAGTCAGCTAACCAGGCTATGAAAGTCGGTGAAAAAGAAAATGCAGTAATGTAAACTACACATAAGTTACAACAGCAGAATAACAAACACCATTGTGGTGATATTGTCATACTTTAGAATCCCATTAAAAGGGGCTCCGTTTCCAAAACGACAAAGCAGTCGCTGATTAACACACCTTACTCTATGGATGTTTTCTGGCATGTACAACAAAACACTTGGGAGCTGTCAAGTATTTTATGTCAGCTCAGTTTCCAGTTTTCTTGTACGTGTCAAATTAGCAATCTGTTTTGTTTGCAAATCAGCAGCACAGAAGAAATGAATTCCACACCTAAACTCAAAGAGTGTGACATAAAACAGACAGTATAACAAAGCTTTAATGAAACTGCACCCAGCGTTTGGGGAAACTAATTATTTATGGAAAAGATAGACAAGCTTCTTCACAAGAACTCAGCAAAATAGCATTTGTAAGGCTCTGATAAAATGTGAAGAACACTAATCTTCCTGCAGCTTGCTGGAGTGTAAACCAGCAACATTTTAAAAAGTCATTAGAATTTCAGCAGTTGATAGTAAGGATGCTTGCAAGCGATTTTTATTTTTTTATTTGGTGTAAGATGTTAATAGCAAAATGGAAGTCTGATGAGGATTGCTAGTGTTAATGAAGTTACTCTCTGCACTACCAGTGCAAGATCATGTAGGAAAAGCCATCACAGTGTTCTGCAGTGCCATCCTATGGCAGCAGTTCAGCAGAGACAAGGTCTTCTCAGCCCTGCCAGAGGACACAACTGACATCTCCCATTCCAGTGGGTCTCTGAGTGCCAGGGAGATCGGCAGGATGCTGAGCACATGGAAGTATTCAGATTGTTTGCAGTAGATGTACTCTGCTTATTCCTGACGTTTGTTTTAGCTGCACATGAAGTGACCAAGGAAATGGCTTCTCTTTCACATGGTAGTATTTTCCTTCGGAATTCCTAGAGTGAAAGGGAGAAAGACGATTACCCTTTTAATAACAGAAATCTATTTTTAAGATGTAGTCAAGATGATTCCAAAACTTGACAACCATGAACTTCTGGTATTCAGAGAGGACATAAAGTACCAGCATGGGTAATGGGAGTTTCCTTCAATAGCTAAAGTTTTCTCACTGTTTTTTTAGAAGAATCCTCGGTTGATACTGGTAGTTACTTCTGCTGGAAAAATGTGTCTGATGGTTAGACATAAACATGCCAAATCTCTTGTCCTGATTTGAAGTCACTACAAAGACCGAGGGCTGGAGCACCTCTCCTATGAAGACAGGCTGAGAGAGTTGGGGCTGTTCAGCCTGGAGAAGAGAAGGCTCCGGGGTGATCTTATAGCAGCCTTCCAGTACCTAAAGGGGGCCTACAGGAAAGCTGGGGAGGGACTTTTTACAAGGGCGTGTAGTGATAGGACAAGGGGCAATGGCTTTAAACTGAAAGAAGGGAGATTTCGATTAGATCTGAGGAAGAAATTTTTCACTGTGAGGGTGGTGAGGCAGTGGAACAGGTTGCCCAGAGAAACTGTAGATGCCCCATCCCTGGAAGTGTTCAAGGCCAAGTTGGATGAGGCTTTGAGCAAACTGGTGTAGTGGAAGGTGTCCCTGCCCATGGCAGGGGGGTTGTAACTAGATGATCTTTAAGGTCCCTTCCAACTCAAATCATTCTATGATTCTATGAAAGAGATAAAACATGCTTCATTCTAGATACCTAGTTTAGTGTAAAAAATCAGTGAAAATTTAAACCTGAGCTGTTTTTATGTAAGCAATTTAGTTAGGATAAAATCTATCAAGGACATGAGAGTTTACATTGACTCTTTGACTGAAATAAAAACTGCCATCTGATCTGCATTAGGATTTTACAACCCAGTCATTCTGAAGCTATTTTTTTGCATTAGCAAATCCACTGCCAAAGGGTTTTTCTCTCTCTCTGCTCTAATCGGGTTTACTTCCTCTCTACCAAGCCTGCCAAACAGCTAATGGCTGCTACATTTGAGTGTGTCTTTTAGTTCAGCTGATCATTACAACTAAACTGACACCTACTCACTTTTGGGCTACTCCCTTTTTGAACTAGCTGTTGAAAAAGACCAAAAAATTTAAGTTGTTCAAAAGCTGTCCTCAAATCAACTTTCGATTAATAGCTCTTACTCCCTCCCTGGCATGTCCCTCAGTTTTATTTGTCTCTCTTTGGATTATTTCAAAGACAGGCTCTTGTAAGCTCCTCGAGTGAAACGATCCATGCTTCCCCATATCTGCCCCAACTTGATTCCACTTGGACTCCACCTTTCTAAAGATGGGTGACTAAATATGTGCGTAGTGTTTCAGATAAGGGCTTGCTGTGTTTTTTAATGGCATTAACAGTCCCTCTAATTGTAATGAAAATACCTCACTTGATAGATCACAGCTTTTATTTAGAGCCAAAACGTACCAGTGAGCAGAGCTTGCAGCAGAAGGCCAGCAAGAGGTCTCCAAATTAGCAGAGGCGTGAGACAGCGAAGATTAAAATTCTTCTTTGAAGCACTTTTACATTTAGAGAAAAGGTACCGAGCATAACCCAATATTTATTTTTGAGACTGTTCCCTCCAAAGTTTTCCCAGGAAGAAGTCAAAGTGCACCGGAGGGGTTTGCCACGTCATGGGTCTCAGCACAGGCACCATGATGTAACTCACCCGCGCTATGTTTTTGTGCATTAAGAAGTGCAGGTGGAGAGAGAAGCTCAAAGGACCAGATTAGCACAGAACTGGGCTGGTTTGAGCCAACTTTGATGCTACGCTGCTGTCAACAAGCAGGTGACGTTGCTGGGACCGATCCAAAGCATACTCAATACAAGGGAAGCATTTTCCCTGATTTTCTCAGGGTTTCAGTCAGGCCCAGGGAGAACTATAACTCAACTTCAGATAAGCCTTACACCAAATGCGATGCAGGTGTTTAGGAGCCATTGTATTTCAGCTTCGGATACCTGCAAATCTGTTTTTTCAAGAAATGTTTCAGAGAACATCTGGATTCTAATGTAAAACAAAAATGAATGTTTTGAAAAATATTATTGTAGCTCCGATGCAAAACCCCGCTTAAGTCCTTTTTTTATTTGGTGAAGATTTGTATATCCTGATATTATGAAAGTTCATAGGCTTGTTTGTGTGTAAGAAACACCTCACAAGGATTTCAACTTCTCTTTATAAGGAATGAGTAGTTCATTAAAAAACACAGCCAGACAAGCATTTTGCATTTAGATAAGACAAACTCTTTCTTTTTTTTTCTCTCCCAATCTGTCTTTAGAGATAAATCAGGAGTTTGGTCCTTCTCTACACTCTGTTCTTTTCTGCAGAAAGAATTAATATATTGTGATTTAAGACGATGCCTTCTTGAATCGAGAATTTGACTAAAGCTCTCATCTGCATTTGCAAAGAACTGCAAAAAAATATAATGACTGAATGATTATCACAAAACCAGCAGAAAAGGTTCCAAAAAACTCACTTTATTTTTATGCCATGTGTATTGAGTTCTCAAACAAAACCAGGCTGGGGCATACATTTACCTCTGCTTAGTCAGGTCATTGTAGGAATCTTATCCCAGAATGAACTGGAAGCTCACACTGAGGATGACTTGATGCATCTAATCTGAAGTTGATGAAAGAATTTCAGGTTTCTAGAGCTTTCAATATATTTTCCTTCACAAACAATAAAAGCTGCTTTAAAAAAAAAAAAAAAAAGATGTAGCAGACTTCTGTTTCTTTAATATTAAAAGATAATGAAACTGAAGGGTCCTAGAAACATAGTGATGACTTAGTACCATTTGAAAGCCAGAAGCTAATCACAGCAGCTACCCCAAAGAGAAGAGGCAATCCTGCTTCGGATTGGACTCCTTCATCTCTAAAACACAACAGCTGATCTCCTTTTCCCTTGGGAAACCATGAGGAGATAGCAAAGTGACAAAACAAGACTGTTTTAAGGACAGACAGGCAGTGGGAAGGAAGGAAGCTCCAGATCCATAGCAGGAAACCACAGATCCCCAAAGGCACCTCTGCCCTCCCTCCCTTTCAGTTACACTTGGGTGATATCAAAACTCTGAGCTACGGATGTGGAGAAGCTCACCTATTTCTATCAGTTTTCCATAGGCTGTTCTGCCTGGCAAGACAAGGATCACCACACGTGCCTGTCCTCCGGACTGTGGGCATCAGAGCCTGGAAACACCGATGCCCTGACCCACTCCCTAATGTAGAATCTGCACATGCACCACCAAATCTTCAACATGCATCACGACTTCTTTGACAAAAGGTTGAAGTGCTGATATAACGTCCCTTGCCCTGGTGGGTATTAAATTGCCTCAGGAAAACAAAAAGTGGCCAAAATTAAGGATCGTATGGAAGAGAACTGTCTAGGAAGGAGAGGGGAGAATTTGCTTCCTGCTGTTTAATGCACTAACAGCATCCTGTTTGCAAAGAGAAATCAAGTGAGGATCCAACAGCATTTAAAAGAAAAATCTTCCTTCTCACTCTGACCATACATTGGTTTTGCAGAATACAGGGTCTTGGTTGGAATTTATCCTGATTGTGCCTAATTATAAAATATTAAGAGTTTCTCTCACTTCTCGTTCAGAAAAATGTAATTTTAAAAAATTTTTTAAATGTATTCTCTCAGCCATTTAATCCTTTCCATTTATCCATTGGTCACGGAATATTGCACAGGCTTTTCTTGACACAAACAGAGCCAGACTGTTTTTCTAAACCAGCTATTCCTGAGTGTGAAGCCAGAGTGAAACAACTGTCTTCTCTTTAAAGAGCCAGCAGGAAGGAAATCACTTTTCACTGGATTTTACTGCCTTCTAAGAAGTGACATCATCTGCATATACAAAGGAGCCCATATGCAGTGCTGAGTACCTTACAAAGGGGGACACCACAAAAGCTGAAGAGCTCTTAAACTATGCCAGTTATCAGAGAGATGTAGCATTTAAAACTGGCCAGATCTTGTGCTTCACACCTACCAAACTGAGTCCCAGAGGTACTGACCTCTGGGGTGTTCAGAAGAGTCTGTGCCCAAATCCAGCTCTGGACATGAACTTCACAGCTTAGGTGCTCCTCTGCATCATTAGAAACTACTCAGTCAAGAAAACTGTTAAAAATCTTGTACCTAGAGAGCCCCATCGTGCTTCCACTTTAGTCAATGTGGTTTTTTTTTCCAAAAAAAATGAGTTTAACAACCCACACTGCAGCCCCTGCCTTACCATAAGGTTGTCTTTGCAGGGCCCTTCCCCGTCTATTCTCCTTCATAAATACAAGTAAAGGTAAAGCAATGGCTATTTTTGTAAATGGTAAATTCATGGCAGGAACACCACTCCAAGAACCTTGCAGCTTTTACAAATCGTTTCTTGTAACAAGAGCTTCGTCGCTTAGATAATTAAGTCCCTTGGAGGCAGCATGCTTGGAATGGATTGCCAATTAAGACCTTTATTTTCCTCTGCCTTTCTTCAGCAATCCCTCATACATCTATTTTTATGTAAAAATTCTTATTTATCCCTGTTACTAATTCGACTTTTGATGTCTGTCTGGTTGCTAAATTTATATGAAGCTCCATCAGTTTCTTTATTAGAATTATACGGTTTTAATACAGAAAAGTAAGAATCAAAGACATCAGCAAAAAGGACTAAAATCACTGTGTTTTTTTCCACCTGGCAAGGCCCTGCATCAATTCTTGCGTTCTAGGATACATGGAAAATAAAATTAACACTGCAGTCAGACTTCTAAAAATGTCAGCTGATAATAAAGCACAATATGATAAAATATTTGGAAACAATAAATTGTCCTAGAGATAGAAGTTTCCCAAGGGGAAGATAAGCCCCATGGCTTCCTTCTTACCACTCTGAGCTTAATAAAATATTAGTTGAAATAATCACACATTAAACTTCTCCACTCCAGCCAGGCTGTCCTTAAAACAAAGTCCCAAGGAGGAGACTGCTAATGGGTCCACGCCAGGCTTCTGCACTTCACCCCTCCCTTCAGACCAGCCACTCCTGCCACCCACATTCGGGGCATCAACCAAAACAAACGCTTTGCTGCTCAGGGAGGTGATACTGCTGCCATCTCAGCCGAGCATGTAAATAAATCTAAAGGCACTATTTTATTCTTCATCATTTGTAGCTTTGCCTATAGGCTCTCTAAGGGGCTCCCCTGTATCTCTGTATAATGAGCAAGGAAGTCTGCAGAATAATTCCCTGATCCTAAGGCTTCTATTACTTAATGTGCCACGGATTGCAATAAGCTGTACCATTAGTGTTTCCTCGGGGAGGTTGCCTTGCACTACGTGCCCCTTTGAGCAATTATTACAACTGGGAGCCCCCAGCTCTCTGATCCTAGAGGACCACCACAGTGCACAAAGAGTAGGTGGCTACTCATAGCTCTTCCTCTAAATTATTCAAACAAATGTCACTGGTTTATAAGAAAGCTGCAGGTGGGTACATAATAAGCCCCAAGCTCTTAAATCTTCCATTTTTGAAGAGCAGTACTCCTCTTCCTTACCAAATTATATCACTGAGGCTGTGTTCTTTCTAGCAGACCTAAATCTCGTGGTTCTTGGATACAAAGAACACAAGATTGTCATTATGATGTGAACACAGGTATTATGAAGTTGTCCTAATAAAATCTTTAAATCAAACGTCTTGTTTACAATTAATCATTTTCATCTTTAAAAACTGCATGTACACACTTAGTCAAAGTTATTAAAAATCTTCAAATACAAATTATACTACGCTAAGCGACTACTTTTGAAACTTCTGGCCAAAATGACTTGCACTGGGTAAGTATTAGAGGCAAGATGAAATTTTCCTGCTAGTTTGCGATTCTCACACCATCTCACAGTTTTATAAGAAACAATTTCACTAGGTCTTGGACTGGGAAATAATCCTTTGCACGTAACAAATAATTTCTCAGCTGACACACACCATCAAGTACCTGTCCACCCTTATTCAGTAAAGCTCTAAAACATCTCTTAGCTGCTCTCCCCAGGACACAAGCCAAACAGAGATATCAAACAAGTGTCGACTGAACATAAAAACATAAAAGACACAAAGAAGTCTACCCGCTTCTCCCAACATTTTGCTGTTAGAATCAGTTTGTGCAGCTCCACCCCTTAAATGCAATGGCTCAGCTTCTGCTTTCTGGTGAGATCAGGACTAGACTCACGGAGCTCTTCCTACTCAGCCTGGTATCATCACCATCCACAGCCACGCAGAACATGAAGAACTACACTGGGCCTTAGCATCAGGATACTCATTTTGCCTCTTGACATCCACATTGAGTTTTTCCATCAACCCAAAGATGACATATAAGCAGCTCACTGCAGAAGAGGTTTTTGTAACAGCTGGAAAACTATTGCAACTTACTTAAAAACCCCCACAGTATTTTCTCCTTGACTAGATACAGAGAGACCCCAATTTAAGTGCCCATTCATTCCTACACAAAGGCTCATCACATGAATCTTACCAATCTGCAAGACTGCTGTATATCTAAACATGTTGTAACCCAACCCTCTCAAAGCTGGAATGGAACCAAATATAAAAAAAAAAAAAAAAAAAAGGCAAACAGGAAAAACCCCACTTCTCATGAAAAGGAAAGTTATGCAAGTTAGATGAGTTTTACCACCATATGCTAAAATCTTTCCTGCACCTCGCTTGCCAGGCATTGTAAGTTTGAGGGTTTTTTCCTAATAATATTGCTGTAATTGAGGGGTAGCTAGGCATGTGGTTTGCAGAAGAGATACAGCAGATAAGCTTTATCCCAGAAACCCTACTACTTTAAAAGAAATCTTTCCAAATCATTGGTTTCACACTTTCTGACATTGAAGACCTCCGCTAGATCAGTGAAAAGCAACAAAGTGAAATTACAATAATCTCTCTGATATTTTATTCTGCTATTCTATGCACAGCCGAGATCATGTGAAAATAAAACATGTTGCCAAAGCCAGGTAGTTGGCCATTTACCTCCATTCACGATGTGAATGAAACAGCTTAGAGCTGGAAGCCAGAATTCAAACAGAAGCAGTTAGCCAGAAGAAATGCAGAGATTAAAATAAAAGGCTGGAGAGGAAGAAGAAAAATAGAGACGATGCCGAGGAAATTATATTATTAAGGAAAAAGGTAAGATGACAAGGGACAGTATAGGTAGGCACCAGGCTAGAGAGAATGGCTCAGGCACCAGGCTTAGACATCAAAGACTCCTGCAAATGAACGGCAACAGCCCTGCTTGCAACAAAAAATGCTTTTATCGCCAATTTTTCTACTATTAAGTTTCTAGCAAGGATCTTGCTGCTGGTGAAGTGTTCTTACGAGTTATCAGAGAAGCGAAACGCAGAAAGAGAAGGCAGCCCTAACGCAGCTTCTTGTTACATGGAGATTTTGCACCCTCTGCAGGCCTAGGAGGATACAGAGAAACTACAAACATACCCATCCTGTAATAAAATACAACTATAGGCATGATTTCCAGCTCCAGCAACAGCAGATTTTGTAGGGTTTTTGAATCCAGTATTTATGGGTGCTGTATTTATGGGGGAGTGGCTGTTCTCCCCCTTTCAGACCTTTCTGAGTGCTCTCCTTCAAGCATCAAGCCATATATGACATCTATGTCATGAAGAGACTTTGAGGATCCCTTTACTCTCCAATTAAGTACAGAGTACTACTCCTAGCTGGGCTGAGGGCACTTGCTTTTCCTTGGAGATGTGGCAGTGACCTTAAGCCTTCTTTAGGCAAAGTTCTTACATTTATACTTTGAAATATTAGAAGAAAGGTGTTTAAAAGGACCAAAACCTACAATACATTTAGCCTCACATAATCACCTTGTATCTCACTATATATTAAGTTAGACAGGCTTTCTTCTCCGGGTACTAGTTCATATTCTTTGTACTTGTCTGCCTGAGACACTTTTGACTCCACAAGGTAAGACTGAAAAATCCAGCAGCAATCATACGATTTCTTGTAGGGACAAGATGATTTCAGGTAAAGCACACGTTTTCTCAGTGTCACTCTGGAAAGGAATTTGAAGTTTAATACAAAAAGATATTCTTAGTCTGAAAAAGGGGTCAAGACTGGAAGCTAAACAAATATATCAATGTAACTATGCACTGAATATTCACTGTATAAAAATCATTCAACCTAATACACTAGCACAAAAATCAATATAAATAGATATGAGAAATTAAATCAATGTGATTTGAACTTTATTTCCTCCAAAGAGAGCCATCCTCTAAAATATTAAAAGAGAAAAATCTTGACAGCGGCTGACAAAAAACCAAAGTAAATAATATTGTATTTCAGCTGAAAGTGGGTTTGATGGATTTGGTAAAACCAGCTGTATATTACAGCGCACCCTTATCCGGTACATCTGCCTTACTACATGTTACACTGCAGCAAACATAAACGCAGTCACTGATTGATGATAAGAACTTGTGATGAAAAGACAAGTATATCCTAGGGAAAGACTGTACACCACTTCTCCTGATGACTTCAATGTGTATTTAAAACAGCTGCTTTCAATTGATTTTGAAACCCATTGAGGTCAATAAGAAAACAACGTCAGCAAAAGCTCTACAATAAAATATGATGCACTTTAAGAGCATTTTGGTTATTTGTTTTTAAAGAACTTTGTTGCTTTCAGAGGGACTCAGAGGAAAAACACATTTACATTTAAAAGCACAATCACCCTGCTTTCTCTACCTCTCTCCTTTCTCTCTCCATCTCTCATTCCGCATGTCTAATCTCTTTGCTATCCCATTCCTAAGTCTTCCCCTGATTTCCCCACCTGTTATTCTTCCACTCTCTTCCTGATTTGCTGAAGATCTGCAATAAAGTCTTAAAGCAATGTTATTAGGCTTTATAGATTCTCAGGGTAAGGAAGAATCCACTATTTATACCTTTCAGGTACAGAAAACTCAGACAATAAGATGGTCTAGGTGTAAACATTGCAATTCAATTTTCACAACCAAAAGACCTAGAAGTATAATAATTTCTTTTTTTGAAAGTTCACAGTTGACATGCAGGTAATCCTAATATGCTATAAGGGCCATCATATATACACAAGGAAGGTTTGCACATATCTTCAGCTAAATCAGTAGCTTTAAGATCAAGAATAAATTACACCAAAATTGAAGGAAGAATGGCAGGATCTTCTGCAAATGATCTAGGAAAAGATAGGGCCTGTGATCTTTATTCCCTCATAATACCAGAGAGTCTGTCAAGCTTTCTTAGACCTCGAATATGGAAAAGAAGCACAAAGCCACTCAAAGTAACCAAGTAAAATAATTTCCTTAGAAAAAAATTCCAGTTTTTCTCTCTTTACTTAAAACATGGTGAAGTTGTCTGTTCTTCCTAAAGCTATTGAAAAGGTGGATTCTGTGTAAAGGGATTGTAAGCACATTCCAGCTTTGTTAACAATTTGATTTCTGGAGTGAAAGAAAATAAAACCGTCATGATACCTATCCTGAATTGACTCCAGCACATGGTTGCCTTCTCTTGCCAAACGAGGTTGTAAAATTGCAGTTGGAATCTCATCTGCAGAGAGTTACAGGACCCTTCCTCTTTACCCACAAACACCAACCACGCTTATGATTCTAGAAAAGTCTGATATAAAAAAAAATGTCTGTAGATGAACAAGAAAACGAAAATTTAAACTAAGAGTGTAGCAGTGTAATAAAAGCAAACAACTCTGGTTACATAAACATGATTAACTCATCATTTCTAAGTATACCTCCTCCTTGACACAAGTGCATTTATTTTAATAAGACCTTCAAATAAAAGACTGACAACTGTCTTGTGGCAGCAATGACAGCAATGAGCCACCATCTGAGCCATTTAAAAATCAATTATTTCCAGTTACCAGATGTAAATATCTTCTCATGTGGTGTGTCGAGTGCCACCCAGGCACATCTGATTGTTCATATCCAGAAACAATCGCATGAGGTTGAGCTGACACATATCTGACATCCACTATCAACCCTTCAGAGCACAAAGAGCTGGATCTCTGCCACACCACCACAGTTGTGGATGCCCCATCCCTGGAAGTGTTCAAGGCCAGGTTGGATGAGGCTTTGGGCAACCTGGTGTAGTGGAGGGTTTCCCTGCTCATGGCAGGGGGATTGGAACTAGATGATCTTTAAGGTCCCTTCCAACCCTAAACATTCTATGATTCTATGATTTCCTCACAGATCACAACTTTCCTACACTCTCCTCCATGGCCAGCCACTGCTTAGCTCAGGCAATCAGAGTTGGTGTCAAGGTATTTATCTAGATCCAAGATGCTGCCTCAGCTCTTTTCTAAAGTGAACTGCAATGGAAGAGCTCCAAAATTTAAAGGAGGAAAGGAAGAGACGAAGGGTCCAAAAAGCACAGAACACACAGCAATCATACTGCACAATTATTGAGCTGAAAAAAGCCTTCATAGCTCTTCTGCACACAGTTAAGGTACATGCTTCTGGAGTAGCACAACATGCTTGGCTTGAGATTCAGTAGAGCTCTGGTGATTCAGGTCCAATGAATTTCTAACCCTGATCTTAAGAGTTTTGGTGAAAAGTTTCCCTTCTATCTTGGTAAAATCGGTGTCTTGCAACTACCCCACAGGCAGGTGCTGCAGGTCGGTGATTGTGGTAAGTACTGAAAATCCATGACATGCTGCTATGTTTGTGTACTGCCCATTGCACTCCAGGAGGTGAGAATCGATCAAAGCCCTTTAGATACGTCTGTGTCGCATACCCAGCCTTCATTGCTGCCAACGTACCGCTCCATACTGACACTGCCAGAACCATAAACGTGACATGGAGCAAATAAGACTGATGGAAGTCATTCTTCCTCGATTAGAGCAGACATTTCCTCCTATAAGTTATTGGGGTTTGTTTACTTTTGTTTTTAAAGAAAGGCTGAGAGAATACAACAATTCAAAAACACACTGAAGGCTGGGAGCGCCAGGGTATAACATAAAAGGGCAATAATTTGGCTTCACAGATTGCCCCAGGCATCCTACAGGAAGGCCACCTGCGAAACACAGCCGTGCTCTGAACACCACCGCCACGTTTTCCGTGCCTGCACCCACACACTGCAGCTTGGGGACGTGCAGGGACGGGTATCCCGGGAGGGCTGCCAGGCTGCCCAGGGCACGACGGGACCGTGACTCAGCTAAAGCACCTAGGCAGACACAGCTCGATCTTCACCTGTACTGAGCATTGAAAAAAAGCCTAGAAGGCTTTTAGACTCCCATAAAAACAGGTTTTATCAGGGTATTTACAACAATGTTTATCTTCTTCTATAAAGATAAGGCAATTAGGTAGAATGGAAGTGTAAATGCTTTGTAAACCGGTTTGTGCCACTCGGTGCCAGCTCAGTAGCTTTCTGAGTTACATTAGGCTTTGTGCCTTCATCCCTAGGAAGCACTTTCCATCACCTCCAAGCCCTGGCCAGCTGCTGCCCACACCCTGCTTCTCCTGAGCCGTATATTGCTGCAACATCCCCAGCAACGGTGCCCAGCGCAACCCCGCAGCCCCTTTAGCCTGTCCTAGATGAGATGGTGGATTGGTGGCTACCAATCCACTCTCGGGGATAGACTGGCTCCACCTGCTCAAGCCCTTTCTAAAGCAATGCAACAGATACTTCAAACCACACAGAGAAATACATTATTGTCTCCACTATGGTCAAAAGGCTGACATCCTCCAGGTCTCTCTGAACATGCATTAGGAAGAGATGTATCTTACACAGGGAGAGGATAGAAAGAACTGCTCATCAGCTATTGCTTTCTAGATATCCTCCAGGCACCCCAAAACACCTCACAGGTTGCATCACAAAGCTGCTCACAGGAAGCCCCCAACAAGCACGGGGAAGGGCTCAGCACCTCTTGCACCTCCCATGCTCTCCATGGATGGGGAGCAGCAGCAGGAGACATGACACCCACGTCCATGGGTGCTCCTCCCCATGCTCATGGTATTAATAGCAATAAGGCCACTCTTGGCTGGGACACAACTGGTCCCAGTGCTAAAAAAGCAGGAGGTAGAGAGAGAATTACTTATATCTTGTAGCATCTGTATCTCTGGGCACAGCCTAATCTTAAAAAGAAAGTCACAAGCAGGTATGATGAAATGCATTAATTAAGGAGAGCATCAAATTGAACTTTATCCTGCTGGCTGTGGGTGTCTTCTGGGGTGAAGAGGGGATCAGAGCAACAAGGAGTTGATGGCAGCTTCACTCACTCAGCCCCTCTCAAGGAACACAAGTTTGTTGCAAGAACATTCATCCATTGGATCCTTTCTGTGTTGAAGGCCTGGGACCCAGGAAGCTCCCAATGATCACCTCTGTCTTGAGCAAAGTCTCAGCTCCAGCCTGCACTGTAAGCAACCTCCCAGAGAGAGGGTCCCTGCAGTTTATCCACCTTGTAGCTCTGAAACCAACGGTCCAGCCTCCTCCTTTCCCCAGGCTACTTTGGCACATGCTTTTTGCAGGGTCCCTTTACAGAGGCTTCATGCAAGCATTGGCTTTCAGATCAGGAAGGCACTTGTGAGGTCATTCAAGCGATGGCCACTGCTTCCCATGCCTCATCTCCCACTGCCGTGGAGCTGCTTTGACATGCACCAATGGGATCCCTTCAGCTGAAATGAAATCCAAGGCTGTCTGCTGCAGACAGGCTGCTGGTACGCAGCATTGTTTCTCACAATGGCCTTAACCTGAGCCTCCATGAAATAAATAGTTGCAAGATTGCACAGGAGAATAAAAGATACTTGAAAAATACCAACAGCCTTGACTACTTCTGCACATCTCCAACCTGATCGGCGCTTGGCCTTTTAAATACTTGCAAAGACTTTGCTTGAGATCACGAAGGGTAAGGAGAAACATCATTCCTGCCACCCATGGTGCAGGTTTAGGAAGAGGGGATGGGTGAAACGGTTGCAAAATAGGCATCATCCAAAAGCAAAACTGAGGATGAAGTCAGAGGCTCCCAGCTCCACAGCGGCACGTGACGCTTCTGCTACCTCATCTCCCGTCTCACCTGGAAACAGAGGAGTGAAGAAACCTGCAGATCTGGGGAGCCTGGCAACCAGAAGCAGCTCAGCCCGGGAGTCCAGGCAGTGGGCAAGTCTCCCTAAACCCACCAAACGAGCAGAAAAGGGATTCCTCAAAAAGCCTCCCCCTGCTTTGTTACAAGCCCAGGGAAACTGGCAGATCTCCCAGTAACTGCTTCATTCCGAGAAAGGGATATCCTGACACGTCTCATCACAACGTTCCCACCCTGGAGAACAGCCGCAGGCAGAGGAGCGTGACTTGATACGAGGTGCCATGCCTACACCCACCCGTGAAGGCCCTGAGGAACTGCTGCTGAGCCAGAGAAGGAGCTTTGCTGCAGGCAAAGGAATCTGCAACAGGCTGCTGCTTGTCTGTTTAGCAAAATGTACTCTTATTCCCAAACAATGGAAACGGAGATGCTGAGAGGCAGGGCTGCTTAGCCTGGAAAAGAGAAGGCTCCGGGGAGATCTTATCATGGATATATATACTCGAAGGGAAGGTGCAAAGAGGACGGAGCCAGGCTCTTTTCAGTGGCGCCCAGAGAGAGGAGAAGGGGCAATGGGCACAAACTGAAACAGAGGAGGGTCTGTCTGAACATCAGGAAACACACTCCTACTGTGAAGGGGACCGAGCATTGGCATGGGTTGCTTGGAGGAGTTGTGAAGTCTCCATTCTTGGAGATATTCAAAAGCCATCTGGACACAGAGCTGGGCAGCTGGTTCTAGGTGGCCCTCCTTGAGCACAGGGAGGGGGGGGTTGGACCATATGACTTCCAGAGGTCCCTTCCAACCTCAACCGTTCTGGGATTCTGTGGATATGTCTCGATGCTGATCCATATTGAATTCTGCAAAGATGCCCAGAAGACTTTTAGACTCACCAAAAAAAACTGAAAAAAACCCAAACAGGTTTTATTAAAATATAAATGGCAATATTTACCTTCCTAATATTCATTATTTAGTATTTGTCTTTCATTATTGTTGCCATCAATACATTGAAATGGATCACGTTGGTTTAGATTCCTCTCTGACACAACAGACTCTCCACATCTTTCTTCAAAAAAAAAAAAACCAACCCAAATCCGCAACCTGAACACCTTTCCTGTCCCCTTTTCTTGTTGCATTTGGCTACTTGTTGTCAGCTCTGTAGGAGAAGACATTTGTGACAGCCCAGGCAGTGTTCAAGGCCAGGTTGGATGAGGCTTTGGGCAACCTGGTGTAGTGGAGGGTTTCCCTGCCCATGGCAGGGGGTTGGAACTAGATGATCTTTAAGGTCCCTTCCAACCCAAACCATTCTGTGATTCTATGATTCTATGACAGCCTCCTTAGTGTCAGCTCAGGAAAATAATGCGTATTGCTTCCCTGAGGAACCATGACAGCGAGGGTGGCTCATGTTGGGGCTTTTTGAATGGGCACTTTCATCTGAACAAAACCATTCCCAAAACCAACGGATTAGCTGCAGAAGAGATTTGCTCTTTGCATTCCAGTGTTTTAGCAAAAGCTGAGCATGAAGGAGCACCATTGCTCTCTGGAAGAGTCACTCTAAAGGAAGGACAGCTCAAAATCAGACACTGGTAAAGATCCAGTGAGGTGACAGCGATGCCTTGAAAACCATGGCCACGCTTCACAAGGTTACGGAGAAGTCACGTTCTGCATCTGCACGCTCTGATTCACGACACAGGGTGCTCCAGGGAGCTGTCAGGCTTTCCAGGGAGTAAAATCACCGTGTCCCAGCTAAAACACTGAGGTAAACGGGCCTCAGTCATCACCCATACTGTGTCCAAAAAAAAAAAAAAAGAAGGAAGGCTTTTAAACTCCCATGAAGTCAGGTTTTATACGGCCATAAATGATGATAGTTATCTTCCTCCATGCAGATAAAGCAATCAGGTGAAACAGAGCAGAAATGCCTAAATGGAAAAGCCTGAACACATAACGTGTCCTTCCAGCAGATCTCCCCTGCCAGCCCATACTGTGGCTGAGTTGCCAAATCTCGCCCTGCTCCTCCCTGGCTCCCAGGAGGTTCACTCCAAAATTGTTAAGGCCTGGTCAGCCGCTGGCCATAAGTTGCTTCTCTCCAGAGGCAATGTCATCGTAGTCCCTGCTCTCTAGGTATCTTCTGGATGTCCCCAAACACCTCCCAGGTTGCACCCTGAAGCTGCTCACAGGAGCACGGGGAAGGACTCAGCACCTCTTGCACCTTCCATGTAGGAAGTGTGGATGGGGAGCAGCAGCAGGAGACATGACACCCATGTCCATGGGTGCTCCTCCTCACACTTACGATATTAATACCTACAAGACCACTCCTGGCTGGGACACGACTGGTCCCAGCACTAAACAAGTAGGAGGTAGAGAGAGAATGACCAGTGTACTCATATCTTAAAGTATCTGTATTTGTGGGCACAGACTTATCTTAAGAAGAAAGTTCACATCCAGGTATGATGAAATGCATCAGTTAAGGAGAGCATCAAATTGAGCTGTGGATATCCGACGGAATGAAATGTTTACGGCCACAAGAAGGTGATGGCAGCTTCACCTGCTCAGCCCCTCTCAATGAGCACATCCATCTGCTGGATCCTTTCCCTTTTGAATCCATTTGGGATCCAGGTAGTTCTTAATTTCTTCTTTCTCCTCCTTTCTTTGGTTGTTTAGTCGTCACATTATTCACCAATTTTAGGTCCCTTCCTCCACTGCAAACTGTCTTTCATGCTCTTGGGAATGTGATTCTTTGGCAAAGAAGGGGCTTTCCTTGGCTTCCCTCTCCAGTCCAGCTTTTCTGAGGAGAGCTGGCTATTGCGATGGTCGGGCTAGTGACAGAGAACTGATGGACAGGGCCCTTAGAATTCTGTCAGTCAGCCCAATATAAGATTATTTGGCTGGGCAACGAGCCCCCAACAGAGAAGGGACTCCCTCATACAGTGCTGAGGTGGGTACATAGCACAGAGGTCAGCCTCCAAGGTGGATTAGGATATAAAAAGAGGTCCTTGAAAAGAGATGATACTCACACAAGCTGAAGGTTTGTGATTTGCTACAGCATAATTCCAATCAGTCACAGTGTCAGAGGAAAATACACGCACATACATCACAGAGTTAAAAATTTGATCAAAGAGAAAGCACAGTTTAGTCTGGCAGATAATATTTATGGCAAATCTGGACATCATCTGTTTCACCTGACCTAAAATGCCGGACTAGCTAAGAGCATAAAGGCTTGGAGCACATTTGCACAGAGAGGGCTGGCTTGAATATAAAGTGAAGCATCCAAATTATAAATAATTTTTAATTGATCAAAACCAGTGATCACTTACCTTCTCCAACCAGTTACTGGTTTTACAGAAGTAAGTTATTTAAAAAGGGTCAATTTGGAAACCTCAGGTCTTAGAAGACAGGGTTAGAAGGAGGAAAAGTGTTGAAGACTGTTGATACATCTGGTTAAAAAAAAGAAAGGGCCAGTTAAGGTGGGTTCTTATACCTTTCAGACCAAGATTTGATGGAATTAAAGGTAAATTGTAGCTCATTCTCAATGTTTTCTAGTCTGTTCTTTACATGATTTTAGTAAGCTCCTATTGCTGTAGCACCTAAGTGTCTTTAATAATAAATTCAGCAATAGGTATATGTCATAGGCTTGGTGTAAAAACTTATCAATGTAATTAGAGGTCAGTGCAGAAGAGTAGTGTGGTCCTTCTGGCCATTATTGATTTTATAAAATCTCTACAGATTTGTTTCTGTCTTTTTTTTAGATCTTGCTCTCTCTTTTCAGTCAAATTCCTCTTCATATTTGTTTTCAGTAGAAGCGACCTCCTCCCTCTGCTCCAGTTGAAGCATGCTGGAGTTGACATGTCAGTTTGAAAATTTTGTTTACCTGCCTACATTTTGCTTCTTGCTCTCTGCTTCCTATCAGTTTGAAACTAGACGATCTTTAAGGTCCCTTCCAACCCAAACCGTTCTGCGATTCTATGATTCATTCTGCAAAGTGGGATGACATCCAAGGAAGTACAAAGATGACAACAAAGCTTGGTTAAGTCAATGCCTTGGAAACCAGGCCACAGAGAGCAGGAAGAGATTTTGTTCTGTCTGAACTGAAAATACTGTCCTGTAAAAGCAGCTTAAACAATGTGAGTGCACAAGAATTTTAACAAACCACATCAAACATCATGGTTAGAATGCACTAGTGGCACAATAATTCACAATTGCCTCTATATTTTGATAGACAAACATTCTAAGTCGAGGCATAAAAGACTCAATTCTCTCTCACTCACACTGTGCAACTCACAAGAAGACACCAGTGGAACTTGCACAACATGTAAACTGGTACTCAGGGGTCAACAATGAGACAGAATAAACAAAAGAGCAATATAAACAAAAGAAAAAGATGAGACAAGAAGGAGAGAATCCCTAGTCTGACAAACACAAAGCCTAGGCTGTGTGAGATGCCTAAGGTAGGGTGTTGAAATTACATCATATTTTTAGTATTTTCCATAGGGAACCATACATTTCCTGTATAAATAACAATAAAACAATATTGTGAAAAGGCACGGGGCAGTTAAGATCAGCCTTTTGAGCTAGATAGATGGATAAAGCTGTCAATCTCTAAAGAGAGAGGCTCTATGAAAGGTTAGGAGGGAATGAGGTTGGAGAGAAGGGACCTTCCTGCCATGATCAACCAGCCTCTCCAGCAGTCGTGGGTGGTGCTGGCCGGGGAGTGGATGCAGAGCACCGTGGACCCCCTCCTGGGGGGTCACAGAGCAAAGAAGGAGCTTGGTGAGGGGCAGTGCCCTCCTAGGGGGTCACACAGCAAGGAAGGAGCTGGGTGAGGGGCAGTGCCTGAGAACATACAGTCAGCATCATCTGTGCAAGTCCCATGCTCCATGCCTGAGACCTAAGATGCTTTTTTAATTGCTCCAGGAGACCTATCTGAACCTTTTCCAGATAAAATGGTCATCTGATGTCTGCATCCATGCCTGCTTTTATTCTTGTTTGAACCATGATTATTAAAAAAAAAAAGAAAAAAAGTTGTAATAACTCACTGACGAGATGCTGGTCAGTGCAGAATAGAAACGTGAGAAATTCAACATATAGTGTAGCATTATGGCTGGTACTGTTTAGAAGCTACAGCAAAAATGCATACCATTTTAAAGGCGATCAGAAAAACTGGTTTGAGCAATGAGATGAAGTTCCAGTCAAATTGGGCACCAAAAGCCCCTAGAGTGCAAGAGGCTGGAGGCCTCCTGTGCACACAGGGAGCTGCAACCCACCGCAAAATGGGACCACAGAGCTTTGATGCTTAACATCAAGTCTCTGAACACCTATTTACCTACATAAATAGAGGACATCACCCTTGGAAGAACTCAGTGCTCACAAAGCCTGTTGGAAGGCATTCAGACACCATGGTGACAAGCACCGTACTGAAAACCTCACTAACTGGAGTCAGAAAAGTGAGAGTGAGGGTGAACCCTTCCTGTTATTTACTCCTGTAGCAACCCTCCCATTGAGTTTGATGGCCTGGATTTCACCTCAGCTTCCTAACGTGATTCAACTTTTCCCTCGGAACAGCTGCCAGCTCAGCAGCCCAACCCTCCCAGGCCCCTGGCTCTTGATTTCTGCAGCGCTCCCTTCACATAAAGTTTCCTGCAGCCTTTAAACATCAGCCCTCCGGGTGCGTTTTGGCCCTACATGAAAAGGAGGGGGTTCACTCGGTCTAAAAGCACTATCTGTAGACAAGCTGGGATCCCAAACCCGCTTCGCAGCCTCCGACACCCTACTGATGCTGGCTGATGTTTGAATGGGACACAGGGAACTGATGTCATCACCTGGACCGACGCGACAGCCCCACGGGGAGCGCGCCAGGAGCCCACCTCCGCAAAGACCGGCAACGCGGAATCTACGTAAAGGTAAGGCCGCGTTCACTTTTAACAAATTCCTCTGCGGACAGTGAGTGAGCCCAGTATTTTCTAGGGTAAATTATGGAATTTTCAGTCCATTTGTCACCACTTGAAAGTAACTGAGAAAATCCCTCAGTGTCGCCTCCAGCAGCAGTTTTGGCCCAATCAGGCTCTCTCCGCCGCAGAAGAATCATAGAATGGTTTGGGTTGGAAGGGACCTTAAAGATCATCTAGTTCCAACCCCCCTGCCATGGGCAGGGACACCCTCCACTACACTAGGTTGCTCAAAGCCTCATCTAACCTGGCCTTGAACACTGCCAGGGATGGGGCACCTACAACTTCTCTGGGCAACCTGTGCCAGTGCCTCAGCACCCTCAGAGGGAAAAATTTCTTCCTTATATCTCATTTAAATCTGTCCTCTTTCAGCTTAAAGCCATTGCCCCTTGTCTTATCACTATATACCCTTGTAAAAAGTCCCTCTCCAGCTTTCCTGTAGGCCCCCTTTAAGTACTGGAAGGCTGCTATAAGATCACCCCGGAGCCTTCTCTTCTCCAGGCTGAACAGCCCCAACTCTCTCAGCCTGTCTTCATAGCAGAGGTGCTCCAGCCCTCGGATCATCTTCATAGTTCTCCTTTGGACTCGCTCCAGCAGCTCCATGTCCTTCTTGTGTTGAGGACTCAATCTTAGCTATTGACATGCACTTGTCTTAAAACATAAACCAGGAGTGAAAATGAGGAGTGGGAAATGAATCAGATCAGTACTGCAAAAAAATTAATTACAGCTAAAAGAAAACTGAGGCTTATGAATGAAAAGTCTTAGATGATCTACCTTCATTGTCATGAATCACAAGGAAGAACCCGTGCAAAGTGTCAAGTTCATCACCGAGGCGTTCGCTTTTTATTTGCTCAATGCAAAAAACCAAACAAATCCTCCTAACATCCTCTCAACATGGATGCGTGCATCCCGCCTAAGGAAACCCCCGGTGGAGGCGGGGAGGGAGGTGGCGGAGTGGGACCGCCCCGCGGCTTATTAAAGCGCCTTCGGGCCGCCGTGCCAACGGACAGACGGACGGACAGACACCCGTGGGTGTCATGGCGAGCCCCTGCGTGGAGCTGAGCAACAAGATGAAGATGCCGACCCTGGGGCTGGGCACTTGGCAGGTAGCGGGGCGGGCAGGGGGACGCTGCGAAGATGAAAAGGGGGAAAAAAAAAAAAGAAAAAAGAAAAGAAAGAACAATTGCAAGTGAAAACGGGGTTCCCGCAGTGCGGCGTGGGCTGCTGCGGAATCCACGTCCGTGCGGGGGGGTTTGGGGCAGGGGGGGTTCCGTCTCGGCGCCCGCCTGCAGCGTCCGTCACGATCGCGGCCGCTTGTGTAACCGGGCGGGCTGCCAGTCCGGGGAGGAGGGTGTGGAGGAAAGGGCTCAGGGAGCAAAAAGCCAGGAAAAAAAGGGCAAAAAATAAAACAGGAGCCAAAGAAGGTGGAGGGAGGCAAAATAAAACACAAAAACCATCTGAAACCGATGAGAAAGACCCAAATGCGGATGGGGAAAGGCTGCGTGGCCCGACACTGGCAGCCCTGGGACGGGGTCCCAGGCTGAGGGGAGTCCTGTGCCACGAAACTGCCTTTATGGGGAACGGTTTGGGGACAGTGAACTGGTAATACCACTCCAGGAACACTGAAACTAACTTAGGGGACAGGGTACTGGGCATTATGCTGCGGGAAACGGCAGAGTCGAAACATCTTGCAAAAACTAACTCTTTTCTGCTCTATTTCCTTTCCATGCAAAAATGCTGTTTGCCTGCAAATTTGAAACTGGGGTGACAAGGAAACACCAGCAGCAGCTGGAAAGGGAGACTTTGCAGAGCAGTCGCAGCAGCGAGCGCTGGCGGGAGGCCGTGGAAAAGCTCATGGTTTGGTCGTGTTTGCTTCCAGGCTCCTCCAGGAAAGGTGGAAGAGGTGGTGAAGTTTGCTATTGATGCAGGCTACCGCCTCATCGACTGTGCCTATTTCTACCAGAATGAAAATGAAATAGGGAACGCGGTCCGGCAGAAGATCAAGGAGGGGGCTGTGAAACGGCAAGACCTCTTCATTGTCACTAAGGTACAAGGGTGCAGGATCATTGGGGCACTTAGCTTTTCTCCAAGAGAAACCCTCATTCCATCTGTAAAGTAACCTAAGGACTTATGCCCTTCTATGATGCTCATTTCATGGTTGTCTTGTTATGCGCTATAAATTCCATTCTTTATTTGCAGTTTGAACTGAGCTTTACCTAAGCAACCATTGATGACTTTGGAAAGATAACAGCGTGGCTGTTGCCAATTCAATAATTTCTTTGCATCTATTAAGTCACTTATACAGAAGGTTTGTTTGCATGCACCCTAGAAGGATCAGAAAAATAAAAAGGCAAGATAGATGTCTGAATTCAGAGGTGCTGTGCTGTTTACACGTGTGCAAAACATTAGAAAGTTGTGCCATGTACAACACGTAAGCCTGAAAAGGAGTAATTAAAGTATGGGACTTCAGTCTGGAGTATTTTTCATGTATTTACTCCATTGCTTCACCTCATCCGCTTGTCTCAGGAACGCTCTTCAGCAAAAAGTGAGAACACTTCAATTAAAAGTTGTATGACTTCAGATTTTCACAACAAAACCAGAAAACATTGAGCATAACTAAGCTTTCCCATGTACTCTTCATTTCTGTTAAAGAACAGGTTTTAATTTGAATAATACTTGCAAGTTCTTCTATTTAGACAACTTGCTACTTCGTTTCAAAAATGAAGTAAAATTGACAACAGTTCTCACTGTGGCTGGCTAAAGGGGACAGAAGGAGGGCAGCTATGAGCCGCTCAAGACTCAAAATTTAGGCTGAAGAAAAAAAAAAATTCGAACACAAACAAGTTTGCTGTGTCAGATACGCCTGGCAGAGCGTTAACATTTAGTCCTGAGAATCTCTTTTTATAAGTAGGGATACTGGTTGTCCACCTTCACTACTGACTCCCTCATTCATGGTATGTTTGCCCCACCTCATCATTAAAATATTGACAGCCATTGGATTGGTGTCTATTCAGCGTGCACTGGGTAGATGGGCAGGGAATTGTCCTCCCAGAACACCAAGGGAGAAGCTTCTGTCCCCTGGTCTGGACTGTGGAAGCTCTAGAGTCATGGTTGGGCTTGGTTTCTTCCCACAGTTGTGGAACACATTTCATGAGAGGTCCCTGGTTAAGGTAGCGTGCAAGAAGAGCCTCGCTGCACTGCAACTGGACTACCTTGACCTCTACCTGGTACACTACCCTATGGGATTCAAGGTAATCCTGCTCTGCATTCCTTTTCTCCTTACCTGGCCAGAAGCACAGTGCATTCTCTCGTCTATCCTGTGATCATCTTCACTATGCAGCTGAGATATGCTATGGTTCACCTGGCTCTTCCCTGAACCTGGTGGTATCAAGCATTCCATCACTGACTAGGTAGTGGTACGTTTTAGCCTGTGGAGCTGGCTTTCCACCTCCGTTGAAGCGAGACAGTCGTAGGTACGAGCACTGCTAATGATCCCCCTGGGTCTTCAGGGAAACCGTAACCAACACGGGATGGTGCAGTCTGGGATTGTGGCCACAACAGTGTGGACATCTTAGGTTTTGGAGATGCTGGCTTGATCTGGAGTAGCCAACAGTGAAAAATGAAGCAGAGCCCTGAAAGAACATGCTGGGTTTTTTCCCCTCTGTCTACGCCTGTGTAAAACAGATAAAAACTCTAGAAAAAAAGGTAAGAGGGTGTCTGTTCCCTTCTCTCTAGATCTAAATTACGTAATTCCTACTAATCTCCACTCTTTGTATGCAGGGATTGATTTGTAGAAATATGGCCCTCGTCCAAAAGAGAATACTGATGAACACGCCTAATTTTTAGTAGCACAATATGTTTAACTAACTTACTAACATGCTGCCTGTAACTCCAGTCAGAAGTGCTAGTAACCAGGAGGAAATTCAACTTTTAAAAAAACTCCATGTATTATCTGCCTTGAAATCACAGGCTGGAGAAGAACTGCATCCCATGGATGAGAAGGGTATGAGTATTCCCAGTGATACCAATTTTCTGGACACGTGGGAGGTAAGTTAAGGTTTGGTCTTTTGAGCATGTGCCAGCACTAAAGACGGAGCAGAGATGTGTGTGCACGATGAAATTGGGGGATACGTTCGGGTAGGGAGGACAGTGACACAGAATTGTTATTTCATGACAAGGATGAGCAGAGCTGTTGCTCCCTCTTGGTTTGAGGAGGCGGCTTTAAGTCTAAAGAGGATTAAACTATCAGCACTGTAGGTGCTGTCACGAAAATAATATTTGAATATGCACAATGGTGGAACCAGAGCGTGAATTAATCCAGGCGTGGCTGTTGACTTAGTGGGTGTTTCATACAGATGGAGAATTCTCACACTTTTCTGCGTTGGGTGTCAGCACCTCAGGCTGTCCTTCAAACCTCCTTTCCTCGTGGCCTGAGAGGATTCAGGGTCTGCTCCTGCCACCTGTGCCTCTGTGGTGCCACAGCTCTGGGAATTAATAGTTTTCCCTACAATAGCAGAATCCAGTTGCAGGAAAGTATTTTGAGGTGGTTGAGTTTAAGCTAACATCCTCCCTGGTGTACTCTGCCAACTCAGAGGTAGTGTGCTGGCATGGGAGGAGGTGGAGGGCTCTTCCTCGCTTTTTTAGCTCTGGTAAAATGACCCCCAAAGCAAAAGAATTTCACTTCCCATTACAAAAGGGTTGGCTCAGCCATTCTTCTTATATTACTTTCCCATCTGCAATGGGACTTAAAGCATACAGGTAAAACAAGTTGCAAAGATTATTTTTTTCTTATGTGAGATACTGTTATTTAATCTAGTCTTGGGTTGTTTATTGGTTTGTCACTAGCTTTAGGGAAACAAAATAATGAAGTTGACAGTAATATCACCTCATAAATACACATTGGTTGTCCTTACTCATTAGGCCATGGAAGAGCTGGTGGACTGTGGGCTGGTAAAAGCCATTGGTATCTCCAACTTTAACCATGAGCAGATTGAAAGACTCTTGAACAAGCCAGGACTGAAATACAAGCCAGTAAATAACCAGGTAAGACTTTTATTTCCACTGATGTAAATTAACCTTAGAGTATTCCTAAATATTTCCATACGACGCATCAGCTCTAAAGCTGACTTTTGCCATGACCTTTAAACAGTTCTGGTGCCATGGAAAGTTCTTGCAAAGCAGTAGGTATCTCTGGTTGTCTGAAAGTTCCTTCAAGTCAGTACTGCCTGCAATATGCAAGGCTTTGGTACGGTGTCAGTGCTGATGGTTTTTAGCTGACAGGGATCTCACAGAAAACTTTTTTGTAGACTTGTGTGTATATATGGCAATGGAGATTTGAAAGCAAAGCCATACGAAAAAGCATAGGTTATTCATACCACAGTCATATGAAACAGATGAGAATATTTGCTTTTTAGACATTGGAAAACAGTGAAAATATCCATTACCTTGCGTAGGACCTTGCAACTTTTTGCTACATGTCCTCTTTAACACTCCAGTGTGACAACCCAAGTTGCTAGAGGCCCATTTCTGCCAGCCCTGGGGTAAGCAGCAAAATCCCCACTGCGAGCTGCTGCACAGGCATGGGAATGTACAGGAATGCTCTAACTCATTCCCTGGACTTACTTATTTTTCAACACACAATAAACCATTTCATGGAACTTCATTATAAAAAGGAGGTTTGAAGTTTACAATTACATAACAAGTTCTCTCCACGTCCCTCATGAATGAAACCACAGGACAGCAGGGGCATCAGGACCTTCTGACTTTCTTCCACATGTGACACCTTTCGCTCAGCTGAGGGTGCTGAATGCCCGTCTCTGCCGGCTTGGGAATATCCAGGGAGATTGTCACATTGGGTCCTGTTGCAGGCATGGTGCTGCCCATAATATAGCTGTAGCATTTAGAAACAGCTGGGTATGTGCATGGTGCCACATTATACAGCATAGACAGAGCCCTGTGATCATACTATAGCTTGTGGGACGCTGAGCACCATCCCCGTGAAGGCTTCTGTTGTTGTCCAGTTAAGGGATATCTTGCCTGAATGGCTGGTGGCAACATGATCAGAGCTAACCTAGGGAAGCTCATCTCTCCAGGCTTCTTCAGGAGTCGGGGAGACTCCTTGGGGAGAGGAGAGGTTGGGTGACTCAGAGCAGAAACTAAACCTCAGGTGTTCTGAACTGCTCTGAAGATACAATCCTGCTCTCTAGTAGTCCAGGGAGACCAATTTCCCCGATTCCTGACACAGAAAGCACTCTCACTCTTCTCATCTATTTCCCACTACCTTTGTGTAATATGTACTACTCTCTGTACTAGGCCACTAGATATTGCTGTGACATTAATAACTTTTGTATAAGATAGATTTTAATTATAGAATCATAGAATGGTTAGGGTTGGAAGGGACCTCAAAGATCATCTAGTTCCAATCCCCCTGCCATAGGAAGGGACACCCTCCACTACACCAGGTTGCTCAACACCTCATCCAACCTGGCCTTGAACACTGCCAGGGATGGGGCAGCCACAACTTTTCTGGGCAACCTGTTCCTGTGCCTCACCACCCTCAGAGTGAAGAATTTCTTCCTTATATCTAATCTAAATCTGCCCTCTTTCAGTTTAAAGCCATTGCCCCATGTCTTATCACTACACGTCCTTGTAAAAAGTCCCTCTCCAGCTTTCCTGTAGGCCCCCTTTAAGTACTGGAAGACTTCTATAAGATCACCCTGGAGCCTTCTCTTCTGCAGGCTGAAGAGGAATTTAATTCAATTATGATATTGAGAGTCTTTTCTTCATGTTTTCTGCCACTCAAGAAGAATTAAAATGTTATGCTCTGGAGCCCAGTGCAGTCTGCCTGTGTGTCAACCACCGTGTTTTTGTGCTTGCAGATCGAATGTCATCCATACCTCACCCAGGAGAAGCTGATTGAGTACTGTAAATCCAAAGGGATTGCTGTGACAGCGTACAGCCCCCTTGGCTCTCCTAACCGCCCCTGGTAAGAAAGCATTGCTGCCTTTCTGCACACAAAACAACGCGTTTGCAACTTGAATCTTTGAGGCAAACGATGTCAATAATGCAGGTATAATGAGAAGACTACTGCTGCTTTGTTGCAGATTGTTTCATGAAAAACATCAGGCTTCCAGCCAATTCCTTTCTACCATCAATATCCTGGCTTTTGTTTTTAACAGGGCCAAGCCAGGGGAACCTGTGCTGCTGGACGATCCCAAGATCAAAGAGATGGCAGTCAGGCATCACAAAACCCCTGCCCAGGTAAGTGGGATTGTCAGGACGAGCTATTCTTCTTCCTCAGACATTTTCACAGGCTGTTGGCCAGTCTTAGCAGATGCTGCCTTTCCTAGAGTTGCAGTAAAATGGGGTTGAACTGCACGTGACTCTTCACACTGCCCCAGTTCTTACCAGCAGGTAAGAACTTACCTTACTGAATATGAATTAGCAGGTATTTTCTAAGAGGTCTTAAGTTCTGAGCTTTGGGGGGGCGGATCAGCAGTGGTATGTGCTTACCTCCGGTGTCCCCCGTCCTAGAGAGACGTCTTCTGCTCCCAGAGAGAAGTGCTTGCTCCCCAAGAACCCCTTTCCTCTGAGGTTTACTTACAAATCATCAAGCCAACTTGTTATTCCTTTCTCCAGCTAAGTTGGTGAAGTTATTCTTCAGAGAAGACCTGTAATTTGCAGACTTACTTGATTGCTCGTTTGCTCGTGTTCACAAAGAATCATTGAAAGCTGCTTGATTATTCAAGATGAATTTTTTTTTTCTCTGTTAGTTGCTAGTCACACAAATGAGCTCTTGCCCAGGGTGTGCAGAAACGGCACTTCAAATAAACCCACATGTTCACAAGTGATCAACCACAGTCCTATTTTAAGACAGGCAGAGCAGGACAAAAAATTGTATGCAACAGTCCTCTTTTGAGGAGGGAAACTTAAAATCTTAATAGTTTTTTCCTTTTAAGGACTTCAAAAAGCTTAACTTAGGTGAGTACTTACCTGCGAGCCCAAAATAATCTGCAGTATCATTATGCTTGTTTGGTCTGAGCACCTGTATAATGCAAGCCAGAAACATCGTTGGTTTTCTTCCCTCCTCCTACCCTAAATGAAAACCAAACAAATCCTGGAGAAGACAGGATGTAGAAACAACATAGGACAGAAAAAAAATCCTAGTTTCTCAGTAGAATGCAAGCAAATGCTGGCACATCAAACTCCTGCGTGCAAAATGGTAGAGTCTTCCAAAGAGTCAACATGGTTGTAGAAACAGAAATTGATTCGTACGTGAAAAAAAAGGTAAGAGCAAACACAAAATGCATTTGAACACATTTCTTGGTACCCCTGTGTTGATGCTCCTCCTCGCCCTTTCCTAGGTTCTGATCCGGTTTCTTATCCAGAGAGGCTTGATTGTCATTCCCAAGTCTGACAAACCACAGCGTGTTGAGGAAAACATGAAGGTGAAGTTTTCATTAGGGCTGCTGCCACCTTTTTACACAGGATAGGCACCCCCACCTGGATCTCCTCCGTGTTTCCAAGCAGCACCTAAGAGGCACTGGAAGGGGAGCGCAGAGATGTAAAGACTGGGGCTCAGCACTACCTAACCATCCACTCTTGTTCTCTGGGGAGAAGCATTTTGTTCCTGCCAGGAGAGAAATGGGTTACACCAGGGTGATCCGAGCTCTGTTGCCCTAGAAAAGGAATCCCCAGTTTTGGGCTTGCCCTCTGGGAGATGTTTAGTGAGCCCCTCTTTAGGGTGTGAAGGAACAAACTGTGAACGCCAATCCCGTTGTGGTTTATGTCTCCCCTTGAGGCTGTAGTTCCCCTTGGCAGGGAGGTTTGGCTGGATGTTTGCTCAAAAGGCCCGGCATCTTAGACAACATCTCTGTGTTACTTTCCATTCATGGTGCAACATATTGGACTTACTTCTCCTATGAACCACCAGCAAGAATTCTCAGATAACTGATTAACTGTAAGACGACTATTTGCAGTTGGTACCCAGTAGTCCTCTGTGGTAGCAGAAATATTTATTGCTAGTTCCAGTATTTGTGACACATCGAGCAATCCATCCTTAGCACCTTTACTTTTCTGTCTGTGCATTACGACACACACCGCGGCGGTGCTTGCGTTCAACCACCCACAACTATAGGACATTGCTATGAACACCACCTCAGAGAGAAAAGGACTATCTTGACTACTTCAAGGGTAAATTGGTATTTGGCTGAGAATTAAGAGGATTTCTTAACTACACTTAGTGTGGATGCAGTATGTTCCTACCCCAAGTCATAAATGCATGAAGCGCACTTAGTAGCTAACTGCTCATGGACTTAACTAAAAAAGGGATTTCTCTTTTTT
This sequence comes from Tauraco erythrolophus, assembly GCF_009769465.1. NCBI lineage: Eukaryota > Metazoa > Chordata > Aves > Musophagiformes > Musophagidae > Tauraco > Tauraco erythrolophus. The sequence goes on from NC_141468.1 coordinate 84,575,784, forward strand.
TTTCTTTTCCCTGCTAGGTGTTTGACTTTGAACTGTCTAAAAAGGAGATGGATGTCATCCTCAGCTTTAACAGGAACTGGAGGGCAGTTCCAGTACTCCAGTATGTTTCTTATTATCCTTATTATCCACTAGGTCTATCTCTATCTGTATTTTCATACCTGATATCTTGAAAATATACATGATCAAAACCAGGGAGAGCTCATATCTTACACCCAGATCCCAGGTAATGAGACGTCCTGGAACTGACGTCAGGAGGGAGGTTCATTCAGGGCATTCCCTTCAGCATCTTGGTGTTGCACGTGCTCGTTCACAAGCCTGTGTTCAAATTAACGACAGCAGCAAACCTGGAGTACCTTGGCAGTGGAGGAGGGAGACTGTAGTAGGGAAATGCTGCTGAAGATACTTTCTACAATACTTAAATAACCAGTTCTTTCTCTTCTCAGAGCTGTCAATCATAAGGACTACCCATTCAAAGCAGAATATTAATGCCAGTGGTTTCTGCGACACCTCCATGTAACTCCTTCCAGATTAGAACACGTATTCTGGAGCTTGGTCTTGATTTCTTCTTCTGTACTTGACAGTCATTATGAGCAGTTACTTGTCCTCCATTTTTAGGAGACCACCACCAGTTGGTATAAGAATGCAATAGGGATGGGTCTTTTGTAAAGATGGTTAGCAGAAATGTATTTTTGATTAATAGTAAAAAGACATTTTTGATTAATAGTAAAAAGACAATGTCTCTTCATTTCCTTTTTTCCTTGTCTTCCTTAATTAAAGACATATTTAGCAAAAAACTCTGGTTAGTTACAAGTTTTTTTTATATGTCATTTCCAGTGCGGTCAGTCATATTGGCTAATGAGTTGCTGTCAAGGAATGGTCTTTTTAATTCCTTTGCTTTTTACATATTTGTGATTTTCATAGTCTGAATCTCTAATGCTTTAAAATTTTACATGAATAAAGTTTGAATAACAACAAAACTTAATCACTGGAGTGCTTAAACTGTTTCATACAATTGGTTGTAAAAACATGTCAGAAGTCTGTTATTTTTTTTAAATTTTAACACAGCTAGAAATAAGCTTCTATGCTTCCTGTGTAAGGACAAGACATAGAGACTACTTTGTGGCTCATGCATCAAACAGGATCATGCTCTAGCTAGAACCTAAAGAACAAAGTTGTACCTATTACTCCACATAGCCCGCCCTCTGGACAACTAGAAATCAAATTCTTAGGTGATGAGAGGCGAAAAGGTGAAGGTAGCATCACAGGCAGTGATAACACACATCAAAATCCACGCAGCCAAACATAAGGGCTACCTACAGCATCAGACTGACTTGCTCTGGAAGTCTCAAATGCAAAATTAGATTTTGCAACTCTGCTGGCAGCATTCAGAACAATATATCCAGACAAGGGTTGGCTTCATCTAAGGAAATCATAGAAAAGATTTTATTTAAAGACACCAAAGTGAACCCTGAGGTAGAGTCACAATTGGTTTAAAAAAGTATTTTCAGATGGGTAACAGGCTAAGCCAAAGCAAAGGCAGGCTTGAAAAAGGTTGTTTTGTGGTGTTCTGCCTGCTGGCAAGAGTAAGTCTGGTGAGGATGAGGATGCCGAGCGAGCTGCAGGAAAGCATGATTAGAAGCTAAGGTGAAAATCTGGTATCGTCTGAAAAATCATCACTTCATATTGGTATCGAAACGCCAAAAAAACTCGCAGAGCTGCTGAGTCAGCCACTGGGATTTGTCTTTGGCGACTTCTGCCAGGAGGTGGTGCCAGCTGGTGGGATCAAACCGTTACAGAATGTCCGAAAAGTAAAACCAATTGTGCCCAGCACTCTTCCACTCTCTCAGAACAGGCAACAACCAGGAGGAAAAGAAACGTATCTGCCTTAAAAAAGCAAAGCATCACTTCAGCAAAGCTTGGAGAGAAAGGTAGCGGTGGAGCCGGTCAGCGCGAGGCAGGAGAACAGGCACGCTGTCAAGCACACAAGCTCTTTTTGGGTTAAATTAGGCAGCATTCAATTATTTCTCCCCCAGTAGTTCAGAAAGCTGAGCTTGCTGCAGCCTTCCCATTGCTTCCCATGGAGCAGGCAGCAGCCCGGGGAGCTCTTTTGGATGCCCATGACCTGGTTACAGCAGGGTGTTACGTGTTGTGCTGCCGTTAGAGCGAAACCGAAAGAGGTAGGAGGACAACAGGAAAGCCAGCAGCTCCCCAGACTTGGTCCCTGTGATCATCCAAGCCTGGAAGCACATCCCACCGAGGCAGACAGAAGAAACATGATGGCTCTCACACAGAAAACATTTTTCAAAGTAGGGAAGCAGACGGAGGTGCTGCTAGGTCGGAACCTACTTCGTTGAGTGTGCTGACTTCTGGATGATGCACAGCTCCTGTCTTGTACTGATAGGCATGACAATTAAGATTTTTTTTTCCTTCTTCCATTAGGAATACGTAGATTAAAGCTGCTGACTTTCTGACTTGGCTGGCCGCTGTAGGATAGTACATCAGGAGAGACATCCTTGGAGCTTCTTTGCAATCATACCTTATTTTACACAACCTTAGCTCGATTCCTATCCCAGTTACGACAACTGGCTCATTCCTGCTCATTAACAAACAGGGGGCTGCTCATGGAAATATTCCATTTATTGTGGATGCAGTTTCAGAATACATTGTTTGAACAAATCATCTTTATTGCAGCAATCGAACGTATTTGAAAGACTCCGAGGAGCGTTTACAAACCCCCCAAACAAAAAACATGACAAGTCACAGCCAATGTCAGGCACAGTTTCGCCCCCTACGGATAACTACGTGCACCTCTATACGTAAACAAGATGCTTCAGCCAAGCAGGGGAGCTCATCTTTGGGTTGAAATACAAGATAATTCTTCTTTAGGAAGAAGGCGGATGCTGTAGGAGAGGGGAGCGGTGAAAAGGGAGATCCTGGTAGTTCTGATGCACAACAAAGCTGTCAAGAATGTGCTCGGGGGCTACTTCAGTTGCCCAGTTAATGCCACCCATACACTGGAGGACGTAAATGCTAAACTTGTATGGCATGTAAATTCAAACCAAGCTGACGTCTTATAGCCATGTGTTTGCTATATACAAATCAAATCATCTGTAAATAAGATATTCGGGAGAGCGTGTTAAAAAGAAACAGTATAAAGACAGAGGTTTGCTTCATTTTAGGTGGACTTAGTGTACGGCACTGATGGATGGCAAGATTTAGTGTACAGTCATTTGAAACAAGCTCCAACTGTGTTTAGTTTTTTTCTTTTTTTTTTTTTTTCTTTTTAATTATGGTAGTTTTATATAAATTAAACTACAACGTTTTATACAAGTGACCTATTTTTGACCCTCTATACCCTTACCTTTTCCTCTTTAAAAACTATAACTTTCTTTTTAATTACCCATTACCGGGCAACTGACATTTAAAATTTTTTAATACTTATCTCACCATACCTCTAATGGCAATTATGAAATCTTACTATAGAAAAGTTGTGTGATTTTGTCTTTATTTTTTTAAGCTGTGATATTGGCTAATTATGTATGTTTATTACTAAATATAATACTCTAACACGTATTAAAGCATTCTACCATTAGTAGTGCCTTTAAGCTAAACTTTGTAAAGCTATGTGTGTATATATTCTAAATTGCATTCCATTACTAGTCACTAACAACAAAAAGAAATAACAGTACCGCTGTCAGCTAACATAACCACCCAAATTTAGGTATTAACTTAAACTAGAATGGAAAAGTTGATACTCAAAAAAAAGTATAAAACAAAAAAAAAAAAAAAACACGTTATTGATGCAGTATTTCTCATGACATGGGTAACTTACAGAAAATATTACATTGTCAACTAAAGATATTTCTTCCATGCCTTAAGTCTAAAGTGCAGAAAGAAAGACTTCTGTATTCCAAAAGTAATCGTTGTTTTTATAGGTTTACTGCACACCTTTCTTAAGCAACTTCACTTTACACATGCGTTTTGGGTTGACCTCTTATGCCAGCTGAAATCACTCTTCAGATACATAGTTATGACTATCAGTAGGAGAGTCTATATGTTTCACAGCATGGGTTTCTTTAGGAATAAAGGCTCTTGTGCAAAGGCAGTACTATTATGATGAATGTCTAGACTGATTATTAAATACAGTGCTAATATACATGGTTTTAACTGGGATAATGCAAAAAGACATTTTGGTAAATAAACATAAATATAAAAAGAACAATTTAGCACTTTTTCCTTTTTTTTTTTTTTTTTTTCTTTTCTGTTTGTTTTCCCCAACTGATTGGTCCAGCGTCTTTAGTGACCTTCTACGGTTCTTTCTCAAACTGTCTCAAACCTGCTGAGAGAGATAAAGATTACAGATGGCTCGAAATAACCTGAACGCACCTCTGAAGCAGAGGAGGCACGGCTCTAGATGAACACTGAGCGTGTAAGAAGGCAGGACACAAGCTGCACGCTGCTGTGCTCGCGTACTGGCATCACTCAGAGGTGGTCTCCAAGAGGATCTCACCTCTCTCTTGTCTCCGACAGCCCCGGGAAGCAGCTCAGGGAGAGCTTCCCACCCAGAAACACAGCAGGTGCTGCACCCAGCGCTCTCCTGCCTCACCTCTCCCCAGCCACATCTGGGCAGCTGCTGCGCTAAAGCCGGCTGTGCCGCAGCGCTCGGCACACGGGCTCGGAGTCCGCGGCAAGACGGAAAGCCTTTTTCTATATTTGATTATGTCTTTCTGAGTGAAGAGTTGAAGGATGTCATGAGGCAATGTAAAGCTATTAAACTGATCAGTGAACTTCCATTTTTCCCCACTGGCCCTTAGGCACGTATTTCCTTTCGTTGGTTTTATTTGGAGAGGTTCGGATCAAAATGAAAATTTAAGAAGCGCACAAAAGCTAGGAGGGGAATTTTGCTGATTTCTTTCTGTACAACTAGGCTGTGTTTCCCAAACTAGTATAGTTTCAAAATGACAGTAGTAAGACACTTTTTGCCTTGAGAAGACACCAATGCACAGCTCCAACCAAAAGCAGTGCTGCTGCTGAGCGCATCTGAAGTCCAGCCCAGTCTGGGTGTGCAGGAGCACGAGACTCACAACCAGCTAGAGGAATTATTTTTAAAAATCAACACTGTTGAATTTTCATCAGGCTTCACCATCATGTTTTGATGATATTGCAGTAGAGCTTTTGAAAGGCAAAAAAGTTTTTTTTGGTGTCAACTTTAACAGGTGTAGAATTTTAAAACTCAGACATGCCTACAGGAAAACGTAGCAAAGCTCCCATTTAATATGCAGGTTTATTATTAGAATTACTTACCATTAGTCTCTGATTTTTTCCCCATAGCTGATACCTGTTTGAAAAAGTAACAACCCATTATTAAAGTTGAATACAGGAAAACGCAGCTACTTATAACACGAAAAAAAAAAGTCAACTCCATGCAAAGGACAATTTTCCCCTCACAACACAGCTCTGCCAGATAGGAATATAAAAGTTACATGCTGCCCATGGCTTTCTGTGCCTCGTTTTCCTTTCTTTTACAGATAAGGAGGCAAGTTAGTAACAGAGATACTATGCTTTTAACAATGCACTGAAGTGTTACCTTAGAAGAAGCAGCTGGCTTTTCAACTGACTGCTTCTCCCAGAGATTACGTTTGCCGGATACATCTCCTGGTTTTAAATCCTGTATTTTAAAATTAACATCAGAGAACAGAAGCCAACATTAGTTCAGGTTTATTTTAATTTGCTAGAGAAAAAGTTAGAATGCAGCTTCCTCATAAGAAAAGTTGAGGAGCACACACCAGTGGTAAATATTACATTGTCTATCAGTTATGAACTTATTCAGAACGACACTTCACATAATCACTCCACACATATACGTGCTCTACAAAAAAATCCAATCCTCCTGCATCTATTTAGTGTTGCACAGATTGGCCATGACTTATTGCTTTCATCATAGGGAGCACAGTGAAAACTTACTGCACCACTGAGTTTTTAAGTAAGACAATTCCTACTTCTGGAAAAAAAAAAAAAATTTTTTTCAGAAATAGTATTTCCTTTAGGGAGGAATTCAAAAGTTGCTTGTCTAGGATATAATACATCAGAACCAAAATATTTCACTAAAAACTGTAGAAAGAGTAGAATAGGACTTCTAATACAACAGAAAAGAAGATCCTCCTCTGCATTCTTAAATACAGGCTTCAGGATTTAACACTGTAGTCCTTCATATGCATTTGAATTTCCATTGCATCCTTTAAAATCTTAATGTGGACCAACCACTAAAATGACAGAAAATCAGGTGAGGTAAAGTAATTTAAAAAATAATAATGCTCTCTGAAAAGGGATGTATATGGAGACTTTAAGCAAGACTCCATACAAATTTCAAGTTTCTCTTTGGGAAAAAAGGAGGGCAACAAAGAAGACACACGCTAGGCCAGTAACAATGCACGTGCTTAAGGACAGATGGATTCATATCTACCTCTGTGGTTGCCAAACAAAAGACTCTTGGAACAATTCAGGACACGACTACACTCCTTTTCAGAAAGTGTTCAAGTCCTGCACGTTTTCCAGAATCTTGTTCTTGCCATCCACAGATAGGTGGTTTTCTGCACATGAGAATTTCTAACTTGGGATAGAAAAATGTCCAGTGATGAACAGAAATGTCATTTCTGCAAGGGGTGTTTGCACCCAACGGAGATGCTCTAGAATATACTGTAACTTAGAACCAAAGAAGGCTGCTGATGGTGATGACTTTAAGTCTATTCTGTATTTCAAAAAGCGAGCTCACCAGTAACAAAGGATGGAAGAAGACAGTAAAATGGCAGTGAACCATCTGTGTGCCTGCTCTTGTCTGCAACACAGGACCACCAAACACAGAAAAGTCCTGCACCACCACAGGCAACGCTATCACAAAATCACTTCCAAATCCCTGGAATCATTTAGGATCTGTGATTTACATTCACCAGAAAGCTAATTGAGATCTTTGCTCCCTCTACTGCTAGCTGAATGTTGTTCCAAAACCCACAAGAATCTTGACAGTCAAAAGGTTCAAACGTTTCTTTACTTTGGTGGAATGTGACGAGGGTGGGAAGTTATTTGCTAACTAAGAAATTTTAGGTTTCCCTTTGATTTATCCTGGTAAAAAAAAAAAGTAAAGATCACACATTACAGATGTATATCATTCTTCATAGTCAATCATAAACAGGTTTACCTGACCAACTTAGCAAACAGACCCCAAAGAAGAAGGATAGGAGGACAGCAGGATCCGTCAAGCAGAGGTAATTGAAAGAAGAAAGAACAATCTATTGAGGAAGAGGGAAACGAAGACATAGATAGAAACAGTCAGCTGAGGGGAAAACAAGAGGTTAGTTTTGCATTATCCAAAAGTTGCAACTTAAAAGAAAGAGGGGAAAATTTGGAGGCGGATTCTGTGCCGGTTTTCAGCAGTTGTGATTCAATAGAGCGACCACCCTGACTTCTTTTGGTTTTATATTCATTTCCATAAGTGCACTACCTCCACGTGGCTACCAGTAAACACCAACGTTAGAGACAACGCTGCAAATTTCAAGTTCCTCTTTGTGACAAATAGAAGCGTGAATTGAGAAGGCGTATGTCGGGCTGCATCTTTTATAAAGGGCAAGTGGACCGGCAGAAAAACGTTACACAAGTTTACAGGAAGAAAACAGTTTTTTAATAAAGTCCCAAAGGTGGATCATTAACACCATGTGTGATGCTCTGCCATTCTCCAATACAGACACCTACAGCTCCAGTTCCTCATGCCTACCTCTCCCCACTCCTCAATTACCTGTTTCTGCTCTTTCCCACATCCACGCTGCTGCTTCCCACGCACCCAGCTTATTACTTGGACAGCACTTTCTGCTTTGATTCTTGCTGAAGTAAGAGGCAGGCTAAGGGGCGTTCATTAGAAATGACATTTAGGTCCTTAATGGATTAAAGTATTTCGATTTTATTTAAAAAAAATACTTGGAAGATTTTTACAAGACAGGGCCAAAGCACAAGTGTTTCATCCAAGGTCTGGTAATTTCTAAATTAATCGTAGGTCTTCCACGGGCGATAAATTAATGTCCTTCTCTACCACAGAAGCTCTTCTCTGAACACTGTCTTTTTAGAGCACTTCTAAGCTTTAAGGTTCCTCCAAAGACCATCAGCTGGCTGAGTAAGTACCTTCACCACCTCTGTCCCAGGAGAGAACCCACCTACTGAAGAGACAGTTGTTGCAGATTTACTTACAGAAGGTTTTGGAGCAGGTGATTTGTTGCTCTCTGGGGTTTTGGTTAACCACTCACTGATACGACTGGAGACACCAACTTTCAGCCCAGCAGTTTCCTGCAAAATAATACAATCTAGTCAGAAGACTTTGAGAATAGCTTTTGCTATGTTTTTCATGGTTTAGATTTAAAAATGAAGCCAAGCCTCTGTTTAATATAGAGATCTTCACTGAGACTATGGCTAGCTAAGATTCATCCTGTGTGCTCTGAAGATACTGTTCCTACAAACTACATAGTACTACTACCTTCTAGTTTTCTATAATAATAAGTATGGGCTGACATAATCCCACTTTTAAATTTCCACTTTAATGCTAATCCCAGAAAAAATTTTAGACAGAAACCTGCTGTGTCTGTCATAGCCCCAACGTCTAAGGAGAAAAAAAATCTTTAGCCTAAAAGGAGACACCAGTCTAAGTCTAGATTTTTGTTTTGTTAAACGAGATATTTTTTAAAAACCCACAAAATAAAGGAGTTAAGTGGCCTAAAATTTAAAACATTAAAATAAATCTTTAAAAGGTTAGAACAAATTACTGAAATTTCATGGCTGTTTGTAAAAACCTCCTTCCATCTACAGCTGAGTTTTCCAGCTAGGATGAATACTCGTCAGCTCACATCAATTTATAGAAAGGAAGTGTTGCCTTAAGGCTTACATAGAGAAGGCAAAAGTCTCACAAATGCTTCTATGCATGATCTATAAAACATCATCGTTATCTTGCCTATTTAATCCTCCTCTGCCCCCTAAAAGAATCTTTCCCAACACAAAGAATTTCTTTGCACTCTGCTTGAACTACCCAGATATATTTGTCTAATATATCTGACGTGCCTCTGGAATGTCTCATAACTTAGCTCAGTATGTCACTAAATTCTTCTGTTATACTCAGTATTGCAGTCACACCATTTTGTGCGTTTCTGAGGACCTCAGGATCCTTTGGGATATTCTTCACCAGTGATGTCAAGAGGAGCAGCCAGGCTTACTCACAGGAACATGAACGGCAAGGTCATAACATAATTCTTTATAATCACTATATAAAATTAAACACATACCTTATTTGGTGTTCCTGTCCCAGAGGGTGATGAAAAAACATTCCCTTTCTCCCACATGCTCTTGATATTACGGACGCCCTCAGCTGGAACAGGAAGATCCGAGGCTGCTGGCTTAGCTGGTCTTGCAGCCTTTGTGCCCTGCAGAAGAATTGAGGTCAGTTGGCATTTGGCATTGAGGTCAGTTGGCATTTGGCATTAAGAGCCAGAGTTGCAGGGTGGTTTGGCTCTGGGGGAGTGCTGGGGAACGCAGTAAGCTGCAAGTGGTTCTAGTGGTGGTCATGCAAAGACAGCGAGGAGTGCCCAGCTCAAAAGATGCCGCTCAGACTCCCTCCCTTTTGATTTGCAGTTGCACCCTTGACACGACAGGCTAGAAAAACTGCAGTCACTTAGATTTTGGCATTTGTTACATTTCTAAACTCTCCAGCGCTCAAAGGTTTCCTAACAGAAAGGTTAAACAGATGGCAGTCACGGAAAAAAGCCTTTGTTAACAGGTCTTTAATAAAGTTTCCTTTAGGTTAAAGGATAATAAATCCTAACCAATTAATATCTTAATGGAATATCGTGCTTAGACTCTATATGTGAACAAGGGGAGAAAAAATATCAGCAGGTAATGAAGAAGTGCTAGACCTTAATCACAGCTATCACGATAACATCTCTTTCTATACTATTCTCTTCCCATGACACTCACCAACCCCGTCCAGTTGGCCTGCTATATTAGCCAGTAGCTTTCACATTGCAAGTACTCAATGATTTATAACAACAGCTAAAAAAAACACCCAAAACAAAACAAAAACCAAACACATATTCTTCCTTAGACTATGAAAAGAAAAAGCCCTCAATTCTGCCTTCAAGGCACATTATTAGCCACTACTTGCCAAAATCCCCTGGGGTCAAATTCTGCATTGTATTTCAATTCCCTTTTTCCTTTGTCACTACTTAACTCCCTAGTTCACTGAAGTTCCTGCCTTTGCCAAGGAATTTCACTCTGAAGTGTCAGCCAGCAACACAAGCCCAGTTCCTCGCTCTCCTAAACAAGCTGCTAAGTCAGCTTTGCTCAGGATGACTATCAGCTCTCTGCCCATAGTAGTCTCATTAGCCAGGAAGAGGATGACTGTCGCTCAAGAGGTGCTGAGTCCTTCAAGAGCTACTCCAAGCTTACAAAGCAGACAGAGTAAATCGTAGAATGAAAGGGAAGACACGAACTTGAGGTTTTGTTTAGATATATGTATCTCTAGATGTTGGTTACAGGTGTGCCTCAAGCGTTTTGTTGTTGAAGTCGCATTAAAAAAGGGTTTGTGACCAAAAATCCCTGCAATTCTTGAACAGTAAAACGTGGGCGGATGAAAGTCCCAAAAGCCATGAGTAACTAGAGCCATCGTGACGTGGAATTAACTTACCTCAATTGCACTGGTGTATTGCTCAAGTCTACTGTCAATCTTTGAGACAACTGCTGTCGTGTGGGTGGGTTTCATACCACTGCAGGAAGTAGAAAAAAAAGAGAAAAATAGTGATTCCCTCCAATTAAATGCTGCTGTTTTGACTGAACCTACAGTTTTATTGCTTTACCTCTTCTGAGCGGATTTGTTCAAAAATTCTGCTCGCTCCTCTATCTAGAAAAGAGAAAAACAAGAACTGTAAGTTTAAAGCTAATAAGAAGGCAGTCTGCACAAGGCCAGGCTAAAATGTCATTTTAAATGTCAAAAGGTCAATCTGAAGGAGACACATTCCAACAGAAATCACCAGACACACACAGAGGTTTTATAGTTAGGAGCCTATTATGCTATAGATCCATAAGGGTGGACATATTTTCTGCATTAATGTTTGCATCCTGCGTATTTCTTTAGTGCCTCATTTGTAATAAGAGAATAAACCATCAATACAGAAAGAAGAAAAGGGAAGAAGTTTATCTAATGAAAGGAGTTGATATTCACAAAGCCTATGTCAAATTTCCTCATATCTCCCACATGAGAGCAAGCATGTGTCTCTTGAGACAGACAGCAAATTTGATGAAGTTTTTTCTGAGTTGAAACATCAGCCTAGGCCATGTTTGGAGCTCAGCCACGTACCCTATCTCAGGTATGTTTTTGCAAGACACTGACAATTTAATTTGAGCTCCAAGAAAACAATCAGACTGTACTCTGCTCATCTTCAGCAGGGTCACTGCTGAGTCAATATCCACCAGCTGTTATTATACAAACTGGTATCTTACATTTCATCATTATTTTCTACTCTGTGTGGAGGAAAATATCGTAATGTTTCCAAGGAAAAAAGCATCATGAAGGTTTCTTAAGACTTATGCTCAATAATTTGAAAACAAAAGACTCCATCCCTGAATAAAGTTTTAAAACATTTCGTGATGGGGGGGGAAGGGGAGGTCTTTGCGTTCTAGGTCAAGAAATACTTTAATCACCTTCCTCACATCTCTTCCACATTGCATTGTTCCACTTCTTGTCCCAGGCTCTACAGTTTCAGTTAAGAGTAAAATATACATGAGCAGCTCCAGGGAAGAGAAATGACTATTAATCAGCCTGGCTGGATTCCTGGGGATTCCCCGGATTCAGTACGGGTTGTCCATTTTCAAGTTTCTTTAACAGTGACCCGCTGTGGCATTCCTGCCTTTAAAACAAGGCAATGACAGCCATCCCTTTACATGGTTCTCCTCGGTGCCCTTAGCATCCAGGCTGTACCGGAATACTAAATCCCGCAGGAATCCCATCAAAGGGCATGCATGTTTTACTTCCCAAGTCCATACAAAGCAAAAACTCAGGCAGTTCACTTCAGTGCAGAATTTGCCAAAGCAGCTCACTGGAGGAACTCCAGCCAGCATCAGTCCAGCTCTCTAAAAAACATATATACCATTTACAGAGTAATTTACGTTAACAGTTTTAGTTGCCAATACGTGCTCTACACACAATCCTGAGCGTGGAAAGATGGGCTTTGCTCCGATGTGGACCAACTGTTTCAACGCGGTCTTGACACCAGGCGGCAGCAAGAGACCAGGCAGGAGCTGAATCATAGACTCGTCTGGTTGGAAGAGACCTTCAAGATCATCGAGTCCAACCATTCACCCTGCACTGTCAGGGTCCCTAAACCATGTTGCTCAACACCAAATCCACACGGTTTTTAAACACCTCCAGGGATGGGGACTCCACCACCTCCCTGGGCAGCCTGTTCCAGTACTTCACAGCCCTCTCTGTAAAGAAATTTTTCCTGATATCTAACCTAAATTTCCCCTGGCATAACTTGAGGCCATTCCCTCTCGTCCTGTCATTCATAACATGGGAGAAGAGACCGACCCCCATCTCCCTACAACTTCCTTTCAGGTAATTGTAGAGAGCAATAAGGTCCCCCCCTGAGCCTCCTCTTCTCCAGACTAAACAGTCCCAGCTCCCTCAGCTGCTCCTCATAGGACAAGTTCTCTAAACCCTTCACTAGTTTTGTTGCTCTTCTAAGAAAGAAGAGCCACCCAAAGCCGTTCCACTCTGCACCCACGGCCCTCCCACTGCCCGTAACGGTTCTCAGTTCAGTCACACCCAGAAGACACACAGTCGGCATCGCCATAAAGCGAGCAAGTAAATTATTTGATTAAAATTGTCTAAACAGATCTCCGATAGGAACTTAAAACATGTCGCTTCTCTTCAACTATGGTCCGGGAGGAAAATCCCGCTGAGCCGATTTCTGGGTCACGACCAGCAACGCATCAAAATGATGAGTTATACCAACACGAGACGCGGGTTTTTCCCATGCTCTGCATGAACCTGTAATTCCTCAACTGCATCGGTGACACCCTGGCTGGCAGCCAGGATGAACAACGTGGTCTATCTCAAAGAACCAGGACTCCAGGTAACCGCCTAATAATTCTTTTACAGCATCTTCTACTTCAGACGAACTGAGATTCCACTTGAAATCTTACAAAAGCAACAGATCTTAAAAGATAAGATCAGTAGCCTCTTTACAGTCTTCCTGTGCTCAGGAAGGAGAGGTGTTTCTACACAGCAGGAAAACCTGGCAGCAGTAGTTACTGGTGTAAGAGGGGGACAGGTTTGGGGGAAGACAGACACCTATGCTTGGGGCTGTAGTAAAAAGACATGGGGTCATTCTTTACCTGCTGGAAACAGCGGTTCTCAGAGCACCTGCTGTGGTATCAGGAATAAATCAAGGATTGTTCAGAACAGGAGAGTGAGGAAGCAAACCAGAAAATAAGTTAGAAAAGCAGAGTTAGGAAGCGACCCTCAGAGCTGAACATGCTCCTTCTCCCAAGGAAGCATGTGCCTTGTGCGGATGGATAACACGTTTTTGCACATTTGTATGAGAATTTGTTCTAGAGCATCTTCCTCCAAACACAGTATGTATAGAGGAGAAGCATACGTTGAATACACTTGGAGCAAACACACCTGTACACACATGTGTATTCAACATATAGGTCAAATGCCTTTAGACTGCACAGCAGCACCTAAAGGTCATTTATCCACTGCACACCACACAAACTCCATGCAAAGAATTTAAAATGTTTGGCACATACAGTAAACAGGATTACAAAATAGATCTGTAAGAGAAACAGGCAAAGCAAGGTGGTTAGCACAAAATGCAAGATATTTCCTCAGGAAATAAGAATAATCTTTTTGCTGCGCTCTTTTTAGCAAGGTCTTGTTAAATAGCTTGGACTATGTTTTGCCACCATGGAATACTTTCCAAGGCCTCTGACACAGAAAACACAAGTACTCCAAAAAGTCAACCTGTCAGCCTCTGAATAAATTATGACTGGAGAGAAAAAACACAGGATCTTCGGCTGCATTTGTCCCACTTAACCTCAGTTGCTTGAAAGTTGAGCGTTTAGTCAAAATTACTCATTTTGATTCCCTCTGTAGTCAGTGGAGAGGCAGAGGAGCTCACCTCGCCCTAGGAAAGGTGGGATTGCCTGTCCAATTGCTTGCATTCTCCAAGAACAGAAACAGAATGGAAGAGGAATGAGTTGACAACACAATTTGAGGAAATGACTTGGGAAACATAAACTGTCTAGATATTCCCAGAAAAACTTGTTCCATACAAAGATATTAAATGATTCTTAGGAATTGTAAACTGTGTATTAGATATTATGCGACAGTGTCATAAACTGATATATAGAAAAAGTCTTATCAAAAAACGGGTCAAGGAGGAAGGGTAATAAGAAATGCATGCAAAAACCAGAAATCCCTGTACTATAATGTTGCCTCATATCCAACAGGTGGAAGAACCTAGTGGAAATCCATTTGGCGTGGTAGTCCCTGGGAGTAAAGTGGCTTCTCCTTTTCCTCCCCGAGTGCCTCACACTGCCTTTTGCTTCATTAAGCACACTGAGGCTTTTCCCTGCTGTCAGCAGCATCTGTGCAGAGCACACCAGTTTACACCAGTTTACCTGCCAGACTAGAGTGCTGCCATCAGCATCAAGGATGGGGGAAAAACAAACGCCACGAACTGTTTTTACTGCTCTATCTTCCCTATGCTGCAAGAGTAGCTCATCTAGGAAGAACTGATGGTGTGGAGTCTAATTCTTTCCAGTCACTGCTCCAGCTGTCAGGTACTGAGAGCAATAATGAGACAGGACAAGACAGGTCCTTAAAGAAAGAAAAAAATAAATCTCATTTTCTGCAAAGACAGGAGATACCCCAGGCTCCCCGCCTCCTGCCATTGCTTCCTCCCCTCAATGCTTAACAGCTTTTGCATTTCTATAGTGGTGGTGATCACCCTCAAGAGGCGATTTAGCATTGAAATATCCTGTTCTCTCCTGATTAACTTAGAGAATGGTTACACAAAAAGTCGGTAACACTCCTTCCCAAAGAAAACATGAGGAATGAACACGTCTGAAAAGGAAAATGAACAAAGATTATGCAGGAAATCTCATTCTTCTACTGCAGCACCATTTTGTTTGAACTAAACTAGGGAAAGGATGAGCTAGAGAGGGATGGGAGAGAAGCAGAGGTTGTTCCAGTCTTTGTCCATATAAAAAAACCAGACACTAAAAACAAACAAACAAACAAGAGGGCAGAGACTGAACAGAGGTTTGGTACTGCTGCTACTGCCCACAGGGACTCCACCAGCCCTGAGACATCCAAGCTGCTTCTGTCCCTGAGCTAGTGATGAATTTAGCCTGTATTTACTTTGCATGCTGCCTCTTCACTGTCCCCTCGGAAAGGACCAGCACTGGTGCTGTCGGTGGGAGGACTCCATGCTGCAGTAGTAGTTTTGCTGAAGTAGTGTCTCAGGTTTCAGGGAAATACTGTATTTAACAGTTAAAACAACTGGAGTAGTCTACACAGTGTGTAGAGGCTAGACTAGATAATCACAGCAGTTCTTTCTAAATATAAGCAGGTATGTATATTATAATTGTGTTTCTATACATACATTTATATATGTGCATCCATGAGCCACATGATACATGGAGACGAGTTGCACACCTTGGTCTCTCGGTTCTGAGTCTGCATGTCATGCTAGTCCATGCCCTGCCTGATGGATAAATGCCGTGTCCATAAGATGGTAATATGCCACACTCCTTTTCAGTTTCTGTTCCCTCTTTCCTTTGTTCTTGTAGTTCACTTGATCAACAGCATACCCTACTTTCCTCATCTAAGTCACTCCCAGAAACCTCTTTTTTTATCCTAAATACTTATCATATCAGGAAGGACAAGGAAAGAGAAAAAGATGCTTTGCCAGATTGTGATCTTGGAGAAGTCAGAATGTGCACATGTATCATGTAGTATTTTGATACTGAGCCTCCATTTTTTCGTTATTAATTCTGACCACCCACCCACAAATGTGCATTTAGGGTTCTCACATGACTCATGACACATCTAACCAGATGATACACTAATCAAGGGAGAAAATATATGCCAGATGCTTTACAAGTCAAAAGATAACTTGGGCAGTGTACAACAGGCAATAAGATGTGTACCAACCAGGTTAGACCAGCCTGAGAAGTCTGTCCAAATGAAGGGTAACAAAATACACTGTCTTATAAAAACTGGAGTTTAACATAAAATCTGACATCACGTTACTAAAATGAGATTATTCTCTCCTCAGCTATTGACCACAGAAGGCCAAGAAACAGTTCAGAGTGTGAAGTTCAACAGCATTACATATCTAGTCTGGCCACCCACCAACACCAGCCTGGAATATGTACAGTACCACCAATTTCTCAGAGAGAGAAACAGAGAAAAATTTGTGTACAGAGTTGCATATATCCATTTTTGTAACAAACAGCTTCTACCTAACAAGCCATAAAAAACAGCAGCAATTATCATTAAAAAAAAAAAAAAAGACCTTGGATGCTTAATGACCTCAGGAAAATTCCAGCTTTCCTCTAAAAATACACTTAGTAGAATAGTGTAGCATCAGTCCAGAAGTTCTCTGAAAGCTATTAACCTTCTGCCAAATCCAGTGGTTTTTCCCGCTCTCCCTAAAATTATGATCTATATCTTTCTGTTATGAGTTTTCAAGTATAATTTTCTCTCTTCTGAGTCATCTGTGAATTAATGCTCCAAATGTATGTCATTAAAGGCATCTCAATAAACAGAAAGAAGAAAAAGACGCCCTCCCAGAAGGGCTGGGAGGAAGCTGTTGTCATGGTTTAACCCAGCAGCAACTAAACACCATGCAGCTGCTCGCTCACCCTCCTCCACCCCAGGGGAATGGGGAAGAGACTCAAAGGGCAAAAGGGAAGGAAACTCATGGGTTGAAATAAGAAAAATTAATAATTGGAATAAAATAAAAATAGAAGTAATAATGCTGATACTAATAACAATATGATTATACCTAAAAATAATAACATACACAAACAAGTGACGTACTTGTGAGTGTAATTGCTCACCCCTTGCTGACCAATGCCCAACCTATCTCAGCTAGCGATCCCGATAACAGAGAAGTTCCAAAACCCCAATCCTGGAAAAGCAAGAGCCCCAAAGAAAGATCCAAAGACAGACAGAGGGATCAAACTTCCCAGTCAACCCTCATCTATATACTGGGTATGGCGCTGCATGGTATGAAATAATTCCTTTGGCCAATTTGGACCTCAATCCTAAATCTAAACTCAAATCTTAAGCTAGGAGTTGTGGGTCCGTTGCTCCAGCTATTCTCCCTCCCAGCCTCTTGTGGATCTATTCACTGGCAAAACACGGGAAGCTGAAAAGTCCTTGACGTCTTAGCAACAACTATAAACATCAGTGTGTTATTAACATTCTTCTCATACTAAATCCAAAACACTGCACTATTCTACCTACAAAAAAGAAAACTCTGTCCCAGGCAAAACCAGGACAGCTGTACATTTATAGTGTCTGTTATTGACATGGACTTTTCCAACCGAAATGGCAAGACCAGGTTTATCTAATAGGAGCAAGTCGTGAAGCTTGGCAATGTTTGTTTACAGCTGTATGAATTCTGCCCTCGTATTTCAGGTTCACATGTGTCCGAGAAGACAAAGGCGAGCCCAGTCAAAAGCATTTGGACACTGTGTTTGCTAGAACTGGACCCAAAACAGTACAGGGCTGAAGCTCCAGATCGGTTCAAAGTGTAGCCCTCTGCAAGCAAAAACGTAATTTTGCCCCAATGCAGTTTGTCACTCAACAAATACAGTTTTTAAACCCATGGAGATCCACTTCACGGTCCAATGAGCTCCAATCTGATAACCTCCTGCCTGGTTCTTTTCTCTCCCAGTGCCCACTAAGAGGCCTTTTTTGACAAATACTTTGGACCCTTAAATGACTAAGACACAAAATGAGAAAAGGAAAAGATAGTTGAAAATGATTAAGAGATCTGTAGCTTGAGTTTGAGCTGAGAAAGCAACTGGACTGAACACCAAAACAAAGTTCCCAATAATTTCCATGGGGCCAGGACTCCTCTTCCATGCTGAAAGGCCTTTTAATTGATTTATCTGTCTTCCAGTATAATACAGGCCACAGAAGACCAGTTAGAAATTCCTGCAGCAGCAGAATGGGGTTTTTCCCCTGTTATGTAAGAAAAATGAAATCCAGCCCAGTACTTCTAGATGTTATTTTTAGGGGGATTAGACATAAGCTAGAACTCCTACATGGGGCAGTTTCAACTAATGATGATTAGGCTGAATATGCTTAAAAACAAAGTAATCTGGCAAGAAAGAAAGTAATTGTGGATGTGGAAGGAGAGAGAGAACATTTGTGATCTTTATCTACTCCAGTTCACAGAGCACTCCTGTAATAAATGAACACTGAAAATCAACACAGCTCTAAGTTTCCAAAAGAATTGTCTCTTGAAAGTGAAGGTCCTTCTTGGACATTTTTCATCAACAAGAACAGGTAACTCCCTTTCAGAAAGGATCTCTCATTTTCAAACATCACAATGAATGAAATCTGTCAGCTAAAGGTTTCAGGCTAAGGTCTGTTCCACAGCATTGTCCCAGGTCTGATTTCAAGTATTTCCACACTGCTTTGGTGTTTGGCTGTTGCTTTGGACTGCAACCCCCATTCCTTTTTATGTGCTATACAGATGCTAGTGGGGAGGTTTACCTTGAGAGATGAACCTTTAGGACTGAAACACTTAAATGGCTTCTTGTCATCAGATACACCATCTTCTGGCATCTTTTGACGTTTCTCAGCAGCTTCAGCCCTTCTCCTTTCAATTTCTTCCTTCATCCTCCTCTTTTCCTCCTTGAAAAAATATGAATGGTCACTTATTCTTTCAGAAACTACATTGCCATTACAGGGCTTTGCAGTCCTGCAAACATTTACCAAATTTTCTAAGAACAGATTTTTATGCCAGTCAAAAAAATTTAGTGACCTATATGAAATCTGGTAATGTATTGCTGCTAATCCATCATAGTGCTAAGGAAGCAGGGAAGACAGCTAGTCTGTGCTGCTTTAGTGTCTCCTCACAGTGAGGTCATGAGATTTATTGCCATATAGTGCTACGTAAAAAGACAAAAAAGCATACTTATAAAAATAACCAAATTCAGTTTCTCTGTATCCTCACGTATCATCTTTGTACTATTCTCTGTCAATCTACCCTGGCATTTGTTGTGCCAAGGTTATTATTTCACAAAAAAAAACCATTAGGTGCCCAAAAAAGTGAAGATTAAATGCTTCCAGTTTTCCCTCCAAAGAAATCACATGAGTTTTTACTTCACAAGCTCCAAGTCAAACCAGAAGCCCTCAAAGCACAACCATTGTGAGTTCTGGTCAGCAGGGTCTGACCAGCAAGGTATTGTGTGATCTCAGCATCTCTTGAGTTCTACTATAAAGAGCTTGGTATATCCAAGCATTCAGCAGCCAAACACTATGATTATTCATCTACCATTTGTTTTCCAAACAACTAAGTCTCCTAAATGATGCACAAGAGATTTGGACATCCTATTTATAGAGTCCCTTGGCAGAGGAAGTACAAGCAAACAGATGTACTTGGGTACTGAGGATTTAAATAGACAAGAATATCTTCCTAATGAGATCTACCCCGTCGTAACTATATATAACATTAGCATTCCATCTGCAGCAGACAAATTTTGACATGTGCTATGTAATTCAATTTGTGTAATGTCAAAAAGACACCCTGAATAAATAAAGAACTCTGTGGCTATAACACTGCCCCCAACATTTTGCACCTCCAAGAAGATAAATTCGCAACTATCGCAGATGAAATCCTGATTCATGAAGGTATTTATTAGAGCCCTGTCCTTCCCGGGGCTAGAACGGTAACATTTCTTTCTACCCTGGATGACTGCATGTTTTACCTGAGGACCTCACTGGAGCACCTATGTGACATGGTCACCTCGTGTCAAACACGGCAGGTTGGATGAGGCTTTGGGCAAACATAGGCCAGGTTGGATGAGGCTTTGGGCAACCTGGCGTAGTGGAGGATTTCCCTGCCCATGGCAGGGGGGTTGGAACTAGATGATCTTTGAGGCCCTTCCAACCCAAACCATTCTATGATTCTATGATTCTATGGCATACTTGCAGTTAAATCTGAAGACACTAAATCAGGCACTGCTGTGAAGAGTTATCAACTAATGCAACGCCAGTGGAAGTAGCATAGCAACAACAAGGGAATGAAAACGGCGTCCAGTACTTCGTGTTTTTCTCTTACCTCCTCTCTGGCTTTTCTCTCAGCCTCTTCCTGCTTCTTCTTCTGCTCCTCTTCCTCCAGGATTTTCCGGCGCTCCTCCCGCCTTTTCTTCAGTTCATCCAGCTCTGCCGCTGCCTCCTGCTGCTTCTCCTTCAGCTTCTCCAGCTCCTCGTTCTCACCTCGGCGGCGGCGCTGATCTTCTAGCCGTTTTCCAGCCTCGACCTGAGACCCTGGCTTCGCTTCCTCGGCGTTTGCGATCCCTTTCAAATTGGAGCGGCTGGGAAAGAAATGAAAGGGAAGGTGAAGCGCCGCAGGTTTTGCATTCCTGGCCAGAGCCACCCGCTGCTCACCAGCAACATGAGTGCCTGGCACTCAAAAATATCGCCTTATAAGACCTTTTGCTCCTTGCAGACTACAACAGGACCAAAACATTTTCATCAGGAGCCAGTAGGCTGGGATACAAGGAGCACCTCTCCCATCTGCTGCCAGTGAGGAAGAAGTCTCTCCTGTTCATGTGCACCACCTTGCCTGACAACTGAGGCCACCTCCGTTTTTAAGAGAATTCAGTAACTGAACTTGAAATATTTAGTATCTCATGTAACTTCAGCAAGAGGTATCATATCTCATCAGCATCTCTATGATATACAGTAAACTGTGGGGGTTTCACACCTCTACTCTGCAGTTTGTGTACAGAGGAAACGCTTCAAAAAGCATATCATACTTCATACAGAACACAAAGCAATGGAAAGCCACGACTAATTCCTCTCTGTTGATTTTAAATGAGATAAATTTACATATAAAAAACTCAGCAAAAATATGATGCTATGTTCTGTGTAATAAAAGATGCACTAATCCTTTACTTTTAAAGGCAAGTATTTTTTATAAACCCTCTAGAAAACCACAAGCATCTTTGGGGACAGAACAAATTACTTGACTTGGGGAAAAGAGGAGACAAGAGAGGCGAGAGAATTTTACAGTTTCAACAGTGTTTTAAAAACCTACAAAGTTTCCTATCTCATCTATAACACCTATCGCTTTCATTCTGCCAAGCCTGTATGAACAGAAAGGTTCATCAGATCTTCTGCTGACATTTTCCAGGGAAAGTATGACTTTTTATTAAGGAACTGGAAATTATTTATTAATGACAACTTTCCACAGGAGAAAACGAGAAGTTTTCCAACCAGCTGTAATATATGAGACAGAAAGAGAGAATACAAAAAAAGAAAAAACCCTCCAAACCTAAGAATTTGCATGGGTGCAGTGCATACTTTCAGCAGAGGCAGATAGCATCGCCTAGTTAAACAATCACCACACCAGTGTTTAGACAAATGTCTGCTCCCTGAGTGCATTTAATATTACTGCTGACAAGGAGATAGGCACCTAAGAGGTATCATTGGGCTATTCATAATGGACAGAAAGGGAACATACTTAGAGATTATACTTTTTTTTTAAAAAAAAAAACTTTCTGCTCTGTTCTGTTGGCATTTAAAAAAGATGGATCTTAATGACTTCATTAATGCAACTAGAGTGTTGCAGAGTACAATCACAGAATTATAAAATGGTTTAGGTTGGAAGAGACCTTAAAGATCATCTCATTCCAACCTCCCCGCCATGGGCAGAGACACCTTCCACTAGATGAGGTTGCTCAAAGCCTAATATCACAAGACAGTACAAATCAAGCATTCCAATAATAATTGTTAGAGATGATCAAATTAGAGATGACAACATGAAGAACAAATATCATATGAATTTGCAATCCAACTGATAACAGCCAAAGGTAGATTCTAGTCTTCACATTTTTGTTTGGAGACCTCAGGGGACTATTTTGTCCTCCTTACAAAGAAGGACATTAAAAGTTTCTAGCTTATTTTATTCTCATGCAGCTTACAGGACTTCCCCTACTGGTTCTGCACAATCCAAAATAGCAAACGATAAACTGGCAGTAATTCTCCTTATTTTCCTCCACCTTCCAAACTCCT
Source organism: Tauraco erythrolophus (assembly GCF_009769465.1). NCBI lineage: Eukaryota > Metazoa > Chordata > Aves > Musophagiformes > Musophagidae > Tauraco > Tauraco erythrolophus. The sequence continues at coordinate 84,598,141 of NC_141468.1, forward strand.
CTGTTTTTAACAGATTCTGGGAATCTCTATTCCCTACTATCGACGTTGGGAAATTAGTATTGAGATGCTGGGTGGAGGAAGGGCTTCGTAAGCACCTCTCTGGTGCTAAGAAATGAAGTTGGTTGCCAGCTTTCAGACAAGGAGGTGGTTTGTGGGAGCCAAAAATTGTCAGAAAAACGTGAAAAACCACATTACATCATATTTAGAACTTTTGCAGTCCTGTATGAGAATAGGGAGGAAGGCAGGTGGGAGGGAAGATGGGAAGGGAAAGCTGTAAAATGGGGTTTTATTCTATATTTCTCTTACTGACTGACACAGACAAACAGACAGATTAGATTTTTCTTTAGCCTCTACTATTCTATTTTATTCTCAATCCTCACCACTGAGATTTAGCCAAGTTACATTCTTCCTAACTAGTATCTGATATGTTCATGTAAAAACACGAAGAAAGGTAGTTCCAAACAAAGCCTAACAGTGTGGGGGCAGTTCGTTAGAAAATAGGCCAAGAGCCTAAATTCATACCTAACAACCCAATGAACACTAGAGCCTCTGCTGATGTTGCCAACCCAAGTCTTCTACTTGGCTGATAAAAGGCTATTAAACAGGCTTCTTCCCATATTTGCGAAACAGTAGAAGAAAAAAGAAGTGGAAACTCGTATCTACATGTTGCCACTAAAGCCTGTCTCCCACAGGAAGCAAAGCAAATGAAAACACAACAAAAATATTTTTGGAAAACCATTCTCATGTTATTGATGATGTGACCCAAGTCATGAAGCAGGACAGTTCTAAGCAAGGCCGATTTCCTGCTATTCCATCGCCATCTCTGTCTGTCTTTTGGCCTTAGGTCAGAGTGTCTCCAGAGACTTTTGAACTGCATTTTATTTTGAGAAAGTTTAGTTTTCCCGGAAGAATCACGAGGGAAATGCTGAGATACAACAGCAAATCCCATCTGCCACGCACACACAGATTTCTCAAAGCGCCTGGAGAGCTTAACCTTTTCTTTGACTGTGTCAATGTAAAAGAGGAAGAAGTGCAGAAGCAAAAAAAAATTAGATTTCTAACCCATTCATTCCTGATCTTCTGCTAAAAGGAAGAACTTCTGCTCTGCTTGATGTATCCCCTCCTTTTAGCAGGCAGAATCCTTTTTTAATAAACTTTTCACTAGAAATTTGTTACCTTGATTGAGTTTCCCAATACAGCCATAAGGCCAATATTTTCTTGAAAAGAAAAATAAAAATCAAACTGTGATACAGCTTATAAAAAGACAAAAAATAAAACATTTTAGCTAGGGGAGGTTTTCATCTAACTGAAAAATCACTTTTACAGAGAAGTCATTAATTTCAAGGTTTGCCTTGAAATCTAGGGAGAAGCTCTTTCAAGAGTTACCAACAGTGCTCCATACTGATACGGAGAGTCTGATTAAAAGCAGGTGGGTAACTGCAAATAGGTTGAGCTCAGACTTAAAAAATTAGAGAATGCAAAAATCTGGGCTGTTGTCATCATTGGCCTCTGTGTAGATGTTAGAAATAAATGTCCTTCAAGGAACAAAAGCCCCAGCAGAGCAAAAATAAGGCACGTGTCTCTAGTGAGGGAGCAAGGCTATTTACATCTGCTTTCTTTACTTCACTTTATTACTACAACACCGTGGAGGCAGTTTGTTAGAAAACAGGCTAAGAGGCTTAGTTCATACCTACAACCCAACAAACGTTAGAGCCTCTGCTGATGTTGCCAATCCAAGTTTTCCACTCAGCTGCTACAAGGCTAGCAAGCAGAGACCCAGAGATGGGTCTAACACAAGCAAGCCCAGGGCTCGCTTCAACTTACCCAAAAACATTCTCAGTAGGTTTAAGTTTTGAGGGAGTGAGTTCACGTTCTCCATTCTGTGCCTTTTGTTCAGGAATGCCCTTCTTACGATCCCAGATACTTTTCATTTCATCTTTGGGTGCTTTTTCTTTATCCTTGTCATCTTTTACCTGCTCAGGAGATAACGTAAATCACAGAACAAAAACAAGAAACACACACACAAAAGAAAAGAAGTCACAATGAGGCACTCTAAATAACAGCTGAAGAACACAGATTTCTTGATATTAATGATTAACTTGATATTAATGATTAGCAATTGTCTTCAAAATCTTTACGTGCTTTATGGCAGAAGTAGTCTGTAAAGCTCTAAACTGTGACCAACCACTCTGCTGTCCTGATCTGAACTCAAGGTGAACACATTTTGAATAAAATTGTCAGTCTTCTGCAAAAGTTTGTTGCAGCCATAGGACTTTGCTACCACATTGCTTCATTCTGCAACTGCACCCCACCGAGGCACCCCAACCCTCTCCCCTTCCGCTGCAGCATTGTTCACCTATTGCCTGTTAAGATTCTGGGTTGCAAACTCTTTGGAACTAGGCTTGTTGATACGTTCTTGGTACAAGGTTTAGGGCATTGGAGCAATAAAAATGACACACAGCCTTCACCAATTGTCAAGTTTGCTCGACAAAGTTCACGGTCTTTCCAGTGTCATAGCAGATGGATATTTCAGTGTTGCAAGAATAATGGCCTAAAAACAAAATTATCTTTGGATCGGAATAAAACTTATTCTGACAAAAAGCACAATCCTACTGGGGCTAGTCGTGGATAGTGTTATCAGACACGAATGAATATTTGATCCTATGAAGAAGCAAATGATCTCTCCAGAAACACTAGAGCGAAAAATTCCCTCTTTCCTTACAAAGCCTTTTCCTGTAATTATTAATAGTAATCAAGTATATTTTGTGCATGGATTTCACTCTCCAGTATTCCTTCAGAGTTATGAGCTTGAAGTATTTATTGATATCACAGATGGCCTGATCCCAGCATGCTGAGTCGTTGCTCGATGCTGATAAGAGGAGGAGCATATAGGCTGATTTAAGTTCTTTATCCTCAGGTAGAATTATTCCCACTCAGTTAGTTAGACTACCAGCATAAACTTTAAACAGCAGCAGATGAAACATTTACCTCCAAATTATTACTATTTTTTTCCAGCTCTACCATGTCGGAGGAAGATTCTAGCTGGCAAACAAGAAATACCCTCTGTGAAAAATTCATATGAAGACATAAAAAAAATAAAAATACTTTTGTCCCTTGGAAGTCCATTGTCATCTCTTTTGCTAACTAAAAAGAAAAAGAACTTCCACAAGAGTCTTGTCTGCAACACAACTGGCTTTTAGGGCGCTCCAAGCTGCACCTTGAAATAAAAAACTAATATGCACACCCAAACCAAATAAAATTTCTATGCTTCCTCATCAAAGAAGAGCTTCTGACGATGTAATGTCTTTACCAATAAAGGATGAGTTCAGAGTCTTCAAAGTCAAGATCCTCCCTAAGGCATTGTATTAAGCTGCTGAGTGAAGTCCCAAAGTCAGCCTCTGATTTTACCTGAGACCAGTTTGCTCGCTCTCAGAAACCGACACGACTCACCACGCCAAGGTGGCACACGCTGCAGGTGAGTACCAACCGGGTGGTGAAACCACTCGGGCAAAGTTGCCGCCGGTGAGGGATGTTGGACACAACCCACAGAAGCATTCGCTCTGCCCTGACAGCAGACTTTCCTGACCCTCTCCTGCCAACGGGCTTTAGCCACGACCTGGCAGAAGCTCCCGGACGGACAAGAGGGGAGTTCAGTTTCCATGACCGTGCATTCTTTGGCCATGATGCTGTAACTGCTAGCAAACAAGGCTGTTATTATCGACAGCCTCAAGGAATGGTTTTCTGTTTTCTAGGAGTTGGGCTGAGACAACCAGGACTATTCATTGAGCCTAATGTAACATCTTTTGGGTGCTCCCAAATCTGGGTAAGATTGCAGCTAGTAATCACGTTTACAGGAGAAATCTCTGTTGCCTGTTAGCAGTCTCCTAACCCTTCAGTCCCAGCCAGGATGATAATGAAACCGGTGATGTGGATTGTTGCAAGATTTTGCGTGCCAGGATGTCTGTGTTGGGATTTTGAGAGCATAGGATTTCCTTTGCTGAGATTTTCATCAAGACCTTTCTAAGTCTCATTAGAAAACCAGTACTTCCATCTGCCTGATGTATTGAAGTCAGGCAATTGTATTGACCACTGGGGGGGGTCATATCTCTTAGATCTCTTAGATCTTAATTGAAATCATAGAATCATAGAATGGTTAGGGTTGGAAGGGACCTTAAAGATCATCTAGTTCCAACCCCCCTGCCACGGGCAGGGAAACCCTCCACTACACCAGGTTGCCCAAAGCCTCGTCCAACCTGGCCTTGAACACTGCCAGGGATGGGGCAGCCACAACTTCTCTGGGCAACCTGTTCCACTGCCCAAATCACTGAGAAAACTAATATTAAGACAATATAGTTTAAAAATTAACAGGTTAGGAAATAGCATTTCAGAAGCCAGTAGGATTTATGGTAATGCGTCTGCATTTGAGAGGACCATTAATATAGCTCGGGCTCTTTATTCAAAAGATGAGAAAACAAGATATTACAGAAACATTTCACAGCTTTTGGGCCCAATCTTTCTTCTACTAATTTTAACGCTAAACCAGAGACTGATTAGCACAGCAGCAGAAACCATTGTGTCTCATTCCAAAGGCAGGCAACAGAAAAAGTACTTTCCCTTGTCTCAGTGCTTCCCTAAATTACAGGCTAATTCATCTCCTGCTGAATTCAGTAAAAAGGACTGCACCGACTCCAGTTGGTATTACCTGAACTGAAAACAGTTCACATGCTCTCACAAATCTTAACTATCAAGTCAAGATAGAACACGACCAAAAGCATGTTTTGCTCATTTCCAGCCTTATTTATTTATATTTCAATCTTTTGCTGCTTCTTTCCTGTTAGGGTGTTACGCTAATATTTGAGAGTTAAGATCTTCAAATCTAGAGGTTAAGGCCATTTGGCAAATTTGATTCCTTATTTGGACTCAATTACTTGGTGACTTAAAAGCTGTGGGCATCTGGGTCTAGGGCTTCCATTTAGAGCTAACTACCATACCCAAACACCATGAGAAAAGCAACTGTTGCGGCACGTCTAGCCAAACTGGAAGCAGGAAATACCAGGAGTCTCACATCATGAGAAAGCTTGTTCTTAAACCAAAACTCGTCGGGCAATTCAGAAAAGGAGACAGATTTTGCTTGCTAATTTCATCAAAACCTGAACTTTAAGGGCCAGATTTTGGTCACATTAAGAAAGGACATGTGCTTGTGTTGCACAACTGCAAAAGAAAAATCTGATTACGCAGCCACACTGCATTCCTTCAGGATTTTATACATTATATACTGACATCCTCTTAAGTGCATATACGGTTCAGAAATAGGCATCATTGAATTTGTATGCCCTTGAAGGTGGGGCGGGAGGAGTGGAGATAGGAGTCTGATCTTGACTCAGTTTGGGGCCTGAGAGATCGTCATTTTCTCTTGACAAACCAAGAAACAGCAACTGAGATTTTCAAAACAGAAAAAAAACTTCGTATGCTCAGCTTCATACAATGCAAAAGATTTACCTTTCAGCAGATGGGTATTCAGCATCACACTAAAAGTGGGTCTCTCTTAAACGGTCTCAGCTTAAGCATCCAAAAATGGAAGCACTAAAATTGCAAGTCACTTTGGTAAGACTTAAACAATTTCCTGGAGTAATCTAGCCCTGTGGCTATGGTTTAAAAGTACGATGAGAGCTCCAGCGAGAGCTGACTGAGCTCCACATAAACATAAGCAGGATGATTGTGTCTCAAGTCTCCCCGCCAAATCAATAGGTATGGTCAGTTGGAGACTCCTTTTTATGTTTACTTGTAATATTCAAAGATTGTGTACAACAGTGAATACTACAAGCTGATTCTGTCTTATGAAGAGCTCTTAATATAATCCATCCCTTATTTGTAGTGCAGCTCTTTCCTCTGCTTTCGCAATCGGGTTACTTGAGAGTAGAGTGATTGTTTAGTTTTTCTAGTGCACTACTCTGAAGCGTCTCCATTAGGTCTCATTTAACTCTTCTCCTTTCTAGAGCAACTTAATCCAGTATTGCCAGTCCCTCTACCTGTTCATTAGGAACCTTTCTTCAAACCATCTTCATCACTTCATTTGCCTTTTCAATCTCACGTGTACCTCACTCAAAATATGATGCCTCCATTGATCAAGTCAGGCAACTGGACATAAAACCTCGCAACATGATTTGCCTTCATCACTCTCTGAGGGTGAGCTAAGCATCTACAGCATTTTTCAGACTAATCCAACACCTAAGGAACCTGGACCGGACCCTCTACAACTCTCAATGCTCCCAGACACTAAGTCTCTGTGCTGTGACTTCCTTTAAGCCACACAGACCTGGCTGAACCGAAATGAGTCCAAACCTCCAAGGCCCTGATCAGTCTCGACGTCTGACTGGAATCAGAGGGTATTTTGATACCCGCTGCACTGAACCAAAAGCACAGTCACCACACAACATTGAACATGGTTCCCTGTGTCCAGCTGTAAGCTGAAGAGTAAATGGTCCCCAAATCTTATCTACTTACCATACAGTAAAACACCATGGCACCAGCTCCTGTGTTTACAGTGGAAATGCAATGCAGTAAATTTTGTAGCTTTTTTTCTTTAAAAGAAAAGGAGAATTTTGGGTATGCACAGTTTATACCATGGGACAGTACAGCTTTGGGAAAATCATTAGTTAAGGCAGTCAGGTGATCAAATGGCCTAGATTATTATTATTATTATTGTAAGAGTAGGTCTCAGTCATAGGGAAAAAGTCCACAGTACAGTGGGAGGAAACCAGGGAAGGATGATTAGTTGATACAGTCCTAAAATATTCATCCCTAGGGTGCAAACCATCCTTGCATTATTGACCGAACTGAGTTTCCTGAAATATTTGTTCTGAGACAAGCAGGACTTGGTTCTAAAGCCCCACAAGAACAAAATACTTAAGCATTTACTTCATTTTAAGCACATAAGTAGCTTCATCCCTATTTATTTCATCAGGATTACCCACGTTCTTGAAGTGAAGCACATGCTTAAGTACTTTGCTGAACAAGCAACTTTCAGTTGTAGGTCCCTTATTTTCTTATCTCAAGTTTCCCTACAACATCTAAATCAATGGCTTACAAGTTACCTGATCTTTTTTGGAGGTAGGTCGGAGCTTCTCATCTGGTAACTTTTCCTTTTTAGCTTCCACTTTAACCTCTTTTTCTTCCCCCTTTGTTTTTGGGTTTTCAATAATTTTTTAATACGAAAGCATCGCATCTGTTTGCACTTTTGTTTCTCCACACCGTGTTCACATACCAATCCTGTGTGCAGCCACATCTCCGTCATAGGCAGCTGTGCCCACATCTCCGTGTGCAGTTGTGCTCCCTCCACCCTCTCCAAATATTCCCCTTCCCCCATCTGGGCCTTTCTCCCTTGCGTGGCATCATGCCCCCACGTCCCAGCAGTGAGCCCTCCCTTGTGATTGTGTTTAACACACACGTTACTCACACAGTTTACCAGGTGCTCACAATATTTTGTGCCAAGATGTGTCTGCCTCCGCCTCACGTGTTACTGCATTAGGCCAGTTTGTAGCAGCTGAGAAAAAAAGGCAGCAAAAAACCCGTGCAGAGGTCTGAACATGCAAGGTTGTCTTTGGATGATGGAGTGAGGTCAGGCACGCTGTGCACTGCATTACTGGTAAGCAGAAGTGAGGAGTTTTATTTTAAAAAAGAGAGAGCGCGCACACGAGTGTTAGTCATTTCAGTGCAGGAATAGATATGTGAGGAAATTCCAATTCAGTCTCTTTTTTTTTGTTCCTTGCATTACATTTCTCACAAACCACAGGTGTCTTATATTGGTGCAAAATGTTTACTGTACCTGTTTTCTTAGGAAAGCTGCTTGAGGTTTTTCCTCTTGTGCTTTCTTCTCTTTTACCTGTTTAGCTTCTATTTTCTTTTCTTCCATCTTTTGTTTTTCCTTTAATTTCTCTGCTTCTAGCTTAGCCTTTTCTTCAGCTAACCTCTTTTCCTCTTCTGCCTTAGCCCTCGCTCTTGCCTCAGCTGCCCTCTTCTCCTCTTCTGCTTTAGCCCTTTCTCTTTCCTCAGCTGCCCTCTTCTCCTCTTCTGCTTTAGCCCTTTCTCTTTCCTCAGCTGCCCTCTTCTCCTCTTCTGCTTTAGCCCTCTCTCTTTCCTCGGCTGCCCTCTTCTCCTCTTCTGCCTTAGCCCTCTCTCTTTCCTCAGCTGCTCTCTTTTCCTCCTCTGCTTTCTGTCTTTCCTCAGCTGCCTTCTTTTCTTCCTCTGCTTTTAACCTCTCCCTTTCTTCTGCCTCAAGTTTCTCCCTTTCTTCTGCTTTCTTCCTTTCTTCCTCAGCCTTTTCCTCATCCCTAAGCTTCTCTTTATCTACAGCATCAGTTATGCTCTGCTCCCCTTCTGGCACAGCATTTGTATCATTCTCTACTTTGTGTTCCTCTGCGTTTATAGCTAGAGTTTTTGTTTCTACTACCTCTTCTTTATCTGTGGATTTTTCTGCTGTCACATCTACCTGATTTTCCTCTACGGGGACCTCCTTTGGTTTCTCCTCCTGTACCTCCTCCTTGTCTTTTTCTTCTTTTTTTTCCTCCTCTTCCCCATCTTGCCTCCAGTTGTTCCTTTGGTACGATTTGGTAGCCGTTTCCGTTTCCTCAATCTCATAGCGTCCCCGGCGTGTTTCAGCCTTTTCCTCTTTCCCTGTGGTCTCGTTTTCTTCCACATTGTTTACTTCTCTCCTGCTGGGCAGTGACAAGCTCCCATCTGTGATCGTGGGGTCAAATTCTTTTTGACGTTCCAGGGCTTCCTGCAGACGTTTTTGGCGTCTCTCCTCCCGTCTTGCCAGTCTCTCCAGCAACGCAGCTTCGTCATCTGTTCCCCGTGTGGTCGTGGTACGCTTGGTTTCCTCTTCTGCCACACTACATAGAAGTGACAATTTTGCATTAAAAAAAAAAATATAAAGAAAAATCTTTCTAACAACATACACGCTTAGCTGTTTCTAGAAAAAAAAAAACTTGCTGTAACGTCATTCCATGATTTGAAAACACAACAGGTTGCATACTTCAAAATCTAGCCAAATGGTTCCGGGTATTAATTTTGGCATTTATACTTGTACAGGAATGCAGTGTTTCACAATGTCAGAGCCTGGAAAAGTTCCCTTCTAGGCGAGCTCCAACAGCCGCTCAAGTCCCCAGGAGTCTTACTGACCTCAGTGGGCACTGGAATGGGCCCAGATGCTTGGAGCAATTGAAATATGAACAGCCCTGAAAAATTTATCCTTCCCCTCTGCACCCTGCAGCAGAAGACTTGCAAGACCTTAACTTGCTTTAAGATCCCCTTCAGCTTGGCTTGAGGTGTACATGCCTTACACACAGTCTTCCCACCAGGCAAATTTTTGAAGGTGTTCCACAATCAAGATACTTTCTGGCTTCAGTGAACTTCTCTAGCAACAAGAAACTACTCCTGTTCAGCAACAACATCTACAAACACAGTCCATGCTGGGAGAGCCTGGCAATTGAGCCTGGCAATTGAAATGAGGTTGTGGATTGTCTGTACAGGGACAAGAATCTGTTAAAAAATTGAGTGAGCAGAGCACTCAATTTAAGACATGCTATTCAACACCTGTAGGTATCAGGACTGGATCTCATTCTCAGTCCCTAGAGGTTTTCTGCCTCCTTCAAAATTCAGCTGTTTAATTCTCCTGTGTGCAAGTTTCTTCCCTCTTTCTAGCTTTTTTTTTTTTTTCTTCTATTGTGGAAAAAGATTACAATCTACAATCAGAAATGATGCTGTTTTCCTATCTATATCCATTCCCCCTGTCTTTAATAGAATGCTACTTGTGCCCAGTAATTATTAGCATGGTATCACAGTGTTTATTTCTGGTCTCCTCTATCTATTGTGTTATGGCTACTGGAAATCTGGATATATTATTTGTGACTATGTGAAACTGAATGAATAATGGACAGACTGGAAGGTCAGCTCTGTCCACTCAGCTTGGGACGAGTGGCACCTCACTCCACAAGCTTTTCTGCTGTTTATAGCTGTATGACCTAACAATGCCAGATGAGGGCTGAGGTCTAGTGCTCACACTAAGCACCTTACAGGCTTTCCTTACAAGCAGGAAAAAAGATGTGGAGGTTTGTGAGGCCAGAGGCAGTCATGCCTGAGGGAATCTGACAGCAGGATTCATCAGAGGTATTTCCCTCCATGAGCTTCAGCTGAGTTATCCTATAGACAGCCCCTGGGAATGGGTCATGAGCATGGCCTCAAGCCCAGCTCCAGTGATGCTCCCACCCCACTGGGTAGATGCAGCCAGTGGTGCTCCTCACTCCTCATCAGAGCAAGGATGGCCAAACCTGGTGCTAAAATTAAAGCAGCAAAACAGGCCTCTTGAATATAACTTCTCTACTCCGAACAAAAATTACTGTTGACTTGTCAGTAAACATCAGACCTTTACCTGTTTTGGGCATTAGCTTCTGATTTGTCCGTGACTTCTCCTGAAAGATCTCCTTCCTCCTTTTGCCGCAGCCTCTCCTGTCGAGCCCGTCGGCGACGTTCTCTGGCGGCTTCTTCCTCATCGTCATCATTTCTCTGGTAGGAAAGCCTGCAACAGAGCATGGGGGATAGGGAATCAAAGGGGCTATAGCACATAGGACACTGGCTGAAAAATTGCAAAAAGCAGCTGATCAGAGCACGGTAAGCATGGCTGCCGTGGCTGCTCCATAGGCGGTTCAGAAAATAAGCTGTCAAGTTGAGACGCATAGTTTCAAAGCTTGGTTTTGTTCTCTTTTTTTGGAAGTGAACTTGACAAAACAGTCACAGCGAAGGCAGCAGCCACCCCACACTGTCAGTTTGGTCCTAGAAAACACCAAGACTACAAAAGCCCAGGTCTGTAGCTGAGCAAACGTCCTGCTAGACTGCACCACGATCCTGCCAGAACACACACAACAGCGTTTGGGCAGGCTATCACTCAAGCCCACGGAACTGAAACGGGACTTAGCCAAGCAGCTTTTCATTAGCCTCCTCTAAAAACAACATACTTAAAACGGTGACAGTATTCTAAAACTGAAAGACTAGAAAGCAGGGAGACCCAAGTATGACAATGGCTCTCAGTGCTCGGTTCTAAGTGCCAAACATCTGACACCTACACAATTTTGTGAGCTCTGCCAGGCCAAATCATACGAGATCGCTGCCGTGATGAAAGCCTACAGCTGGGAACCCATTGTGCTCATCCAACCCAACAGATGATCACATTTAGTTTCATCCAACTTGAAAAGGAAACCAAGACATTACAATCCTAGTAATCCTGCAGCCCATTCAAATCTTTGCTGGGGTGCATTATTACTGGGTGCGATAAAGGGAAAGGCCAGCATTCCTCGTATCTTTTTGTGCAGGGAAAGTGAAAGAGGAGGCTAACACGTGCCAGACCTGGTCAGGACATTCATTTACTTTGCTTCCAGCAGTGGTCTGATATATGATGGTGTGACGAAAAGAGAACAGATGGTTAAGAAGTCACCTTTCCTTATGCAGTCACCCATTTAAGTTAGCTGTACAGCAATGCACACAGAGAAGAAAGATCTCTGCACCAAGTAAAAACAAGCACAGTTAAATCTTGCATTTCAAGAAATATTTTAACATTAAAACCAACTAAAAAATTTTGGTTTAGTCATGAATCGGACTCTGATTCCCAGCCTTTCCCACATCCTCGTTCTAGCAGTGCTTTTTTCCTTTTCCGAAAGAAGGGTGAAAGCATAGGTTCAGCAGAGATTGAATTATCCCAATTCTCCTTTAAAAATTAAAAACCCAACACGGCTGAGCCACTTGCCAGACTTGGAAGAGCATTTTCATCCTGTGCAACTTTTCATGGCCTTGGTGCACTGAAGGATTTGATTTGCTATTTTCATGCTCCACTTCAAGAGCTTGCAATCTTTTCTTTGTAAAAACAGTTCCTCTCAAAGAGGGTAAAAACCACGAGCAGCACAGCCATGAAGGATCACAGGAAGAGGAAGAAAGGAAGGGGATGAATTGGAAGCACTAGAGGTGAAGCAGGGAAGGCAAAGAAAAACACTTCCTGTCATTTGTAAGCAATTTAAAGGGGGATCAGCATTTCATTTAGTGCTAGAACAGAAAGCATATGAATAAAATAATAATAAACCAATGGGGTCTCTGATTTGCAGAAGAAAGAGACTCTCTCTGGAAAAAAACTGCATTAGCAAACTGACCACAGAAAGCCCGCTTGTTAGTAAGATGTTCTGGCTGCAAGGAGCCTATGATCTTTTTAGCTCTGAACTCCAAATGTAAGGGCACAGGAGAGGGCATGCTGCTCTTAGCCTGTGGCAGCTGGATAATGGCCATGACTGAGTCGATTCCCAGGACCTATGGCTCAGGATTTGTCTTTGCAGTGAGACCACAGGAGGATGAAGTAGTTTATCCTGCTCTCTGTACCCACACAGCACACTCCTACACAGCGAGGAGAACAACCACTTTCAAAAGCCTCTTTAAAATGACTTTTTAAAAACACCAGTTGCTCAGAAAACTAAAATAGGAAAGAAAAAAAAAAATACCCCAAGGAAAAAACTCTCACAAAATGGTACCAGTTAAATAAGTCAGACAAACACAGTATTTCCTGTCCTTGGACACTTATCACATAGATCATCTGTTAAGAAAGCTGACAATCTTTCTCAATATCCTTTTAAGTATATCCACTGCCTCGCTGCATGTCACAGCAGATTCCTACAGCAAGCAAGTACTCCAGATACGGGCTCCACTCCTAAGGATTACCCAAAGTATTCAATTCTCTTCACCAGCATGGATGCATGAAACATCCCCATTAATTTGGAAAGAGTCATACCAACAGCTAACAGCAGTACTTTACAGATCTGTTTCATATTTTCTTTACAATTATGTTAACCTTACTTCCCAGATTGTACTTCCACGGGTTGTTTTACTTGTTTTGGAAATAGAAGCTTTGCTGGAGTGAACCTGAGTAGTCACCACAGACTGACAGTAGAGTAGGCTGAAAATGCAGGTTCAGGTTGGCTATGTTAATTAACAGGCTAATGACCACGCTGTGAGCAAACGACAGCAGAATCGTTTATGAAACAATACAACATAGTCACCCTGACTGCCATCGCTTCCCATGAGAAATTCAGTAATAGGAAAGATGATGAAAGTTATGACAAATGCCATTTCTGCCCATGAAAAATACGCTCTTCTAACTACAGTGTTCATCTCACCATTCTCTCAATCCTCATGCACTGAGCTCGTTTACCCTGACTCAGCTGGCACATCTCTCACCTTTCCTTAGTTACCTAAGCAGCCACCTCCTCCTCTGCTGCCAAGGGCATCAAACAAATTTCGCATAGACAGTAAACCACAGGCAGCCATCACGCACCCTCCGCTGGCAGTGGGAAGACTGACCCTCCCTCTCCCACTGTTACAGTTCTCCCTAGCTACCCGTCACAAGCAAAATCAATTTGGGAGCTCTTCAGAGCTTATCTTCCACTTGCCTACATCTTTTGAAATTATTTAGACCAAGAGTAAATATATAATAGAAAGTATGACTCCAAGATTTCAGCTCTGTATATCGACATATGGAAATCTGGCCTGTGTTGTTTCTCCACCCTCAGAGAACAGCCTTGCTGCCCAGCATGCCCACACACCCCATAACTGAATTGAACTGACCTTATATCCATTTGTCACCTTCTGTGTAACTGTTCAAAGCCTTTTCAGGCAAGCCTCTCCCTACAGTTAGCTGTTCCAGCCCTCTGATACGCAACACCTCTAATTGAATATTCAGATGAAAAGATGATGACTCGGAAACCCTCCTACACCTTGTCACCAAAGAAAACACACTCTTGATCTAAATGTCAACTAAAAGAAAAAAAAAAAAAAGCAGCACGCTGATTGCCTCTCGTGTTACCTTCTCCAGGTTTCTGACATGAGCAAAAGTCGTGTAACCTCTGTGCATTATTGCGAAGTCGTTCTAGGAAAGCATTAATGCTGAGTCGATCATACTTCCCACGCAGTACAACTCAAGAACAGGAGAGTGAGCATCTCATCCATGTTTCCCACCACGCTAGGTAGGGATAAATAACAAGTAGCAACAGACTTCCTGCCCTGTTGAGTGCGTTGGACAGATCTGTATCTCCAGGACTGAAATCCCAAACCTACCGAAGTCAACAACAAATCTCCTGATCACTTGAGTAAGTCTAAAACATTACCCTCTATGGCAACCAATCATTATTAGCCAGCTGGATTGAGTTGAAGATAATGAACTAATTAAGTAATCAACTCAAGGTACCGACCCTGCCTACAAGAGGCAGGCCATTTCCTCCTGGCTGTGGAAGATACAACAGCGTCCTTGGTACTGTAGCCCAGGCTGGTGAGCAACAACTGGTGACCCTGACGTGATACATCCGAGACCCTGGGAAGCCCTGACTCCCGAGCCGGGAGCCTGAGCGAGAGTCCTTCGGAGAAGAAGGTAAAGCCACAAGCCCTGATGTGGTATTTGCGGGAGGGAAGCGTGCTGGAGTTGGATGAATGGGCTGGGTCTCTGCTCACCTTAAAGCCTTTGTGAAAACAGAAAAAATGGTAAAACAAAAAGGAGGAATTATGGCAACCAATCATTATTAGCCAGCTGGATTGAGTTGAATATAATGAACTACTAATTAACTCAAGGTACTGACCCTGCCTACAAGAGGCAGGCCATTTCCTCCTGGCTGTGGAAGATGCAACAGTGTCCTTGGTGCCTCAGCTCAGGCTGGTGAGCAACAACCCTTGGACTGAATGAGGGGACTTGATAGTCTAGAGTGGAAAATAACTGCTGGATTGGGAATATAGGTGATGAGGCCATCTGCCTCAGAACTTCTCCAGAGGCAGCCTCTATTTTACAGCAAGTGCTTTATTTAAATAAAGTTATAACCCAGTAAGAAACTTGGTAATAGCTAGGATGATTATGGGGCTTAAACCATTTAATACAATCCAACTTAACTGGTCTCCGCTTGAAACTCCAAATCAGTTCAAACATTATCTGAAGCACTTTCAGTTTTAGAGTTTCTTGTCCAGTACTACTACATTATTGTCTGAATTATGACAGCACTGAAATTTCGGGATCAAGCTCGGGATTGCTACAGTATGCATTTTATAAAGACAGGAGAAGATCCAGTCCCTGTTCTAAACAGTGTGTATTCTGATTAAAGAGAAACTGAATGATTTGCAGCACTACCTGCCCTCAGTGAGTCCTAAACTCAATCTGATGAATCTAAATTCTTTTTTGTTTTTCACAGGAGCAGAAAAAAAAACCAATGCCTAATTTAAGCTGCATCACACTACTTCATTCTAGAGGAGGCAGGGAGAAAGAGCAGCTGTGGATCTGAGCTTTGACTCCACCTCAAGGCTGTCAGAAATAGGTGAAAAATTTCCAAACAGAACAAAAACCCTTAAGACTAGATTTTTAACTTAAACAGGCAGCTTAGATCTGCTGCTTCTTTCCACTGTGATTCACTCAAATGTCAGTCTGTCTTACCTTTCTCCTGCCTGCAAAAACACCTTGCATTTGTAGCCACTGCCCCCAACACGTATCTCAATTAGATGCAACTGTACCTATTGTACAAACACAACTTTGTTATCTAGACATCTTTGCATCTATTACAGATGGATTTTCTTTGTGGTTCACCCCAAGAAATGAGATCATTCATCCTGTTATCAAACTGCTGCACCTCCACTTGCAACATGACCTACTTCCAAGACCTTCACCCCTCATTACCTAACACCACAGCAGTTGAAGTGATATCTGTTGACTTGTGTATCTCCAAATCGATGACAGATGGAGGATGTCAGGAAAACTTCCTTGATTACAAACTTCACTGCCAGACAGTCTATAGAAGCTACATTTGTTGGCCTTCTGCACTCTTAGAAAGCCTTTCTATTTACTCAGGCTTTTCCTGAAAGGATGGGTGGTGTGAGGATGGACTCTGTAATAATACCCACTGGGGAGTACTCTTTGAGTCACTGTCGACATTTGGTCCCATTTTATTTATGGTTGCATGTGTTTTTAATTTTTTTATTGTTCAATTAATTTGTGTTATCATAGGCACTCTTCAAAATGTGAATATAAACAACTGATCAATCTTCACCTCAAAAAAACATAACAAACACATACACTTCCAGAGGGTTATTCCTCTGTCAAGCTTTGAATGTCAAATATCAGCTGTGTTTCATTCAAGTCGTATCTAAAAACGTGGTGTGTGGTGTATGGTGAGGGGCAGTTGTGGGGAAAACTGTTTCTTCCATAATTCAACAAGAGCTGCCAGTGTTCTGCTTAGACCTGCTCCAGAAGATTCATTTTTATGAAGGAACGAGCAGAATTTCAGTCCAAAATGCTCATGTTTCAAAAAGACGTAGTGAGTGAAAACAGGGGATTATGCTGGAGACGTGCAGACATGCCACCGCAGTTCTCAGTCCAATGTTGTGCATGAATGCTGTTATTAACACCCGTATTTTTCACATATTTCTCAATTTGACATGCACCATTTTTTTCCACACTGAATGTAGGAGAGACAAGTGGGTAAAATTAACCAACGTCTGGAAATTAAACCTAGACAAATTAAAACTGGAAATGAAGCACATGTTTTTAACAGTGGGGGTGATTAAATATAGGAGAAATGATGGAACACCCATCTCTTGCATGTCCACATTATGATTTATGCATTTCTGGAAGTTATACTACAGTAAAATACCAATTCTTGGGCTACAGACACAACTTGGTGAAATTCCATTATCTCTTAGGTATGGAAATTTAGACTAGATTAGACAGTGGCACCTGCTGGACTTAAACACCACAGTCTTCCATTTACAGAAGGTACATGCCTTCTCATTCTGCTCATAATTTCTCTCTCTCACACAAATATTTTCACTCTTTTCACCCACACATTCTCCAGAGCTATGCAACCTATACTCCTGAGCAGCCAAATTACCCAGATATTCATATAGTTCCCTGGCAAAAATAAATGACTGGCCAACCTTTGGATGTATTCCCTTCTCATTTACATCATTTTCATACTGTGTGTTTCTAATATCCTTTCATATTTTTCCACAGCTCCAAAGAGTTCAAGGACCATGATTTTTTGCTGGGTAACCACTTATTCAATGGGTTAGCAGAAGAATGTTCTTTCTGTCAGATCTGGCATCCTTAATTTCCTACCATACTTTTAGAAGCCTTCCTCGCACTTTAAACCTCGATCTAAAATACCTAAAAGATAAAACAATGTGCGTTGTAACAACATTTTTTTTGTTTCAGCTGAGGAAAATCTTTAGATTATTTACATTGGTTAAAGATCTGGCTGTGAGATTGTTATTTTGTTCGCATGACAAAACAGTTAAGTATGGGAAAGAAAAGGCCTTCTCAGAGGTCCAAGCTTGTGTACATTCTTCTTTATGTTTTCTTTCCTTTTGATGTTTTTGACATTTAGGTAAGGAAAAAATAGGTACACTCGTCTCTTTAATAGTTTGATTCTAAAAAACTAACATGCAAGCAATCCACATGGAAGAACGAAGTATAAAAAGTGATATGCAAGCCAGTAACCACAAGGGAAAATGACTCCACACTGATGACAAAAATACTTGGTGACTACCAAGTCACCCATGCCAAAAGTAACCAGGGATTTTATTTCATTGCTGAAGATGGCTCTGAAGCCTCTATGACGGATCCTGGCTTCCCAAATGACTGGTTTCTGGTTGAAGATGTAGGTCTCAGTTGCATAGACGCCCAAGAGTTCCAATGCCTTGTCTCATTTCTTGCCATTTTCTGCTCATAAAAACGCTGTTGCTTTGGGTTTAGATTCAAGACCTAAAACCTTAGAGCCAGTCTGTAACGTCACTGCATCGTTCTGCACAAAGGCAGAATGACTCATGCACTCGCCTGTTGGTTTTTTTTTTTCCTCTCTCTTTCCTCATGGCTGAAAACTGATGATCTGTTTCATAACATGAAATGCAAGCAGATTCTCCAACCACATCCAGATAACTCGGGTAAATCATCTCCAGCATAAATCGCAGGCAGGGCTGCTAACATGAAGGGTAAAAACCTTCCGCTACTGAAACGATGTCAAATTTGCCTCTGACATATATTACATTTAGATAAAAGCGCTTGTTGGAAATATCCCAGGGAAAGGCACGTAATTCTCTCAAGATGTGAAGTCTGTAACGTTCTGTAGTTTTACTTCATCCACAATAGACTTGACATTGACCTGTCAGTGAGCAGTGTGGTATATTTAACCTGTTTTCATTTAGAAGTTTCGCATGAAAGGGAAAAAAAAAAAAAAAGAGTAACTGGGCAGAAAACAATAATTGGCCAAATGCCTTCTAGCTGATAAGTATTGCTTTTTTACTGTTTTCCCTTTTTTACTGTTTTAGTGGAATACACCCAGCAATCTGTTTCCCTGGCAGATGACAAGCATGCAAAAAAGTGTACAAAACAAGCTTACTTTTTTAAACTTAAAAAAGTGGGAGCAAAACCCAACTGCTGTGCACGCCACTGCGGTTGAGGTGGTATTTGTTGACTCTGTAGCAAATTGCTTTCTGCTTGCTACCATCACCTCCAGTTTCTAGTGCTTTATTGCATATAAAATCCAAACTAATTTAAGCCACAGCCTTACCCAGTAATATTTCAGGCATATAACTTGAGAATAGTGGGCATTTTGCCTGGCTGAGGCATAAGTAAGGACTTACAGGATTCGCCCCAGAATATACAATCCACAATTGCTACAAAGCCAAATCATAAATTTTCTTTCTTGTGGTTTTGGGCCCCTGTGTTCTCTATGGCTTCCAGGGCACTTTTGTACCTCTAATTGCTACCTTACTGAATGCATACAAAGTTAAGATCTACCTCCTCCTCTTTTATATTTCATTGCAAATAAAACTCCAACTGACACGACTGAGATGTTTACTCAAGACAGGAGGAATTAAAAATGAAGACAGACATGAGCATTTGTAACTTAAAAGAGGTCCCCTGCATATTGAGAACTGCGGTCTTCCTAGAAAATAACCAAAAGATTTGAGGAATGAAACCTACATCTTCTTACAGGCAACTTTAGGCAAACTGATGTCTCCAATGTGTCATGCTCAAGCTACAAATCTCTGTATTTCCTCCAAACATCTTTTTGACTCATATAAAATTCATGTCATCACCTACAATATCATCAGAGATCTTTAAATGAAGGCAAGGGAGAGAAGGAAGGCCTGAGGAGGACTTTTGTTATTGGGCCATTTTCTCATCCTCCACAGTCATGTCATTAAACTCCCTTTAAATGCCAGAGAGTGCCTTTATTGAACAAAGCTGTATCTCCTCCAGCTTGGACTCCCAACACGTGACTCAAAGTCTCAGATTAAGCAGAACAGGGTCTGGTTTAGTCCTGTGCCTGGAGGATATACTTTGAGAGGGGTGAAGTGATGAATAAAGAGGAGGTAAAATACAACAGATTCATCTTATTTATTAGACTGATACAAGTACTTTCCAGTTGAATTTCACTTTGAGGTTTCTTATACTTGGGATTATGGTGTAACAGCAACTTCAACATTCTTTATGCCAGGCTTTTTACAGCATCCCAGTGTTTCTTCCTGATGGTTCAATCCTGAGGGCAGCGATGGCAAAAAGCAGACCTTTCAGACAAGCCTTGCTACTGTAAGCACCACCTCAGCTAGGTGAGCTACAACCAGACTTTCAGAACATGGTGCTCAAGTACAGACTGCCTCCATCTTAGTGTAGCTACAGCGCTGACAGAAACAAGGGACATTTTTAGCAAGGTTTTGCTACACAGACAAAGACAAAGAGACTGAATAGCAGGAGAATTGGCTTTCACTCTCCTCTGCTCAGTGTCTGGTTTACCCCTGTAACTGCATCAGGTAATGTTTTCTGAAGGAAAAAAAAAAAGTATGAACTTTTTTTTAAAAAAGGATTATTTCTGGTATTATTTGTTTTCTTCCAAAACAGTATGCTGCATCCTCCCAAATCAGCAAACAAGAACAAAGCTATGATTTCAGGAAAGCACAAGCTGAATTATTATAAATTATGTATGTATCGCTGACCTGGAAACTCAGCCTTCAATTCTCTCCGCTTCTCTACTTTCACTCTGTTTACCTGCTTTGAAGGTTTAACGCAGCACACTAGGAAACAGAGAGCTTCATAACAAACCAATGTTGGCATTTCATTCCCTCCACAAAGACAAATAGGATTGTTGATTTGAAGAGCACCCTATTTCAAAAGCAAGTGCAGGACCATGAGGATAGATCTTCTTTAGTTTAGATTACTTGCTCCACTGAGTATCATATCAGGACAAACACTAAAAATGTTAGCTTTGAGAATGATTGGATTCATTAACATCCAAACCAATCTCAGTTGCATGCTCTCCTCCTCCATCACCGTGCCCAAGCTACTCACAATCAACTTCCAGCATATTCACCATCCACCCTGCCAAAACAAGACTGTGAAATTTGAGAAGAAACCCAGCTTTGGTATTCAAAGATGACAAGTCTTCTCTACGAACAGAAAACCCTTTTGCACTTATGCTTTTCTTCACTTGCCTGCCGGATTTTGCAGGGTGTAATGAGGAACCAGGGGCCAGGACTCTACGGTGGGTGAATCCTGAAGGTGAGAGAGTTCATGGCATCACGTTCATTGATATCAGGGACAACTTCCACCAATAACCTTGGAAGGAGTTCTTTCCTCTGTCACTGAAATGTGACTGTGCCTAAGGTGTCAGCATGTAGGCTATGGCTATGGCTTTGTAACCAAAACATGGGTCTCTGATTTGGGACTGACCCTGGAATTGATCATGGATTTGAACAAGACTGGGACAGAGGACCAGTGGGGCAGGAAGGAGGAATGTGGAAGCAGGGATCAAACAGGGATCAAGGCTGTAGGAAGGGACCTGGAACGAGATGTTTCCCTGGGCTGGGGAGTGGTAGAGAGGAGAGACAGACAGCAGCCATGGATGAGGAGCCTCCGTCCCTGCAGGACATGAGATGGGGAATGGAGAAACATTGATGGAGAAATAGCGGGAGGACAGGGAAGAGGGAAAGAGATCTGTTGTGGAGTAGGCAAGGACAGAGGAAGCACCAGGACTGGGTAAGCGGCTCTGCCATTAACATCCAGCATCAAGCCAGATTCACATGACTGTCCAGAGTCTGGAAACCCAAAACTCACCATGACTGTATGGAATGGAAACTGTAAGATAGCAGATTGCGATTACCCAGACTATACATCGCTCAGCAACTCCTCTGGCCTTACCTGAAACGTTACGTGATCTGAAATGCCTACAAAGAGTCAGAACCCACTATTTTTATTGCTCGATTCATCAAAAGTAGAGGTGTCAGCATTAGCCTTCGCTCTGTGAAGCGTCAAAACCCCTCTATATTTCCCAAGGGACTAGAGGTTGTAACTAAATGACTAGTGCTCAGAGCCAGACAGGTCCCTGAAGATGTCTGCTGGAGCTTTCCGAAACACAGCAAAGTCCGTGCTGCACGAACAAAGTACAAGGCATGCATTTGCACAGAGGGAGCCTGGAAAAATAATTTTACCAGATAATCATTCAGATAATCATAGAATAATCTTTTTTTATCCACTCTTCCCGACACAAAATATGCAAGAGGAGGACACAGCCTTAACATACCACAGCAGACTAAATATCGAAATAAACGCCTCGAACGGGAAAGCAGCTGAAATGTAAGAGCAGAACACGCTCCAAGACAGAGCGGACTGTGAAGCTTTATGCTCACTGAAATAAACCACTTTAGGGGGGAGATATGGCAGCACAAATACATCCAGTGCTACAACATATGGTGAACAGGAGAAAAAAAAAAAAAGAATGAAAATCAGATGTTTCAAAGTTTCCTGGTACCGATTCCCCATGCACACAACTCACGGATGCTGTGCAGGTGCAGATTTGGTTTCAAGGGAAATTCACGGCTGTTCACTTTTAACACGGACAAGCATCTGTCTTTTTCTCAGGTGTTTAAGAAACCTCCTGTCAACAGCCAAGGTGATTAAGAGACATTTTCAGCGAGACAGCAGAGGAATTACGAGTGCAGATCCTGTCATTTGCTAACAGGATTAGGGGCAGATACATTCCATGCATCTCTCTCCAAAAGTTAATCCCAATGTGTCTTTCACCTTCATGAAAGGTAAAAAACCCTTCCATGAAACAGGTCTGTACAGATATGCAAGGTCACGTACCGCACTTTGAACAGCACACTAACATTCCAATGATTTGCAGACATGGAGTAACAGCGCTGCACAATTTAAACAGCTGGAAGTTTGAAATGCAGCCATTGCAACTACACCCGCTTAAACACAATAAAACGCCCTGGCTTTATCCTTTCAGTTAGATTTCCCTTAGATGTGTCTGTTCCCCTCACATTGCTCCACTGTGATCCTTATTCCAGGAGGAGTTACTCATAAGACACCATCAAACAACTCACTCGGTGCAAACTGCTGGACAAAGTCTGTGGAAAACAGACTTTAAGTTCATGAGAGATGATCAATCACACTGAAAATACGGATCTAAAAACCACTGTTCTTTAAAAAGGGTTAAAAAAAAAATACTTTTCACAGAACTCTAGGATCCAACAAAAACCTCTCCCATTTCAAAGGTTCACTAACAAATTATCTACAGGTTATAAGTTATTCATAGAAAACGCCCAGATAAAGACTAGGAAATGGAAGAAAATAACAATTTGCTTGCCCCAGAAGTGCCCACGGTCTGTGGGCACGGCTGTCAGAGGCATAAGGGTGCACCTAACACGGAGAAACTGCCCTGTGGAGGTACTGTGCCAGAGCAGGGGGCTTTTTGTGACATATACAGCAGGTTTCCAAATCACAGCAATTATTAGAGAGTTTTTTTTTTTTTTTTCCCATTCTGGAACAGCAGTTCCACGTAGGGAGCTAGTCTGCAATAGCTGTTGCAAAATGCTTTCTACTGAAACGTCCCCATACAGATGAGCTCTGCGTGGACAGGGGGAGCTGAGCGGTAGCAGCAGTTGTACACGCAACTACTTGATCAGATCCTGGTGGTTCTTTGGCAAATCTTCCACTGTCAGTTTCCCTCACCAAGAGGCAAAGCCTTTTTACAGATTCAACTGATGTATTTTAAGAAAAAGCAATCAAAAAATTCATCATTAAGCACACGCACACAAATGTTTAAGCCAAGGCTGCCGGTGTAATCCATTACATTCCAGGAGTGAATGCAAACCGATGGCCATTTTCCCCTTGTAGTTATATTAGTACTTGGCACTTGCTAAATTCTTTCCACCAGAAGATCTCAACATGCTTTACAAATGTTAATTAATCCTTGCAATCCCTTCTGACTTCTGCGTGGTGGGTATTATTACTACTATAATGCCAGTTTACGGAATGGAAAAACAGAGACATAGACAACTGCACTTCTTCAGCCTAAACCACGCAGCAGATAAGATTCTCGATTTGGCTGCACTACTTCATGCCTGCTCCAAAACCTGTTGAAGCTACCAGGAGCTTTTCCAGCGCTTCCAAAGGGAAGACTCCTTCCTCCAAGGCCCATCTCTAATGGTTGCACCGTGCTGACTTCCATCACTGTGCCTAAAAGCGTGTGAAAGCCACTGGCAGAATTGATTATCCTGGGACGTTTTTTTTGCTGGCATACTGAACAAAGAGACATCCTCCCCTGAGCGCTCTCCGAGCAAGTGATAGCCTGCCTCTGCTCTGCGTAATGCCTTCTCTTGCTAGGTACTTCCAAATCAGTAGTTTACATTTTAAAAAGAGTCGTGCCTGCTGGGAAATGGGGAAGGAAGGGCAAAAAGCTAGTTTAGCCCCGGGCTGTCACTGCAAAAGCACCTCAGGCTCTTCGCAGGGGTCAGCATGCCCCAACACAGCCTGGCACCTTATTCAAGCACTGGGTTGTGAACTGGGATACACTTAAGTGCCTGAAAGCATAGAAGATGGGGTGCAGGCTCCTCACCCTGCCATTGGCAAACGAGGAGTTGGCTTGCTGGCAAACCCTTCTGCTTCTCAAGCTTCAACAGGTGCAGAAAGCCAGCTTGGTGAGGTAGGACTCCCAGAAGGTGATCGAGTGAGAAAAAGTCAGCTCTGCACCAGAGAGATTTTAATCCTACAGAAACTGTAGGAGACATCACATGGGAAGGTTTCTGTGCACCATGGCTATCAACGCACCCTCTTCAGTTCAGTCCCACAGTGCAGATGGGACTGACCTGAATGTCAGCCAGCCCTTCCAACGCTGGCTCTTGCAGGACTTCGTCTTGATTCAAAGTCAAAGTGTTTCCTGTCTCACCTGCATTCAAAGACAGAAGAATGTTTTAGGAAGCCACTGGGACTCCTACAACAAGGCATTTGCACAGCAGATGGATCATTAGACGTAACACCACCAGAGAACAGACCTTAGGCTTGATCCAAACGTGCCATGGATCCAAGTATCCTCTTCTCAGCAATCCATAGTAACTACTCATATAGGCACACCAAGCCCATTGCAAGGGAGATGCAATTCAATTTACCCTTTTATGGAAGTTCTCACTGGATTTAAGTCATGCATCCTGAAAGGCACTGAAAGGGGCCAAAAACCAAGCACTGGCTAGCAAATCTATGTTTAATATGCTTTTGTGAAAATATAATATTTGGCAAGCAAGTATTTGGCAATGTAAATTGCAGAATGTTTGGGACAATAAAGAATTAGGACATGCATAATAGAATTTGAATTATTGCTCACAAAGAGCGTGGTCCAACCTGTTACCACAGCTCAATTGACTGAGATTACTGAGTAAATAAGAACACGGTAATCATCTGTCTGAAGATAAACTTTAGCAGCTATGAGGTAACAAAAGGGTCTGGGCATCAGCAATCCTCCAAATTCGAAAAATAAGTTAAGCCTGCTTTTAACTCAAGCTAGCATGCTGGTAGTTAAGATGCTAAACACGGGATTTAGAAGGCTTCACTTGGCCTCACTCTGCTACAAGCTCCTGCATGAGATGCTTAAACTTCCTTGTGCTTCAGTTCCCGTTTGACTAATGCACAGGAACATTCAGTAAAAAAATAATCCATTTGCGGGATCCAGAGGCTAGCACGATGGATGCTACCTCCATCCATAAGGTGTTGTAAGACCAGTTGGCCTAATGACAACACAGGCATAAAACTTAACTCGGGCACTAGCAATCCTCTGCCAAAGAGGTGATCTTGGATGTACTTACAGGTGCTTCTGCCAGCTCGAGATGATTATGAGACAGAGTAACTGTCAGTGTTAGTGCATAGCTATAAACATATACAAATAGGTTTTCTGGATCCTTGCCCAAATTTTGCTCAAAATACTCCCAAAAAATTACTAAGGATTTGGGAAGCTCCAAGGAAGGCCCTACTACCTACTTTTCTACATTATAGAAAAAACTTCCAAATCGTTTTCTCCTCTGTTTCAGCTCTCTAGAAGCTTTTCCAGTTCTTTCTCCAATTTCTTCTCACATTCCAGGCAGCCCCTGTCACTCCTCACCTAATGGCATTTTAATAGGTGTCTCCATCTTCTTCCTCCACATCTGTGAGCCCTGTACCTTAAATTCTCCCAAGCCTGAACCTCCTTACTGCCTACCCTTGCAACACTATCAGCCTTTTCAGGACTCAGGCTCTCACTGAAATGATATCATACATCTTGAGAAGTGCTAGAAGGGACTGAAAGCCAGGCAGCAAAATCTCTGCTTGCTAAAATCGTGTGAAAACCATAATTATAGCTTTTTAGGGGAGAGAAAACACTTTGGTATGATTGCCAGGGCAGATCAGCGTAAGTAACAACAAGCACACAGAATGTAACAGAAACAAATATCGTTTCACAAGTTCAGGGCATTCACCTTTCTAAGTTCAGGGGCTATAAGCATCGAGAGGTACCAAGCCAGACTTTGTCTCCTACCTGATCACTCCACAGTGTGTTGGGTGAGTTTGAAAGAGAGAGAAGAATCCAAGAAATCAAGAAGGAATTAACCCCATGGCTATTGCAAAACGACAAAGGATCAAATGCAGCTCTCAGATATGCACAATACAGGAATTTTTCTCCTCAACTGGATGGGCTGCAAAGTATTGTTAATGCACAAGCTGTCAGTGGGAAGCTTTCACAGCTGTATAGATAAGGACTGGTGGGAATACCGAGATAGCATTGCTACAGTGGTAAGAGAGCTTTTTAGCATGTTGGAAAGTCTTGAGGAAAAGCTTCATTTGCAGAGAACTTCAAAACTGCTTTGTTACCGCCTTTATGCAAATGTAACAGAGGAACTAGAAGAAAGTTAGTCCTCAGCCTTAATCTTTCTAACTAAAGTAAAAATTTAGCTAGCTTTGGAAGCAGATGTGACCTTGGCTAATCAGGCTTTGGGGCTTTTTCAAATTCTGAGAAAGAAAACTGCTGACACGATGTGTCTGACCACTCCTGTTCCAGGAGGAGGCAGATGACTAAGGCCAAGATGCACAACACCATGGTACACACCCAGAATCCATGCCAGTGATTTCCCTCCTGCGGGACAAGCACAATCCTAAAAATCTCCTGCTTCACAGAGGGAAGATGGGTGTTACACAAAATACATAAGGTTATTATTCAACACTGGTTTAAAAAAGGGGAGGCTACTTTTGAAGAAATTAGTATGCAAGAGAATACGGTATGGTTGCAATATGTTTCATTTGGGCTCTGCAAAATATCATTTAACCCGGTAGCAAAGAGAGCTGAAAGGGAAGAACAGCAGAAAGAGGGAAAGGAAACACATGGCAAAGGAGAGGCCAATGTAGCTCACTAGAGCTGGAAACCCAGGAACAACCTGAAAATGAACAAAGAGATCATAAAGGTTCCACCACGGCTATTTTGGTGCGTGATGATGGTCCAGATCACTTGTGGATGCTGAAACCTACAGTGTACTGAGCCTCGTGAGGCTCACCCATCCCATGATCCTACTGCTGAGTGAAAAACTCCACTAAAAAAAAAAAACAAACAACAACCAAAACCCCCAAACATAAAAAAAAAAATCAAAACCAAACAACAAACGCAAACAAAACACACACAAAAAAACCCTGATGAAAACCTGTAGTAAGGATCGTGCCAGGACAGCAACAGTTGTGATGGTAGAAGGCACTTGTGTAATTACACTGAAGCAACTCCAGTGTTGAACGTATTGCGGATGGAATTTGGCAGCCTAAAAATCTCCTGTTCAGAAACATGTAATATATTTTTATGGTTAAAAAACCTGCAGGCAATTTGGCTACGACAAACTAAACAGAAGCCAACATCTCACATCCTGTAGCAGCAAGTGCATCGGGCTTAAGGACACACCTCTAGGACAGGCGTCTGCGTTTCTTCGAGTGTTGGGGTGAGGAAAACAAGTGCACATGGACTGTGTCTGCGGGGGCTGCTTTCTCAAATTTTTGAAATGCACAGCACACCAGTTAGGAGCTATTTTCTGAATAAGGTTTTAAGCTGCCTGGAACAAGACTTATCTCTTTTTGTTCTGTAATACAGCAACCTTTACCTGGAGGACCCACAGCAGTATCAGATCCTCCTAAGCAGAAGTATAAAGCAGATCGAAAGTGATGTAAAAAAGAGCACTGCTTGCACAGAGTTGATCCTCTCCAGCTGGCATGCCAGGTTCTGCTGGAGTCACTCTTGCTTACGAGAATCTAAATGCTTCTCGCTGTTGCTTAGTCAAGGTATGTGGAAAAAGTAGTGGATGGCAATTAAAAAAAGACAACAAAGTCAGCCGAGTCCCTGATCTTCAAGAGAGATTCTGACTTTGAGGAAGAAGGCCAACCGTATCCTGGGCTGTATCAAAAGGAGTGTGGCCAGCAGGTCGAGGGAAGTGATTCTGCCCCTCTACTCAGCTCTCGTGAGACCCCACCTGGAATACTGTGTTCAGCTCTGGAGTCCCCAACACAAGAAGGACATGGAGCTACTGGAACGAGTCCAGAGGAGGGCCACGAAGATGATCAGAGGGCTGGAGCACCTTCGCTATCAAGATAGGCTGAGAGAGTTGGGGCTGTTCAGCCTGGAGAAGAGAAGGCTCTGGGGTGATCTTATAGCAGCTTTCCAGTACCTAAAGGGGGCCTGCAGGAAAGCTGGAGAGGGACTTTTTACAAGGGCATGTACTGATAGGACAAGGGGCAATGGCTTTAAACTGAAAGAGGGGAGATTTAGGTTAGATATAAGAAAGAAATTCTTTACATTGAGGGTGGTGAGGCACTGGCACAGGTTGCCCAGAGAAGCTGTGGCTGCCCCATCTCTGGAAGTGTTCAAGGCCAGGTTGGATGAGGCTTTGGGCAACCTGGTGTAGTGGAGGATTTCCCTGCCCATGGCAGGGGGGTTGGTACTAGATGATCTTTGAGGTCCCTTCCAACCCTAATCATTCTATGATTCTATGATTCTAAGGGTCTGAATACAAATAGGCATCCGATGAAAAACCTCTACGAAACCCAAAAAAAGTGGTTGTGGAGCAAGCTTCTGGGAGTAGCCTGCTCCTAATGGTGCATCTATATGTTCTGTTTAACATGAACTGGTGCATCTGATCCCTGCTACTAATATTGTTTATTTTTCTTTTCTGCTTTATTATCATCCAAGTTTATCTTTCACATCCTTTGCCTACAGTAAGCTAACCTCAACAATAACAGGATACGTACTCTAAAATTACTGGGGGGGGAGAGGAAAAAATTGCTTCACAAGTGACACAATCCAATTCATAACACTCAGAAGAAAATAAATAAGCGAGTGACAGAGAAAACTGGGCATTTAGTGACAAGGTTAACCATTATTCCTCCCACAGTCCTCCCACCTGAGCACTGGGTGGGAAGCGGGCAGCCACTTTACGTCCTTTTGGCCTCCTGGTGCAGCGCAGAGCGAATTTAAGCAGAGCCAATACTTGGCTTCATGTTTCAGTTACCAAGAGACAAACAGAGACTGAGGAAGGAAAGAATTTAAATAGCAGCTTCTGCCCTCACTTGAAACTTTACTCGTCGTAACTCAGTTTAAAACCCGAGGAACTATATTGACTTCAGATCCGAAGCCTGTATTTAAGCCTGGGATGCGTTACTCATGTCTGGAATTCAACATGAGCCTTCAAAGCCATTTTGAAGGAAAAGCAGCTGAGCAATTTAAAGCATCAACTAAACCTTGTCGTTAGTACTTTTCTTCAATGATGGATTTTTGAGAAGAGAGCAATTGGACCGTAACACCTTGGACTACAGCGTGGTTTTTCTGGTGACTTCACAAACCATTTCAATGCTTCAGATGTAGAGCAACCCACATGGAAAACTGTTCCGACGTGCCCGCTGTTCCCTAAAAAGGTGATTCCAGTATGGCACTGTTAGTTTTGCAAAAGCCTCTCATTACCACATCCAGTTTGTGTGTCAGGGTGAGTTTTCACGGCACTGCTGAGCACTTGTGAAAAAGAGAAGGAAGAAGGGAGGGAAAGGCAAAGGGGGGGCGCGGGGGAAGCCCTCCCTGTCTACTCTGCAAAGGATTGGAACGGTGGAGAAGAGGAACCATGTCAGCAAATGCCAAACCAATGTGATACCTGCCAAACCGCACCTTATCCTTCTCAATCAGCAAAAAAATTATCCGTTGCCTGATTTCTCTTACCTCACCAAAAAAAAGGCCAGGGTTTTTTTTCCCTTATTAGGATAGTCTCCATGCTGTAAAATTCTGGCTCTACTAAGTGGCTTTAACAATATGTGCTGCACATCAGCACAAAAAGAAAGCAACTAATAATAAAAAAAAAAAAAAAAAGCATGGGAGGATAATAAAAAGGCTGATTCCTAAATTAAAAGGGACGACATCAGCTTAGTTCAAGCTCCAAAATTTGATCACCGATTTGATGAAATGGAGAATTAAAACTGGAATGGCAAATGTATGAAGGCTAACATTATACAGATATATAATTATAAACTTGGCCCTGCAGCTACTTAAACATGTAAGCAGCCTTACTGAAGTTGAGGAGACTTTTTTACTACACTTAAGTGCTTATATGGCTGAAAATATAAATCAAATGTTAATACATGAAAATAGTGCAAAGAAAGCAGATTTTTATATTTTCTTTAATGAAATAAAATGCTGAAGGAGTGAGAAGTTACAAAGTCAGTTAAGTCTCCATGTTTCAATTATTTCAACGACGGGTGGAAGTGTTTGTCTTGGTTGGATTTTTAAATGTGTGGGTTTGGATTATCTGGTTTACTGCATCTGAATTATATGGATATATATGCATATATATGGATAGAAGATGCATATGTATTCATATATATATGATGTATATATATATATGCATATATGTGGACAGAAGAGCACTGAGGGACTAAAATAATCACCAGAGAGTTTCCCTGGTTCTTTTGAACCTTCTTGTTTTGCTCTGAATTGGGAACAGGGTGAATGGGGAGGCCTGGGACTGCAGGTTTGGCAGGAAAGGGAAAGGCAGAGGTATGAAGAAGCAGGATGAAGTTCTGCCACCCCCATCCCACACTGGTTGAACACCTATGCCAACAGTGTGGCCGTGGAGGAGCTATCTGGATTTAAGATCTGCACTAGCAATGAATTTTCTAATTTTGCTGAAGCAGAAGAAAAACCCCTTGTCCGAGTGAAGTGATATGGAAAATGTTCAGGGCTGTTTTATTTTAATTCAGCCTGAAACAAGAATGCAAAGCCTTCGCCTAATTTTTTGTTTGTTTGTTTTAACTTTGTTCTTTAAAATGTAGGTCAACTTGAACCAAAAGATTCAAAAAAAAGATGAGAATGTTTTATTTCAAAAAATTATTGTAAAGAAGCAGCTCAGTAATTTCTTGTTTAGAAAGTGTCAAAAATGAAAACATTTTAATTTTAAAAAGTATTTCCTCTTGCTTTCGTTTAGACAAAGCCAATCTCAGAAATCTGATGTGAGCTCCCAACCAGTTCTGCTCTGCCCAGAACTCCCAATTTTTCTTGTTTTTTTTTCTAAATTTATCTTTCATCAGAAACAATACTCACAGCTCATTTCAGGCATTGGTATTCTCAGAGTGCTGTACCAGGTTGAGTCTGACCTCTCTCACCTGGAGGATTGTGACCACAGTGTTTAACATAAATATGCAGGTGTACCCACAGATAAATATTTTTGCATCAAAAGCACTCACTGACCATCCCGAGTGCTTTGGACTTCATTCCCAGACATCAAGCACTGAAGCGAAACTTGGATATAAACAGTGCAGCTCACAAATGGACAAGACATTGTAAGAAAACTGCCTGTTTCTTGGCCCAGAGGCTGACCAGCATTCCTAGTTTTCAAAATGGAGACAAATAGGCTCACTACAGGCTAATATCTTTGTGCATCTTGTCTTTAGTTACATTATATTCATCTTGGTTTGCCTGAGTAACGTAAAAAGGTTTTTACAAATTAAGGATTCAGGCCATTGCCCACTAGAGAACAGGAATGAAAAGCATGGCCAACAGAGAAGACCAGAAGGAAGGAAAGAGGAAGCTTCAAGTGAGCATGAACAGCATTGATTTTTGGACCAGAATTAACCAGATAACATAATGCCACCAA
This sequence comes from Tauraco erythrolophus, assembly GCF_009769465.1. Taxonomy (NCBI): domain Eukaryota; kingdom Metazoa; phylum Chordata; class Aves; order Musophagiformes; family Musophagidae; genus Tauraco; species Tauraco erythrolophus. Next base: position 84,629,668 of record NC_141468.1, read on the forward strand.
CACCGCTGCTGTCTGTGGAAAAGTGTCCTCTTCCATCCTCTTCCATCCTTCTCTTCTCTAACAAAACTACCTGATTATCTGTCTTGAACATCCAGCCAAGAAACAGAAAAGATAACCTACAATATGAAGAACCAACCAGAAAATGATGTGAGAGAGCGAACTTGCAACAACCCAACTGCCCATGAGTGATCTGTGAAGTTTGAAAAAAAGTTATAATTTACTGGAAGAAAACATTCTACCTGTTGGCAGGGAATACTTCTGCTTTCGTTGGAAATTTGCACAGTAAACACTTATTTTAGCGTCCAGCAAAGGGAGCCAACTCACTTCCTATACATTTACTAAGGAGTCTTTATATTTTCAGGCCAACCGGAATGATTTCTTGGCTACGATGAGAGCTTCTGCTTTTAATTTCTAGCGTATCAAATGCTAAAAGGATTATATTCAGCTATTTAGCAATTACGACATTTTCTACAAATACTACAAGTACACTGAGAACGTAGAGAGTGTCTTTAAACGACGTAGCTGAATCAAACATGCAAAGGGGCCATTAGAGGACGTTTGCAAGAGGTTAAAAATCACACTGTACCTCATTCAGAACAGCGCAGTAATAGCCATCTCCTTTTCCCTGGAGAGTCTCCAGGGAGTTAACTTATAAGGATTTTACTACTCCTGCTCTTTCCCATTGCAATCTCCTGAGAAGCCAGGAACACTTGGAATGATTACGTTATGCCTCAGCCTGGGAAGAGCAGTATTTCATCATGTATTTCACTGAGCAATGCTTTGAAGAAGCATTTGTGGGTAATGCTAAAGGTGCTTTCCCCACTTTTGGCCTGAGGTCACAGAGATGTTTGTTAAAAGGGAATAAATCCGTTTCCAAACTTTGGCCACGTGTTTGATTTCTCTTAAGAGTCATCACCAAAGAAAGCTTTGCTTTTCTTCCCCAAATATGCTACTGTGGGTCTTGACAAAAGAAAACCCATGTCTGGATGTCAAGCTGCGCCTGCTCTAGGAAGCAGATCTATATCTTCTAGATATAGGAAGCCAAAAGTATAGTAGCTAATCATGCTTCGAAAGAAAGGGATTGAATTGTCTTCACCCAGATATAATTTCACTGATTTCAGTGAACTCAAGTCACATAATTGCGCGTGCTGAAGGATACAAAAGCTAGGGCATTCCTCCTAGCACTTTCCCAATGCTTCAGAGATACACCAGGCATAAAGTTAGCACACTGCTGCTTCCCTCTCTCGCCCAAGAGGGAGTGGAGAAGAAACCCTCTCACCAAGGATCTCCAATGACTTCTAGTATTTTAAACCAAACAGCTGCACTCTGACATCTAGCTAAACTGGCCCCATCTAGCTAAACATGGCAGAACGGTGGCTGAAAGGGTCCAAAGGCCACCTGGGTCACTGCATTCAGGGCCAGCTCCCCACAGCAGGTATCGAGAGTCAAGATTTCTACTGGTTATATCAGCACTAAAGTGCCCAAATCTCACTCGCTCCTCCCTTTCCCCTCGAGCCGGTTGCAGAGAAACTGGTGCTCCGCCACGGCTGCTCCCCATTCCCGTACAGCAGGACGGGAGGGCTGGCTTCCACAGCTTGTGGCTGTATTCCACCATGGACCGACACAAAACAAATCAATTCGACACGCTCTTAGCTGAATTATTATTTATTGCCCAATTTCTGAAGTCACGATGAAGGATTTCAGATTCCTGGAAATGACTTCTTGGAGAGGCCAAGTTTCAGACATCCCTGAGCTCCCTCCCTCCAAGAGCACAGGATTTCATGCTGGAAATGCCAAGAAGGGGCACCCAGAAATCCCAGTTGATTTTCAAAACCTCTCCCAAACTTTAAACAAAAGCCCTGATATAAATCACAGTATTTTAGAAACATAGTAGTGTCCTGTGTGCCACCGCTCAACATATAAAGCAGACAAACAAAACAATAGCACAGGACCCAAATAAAGCAGATCTTCTTTGGTGATATTACACAGGCTAATTGATTTTCTTCTCTCACTTCCCTCCCACATTCAGGGATGAATGTGCCATGAGGACTTTATTTACTCAGTGAAGTAAGCAATCTGAGTTATGCGAAAGCTTTCACACAAACTATGAAACTTCTGTAAACTTCTCATTAACAGAACTCTGATTAGCAACCAGTCATTTTAGCATATTCTTCTGCCACTGAACAAAGTAATTTAAATTCTGCAATTCAGGCAAGAGAAATGCATAAATGCAAAGACTTTTCTTTTAGACAAGAGCACAATATAGCAAAAAGAGGAGTGAAAGAACCTGGTCTGCATCCAATGTTTCTTCCCCAGTTCCACTAGTTTCCCAACCTGTTACACCATTCTGTTCCCCTTTCCCAGCACCACCATCCAGCACTTCCTACACAACACTAAAAAGCTAAATCCATGCAGATATCATAATAAATCGGCAACTCACTTGGAAAGGCTTGACAAGTTCTGCCTGCAGTATGATCTGCTGATCATGTCTGCAGCGTATGAATCAGTGCAAACTGCTGCCAGCTCCAGGGAGCAAATGGACGGATGATCAGGGCGTGGAATGAGATAATAAAAATGCCATTATCCTTTTAGGCATGCGAGACTCATTGGATGCTCTTTCCACCCCACGGGTTAACCATTTGGTCGGTCTTGTAGCTCCTGTAATGACACTATTTGCCTATTGTCAAGCTCATTATCTATCTCCTATCCTCCTCTCCTCCCTTCACCCCCCCTCTGCTCTGTGATCATATGATTTTTTTTTTTTTTTTTTTTTTACTGTATTCTCTCTAATAGATCCTCTTTGCTAAGTTTGGGCCCCCAGTTGCAGAAATTCCTGCAGATTTCTCAGCTGCTCAGCTTGACTGACAAATGCTTGCTTCCCATTCAGCTTTCACAAGAAATGCTTCTGTTGGGCGAGCTTGGCTGAGCACCGAGCACTGCACCGAGGTGCTTTCACAAGTGTTTGCTTGCAGGAAAGTCACATTCCAGCCTGCCAAGAGATGATGAGGGGAGAGGACCCAAATATAAAACAATGGTCCAGGAAACAGTCCTCCCTTTTGATCGTAAATCATTGCCTAAGCAGTTTGCCGGCACTTGCAACCAGTCTAACTTGCGAAAGGTCAAGCTGGATCAGATAGCTCAAAAGACTGGAGGGTGACTGCCAAACAGGAACAAATTTGGGGAGCTGGGAAGTCGTGGCTAGCTCAACTGCAGTAAGGGTAAGATCATCTTGTGTTTAGCAAAAGGATTAAAAACAGGACTGGAGTTAAATCCAACCTAACTGACTCTCTTCAATGTTCTTCCATCTAATCCAGTGAATAAGGCAGGAAATAGAAATGCAAACAGAGTGATTTAAATGGAGGCACCATCACTCACCATGATTTCCCATGCTTGGCTCTCATACCCCTTTAAGCCCACATATATGAGTAAACCAAAACAGCTTACTGTGCAGTCCTGCAGCCGCTCCACCCCAGGCTCCGGTCTCGTTAAACCTCATAAATCGCAAGGGTGGGTGTGGATGGATTAGTGCTCTGAAAGGAAACCTCTGCTGCAAGCTCACCCTTCTGTGGGAAGGAGTGCGTGGGTTCAGTAGGTGGCACTCTTACCTTGGAGTGAGCACCGAGTCAAGCCCTCTCTTCATGGAGCCATGGAGGATGCTGGATGTCCAAGGAGGCATCAACCTTGACAGTTTTTTTTTTTTTCCTCAGAGCTTGCAAGAAACCAACGACTGCACTTTGCCTGAGGCACTCATACGCATTTACATTCTGCTCAAATCCTGCAGTCAATAACTGTAGGGTTTTTTCCTCCCAAAAGCTCCCTCTATGGTTTCAAGGAGATCGATTTTTCTGAAAAGGCAACAATTCTGTGCTTTATAGATAGGTGAATGATTTCTGTGCAAGAACTTACAAGCTCAGGCTCTTTGTACACTCAGAAACAGGTCTGCCATACCCCAAGAAGCTGCTATTTCTTCTGCAGACCCAGCCTCTTGTTCTAAAGTACAGCTAAAACCCCCATCTTTTAGTGCATAAAACATACTGGAATTCTGGTCTGGAGCAAGGAAAGGCCAATAGCGCTGACTGCAAAGGGAGAAAAACACAGGTTCCATTTCTGTGGTTGCAGAGAGATCTGCAAATGAGATGAGAGTGCAGCAGGCAAGCCATCTCCGTTTCTTTTACTCTGTCCTCAAGAGAAAGAGGGCATGTAAGGCAGTGTGAATGCGTAGAGCCCTTAAAAAATGCTGGTGAGACGCAACTCATATTTACTCTTCCTGGAAAAGGCATTTCTATTACTGGGGAATTACAGAAGCAGAGTTCTTCCCTCTGGAAGAGCATTAGTTAGACAGAGATTGTATCGCTGTTCTGCCAAAATACACATTTTAATCAGATACCAGATATAATAGGTGATGTTTATGAAACTATAAACCAGGTTCCAAGGCAGCCCTACAGATTTCTGATACAGGTCTGTATTTACTACTGTGTCACAGAAACTTTTCCCCCCCCAGTTGACTGAGTTCAACCACCCTTTTCAATTCATCCTGGAACAGTTAGGTTATCTCAGTGCTCTCAAACAAAACTGTTTCCATGCAGGATAAAGATAAAAATAAAAGCAAACTGACTGTCATCTAAAACTTTACACTCTACATCTTCAAAGAATAGTTCCAGATTTTTCAAAAATCTGCTCCTACTGTCCTGCAGATTGTGGCTCTAGATGGCAAATCTGACCTATTTGTTGGGTCATTAGGAACAGGGGAAGCCACTTGCACTTGTAGAAGCCCCAGAACTGTTTTAAAATATCCCCCTTAGACGAGAACAGTCAGAAGAATCCCAATTTCTTTTCTTTGCTTTTCCAAGCAACGTTTTGAATTATAAAAGTCTGGAGGAGAACTTCACTCTGGATGAAACACAGTTATTTACATCGTCAGCCTATTTTTTATTTGGAGCAAGATTTCTAACACCAGTTTGCATGTTTTTGCCCATACCTCTACAGCACTACTGAGAATAGATGTCATTTGTCTACTGATTGAGCAATAAGCAATGCTGGCCACACGATCTGTCCTCAAGTCATGTGCCATCTGTCATGGTTTGATGTGGAGGGGGGGGGGGTTCTGGTGGCAGGAGAGGGGTTTTGCTCCCTGCGACCTCCCCGGTTTTGGATCCGGGTTAGGCTTAGTTCTGGCCACCGGATCAGACTGCCATCCCCCTCGGGGTTGAGCCAATAGGGCGCCTCTGCGAATTGCCCTATTTAAGTCAGGACAAGGGAACCGGAAAAGGTGCTTCGCCCAGGATCGACCAGAGAAGGGAGGAGGGCACTGCCCCCGCTCCCTGGCTCCCGGCCGGGCGGCTGCCTGCGTCGGGCCGGCGCCGCCCACGGAGAATGGCGGCGGCGGAGCCAGCTGGGGAACTCGGGGGCACCCCACTCCCAGGGTGCCCACTGGGCTGAGTTCACCTGGAGAGGACTGAGATCTGAGAGAAACAGCTGCATCGACAGCAGGTCAGTGAGGATGGAGCGGGAGGAGGTGTGCCGGAGCCGAGTTTCCCCTGCGGCTGATGGTGAGATAGCAGGCTGCCCCCCTGCAACCAGGACGGCCTCGGTGGAGCAGCGACCCACTCGCAGCCCGTGGGGAGAAGATGCCTGAGCCCGAGGATGGTCGTGTTGGGGGCACGGCAAGGCAGAAAGGCATCTGGAGTCTTCGTGACGACCCACGCCGGAGCGAGTGGCTGCAGCTCCCTAAGTACCCGAGACTGTGGTATAGCCCACACCGGAGCAATCTGTGGGGAAGGATTGTTTCCAGTGGGCTGGACTCACGTTGGAGAAGTTTGTGGATTTTTCCTCGTGGGTAGGGGATCCATTGGAGCAGGGGAAAAGGGTGTAAGGACTCCTTCTCCTTTAAGAAAGAAGCAGCAGTAACAGCACGGAATGAACTGACCTGCACTCCCCCAGTCCCTGCCCCCTGTGCTGCTGGGGGAGGAGGTAGAGCCGGGAGGAAAAGGAAGGTGGGGGGGGGGGAAGGTGTCGGTTTTAAGATCTGGTTTTGTTTCTTTCTGTCCTCTCAAGTAATCGGTTTTTATTTCCCTTTGTCCTTCTAAGTAATCATTAATAAACTGTTTTGCTTTGAGAAAAGCGCTGCCTGTTTTGCCCAGGACCATGGTTGGTGGGTGCTCCCTCTGTTCTTGCCTCAACCCTCAGTCCTTTTGGTTTTTTTTTTTTCTCTCCTCTCTACTTTATTGGAGAAGGAGAGGCTGTGTGAGTTTTAGTTGCTGGATCAGCCTAAAACCACGACACCATCTTTGCCTGTAAATGAAGAACTGAAGATAGATAAGGTGAGGAAATCCCACTTCCAAACAGTATCAGTCTCTCGACCCAACTATCTGTAGTGTTCATCTGTGAGAGGTATCCTTGCCAACAACTGCTTGAAACACTCTGCAGGTTTGCGTTCCACATTAATTTTTAATATGACAGCACTAGTCTTGTGTTATTTTTTTTTTCCCCCCATCCAGAAATTGCTGCAACCATGATTTGTTGCACTTGCAAAGCTGAAAGATCAAATATGCCATTCTGGACACGGGCATGTTAATCCACCGTGTACACGCAACGAGCACACTGCCAAGTGGACCTGGTCTGTCTCCCATGAGCAGCGTACTGCTGCACTGGTGAGTGCCCAGCGGGCTTCACCTTCAGCTGTCCTCGGAGCCATGCCCATCACTTAAGTCCTAAGGCCCACTCAGCTGAGGAACATCATTGTTTTAACAAGAGCTACAGGGACATTTCGTGATTCAGTTTGCAACACAAAGGAGGGCTCCACCAAGGCCAACGCGTGCAATGCCAAGTGTTCCCATTGAGTTGGGTGCGGACCCAGCAGCTCTGTAAGTTTACAGCAATGCAGAACTGGTTCCCCTGAAAGCAGCTGACACAGCCAAGATTTTGCCATGCTTGCAACCCCTTTAAAAAGAAGTGGGAGGAGGATCTGAGTCAGTTATAGATCCTTGCACTTAATAATCTCTTTATTATTCCGAAGCCAAACGTTTGTTCTTTACTTTCTTCAGTACCTTAACTGAGAGGGACACTCTCAGTACACCGTGGCCCTGAGGTGAAGATCTTGCATATGGAGCAGCAAGAGGCAAATCATCTTCCTCTAGATCATTTCAAAAATTCACATGGGCATCTAAAGCATGAAAAATGATGAGAGCAGGAGATGCGTATCTCACAACCTGCTTTCCTTGTACGTTCTGATGCTTCAGAGATTATTACTTGGCTCTAGGACACCAAGATCCCTAAGGAAGACACTAGAAAGAGGAAAAAACTAAGTAAACAAACACTAATTAAACTAGAGCACTTGAGAGGTGTCATTCATGCCAATGAACTCAAGTCAAATGGCTCTGAGTGTAAGCTCATTTATTATGACAATGAAAGGAACTACAGAGCCTTTCCTAGCTTCTCAACATTAAATGCAGCCAAATGAGGAGGAGGAAGGAGATGTGAGAGCTTTCCAAAAGGAAATTATTACTGGGAGGTTCCAATGTCTACTGATACTAACAATAGGAATGTCCAGAGGTCATCCAGAGAGCCACTTAATATTTTGTTTATTTTCACTTCAGCCGTTCCTGCATGCAAGGCAGAGATTTCAGTGAGCTGATCACAATAGCCTGGGAATCTTTATTCTTTTGAAATTATAGTGAATTTACAACCTGACAGAGTCACACGCACTGTCCAGACCATGCCTTTCCATATGTAGCCTATTCCTTTCTGTACCTGTTGGTCAACAGCAGGTTTGCTGTGCTGCTCACTGTTCTTGTCCTGTTATTCAAATACCTTCAATGTTGCTTTAGCTCTTTGTTTAGTCCTTTTCCAAGTTGAGGCAGTTTTAAAATGAGCAGGCAGATAACTTACAGAAATGTACAGTAAAGAGCTCACCCTGCACTGCCTCTCCTCTGTGCCACTAGTCTGAAAAGAGTAGGCAGACTTGTAGAGAACTTTGTAAAACTACTGGCATTTTGCAAGAGAAACAGAACTCTGTTTTTTATGGAAATGCATTCTAATGACATTAACATCTGCTCCTTGTTTGAAGAATATTTTTAACTGTTCCCTCCCTGGGAAAATGAAAGATGCCACAGTCTCTTTCACGTTCTCACGGAGTAGACAAACTCTGTTGGTTTTTTTAAGGTCTGCTCTGAAATGCTCCGATACATTTCACGGCAGGGAACTCGGTGTATGCATCTCATAGGGCAAAAAGCATCTGCATTCACCCTGCTATGAGATGTCACTCCAGGACACCGGCACATGAGCAGGGACTTCATTTCACGGATGACCAAAGCTTGGTGTATTAAATCATATGCAGTAGGTAAAGTCTGGCAACCTATACATAAAGTCTTGGAGTGAACCTCTTGAGTAGTCATAAAAACAAAGCTATGTACTTCATCATCAAATAACACTGAACTGTCTCTTACTATGTATTTTTTCTTCCAGTTCAGTTTCAAATATCTCAAGTAATAGAGATTCTGCCATTTCACAGCGGTAAGACTTCTGTGCTCTTCCAGGATTCGGTACTAAGAAGTGATTCTACAGCTATGACATCTATTCCTCCCCTTATTTTTTAACTGTAACCTGTAGTTATGGATGCCTATAAACAGCAACAATGTGAAAAATCTTAACATGTTCAGTGAAACCTGTGAGGAGTACTTACCCAGCCATGTAAGTGGATATATGTATTAAAATACATACTCGGCTTGGAATATGAAGTTTGGGGTTTAGACATATGCATGTGCAAATCAAGGAGACACATGCAGACAGAGTTTGCATGCCCACGTGGACGTATTATCCTGTAGCTAATGCCTCAGCAGACGATAGAACTATTTGCAAAGACAAGATCCGCAGGATTGGGAACACAGCCCTGTGCATCAAAACGCAAGAGCCTGAAGCCTGAAATTGTACACACTTGTAATGATGTATTCCCAAATACTGAAGACCCATACAGAGCCCATGCAACACTCAATCCCATCTGATGCCTGCTTTACTGGGACAGGCTGGCCTTGGATAGCACAGGCAGGAGTTTGGTTCTCTGCAGGGAAGATAATTTTGTTTTCTCTGACTCTCCTCAGTTCTTGAGATATTAATATTATCCTGCTTCTCACATGGAAAAGTTACTGACTGCATGTATGGCTGTAGCAGTAAACAAAAACTCCAAGACAAGTGTTAAAATGATATTCTGAGGAGAACTTCCACTGTAAATCGAAACTTGATTAGGAAAACATACTTGCTGTTTGCATTCTCTATCAGTTACTTCTGGTGCAACACACAATCCAGAAATCAAGCAGCATAATATTTCACGGGTGTGAGAGACTATTTCCACCAAAGCATAGCTTTTGTTTTATGGCATGTTTTCACTGCTTTCAAATAAACACTAAGATCCAAACAATAGCCTCCATATAACAGCCAGGGTATAACTACCTGCTGGTCATGTGAACAACTGAAATGGTGGAAACTATATGAGGGAACATTCCTAAAGGCTCTCCCTACCCTCCTCCCCCCCGTGCCCTGGCACTGTCACCAGCAAGGGACGGGCTCGGGTCACCTCCTGCTCTAAGCAGGAGCCCGTTCCTCTCCAGCCTCCAGCAGCAGAGAGGGATGGGCCACCGGTTCCCCATCCACTTCCACACCCGTTCTTTTGTGCTTTATGCATTTCAGGAACACGTGCCAGTTCTCACAGCAATAAAAAGCAACCTGTTATTTGGGCTGGCAAATTTCAAAATTTGCTGTCTCTCATTTATCCCTGAGCTGCAGCTTGCTAGGAGCAGTAACTGCTATGAATACATGTCAGCTTTAGCAGTCAGAAGGACACTACTCCAAGCCCACAAACCTTTGGTTGGACTTGTAGGACCCACGCTTACAGCCATGTAGGATAATAACTTGCAGAGTCCACAAACCAGCAACCTGCCAATAACAGAGATGCGAGTTGTCGCTGCCACAACGGCTTCTGGTGAGTTATTTTCACCAGCACTTTCAACAACAGGGTTTTTTATTAAATTATTAATGTTATTTTTAACATATTAACGGGCATGCTTCAAACATTACTACTCACTTCAAACTTAGCCACCAGAGAAAGAGCCACAATGTGGCAGATGTGATACAAACACAGAGGATAGGTGCATCTCTAGTCAAAACAAGTTATGCCCTGATCTAACTGCTGAATGGGCATGGGTGGAAGCCCAAGCCAAAGCCCAAGCCCAAGTGTCCAAAGAACAGACACCCCAGTAAACAACAGTAAACTCATAAAGCGTGAAGCACGGCATCTCTTCAGCCTTGTGTGCCACCACACACCAGTGAGAGCATCCACTGCCTTGCTTCGGTCTGAAGCCATGGTCCGGGTCCAGGCTTCATATCCAGCTTGATCCTTCTCTGCTGGAAGTTTATATAACGTGTGCAGAGGCTCACACGCACGCAGCTCTGGTAAGAGAAGAACATTTCCTGCTGGGCCAATTTATGGAGACATTGCTGTACCAAAAGCTACTATCTTATGATACTCTGAATCTTCCCGATGAACGACATCCAAGCCCTGGTTGGGATCTCAACTTCACAAACAACCCAATAAACTCAGCCAGCAAAAGCCATCCGAATTCCACCGAAGGCAGCGACTGTTCAACAGCTTATGTCACTTGAACAGCTCAGAGGTATTCGAAATGCAAACCTGGACCAGAAACACTCAGTTTGGGTCTTTCTTATCCCTGAACTTAGCTTAAAAACATGACCAGGACCCTGTCTCCTGCAGGTTAATGATCAGTTATACCCCTGTCTAACTGGACCTCTCATTTTCAGTATCTGGTAAGGGCCCTTAGGTGTTTTGGAAGCAGCTTTATTTCACTAACTGCACAGGGATTACCGACTAACCGGATGCTCACGAGAACTTTCGGAGAGCAAACAGTGTCAGTTTATTTAATAACTTTCAAAGTGAAACTAAAATCTTGTCCAAATCATGTCTCCTCTGATTTAATTAAAACGCACCACACATACTGCACTGCTCTGGTAATCGTTAACAAATTTAATTGAAGACAGAAGATGGGTCTTTTCTTCTCTTTCCTTCAAAAGCCTCCAGCCAGTGGAAAACTTGAAAAAACACTCCAAAAAAAGACTAGTACAGTATGATTTTTGTTAGAATGGTCACCATGTCGGTATGTTTTTTTTCCCCTTCTTCTGTATTTCCGATTCCTATAGGAATGCATGTTAAAAGAGAGGGTTTGGGCTATTTTCTCACTTGGCAAAATACCTTTCCCGAATTTTCTAAATATCGCCTGGTATTTGCGTCAATATGACAGCCATTGGGTTTGACAGGAATCAGATTGCTAAACCCACACAAAAATACTTTGGAAATTAGGGGCTAGTTATACATTCAATTTCATTCAAATCCACTTTAGCAAACTAGCAAGGAATGGATCTGAACCGTCTCCATTATCCCTTCACTTCTGTGGTTCCCAACAGAGGTTTCTTCAGCACTTTAATCCCCATCCTAACTTTTAGACTCACTCACAACTCCTGCTCTCTGATAAATCTCCTTAGCACTCCTGTCCCAATCCATTTTCACTTTCCAGGATGACCTAGCAACTCATGAAACATTCCCCCTGTGCAGCAAGCCTTTCCAGCTTCTTCCAGGGAGGAATCGAATAGGAAATTAAAGTGTTAGAAGTGTAACACTTTATGAACTATTAAAAAACCAGGATACATCCAACACCTATTTTTCCAACAGTTCTCCTTTTTTGAAGGAGATCAAAAAAAAACCCAAAAAACCCCCCATAAACCCAAACCAAAACAAAATAGAAGAGGTTTATTTCTTCACTTTCTTCAGGTCCCGAAGTCTTCCAGTCCCATCAGTCCAGTTGTTATCTAATGGGATTTCCCTCTTGAAAGCAACAAAGGGTCAAGGCTGAACACTTCCACAAGGCCTGCCACATCGGATCAGGACAGCACTCCATCAAGGCTGGATTCTTGCCTCCAGCCATGGCTCACGCCTAATGTTTTAGAGGAAAGCAACGGGAAAAGAAAAAAGGCAAACCACACTGCACCTGGTCCATGGAGCAAAGCTCTCCCTGCACAGCAAAATTCCTCTCTGCCTCCTGCAGGCAGGCAGCTGGGGCTCTGCCACGTACAGGCAGCGCTGCCTGCGCCGCAGGGTCTTTAAAAAAAAAAAAAAGTAATTTACTGCAGGGTAATAGACATAAAAGGGTATCAAAAAGTTAATATGACATCACCAGAAATGTTCAGTATTTGCATTGCAGCATGTGCATCAGGACATAATGATCTGGGGACCTAAATGACTCCAATGTAATAAAAGACCCAGTTCTATTTTTCTTTGTTCTCTCCCTGCTCACCCAAGTGCCAATATGTGTTTCTGCACTGCAGCAGCTGAAATCTCTTGTAATTTAGAAACAACTTCACGTGAACAACTCTTTGAGGCACCGTGTATCTGTTTCCCAGCTTCTCCTGGAAAACGTTGCTCTCTGGCCACACCTAATGCTATTGGGATAGGCCAAGTCTGAGCAAACTCCCAAGACTCTGATTTCTTCCCATCTGCACTGTACGTCCTCGCATCCATGTTAAAGAGGCCCAACCTGCGTGCAAAAGGACAGCGTTCGGAGCTGCAGGATGGGCTCCAGACCTCATCCACGCTACTCGGACAGCCTGGGTAAGTCCCCAAGCTGCAAGACTGCAACCCGGGCACGTTTCCCTGTCACAGCAGGGCCACGTCCTTCCTTCAAAACCTACCCATCATCACAACACTCTCAAGATTTCCAAGCATGGCTTGGAGAGACGGGTCATGCGATGAGGGTAACCTCAGAGACACCTGAGCAGGGATGGAGTGACTTGCAGTCTCCACCTCTTCTCTTCTGTGGGCATCACACGGGAGCTTGCACAAGGACTTTAACTGGTCATTGTGCCTCGGTAAGCATCCAAGCAGCTTGTCAGCCAGCTGGGTAACAGAGTGAGAAAAGCCTCATAGATCTGATAGTACAAAAAGTAAATGTAAGTGTTCACATATGTCTGCCAACCCTTGTAGCTTATGACTGCATTCCGTAAGTACTTTACTATCAAAATACGGCTGTGTGGTAGCTTTTTTAGGGGAAACTAACAAATATGGAGTTATTTCCTTCCCACAGTCTTTAAAACTACTGGACCGCTCTCACAAGGACCCTTTGCAATTCTGCCAGATCTTCCATGTCACTGCACAGTGGTTTTGGGGACTCGATTTGAGTACAAAAATACACCTTTCCCAAACTTGCCCCAGGCAGTAAAGTTTTTTGGCATGCTGCAAGATGGTGAAGAAAGGGCCTGAACCTCAGCTGTTCTTTTGCTAGGCAGAGAACAGGCAAATCCCTTTGCCACTACCGGATGTAAAAGAAGCCCTCATCAGCCCTCACGGGATGAGACAGTCTTGCATCCTCTGCAATCTTTCACTACCCAATAGTCTTCCCTTTCCCATTCAATTCCTCATATTAAGATGGAAAAAACTGTCAATAAGTGGGTTAACAGAAATGCAATCTTTTCCCAAAAACAGCTGACAGACTTGTCTTCAAGGAGATATAAATTGGCTCAATGGCCGTACTCAGAGAGTAGTGGTCAACGGCTTGATGTCCATGTGGAGACCGGTCACGAGTGGCGTCCCTCAGGGGTCCGTGTTGGGCCCGGCCCTCTTCAACATCTTTGTCGGTGACGTGGACAGTGGCATGGAATGCACCCTCAGCAAGTTCGCCGATGACACCAAGCTGTGTGGTGCCGTCGACACGCTGGAAGGGAGGGATGCCATCCAGAGGGACCTCGACAGGCTGGAGAGGTGGGCCCGTACCAACCTCATGAAGTTTAACCAGGCCAAGTGCAAGGTCCTACATCTGGGTCATGGCAATCCCAGGCACAAATACAGACTGGGCGGAGAACGGATCGTGAGCAGCCCTGAGGAGAAGGACTTGGGAGTACTGGTGGACGAGAAGCTCAATATGAGCCGGCAATGTGCTCTTGCGGCCCAGAAGGCCAACCGCGTCCTGGGCTGCATCAAGAGGAGCGTGGCCAGCAGGTCAAGGGAGGTGATTCTCCCCCTCTACTCTGCCCTCGTGAGACCTCACTTGGAGTATTGCGTCCAGTTCTGGAGTCCCCAACATAAGAAGGACATGGACCAGTTGGAGAGGGTCCAGAGGAGGGCCACGAAGATGATAAGAGGGCTGGAGCACCTTTCCTATGAGGACAGGCTGAAAGAGTTGGGGCTGTTCAGCCTGGAGAAGAGGAGGCTCCGGGGTGACCTTATAGTGGTCTTCCAGTACCTCAAGGGGGCCTACAAGAAAGATGGGGAGAGGCTGTTCAAGAGGGCCAGTTGTGATAGGACAAGGGGTAATGGTTTTAAAATAGAGGGAGGTAGATTCAGGTTGGATATTAGGAAAAAATTTTTTACCATGAGAGTTGTAGAACACTGGAACAGGTTGCCCAGAGAGGTGGTGGATGCTCCATCCCTGGAGACGTTCAAGGCCCGGTTGGATGAGGCCCTGAGCAACCTGATCTAGTTGGAGATATCCCTGTTCCTTGCAGGGGGGTTGGACTAGATGACCTTTGAAGGTCCCTTCCAGCCCTAACGATTCTATGATTCTATGATTCTATGAAATAATGTAGCTATCAAAAGAGTCAGTAGCAGTCCAACTTGCATAGAGAAAAATCGACCACCAGCTAAAAAAAAATTAAAAAAATTTCATTTTCAAATGGCAAACCTCCCCTCCAGATCTGCCAAAAGCTGCAGCCTGTGCTCTAGAGCTATGGCTACAGTTTCATAACGATATTTTGTGCCGTTATTCATGTTTTATGAATAAACTTCATGGATGGGAAGGATTCCAGGAACTCCTCCTACACGGGCTCTTACAGGATTTAGAGATTCTGGAGAGATTAGTGTGTATGCAGTATTACAACCTTCCTCCTAAAAAAAGTCATTATAACAGGAACTTACCCTTCTAGTCTAAACAACTTACGTTTGGAAAGTGAGCATTTTCTATCACTTCAAAGCACAGGCAGCAAACCCGTTCTTAGACCACCATCTTTGCACTTCCACAGCTTCTTACCAATATTTCAAGGTACTCATAGTAATAATTAGCAACATATCTCACTAAAATGGCCACTAGAAATTTAATTCACTAAAACTCTCCAGAACGATTAAAATCATGTTTCCAATAAACATTTCAGAAAGGTATGAAAGAAAGAAATCAGAAGCATTTTCGGAAACTCGGCAGAGTTTCAAACACTTCTTAATACTTGAGAACAATCTTTTTTTTTTTTCCTCTTTCTAAAAAGGTTTGCAGCTTTTTCATCAGCGTTCATTCATTTGTATTGAAACTTCTGTGAAATTCTGACCTTTAAATTAAGCAAGGACTTCAGGAATTGGCCCTGTAGAAGGCAGAAAAATCCTATCAGCTCCAAATGCCAAGGTAGAGCCTAAAAGCAGAATGGAAGCATTAAACTGAATTCGTCGCGCTCTGCCAACAAGTAAGCTAACCAACTATCGATGAGATGATCTGCTATAAAACTTAGCTCTTCTTTTAACGTTGAAGCTCTTGAAAAGACTGTTTCAGGCTCTGATGAGCCAGATGCTATCTCAGCCAGGGCTTCTAAAGCCTCCAAAGAGCTCTGACACCAATCAAGGATCTCTGGGCTTTCCCAGTGTGTTTAGAAAGAAGGGGAGCCAAGATACGTACTTCTCATATGCTCATTAAAACCTCCACAGACACCAATACTTGTGCAAAGTACACTGCATAATCAAAGCCAAACAGATCTTGGGATAACGGGTTTATGGCTAGCTTTGTGCTGGCATGGGATACGTAAGGAGCAAGCAGGCTCCTTCCCCACAGCCAGGATGGGCAGCCTGTCCGAGGGCAATGGCATAACTGAGGTGGTGATCCTGAGAAATGCTGCCCACAGGACATCCTTCTCCCTTCCTCCTCACCCATGTGTCCCAGCCACCCTTCCTCACACGCAAGGAGGACCTGGGAGCGGTGTGTGCAGCCCACAGGGCAGAAAAGCAACACCCTGATCCCACATGGTGGGAGCTAAGGTGTTCATGCAACCAAGGCAGCTGGAGGAAACATTTCTGGCTGCGTGGGCTTCTCACCTTGCACTGCAAATCCACCAGCCTTGAGCAAGCCCCAGTGGAGATACCACCTGGCAATGGGGAAGGGGCAAACAGCCGGTCTTGCCTCTTCAAACACCATCATGGACAGACTTCTTCTGCATCACTTGATGAGCTTTAAATGAATGTCTGCAATACTTGGGATCTTATACAAAACCAGTTGGCCTCGACCAGTTCTGAACCCAAAGAATAGTACATAGCAGACATTTTGGGAGTATAAGAAACTGCACAGAAAAGAAACAAGCATAGCGTGATCCTTCACTGGTATTTTATTCCTATCAAAATTATTTAAACATGCATTCCCCTTAAACACAATCCCTTTCCAAAACCCAACTTTGTAACTCTGTCTACACCCTTCTATTTGAATCCCAAATACATTTTTTAAAAATGTGCTTCTCAAAAACCAAAACCTAGACAATATACCTCTCAAATAACCCAATCAAATTATGGAATGTTTTCTTTCTCTATTCTTCCTTAGGAGGAAAAATATGAATCATAGTAATCCCTAGACATGAGAATCTTTTTATATTTACATTTTTATAATTTACAAAATCACAATACAGACACTTTTTGAAACATCATAACCTTTTTTGTTATTTTTTTTCCTCCAAGATCTTCCAGAAAAAACTCATCTGTGATAAGACATGACATGCAAAATTTCAGGGGATACAAAATTCTTTGGAGAAAGTCAAGGGAAATTTATTCAACTGGGAAGACAAGCCTGATCCTTAACTGTGACCTGGCTACTCCTGATGCACATGACAAGGCTTAAGAGGTTAAAACGTGCTTCTGAGAGGAGTAGGGTGCATTTTTGTTTTAGAAACTACATTTAATTGAAACAAGAGATAAAGAAAACGATCCTTTGATGAACAGGGTCTGGCTTCAGGCATTTTCTTATCAAGATGGCCACGTCCAGAACCCACCCACCAACATACCAGAAACCACAGTTGGCAAATGCTACTCCAAAGGCATTTCCTGCGTTCTGACTTTCTAGCTGAGGGCCAGATGCTTCAGGATCCTTCCTTAAAAGCACAGTTAAAGGAGTGGGCGTACAGAGCGTTGCCCGATCTTGCATGGTCTGTGTAAAGACCAGGTGGCATCCCAGCCGTATGCTCAGCAATCAAACAGGCAGTGGTCTCTTCCCTTACTCTCAGGAGTTCCCTTCCTCAGTGAAGAGAGGGTCAAAATGTTGCTTTTTCTACTCCATCACCTTATAAGCTACAGTTTATAACCTAAACCTGCTAAATTAAGAAGTAATTATTGTGGTACCTATCCATGTGATGTGCCAAAACATCACAGCAAAAGGAAGAGCAAACATTATTAAAAAAAGCAAACAGCAGCTGAAGGGCCTAGAGAGCATTGTGGTTTACTTCAGCCTACAGCATGCACTACTTACACCACTTCCAACAAGTTACTTGCAGCTTTCTCTCCTATTATCATTAATATATAACGGGATAATTACTTATGTCAAATTCTCCAAAAGCACTTACCACACTTAGAAGTGAAAGGCTGCTTCAAAAGTAGGAGTTAGAACCTTATAAAAAGGTCCAAGAACTTCTACAGGCACAAATTCTGAAAGTTATAAAAAATATTCAATCCCTGCCCAATGAAACAACCAAAACAAGCACAGGCTAGTAATTTCGAGCCTGGTAATAATGAATAAAGAAAGGTAGCTTTCATCCAGAGGTGAAACACACAAAGCTCAAGTGCAATTTGCATGTGCAACTATCAGACAGAGCAGAAATAATGGCACAGTGTGGTTGGCTAGAGGTATAACAAGCTCTTTTCCTGTACATATACATGGTCTGCGCTTACAATAGTAGCCCCTGCACATACAATCCATATTATTTTGTGTCAGTTGGGAATATGTCATTGTACACGCCTGTCCACAAAAATCAAACACAGAGCAAAGAACTCGTTATGGTAAGAATATACCTTCGACATGCCAAAAATCAGATTCCCAGAGCATCCTCAATTCTGCAGTCTTGGGCCTATGCATTACAGTCCTTTGCTACCTGATGAACCCAGATGTAGGCAACAGGATGGACTGGAAGAATCAGTAATAAAGGAAAGTCACAGCTGCAGACATAGTTCCTCTATCTATTGCCTTTCTATGGCCACGTCATTTAGGGAAGTTCTCTCACAGAAGTTATCCCAAAGCAACCGTTTTTTTCCTATAAACATTAAGACAACACTGGGATCAGAAAATAATGCACTCTAAACAGTGGCAGACAGAGATCTTCAAACCAAATGAGGAAAGCCTATCAAACTCTTTAATTAAGCTTCTGGAAAGGAAACTAGGAGCTCTGCATGGAAAAAAACTGATTTATTCCCATCCTTTGAATGCATCAAAATCCCAATCTTGGCTTCATATTGTAACAGACAAGCAGAGGTCTCTAAGTCAACTGCCTGCAATGAAGAGTTCACTTAATCTTTACTTATTTTAGTGTTCTCAGTTGTGGGAATTGTGCCCCTGAAGCAGGATTAAAGGAGACAGGAACAAGATCTAAACAATAAGCACAATCTTTGCTACCTTATGTTAAGTCACTCTGTCTGCTTTCTCATAAAAGGCTCAGACACATCATATAAATTCAGAAAAGGTCCATTTTTCAAAACAAGGTTAAACATTTCATTTCTCTATATTCTGCTTTACCTTTCTTCATTTGTGAACAGCTTTACTCACAAATACGTGTTGGAATAGAGAGACTGCTTGAGTAAATCAAAATAAATTCAGGGTGGTGAGGCACTGGAACAGGTTGCCCAGAGAAGCTGTGGCTGCCCCATCCCTGGCAGTGTTCAAGGCCAGGTTGGATGAGGCTTTGGGCAACCTGGTGTAGTGGAGGGTGTCCCTGCCCATGGCAGGGGGGTTGAGACTAGATGATCTTTGAGGTCCCTTTCAACCCAAACCATTCTGTGATTCTGTGATTCTAAATTACCAGTTATCCCATTCCACGTGATGTGGTTCTTCCCTAAACAGTAGGCTGGATAACGGCATTTCCAATCCACCTCTCCACAAAATGATGGTAGTCAGTCAGACTCCGTGCCTTATTTCTACACGTGTGCACTACTGTATCTGACAACAGCCTCTTTCAAGAACATCATACCTCGTGCAAGTGGAAAGAAAACAACGGATACGTCTCACAACTTAGAACACAACGTTTGTTTGGACTATTTACCAGTTGAATAAATTGATGACACTAAAGGGTTAGGATAGCTACACACACACACATTTTCTTCCAATTAGTCCCATATCAGTCCCATGTTTAGAGTCCACTACCCACTTCACAGTCTCAGACTAAGACCTAAGAGCAGCAACTGAGTTTCTCTGGCCCTTTGTGCTCATGGCAGGAAGAACAATGCTGCCAGCTGCAGCAGAAGAAAGCAGCGGGATGGCCTCATCACCCACAAACACGCACATCAGCTCAAACGCCACCAGCAAGGGTTAGGCTGAGAGCAGTCCTCGATGGATCAAGTTGTTCTGTGTTGGGTGGTAGCTTTTATCACCTTCCCAACAGCCAGCCTGGAAAAGCACACAAAGGATTTTATTAATTCTGTAACTTCCCTTTATTCCGCCGAATGCAGCAATGTCTCTTGGTCTGTTTTAAGAGGTGTTATTAATGGTGAAGAGCAACAGTGAAGAAATTTACTCTGGTTTGGTCTATACTCCACACCCAGTGGTGTCAAATCACCTTGCAGTAATCACATGCTCCAGCTCTTGTCTATGGGTCTATTTTAGTCCCAGTTCAGACCAACTGTGTTCCTCTAACTATATATCCAGGCAATCAGATGCAGTCCATACACCCAGCACACGTGATTGCTACCTCCAAATGGTATTCTCAGCAACAAGCATCACCTGCTGTCTCTATTCCCCCTGAAGGTGGATAACAAATGTACCCAGAGTAGATGTTCTGAGAAGCGCACCCAAAGCTGGGATCTCAAATAGCTGGTTGCGTTCATTCGCTTTTCTCTATCTGCAGCAGAAAGAAAATCGTCCTTCCTCTTGCTGCTTTGGCTCTTTTTTTGGCTAAACTACTAGCCAGGCAAACAGAGCAGGTTATGATGGACAGGCAGACATTATTATTTCATCATTCGTTTTTGCCTACATCTGCCCTACACCAATCTCGGCTTCAGTCATACTGTAGCATGAAAAAAAAAAAAAAAAAAGAAGCAGAAGTTAAACAAAGATTCTTTAAATACTAGGAAAACATTTGCATTCAGGCTCTCATTCGTGTCCTTTAAAGGCATTATTTTAAAAAATGTTTATGCAGCAGGGGCATTTCTCCAACACATAAAATTCTTGAAAAACAGGAAAAGGAAATTAATGCTTCCTTCGAAATTAACCACTGTTGGCACAGTCTTGAGTCTGTTACTCTGATACTTTACTGTGCCTTTACCTTTGTCCACATTTACATGATCCTGCCCTTAATTTTGAAGTTAAGCTACTGATAAGTTTCAAAGAGAGAATAAATCCAAGCATTTTTACTGATATCAAACACGTTTTTAAAATAATTTTTAAATCGCCATCGAATTACACAAAACATTATCAACAAATGCAATCACCAGGATTGTATTTTCAGAATTTAACTCAGAATTTTAAGAAATTTGCAATGTCTCACCAATGCATTAGGATCACATAGCCAGGCATCCCTTCAACACAGACCAGTCAATAAGATTTCTTTTGTCCTATTGTTTCTATTCTTTAGCAATTTCTACTCACTGCATAGCATCCCATCACCTAGCTGCATTATGGAGAAGACGACTCCCTATGCCTTACACCTCTTATAGCACACCTATGCAGTACCAAAAACCACTTGCCTCCCAGAGTTTCATCAGTGGAATTAAATAGTGTCTGGTTTGATCACAACCTGCTGAACGGATTAAAATTTGACTGTAATCTTGTGCAGATTTCCTGCAGAAATACAAGCAGCACTTCAAAACCATTCAGGCCCCAACACAGCACAGCTCTTCAAAACCTCCTTGAATCCTGCTGACAGCGATGAGTGTGTACATGTCCAAGCGTCGCAGCCCCCACATAGGTGGTTTAGAAGCCACCACATAAATTTCGAAGGTGCCCTTGCCCAGAGAAAACCTGGTAATGACACAGACATTTCACAACACACTGCAATCCAAAGATGCACACATATACGTCCGCTATTAAAGCGCTGGTGTTTTTACAAGAGTAGAAGGTTCAGTCTGGATTAGCAACAGCAGTGGAAGACTTCTTACAGACTTCTAGACTGTGCCGACGGGACCACTGCCATGTTGGCAGTTGGAACGCAAAGGATTGCAGGGAGAACCCCACAAGCTATTGCAGCTCATCCTAAAGAGACAGCAGTAACCAGGACTTCCCCTTCCCCACACAGACGAATACCTGTAGCACAAATTCTTATCTCACAACTGTTTTATCAACCATTACCAGCCCTAATTGCTCTTGAAGGCTCTAAACAAAAGGTTCGATCAAGCAGCGGCTACATTTTGTGAGCTTCTGTGTGTCTGCTGAAGTCAGCTTTAGCAAGGAGCTATGCAAGACCGTTCCTGACAAAGATCAAGCCAAATTCAACCTTTGTGTGGCTTCACTGATGACACCATCCACAGGCAATGAGGTCCTGTGTTTACCTTGGGGAGAGGAAACCACCCACAGCAAGTGAGCAGACATGACTCTTTGTTTGCAATGCACTTTCCAATACTAAGGACTTAGTTGTCTTTTCATGTCCAGAGGACCATGTCTCACTTGAACAGGAGGTCAAATTTAGATAGATAGATAGAAATTGAGCAATAGGTTCTTCTTTCAGTGAAACTGCACCAAATTTGTTGCCCTAACATTCTCTGAAAATAGTCATGTATGGCCTCACAATTTTCAAAGGCAAAATACATTCCCAGCCTTCCTGGATAGAAGACAAAGAATATCAGATATAGAAAAATATGAATGAAGAAAACACCATGAGTTTCACAGCTGGTCAGTTTTCCCCTAGATTGCCATTCCTCCACCCACAGTGAAGCCACCAAAGGCACATTAAAGCTTTTCCTCTGACATGAATTATTCCTGGAAGGACGATTATGAGCTAGAGATGGAAGACTGTGGGGAGGAAATAGAGGGAACGCAAGGAATGAAAACACAAAACATCTCTGAGAAGACCCTGTAACCCTTATAAGATATGCTCATTTTTAATTTCATGTCACTTTGGATTCAAAGTCCCTAAGAATCTATGCAGAACAGCAGTACCAAAGAAATCCTGCAGTTACAATGTTGTCCCCTGCTTTATGCTCTGAGAACAGCCCAAATGTCCTTTACTTCTACTTCCCAACTAGAATATTTAAGATACAAACAGCTTAATGCAATGGGCCTACAAATGGCATCATCTTTCACGGCTCAAGTCTCACAAATTATGTGATCCGTAGCAAAATCCTGCAAAAAAATCCTGCTGGGGCATTTTCATTTCCATGAGCGCAGTCCTATTAAGCGAGACGGATTCTGTTATGATTACTGTGACCTTGAATATTATGTAACTGCAGTCTGGGAGAGCTTTTACTGTTGAAAAAAACTTCATGTAAAAAAAAAAAAATTAAGCTACTAATGTTCATGACAGAAGGGGGAAATTTGATCTAGTCACATTCTAGACAACAGAGAAAGGAGAAAAATACTAAGATTGAATAAAACCACAGTTTCATCAGATAAGAAAGGCAAGGTAACTGCAAAAGAAATCATTTGACTAAATCCCATAAACTGAGAATGTGAGAAACTTGGTGATCTCCAGCCAGGTTTTAGTGGACACATTGCACCGGGCACCCTTGCAAGCTGACTCAGCAAAGCTGCCTCTCAGTCAAGGCCATGGCACATGCAGAAAACTTCCATTCATGAGGCTGCCTGCTGGCCTTGACTCGAGAATCAAGACATCAACGTGGCTGCCATCCATCACCTTTCTTCTTGCTGAGCTCCAATGGTTTCTGACTTCCCTGCTGGAATAGCATGGCCTGTATTGACCCTTGGCCAAGGCATGAAACTGAGTCCTGCATCCGTTTGGTTGCTGCTGTTCCCCCTGGGTTTTGTGTGCCCAGGGCAGGAGTCCCCCTAGGGCAGCTGTTCCCCTAGGGCAGCTGAGCTTACTGCCTGCTCCTTATTGTACTCCTCAGGGCTCCTCCCCAGGTGGATCTTTGATGATTTTCAGCAAAGACCTTCCAAGACTACAAAAATCTGCTTGGGTTAGGTCAGCTGCTTTTGGGCAGAAGACCTCAGTCCTTTTGCCGGTCTACTTGACCTGTACCACAAACAGTTTCTCCAGCAAGGCATGTATCTGACCACTCAGCCTCTTCCCAGACACCAAGCAGCAAGCATGCTTCCCTAATATTTACATGCTCTTGAAGGTCAAATTTTCTATCTAGTAGTAATGCTTAATAATGTGTGATCTTTGGGCAAACAACATTACAGATGGAAAATTAAACCCTGATCTTTGTGAACGTGACATTGCTCACTCAACAGGTCAAATTCAAGGTGCACTCTGTACCAAAAAGGGTTTGTGTGAGTTTTCCTGTCCTCCCAATTTCTTCTCTCATCGTTACCATGGCGAGATGGCTGTGTGGCCACCAGCTCTTGCCCCAGACAGAGCCGCGTTTCAAAATGGCAGGGTACCTGTGTACATCTGCCTACGTATTTGTGCAACAAACGTGAATATAGTGGCCAAATGAACAGTAACATGAAATGTCAAAAACACAAACACAATTCCCACAAAGTCAATAGCACCTGGTTTACCAACTGTGAAGCCCTGGATGTGGATGAGAAGCTCAACGTGAGCCTGCAATGCGCGCTGGCAGCCCAGAAAGCCAGCCGTGTCCTGGGCTGCATCCCAAACAGCGTGGGCAGCAGGTCGAGGGAGGAGATTCTGTCCCTCTGCTCTGCTCTCGTGAGACCCCACCTGGAATACTGCGTTCAGCTCTGGAGTCCCCAACACAAGAAGGACATGGAGCTGCTGGAGCAGGTCCAGAGGAGGGCCACGAAGATGACCCGAGGGCTGGAGCACCTCTGCTATGAAGACAGGCTGAGAGAGTTGGGGCCGTTCAGCCTGGAGAAGAGAAGGCTCCGGGGGGATCTTATAGCAGCTTTCCAGTACTTAAAGGGGGCCTACAGGAAAGCTGGGGAAGGACTTTTTACAAGGGCATGTAGTGATAGGACAAGGGGCAATGGCTTTAAACTGAAAGAGGGGAGATTTAGATTAGATCTAAGGAAGAAATTTTTCACTCAGAGGGTGGTGAGGTACTGGAACAGGTTGCCCAGAGAAGTTGTGGCTGCCCATCCCTGGCAGTGTTCAAGGCCAGGCTGGATGAGGCTTTGGGCAACCTGGTGTAGTGGAGGGTGTCCCTGCCCATGGCAGGGGGGTTGGAACTAGATGATCTTTGAGGTCCCTACCAACCCTAACCATTCTATGATTCTATGATTCTTCAATCTCTTTTAAGATTTAAAAAAAAAATCTTAAAAAAAAAATTAAAGGCCTGACTACATTGTACATCTGTTCACGGGTCAACTGTAAACTTCTCTTACAGGCTACATTTTAAATTATGTCAGCCTTTACATGCTCTGAATTTGGCCCACAGTCTACGCAGCACTTTCTCCCAAGTTCACACAATTTTCGACTCTTTTGAGGTTACATATATTTATTGACTTGTGTGGGAACAGGCTTTGCTGGAGACTATATTTTGAAGTGACAAGTATGGTTCAGCACAATATCTTTTTTTTTTTAAGTCCAGCATTAACTTGAGTATTGGTACAAGTAGCAGCTCTCGCAAACTTGCCAAAAAAAGTGGAATACGTTCTGTGGGAGTATAAAATAGATTGGCCACTGTTATTCTATCAAGAGCATTAGTTCCATGTGCAAGAGAAATAAAGTGCTCATTCATTACCCAATTTGCGGTGACAGCCTAGTGAGATATCTCGTTTACATTCTGATACTCCCATGAAATGAACTGAATTCCCACACAGTCACAAAAGGCCAAAGTTAGCATTTTCCTTAAAAAAAAAAAAAA
Source organism: Tauraco erythrolophus (assembly GCF_009769465.1). NCBI lineage: Eukaryota > Metazoa > Chordata > Aves > Musophagiformes > Musophagidae > Tauraco > Tauraco erythrolophus. The sequence goes on from NC_141468.1 coordinate 84,654,824, forward strand.
AAATAAAATAAACTGAAGTCTGCCTCTGGAGCAGATTGGCTGTAACCTTGAACCTGAAAGGAAATGAGAGGGAGAAAGAAAGAGCAAGGCATACATCATAAGAGGGGGTGGGGAAAAGCTAATGACACCAAGAATGGAAAATGTGGGCATTAAAAGAATTTCCTATTCTAAACAATGTGCAAAGTTAAAAATACTTTCTCCTGAGATTATCCTCAGCATAAATACTCACGACGGCTATTTATAGCTGTCTGGTAGCCTCCAACAAAGATTTTTATTCCAACAAAGGAGCTGTATACGAATGCAGGACCTGTTTAAAGAACGATTAAAATGGAAAATAAACCCCTCTTGCGTCAGCCAGCCATATTGGAACCTGTTTCCAACGCAGTCTAAACACTGCTTTCCTGGACGCTGATAATTGAGCATTAAATACTAAAGGGAGGGAAGGAAAAAACCCCTTGGTTCATTTATCACAAGCCAAATACCCATTGTCATAAAGGCCAACACCCAAGCGCCTGCCAGGCGAGGTGCTGAGCTGAAATAAAGAGCCTGCAAGTTGCTCAGCATCTCTGTGGGTGCCCGGAGGCTCCTGTGCAGCAAGATCCCAGAACCAGGATTGCCTGGGACAACCCAGGGAGGGACTGAGCCAGGCACCATGGCTACAACCGTGCGCCACTGGGAAACCACCTAGGGCAGAGCCATGTGGCACAAGTTTGCCGTGAACCCATCACGTGGGAGAGGCTTCAAAAATTTATTGGTTTTCCTAGTCTGTTCTTCCACTTCTAAATCTTTCCACTAGGGTTGGTCTTTGGAGGTGAGGGGACTGAGAAATACGTGGAACATGTTTAATTTAGAAGAGAACAGAACCCAAAGCATCACACATCTTCAGAAAGGTCAAGATGGCTGTGTAAAAGTAAGCAGTTACTGGCTCACATGGAGGGCTTCGACCCCAATTCCTGGGAGTCCTGAGTGTTTTTGATGTTCAAACAGAACTGGGACAGAGAGGAAAGGAAGGATAGGGATCACATGCAAAGCTTGAAAGAAAGAGGGAGCCGACCACTCCGAGTACTCGCCAACATACAGTCCTACCGTTTTGGTTGCCTTCAGCTTGGAACTAGGAAAAAAAAATAATTATAAACAATTTATTTGTGAATATACTTTTGAAATCCATGGGAGGCTTTGCCAAGATACGTCATGATATCAGATTGCAGGTACTGCTGGTGGGGTATGGTACAGGGTACACCTGTGATAGGAATAGGGGAAGGAGCCCGTACTCCCATCACCTGTACGTGATAAAAGTACGTGTCCCATGAGATGGGTCTAACAGGGTGACCAACTCCCCCCAGGAACTATATCCTCTCTTTTTATCTCCTGGTCGCAGGTAAGCAGTTGCATCTTGGGGTGCAGAGGTAGGTGAGAGAGATCCTGCTTTGTCCCTTTTCAGATCTCCCTCTAAAACTTGCCTTTCAGTGCAATCACTGTGCCTGGGTCACGTTTGCTAATGACTTCACAGTTAATTAGCTAAGTTGTGACCACAGTTTGTGTTATCGGTAATTGCCTGACTGTATGGCCTGCCACTTTGCTGTCGATCAGCCGTGCACACCCTGTGTTAATTAAGACTGTAAGGATTTCAGAGCAGAGGCACTGAGGATGCATCAGGGACTTTGCAGTACGGTTCTGATCATAAAGTTCTACTAACGTATATTTTTCAGCTCAGCTTTGGTTTGGCTTCAGTTTGGCTCCTTCAATTCGAGTTAAGATTTGAATTAAAAAGAAGCTTTTTAAAGTAATGACTTGGACTGAGTCGAAGTTCAAGAGAAGAGTAACAGCTCAAACAAGTTCTGAGTTCACGTTCAGTTTAAATCTTCGGTGCCGGTTTGTGATCTGTGGCTCCAACCAGTACCGAAACACCGCTGATTTGAAGTTAAGTACACCTAGGAGCAAAAAAGGAGTTGCTAAGCACGATTTAGCTAACGCAGAGGAGAGAAGCCAAGCAGCAAAGCAGTTCCACAGTGATAACATTGACGCTGTCCCCTCCACCAGAAACAGAGAGCTTTTTGCCCTGCTCCCCAGCCCTCTCGGGACACGCTGCTCAGTACTAGGATGCAAAGCCTCTACCCTTATTTCTTAATGGAACAATTTACCACTTCAGAGAGTTTTCTCCATCTGGAGAAAACCAGAGCTGCTCATTGTTGCTTTGCAGGAAATGTAGAATTTTCCCTCCTCCCCAATTTCATTTGTAAAAAAGGGTTTGGGATAAACTTCCCCAGTTTTCAGAACTTTTCTTCTAGCTCCCGGTCACCAAAAGTTTCTACCAATACAGGTTTTAATGACAAACAAGCATACAAGCATTTCATCCATTTTTTGTAAGGATTAAATCAGTAAGAATTTTGCCCACAGAGGGAATAACAAACGGGAACCTTTGACTGCCTGAATGATAAGACTCTCTTCACTTGCATGCAACTCTGCGTGGAAGCAGAGGAAAGTTAGCGCAGCAAAACAAGCTGTTTTGAGACATGGAATTTTAATGGCAGTTTAATCTATTGCACACAGTTTAGCGACGTAACGAGGAGCCTATAAACCACACAAGTGCTACAGACTGACATCCACATTTCAGTCATAGTATATGGTTTTAGGCACGGCAACCACCATAGCTGGATAGTACAGCACATTCTGTTCTACCAATGGCAACTCAACAGCATCATCTACATCTGACTCTCATTCTTTCTGGTATCCAGTATTATGGCTTTTGGAACAGGATAATAACTATTATCCCACCCCCTCCCCACTTCTGTGGTCGGCATCTCACTACTCCTACCATATTTAGTTGATAAATAATGGGGAGTGGGGCTAGGGAGGAGAAAGCAAATGGAGCTGAGTTACATAAGTGACTTTTTTTTTTTTTTTCCCTAAAAGTCTTAATTTATTATCTATTCACAACGTTCACTAAATGTACAGGCTCAACTGCCACGTTCCCCTCCTCTGCGCAAACAAGGTTGCAGGCAGTTCTGTGTCTTTTGAGACTCATACTGCTCTTTATTAAAAGGTGAAGTTGTGTTTGCCCTAGTTCATGAGATGCCCAAAATACAACTTTTGCAAGCACACTGCAGAGCAGGCTGCTCCGCAAGAAAGCTCACAGCTGTGAGAGACGATGCGGTCCTGTGGCTGAGACGTGGTTTCTATTCCCAGGTCTGCCACTAAACGATTAAAGATGGAGCTTGAGGTAAAATGTGTTATGACAGCCTAAACCAGTGATGACAAAGGCACATTTACAAGAAACAGGAACATGGCTCTCATTTAAGAAAGAGAAAAAAAGAAGAGGAAGACAAAAACAGGGGGGAAAAAAAAATAATCTGATATGGCCATAGCTGCTATTCCAGATGGCGAATCCAGCTCACAAATGGCAGAAAAGTACCTTCAGTCAAAGGGTCTGGTATTGCTCCTGCCCTATTTTCTGATTGCTTTCCCAAAAAATCAGCATCATATTTGTTAGTTTTGGCCAGAACAAGTCTCCAGATGTCTTCCACGTCCTTCTCTTACACAGATGCTCAGCAACACATGCCCTATCCACTGACCAGTCAAGATGTGACTCTCAAGCTTGCACAGGCATTTGAAAGACTTTTCAGCCTACCGCTAAACAAAAGCTATACCAGCTGAAATCACACAAAATCTGGTGGAAAAGGGCTACAAGGAGGTGCTGTTGCTCCTCTCCAGCTTCTGGAAGTGTTTACTGAATTAAGAACAGAGCAGCTCCACAAAAACCCTGTGGGCTATGCAAATCAGCTCATGCCATCTCAGTGCCAGCCACCCAATGGCTAACAAGTCTACTATTATCAGGCTGTCAACCTAATCATCCTCCCTTGCCAGGGGAAATCATCAGCACACACACTGCAATATCTCCATATCGACATCCCAGAGTCAACAGTAAGCGAGTGGCAGAGGAAAACAAAGGCTTTGCATCCAGTTTTCCATACAAAGAAACACACATGCAGTTGTTATTAGATGTCACGGGCAGAGGTGGGCCAACCTCCAATCTAAAGACCTTAAAACTTACAGAGGAAGATTCTCGAAGCCTATTTCCAAAGCTGCTTTTCATGGCTTCTCCTTCTAAAAATGGTCCATACCAAAAGGATGGTGACAAAAACTGTTGGCCTGGGTGATTGCTACATCGGTCTCCAAATTCCATAGTTGCAGGTTGGAGAAGATCTAATAAACAAATAGGCAAGCAAAAAGGATTCGTACATCCCCTCTGAGAGGCTTTTGGCTGTGCCAGAATCCTCCTTCACTCCCTATTAGCAAAGCTAAAGGAATAGCACTGCCACGTTACAAGGATGATGCAGGGATATATACGTTTAGTAAATAATTGACAACATCTCAGATGCTTTGGTTATGGGGATGTAGGAAGTAGCTTGGATTATGAGAGAGACACTACAGTGCTAATGGAAGAAGTGAAGATAGTTAAAATAGCATTATTATTGCCAACAGAAGAAATCACTTTCAGCTACCTTTCAAGCAATCCCCTCTGGCCAAATTTCTTTATGTTTATGCCCTTATGCTTACATCCTTACTCCATCTAATTAAGTACTTCAGGTTTAAAAAGTCTGAATTTTGACTAGTAAACAGATTGTCCTATTTCGAAAGTCTTCATTTTAAATCCCTCCTGCAGCTCTGTTTGTCCTGCCTTGCAGAAGAACTTGAAGGCACTATAGAAGTGGGCCACGAACCTGCAACCCATCTCCTGTAAAAGATGACAGTTCAGGTGACCACGACTTACATGTACAGAAGCATCTTTCATATCAAAAGTGCTTTACAAATTATGGAGACGCACATCTCTAGCAAAACGCAGTTACTGCTTGAGTAAAAGGTGGCAGCCTACAAAATCACGCACTCCAGTGGGACAAGGAGACATTTTAGCTAAGAACACTCAATGTTGCCCATAAAAATGACACATTCTTTACCTCAGAGCAGTGAAGACCTCAACATTTACCATATGTAATCCAAATAAAGACAACATTCAGAATATTTTATTAAAAACAATTGCCTTGAACACAAACGGCCCAATTTACAGTATGTTGGGTAGCTGCCGGACGTCGATAGAAAATGAACACATGCTGTAAATCCAGGGCTTGGTAATTAGGAAAACGTGCATGTTTCCCAAGTCTGCTTCTCTGTAGGTAGGACTAAAGGGCAACATTATGTCATTTCCCTTTGCGCAGGACTCCCTATTGACTTCCATAAAGAATTTGGCTTAAAAACTGATGACAGGGTACAGCCCAAGTTGAGGGAAGAGCAACCAATAAATAAAGGAAGACGGGTTGGTGACGGAAAAGTCATTCCTAGTCAACAAGACATCTTACCAATATTTTCTTCCAGCAGTATAATGAGGACAGGACAGATGATCTCTGCTCGTCCCTTAAACTCGTCCCTTACACTTAAGCTCGTCCCTTACACTCGTCCCTTAAATCCAGAGTAACTGCAGAACACGCATAATCACTGAAAACGGGATTCAGACTGAAATGAGTGAAAGTAAGCCTTAAAACACTGAATGTAACACAAAACAGAACAGCTATGAAGGTAAGACACAGCCTGCTAAACAAGTCCTCTGAGATTAACTGGGGGCCAGCCCTTTCCTCCTAGATCTATCCTGCTTTAAAACTATCAATAATAGTTTCTGTTTCAGAATTCTTCTGTTATCAGCAAGCACTGACGAGACTTTAAAAGTGTTCATCAACCAAACTGCATGTTTTGTGATCTTTGCTCCACTTCTGTACGTTTATGCCTTTATTTCCTCAAAGCAAAATATTATATCCAGGAAAACCACGCAGCCAACAGACCGAGAAGTTGCATTCCCTCCAAAGCCAGAAAACCACAAGCATGCAAGACCTATAATGGTATCAAAGTCGGTGCATCAGGACCTCATTGTAAGTATGATGTGAGCACGATAGGTGAAATCAGGATGGAGCCAGCGAAGCAACAGGGAAACAGATGAAGAAAGTTAGACTTTTAAGACGTGAGTCACCAAAACAACACCTTCAAGCGCTTCTCTTTTCTCAAACAGTGTCAGAGCTGGTGACATAAAGTCTTTCATTGTCTTCATGGTTTATTAGGTACTGTATTAGTCCATCTGACAATAATCAGTAAATGAAAAAATTAGATTACAGACCCATTGAATATGCCTAAACATTTCTGGTTTGCCTTCAAGATATATTTTCTTCATTCAGTTTATGTATATCCTGTACATATATTCGGGACTGACAAAACATGATGAGATTTTCATTACTTGGTAGGGGTTTTTCTCATATTAAATTAATCACCAACATATTCCTTCTCTTTAGGATATTGAAATGACTCATCCATTCCATGAAAAATTTTGGTGAGAAATAAGACAACAGCCCTGAAGGAACTTATGCAACCCTCCAGTATAAGAAGATGATTACAGGCTAATGAAAGGAAATACTCACTAGCTTGTACAAAAGAGAAAGGAGGGGGGGAAATTAAACCTTTTGCTTCAACAAATTCATCTTGTGGCATTCCAGTACAGACAACCCCTGCAGTCATCACAACTCACTGGTTTGAAAAGGTCATTAGTACTCCATCGCATTTTGTCGGGAAAATGAAAAGCCAAATTCATGGGCACGTCAGGAAAATTCGCCATTGCTATTGCTGTGGGACGACCTGAAGCCCTACTGAAGAGTTTATTGGTGGGGGTTCTACAAAACATCAGCCCAGCACACGGACGCACGTTCTGTACACGGTATTCACCCTGCAGCTACCGTGAGCACAGCAACAGCATCAATACAAAACACACAGAACAACCCTCTGCTTTATTCCCCTCTTTCTACAGTTCCCTACCCAACTATTTCCTTCTCCTCCTGCTCAGAGCGGGCTGACACCAGGCACATGATGCTTGCACTCAGAAAGCAAGCTGCAGTGGGAAGCACTTTGTTATCCGTGTGGCTGACCTTCAGAGGAATACCCCACTGTGCAAGCTGGACCATAAAAGGAATCCATGTGTAGGCAGTGTTTAGAAAAGCCATCTCCTTGTCTTTCCCAGCTATGGTGCTGCCTTATTAAGACACTGAAGTAATAACTGCTGGAGAATCTCGGGAATGTTCTGAGCGACAGAGCCCAGAAAAAGCTTGTCATTTTGCATGGGCTGAAGACAAACTTGAAAAAGCTGTGAGGACTCAAAAACTGTGAGCAGTTGCAGGCTACTAAAAGAAACCTATTCCAAAGAAACTACAGTCATGCTATTCCTGTGGAAATGGACGATCTTTTTTTTTTTTTTCTTTCAATCCAGTCATAAAAGTTTTCTGCATAGGGTAAAAGGTAGAAAACCAGACTGGATGTTGAGAACTTCATCTCGAAGGATGGCATGGTGTGCCATATGAATGCAACGGTCTAGTCGTCTCATGAGGGGGCATAAAGCCAAAAATCATCTGAATATGGATAATCAGAAGGGCTTTCGTTTCCAGTCTCTGCGGTGCTCTGGTCCTCTCATAAGATGATAAGCACTAAGTGGGAGGAGAGGAAATAGTCTTTTGTGGTCATTGACTTTCAAACTGTAAGCATTTTTGTGAAAACCTGATAGCTAGTTTTTGCTGAAAAAAAAATTAATTCATATGAAGGCCACAAACAAATTTATGAAGTTTCTTTTTTGTTTTCCACCAAAAGGTCCATTTCACTAAAAGCCGTTTATACCACCTCCTTCCTTTTCTCTAGTCAAAAATAGAGATGGGAAAAGTTTTATTCTCTATCTTAGGGAGGCAATTTGCTCCAGGGCCAACTTCATCCTTGTATCTTTCTCACCTCTGTATTGTAACGATGCCTATCGGAAATGCCCAGGATTGATTGATACATCTGATTTTCTCCTTATCTCTAGAGGGCTGGCAATTTTGTAAAAGAAACCAGCTTGCTCCCATCAACACTGTCTGCTGGCTCAGAAGTTTGCTCAACAAACACACACACACACACCCCTCCCCAACCCAAAAGACATTTCTGAGAATTAAGCTATTACACATAGGACCCCCTTTTGTGGTACAACGCTGTGTCTTGTGAACAAGCGTATATGTTCTCAGCCACTCCTGCAGTGCTTTTCTCACTTTAAAAGTGATGTTCAGATTTTTCTTTCTAGTCTCTATTCATCTTTGCAGGATACTACTTTGAAACAGTTAGCTATAACAGTCCAAGCTATTGCAGGAATCCAGCTGCCAGGATCAGGAATAGCTGTAGCAGTTTGGTGACTCTGCAGTGGCTTGCAGCGAGCCCCTGAGCTCTCCGTTTCTTGACATGTGGTCAGTAGCTGTTGATGGATGTGCGTAACAGATGATTCACTGTGTAATACCAGCCTTACCCTGATCTGTACCTGACCTCATACAACATGGTAACGTGAAGGGGTTGGAGGTAGGTCAGTGTCTGAGCTTCCCCGTCTGTAGTCACCCGTGCCACCCAACTCTCCGCAGAGCCACGTTAAGAGCAGAAACAAGCAGCTGTAAGAAAAGGCAGGATTGGCATGGAAAAAGAACATCAACAGAGATTCCTCAGCCGGGAGTCCGGCACCAGTACACCTCACTGCAGTCACAAAGGCCTTGTCTGTGCACAGAAGTTGCAGAAGTTTACCTCAAACCTGGTTTGAAAGTGAGTGCATTCAATCTATGCAAACCTCCCAGTCCAAGTGTAAATGGGCTTCCCATCCCACACTGTTTCACAAGAAGATATCTTCCTTGCAAGAGGCTCAGCTGATGAGCAGTAAATCGAGTCATGGTACTTTGGTTACTTTCTACTGTGTGCACCTAATTGACTTAAAAGTTTACCATGACATACATGAGGTTTAAATCATACAAAGAGGGCTCACAAAGAAGAGAGTGCTTGTTCAAGGGAATCACTTTAGACACCAGTAGACAAGATATTGTCTTGTGCTGGTGGAAGAGGGAAGTACTAGTATAGAGACGTAACTTAACAAAACCTTTGAAGAAGTCCTGCTTTTGAGTACCGATGGTCAGCATCTCCCTTATGGCTTCAGCACAAGAAGAACATAATCTGCCGAGAATCACAGAATGGTTTCGTTTGGAAGGGACCTCAAAGATCATCTAGTTCCAACCCCCCTGCCATGGGCAGGGACACCCTCCACTACACCAGGTTGCCCAAAGCCTCGTCCAACCTGGCCTTGAACACTTCCAGGGATGGGGCATCTACAGCTTCTCTGGGCAACCTGTTCCAGTGCCTCACCGCCCTCAGAGTGAAAAATTTCTTCCTTATATCCAATTTAAATCTCCCCTCTTTCACGTTAAAGCCATTGCCCCTTGTCCTATCACTATACACCTGTGTCAAAAGTCCCTCTCCAGCTTTCTTGTAGCCCCTTCAGAAGATAACCTCTTGCTAGAGCAGTCCTTGTTGTTGGCTTAAATAATGTCCACATTGAAAATGGATCACAAGCTACCTTAAAGGAAACCGAGGCATATTTTCAGCAAATGTCAGAGGAAAAAGAACCACCAATAAATATATTTTTTAAAAAACACAAAAAGACAGTCACAAGTAGCTGTTGAGCTTGATTTTCTATGTCAGTAGGACAAACTTCCTGGCCTTTTTTCAACAGACTACCCAGCAAAGACTATTAATAAGCAAGTTCATTTAGTCCAACCAACAGGTTTTGACACAGAAGAGAGAAAAACAACGTCTATTCGCATTTTATTAATGTCCACCAAGATGAGCCTAACCTTTAACTGTCAAATACACTACCAACTGGTTTATACTTTCCAATAAACAAAAAAAAAAAAGCATCCTGCTCACTTTTCCACTTCGTATCGCCCTCGCTGCTTCCCAGGAAGAGGAGGGCAGCAAGGCTGACACAACTACTGCTTCTTCTCATCTGTATCTGTATCAAGAAGCACAGCCACCTGATGTCTCCGTTTTATGAAAGACCTTGATCGCTCAAGGACAACCTGCTGGTGAGAAGGATTTTCTCTGTTTAGCACAAGCTACTAAGTAGGTTATGATAAGAGAAATAAAGCTGCTTATAAACATTTATCTTCAGTAATTAAAGCTTTTTGTTTAAAGACACAAAGCCAAAAATGCAGGAGTTAATTGGCCAAATGAGATGCTTCTGCAAGTTGAAATCAGTCTGGAGTTTCATTTGCAAATCACATTTTTCCTCTATAGCTCTCTGAACTGAGCTGTGAAAGGGTAACTTTGCCCAGGCTGCCAGCAATTCGATCGTGTTTATGTACTACGCTTATTCGTGTGTAAAGCTTGTTAGCATTTGACTTCATTTAATTATCCCTGCAAACAACTCTGCCTCGGCTTTTTAAAGGGAAATCTAATCTTCCAATTATCTGGTTTCATTTTAGATATTAGATCATAAAGATGTTAATAAAATGCAAACTCACACTGAGAAGCAGACGTTCCTAGAAATCCACTGGCTAAACTCATATTTTCATGTCACTCCTTAAGGTAATAACTGCAGTTTCTATCATGCCTAACAACTTTTACCATTCTGAGCCCAGAATGCCCTCAAGAATAGTAAGACAATTAAGCAAGAAGTTCAACAATGTTCTTATTCACTAAAAAGAAGGCATTGCAATCATACCCATCCAAGTCCGGAAATTTGCAGTTTTAGAGGCTGCTTTCAGTTACTCCCATCTGTTTAGAGCAAAAGAGCAAATTAACCACCACCAATGCTGTCCCTTCCACAGCAGCTTCTACCCAACACCTCCTCCAGACAACAATGAGCATTTTCAGACAACTCATCTGTGAGCACACACATCTGTGTGATGAGGTGTGCACCATCCTCTGGCCTTAGAAGGCTTTCTACAATGAATTAAATTAACCCTGCCCCACACGTGACTCGTGGATATCAGGCACGTGGGAAGTGACTAAGCAGCTGAGAGCTCAATCGTTTCTTTACTGACTGGAAAGAAATACAGATCAACTGGTTTTATTTATGAAGAGGGACCGGGTCATGAATCTAACAAGACTTAGCAATGGTTCATGTGGGTTTTTCTGATGACTGACACTTCATCCAGATGGATGAAGACAGGGGATTGCTCTGCCTAAGAAACAGTCTGACAAAAGCAGACTCAGGAACTAAGAACTGAACCTCCTTTACTTTGGGTTGTTATAGGATGTCTGTGGTCTCTGCCATACTGAGTTAACTGAAGGTAACCTACAAGACGGGCTGATGCACTTGCCAAGGGACAGAAAACGCTGCTGGGGAAACTGAGGTGCGATGTCTGCCTCCAAGGGACAGACATACCTATAGTCACAAGCACCACACTGCTCAGCTTTGGCAGTTACAAGAAGTTTGAAGGCTCTGTGCCTTCACAAACCTTAGGCCAATGTTCAGTGAATGCACCTTTTTGCATTTCAAGTTTCTGAAGTCTTTTGCATCAGAAAATTCTGATGCCAGATATGATTTACACTGTTTGAAGGTACAATAACAGGCGCACAGAGCTGCAAGAACACTCTAGGTTACCCTAGTTTAATTGACTGTCTACTGCCAATTTGCACAAAAGATACTAAAGAGATGTTATTTTTCAACATAAACCTGGCAGGACAGCCATTGACAATTATTTTTACTATACCAACTATCTTCCTTCAGCCGCATGATTTTCTTTGTGCAGTGCCTATGCTTCAGACTAATTCTGCAAATTTTGATAAAATACCATACTATATTACTCCTCATATGGTGCCTTTTGAGATATACATGCTAAAATTGTCAATAATGAGCACCAAAAGCTGTGCCTCAATGCCCATATTTTATTAGGCATTTAAATAAGATCCAGTTCATCAAGGACTTTGGTCTAGTTAAAGCTGATAAAAATGCAGTAGGAAACAGAAGGGCAGACTTCGCTTTGGTGGTAGGTGAATTACTTGGTTATAGGCTCGGGGGGAGTGCTTTTCACCCAAATGTTTCCCAAACTCCTTGGTGCTTCCAAGAAAGCCTGCCACTCTGTTGAAAGAGGTGAAAGACAGGGCATTTTGCCAGCTGTCTGGGTGCTGGATTTGGGCACTCCTCCTAAAAGCCTGGCTGATATAGAAGATGTAGTACAGAGATTACAGAATGATCTTAACATACATGTGGGATTAATATCTGTAATACAAAGGAGCTGATTTTGTTGTCTGCTTAGGAATTGCAGTGGGGTTAGCTCAGTAAAATTTATATTCTGTATGTCTAGCTATTTGGAAGAACAAAGCTTCTTTTATAAACATTTCTCCATAAGGACTTTAAAGAAAATATAATCTGCAAAACACACAATGGCTGTAAAATTAAGTGGTAGAGTCATACTCAGCTTTGCATATGTTTGGTTGTTTCCTCCAAGGCATCTGAAATGTTACAATAGCAAAGATTTGTCTGGAATTCACCCTCACTTGAGAGTGACAGCAGTGGGATGTGCTTTAACGAGCCACTGGGTCATGGTTTTCTGCCTGGATTAAGAATGAGCTCCAAGACCTGTAGGAACAGTGATCGATGCAATGTGAAGGACCAAACTCGACAATCCCGTTACGTCCTGTCAGTCCTGGAATTCAAGGCAGCTGTGAAGACAGGTTAACAGCTGGAGCGCTGTGCCTCAATTTGTTCTCAACCCTCATGCACTTCTAATCTTATTTATTCATTGTCTTAATATTTAACCCCTGGGCAGAAGATGTCCTATCTCAGCTCTACCAGAAGGCAAGTATTTTACAGAAAGACAAGCAGAAACCCCCAAAGTATTTGGGAACTTCAGGATATATGAAGTTCACGGAGAGATAAAATCACTGTAGCTCTTGTTTTAGTAGCAAAAGAGGCTTGGATCAGACAAAGGCACAGCCCTCAAGAGGGCAAAGGCTGAACCATTTTGGAAGTACTGTTCTGAAATAAATCATGAACATCGGGAAATGACATGTTAGGCATATTCAGCCAGCTTCTCTTATGTTTAAACATGCACTTCTTGAAAACTTGTATTAAAATCATATTCTTCATTCCATTATACAAGCCTGAATCGAAGCATGGTCTCTTAAAACTCTGAATATAAATGTAACCAAACATTGGGGAACAAGACATGGGCAAGTCCTAGTGTTCCAAGAAGTAGGGGATAATTAAAAAGGAACCGTCTCCGTTCATTCCTAAACTCTCAACACTGTTTGACATTTGCCCCTGATGTACACTCTATAGCAGAGATAACTCCACTGCAGAAACGAGGAGCAGTTTCAAAAGCTATTTGTGGTCATTCAATGTTGATCTACACTCATTTATCCTCACTGTCCTGGACAGGAGAATGGAAAATTGTCCACTTTCTGTGGCTGACAAGGATGACCTTTCGTTTTTTCCAGAAGCATTCAGGTGCTGTGGCAACAAACGTGTCTTGGTCCTACCCATCCAGAACATAAACAACATGCTTCCAATTACGTCCTCTAAAGATGTACCCTGTCTGATCCTGCTGGTTTTACTTTCTTAGTAAATTTACTTAGTGAATCAGCCCTTTGTATGTTTATCTGATTTACCTGAGCTACACCAGCCTCAACAGGAGCACTAGAACAGTAAAAGGCATGTTAAATGCCTTGCTCGCTCTGTACTTACCTTCACAGGTCTGGACCAAAATTTACTTGACTTCTTTTTCAGTTGTACCAAGACAAGTTTTGGGATTGACCATTGTCCCGGTGGGACATGGTTATTTTTTCTTTCTGGCAGCTAGAAGAGCTCTGTGTTTTGGATTTAGTCTGGGATTCGCTGTGAGAAGAATGTTGACAGCGCACTGATGGTTATAGTTGGCACTGAATCAGCAAGGACCTTTCAGCTTCCCATGTTCTTGCCAGCGTGCAGGAGCACAACGGGGGAGCACGGCCAGGACAGAGGGTCCACAACTTCCCTTATGATTTGAACTTAGACTTAGGATTGAGGGCCAAATTGGCCAAAGGAGTATTCTGTATCATGCAACATCATGCCCAGTATATAGATGAGTATTGACTGGGGAAGTCGGGATTGCTCTTCTAATGGTGCTCTCAGACTCCTGGTCACTCAGAGTTCGCTCTCGCTCTCTTTTCAGACTTCTCATTCATCCAGGCTTAGTGTCGGGACTTATCTATTTCAGTATCATTTGCTGGGACAAGACAGGAGTTTGTCACTGGGTGTGAGCAATTACACTGTGCATCACTGATTTGTATATATTATTATCATTATATATTTTTTACTATATTATTATTATTTTGTCACTATTACTTTAAATTTTATATTATTACTAAATTGTTCTTATCTCAACCCATGAGTCTTCTTCCCTTTTCCCTTTTAAATCTCTTCCTCATTCCCCAGGGGTGGGGAAGGGTGAGCGAGCGGCTGCATGGCATTTAGTTGCCGGCTGGGTTAAACCATGACAGTCCTCTTTGGTGTCCAAAGTGGCTGCCACCACCCCCGGCCTGCAAGCTGGGTTATTTCTATGAGCATTCCCCAACCTATGTCCATGAACATGAGCCACACTGCCTCATAAAACTGTTAAAATGAGAGGCTGGAGAGAGTCTGTGATTGAACTATCGTATGCTTTTTTACTAAAAAAGAATGTTTACCTACTGCTTTTAGTAATTAATGCTATTAGGAACCATAAAGCTTAATGGCAGTGTTTTTCTGTATACCTTACCCACTTATCCTTTCAGGGTATGTTTAGTTATATCTTACTGATCTGTAAGGAGATGAGCCCTTCAGCCAGGACAGCTGTGGCCCCTGTCAGGAGATCCTACACAGCCCACAAAGTAATATGGCAGTTTTAGAGAGTCTTTTTAGTGACTAGATGCTAGATAGCCACTTCTCTTTGCTGTATTTTTACAACAGGACAACCAATACCTCTCCTTCTCTGTGAAATGACCTGCAATCCCTTAGAGAAGAGCATTACACCGGGCAAAGCTGTGGTTCAAACTCAAAGTTAAGCTTCAGCTAAATGGAGACCAATCTGACAACCACCTTAAGACCTTCCTGAGGTCTGCAGTAGTGATGGTATGGCAACGAAGTATACTGGATCCACTTCCTAGTATAATTTTTAAAAGAGTCCCAACACCAGGAAGAGGTGAGAACATGTCGCTGGTGCAACGGCAAGTCAGCCAGTCGTAAAATTGTGGCTTAAGTTCTAAATAGATGAACCAAGAGCTATTCTTTAGGGAGTTCAAGGGGCTGAGTTTTGCTCTCAATTATGCTGAAGTCGAGGAAGCAGGTCTACTGTCACTTCGAGAAGCTATTTCACCTCAATTTTTCCCTGCAGCTGTGAGGGACCAAAGTGCATTAGCAAGGTATTCACAAAGCACTGCCCCTCCAGACACACCACACACACCCCCTCTACCCAGCCCCAGGCTTAATTCTTCCAGTGTCAGTTACAACATCAAAATGACAAAACCTGATGGTTTTGTTCAAGGGAACATCTTTTACTGCCCAAGAAGAGGCACAAAGCAGCAGGTGGCATTTGGTTTTTCCCTTGTTGAAAGAAGTCAACCCCCGTGCTTCAAGTACATGTGGGATTTTTCCCATCGGTTAAATGCAACTCCTTCCTGTGACAGTCCCGATACTCCAGCATGGTATGTTCCCTGTGGATGCGAAGGTAAAGCGTTCATCCAGTTCCTTCAACGCTGCCACTGAGACTGGCTGGAACAACTCAGGTAGGGCTTAATCCAAAGCCCATTGCAATCAGTGGAAAGCTTCCCACTGACTTCAGCCAGCTCTGGACTGGGACCTCGGGGCTTTATACAACCACTGTCTCAGGCGCAGGACTCCCTGAGGACTCCCTGCCATGCTTTGTCCTGGCTTTCCCAGCCTATGCCTGGAAAGCCTTGTTCCCCTAAGAGGTACCAGAGCTGCTGGACCCCCGCCAGCCTGAGCACACACGCAGTAAACCTGGCAGCTGGGGGAAAAGCTGGACAAAGCCCCACACTCCTGTCGTTGGCCACATGCCCTCTAGACAGGTCTGCACTGCTACTCCAAACATGCTGATAGGCCTCCAGAGATCCTAGACAAATACAAATGGCCAAAAATTCTGGCTGGGCAAAATTTCTGGGTGGGTGCAGCGAGCCTCTGTGGGGAAACGTGGGATATCCTGAAATGATAAGAGCTTAAAATATCAAAAAACCACTAGCTTTCTGAGTTGTTGGCAATCTATGTTTGAGTTGCCACAGCATGAACTACTAGCCAAACTGCATGCCGGGGAGAACCGCACTGTTGGTCTTTAAAAGACAAAGCCAGGCTCTCCTCAGGATCAATCCTAACCATTATCAACCAGATATGCCACAGCTACACAGCACAACAAAGCATCACTTTCAACAGCTTTCTAAGGGAAAAAAAATCCAAAATATAAAGCCTAACATCAGCCCTCAAGGATCAAACTTGCACTAAGAATCTCCAAAGATTAGACATAAGTGGCTGGATATCAGTGGCTCCAGCATGACAGACAATTGGGAAGCTGATGAAACACGTCTATCGAGCAGTTCTCACACGACCTCTGGCCCCTGGGGAAGACACAATAAGGTCAAGCAACTCCTTCTCGGGCACGGGGTGCATGAGCCCATGCTGCTACAAGGCATCTTCACCTCTCGGTCTCCCTTGGGCATGGGCATCGGGCTGGGAAGACAGGCTTTCCATGTACCTTTATCCCAGGAAATGGTAAAATGCATCACTGGGGCTGGCTGAGTTACAAATACTGTGGTTTGATATGGTTGCTTGCACTTCTGGGTTTACTGTTCAACTCAAAGAAGCCTAAACAGCATCTGAGAGACCTAGCAAACAAGTTACAGCCTACACATAACCATCCATCTGTCCATCTCTCAGAGGAAATGCTTACAACCAGTGGTGGTTTCCCCATAGCAAAGCTACAGCCCACTGATGGGAGGGCGCAGGCAAATGCCCTGTGTCCAAGCAGCATGTTCCAGTGTTCTGAGCTCGGCATTTCCAGCCTCCGTGCCGCTCTTCAGGCCTGAACAATTCACTTGATAAAACACCTGAAAGTGTTCAGACAATTGGCAAGCAGATTGCTGTGGCTTAAGACGTGTACACGAACACATTGTAGTCGTATTTTTAAAAGTAAAGATCACAGAATCATTAACGCTGGAAAGGACTTCTAAGATCATCAAGTCCAATTGTCAACCCCATACCACCATGCCCACGAAACGATGTCCTGAAGTGCTATGTCTACACGTTTCTTGAACACTTCCAGGCATGGTGATTGCACCGCTTCCCTTTGCAACCTGTTCCAATGTTTGACCACTCTTTCAGTAAAGAAATTTTTCCTAATATCTAATCTAAACCTTCCCTGGCACAATGTGAGGCCATTTCCTCTTGTCCTCTCGCTGGTTACCTGGGAGAAGAGACCAACACCGACCTCGTGACAGCCTCTTTTCAGGTAGTTGTAGAGAGCGATGAGGTCTCCCCTCAGCCTCCTTTTCTCCAGGCTAAACAACCCCGTTCCCTCAGCTGCTCCTCATAACACTTGTGCTCCAGACCCTTCACCAGCTTTGTTGCCCTTCTCTGGACAAGCTCCAACAGCTCAATGTCCTTCTTGTGACCATCCCCAAATCCCTAAAAATCTGAATTCACCAAAAACAATCCAGTGTGACATATTCATTTGTTAATAACCACCCAAATGTGCTGCCCTTAGCTCGACCTGAGCGGTGCAATGCAACAGGGAGGAAGGAATTCTCAGCTCCTCCCTGGCACTGCCCCTGCTGGGGCAGGTTTTGGGAGGTCTCAGCTCCCGGAGTCACATCTGAACTTGAGAACCAGGCTCTGTTATTGTTAAGGCAAACCAAAAATAAAAAGGCCAGACTAAATTATTTTTAAGATCTCAAGATTTTTAAAGCAGTCTTGTGACTTTTCAGGGGTCTGACTCATGAGACTTGAATGCTGGAAGTTGGCAGCAGCAGAGGGAGCATGGCGAGGTTTAGTGTACAGCAATTTATTGCTAAAAGCCTTCAAAACGTGTGGGAAAGGGCACGGAGCGCTTCTGCCACCCACGGCCTCTATTAGCAACAAACTCTGAAGCCTCAGCCTTTCCTTAAAAAGGTTTTCTTAAAGCAGAAGTACACTAGAAGTGTATAAATAGAATCATAGAATGGTTTGGGTTGGAAGGGACCTCAAAGATCATCTAGTTCCAACCCCCCTGCCATGGTGGTACAACCTCCTGATGGTGGTTGTATAAAGCCCCAAGGTCCCTGCCATACTGTGTGCTATACAGTGCACTGGCACAAGCTCTGCAATCCCTCCCACGCTGCCCAATGAAAACATATTGCCTGAGGCCTGGGGGGAAACCTTATGGGAGGAGAAAGGAGCTCAGTGCCACAGCACATTTGCTCCTCTGCCTTTTGGGGAGGTCACTGGCCAGGTGACGGCTGTGTTTTGCAAAGGGAGGCTTGCCACCTCATTTGCCTTTGACCATCACGCTTCACGCGAGTTTATTTGCAGGCAATGCTGCTGCTGTTTTCCAGAGCTCATACATCCACTTCTGCACAGCAACACTTCCTTCAGCAAGAAAAGTGGCCGTTGCATCTCATCTACTTGGCGTTCCCCCCCCCACATACCATCAACGTCCATCACAGAGCCCTACGTAAGCAGGGCCTTATTAAAAAGCTCAAAGCAGGTACCCAAAATACATTTGGTATTGCATTCTGCTGGCTTCCATTTAAAACCACTCTAAAAATGTGTTTTCTCCTACAGCATTCAGAACCCAAAGCACCATGATTTTGTCAGCACGTGGAAAGACCAGAAACAAAAATGAAGTCCACATTCAAAATTAAATACAAAAATGAGAACAAAACCGGCTTAAATCTAAGTTACATTTTTAAAAGTCATTGCAGTATTATGAAACTAAATCAAATCTTTGCATCAAAGACGACATCACAAAAATAAAGGGAGCCTGACTTTCTCCCTGTTTACTCCAGCGTAGATCATGGGAAATTCCATTACCGCAAATGGAACTGTACAGGTGTAAAATAGGGTTAGTTAATGAAACGTCATTCCCAGTATTTCCATGCTGCTTCTTTCATAAATTGACATCACTGTACCCATGTCAAATCCTGTTCTCAGTTGCACCAAAGAAAATCTGTAATAACTGACAGCACATGCTGCCCTTGCTGCCCACATAAAGCTGTTGTAAGTGAATAATGAATGACAAGCACTACAAATACAATAGCAACTACACAGTAACAGCAGACAATTCACAGACACACTATACTACGTATACCAAAGGTATCTCAGCTTCCTATTGTTATCTTAAAATTTTAGCTCATAAAAGACAACACAATCCCTTCTGTACAGCACTCACTCGCATGGCACCTGAGCATGAGTTTTCCTGCCATTAATTTCACGAGGCCATAGCCTACCTTCACCGTTTACATACATCCATATAACAAAATAACTAGAAGCAAGTGGATTCCTAAAGGAATTAGGCACTAGACATCCCTGACTTCCAGCCTCTCCCACAATAACTGTTAACTAAAATTATTTTACAGCACATATCGTTAGCAGGGACGCTCTGGCTAGCTATAGCATATTTTGGAATTTAAGACAGAAACCCTCAAAGCCACTGCTAACCAAAGGCAAACCACCGGCACCGTTTTCCATACGTAAAACCTCACCTCTCTGCTTCAAGGCGCATTTCCTCACGCTTTTGCCTCCTGAGCTCTCTGCGGCGTTCAAAGTCATCCATGGCGGGTGTTCAACTGCTCAGAGCTCTGGAAAGATCCAAATCTAAAAAGAGAGATGACCACTTAGACGAGAGAGAAAGCACAGTGGATGCGTTTAACCAACTGAGTCCATTCAGTTTGGTTTTGCTTTCTTAACTTTGCTGTAACTATTTTCTTTTTCCATCAAAAAAATTTAACTTCCTCAGTATTGTTGAGATAAACAAGATTAATGAAATGCCTTGTAGGATAAACACAGCCCATGCCTGCATTTAGTTTCCTAGTTAAAATTAAATCAACATGCTTTAAGTAAGGACTGTATACATCTGCTAGCCGCAGACTAGCTATTTGTAACGTCACAGGTCTTTTCTACAAACAAAAGCCACAATTCAGCAAGATCTAGACTTCAAGCTTCCCATTTTTACTGGAAGCAGTGAAAACACTGCACGAGAGATTTCTTTTTTTCTTTAGTCGCGCAGATAATT
Source organism: Tauraco erythrolophus (assembly GCF_009769465.1). NCBI lineage: Eukaryota > Metazoa > Chordata > Aves > Musophagiformes > Musophagidae > Tauraco > Tauraco erythrolophus. Next base: position 84,674,926 of record NC_141468.1, read on the forward strand.
AACAGTTTTGCAGAAGTTAGTCCCCAGTGTTCGTCCCCAGCCCCCCTTTCAAAAAAATGGAAAAGAAAAGGAGAAAAAAAGAGAAGGAAAAGAGAAAAGAAAAAGAGAAAAGAAAAGCAAATTGGAAAAGAAGAGAAGGAAAATAAGCCAGAGCTTTTAAATACCACCCAGGAGGAGCCAAGCTATGTATAAATCCTGCTCAAAGAACCAAAAGCAGCAATATTTTTTTTTTTTGCAGTTGAATCCACGCGTTTTCCCCGTGCCCTACCTTCCTCTTTATGATTTAGTCCATGAAATATTTTCCTCTTTACAGTTCTTCATATACAAAGCCTTTCCAGCCTTGGTTTATATCCCATCAAGCCGAGTATTACAGAATTCCCCTGCAGCCCCCAAACCAAAAATGACTACCAGAAAAGGGAAAGCTGTTCTCTTTTTGTCCCTGCTTTGTTTACAGAGCTGTCAGTGGTTAGTTAAACTCTGCCTGGAATCTGGCATTTAAGGGCTGCTCTAAGATTGCTTCCTGTGCAGGGCTGGAGGCCTCAGCTTCCTCTGCAATCCTAGCCTAGGAGCTGCACTCAGAGGATTTCCACCCCCCCACCCCCCCAAAAAAAAAACACCCACCCTATTTTCCACCCCGTTAGCACAAGACCAGCCATTTACACCGCAGCGAAAGCCAGCGTGCAGATGCAGACTAAAATTCCAAGGTGGCTTCTGCACCGCTTGCAGTTTGAAGGGAAACAAAGCCAAGGTGCGTTTGTAAATTATTGGAAGTGCTCTGGTTGCAGATGGAGTTCTGCCTTGCGGCTTTCTATCCGTGCCCGTCGGTGCCGCATCCAAGCGCCCTCCCCATAAAACCACTGGCAAGAGCAAAGCCTCTCATGACTTCAGGGAATCCGTGGCTTTTTCTGCCTCTTTTTTTTTTTTTTTTTTCCGGATTCAAACACTGCTGAGGGCAGGGGTTTTGGGAAGGTTATTTTATTAGTTTATTTTTCCTGGGGGTGTTTTTCTTTCTGATTTGTTCCTGGATTGGGGGATTTAGAATTTTGTTGTTGTTGTTGTTGTTGTTGTGACTTTCTTCGTGTTTGGCTGGCTGGGGTTGTTTCGTGGAGGTTCAAAGGGAAAGCGACTTTTGCAAATCTAGTAGTGACTTTACAGTTCCTGCTGCTTGGTTTTTTTTTTTTAATGTGCAATTAGACGATATATTTAAAAAGTAAGCTGGAACAAGAAATTTTTTCAAATCCTGTGTTTGTTTCCTCTTTCCACCACGTAACCCTTGAAGAACTCAGAACAGCAAATTTGCTGTTTTCTCCCATCTCAGCCTACACGTGCGGCTAAATCCGGCCTCAGCTCCTTTGCCGGAGGGCCCGTGAGTTGCAGGACCGCTGTGGTCCCCCTTGGCCAGGAGATAAGGCTCAAAGGAGGACCGGAACGCTCCAGAGAGCCAGTCTGAAGCAGCAGGCTGGGTTTCTGCGCACAGAGGGCGGGTGATGGTGTCCACAGGAACGAAGGGTGCACCAGGCACCAGCACTCAGTCCGTGTGGTACAGTCACCATCAGGGAGTGAAAATATAAAAAGCTGACTTAGGCTGACACCTCGTGTGCTGGAACCGAGAACCCCGAAGTCGTTTTCCCACTCTACCTCCCCAAAGCAGACATGCTTTTATATCTGATTTATTTGCACCTTCATCACTTCTTACCCAGGCAGGGACATCCCTCTTCACACCTCTCCTAAGGTACACTCCTTCCCTCCCCATAGCTCCAGACTCTGCACACCCACATTTCCCCCATCCCCTCTCCAAATGTCCCAGCCAATACTTCCACCCCTTCCCTTCCTACGTGGTCCTCGGCACCATCTCTCATCTCCAAAAGCTCAAGCTCTCTTCCCCGTGAGGAAAGCTGACGAGGATAATAACAACCCAGAACTATTTTCTGTTCTTCCTTCCCTCTTTCCTTCCCAGGAGCATCGGGGCGATTGAACAGCAGTCAGGAGAAGTTCCCTGATGCAACAACCCTTCTCCATCTACTTGGTGCTTTCCTGTTGTTCGATGAAGATCAGGTGGGTGGACATCTTGGGAGGATATCTAGGGTCTATTAGAGTGCCACGTCTCCACTGAGGTCCAGCCACTTCATGGCATTCAGATGACTTGCAAGCCAAATCCCTTTTTCAAAAAATGAAAAGCGTTTTTGGGAAACTGAGGTCAGGTCAACAGTGCGACCTTTGGTTAGCCATACCAGTGCAAGAAAATGAGTCATCGGCTAGAAGATCCACTTGAAGAAGTCAACTGTTCAGTGCCCTTCACTGTCTTCCTCAAAACGATTTGCTATCTTTCTGAAAACTACTAGACAATAACTTTGTCAATCTCTCTAAAAATGTTTCCTATTTCCACAAAAAGAGAGTATAAAATCAGATTTTCCCTGAGTGTTCTTGCCTCTCAGAAGATTTGAAAAGTGCTTTGCTTATAGATGAAGGTACCAATTATTTGAGGTACTATCTACAAACCATTTTTGGGAGCAGGCACATTTTCATAATTATTTTTTTTTAATTAAAATTGTTTGTGAGTGAAAACGTCCTGTGCCAAAATATAACACTCCACCCAAATCCACTCCAGAGCCTATCTTCAGAGCCAAATGTGAAAATCTCTGTGACACCTTCCCAGGTGTGTAAGGAAATTTATTTTTTTTTACTCTTTGATTGTATCTTTTTTATTATTTTTCCTGTTACACGTTTTTAATAATTTGGTGTCAGATCAAAAAAGTTTAATTGTTCTGAAGAAGAAAACTGTCCCAAATCAAAAATAAAGTTTCATTCAACCTCAAAAAAAAGTTCTTTGGTTTTATTTAAGTATAAAAAATTTTGTTTTCAAAGTATGACGGAAAATGTTTTGATATCTCAATTTTTTTTCTCTGAATTATTTCTGGGTGTGTTTTTCACCTAATTCAACCAGAAGTCATCAATAAATTTTAAATAAGCAGAAACATATTATTTAATTTTTTTTTAGCAAACAGAAGTAGATGTCAAACTATTTGACCAGTTCCATTCCCCTGACATCCACACACATAGGCAAATTGCTGGAATACAGGCTACTCTTAAACTGTGAAAGGGCACGCCAGAAAAATTATAGTTTTGTTCCTTCTACCTCAAAGCAAGACCCTCAGCACCTTTTCAGCCTTTACACAACTGAAATAATACTGAAAGAATCTGATGTGAACTCTCAGGAATTCACTACCACCAGACACAGAAGAGGAACTTAAGTGAGAAAATCACAAAGATCTTTGACCTTGGTCGTTTTTTTTTTCTAAAATACCTCTCAAACTACTGAAGACAATTCTTGCTCAGGACCTCAGATTTTCCACAGCTTGACATACAAGGGTCTTCTCAGGGTTCCTATCTCTTTTGATTCTGAGATTGAAACTTTAGATCACAGGATGCCTGATGAACTCTGTGGTCTTCCTGAAGACATGCCAAGACTAAGAGAAGACAGGTAAGCAAAGTAACTTACCTACAACGTTTACCAGCATCGCCACGTTACTTCAATCAGAATCATAGCAAAGTATGTGCCCTGCAAATACCATCTCGCCACAAAAGCACTCTTTTGTCTCAAAAGCAGTACCAGTCTCTCTCTCCTTTTCATCTCTGCACTTCACTTAATGCCTTTGATTTTCAGTTGACTACGGTTTATTGCTAAGATTTGTTGAGTTTTTCATTGCCTTGCTAAAAAGTGCCTCCTCCAAGGACAGCCAAGTTTAATCCCTCCTGGCCCAAAGCACATGCATGCAAATCCCACTCCCCTTTATGTCTCATCAATGAGAGAGTTTAAAATTTTGTCCTCTTTCAGCTTTCATCAAGGTGGAAAAATCAGAGGAACGCACAGTAACTGTAAATATATGACAAAATATTTGAATAGACATTAACAGGAATATGCTCTTTGAAAGTGAACAATAAATTAGCTAGGTAGAAATACACACACCCCCACATATCTGTACAATTCCAGTACAGAGAGCAAAATAACTCCTGCTCTGGCTCAGATTTAATACTGTCCTCACCCTATTCCCAGCACTAAATTCAGAGACAACTCGGCACCCAGGGGACCTTAAAAACAGACGAGCTAGATTGGTAACAAGCAAGGGAAAATGCAAACTACTACTCAGGTCTTTAACAAACAGAAATGTCTTTCTCTCAAGACCTGCCCATCACCTTTCCGTGACACTGAAGGAGCTCCCAGACCACGATGGTTATGCTGAGCTCCTGCACCAGCTTCGACCTAGTTGAGCCAAGAAATGTCAAGCCAGAGCATATTCCCTAAATTAGCACGGCTGTGCATTGCACAAGGCTCTACGTTGGCCGCATCTGGTGACAGCATTGTGCAAGCACATGCCATCTTCTTTCCCTCCCAGTACAATGAAACAATTGCAGATTTCCTCTTGGTGACCTTCAGGCCCAAACAGCCTGGAAGTCATGCCTGTTTCCTTAACACAGGATCGCCCACGGCAAGCTTCACACCAACAACTGCTGGGCAGATTGCGAGCTGTGATGACCACCCGTGCAGGAGAGCATGGATCAGAGCTCTTGCCAGACCCCCTCTCCATCGTTTGGCCTGTTCTTCATTAAAGAACGGAAGCAGAAGGCAGCTTCATTCACCTGAAAGGGAGGCAAGGGGATCTGCCCTTCAGTTTCAGAAATTTTCTGCTAAATGTCCTTTCTTACCTAGCTAAAGACACCTGCATGCACTGTATCTCCCCTTTCTTCCTTAGCCCAACAAGCCTCTCACATTGGTGACTGAAGTGGGGTACTGGCACAGACCCATCCTGCACTGGGGTAATACCCCAGTTCTGTGGGAGCTGGTAGAAATTTTAGGACCTACAGGAAGCACAGGAAAGGGCTAGAGCAGTGAAAAGGACAATATCGGTTTTCTTCATGAAAGAAACCACGACCAGTCTCTAGCCTTTCCTTTCTCCCTCCCTAATCCCAAGTAGCAGGAGCCAGGAACAGTGCAAAGAGAAACGGCCTCAGGATTTCCAGCAGAGCTCAAGCAACACAGTGCAGAACGAGGCCAACGAGGTATCATGGCATTCGGAGTGAACCCAGAAATTGGGGATACTCCTGCTTGGTTCTACCTCTGATTTACTTTGTGGCCTTAGGGACTGAGCCTTTAGCCAATTTTGTGGCTCTTGGTCCTTACGTTATCTCCACCAGTTGCAAATTCTTCTCACTGTGGGTTTGTAGAAGGCTAAAGCACAACCAGGCCCTGAGTTTGGTCCCGGTCACTGGATGTAACTGTAACATCGGTACTCTGCCCTCGTGAGACCTCACTTGGAGTATTGCGTCCAGTTCTGGAGTCCCCAACATAAGAAGGACATGGACCAGTTGGAGAGGGTCCAGAGGAGGGCCACGAAGATGATAAGAGGGCTGGAGCACCTTTCCTATGAGGACAGGCTGAAAGAGTTGGGGCTGTTCAGCCTGGAGAAGAGGAGGCTCCGGGGTGACCTTATAGCGGTCTTCCAGTACCGCAAGGGGGCCTACAAGAAAGATGGGGAGAGGCTGTTCAGGAGGGCCAGTTGTGATAGGACAAGGGGTAATGGTTTTAAAATAGAGGGAGGTAGATTCAGGTTGGATATTAGGAAAAAATTTTTTACCATGAGAGTTGTAGAACACTGGAACAGGTTGATCAGAGAGGTGGTGGATGCTCCATCCCTGGAGACGTTCAAGGCCAGGTTGGACGAGGCCCTGAGCAACCTGATCTAGTTGGAGATATCCCTGTTCCTTGCAGGGGGCTTGGACTAGATGACCTTTGAAGGTCCCTTCCAACCCTAACGATTCTATGATTCTATGATTCTATACTAAAAAAGCTGTATCCTACAAATAGAAACGTCTGCTGAAGAGAAAGGCTGAACAAAAGTAATAAAGGGAAATTAGTTCTGAACCTTTCCTACAGAGGGGTAGTAAAAGGAAGGCTTCCAAGTTCAACTACACAAAGGTTTTCTACATGCATACAGCTGGACCTCTGACTTCTGACCTGTCCGTTGCTGAAGGATCAGGTGGTAACACAAGACCTAGTTATTCTGTCATTGCTCTTTCTTTTTTTTTTTTTTTCCAAGTATCTCGTTAAAGCTTGACATAAACTGAGACTGCAAACAGCTTTGTGAGTTGTACCCCATTAATCCGATACCCCATATACTCATCTGTCTCCACTTCAGTTGTCCCAAAAGTCTGGTGTGGAAGTGTGGACTTTTCAGCTGTCAGTAAAGGACTGGTCAGCAAGAAGCACAAAGAACATTTTGCTTCAGCTAGATACATGCCATGACATCCACTGTATCCCTAGGACCACCATTGCCCTTTCTTTCTACCTCCTCCACCTCAGAAGTGAAAACAGAGCTTTACTGCCCCTTTCGCAGCTGAGAGCAACTCAGCAACGCTCATTGTCCAAGTGTGACTTGTTTAATCTGGCACCCATGAAATGCAGGCATGACAAGCATTCTATTGCAATATTTTGAGAATTAGAGTTCCTTAATCTATCTTCAGTTGAAACAAATAAATCTGCTCCCCTTTTAATTCTGCATTAGAAGCATTCGGTGACACTCAAATCTTTCAGAAACAGGCACAGCTTCATTGCGGTCAAAGGGTGGAGTTCAACAGATCGATTTGTCCTTTGTAACACCTCATACATGCTCCTTCTTTAATCTGAGATGTTGGATATCACTGGCAATCATATATTACCAACAGTAAAGCTTATGTTTAAAGAGGCTCCATAAATTTGTTTTTAATGTTCCTTTCATGCAAAACCACATCTGCTACCGTCAACTTGGCCAAACATTCATGTAAAACCACATCCTGCTACCGTCAAGTTGGTCAAATATTCATGTTGACTGCAGATAACGAGCTCTTGTACATATACATACACACACATATATACTTGCATCAAGAAGCTTTATTCCTTCCCAAATAGAATAGCTCATTTGGGACTTAAGGCAAAATAAGTGTATTGGATCATGTGAACACACAGTTTTATTCCAAGCTAGCCTATGCCTTGTTTCATCTGACCATGGTTCTTAGGACTTCCAAGGAGAATTCATCAATGACAAACCAACCAAGTGCAGCTCATACTTAACATCAGAAAATCAAACTTCAGAGGTTTCGTTCTGAGAACATTTCACTTCCATCTACATGCGTATGTCCAGACCACTGATTCTACGAGGAGGCAGAGAATTACCTAGAATTTTGGCAAGGAAATCAAAAAATGCTTCTGTTAAAATCTCTGCTTGTGACATAAGGTACATTTTCCATCTCTTCTTTCACAGGAGTAAAAGAAGCTTATGTACATGATTCTATGATACATTGGTGAGGCATTTTTAAACCTGATTCACATATTAGCTAGCATCTTTGTGGCATCTTGAGCAAAACTACGTAGTGATTATGTAGAATAGAGCTTCCCAGCTGGTGCTCTGCACACTACTGATGGCCCAGAGGACCAGACCATGGTCCAGGTGCCTAATTCAAACAGGAGCTGAGCAGGTTTCACCCAACCTGGCTACAGCGTAGGTCACCGCAGTGAGTGCACACATGTACTTGCAGGTGCCAGGCCCTGTGTCAGCTCCTGCTACTGCAGTGTGAACCACATGAAAGTGTTGACGTGGAGCTTTTGCCCGTGCCATGGGCATGATATTGCTCCTGCCACAGAGTTCAGTCCTTGGGTCAGCAACTAAATGATCCATGGCTTTAAACACCTGCTCATGTCCATCTCTCGTATCCATGATCTAATTCAGCTCTGGGGAAGGAACGTTACAGAGCTGCACCATCCCAGAGGTGCTAGCAAACATCTAGCATGCTGCTGCTAACACTGCAATACGCTTCTAAGTATGCAGCAGTAGGACCTGTCATCTCAGAGGCTGTCAGTTGCAATGGAAAGTCCCCATTTGTCTTTATTCCCTTGGGTAGGTTGAGCATGAGTATGCCATTTCCACTCCTCCCACTTCCTTCCTCATCTTTCTCCTAGTGCACATTGACAAAAGGGCCAGGCAGCGCTTTCTCTTGACATTTGGATTTGCATATACTGGTCCCACCCCTGATCTCGGTGACATTTGTCTATCATTTCCCATTAGCAGACAAAGGAAGAAACAAGCATAGCTGGAAGCTGCTGGCACAGCCACTGGTTCTCATGTCAGAAGGATTGACCCTTGACTCTCCTCTTCAAGTGTCCTCTGAAGTATTTCAAAAATGTTGTCCCCGAAGATCAGAAGATACTGAAATATTATTCGTATACAGACTAGAGTTGAAATCCTGGTCCTGTCGGAATCCCTGGCAGACTTCCCAGAGACTTCAATCAGGACTGGATTCCACTCACAGGCCAAATTCATCCAATATACACTACGGAAGATCAGTGAGCTTACCCTGCATGTCAGAAACTGCTGTGATCTCAGATAATGCCAATAGAGGCTACTTTGTCCTCTCATACCTCTGTGCACACACACGTAAAGGCAGATTTTTTTTTTACTTTTGCAATGCTTACTTGTGGCAAACAAATCATTTTTACTCGTATCATTATCACTGAGGAAATACTTCGCCTTTGCTGCAGATACAAAGGGCAGTTGAAAATTGCATTGCCCTTTATTACTCTCTAATCATAAATGAAGATAACCCAGGTAATGACAATGAGGTCTCCATCTTGAAGGACACCACACACTGGAATTGAAAGGATTTTTATAGTCCACAAAACAGTTTGTAAAAGTGCTTAGTTGCAAAAGGAGCTCTGACTTGCATTCACTTTTTCTCTGCATTCAAACACTGGGAAGCAGGCTCACGGGATGTCAGTTACTAGTTACCCTTGTCTTTCACCTGCTTCTACCTTCAGCTTCACCATGTCAATCTAATCACCAGAATGCCCACATCTTACATTTAGTCCTCCTGCATGCTTTGTCAAAAATCTGTGGCCTGACTGTCGAAACTCATGGCAATGCCCTGGCTGCTGGCCAGCTTCATCACTCACTGAAACCTCTTAAGAGCAGAAAACCAGTGCCCATGTCAACATCTTCCAGTCAGGAGACATTTGTTCCTTAACAAAAGGAAAGAACAGACAAGTATCACTAAGAAACAGATGAGGTCCAGCTCAGATGATCAAACCATACTAAAGAGGAGAATGCATTTCCTCTTGCCCTATAAATGGCAATATCAATTCTGCCATTGATTTCTATTAGGAAAAAAAAATAAAATCAGAGTATGGGAAAGAACATCATATAGGCAGAAGAAGCTGCCACAACTATAGAAAAGCCAGTCTTCAGTTTCTGGCCTACACAAATAGAACTGCCACATTACGTTCATTCAATTTTTGTCTTTAAAGCCATAGGGAAAAGGAAAAATTACTTATTCTTGTCAATGCTCTCTCATCTGACTTCACATCCTCTAGAGACTTCTGCTACTCTGCTCTTGTCTCTCTCATTTGGTGCTCCCCTCTTGTCCTACCCTTGCACCACCCTCGCTGACCTTCATGCTCACACACAATGTTTCAACAATACGTTGTCTGAACTTATTTGTGCCCAAGCAGGTTTTATGAATGTTTTAGCAGTCTGTTCATGCTCTTCCTCTGCATCTCTCAGGTCCTGAATTAAAAAGGTAAGGTAATGCTGTAAAAATAATAAAATGTTCGAGCAAGTCTAAGGTAAGTTTCCAACAGCAACATTCACTCAGCCAGACTTCAAACTCCACAAGTTTTCTGGAAAGTATTTCTTTCAAAATACAAAATCATGATATATTAAGCTACATAGTCATAAAAAAGTAATAGAAAATAATATGAAGATACAATGCAGCCAGCTTACTGTGGCTTCGTTTTTGTATTTTCAATCCTTTTCCTGTTAAAAGGTGCTGCCCTAGGATCCAGCTCTACCTAGTGCTGAGCATCATAAACTCTCATTAGAGTTGAGAGGTCTCTGTTGCTTGCTCTATTGAACCAGCAATAAGCAACAAGGCTAAGGTTTAGTCGTCACCTCTGCATTTTTAAAGAAAAAAGAAAAACTACAAAAAAAAAAGACCTCTAAAGTTCTTTGGTTTGCTGATCTTACTAGTTGTGCCCTAAGAGACACTAAGTGTTTTGAATCCAACCAGTTCCTCAGAAGAAATGAATGATAAATTTTCAAGGTCTCGCTTGTTGCTCTTGAACTTTAATTAATTCATCTTCCCTCCCAGTACCTGGACTCTTACTTTGCACAGGCACAACGTATGTCACTGTGATAGACACATTGCAGCTGAAAGTCCCATTACTCAACGGCAGAGAATCATGGGAATCGGTGAAATTCCACCAGGAATGGATCCAGCTGCAGAAATTTCTACTGGGCTTTTCCAGCCCACACTTTTAAAGTCATCTTTACAAGTGAAACTCACATTGTTTCTTGCTGAGTAGCTCTATCAATTGATCTCTAATGAGCAGCAATTCTGTGTCATTTTGGTTGAAAACTGAAGCGTGAGTGAGGTCAGTGCCAGCTTTAAAGAGGTAAAGGAGTGCAGCAAAAACACAAAGCCTTTCGACAGGACAACTCAGGGCACCGCAGAAGAGATGCCCCTCAAACCATTTGCCATATTTGAAGTTTATATCACAGACCCCACTTTATGCTGAGAATAAGAAAACACTGACACGACAACGTCATCAAACCAGAAGACCCAACAACACTGAGGCTTTGTTAGAGCAAAAAAAACCCCAAACGATAGGCAAGATGACACGCTTGCATGCTGTGCATGAGGCAGCATAAAACCTGACATGGAAAGATTATGATATTGCCAGCTCCCTTCGTTAAGATTCACACTGAGAAGCTGTTAAATAATCTTGACAGTAATCTGACTGCTATTCTAGACACTCAGGCACAAACACTCATTGTCAGCAAACGCATCGGTACATCAGTAACGCCGCCTGCAGCGGCGCGCTGCTTTGGTCTGCAAGGGAACAGCATCGCCGAAACTTTCACCAGAGCCTGGCTCAGAGTCACTTAAACAAGACAGGTGAGGCCTGACAGTGTCCTGTGCACTTAAATACTGACAGCACACAGACGTATGCACTGACTTTGTATTAATGTGACAAAGGAAAGTTACACTTGAGCGCTGCGTCAAGCCAATAAATTTTACAGTTGTTTAATTTTTTTAGGAACACTGCCTCAGACAATGTCTGTGTGGTCTAGAAAAGAAAATGTTTAATATTCCTTCAAAAAATAAATGGGGAAAAAAATAAACATCTCTGTACTGAGCATTATCTGCTTACTTTTCCCTAAGTCCTCTTCTGTAAGGATCTCAAACCCCTATGGTGTCTCCTGCAGCCTTCCTGGTTGCCATGCTTGGTCCACCCAGCTCACAATGAGACACAGAGCACACGTGGCTGGTCACAGTCTAAGCTCTGGACACGGAAGGCACGTGAAGCTCACTTTTCACAGTCAACCCACAGAGCAGGGTTGTACGTGTACAAAGTGTTGGCCAAAACCAGAAATACGAAGGTGAAAGGGGAGGGAAGGGAGGACAACTTCCAATCTGTAAATGCTCTACAAATAAAAAAGCAGCCTATGTTTACTAAGCAAGTTGTTTTTCGTAACTCAGTCACCTCGTCTTTAGTTATGGGCAAGCAGGGAAAAAAATTGTTGAGCTCAGCCTTCAGATCTGCCTTCTTCAAAATGAAGAAAGAAGGAATAATTGCACCTATGACTGACATTTGTGCACTGAAGCCTCCTGATGGTGGATCTCTCACAACTCACCAGATCTGATGACTCTACAGGAGTGGAGTACAGCTAGAAAGGCAATCTCTGCAAGGAGACTCTATTGGAAAAAGGCATTAGGAAAGTAAAGGAACAGAGGCAAGAATGGGAAAAGAGGTCTGAAAAAAAGAAAGAGACTCTGGAAAAGATGTACAGAGAAGGATCAAACTAAAATCCCAGATCATAATACTTGCAAACTTGGAGGATTTTTACAATCCATACTCCAGACATAAAACCTGAAAATGGCTCGCATCTTTAAGGTGAACAAAGAAAATAAAAGCCAGATCTGAAATTCATAAATAAACATGAATAAACTAGCCAGATTTTTCAGTGCTTACCTGGACCAAATAAAACCTTTACAACTTGTAAATACTGACAAGCATCACTTCAGATATTATTAGATTCTCTGAATACAAAAGACATGTTGGTCTGCAGTTAAATCTGTTCTCCTTCACTTTTCCAGTGTTGAAGGTAATTGGAAACAGAAGACATGCTTCTTGATGTAGCCTAACTTTTTAGGAACAAAAAGTATAAATGTTATTTATATAGCTGACACTGCACTTCAAGTTTGCACTCAGTTGCACCTATATCCTTTCAAACAAAGCCAGGTAAAAACAAAAGCATGAACACACAGTCATATAAAACATGTGTGCGATATACCCTAGAGCACCTATCAAGCAATACCGCTTGCAAGACACCCTAAATAAAAATCCACATGAAGATGGCACCTGTTGTTCTCCTGGCCAAGCAGCACTGGAGAAGACACAAACTCATGAGGTACTTCTTTCAAACAAAACGGTGTCACAAATGACATTAGAAAAACTCTGCCCAAAGCAAAGTGTTGTATAGGGAATACATATGATAGCAAAGTCTGAAAGATGCGCGTGTACTTCGACGAGGACACTTATCAGGAACAGATCTGCATTTTTACTATCTTTGCTACTGCTTTAAGGCCATATCATTTTGGTATTTACATTAAAAAGAAGACAGAAATATCTTTGGAGATGACTAAGCAGTTTCTCAATTTCTATTAAGTCCCAAAAAGCAGTCCTGCCAATTTATTAATATTTGAGTTTCTACAACTTAATATAAACTTGATTCCAAAAACTACATAGGTCTCCTTAAAGTATGTGTAGCAAGAAGTCAACGCTGTGCCAGCTGGCAGATTAAACAAGTCATTAAAGTAGGCTCCTACTGAATTTAAAGGATTGTTTTTCATCTTTTCCCTCTCTACTCCTCTACATCCAGATGTATTATTTAGGGAATATTTTCCAGTCCCAGTAAGAAGAGTAAAAGAAATGCCCTTGGCACTTAATGAGTTTTTCCTCCGATGTGGTCTCCTGCTGCAGTTGGAATTTATTCCATTACTGTATGGCTTGCAGCGGTCCCAAAATACCTCTGACTACATGAAAAGGTGGGGAAAGTGTGTTTGGAGTAGGTATGATTCTTCGTTCAGAAGCAGTTGATTGATCTTAGAGGATGACCTCACGCAGACCATGGTTATCCCGACACGCCACCCCACAGCCCTTGCCCTGCCGCCCCTCGCGCAGGAGCCCAGCACTCTCACCTGCACGTTACAGTTGGGACAAGCAGAGCACACTAGGATTAAGAACAGGGCCAGCACCAGCCTGGAGCAGGCTGGCAGAGAAGCTCATTTCTCTGCAGCCCCTGCAGGACTTGGGTGATGAGGGAATAAAAAACCCATAACTGCAGTAAAGCCCTGTGCCTTCACAGGGCAGAGGCCTCCAGCGTATCACTTTTATCCTTCAGAGGTTCAAACGCTTATTTGGATTTTGTTATAACTATCTGAACTCCATCACCTAGCAGAATTGAAAGGAAGAACGAGCCTAGAGTAAATTCTGGTATTAAACCAGACCTAGAGTCATCTGTAAGAGTTCCACAATTATAGAACGGTATTTCTGGTTAAAATGCCCTTTATAACAGTATTCCAGATAAAACCTTCAAAAATCAGAGTTGTATCTGCTCCCTGTGAGTATTTCAGACTGACTGGAACTACAGGCAACTGAAGATGGAGCGCTGGCTTTTGAAATGCTGGGGAAATAATTTGATAAAAATTGAAATAGAAAAAAAAAAAAACAACACATCACCTAGTCCTCCCACAGGATTACAGTTCCTGGGTAGTAAAATAAGTTCAGCCCCATAAACTTGCTACTGAACTAGAAAACAAGGCAGCCTTAAAACCACGAACAGGCACACGGCCAGAGGCTGAGATAGCCAGCTTCAGAGCTTGACCATGACTCGGAGCATCTCCTTCCACAGGAGCAAGAAGCCCCTCCAGGCTCCTGCTCAGACTGTCTGGTCCCACAGGGTGAGTGGGCCCCTTTCTCCCAGGCAGACCCAGCAACCATCCTGGCCCATGCAACAACTTCCGAATTCGGCTCAGAGTTCGGTTTGCCAAAATTGCTCTGGGGGCCACAAGTTCCCTACTCCATTCTTAAAGGGCAGTTTAATTCTTAATTGTATAAAGCTAAAGTGTGAAAACTGTATTTTGCATGTATTCTTTGTCTCTAATACCCGGTATCCGTAAGGGGACTCCCCTGCTTGGCCAGCAGTCGGGATTCATTAGACCTTTTATGATGATTCTTTCTGGTGTGCAGATACATGATGAATCTCAGATGTTTAAATAGCATATAACAGTGCTCCATTGACCTTGCTGAGTACAGTTGGAGGGAAAGAAAGGTAATTTTCCTCAAAGAAATGTTAAAAATGTGTCTCCACTATGGCACAGATGCAGAGGATAAAGAAACTCCAGAGGGATTAAAATATTTTAGATTAATTTGGAAGAAGGCCACGTTGTGTAAAGCCTGGTTAGTTTGGGCCTTTCCAATTCCACGCCATATAAACAAACCCCTTTAAACTGCATTTGTTAGAAGGAATGTTTTAAAAAAGAAAAAATAAAATAAAAACCTAAAGTAGTTGTAACTCAAATGACCTCCAGTTCTGTTTTCTCTTCTTACTGCCTAAAGAACAAACACATGTAAAATATATTCTAGCCAGAGTTTGTGCAGTTGCTGCATGATTCATACTCCTTGAAAATCAAGTTATTTAAGTAAAGGGATTCTGGCTCCCTCAAGCAAGGTTTTAAAGCTGAGGCAAGGTTAGATCTGGTTGGTTTTGAAGCCGGCTTCCATACCTTGAACAAGACCATTACTTGGAAATCTTTGCTTTGGGCTGTGCGGAAGGAAGTAAAAGAAGAAAGAAAATTGAAAGGACGAGACAGAAAGAAAGGAAAAGAATCACAGAACAGTTAGGATTGGAAAGGACCTCAAAGATCATCTAGTTCCAACCCCTCTGTCATGGGCAGGGAAAAAACAGAGGGGAAAAAGAACCTGTACCACCAACACAACTGTGTAAGGACTAACCTAATGTTCAATGTGTCACTGTCTGGCAGAAGCAAGTCCTTCATCTTTACTCACTTTCGAGGTCAAATTTTGCCCCTTTTACTCACACAGAACAGAGTTTTTGCCTGCGGAGTCTTCCAAAGAGACAAGTCACACAGTGTGGTACTAAATAACCATAAAAAATAAACGCTTTCTGATCCTTATGGGTTAATGGAGCTGAGACATAAAGGACTATGAGGGCAGCAGTGAGCCAGCCAGAGCATGAAACACACAGTGAGTCGTTTTGCATGATTAGCATCTACAAAACATCGAACACTTAAAGTAAAGGGACTTTCCTTATCATAAAAAAATAAATCCCAGACCAACTCAACATGAGGAACGCCCTCCTATCTGCCACATGGTTGAAGAGAGTTCTCCAGCAAACTTCCTCTCCTTCAGAGGACATGAGGCAGCTGGCCCAGATGAGGACAATGTGTTGGCTGCTTTCTCCAAAGCACCCAAAGGAGCCACCATCGTTTCACCACTGAATGTAGCCATCTTGCAGAGGAATACGGCAACCTGACTGAAGTTCAGAACAACAGAACTCAACAGTTTAGGCTACAAAATGAGGAAAAATGTCATTTTCATTACAAGTAATGTACTTTCAGAGAACAAAAAGACTAATTTAAATTCTAGGATTTGAGGGCTAGCATCTCTTCTCTTGTCAAAGTTATTATGAGATGTTCTGAATACGATATTGCAAGAGGCTAAGATGGTTCCAACATCATGGCTGCAAAATTCAACTGGCTTCTGCACCTATCATACATTTAATAGTACACCATTTGCTTGCTACAATGCTACCAACTTAAGTTTTCCATATGATCTTTTTCCTCTTGATGGTTACTGCACGTTAGCAATAAACATGTTCTCCAGCATCTCCTGCGCACTTTCACTTTGATTGCATCTATAACCAGCCCTGTGCTCCCATATTCAGCCTGGTTGCATGAATGGAAGGGATACATTAAACTCTCTTTGGAGATACTCCAGGTTTTGCAGGGATATAACCATAACCAGAAAGCTGGCCAAGGGGATTTTTACATCATCAAAAAATCAATTCAGAATGTAGAACTTCTTGTGGTTGGGTTTTGTTCTTTGAATGTCATGTATGGACCTTTGTTGACATACCACTCCATACATTCATGAAAACAAGATGTTCTGTAGTCACTTGGACTATCATGGTAAAACATTTTAAATAAATACCTCACATAATTTCAGAAACATACGCTAGATAGTAAATTACATGTTTGCAACAGAAATGGCCAAGACTTATTTATTAGTGCTTGGAATTTTCTATTTTGTGCTTCACATTATCACCAGCAATGCACGAAAAACACAACAGCTATTACATCCTAAACTTTCCTTTTGAAATGTATTTATTTTTTAAATTTGCTCCAAGAAGTTTATGGAGTAGAAGTTAGTATTTTTCATCCATCTTAACTCTGCCCGTTGGTTCATATGCCTGCCACAATTCTACGTCCACACAATTTTTCTTTTCTCCTTCTTCAGTAGGATTTGGATTTGTCTGCTCTACCATCTCACATAGTGGCTTATAGAGAGGCTTCTCTACTCCATGTAGAAAGACGTGCAGGACTCGTGTGATAGTTTTTGCCATGGTCAAAATATCATCAAGTCGTTCTAACTTCCACCTGTCTGAAATAGAAGTTATCCTCTGCAGAGTAGTTTCCCACCTTCACCTTAGCAGTGGTATCCTTTCTTTGTGGAGTACCACTTAAAATTTGGAAGGGGCAATGCCCTTCACACTGCTCATAGTTCTAAACTCACTGCACGGCCCCTTAAAAAAAAAAAAAAAATCCAGTACTGAAAGGTACCCCTTTTGAGATGCTTTCTTTTTCATTTTAGCATCAGCACTGATAACCATTAGTCTAAGAAAGTTCATAAGATATTCAGCCTAAATTTTGCTTCTCTTAGTAGTTCTAGCCTAAACTCTGTCCCTCGTAGTACTCCTAGTTAGACACCAGTATACTGAAAACATAACTCCATTCTTAATATTGCCCCTTTCCTGATTGATTCAAATGGAGTAGGTCTGTTACCTGTAGTAATAAATTTTGAATTCTTACTGGCTCTTAGTCAAGTGGCAGAAGTAAGACTAATTTGATTGCTTAATAAATCACATTGTTTCAGTTCAGTTACACGCTACAGCCAACTTTACGTTGCCTGAGGTGGTCAGGGGATGCGTTAAGGTCGTACAGACACACAGCAGGGACGCAGATGTACAGGGATGTGAAGTCACCCAAATGGCTTTGCTCAGCGCCGTTTCAGTTTATAAGAAAGCTTTATGGGCTCTGGTAACAAGGGAGCCCCCCAGCCACTTCCACGCACAGCTCCTCAGGTGTGTCAGCTCTGCATTTCCATCCCTCAGGTGCTGGACACAACAGGGAAGCTGCACACAGCCACCCAGCACCAGGAGTGAGTCAAGATCCAAGTCGTGACTGCGTTGAGCTGGCTCTGGGGTCCCTGCATCCGAGTCGGGACTAAGCCACTGCCTCCATCAACTATACTCAGTTAACACTGATTGTTAGTTAAAGACTATGTAAGACTTAATTTTATGGAATAAAACCCCCTGAAAAGCCTGGTAAGAAGAAAATAGCTGGAGGAAATCAATGAATAAAATAATTAATGGAATTAAATTTTGAGATTTGCACTTTCTTTTTTGCTTCTTCGAAGCAAAAACTCTTCTCTCGAGTTTTGCTGTTTGGTATTTTTCTCTGCACTTGTAAGGAAAATAGCACTTAGACTATCCTCAGTTTTAACACAAGGCGAAAACATGACAGAGATTTGTCTTTCAGTGATAAAACTAGTGAAAATAGAATACTTATGATAACCCTGCCTTTGAAAAGCATCAGTAAAAAGCCCCCCCCGAGCTCCATGAACATGTTGCAGACTGCACATGTCACATAACTAAGGACTACGACTTTTTGCCTGAGGCTCCCACATTTAACAAAGGGAAACACTGCTTTCAACAAAAGATGCTATTCTAGTTATGTGCCCTTTTCCCCTGTCAGAGAAGCAGCTGGTATCATAAAGTCACAGCTAATTTGTATCATGTCTGCACTAACAGTCAGTTTCAGTTTGTATCAAGCTTTCAAAGTTGGACTTAATACCAGTTGATGGATGACAGCTTTTCTTGCCTCCCCCTCTTCTCAAAACATATTTAAACATTGCCTCCCACAATTAAAAAAAAACAACACAAGATTCAGAATACAAATGGAAGATTTAACATGTTTTTCATAACCAGAATATATGAAAGTGTCTGAAATTAGTAAATGAAAAAAAAAATAATCCTAAAGAAGGGTGAGAAAATTACACCAGCAGTTCTGAAGTTCTGTGACAAATAAATAGCACTTTAAGGCAGACATGTAGCTACCAAGTGTCACAGAAAAGAATTTTCTCCTAAAAAGAAAAAAAAAAGCCAACAAAAGCAAAACCTCACTTGCCTCAGGTAATCTCTTGCAGTTTGGGGTATCCGTTCTCCTAAAAAAATGTCAGTATGCCTGCAGAGACTTTAAGGGCTTTTTCAAGGTCAGCACTCAACAACACAGGGAAGGCAAATTTCACTTTTTTTTTTTTTTTTTTTTAGGGACCTGCTTCTCATTAATGCTATTAAATATCATCTACTCTCATTTTAAGATCCCTGCAGAGGAATGCCTGAGCTGTGCAAAGGGACATAGTGAGAGTCAGGCCAAAGACCTAACAGCTCCAAACCTGCTGTACTCACGTGAGAAAGAGCTGCAGAAAGATCAAGCTCTTCTTGGAAAACAGGCATGGAGGGACTTCCAGAGATTGGGAGTTCAAGCACAGTTCAGATAAACATCTGACAGTGCTGGCGTGCTTCTGAGGGCACCCTCCGCAGCACCTGAGTCTACAACATTAGCTGGAGACAAGATATTCTTTTGAGGTCTCAGCTACTTCTCACTTCTGGATAATCTGGAAGTATTTGACCAAGGCTCTTGTGTCAGCGATCATCACTGAATGTCCCATCATCATCACTGAAATGTACGCAAGGACAATCTCACAACATTCTGAGGAGGAGGGAATTTTTCTTTTTTTTTTGGTTTTTTTTTTTTCTTTTTGTTTGTTTGTTTGTTTGTTTTTGTTTTTTTTTTTAGTGCTGTACAGTATAATGATTACCAGTGCTCTGAACAATTTGCCCTATGTCCTGAAGGGAGATGGTCTGCTTCATAAACTTAAGTATTCCAAGCGAACAAGGTCCCTGGGAAGTTCAAAGCAGCAGTATCAGCAATGTAGTTTTAAAGTGACAGGAGAGCTTATGGTGATGGAACTGGGAAAGAGCAGTTGTCAATGGAGGCTGAAGAATCCCAGCTCCCAGCCTATCTTTCCCTCAGTGCATGCATTTCCTGCCTTAGAAAGTTAATATTGTGCAGAAGACAGCAAGATACAGTTTCTGCTGTGCCTAAGCTGTGCTTGGCACTGCTCTCTGGTGGACTCCTTGCCAGCGAACAGAGCCAAAGCTCAGCGTGATCCTGCCACGTCCTCTCCAGCGAGCTATATCTGCTCTCTACCTACTGGGAAGATCCAGATAATCAACTCCACTCCCTTCGCTCCGAGTGCAGCAGTGACTCTGCCCCTAAGTATGATCCTTGTGCTTGTTCAGATTTTTTTTTTTTTAATATTCTTAAACCTCTGTCTGGCAAGGCATGGTTTATTAGAAGCAGCTTTCACTTCAACTAGTCAATGTGTCAGTTTTACAATTCCTAGGTGGTGTAATTCCTGGAAAATGAAAAATACTCTTCATCCAAAATTTTGGTTTACTTGTTTTGGTTCACCTTTAAATTAAGCATAACTTTCTCTATCTAAACCATAGATTTTCTGGTTTTCTTTGTCTCAGCTGCTTACTAGTTCCAAATTCCTCACAAGCAGTAAGACTTTTCTAGCAAATGATGCCCACAAATTGGGCTTGGCCACCGAAGGCAGCCATCACATTTTCGTGGGACTGTGAATCGCATCAGGAAGAATGACACCATTCCTTCCCGAGCTTGATCCCTTGGCATTAAATTAAACAAGACTCCCAAGAGTTGGGTTTAACACCTCTTCAGGAATGCAACACAACACAAAAATCACCAGGTTCTCATCTCTTGTAAAAGAGCTTTTATCAGTATGTGCCCTGGCCGCAAGTAGAGATGAGGAAGAAGACGATGACCCAGAAGCTACAGGGAAACTCAGACAGAACTGGGTGCTGCATGTCCTCTTCCAAGCAGCAGAGAGGACTGATGAGGGAAAACCCTATGCTCATCTCAGTATAATTCATCACAATAAAGCCATAGAAAAATAAGTTTTGAGAGACTCTACGGAAATGCTTTCTGTCTTGAACATCTAAGAGAAAAAGCTGACCAAAACCTCTCTTACACAATGTTTCCTAACGGCAAACATCTTGACTTCTAACAAAATGTACATTCCCGAGGAAGATACACACCAACCATTGCTAGCCAGTGACTTTGAACCTTACCCGTGTAAGGTATCTCTTCTTTTGGAAATAATTTATACAGGCATCTCTCAGATTGTCTTCCAAAGTCAGATTTGGCAGTATTCAAGGACTAACAGAGGAGTTACAAGACTGTCATGTCAATACTAAGCTATATTACTGCCTTTTATAATCAGATAAAGAGATGTGCCTTGCTCCCAGTACTTTTTTTCCCTTTCCAAATGGGTGTATTGGTCCACAACATTTGCTTTAATGATTTTCTAAAGGCAACTAATAGCATTTTTCATGGTATTTTCATTCATGTCCCCTAAAGACTATCCTCCTATTCAGCCAGCTTTACAATGAGAAACAAGAGGTTAAGTGTGGAAAGTATTGTCAGATTTTGCCTTTCCTTCTTTGTGACAGAATTCTTCCACCACTTTGACAAGTGCCATGCAAGCACCATGGGGACTTCAGCACGAGACAGACGACACTCCCCTTGCATCCTATTCTTGGAGTAGATGAATGAGTCGCCGAAAGACCGATTTTCAGATGCAATTTATGCATCAAAATAAGTCACTAGCACCAGCTCAAAAACACACTGAAGCACAGATCTCTAGTTTTGAGGAACCAAAGTGACTTGTTTCAACACCACAGTCTGCATGCTCAGACACATCTACAAGTACAACTCCAGTTGCTGAGGTGTCAGAAAAACTCTGGAGGGCAGTCACTGCTCTTTTTGAATATCCTATCCTGAGCACAGCAGGAGAGCATTAGCGTTTCTGACCCTATTTGCTCTTGGACAGTATGGCCTGCCTTTCCTTGGGTCAAATTTTTAAGGAATTTAGGTACCTCATAAATGCACCACCCAAGGAGGCACATGGGAACTTAAATTCAGTGATCTTACTGGAAGAAGTGTGTCATGGGAAATTTTAGAATATTTAGGCAGGTTCTGAATCAGCAAGAAATCCTAATTTTGGAATATCAAGATTGCCTACAAACTGGAAATCCCTGATTGTAACTGGCTTCAGTCCTAAATATTCCACCCACAAGAGCTTGAAAGTAATGCAGAACTCTGAAACAGCAACCAGGGCAGAGAACAGCCTGCAACAATTATCAGCCCATTCAGCACTTGCACAAACCTTCTCAGAAGCGTAGACAAAGCTGCGTTTGCTTCCCCAAGGACAATGACAAAAACAGCTAAAATGGGCCCAGACCCAGCATTCCTGATGTGAGGGAGAAGGCTGCTGGAGATGAAAGGCAATGCAACCAGTGCTCAGCCTGCCACCATATCTCTCTCCTCCTCCACGATGCTCTTGCCAAGAAGAGGGGGAAGGGAGCAGAGTTACAGAGGAGGTCCAGGCACGCAGAGAACATGGTCACTCATCAGTGAGGATAAGCAGCTCGCTCTATGTACCCTGAATTAGCTGAAGATGATGGTATTTAAGGGCGCTGCCTTGACCCTGGTGCAGTACTTCCAATCCCATCAGTCTGCTGTTGTAGGCACTGCTTAAACTTAGAGTCAGTCCTCGGTTTGTCTCCAGACTGGAATTTCCATATATTGAGGGGCTGAAGTTTATATTATAGACACTTCCTTTAAGTGCTTTGTGAGCCCTCACCTGTTCTGACAGTGAAAGGACAATGTTTGTTAAAAATGTCTGTCTTACACGTTGTATATAGTCAGTAAATATGATTACTTGGACTCCTCAGAGCCTGCTTGCTCTAAAAAGAACAGAAAACACAACAGGACAGTAACACCAGCAGTGCACGATCTTAACACAAGTAAATATGATTTAAGACTCTCATTGCAAACAAAAAACTTGCTGAAATCCAGTGGAGAAATAAATAGAGCTATTAAAAGAATGGCCATACACCCACAAAATGATTACTGTAAAATTGAAGGATTTTGATTTAAAGATAAAATTCAAGATAAAATCCTTTCAATCTACTATCAGTTCTGAAGAAAGTAATCTCTGGTAACAGTAGTCCAGAGGAATAGGAGTCAAGGGTCTGACTGCAGAGCTGTCCACTGATTTTCAGTGGGATTTGGATCAGCCTCCGAAGCAAGTAAGCACACGAAGTAAAAAAAAAAAAAAAAAAAATCCAATATAAAAGACTCAATACAAAAAAAAAAGATACAGAAAAACCTTCTGAATACCACAGGCAAGGAAATCAAGGTAACTACTTTGATCATACTCACAGGAAGGCAAGCAGAGGAAATATCCTGAGGTTTTCAGGAACAAACCAGCTGCTGATGAATTCAAAATGATGACTCCAGAAAACAGAGGTGATCACTGTACAGAAATAAAAAATAAAGAACATCGTTTAACAATGGCATAGTTATTGCGTGCTCTTAATTTTTCTTTGGTAAAGTCTTCTTTAACAACACCCTTACAAAGATTTTTTAAAGTATGGAATAAAAGAGAAAAATTTTGCAAGAGACCAACAAAACCCACTATCAACAGCTTTATGAATTAGAGTTTGACAAAGCAGACTTCGGTTTCCCAAAATCTCTCAAAGTCACTCACTAAAACCTCTTTAAGAAGCGAAGCTAATGCAGGCTAAGCTGAACATTCTTTTGTAATTTATTAATAAGAGACGAAACAAAGCATCAGACTAGTGGTGAGTTTTCACAACAGAGCAAGGTTTCCAGCATACCTCCCAAGGACCTATATTGAGACCTGTAGTATTCAACATATTCATAGAAATCACTCTGCAGAAGCAGATGAACAGTGAGAAGACAAAAGTCTGTAGACAATACAAAACTATTAATTATAATAAAATCTAAAGTCAGTACAAATAGCTGGGAAAAGAGTTGATAGTAATGAATTTCTATGGGCAGACTGAATTCAGTGTTCATAAGTAAAGGCACAGGGGAAAAATCCTTACATCTGTATACACACAGCGATCAACTCTAAATGAGCCAATAACAATCAGCAAAGACATCTCGGAGTTTGAGGAAGAGCTCTCTGAAAAATGTTAGTTGACTAGCCAGCAGTTGCCAAAAGACAAGTTAGGAATCATTAGGGAAAAATCTCAATTCTCTCTAGGTCACATATATAAAAATATGGTATACCTATGTTTTCAGCTTTGCATGAAGTTCTGGTTACCCTTTCTCAAGAAAAGTCTCAAGAAGGGACACCGATAACGATAAGAGCCATGGCACAGTTCCCACCTAGGAGACTATCTAGAGCACGACTCTTCCATTTGAAAGAGATGATTGAGGCAGAAACAATATGGTTTTTAAACACTAAATGTTGCTTATTGTCATACAAGAACTATGATTCAAGAAGGAATCAAAAAAAAAATTATTGAGGACAGTCTCATTAGCTATGAGATACAATATTCTGGATGTAACCTCTAGGTTTGAAAGTCCTGAAGCAAAGATTGCCACAGCCTGAGAGAGCACATAAAAAGAAGAGCCATTCCACACCCATCCGCTTTCTTTTCCTTTCCTGTAAGTGACTGTCCCAGCGGCTCAGTTAGCGATGGGATACTAACATTGTTGTGGTTTAACCAGTCAAAATCAGGACAAACATGGATGGACCTTTGCTCTGACCTGGCATGATAACAATTCTATCAATGCCAATTCAGAGAGCAGAACAAACGAGCTGCCATCCTTATACAAGGAGAACACAGCAATTTGTGGGTGATCTAGTAGAAACTCGTAATGGATACCAGGAAATATAGTAAGAACGAGCTTCATTGAAATGGAGCATTTTTTCCCCTGAAGACTCACTCTGCATTCAGGTACCACTTGGTAGTGTACAAACACACCAGAGTAAAAATAAAAACTAAGTTTTTTTCAGAAAGACTTACATGGTCCATCCTCTTTAGACCTCAGGACCTTCATACAGAACATTCTGGTGCCAATAGAAGATGATTTAAAAATCACTGAAATCTATTTTTAGCAATTTAAGATCAGAATGTGAGGCCACTACTTGTATTAATTTCTGGTTATTCACTGGAAACTTACAGACTTTTGAGGACTCGATGTAAATGACTTCAGCAATTTAAGAAATGGTTTTACAGAATGGTCTCTGGGGCTTATAGACACCTGTGATTTATATTATTGAAAACTTTGGGATGGTCAAAGCCAAGATTTTTATTCATTCCATTAGAAGTTTCAGTATTAGATTCAAGAGAGATCTGAATTCCCTTCTGATGCTTAGTGTTACTATACATACATCTCGTAGCAGAAAAGGGCAATATAAGAGGACATCTTGTATCATCAAGGTCTGAAGAGAGCAACCAAGAACTTCAGGCCATCTTCTGCTCACCGGATACTCCTCCTTACAGTGAGAGTAGACTGTGCTCCATCAGTCCACAGAGCTCCAACTCCCAAATACAATGAAAGTCCTTCCAGGTCATTGAATTCATGCAAACTTTTTCATTAACCCAAAAAGCTGACTTTTCCCATTTCTACTGCTTAGTGTCCCGCACTTGACTGCAGTAGGCATAACCACATGACATTCAGACCATGCATTAGGAGGAACCTGGGTCTAAAAGTCTTTTTCTGCTTCAGACCATTTGCTCTCTTTCAATCTCTTCAAGGTGTTTCTTAAAAATAGAGACAACCCACGAAAGATTTTTCTTGTCTTTCCCACAGTCACAAAACCTTCTTCTGCTGTTCTCTTTATATTTGCTCTGTCCTAAAGCAACATTTTTCTGAATTGAGCTCAACATAATTTGTAACATGAATAAAATGACTGAAATATGCTCTTTCACTCTTTGCTATCCAAAAGAACCTCTAACACACCACAATTCCATTGTGAGCTGACTATGAAAGGCTAAGAACAATTTAGCAAACAGGAAATTTCCATACAACTTAAGCATGAAGGAAGTTCATGTCCAGGTCGAAAACCAGACTTCAGAAATCTAAGAACCCTCCAAAATCTTCAGAAATCCTTCCAGAAATCTTCCAAACCCTTCCAGAAATCTTCAGAACCCTCCAAACCAAGAAACATCACTAAGGTTTGGACACATTTTGGGCTGTAAGCTTCAGTGGTAAAATTGGCACAATTTTTACTGATTCTTCAGTTCTTTGAATTCCGGTGATTATTGGGTTCTTGTTCTGCTCTCATTCACACCACTTATAAATTGCTTTTATAGCATTTTATAACATTATATATATAACAGTGGCATTAACAGCATTGCAGACTGAGGCACACACGCAGCACTGCACGTTCAAGCACGCGGTGGAACTCGATTCCCAGCTAACACAGGTACCAGATTCTCAGCTAACATAGGTCAGTACCCATTAAATGCAATTTTAATAACAGAAATGCTTTTATTCAGAAGTTCTTGAAAATGCTTTTATCGGAAATATTTTGTGGCTTAAGAAATGAGGAAGTCGTTACTATCTTGATTATGGAAACTAGGGAAACCAAATCACATCCAAGGTCATTCAGAAGTTGATCTGTGACATTTAAATGTGGAGTTTTTGGAATAAAAGTATATGTGTGCACACAAAGAAAAGCATGGTTTCACTCTCCTCTACTCTGTTAATGAATTTGGTTCCATTATACCAGGTAGCTTTGAATGGAAATAAAGTTATGGAGCTCAGTTACCAAAACTATGTGCTGCAGGTGCTCCTTTTATCCAATAGCTCAACAGTGAGGGCCATCATAGGGTTCAGACCACATCTCTTCTTGCAGGGATTTTAGCCTACATCTTCCAAAGGACACTCTAGCACTAGGATGTTCTTCCACAGTTCTTTCCTAGCAGTCCTAGTACAGAGTATAAGGGGATCTGTAACACAGCAGGCTATAGGTCTGACTAGCTCTGAATCCTGTCTCTGGCAGCTGCCAATGCCGGGTGTTCAGAGTAGAATACAAGAACAGGGAAAGCATGTAATGATGCTTCCCACAAATACTCTACAAATAGCTTGTGACTTCCAAAATGCCCGAGTCAAAGGTGGAATCTGTGTATTTACTGATCTCCATGGCAGCTTTTTTCCATTATTATTTCCAGTAGCTGCCAACATTCAGCAAAATCCTATAACAGAGAGTCCTACAACATAATTATGTGCTATGTGAAGATATAGTTCACTTTGGACAAGTAATTAAACCTTCAGACTGACACTAGGACTCAGCTGTGCCACTTGCCAGCTGAAGGCTCACTCACCTAATGCATAGTTAGGTGTGGTATGCACATAGGAAGTATTCCTCATTGCGTTACGTATAATGGAGCAATCCCAAATTACCCAACAGCAAAGTGGTTAAGAAGCTGTTTTGAAAATAGCACACCTGGGTTTCATTCCCAATTACATATTTAATCATTTAGGAAAGCATCAGTAGGAGAGAGTAGGAGCATGATAAAGAATAGCTGGAGAGTGCACTTTACAGTTCTTTTTGGACAAAGGAGGTAACCCAGTCTATGGGGTTCTGAGTTTGTAATCTATTAGAGAAAAGAAGGATTCCTCCTCCAATCTTTAAATTTCATTTCACAGAATAACAGGACAGTTCAGGTTGAAAGGCACTTCTGGAGATCAAGTCCAATTGCCTGCTCAAAGGATGTTGCCCAGGATCATGTCCCAGTTGGTGTGATTATCTCCAAGGATGGAGGCTCCACAGCCACTCTGGGAAGTCTGTTCTAGTGTTGATCACTTACAGTTTTTAAAAAAAAAAAAAAAAAGTGCTTTGTTTAAATGGAATTTTCTGTATTTCCATTCTTATCCCTTTCCTCATGTCCTTTCACTGGCTACCATTGAGAATAGTCTGGCTCTGTCTTTTTTGTCATCATCCCACCTCCTTCCCAGAGCCGCAGTGTATGACAGCCATGGAATGGCTGTCAAACCTGCATCTCATTCCAGTTACAGCTTGTGCAAATTAATTTTTTCCCCTCAAGTTGTGAAAACGAGAGCAGGAAACCACCTTTTAGGAAAAACAGCTAGGTGAAGTATTGCTTTGCTTACCCATTTCATCCAGATCTCCTTTTCTCCTTTTGATTTTTATGCCGGGATTGCCATGTAGTTTATTTACTTATGAAGACATTACAGAAGGAGCACTTAAATAAAACTTTTCAACTTTTCCTCGAATGTGCTATGTGCACAAAGAAGGCTTTTCATTACAGTGTTTCGCAAACAAGTGTTGCCAACAGAAGCAGGGAACAGAAATCCTCACGCTCACCCATTACTATCTGAACAGGTACCCAAGGAATTTGTTTTCTAGGATGACCTAAAAAGGGGAGGCGTGTTGTCTCCTGCGAACGGCTCACCCAACCTCTTACGAGCAGCTTATTAGTACAAAACATCAGCACTCAAAGTAAATAAAAGCACCTATTAACTCTCATGCAGCCATACACTTAAGTGAGAGTTTAGTTTAGAAAACATAGTCAAAGCCCATCGACTCCAGGCTAAGGACACATCTACGTGCTCTGCTGAACAAGGACAGTTTGCTGTACCTGAACTCTATTTCCCAGAGGGCTGCAACCACCTCCTAGCTATCAATTTTTCTCTCAGTGTTAGGACTGTCAGTGTTGGGAGTGCCGTAGTACCACCACTACACACACAGTAAGACAAAAAGGTAGTTCTTACTCCCAAAGAGTTTATTATCCAGGTACGAGAGGGATGAAACTACATATTGGAAATTTCTGATCTAATAGCTATTCTCAATGAACTTAATATTGTGTATAGAATCATAGTATGTTCATATATTATTAAAGAAAGGGTTTAGAGATGAAGTGTCATCTTAATCTCAGCTAAAGAATGACCATTAAGGCACAGCCCATAGTTCTTCAAGGAAATAATTTCATCTTTCAAACATGTAGCTACATGTATATACTATTATCAGTTTTAGTTTTCAAATGTTTTGAAACATTCAGTCCCTTACAGTTTCATCTTTCTGTGGCCTCATCTGAAGAGGATTTCAGTGATGCAAGTATTTATAAGTACAGATTCATAGGGAGAATGTGAGCTGTAGAAAAGTTTCCCACCTCACCATATTTTCTGGTTGAACCAAACGGGCTACATTATATATGGGGTCTGATAGTCCTGATTGTCCAGATGCATTCAGGTAAAGAGTCAGGGACAGAAAAAGCATGCCATCAGCAGTGCCTCTTCCAGCCCAGCTTCAGAATATACTGGAGATCTGAAGAGAAGGGAGGAAATAAATCCTTCTCCAACATCCACTCATCGTTTGCAGTTCAACTTCTTGAGAGCCCACTGGACCTCGCTTTCAATCCACTCCCAATGCCATAGGCATAGCTGTACACAGAAAGGTTCTCCAGAGCAGGACTCAAGAGCACCCTGAACGCACCCCATCCAGGTACTAAGCTGCTCCATGAATGCTCTTAATCACAAATTTGAATCAGAGCCTACAATCATGATTAGTCTTTAAAATAATGCCTGTCAGTCACACACATTAGGGGAGAAAGTGTGCGAAGGAGAAAGATCTGTATCTTCCCTTCGGTCAAGCTGCTAATATCCTTTTAAACAACAACTCAGACCTACAAGGTTTCAGAAAATACCATATTTCTTCTCCACCATCTGAAAATGCCAGTCTCCTTACACTGACCTCAGCAGCAGAGGACAGTCACTCCTCTCACACGCACAATGATGCTCCCTCAATACAAGTGAACGTCTTTTGGATACAATGACTGCCCTACATAGAGGTTTTCAGCCTGCATGTCTTGGCACGAGACAGGAAAGAGAGAAAGCTGCTTCCTGAGGTTAAACACAATCAAGAGGACAAGTCAAAGTAGACTGCAAGATATTTGCACGGTTATTCTTGAAAGTAGAGGCTAACAAATAAGCAAAGTATGCATGAATCTGAACAGATGTGGGCTGGAACATCATCCTCAGCCATGCAAATATAGCACTTGCTTCCTTCTTTGGCCACGTTCATGCTACTAAGCAGAAACCATTTGCTAACCACACAGCAGTGGCATTCACATTAGCAGAAAACCAGACTCCTTGTCTCTTCCTGCTTTGATCAGCAGATACTGCCCACAGGAATAAACAGAGGGTTGTGTTCTTTACTTGCTCCACACAGGGTCTGCTGTTCTCACATGGACATCAGTGGCAACAAGAACAGGCCAAGCATGTTCCAGAATAGCCATTTGTCCTCAAGTAAACCTGTCTCCCTAATAGAACAGCAACAGGCACAGCAAGGAAAAGACAATTCAAGGAGGGTTTTCTCCTTTCAAATTGTGACCTGGAAGGAGAAACATTCTAAAATTTAAAAATCAAAGCTTGCCATGTCTCTTTTTGATCGTCTGGAGATTGAACATAAGCTCCCCTACATCACCAGCAGTGGTACATCTGCTATAGAACATGCTACTGAGTGGAACCATTTACTGCTAATAAGAAGTCCCAAATTCCTTGCCAATTCATAGTCCCTTTCAGAAAAGAGTTACACAAAGCTTAGAGCTCTAATCCAAATTATTAATAATCCATAAAGAATCCTGCATAACGATTCATAAAATAGTCACTTGCAACAGACAGCAAATGGAAACTGGCTGCTTTAAAGCATATTTTGACAGCTGCTAGCATCATTCAACACGACAAATGAAAGAATTTGCTCAAAACAAGCAGAGTAGGGCAGCTAAAATAAGTCTGTAATAACAAAAAACTTGTCTCTTCTGAAAGCTCTGATTTTCTTCTCTCCTGTGTCTTCTTCAGTTATTGAACATAAACACACTGCTAGGACAGACGTCAGTAGAAACGGAGCTGCAGGGAAAATTCTGCGAGCTGTATCCTTTTCAGGGAAGTTTAATTAATGGTGTTTCTGAGAAGATTTCTGATTGACAGGATTAATGTCAGCACTGAAAGTTACTATTTGTGGATCCTGGAGCTCGCAGCTCCCATAAAAATAAAGCAGTTCAGAAAAGAGCTTTGTGCAAATGAACGTATTCCCTCAGCAGGGAAGGTTCATGTGAACTTCTTCTGCAGCTTGCCTTCACATGGGTTTTTCCATGGAGATGAGACAGAAGAAAGTCCCTGGAGAACACTCTCCACTGGGTGCAGAAGGTTTGATTCAAGTTTTCTAGTTTAGTCCTTGGGGAATATTTCTTTAATGAGTCAAAATGAAACTCAAAGAATGAACATTCCCAAACTTTATGGAGGAAAACATTTGGTTCCATTTGCTTGGGATTTGTATCAGGTTTGTACTGAAGACCTTTCTCTTGTAGTTTTCCAGTTCACACCACCGTCCTATTAAGATAATCTTCTAGTATTCTAGAAGAATTTCCCTGCTCTAATCTCTTACAAAAACTTGGGACAAATCATTCAATTTAACACAAGCATTGCCTTTTATTTGATTATTGTCCAATTTTTAAGTACTAACCCAAATAAACCATCTTTTAGAAGAGGTAGAGCATTAGATGCCAAAACAAGAAATTGGAAATAAGCAAACGCTGCTTCCATTGCAAAAGCAAGGGAAGGACCACAGCATCCCAGTTAACACAGGACGCACCTACCAGTTTGTAAAACCATCTCCCATAAACTGTGAAATGGACAGAACAAAAAAGGTGATTCTTCCCTCTTACTCCATCCCTTCTCAATCACCTTCCTCAGGCCCGTATCCTGGGCTGCATCAAAAGGAGCGTGGCCAGCAGGTTGAGGGAGGTGATTGTCCCTCTGCTCTGCTCTCGTGAGACCCCACCTGCAGTGCTGCATTCAGCTCTGGAGTCTCCAGCACAAGAAGGACATGGAGCTGCTGGGGCAGGTCCAGAGGAGGCCACGAAGATGATCTGAGGGCTGGAGCACCTCTGCTATGGAGACAGGCTGAGACAGTTGGGGCTGTCCAGCCTGGAGAAGAGAAGGCTCCGGGGTGATCTTATTGCAGCCTTCCAGTACCTAAAGGGGGCCTACAGGAAAGCTGGAGAGGGACTTTTTACAAGGGCATGTAGTGACAGGACAAGGGGCAATGGCTTTAAACTGAAAGAGGGGAGATTTACATTAGATCTAAGGAAGAAATTTTTCACTCTGAGGGTGGTGAGGCACTGGACCAGGTTGCCCAGAGAAGTTGTAGATGCCCCATCCCTGGAAGTGTTCAAGGCCAGGTTGGATGAGGCTTTGGGCAACCTGGTGTAGTGGAGGGTTTCTCTGCCCATGGCAGGGGGGTTTGGAACCAGATGATCTTTGAGGTCCCTTCCAACCCAAACCATTCTATGATTCTATGATAACAAAGCAGTTCACATACCTGAAAATTGCTGGGGAGAAACTGCTGTATCTCATTTACATCGTATCTTCACTTTCCTGCCTCATATTTTCCCTGCTTTTCTCCTGCTTTCATATCCATTGTGCTACCTCCCGCCCCGCCCCGTACTGTCCTCCAGTCTCTTTGTTTCTTGCTCCTGCTCACATTCTTTCTACATCAGACTTCGACATCAATTTCTTGCCCTAGATCCTATTGCCCTGCTTCCTCCTACTCCTCATTGCTAGCCTCCTGACATCTGCTACCTCTCAGTTTCTTGTCCTGATCCCATAGTTCATCACAACAACAAACTTTATCACCTATGAAAGGTTAACATGGCAAGCACTTTTTCATAGGATACGTGCTCAGTTCCACGATGGTCATTTTGGATCGGGGAAAATATTTGCAAACACTACGAGGTAGAAATCAGAAATTTATGAGAAGGCTTGAATCATTTCTTAAGAACTCTCAGAAGAAACATCGTAAGGCTCACAGTAGCATCACAACAGATGTCGACTATTCCATGTATTATGATAGATCCACCATAGCCCAGACTGGCATATACCATCTTATTTATATTTCACCTGTTTATGCATTTCTCAAGAAGTATATAATGAGGGAAGAGCAAACTGGTTCAGATAAAATAAGAGTCATCACAGAATTTTTTTCAGAAATTCCAAATCTCCCTCAAATCCTTTTTAGGCCCTAAGAATGCTTGGGTAACATAATTCTTCAGATTATAACAGTTCAAATACATTTGCCCTTGCCTTTCTGACTTCTGAGGCAAGATGAGCAACGCTGAATTTCCACAGAGGAGAAATATCATAGGACACCAGAGTGCTGCAAATAACTGGTTTTTGAAGTAGCTATATTATATATGGAAAGGCTGCAAATCACGCATCGCAAAGACCGTCCCAGTAGTAACATTATTGGTCATTAATACATACAGTTACACCTCCTTCCATGGTCTGATTCCAGTGACCCCACAAACCACTGCTTTTACTCTAGCTACTACATTTCTGTCTGGGAATAGCTGCAGCTTTGATGCTGTCAGCCCCCACTGGTGCTGGCAAAGTCATACTGTCAATGACTGGTACGTGAACCTTTAAGGCCACAGCCAACTTTCATTAGCTTAAAAACGCCCACAGAAAGTACCAGATACTCCTGAATGCTCAAGGGCCTCTAAATGTCCGCACAAAAATTTTAGTCCACTCGGGAAACCAAACTGGTTGTTACAGATGGACACCGTCTTCTCCGCCATACAAGTAATCAGCTCTGTAACAACACGCTGCGAAATGGATCATCACCATGTCTTCAGCCTGTTCCACACCATGGATGGAGGAAATGAAGCTGCTGGAGAAGGCACAGCGAACATGTCTATTTTCTAACTTTTCACCTAATGTGGAAACACAAAAACTGGCAGTTTGCAATCTATCATCTAAAGAAAAACCACCAGAGCTGCTTGTCGACCTTCAAGCACTACCTGCGTGCTCAGCGATACCTGAGCTTTGCCAAACCCACTCCATTTATTTTAATGAACTACAACTCATAAATTCAACATGCAGTTTAAATCTCTCCTCGTTTGGCAGCAGTAAAAACAGCAAGGAATGTGCCCATTAAAAAAAAAAAAAAGAAGTTATCCTGGTCACACCTATTACTTTTCCAAAAGGAAGGGCATGCTCAGGTACTGCAGATGAGAATCCAGATCACTGCGCCCCAGCTACTTGTTTAGACTGTTAGTCTTGTTTTCAATGGTAGGAAATATTACATAAAATCCATATAACACATACAAGCTAAGTGCAAATGATGAAAGAAATCACCAAGGGAAAAGAGGCCAGAGAGCTGTTGTGATGGAAGAATAGCAGCTGGGAAAACTGAAGTCAACCCAGCTATGTTATTTTTTAATTAAAAATAAACATGCTCTTTGTTGCCAAGGGGTTGGTTAGCATTCCACTTAAAAAGGGGGGAAAAAAAAAAAGAAAAGGAATTTTGTTTTACTTCATTCTCATTTCCCTCCTAACCTCCTCCCCTCTTCTCCTCCCTTTCCCCCTCAAAAAAAATTATTTCTAGATTTTGCAGAAGAAACATGGTCATAAAATGTAAGTCAGTATGCAGTACTACAGAGAGTCACCTATTTTTAAGGTATTCTCTTTCTCTCACATTAATACCTCCTTGATTAAAAACAGTCCGATACTGTAATTTATTTTTTTTTTAATTATTTCATTTGCACTGCTGACTTCTTTGATAGCTGTGCAAGTATAAATGACTGCACTGCCTGGGACTGCACGTGTGTAAATGATAAAGGCCCTCTTTGGGCAGCCTTTTTAATGAAGGTTTCAGCAGACCCACGGTAATCTTTCCAAGTTCAGCCCTGTTTCTCTTCAATCAAATGCTAAAGCAGCTTTTATTCATGCCTGGATAGGGGTTTGTCTTACTTTATTTTAATGGAATTTGCTTGGGTGCAAGAGCAGAAGAAAATTGGTCACTATAGGTCTTACACTGTTTCTTTGCAGTCCTTGCTTCACAGACAGGAGTTTGCCCACCAGCAGAGAACAACTGAAGAATCCAAAGATTCGATTCGGGCTTTTCACACATTCCAAGGCTGACTGCATCATTAGCCTCTCTCCCCTACGTTTTTCATTCACCTATTTTATACATTTCTTGTGTGCTTTTATTATGCCTGAACTCAGAGCAACTTTCTCCTACTGAGGTCTTAGCCACAGACCAGCCTTATCACAATTATTTCTCCATCCTGCTTCTACACCACCTTTCAAAATCTTATCTTGCTTAATCAACACTCACTTTCTCTGTCCCCATCTGCTTTACTACTTATTTACATTTTAAGATGTTTTATGCCATAATTCATATGAAATACATGACTAGAGGCAGTTGCAACTGTTCTGATAAAACATGTAGGAGTTGATGGGGCAACCCTCTCCCAAAACAGATCACTGAAAACTAAATTTTGTATAGAAATATTCATCTTCAACGAAGTAAAGGTATCAGTCCTGGTTGAATCCAAGAAAGAGCTATCTAATGATTAGTCATTGAGCTGACTGGTGAGAAAATAGAATTCAGGTGAAGTAGAAATAGTTGCATCTACCTCCTGCATCTCAAATAAGTACCATCAAGCACAGCAAGACACCAGCCTAAGGTCTGTTCTGGAGCAGGACTTGCTTGCATCTATCTGGAGTCACTCCAGTTTGCATTTTAAAAGTCCATTGGCAAAGAGAATAGGATATTTATTATTTATTCAGCTCTAAAAAGAAGGAGTCCTGAACAAGAACAGTGCAGTACAGGATGGTCAATGCACTCACATTTTTACAAGACAAAGATCCATTCTCCATTCCAGTTGCACAGAGTGGAATTTAAACCTTCGATCTTGCAAGGAGCCCTAGCCAATGGATTAGACTGGAAATGTGTCTCTCTGCTTTTCTGCCTTATAAAGCCTTTCTATATGCATTCCATTGCATTTCTAGAAAGATTCTGGATTTGTGAAAACAAAGACAGAAATAATTTTTCACCCAGCTCTGGTCAGTATCTGCTGACTCACATCCAGATTCCTCTCGTTTCTGAATCTTCCATCGACTCCAGAGAAAATTTGTGGTTGACCACAGAACATAAGGTTAGCTAACTAAATACCATAATGCATATTATTTGCGATGCAACAGTAAGCACAGGAGAAAGAGGATACTGGGTTGCAAAACGTTTTTCTTTATGCTTTGCATATTTTTTGGAACACGAAAGAAAACCGCATTAGGCAAAGCGATGTATTTGTTTTGTCTCAAGGACATTAGCTCACAAAGAAACATTGCTGCAACTAGTGAGAGTTCAAGTTGCCCAAACTATATAAAAACCCAAACATTTAAAAGCTTTTGGAACTCAAATGTTATTCCTCGCCCCAACTCAATGTAAATAATTCAACAGCTTAGTGACCAACAGTACACAACAGAGTAATTTTCTGGGTAATTAAGCATCGAAGCAGAGCTGAAACTAATTCTATGAACATCAGTTCTCTTTTGTGGCAACACAAAATTGAATTTCGCATTAGAAAATAAAAGAAAGGGGTGGGGAAAAAATAGTTTGGCACTGGCAGAACTAAACATGCAACACTTCAGCCTCCTTGAGTTTTATGCCTGTTTCCATGGAAGAGTAGAATTTAGTTGAATTAAACATCATTGGAGGGATCGTTTTGTCTTTCAGATGCTCAGTTGCTGCTTGAGTCTAAGGGTTACATGAAAATAAAGAAGTCAGAGAGGCTTCTCAGTTCAATTCTTCCTTTTCCAGATAGAGTGACTATTTGACTATCAAAATAGGAACTTCCTAATTCTACTACTGAAGAGGGTTCTACTAGCCTTCCCGCAGTATTTTTGCTTTTCTTCAAGATCTGCAACAGCTCAATTTAAAACTAAAACCAAGCAAAAGCTTTGGGAAGCTTGCTCCCTTGCCTGTATAATGGCAGGGATGTATGCACAATCACACAAATACTGAGAAGGACAGGGAAACCAAAGTGAAACTCAAAAATACAAATGGAAAATAAGAGATTCTCTAGCAGAAAAGAGTTGTAATAAAGTCACTTAGAAAGGTCATCAGCCTTTTATTCATGAGAGAGTCATATCAGTGAGGAATAACTCACTGATTCTGCTGTGTTTTAAAAGGCTAGGAGCCTCTCATCATGTGATAATTGCACTATTTTGTCTCTTGAATCTCAGATCAAGAAGCTAGGCCACTGAAAATGCAGCACATGCCAAAATGAGGAAAAGGTTTAAGACCATCCACATGTTCCATCTTCATCTGGCAAACAGAAAATGGAATGCTATTTACAGCCCTTTGATGTTTCTTTGCATCTCATGGGAAACTAGTTGATGTTGCCTATTGTCAGCTCTCATTGTTAACAACACTCAGGGAGAGTTTATTAATTTTACGTCTTGATGCCATTTGTCCAAAGCAACCTTTCTATAAGGGTCCCATTAGACTAATAAACAGCAAAGTATGATATAGACATCATGATTCATTCAACTAGGTGGAATTCAAAAAGACTGATGCTCATATTTTATGTATTTCTTATTTTAAAACAGAACCTTCTTGTCAGCCTCAGGATTTCCTTGATCTTTAAGTTGTAGAAATATACAAAACTAAACAATAGTCTCCCACTCCTCTAATTTCTCCTACCATGTAACATACAAAACCATAGTTTCAATAACATTCTCATTTGAATATGCTCCATCTTCCTTTCCTGGTCCTCTTGAAAATCTGGGAATGGAACAGTTCATACGTGAAATGATGCCTAGCTTCACCCATTCAAGGGATGCCAAGTTACAACTTCTCCCAGTTCAGAGAGCAACTGTTTTAGCTGAAATGGCAGAGGCCTACACCATTAGCATGTCACACCATAACAATAACACGGGAGTTAGCACCAATTTAGTTTCATTTGTTTTGACACAAGTCAAAGAGAGGAACTCTGCTCTCTACAGTCCCAACGCTTTTCAACCTATTAGACCACCCTACCTCCCACAACTTACGTCTACTTTATGCAGACTAGAAATAACATTGCTACTGGTGGTTGAGTGAAAGAAGTTGAACAAAGGAGTAGCTATAGAAACATAACTGCCCTATGCTTTAGATAAAAAGTACACAACACGGGGAAGAAAAGGGGATATGAAAACTAAAGCGATAGGAAAGATGTTGAAAACAGAGGAAGAGCAGCAGTAAATGCAGAAGCATTAAAAAAGTTTAAAAAGATGGGGAGAACGGTTGGCACAGAGGGAATGAGACCAACCTGAGAACTGGTTAGCAGGTACAATGAGCTAGGTCCATTACACCAGAGGCCCAAAGCAACTCTTACAGCTCCTCCAGCTTAAGGCTAGGGCTCGTTGCAGCTGCATGGTGTCACGTTCAAGACATTATCACATTCTTTTATATTTACAGTATCATCAGTGGTGCTTGTCCCCTCTACAGACACCAAAAAGACAGATGATGTGAACTGCTTGATTTTGCATCTAGAAAAGAGGCCCACACACCAACGGAGAAGGAATCTGTGTTGATTTACTGTCAGATAGGAGGACTGCACGAAAAAAAGCCTTATGATAACAAATACTTCAGGCAGCACGGCTCATTCTACCTATCTTTCCAGAAAGAGATTAAAAATAGATAATCAAAGAAGAAAAAACAAATAAGAGAACAAGGGTTTGAAAAGTTAGATGGCTAGTGTTGTAGCTCCAAGTTTGATCTACAAAACAATTAGATTGTTCTCCTCCAAGCCATTCATCATCTCAGATATTTTTCTAATTTTGACTTCTACCCACTAGAGAGCAGAAACTTTCTAAATAATTATCATCTAGGGATTCCTCAGCTGGAATTTGGACTGGCCGACATAATTCCTCCAGACAGTGCTCCTCGACTTTTTCCCATAGACCCTGCTATTGCAGTGCAATGTCTGGAATGCCAGCTCCACACTGGAGAAATTAGCCTTCTGTGTGACATCAAACTCAATCACTTGGCAACAACACTGTGAAGATCAATAGTATGCTCCCACTTCTGTATTTGAGCGATAACTTGTTTCTAGGCTGAATTTGAGGGGGAAGGAGGCAACCAAATAAGTACTTATGAGGTTTTCTAAGTGACGATGGGTCAGCAGTCTCATAGAATGAAGTCTTTCACTGATCTACAAAGTGGACAGAGTACTGGTGACAGTAGCAGCACCTATGTCAGCCCAGTTAGGCAAAGACTGACTTCAGTTAATGTTTGGCTACTTAGCATTTTCCATCAAGGGTGCCAGAGTGGGACAGTAGCTTTAGCAACCCTTCTAGCAGCAAATCACTGATTCCATACGTGACACTGTCCTCTGCATATCTATGGGACAATCAAAAGAGCTGCATCGCAGCATGAGAGGGACATGGTTGAAACGCCACAAAGGGAAGGCTTCAGGTAATATATTATCTCTTCCCCAGCTAAGTTTGTATGGTTTCGTGCAATACATCAGCACAAATACATCTCTAATCACTTTTATTCAACATTCAACCACAGTAAAGTTTTTGTTTCTGTCTATGGTACGCATATGATTTCCACTGCAATACTGAGTGAGTCACATTTTTCAATCTCACAACCAACCTATGAAGCAAGTGATTTCTGTCCTCATTTTACAATAGGCTGATTGTAACAAAGGGAAAATAAGTCATTTGTACAGTCACAGACATGTTCTGTGAATGAAGACCTCACATGGGGGCCTCCCAGTATGTCAAAACAGTGGACCAGGTTTGTTGGGTTTTTTTGATTTGGTTTTCTTTACGGAGGAGGAGAGGGAAGCAACTTTCTCTGACAGAAACAAATGCTTCATTTCCTAGAAACACAAAATTTGCTTCTGTCAAATTCTTTCCGTGGTATGCTCTGAAAAGGGTGAGAGGGCAGTGACAAATGTGGCAGAAGATGATAAACTGCTGTATTCTCCAGAAATAGCAATTCCATTGCTGTCAACTTCTTTGTTTAAGCCAGAAGTAAAGCCCACACTTTATACAAATTGAAGGGCCTCTTTATACATCCATAAATGACATGCAAACCATTAAAGATAATGGGAGGAGAAGGAAGGAGAAAAGCAGAAGCTTCAGACAAGCCCCAAGTACTGTCTTGTTCCAAGCATACAAAACAGCCGCAATATCTTCAGTGCCCTATTGGAACTGCAAGTAGCATCAGCTGTGCTTGGTAATTGACCAAACATCTGTGAAGATCACCCATGGTTAAAGGTCTCGATATAGTTAATGTACAGACTAATTTATCAGGCTCCAAACTGTGCAACATTCTTACTTCAAGATAGATTTAACAAAATTTCAGACAGACATTCATGAGAAAGCTGAAAGATTGTCTATAATCAAAATTTTCTACTTATGTGCCACAGTCTTAAGGGTTCTTGCCTCACTGGGATTCTTGAAATCAGGACACAAAGATTAAAAAGTATCCACTTATCTACTTACTTCATTCTTTTAAAGAGTAAGATATTCCCTGAGTGCATGTGGAAGTGGTATGTGATATGTACATCTACACTCTGACATGAAATCTCAAGTCTTCTTGAACTAATTGCGCTTCTTCCATGAGGTGTCCATGGCCTAAGACTCAGAAGCAGACCAATCAATTGCAAACCAAGCTCTCCTAGTTTTAGGACAAACACTCACTAAAAT
The DNA here is from genome assembly GCF_009769465.1 of Tauraco erythrolophus. Lineage (NCBI taxonomy): Eukaryota > Metazoa > Chordata > Aves > Musophagiformes > Musophagidae > Tauraco > Tauraco erythrolophus. Next base: position 84,714,796 of record NC_141468.1, read on the forward strand.
ATCTCCATTCTCAGAGGTGCACATTGTCCTGTGGAGTGATCTGTCACTATTTTCAAATACCTGCCTCAATACAAAGACTGTATGGTCGTACATAGCAGTCATAGCTATCTTCTGGTGCCCCATGCATCACTTCCGTGGTAACACGTCCACAGCCAAGTAATTATGGACCACACTAAGTAAACTTTCTTGCTAGAGCAAAAAAGAAAAAACACCTCAAAATTTCACCAGTTCAATCTTGCTTTTACAACTACAGCCTTTGGCTGATATGCAAACAGCTTCTTCTAGGGAGAGAAAGGTGCACTACTTCAATGAGAGGTACAATTCTGAACAGATGCAGCTAAGGCCTTACAAATCCCTGGGTAGACATAGTTATTTCAGTTTGAGAACTTAGAATGTGACTGGAAGTCCAAGCACTTTGAAGATGAGGTAAAACCAAAGTAGCTTCTCCTTCAACATGGCTATTTCCTCCACTTGGAGTTCCCTCCACTTTGAGAGAATGGATATAAATCAATCTCTCAAAGCAATACACACCGTTCACTAGATGGTGTGAACTACTGTTTTGTTTTGGGTTTGTTTTTTTTTAAGGTGAGAAAAAGGAGCTTTTTTCCTCATGTCTGCTGATACAACTAAAAACTTGTTATAATGACATGGTGCTGGGTGAGTACTTGACTGTAGAACATGGACAAAAAGTCAGCTTCTTTCCAGTTTAAATGCAAAGGGAGATCTCAGGACTGTGGTGTAAGAGAAACGTGGTGACACGACAAGTACTCTTGTACCCACAAGCGTGTGCCAACGGAGAGGTTTGCAGTATATTTTTAAGAATAAGACTGTACGCCAGAAGTCATGTAAGATATCTGCCTCTGCGCTTTCTGCTGCCTTCCCCGTCCCATGCTCATTCGTGCAATGAGATGATTAGCTCTGTTCCCTTTGGGATATCTTTGCGTGTCCCATGTGAAGGTGGCCAGCCCAGCTACTTGAACAGGAGTCATTTCAAGAACACAAGCAGTGAGATATGGCTGAAGCACTGCTCCGCTCAGTCTTACCAGTACAAACTACCATGGCCATAGCTGTAACTGGTTCCCCAGAAGAAGAAATCCTGAGACTGCTCTATACTAGAAAGGAACTACACCATTGTGCCTGCTGGATTCTCCTGAAGGATGAGCACACCATTTTGATCCTTTTCTTGCAACAGTTTTCCCCTACTCTTTCCTCTACTACAGAACACCCAACATCAAACAGACAATACGACATAAGAGGCTTGTCACATGCTTTGCACAGTCTAAAGGCTGATTTTCAGCCTCCAAATTAGAAGTGAAATTTGTCTAGAGGACACAATCTGACGTCCATTTATATACTAGCATCCCCACTGGGAGTACGGTGCTCTATGTACTATACTATTCACTCCTAGTGACTAAGAGAACAATCCCTGCAGCCTACAGATGGCTGCATCAAGTAATGAGATATTTCAAAGGAGACCAAAACCAGGATAACCATTCACAGATTCATGGAATCATTTAGATTGGAAAAAAATCTTTAAGATCATCAAGTCCAACCTACGTCACCAGAGTAAATACAAAGAGACTCTCAATGTCAAGAGTTTTGTTCTGGATGCAGGGTAATGTAGTAGAAAACAAAACAGATAATGCTAATATTAAACATTAATAAACAAGCTACTAAGAATTATCAGTGCTCTAGTCATAAACAGCTTACAATGAGTTAGAATATATTCTTAAACAGAAATCAGCATGTTAATGGGTTAACATGGCATTAACCCATGTTAATGGGTTGTTAGTTACCATGACTAACAAGCGATGCTATTTTCACTAATATCTATAAACACATCGTTCATATCAGTAACTTGACTGTAACTTCCTGTGATCACAAGCCCTCAATAAAATAAACTTGGAAATAAAGTACTAAAGTGGAGAAGGTTTGATCACAGAACCCTGGAAGAACTTCTTCAAGATCACAGCCCACCCTTGCCCTGCTCTCAAGCTCCAAAATGAGTTCTGACAGACAAGTACTTGGCTTGTCCGACATGCATGTTTCTAGGGAGATGCAAAATACAGATTTCTGAAGGCAGAATTAACAGTTAAGTGCCCAAGTCTCATAAGTTTTAATAAGATTTATGCACCTTGTATCTTTGAAAATTTCTTTGAAAAAAAGTCTATCACCTTCAACAAAGCCTGAAAAGGTTTAGATAATCGAATTTTCACTCCCAGTTACATTCATTTACATTTAAAGATGACATAATGCTCCAAGCATGGACAAATTAGTCTAATCTTTTTAGATTATTTTGGGATCAAGAGAGCAGTGGATGTTGTTTGTCTCAACTTTAGTAGGGCTCTTGACACTTGTCCCACAGCATGCAACATCCGTACAAACTAAGAGATGGACTGAAAACTGGAAGAACTGTCAGGCCCAGAGAGTTGAGATCAGTCTTATGAAACCCGGCGAGAGGCCAGTCACTAGAGGTGTGCACCAGGGTCAACACTGAGACCAATACTTTGTAGCACCTTCATTAATGACCCGGATGATGGAAGAGTCTACCCTCAGAAAGTTTGCGGACAATACAAAACTGGAAGGAGCGGCTGATACACCAGATGGTTGTGCTGCTATTCAGAGGGACCTCAACAGACTGGAGAAATGGTCCAACGGAAACCTTACAAAATTCAACAAAGAGAGGTCATGGAGTCTTCATCCTCAGAGGCATTCAAAACCCAATTGGACACTATCATGAGTAACCTGCACTAGCCAACCCTGCTTTGAGCAGGGGAGGTAGACTACAATATCCCCACAGGTCCCTTGTAACCTCAGCTGTTCTGTGATGCTGCAATTACAGTAGAGTTTCATGATAACTATACACTGATACATCTCACAACACCCATAGCACAGAAGCAGTGTGCAAACCTACAAACCATACTACTTTCCATAGTATGAAAGTACAACAGGCCAGTTCCTTATGTAATAACTTATCTGTGGAAACTAGTCCTATGTATTCCAATTTGTGTAGCTGATGTTATGAACAATGCACATTAACAAGGTTTTGTTCTAAAGAATAAGTTCCAGTGGTACCCTGATAAAAATGATTCCATTAGAACAAGTCTTTTTAACAGCAGCATCTTACATAGAACTGCTCTAATTATTGCCTTAATCAACATCATAACTTACAACACAACTTGCAATTAACATATGGTAAATAGCATCCGCCAATTAGACTATCGTGTCCACTGTACATCTGATTCTTGTTTTCACTGGAATGCAGCTATTTGTTCTGGATCTTGTCCAGGGTCTCTGCTTTGGCCTCTAATGCTCTTCGGATGAGCAACCCTCAACTTTCTGCTGCAGTTAAGGGGAAGACGAGATTCCTGCACATATGAATTAGGTCATAGATATGAACCTTTAAAGGAGGTTCATTAGTCATTTTTAGAGCTCTACTACTTTAAAGTAGAAGAAAATAAATCACAGAACACATCCACTTCATCACTACATACCGACATCACAGACAGCAAAGTTAAATCTGTATTAATCACAAAGATCCCACCATCTCTCCTTTCATTCTCTGTCCATCCTTTCCTTTTTCTTTTTTTTTTTTTGATAAACTTTGCAGCCTAGAAACAAATACAGGCATTTTATTTAATTATTCAAGATCATATCTCTGCTGTTGCTGAGTGTCTTCTATGGATGGCTACGGATTCACACTTTCCGTGGCCACCTATAGTTGCTCAGCATCTGTCAGGACAGAATGGTTTATTTTGACAAATGATCAATTTACTATTAATGATCCCTTTCCTCGAATATGCCGCTTTCTCCAGAGCAAGGATTCTTGAGTAGCAACAAGCAACTGCTTCGAAGTTGTATACACATATAGGGTAAAGGATGTACTTCCCCTGTGCACAGTTTCACACACGCCCCACAGCTTCTGCTCCTGATGGATCTGCAATACCCAAACACACAGAGCTCAGCAAACCATAGAGCAGAGGTATCAGATGTGAAGCTCCCTAAACCTCTTGCACGTTTAAAAAAAGCACAAGGCAACTAGGAATTTGAGCAACCAAATGACCAAAGCGTGAAGGAAAATTGAGAACTATCTTAAAACTTTCATAAGTGTTGCTTGGACTTTCTGAAATCAAAATCATTCAAAGGAATGCATTTCCAAATTGGAACAAAAATAAAAAGAGAGCCATGGGAAGAGTATCTGTCTTTACCTGCCTCAGTAACTCACGCTAGAGTGGCAAAACAATCTTTATCAAAAAGATTCCACAGCTGACATGGTTGAAAATTCTATTCAGGATACCAGAGGAAAAGCATGCTAAGGAGACAGCCACTGCCACCATTACCAGCCAAGCTAGAGAAAGCAGTCTGAGCCTTTAAAAGACACTCTTTTACAACCAAAAGTTGTGACCTGAGTCTCCAGATGAGACTTATCAGCCTAACTCTGCCACGTGATTTGGAAAAAGGGTTTGGGGTGAGGCTGAGGGCAGGGGTTTGTCTCAGTGCTGCTGCTTCTCCTGCTGCCCTTTGATTCTCATCTGGTCAGATCTTAAGTCTTTGAGGTCTTGGAATGCTTTTCAACACAAACAGTGCTTAAGCTCCTCACAAGTGTGGTATAAAACTATTAATACAGATAATAGAACTTGTTTTGATTTCTTTTCTCTGAGCTAGAGAAAATACTGATAAAAAGTGAAAGGAAGCACACAAAATTTTCCACACTAATCTATTGACTGCATGTTGCAGAGTCAAGGTCCATCATGAGCAATGGAGGCTTTTCTTCAGTCTGAAAGGCAAAGCTCAGTTGTCATTTCCATCTGCATAATGTACATAGCAAAGGTTTGCATGCAATGTTCCATCATGTGTTCTTGTTGCTGTCAAATACGGAAAGGGAAGAAAATGGAAACATGCATCAATGAAGTAATTTTCCTTCACACATACAACCTCAGGTTGAGATGATGTCAGATTTCACAGGCAAAACAAGTTTGAGTGACAGCAACATTTGAGAGGAGGAAATCCAAAGGAAACCCATGTTCATCAAAACGTGGTGCTGATGATTCAACAGGCAGCATCCCTACCGCAAAGTCCATAATGAATTGAGGTCTTTGTGTGACACATGGCTGTTGCTCCTGGGGAGCTTTGACTTTCATAGCAGAGGTGGAAAAAGTATGTAAGTGCTATACTCTCTCACATGCCAAACAAATCCTGAAGGGACTGCTAAGGCTGCCTCCCTTTACTCTCAAGGCATCCAACCTCCTGCTGATATTAGACCAATATAATTTTTATGTAACTGCTGTAATTTCTGACAGCTCTCATAGAATCATAGAATGGTTTGAGTTGGAAGGGACCTCAAAGATCATCTAGTTCCAATCCCCCTGCCATGGGCAGGGACACCCTCCACTACACCAGGTTGCCCAAAGCCTCATCCAACCTGGCCTTGAACACTTCCAGGGATGGGGCATCTACAACTTCTCTGGGCAACCTGGTACAGAGCCTCACCACCCTCTGAAACAACCTTCTCAATCATCTCCTCTAAATTATGAATCATGTATGAATAAATGTAAGGGAAAAACCCCAACCTTCAGGTGCCTTGGATTGTCTTACTGGAGTAACAATGGGAAGGGTGGACACAGAGGCCGGTTACACTGGCATTGTGCCCGCTGGGATGCTTGCTTCTGCCAGGGAATTTCTCCACAAGATAGCTGCGGTTGGATTGCATCCTTTTTACACCAGACAAAATGGACAAGACTGGGACTGAGCACATAACCCTCAGCCTTGACCTTTTATCACCACTGAAAGTCCCACTGTAATTTTCACAAGAGATGTGCTTGGGAGAATTGAATTCAAGTTCCCCTCACTCTACATCTCTGTGGATGAAGGCATATGCGTACTCTAACCACGCTTAGGAGAGCAAGCCTGCATACCAAGGTTTCTCTGGCCAGAGCAGAACGTAGTTCTCCACACAGTCAAGCGGGCTTTAGCAAAAACAGGGATCAGTGAGTTCAAAACTCTCTGTGGAAACTGCTTCCCCTCACTTTGATCTCCCTGCTCCTGACTTTTTACCATTTTGCATGCCCTATTATTCAGTACAGAAGTCTCCACCTCAGGTAGGAATCGAAGGGGATGAGGGAAAGGCAGTAGAGGGAAAAACTGATTCATTTTTTGTCACTTTTCTAAAAAGACAGGTGAGGAAGGTGTATTGCACCTTAGCTGATGCATTAGCTACTCGTGTCATTTCAGGGTAACCTTAGACTCAGAAAAAAATGCAGCAAGCTTCAACCACATTAAAGCCCTGATTTAGTAAAATGCTTTGAAACACATGCTTACAGTTAAGCCTGTGCCTAAATGCTTTGCTGAATTAGGACCTATGTTGGTAAAAGGGGCAATTGATTAATGGCTTCTGACAACCACCAGAAACTAATGAGCCACAGACCTCCGCTATTTTCCTCCAAATGACTGTACTTAAACCCAAAGGAAATTTCATTATGGAAACAGAAAATACTTATAAATAAATCATACGTGTCTCCTTTGCAAATATTAATTTTTATCTACAATTAGTGGTAAACCCAAAATTCCTTTTGTACGGTAATAAGAGACAGTGCCATTTGCCCTGTGTAACTGGTTACTCATTCAAACCCATAAATTTCTTCCTAGAACTGCATGGTTTATGGAAAGCTCTATGAATCCAGCTAAATCAACCATGAAACATCCAGCATCCAACATACTAACCAAAAGATTGCCTGACTGCAACACAAACTTCAGGATGAATCAAGCCAACATTGTACGACCCACCCAGAAATGGAGAGACTGGTAACATGACATCCTGAACCCTGCTTCAAGCTGCTCCTCACCGAGACACATGACAGGACCAAATCTCATGGAATTAACACACGCTATTCAAGCCCTCCCACATGAGAGATGGAAAAAGTCCAAAACAGTGAGGATAACCTTGGTCCTTTAAGATTCAATCCAGCTCTCCATTTGTCAAGCTGTACTCCATCACAGAGGCTTTAACTGGCCATGTGTTTTAGCTGACTTCACTTTATTCATATTTAGAGAGAGACAAGAAGATCTTGTGACCAAGGCACATTTGCAGGAGCCATGACATTCAAGTCTAACGTCAACCTTACCTAAACACCATTAAACAACTAATCTTGTTTTTCCTAGCACCGTTGTTATTATTGCAGAGCACAGACAACATTTCCAGTATGACAAAAGCAATCACTTCTGTTAACACTGTGAGGTCCTGATCTAACAGACACACTTTCAAGGCTGTAAGTTACAAAACAAGGACACTAATATCTCAGGTCTCATTGACGTTCATAAAATACTTAAAATTATTCTCCCTTTTTCCACCTTTACATGTGTTTTTTAGTCATCTGAACCAGACGTCGAGAGTAAGACATAAGCTATATAATGAAAAACAATATTAAAAATATACTGTTGATACCATAAAGCAAGATTTTAACAGGTGTTTACAGTGCTTGAAAAGCAGAAATGGCAACAGCTGTCACACAAGATGTTAACTGCGAGCAGTTAGTTTTTTCATTCACATGATCTTTCTTGAAAGCGCACTAGTCCACCTGTAATTCTGAGGATAACTAAGGTAGTTTGAATTCATAAGTGTGGCTGACCACTTAGACTGAGGTTTCACAATCACTAAGTTTGTGCACAAACATACCACCAAAGTCTGCAAATCCGATCATAGAATCATAGACTACTCGTAGAATCATAGAATCATAGAATGGTTAGGGCTGGAAGGGACCTTCAAAGGTCATCTAGAATGGTTAGGGTTGGAAGGGACCTCAAAGATCATCTAGTTCCAACCCCCCTGCCATGGGCAGGGAAACCCTCCACTACAGCAGGTTGCCCAAAGCTTCATCCAACCTGGCCTTGAACACTTCCAGGGATGGGGCAGCCACAACTTCTCTGGGCAACCTGTTCCAGTGCCTCACCACCCTCAGAGTGAAGAATTTCTTCCTTCTATCTAATCTAAATCTCTCCTCTTTCAGTTTAAAGCCATTGCCCCTTGTCCTATCACTACATACCCTTGTAAAAAGTCATCATCTGTGATCACATTTTTTGCCCTATTATCTGTTGGGGTTTATACTAGCATTACACCTTTGTATTGTATTGGCAATATCCAATATACTAAACATCCTGCAATACCCAAGATACCAAAAATGTGTTTCTTGAATATCCATTAAGGTCTTTATCAGAAAGACGAACTCTTAAAGACAGCTCTGAGCAAAGAACAGTGACATGACTAACATGCCTGAGCCCTGGGGAAATGACCAAAATCTAACAAGTCAGTGGGAAAAAATTGCTTCAGATTGGATCAGATCAAATATGCACACACTCTAACAATGCCCCAAAGGAAAGGGTGGGAAAGGAAAAGGAAAAGACTTGATTTTTCTTCTTAGGTCTACACAAATAAGATATTACATTACTCAGTAAATGCTCGATATGTTTACACTCCTGTTACACTGTGAAGAGGAAAACAAGTATTTACCTTTGCACAACTGACTGTTACCAGTATGCTTACTCTAATTCAGAGCCTGGCTCAAAACGTACTTGAAAGCCTATTTCATGTTTCCATGGATTTCAATTAACATTTTGTAAATGTGCATAACACACAAATGGAATTTTATTAACAATACCTAGCACTCAGTTGAGGTCTACATATGTAACATAAAAACATGCATAAGATATTCCTACGTTCAGACAGAAAACTTTCGAAAAGAAAGACAAGGTGGTGAGCTTAAAAACATATGTCCTTATTCATTCAGGGCATGGGAAAGTTTGGAACAGCAGTTATTTCCTACTCCTAGCACAGTGAAAATGTACAGTGTACCAGTTGTCACCCCAAGAGGTAAATTTTGGTATTTCTAAAGGGGAATGCTGTATCTAGGCAGTCACTGAGGCAAGAAAGCTTACTCCTTTAGTAAGTCTCTTATTCTGAGAACGTTGGCCACGTTCAGCTTGACCAACAGAGTCGTACTACAGATGTCTGGCCCCATCTGTCACACCCACGCGTAGGCAAATAATGTAAAAACTTGTATTCTTCAAAAGATCAGAGCCTTTTCGCTGCTTGATGATAGTAACAGACTCATTGTGAACTCTTACCATTACGCTTCATTACAATAATAAGTCCAATTCATGTCACTGCATTCAGCTCTGGAGTCTCCAACACAAGAAGGACATGGAGCTGCTGAAGCGAGTCAAGAGGAGGGCCATGAAGATGATCCAAGGGCTGGAGCACCTCTGCCATGAAGACAGGCTGAGAGAGTTGGGGCTGTTCAGCCTGGAGAAGAGAAGGCTCCGGGGCGATCTTATTGCAGCCTTCCAGTACCTAAAGGGGGCCTACAGGAAAGCTGGAGAGGGGCTTTTTACAAGGGAATGTAGTAACAGGACAAGGGGCAATGGATTTAAATTGAAAGAAGGTAGATTTACATTGGATATAAGAAAGAAATTTTTTACATTGAGGGTGGTGAGGCACTGGAACAGGTTGCCCAGAGAAGTCATGGCTGCCCCATCCCTGGAAGTGTTCAAGGCAAGGTTGGATGAGGCTTTGGGCAACCTGGTGTAGTGGAGGGTTTCCCTGCCCATGGCAGGGGTGTTGGAACTAGATGATCTTTGAGGTCCCTTCCAAGCCAAACCATTCTATGATTCTATGATTCTATGTCTCCTCAGCCTTGTATTTCCAAAGCTTTTTTCTCTCTACTGCATAGTTATGCTGACGGACACTCCTCCTCCCCCCCCCCCCCTCTTTTACAAAGTAGAAGAAGCTGGCTTGAATTGAATGAATGGCTCATTAGCATTGAAGAACATATATGGACCTTTTCCTGCAAGGTTGTTACTCTGAATTCAGCATATTTGAAACGTGGCAAATGGATGTTTGGAACTGACAATCTCTTTGCTACTCATGTAGACATTCTCAGTTTACTTCTTTAGGGGATGTATGCGATAAGAGTTGCCCTCTTCATTAACAGTCATCTGAGCATCTAGGAAACCTCCAGGAAGCCAAGCTTGAGGAGATCTGGATGATTCTCCCACTGCTATGGTAAATTCACTTCAAAGACTCCAACAGCTCTCAGTCATGGGGTAGCAAGGATGATTAGAGGAGCATGCACCTCGCCTTAAGGAAGGAGCATGGCTTGCACTCCAATAACATGACATCTTCCACAGGACTCACCCCACTTTCAACAAAACATGTTTACTCTTCTGTCAGAGCATTGCATCTTCTGTTGCAAGATTCCTAAAACCAGATATTAAAAATGAATATGAAGCACACCCATAGGTGCTGAAGAAACTTGGCTGCAGATCCATCCTGCTCTCCTACAGTGTTTCTCTAACTGCTGTTCTAATCACTTTCAAAAACTCACTGAAGCATTTCATGCATGCATTTCCATTTCCCTCTTTGCTCTAGGGCTTTCCTCCCTATTTCAGCCTATTTTGTTTTTCAGCCTGACCTATCCTGTGAAGCCACTTGGTCATGATGTGGCTGAATATATTAGGCAGCCCAAGTCATTGATTAAAAAGATCAAGATTCTTCATTGACACATATTTTGCTATTAATAGCTTACAAAAATATTAAAGTTGGGAATTGCGAGTGAAGACACTATTGACTAGTATCAGAACATGCAAAACCAGGAAATTTTCAGCTTCCAGAATTCTAAGCTTGCAGGCTAAATCTCTCCAAAAATCATGATAGTGGTTCAGTAGTTGTTTTCACAAACACTAGATACTAATTTACTAAATGAAGCAGTAATTCTCAGTTCTTAAAAAAAAAAAAAAAAAGAGGGAGGGGGAACCCAACATTTAGGGTTGATAGTGAATCGCACTGTAAGAACAATGTCAAATGACTGGAAATACAGCAATTACAAACAGCACTCCCTTCCTTTTGAGTACTGATCAGTTCCTGGCAGGAGTCCTGAGTCCATTTGCAGGTACACACCACTTTATGAAAGATGTGGACCAACTGGAAGAGGGTCAAGAAGAGGGCAACAAAAGTTTTCAGACATCTAGGAAATAAGGCCTCCATAGAGAGGCTGGAAGGGTCAGGTTTGCTGAGCCTAAATTGCATGATAATTCTCCTCATACATATTAAAGAAGAGAAAGATAAACTCTTCATTATCCACTGAGGGCAGGACAAGATATAATGTGCTTAAGACCAAGCAATGGAGACTGAGTTTTCCTTTTCTCCCTTGACCCTAGCAATTTCCCTACCAATTAAGACACTTGGGGAAACTATGTAAAGAAAAGGATAATTAAGCACTGCTACAGGTCAACTGAAGCAAACTACAAAGCTCTGCATGGGACATTTCCAGAACAGAATACACCACCTAAAATTTATTTAAGTAGTAACCTCTGGTTTGGGCCAATAGAATGGACTGGATTACTTGCCAGCATCTTCTGGCTATCTCCTGTATTTTGTAATACGACCTGCCAGTTCCAGCATAAATACTGTATGTGTGCCTTGAGCAAGAGCAGCAGTAAGCTGGAGCTCATCAAAAGACCACAGGAAGGAGGAGGAAGTGAACAGTCATTACCTTCTCCACAGAAGCACTTGCAGAGAAAGACTGCTAGGGATTCAACTGGCAAGTCAGCATATCCTCATAGCCAAAAGGTATCAAAAATTGATGACAGATGTAACAAAACCAGAACCCAAGATACTCTGACTATGGACACTGTTAACCATAGATAACAATCAAACCAACATACAAAATGCCAATCTAAAGCCAGCTTGGGATAGCTGTGTAATGAACTCGAGACGCAGAATTTTTTTTACGAAGCATATGGTTTTGAAGTCCATTAATTCAATTTCTTTTCTTTAAGGCAAAAAAAACCCCTGAACCTGAAAATTTAAAGAGAGATTTTAAAGAGATACAATGAACTGTTACTAGCTTTGACTTTCACTGATTGCCTATTTCAGGTTCTTGAAACTCTCCCCTGACCACTATTTTCACTTGAATTTCCCCATGTATTTAATTTGTTTATAAAACTCCTTTTCCTATTATTATAGAGCTCTGATCTGTTATCTTTGTTTGGATCATAGGCATAACATCAGTGATACCAGCTGTAGCTGCTACTCTACCAACAGCAGTATTCTGCCTCCATTAGTGGTTACAAGATATTCAGAAAAAGATGAAACAAATCCAAAATTCACCTATCACATCATGCAATAACAAGCACAATAAGACAGGTGAACTCTTTTTTCCAAACCCCTCAGCATTCAGTTTACACTCTGGAGCATGAGATCTGCTTACCTTTAACTTCACCTACACGTTTTATTAAGAGTCATAAACCAAAATCTTCTTTTATATCCAAGCTACTTAATTATTTTGCCAATCAATATTCACATGAACAGAGCTGTATAGCATCACTGACACAAATATTCCTCCTGATCAAGCATATGTTGCCTAATCTGGTTCTGCTGTGTCAGGTTATTCCCAATAGGAAAACTGCAGTACAGAAAAACAAGACTTTTTTTACTTTCATATTCTTTATAAGTGGTCATTTGGGGATTTGCTTGGTTGAGGTGTTCTTCTGTTTGTTCATTTTATGTGCAAGCTGGACAGCGAAGACAGGAAGTATTTAGATCCAAATCAGAACCTCTTATGTTCCTCTCATCGTTAAAGTTGGATCGTAGTTCAGATGAAACAGTGCCAACATTCTCAAACTGCTCTCAGAAGATTTCAGCTGGAATATCTTCTGGACAGTAGCTGTTCTTGGGAAGTCCACCTAAGGCCAAAATTCCATAGAAATGCTTCTTGCGAGAATGGAACTACAGCCCTACAGCAGAACTCTGTTCTGTGCTGGACTGTCTGGAAGTGGGAACCAACAGAAGTGTTTCTCTCTGTACCTCCTCCCCGTTTCTCTTGAGTGGATTCAGCACTGAGGTTGCATTTCCATCTGTTTTATCTTATTCTGATATGTTGTAGGAATGCAGAACACCACAAATAGCCACCTAGAACCTTCTCCCTCCTGCCCCAAGAGCTCATGCGCCTTTGCACATCCTCCCTGCCCTTTTCGAACCTTTCATGAACCTTTCAGTCCTCATCCACGGCTCCAGTCTACAGCAGAAGCCTTCACCTCGGCAGTAACAGTCAGACAAAGGGTTTGGTCATCTTTTAGTCACCAAACTCCATAAGCAGCTATATACAGCGCAAAATTCAACTATCACTAAGAAAACTTTCTTCAACTCTGTTTATGCTCAGCCACCTCAGAACATTCACTTCCAAATATAGACTTGGCTTACTAAAACTACAAATCATGGGTGTATTTGTAAACCTGAGGGACCATTACTGAAAACTCGTCAGCTCGCATAAGCAGTGCTGGACCTGATTAAAAAGACTGCCCATGAATCAGCCTGGCTCTCAGACCTGTTACCATGCTCAGAGGACACCTCACCAGGTATATACTGCCAGTAAAAACTAGCTCCTCACAAATTAACATGCAACGGGATTTTTCCGCAGTAAAAACTCCACCAGTTTTGCATCTCACAAAGACGATGAGCAGAGGAGAGTTGGACAAACCTGCCTCCAGCTGCATACGCTTCATGCAGCCGGGTACGACGCAGTTTTCTTTAATCCAGTAAATCCATATGCTGTGCCACTGAGTAGATTACCAGCCTGGGTTCAGAAGAAGCGTTTGTGATGTGTCATCATTTACACGATTTCAAAAATATGTGTAAAAATAAAATTTTATTATCTCCATGCTCCATTCCCAGCTCTGCTACATTTTTTGATGATACTGCATTCATTTTGCACTGATATAAACCCACCTAAACAAAAGACAGGCTCATTTCCTCTTCCAAGATTTTCAGATGATTGTACACTTGCTTCTGCAAGACTCTAAAAATAAAAATCAACAGCTGGGCAAAACGACAAAGCAAATTTGGACATGTTAAAACCGTATTTCAATAGGTCTCTAGTGAACTTTGCAGAGGTTACACTTACTATAAAGTTCACCTTTTTAACCTGACTTAGTTCCACTCCTCTTTTAGCAAACAAGATGACAAATGATTATGCACAAACAGAATTTTTAATGACAGTCCACCTCCATTACCACAAGCCTGGACAACATAAGCTTACAGGTCATGTAATGTGGTTTCCTCCAGCCTTTGCCCATATATTTTATGCTTCCACTTCTTCATATTTTTCCAGATCGTGTACAAACTTGAACCTACCCTTACAACAGCCTTCCAAAATACAGCTACTCTACTGGTATCATCCTCTAACACATATGGACACCGGGGTCAAGAAGTCCAACGACTTGCATAAGATCATACACACCTTCAGCAAAAAGCACGGTCAGAAGTCACGAGGTGATCCCAGACTGCTGCCAGAGCAGTGCTGCCTTTAGCTACAAACCATGGGCATGCATCTTTGAAAGATGTTACTGAAATTCCCAATCAAAAGGCTCAAGGGATTTAAAGTTGGCCTCCAGTTTCTTAGGAGTACAGGTCAAATCGGTGCACGACGTAACAGCAGAAAGAGTTGAAGCAATATTAAATGAAATACAAAGGCAACCTCACAGAGCAGAAAGGTAACATCCCTAAAGCCACTCTGTGGTGACCATACCTGGAATACTTCATTCAGCTCTGAAGAACTCATTTCCTGAATGCTAATAACAAGCTGGTGGAAGATCACAGGAGAACCATAAAAATGTTAAGCAAGCAGAGAGGGACAGACTTACAAACAGAGATTAAAAGAGCTAAGGATGCATCAACTGACTAAATCCTAAGAAGGGGACATGGTAATTGTCTGCAAGTATTAGAAGAGCGTTATCAAGGGCCAAGAATCATTTAGTGAAACAAGAGTTTACAGCTACATGGAGTAGCAGTAAATTAAAAATTATTAAGACATTTATTGATCAAAAAAGTTGTTTTAATAGCAAAATCTGCTAGAGTATGGAGTAGATCTGATAGCACGCTTAACCAGCACTATCGCTTCTCAAATTTTTGCCCTTTAAGAACACAAAAATTGTCAGCTAAATCCAGAAAACACTCTATTTTGAAATTTCCCCAATGGAACATTCTATCCCTGGCTGGGAAAATTTCAGACACCCTTAACCCTGAAGCAATACAGACATAGAATTGTTTGGTTTGGAAAGGACCTTTAATGGTCATCTGGTCCAACCCCTCTGCAATGAGCAGGGACATCTTCAACTAGATCAGGTTGCTCAGAGTCCCTTCCAACCTGACCTTGAATGTCTCCAAGACGTTTGCACTACCCCAGGTATAAGCTACAGCTTTGACTAGGAACTCCCTGACACAAGTAGACCTGCATATACTGATGAACAATGTCCCAAATGGGGCATTTGTGAGTGGCTCCTGTCTCTTGTCTAACTGTCCTTAAGAAAAATCATGAAAATAAATGCCAGATCCCATTCTGTTTGGCTTTGGGATAATTTACAATGATGAGGGAACAAAACAACTCAATATTTAGTATTTTTTGGTTTTCCTTTGTTTTCTCCAGGAAGCAGGGCAGGCACACAGGTGGACCTTGCTGACAGTCCATCACGACACAAAAGGCTCCATCTATCAAACTCAAGCAAACGTTGTAGCAAGACTTCAGAAAGTCACCGATTCACTTGTTCCTCCTGCACCTCTACGGAGGGCTACCATGCCTTGGTGAGTCTGCCAAAACAAGCACGTATGCTTGTGCCTTAGCCAGTCAGGTTCACTGCATTCCTGTTTTTCACCTGAATAACAGCATGATTAACTATTTGGGCTTTTATTGGGATCTGATTTACAGAGTGATCAAGATGTATGGATGAAAAGCACAAGTGTACCACAAACTTGCGTTACAACAATATCAACTTTTGATTCCTTTGTCTTGGGAAATGACCTTTTTTTTGCTATCAAACTTCAATGAAAATTTTTAAATGGTTCCATTCGTCTCATTTCATTAAACCTGCTAGTTCTTAAGAAACACAGGGGCTGTCTACTCCATAAAATATGTGCACAAACAATAAGTACATCAAAAGCCTGCTGCTTGTTGGCCAATCTCCATATAACCTAATATGGTTAAGAAAATGTTTGACTGGAGCCCCGAGCAGAGTGCCAAACTTAACAGCTCCGCAGTACGCTGAGTGCCACAGAGCCCTCTGCTTAGGCTCACTGTAATTTCAGACCGGTGTGGTTACTACCCATTCACAGGAACTAGACCATAATTGTACTTCTGCACAGTTACAAGACCCAGATACTTTTTTTCTCTCTCCCCTGCCGATGAAGATTAACACTAGCTGCCGTACAAGGCTTTCGGAGATAGACGCGCGCTCCTTGGAGTGTTTCCCTTCTTGGGTTAGATACAGTAAGGAAATCCTGGGTATCCCAAGGATATAAAAACACACTCTGTATGAGGCACTCTGCGTTCATGTAAACATCTCAGAAAAAGGAGGTTTTAATGGGCTCCAATATAAGAATACACTTTCTATATCTACTGCTCATGTACATGTGATACATATAGTATCAAATCTATATGCAGGGTAGGTATTTTCCTCACTATCTGTCTTGCTATTACTGCTATTTATGAAACTTGGCAAGGCACAGATTGCTTACCTGCCTCTGAGCCCGCTGCAAAATAAACCTTGACCACTCATTTTATTTATCTGCATTTCCACCTTTCAAATTTTGCCAGGCAGCAAGTGGTTTAGAATTTTTGAAATAGTTTAGGCAAAAAAGGGTGACAAAGCAAATGATTGACATTATCAAGGGCAGCCACCCTTCAGTCCTCTCACTTAATTCTTTAACCTAACGCCACTGAAATCATTGCAAAGTCTGATAACAGGTATTTGGCGACAGAGGAAGAGTGGATCATTGAGCTTGTATCAGTGAAACAAGTCACTTCAGGCATTAAAAGAACAATGCTACCTCGACTATGCAAAAGGATTAGTTGGCCTCTCCCAGATCGTTTCCTATGAGATCATATGCAGACTTGGAAACAGAAGGGACTGGTTTCAGGAAGTTTGGAAGCCTTTCGTGGATTATATTAACAAGGCACAGGCTGTTCCCTAAAACTGATTGTACATCAAATTCCATTACTGCCACATGCCCTTGGTTGGAATGTCTTTAGCACATACGATAGTACCAACAACCACCAAAAAAAGCAGCAATGTGGCTTTTTTTTTTTTTTTTTTTAGTATTGAATATTAATTTTCTGGATGAGGATAGCACACAACAGTTTACAATCGGATACCTGGTAGGTTCCCTAAACTTTAAAGCATCCTACAGAGTTTAGCAGCAACTTTATAAAAAGTGAAATACCAGTCTTACACAGGTAGAAAAAGAAATGCCACTCTGCAAGATTTTACAATGATACCTAATAACTATTAGAGGCCAATTTTGATTTTTTTCCTCTCCAGTATGTACTAACAGAAAAACATACATCCACACTAAACTACATCAGTGCTTGAAAAATACTTTTTTTTCTCCCCTATTTGAGGTCTTAGCATTTACTACTAAACACATTTTCCAGTCAGTTCAGTTACCAGACATTCCTTCCTGACATAGAAAATTAGAAAGCAAATCAGCAATTGCGCACTTCTTTCAAGAATTAATGCTATATATTTTCTCCTACCATCTGCGTGGTCCTAATGCTAATAACACCTGCATCACTGCTGCCATGGCTGGAGAATCAAAACATTTAGAATGAAGATTCCTTCAGTGTCAAATTGCTCTCTATTATTAGAAAGAAGACACATTTTTGTTCTTGTTGGGATTGAAGAGAAATAAGGGGCATCTGAGCGGAGGAATGAAAAACTCACAAGATATATTACAATTATTTGCTATCTGTTTGACAGTAATGCTGTTCTCTGTGCCAAAGAGGATGCAACAATTAAACACAACCGATGCCTTTGCTCAGTTTGGGGAATAACAACCCCTGATACAATCTCCCAGGAATCTGTCCTCAGAGCCTTGCCCATCGCTATTTATAACTGAGTAAATATTAGAAGATTCACTTCTTTTGCCCTGAAAAAACAAACCCTTTGGCCTTAACATTTCTTTGGAAAGTGCTTCAGAGAAGGCTGTTACTCTGCAGCAATGTTTCCTTCCATTAAAATTTCCTCTTAAAATATATGGCCCAAAGGAGGAACACTAGACCTCAAATATACCACAAATATGGACAAGTCTGCCTGCAGGCATTTGGAGGTTGGGAATTTGCCCAAAACATTATCCTTACAGAATTAACCAACTCTCTGTTAGTCAGCATAGTTAACGGCCTCAAAAATAATTCCACTCTGACGTGCCTTTGTCAGGACAGCTCACCAATTGCATATTGCATTGTTCTCCACTGCTTAAGGATTAATTATTCCCAAAGACTGAAATTGGAACCTTTAACACTTCTACATGCAAATAAAAAAAAAAAAGCGTTTGAGAGCAAACACTGGCCAACAAACTATCACTTTTAGGTTTCTATTACTCCTGGCTTTAGCCCAGCTCACCCTGCCTCTCCTTTCCCTCATCTCCTGACACAAGCTGTGATAGCCAGAGCCCAGAAAAGCAGGCAAGCTACGGCTGACCACACAAACTCAATATGCTCTCATGACTCTTGCATCTGCCTGAGAAACACCACTCATCACAAAAGGCTGAGGAGAAAAACGGCATGAGAGGGGCAACATGACTCAAAGGCAAGCCTTCACCTGCGATTCGCTAGAGTCAGCACAGACACGCAGCCATCGGTTCTGCCATCTATATGACCATGACTTCCTGGGACACCTACAAAACATTGCTCTCATGGGAAAAGTCAAGATCAGACCGGTGACATCCACAGCCCTTGACAGTGGCCAGTCAATTCAGAGAGGTGTTCAGCAAACAGGGTAACCATTCAACACAAGTCTCTTCCTCACCTCCCCGTTGAAGTTGGCTTCTTCACTTAAGCTTTAAATCTCTCAATTTTTGCCTTAGTCTTCACTACAATAACTCTGTATTGCATTACTATTCTATATAAATGTCCCATCCTTTTGGATCCGTGAATTCTCTACACATGACATCATAACCTCCACTTGTGTAGTCAGAATGATGGAGTTCCCTCAGATGGAGCAGTTTGTGCTAAACAGCAATTATAAAACAAGTGTAGCCTGGGAACATTTATTATTATCATTGCTTAGCAAGACTCCTATAAAGTGCTGAAGAAAAAGTCTTTTGAAAAGCAAGTTTCCTCCCACCTGGCAAGCAGAATTGTTTTACATGTCCCTATCAAACTAAAACCAGAACATCTAGGGAATATAGTGTCATTGACTAATGTATTCAGCAACGTTATCATCTTAATGGCATGTAATAGTTTCCATATTTATAACCTTTCACTGGGAGAAAGACTAGCATGGCTGTTGAGCCGAAATAATTACACCTGTGCGTACAACTGGTGTGGGTGTGTGTGCAAAGATGACCGCACGTAGGTTTAATGACAAAGACAAATAAGAGTCAGGCTTTCTCAAGGGAAGGAGTGCTCCTTTCCCATTCAGGTAACGTCCAGGGACCACAGGAGCCACAATATGGAAGAATTTTTCCAGTGTTTCGGAGAGCTAGGTTACCATGAGCTTACTTACTCACAATTCTTATCACACAAAAACTAACAAAAGGAAACATCAAGGTGGAAGACTCCCAAATACCCAAGCAATTTCTGACAGTCGATTGAACCAAGGACTACCAGAAAATATCCTCCTAATGTGTTAAATTAAGCTGAATACTAACCACTCAGAACACCCTCTTTCCACACCAGACCTTGAGTTTCAAAGGAAACTAAGCTAACGCTAAAGTGCTGCTCACGATAGAAATTGCCTCAACTGAAGAAAAAATAACCTCCAGGAAAAAAAAAAAATATATATAAGCATTAATAGCGTATCTCACCAGTTACGATGTCCCTGAGCCTGGAAAATGCTGTCTCTCCAGCTCCCAAGGGATTCTTTGAGTAACCAAACGGTTATCACAGGCACTGAAAAGACAGAAGTGCTTATGGGTGAAAATGAAAAAGGCACCAAAGGCAGAAGAACCTTGCAGTAGGGATGATCTAGAAAGCAGACCAGATCTTGATCCTTGTTGCAGTTGCTAGGTACTATTGCACCCCTGACTCAGCTGACTTGCAGTTCCTTTTCTTTTTCCAGTGACTCCTCCGTGAGGAAAAAGAAAATCCTAAGTGAGAAAGGGCAGACTGCACTGTGCATCCGAAGTCCCATTAAGGGGAGAGAGTTGCTTCCACTTGCAGGGAAAACTGCTCTGTTCACCTGATCCCGCTGCCGTGAACGTAACCTAATCACAGGGTAATGCAATTCTGAGAACAGTCTGGAAGCATCAGCCACAGAAATGAGAATTTTATTAGTCAAACTGCACTGATTAATATGGAGCCAAGCCTGATTATACCCCCACAATTCACTTCACAAAAAAATATCTGAGGGAATTCCCTATTTGTTTTGGCTGTTTACCAGCACAGTTCCTTGATCGCTGGCTGCCTCCAGTCAAAGATTCAAAAACTTTTGGCTATTTCTACGTAGCTGCTGGAGCACATTTAGGCAGTTTTTGGTGACAGGTTGTTTGTCTGCCTTTACATGTACTTAGCCACTTTGTGACTGTTACAGTTAGAGAACATCCACCTCCAAGCAATCTCCAGGATAAATGATAACAGCTTGGGCAGCATGCGGTACGACTGGAAATCACCTCTGAGCAATGCCTCAGCTGGAGAACTGGAGGGAGTTCCTGGGAGAACAGACTCAGATATCCCACTCAGAGTAAGCTAAGCCAACTGGGAAGCTGCTCAGGGGGTCTGGTGACTCCCACCCCCTTTCATCTACAGAGGCAGCGAAAAGATAAAACTTCCAAATGACTATATACTCAAAAGACAAAAGGTTGGTATCACAGGGTCCACAGAAATTTTATTTATCTGCTAAACTCAGTGAAGAAAGATCCCTCAAGAATGACCTGGCTTCACAATCAGCCTTTAATAAGATAAACACATAGTTTAACTTCCCCGTTCTCCACCTAATCAACACAATCAGAAGCTGTGTTTAAGATTACTCATTAGACTAACTGGCTTGAGCAGGAGATTTGACAAAGCTCTGGGAAAATACATCATGTTTTTGGAAGCAGTACTACATTTTTGCATCATTCCTTCAAAATCCCTAAGCAGTAGTGTCGAGAAGGAGTTGCTTATCTCAGGGAATTTTGAGGGGTTTGTGCTAATTTTATACCCTCTGCCAAATGAGGTCTTATGAAGACAGCATAGGATGGGATGATGGAGGAATCAAAGTCTCCAGAACACCTACATCCACCATGGCTAAACACAACTTGTACCCTATTGTTTTACAAAAACAAGAAACATCTTTGCTGGCTCAAGAACTACCAAGATGGAAAACCACAGCTGAGGTGGCCATTTCTATAGCAAACTCTACTCTTGACCTTCCCAAGACTGCATTCGCAGTAAGTGCTAAAGAGATCCATTTTTTCTGAGGTTTGCCAAATCCAGGAGATCTGGTGAAAGGCATATAGATTCCCTCTGAGCATTGCAGAGGTCCAGGTTTCCAGACTATGTCAGCCCCAATAAAACTCCTGTTAAAGTCAATAGCAGTTGAGTGTCCTGATCCAGAGAAAAATCAAGGATCTATTGTTGTGTCAATAAAATGCAAAATTGCTTCACTCGTTGATAAAATCCAATAACTGACATGCCATTCAGGAGTCAGGTAACTGCAATGAGGTGATCCAGTTCTTTCAAGTAGGAATTCAGCTTTTACACTGCTCACCCAACATAACTTACTGTGGCCATGAAAAAAAGAAATACACTATCATTTTCATATGACGAGGAAAATAAAAATTCAAAGGTGCAATATAGAAGAGTTAAACAGGTTTAAATTCTGTAACTTCCTGACTGCTGGGATATTTCAGAGATAAAGCTCCAAAGATGGACATTAGATTTAATCAGAAGAACATCTAGTTTCCATTCTAAGGCTTTTACTTAGCCTTGTTTCCTGTGATTCCGTAACATCAAGTCATTCTGAAGTGCTCACACTCACAAGGTACTTAAGGTCACACAACTACTTGAAGTTAGGCACACATTTATTGAGGCAGAGTCAAACATGCACACACATATACCTTACCAAGGTCATGTTTTTCTTTCAAGGGCCGGTTTTATTCCGTAGTCCAAAGCACAGTACCAAAAAAAATTAAAATAAATCCATTATGACACGTCTTCAAAAATTCCTCAGTGAAACAAAGTTAATGGATATTTTTTACACCATTTATTTCCTAACTGCAGTGCCATGTTACATGCTTAAAGTTTGTATTTGTGCCCTCAAAGCTATTGAAACCTGAATTCTCTCCTAAAAGGAAACAATAACGAAACATCTATGAAATGAAAGACTACAAATGAGTGAACACTAACAACTAGACAAGACTTGAGCCAGAGGAGCGTTTTATCCTCTTGTTGATATACTTTTATCCTTGTTTTATACCATATAGCCTACAAAACATCAAAGTCAAGGGAAACCAACAACCAAAAGATTGCATAAAACTAATCTATTTGGTTCATGCTCAGGCAACCCCTGGATGTCACACCTACAGAAAAGCTGAGACTTAAATCTCTTTCCTAAAGGAGGCCAAAGCGTGATACAAATTGATTTACCTTTTTATTTCTTTAATATTTCCTAGAAATCATCTCATCATTATATTTACCTACATATTGATCAACTAATTACCAAGTTGGGAAAATGGAGGTATTGGTACCAAACCCAAACAGCTGTGGAAATATAAACTTCCTCTTCAAGTTGTCGTTACTATCTTTCTTCCATCATTTTATAGCTAGAGATAGCTACTTCTAAACAGAGCAGCAGACCATTTACGTTTTTGTAAGCAAACTAAAGCATATTTTTCTATTGCTCTTTTCCAAGGTGTTTATGTAAACATGGTACAGTACCATAATTCTTTGTAGGTCAAGCAAAACAACCAAGTATAAGTAGTCTATTTCTCCCCTTCCTCAAAATAAAAATTAATGATACATTATAAAAAAATTTGTAAGCTTTCTGAGCTAGTCCTTAAAACCTGGAGTGCCTGTAAGTTGTCCAGATCCTAGTGGGTCTGTTCTTTGGCGTTAAACGTGGGAACACTTAGATGGTAGAGCCTGCATTCGCAAACAAAAACGATGCCACTGAGGGCTACCTACTTCCATTCTCCTGGAAGGGGCTTGATCCTCTTTTCTGTATCCAAAATAAGGAAACAAAAAGTCTTACTTCATTGCCACATCCATGAAATGCCGTATCACTTGAATCTTTGTTTGGCCAAAATGCCAAGGACAGCACCCCCCATTAATGGAACAGACATTTAAATTCCTATAGAAAACAAACTTGGATTTCTGAACAGCTTTGGAGCCCTGGCTCAGGGCTGTTAGAGCAGGAGGTGTGAATGGCAGCCAAGCAACTCATTGAAACCATATCAGGTATGGTGCTGACTCAGAGGAAAGCATTACACGTGCTGAATTACTCTGCTTTCCAGCAATTCTGGCTGTGGAAGTTCCCAGGGATTACTTGGCCTGGTTTTATTCAGCTCCTGAGATCAAAAGACGTCGCAACCCAAGTGGATCTGGGCTGGAGACGTTTTAAAGGAGACAAAGGGCAAAAACATCTTTCAGTGCAACCAGCAACACCACATATACACAGCCACATCCGAAATACTCCATAGGGTAGCCATCCTCAGATGCAAATTCCCAACTTTCACAGTTCACCAGGCTGAAGACAGAAAAGTGACAGAAAGGCATAACAGGTTGCAGCTTACAGACTTCTCAGGTGCTTTCTCTTCCTTAAGATGTCATTTTTCACGAGAGAGAGAGAGATGACTGATTAAAGGGACATAGTTTTATCTTACTTATTAGAACAAGTCCTTTAATTTCTCCTCTAACAGCATTTGAAAGAGACCTAAAGCAGCTTGCCTGGTACTTGAACTGGAGTAGCACTTATTTTCTCCCAGTATTTTTCACCACTGATGTGAAAAAGCACAGCTAGCCATAACTTAGCTCAAAGTACAACTTTTAGTCCCTTTCATAACCTAAACGCAAAGCTGAATTTCTGGCAATTTTTGTTAACAATAATTTGATGACAACTCAACATGTGATATTCCATTATGTCACAGGAAAAAAAAAACAAGGCTTGTTATCTGTCTTTTTTTGTCAACCAACAAAAGCACAGCATATGTGTGAAAGCTGCATGGGTAGGCTGAACCCTGTTTTAAAACTTCTGATCAGACATTTTTGGTTAAACTCCCACTACCCACCCATCTATCCTGCTGCCTCTATCAATTCTGGCATCAATCATCAACAGAAACATTTGCATTTTTGAAAAGAATAGCTTATTTGAGGATCTTTTAAGTCTTGCATATATTTGCTCCAAAGCAGGTCATGTCCTATTTCACACATTTTTCCCCTGACATTTTTGTTCCATGTTTTTCTTTATAGGAGACTGAAAGATGGAGATTCTGTACATTTTTGTGGGATAACTGTATCAGGCAGCCAGCCAATTCCTAAGCCAATATCAGCAGTCAATTTATAGCTCAAAGGAAAGAAAACTCTGAAGAGACAGGGCTTTGTGGGAGGCAGGTTTTGTTTGGTTTTGTTGTTCAAATCTGAAAAGTAGTTTTTGACAAGTTTGCCATCAGGCTTGCAAAGGAAGAGCGGAATTGAAAGCACCATCTTCTCTGAAGGATCTCTAGCACCCAGTCACACCATGCTGAATGTGTTGCCCATACTCTACCTCCTGTCCCTGGGGGTATTCCTACTTTCATAGACATGGGCAGACCTAAGGAGCGCTCCCTGTACATTTAAACTGAGCATTGGTAGCCTATATTTATCAAACATACGCAATTTGTACTTGGCTCCTCGTTTTCTTAATTATCTTATCTTGCACCCCAAGATAAGGCAGTGACCTGACGGCAAAGCCTTACAACTTGTTGCTCCAGAGCAAGGAGGACAGCTAGAGAAGCAGATACAGCAGCGAGTGCGCTGAAGACGGAGTCCTAACGGATGTTCACACTCCAGCTGAGACCGCTCCGGCCCTCGGCTCGTTCCCACACATTGCAGTAAGGCAGCCAGACTAAAAATCAGAAGCAGGCAGTTCTTTCCTTGCTTGGCTGCTGGAGATCTGCTGCTTTTAAAGCACACCTTTCAATTTTCAACTCCTATTTCTGATAGAAGCATGACTCTGTGCCAGCTAAACATTTCACGGAGGATCCGGAACGTCCATGAATCACTCTCTATATAACTAAAGGTACGTTTGTAGAATTTAAAGCTTTTTTTTTTCTTTTCACATGTGGCTACAGTGTAAATCATACCCTTCTTTATGAATTGAGGAGCTTCTCAAAGGCACAAATTTCACTCTTCATTTCAGACTGGTATGGTTCACATAACTTGTTAATGAAACATTGGGAGAATGAATAAAGAATACAAAGGTGAGAATAAAGAATAGAAAGGTGAGAATAAAGAATACAAAGGTGAGAAAGTCTCTCTCCTGGAATCCCACAATTTCAGGAAAAATCCAAAGGCAGGCTCCTACAGCAACCAGAAGCAACTCAAACACTCTTCATGCAAAAGAGGGGAGCATATAGCAGACATTTTATATTTAAATGAACCAGTAAATCGTGTCTTGGGAATAGGGGAGGGAAGAAAAGAGAAATGACATTTATTGGCAAACAGATCTACTGAAACAAGCTTATTCTGAGACATTTTAGTTGAAACATGTTTGGGAAAAAATTGGAATGAGCCTTTGAAAAAGATGCAGCTTTTTTTTGTTGGTACTACTTTTTTTTATTTAGCAGTAGTCTACTTTATTCCACAAATATTAATACATGTTTAAGATTCTGTAGGTTTAGTGTTACATCACTAATGGTTCATAATGAAATTCCAGGCATTAGCGGGGAAAAAAAAAAGAGAGATTTAATGATAGTACTGCACAAGATATGGATAGGGGGCCCTTTGTGCAGATTTACTGATAGGAATGTTGAATGTGGGTTAAAATAACATAGTTGTCTGGCTCACTTGTGCATGCTAAAATGTGTGTGACGGAGCACAAGTTATGCTATTACTTGAATCTCTTCTTAGAAGTTAATTTAATTCTGCCCTTTGCTGGATTTTTCAGAAGATGTGTCATTTGCTATGGCTCTATGATGCCACGGACCACTGTGAAAAGAATTTTTCCTGGTTTTATATCCCATCCACTTTCTTGATGACTAATATTTCAATAGTTTTAGTAGCATGTTTGATACTAGTTGGACTGAGATGAGTGCCCTTCAAAGCACAGTGTGATATAGGGGACAAAGCGCTCGGCTGGCATCAACTCCAGTCTGGTGCTGTCACAGGAGTCATTTTTCTCTTTTTGTGCTTCAATTTCTCAGACTGACAAAAGGGAAAACAATGCCAAGCTCCTTCGTAAAGGACTTTGAGATCAACACAGAAAAAGCGATGCCTGACAGTTCAATCTTAATGTCATTTTACACTATAGAAGGAAGGTATCTTTTAAAGATTTCTTTAAAAATTAATAAGAAGCAAGCTATTTAACATGTTATAGCTACATAGGGTTCGAACTTACTGAGAATAACCGTCTGCTCTCTGCAGGTAGATAACCTGTGTCTAGGAAAGATGACCTACTGGAGTCCAAAGTGAGATAAAGTGGCATCAGTGTATAGGAAATTTTCTAGATGTTCACTCTAACAACACTTGCTTTGGGACTAAAAGAGAGCTTGATATAATATCTCAGATATATTGTTGCTTTGTTAGTTCCCCAACAAATAATTCTGATTAGGTTGTTCAGTTTCATGGTTTTTTGCTGAGGGCAGATAAAGCAAGCAAAATATTGCAGAAATACTGAGGGGGGGAAAAAACATAATCCATGGAATAATGTATTCAAAGAACAACCTTTACTTTAAAACGCAGGAAGAGACTATGTTGTCAGATCTGTGACAAGTCATGAATAATCCCAGGCTGACATTTGAGAACTGTCATTTTAAAAAAAGAAGCAAAAAAGTCTCCTCCTTTGAATACAATGATGTTGCTCTTGGGCCACCCCAGTAATCCACGTTGCAAGAATCAGACAGACCTGAGCTCACAGCAGCTTCTTCCATTAGAGTCCTGACAATACTAACGAGATTTAGACCAAATATGTTGCTTCCACCCAATGGAAACACTCCTCATCACTGGGTGGGGGGGGAAGCATACAGCCCAGCTTGTTATGGTGGGCAAGATCCTGCAGCAAAAGCTTCCATAGAATTCAATTCTTGCCTTGTATGAATGTCAGATAAGTATAGTACACAGCTCCTCGTTATTTGACTTATTCTATATACACGAGAGGAAATAAGCACAGAAACACATTTCTGATACAGAAAAAGATGGATGAATGTGTGTGAAAACAGAAAGAAGAACACAGTAGAGCAAATCTTTAGCTCTTCAAAGCATACACTTTTTAATTTTGGTTAAAAACTGATATGTAAGAGAGAAGACATGAATCCTCTGTTAAGCTTATAATTAATGCCTTGCTGTTTTGTGCCACTCAACAAAACCTGTGTATGTTTAGATTAATTTTTTTCAAAAGCTTTTAATGATTTTGGCTGCCTACGTTAAGTTGCTGTAATGGCATTTGATTTCCAGGGTAATGACAGCCAGGTCTAAAATATCCTAATCGGACATCCAAGAATCAAGGCACTTCAAAAATAACTTGGAAAAAAACCTACCCTTTGGTCTCTTCTCTCTAACAGAAAGAGTGTCCACTTGTCAAATTAAGTAAAGAGAAATATGAAAGAGCAAACAGACCTTTGACCTATCACAAGAGCCAGACTATTGTTTTACATCCCATGACTGTCTGCGACAGTGTAAAATGTGAATTTAACAAGACTGTTTGGGAGCTTTAAATTGTGCACACACACTCACTCTGGTGAGGTCAAGATTTTTATGAGGCTTTTGTTCAACTGGTCCATTTTACTCTAGAAGAGTGATGACTTTTGATTAAACCCTCGCAATTTCTGTGCAGAGTTCTCAAATCTGCCAACAATGACACTTAAAAATAAGTAGGTTGAAACGTTTCTGCATTAGAATTACTGTCTACTGCACTGATTGACACTGCATTCAACTGGAATCAGTCTGAAGCACCAGGCATACTAAGATGCGAAATGGAAACACTCTGCATTTATGCACTAAACAGTCCCCAACACCAGAAGGACATGGAGCTGCTGGAGTGAGTCCAGAGGAGGCCACGAAGATGATCTGAGGGCTGAAGCACCTCTCCTACGAAGACAGGCTGAGACAGTTGGGGCTGTTCAGCCTGGAGAAGTGAAGGCTCCGGGGTGATCTTATTGCAGCCTTCCAGTACCTAAAGGGGCTACAGGAAAGCTGGAGAGGGACTTTTTAGAAGGATATATAGTGACAGGACAAGGGGTAACAGCTTTAAACTGAAAGAGGGGAGATTTAGACTGGCTATAAGAAGAAGTTTTTCACTCTGAGGGTAAAGAGGCACTGGAACAGGTTGCCCAGAGAAGTTGTGGCTGCCCCATCCCTGGAAGTGTGCCTGTGGCGGGGGGGCTGGAACTAGATGATTTTTAAGGTCCCTTCCAACCCAAACCGTTCTATGATTCTATAAACATTCATACAGGATTTACAGACATCTAGCAGCCTAGGGAATGAGACATCCTGAAAGCTGGCGTGTTACGGCCAGAGATTATTGGTAAAACCAGCCAACAGCCCAAAACCAGTGAGACTGCCAAATCTGAGAATGAACTACAACTGGATAGGAGAGAAGCTTAGTCATTGGTTTCAACTGGGCCAAAAACTCATCTCTTTCTTACATGCTAACTTTCACTTTTCTTAGGAATCACGAGAATAGTTTCATTTCTTGATTTTAAAGGAATCATGAACATTTACTCCAAACGCATTTTTGAAGTGGTTTTTTTTTTAATATAAAAAGCTTGGTTTCCAAGAAAATCTCTTTTTAAATCTAAATTCTGAGATGTTTCACAGGCAAACTATTTCACGATCTGATCCAAAACTCACTGAAGACCTTCCACTAGGCCCTTCATCCTGCAACTACTGAGAACAAGTGCTGCCAAATTACACCCTTATAGCTTCATTTCTGTAAAGCAGCCAGGACTGTCCATGCTATGGAACAGAGCTAAAGGACGTCCCTGCTCCATGGAGCCTCAGATTCCAACTCTGTTAACCCGACTACAGCTCCTTGGAGAGATTCTTTACATTGGAAGTTATGAAAATAAACATAAAATATACGCTTACACATCATAAAAGTGAGGTTTTGTTCCATTTTAGACTGCAAGATTAAAAAAAATATGCCGTGAACAATAAAATGGAACTTACAAACCCCTAAACAATAAAGGGTTATGCACCACAGAGATGTTTCTGGTCAACTTTTCTCATTAAAAAAAAAAAAGAAAAATGCATCAGAAATGTGCAAAGTCTGCATTTCTGGTATTTGTCAACTTCTCTGTACCCTTTCTGTATGCAGCAGATACGTATATTAGGGTTTTTTCCCAGCTGACAGAAAAAATACCAAAAGATTGTCACGTAACTAGCCTACTTGTCCTAAATCAGGTTTCTAGTTTTAACTTTCCATTTCATGTGTAAATTAAGACAAAGTCTTCCTCAGGCTTGCTATGCCTCAGTCTCTTCTGCGTAATCCAAACTATACTTTCAGTGAGGTTTGGCACAAAATTCACTTTTGTAAAGATCTTTGAGACCTTTTAGATGAAAAGTGCTTTCACATGTTATGTATTATTAATGACGTTTTACCAAATGTAAAAGAACTCAATATTTGAATGCCAGAAGATTATTCTTTCTTATTATAAGCAGCATTTTTACTTTTTTTTTTTTTTACCTTCAGCAAAC
This sequence comes from Tauraco erythrolophus, assembly GCF_009769465.1. Taxonomy (NCBI): domain Eukaryota; kingdom Metazoa; phylum Chordata; class Aves; order Musophagiformes; family Musophagidae; genus Tauraco; species Tauraco erythrolophus. The sequence goes on from NC_141468.1 coordinate 84,744,645, forward strand.
TGTCTACTTGAAAAGGTGTGGTCAGCTTTAACTTCTGCTCTTCAAATTTCTGGAGACATTTACCAACAGTTTCAACAAAACTCTTCAATATGCTGCAGACCTACCATAGCATCTACCTCCCCAAATGACCAATACCTTGTATCAAAGCTGAACTACCTTACCTTAAAACAGCAGAGCTTCTATTTATATATAAACACTAACAATTGATTCGAAGAGGAGAAAAAAACTATTTCAACAGATAATTAAATCTCAGTTTACCACACATTGATGATCTGCTCAGGAGAAACCCACTTTCTCCACTTGGAAACTGAGCTATTCCTCAAAGTTTCCCTATTCAAGGCACCATAACAGTTTTTCTTACTTCTCTGCTTTTAGGACAATACAGACTGACTGCTGACTTTCACACTGGCTGTCAACAAGTGGGAACTACAATTCTAGATCATTAACTCCACCTCTGCATTGTAGAAAAGCTATTTTCTCAAAAATAAGTTGTGGCTCAACTGAACTCACTTTGTACAGCAAAAAAAATCCCAGCAGGAAAGAGAATATTTTCAAACTCCAGGGCTGTATGAAAATTATAATTCTGGCTACATCTCTCTGTATTATAATGAATATGAGACAATGAAACCTCTCTCTTGGCAGGAGGTACAGGATTGCCCCGTGGTTGAATGAGGACGCATCGCTGCTGACCCACTCTATGTGCATGCAAAACAGAGCCTGGCCGGGTGTGACAAGAAGAACATGAGTAGTTCACAGCAGCAGTTGGCAATACAGAACAGCAAACGGCTCAGCCAGAGAGGATGCAGCAACTCTCTCATTCTCCTGATCCTGCAGACATTGGAGACAAAGTATGCCACAAAGCTGACTAGCGCAGGGCTAACGTTCATCTGTTTTCTGGTACCGGTGTGGAAGAGCTCAAGAAGTGGACTTCAGAAGACCTCTATGCTTGGTGCTTGCTCTTGGCCAGTCCTGTTCCTCTGAGGCCATCCTTTCTGCCCTCCTTAGATGCATTCCCATTTAACCCTCCCTCATGATGTACATAATCATGTACTGAGATACCTAAACATCAAGAAAGGGCACCCCAACTCTTGCATTCAGTCACAGCCAAAATGCCACTATCATCGTGGCCATCAGCCATAGATTTCAAACATTTGAATCCTAGTCACTTGCTAGAGGATACACAGGAAAACTTAAAGAGAATGATAGGTCTGCTAAATCGTAGGCAGTACTTTACCCATTAGATAACACTTCCTCTGAGATCTCTTTGTTGTTGCATCCGGCGGAAAGCAAAACATTTATGCAGCTTTAGTAGAACAATTCTGCTTCTGCCGCCTTAGAGATGTTAATATCACACATAAATCTCTATGTTTTACTAAAGGCATCATATATCTTCCCAGGCATTTCTAATTCACCCCTTGTTGAGCTATCTCGGTACTTTATCACATAGGGTTACTCTGTGTCAGGTATTAATATTAAGACACTGTACCTTGCCTCTCATAGGAAAGTACATGTTCTTATCTAAATTGCTGAGTCTAATAACTTGAAATATTGTCCCTGCAAACATACTTGAATGCTGTATATTCAGATAACTGGAGCTCTTTTTTTCCTTCCCTCCCAGCTAGTGAACATAAATTACGCCTCCACATGAATTAACCCAAGAATAAGCTGCATTCCCAATTTGGAGGCAGGGAAGAAGGCTGTACTGTAATAAGGAAACTGGTGTCTCATCTGACTGGGACCACAGGCCACACCAGGCAGGACTCACAAGGGTGGTACAGTCTTTTTGTTCCCTAGCAAACCCATGCCTGCACAAACTTGCACTAGGAACCAGCGTCTCTTTCCCCCTGGAAGTTTCTTCGTAGCAAGTAAACTATATCACACATAGTCCCCATGGCTTATTCCATTCAGTTGAGCACGTCCTTTAAAACTTGGATACATGACAGTTAAGATTGTTTTTGGCTGATAACTGGCCTAAGGATGCCCCTTTGCTTATTAGTTCTTTGATCCAGATAAGCATTTGGCTGTTTCATCAGTCACAAAGCTAAAGCAAAAAAAAAAAAGAGAACACTCAAAAGCCTTATAACCCCACATACTTAATTTAGTCTAAAAGTAATTTCTGGGCAGAAAGAGAAAATTTAATTAACTCTTTTCTATAAAAATGTATGGTAAGATGTGTAGCAAGATCTTATGCATTCTTTTGAAGTTTGTCATACATTCCTGAATACCTTTGACAGCCTAAGAAGTTGTATGTCTGCTTCTGATTAGATAATTGAAATAAATCTACACCAAATAAATTCAGATCTCTTAAAATAAACTGCAGAGGTACATGAACTTTGTAAAATGCATGTAGTACTTCAACCAAAAGGCATTTCTGCAAAAATCAGCTATCAAGAAGGAATTTGTTTCCCTATTTTTTCCCTATTTTTTTCCACACATGTGGACTGTGGTTAGTGTCCGAATTTTAATCCAGTCCGCATCAAGTACAGTTCCTCTGTGACCTGAAAACCACGGCAGCAGAGGGAAATCGTGTCTTTTACACTTTCTATTTTCTCCATTTTGCTGCTCATAGTTAAATGCACATTAAAAACAGGAGATACCACAGCATCAGTCATTCACCCCAGGTCCAGCAAATATTTGCCCACGACTTCAACTTGAGACAACACTGCCAAACCTGACTGAAAAATCTATAGAGAAGAACACTACCTCACATGATCAATCTCCTTTCATTACATCCAACCCAACAAACCACCAACCGATCCACACCGCGATACTGTTTCTGCCAGACTACAAAGCTTGGAAAGATAGATAACATGCTGTATCTGTAATATATTCTACAAGGCAACACAATACAGAGAGTCAGACACATTACACAAACTGGAAGATGGCAACAAAATTATACGTATTGCTTGGCAATACATGGAGAGAACGAGAATTTGACAGAGCACAACTGAGTAATAACTGGTTAAAGTCACGCAGCTGCCCAAGATTCACAGAGAGCACAGAGACATCAAAGCTTTGTGTGAAATGCTGAGAGTGACCACAAACCCAAGCAGTGTTGATTAGATGGATCTCATCACATTGTTACCGCTCAGGTAGTCCTGCCAATCGTTGTGCCTACTGAAACCACATGGAGGAGGACGACAAGCGCAACAAATTCAAGATGAATCATCTTGATAAAAATCCTCACAAACAGACATTTGACAGCAAGATGGCCAAACAGAAACCCGAACACACTGCAAGTTTCAACAGAGTGACAGGTCTTGCAAAGATGTCAAGACGATACCATACTTGAAGAGGTCGGAAACTTCTTTCGAAACATGGGCTAGTATTCCCCTTGTCCTTGTTCCTGGGACACGTAAACACAAGTTTAGGCAGAGGGATGCCATGGAACAAGGGCCCTGTTAAAATCACTCCCAACCATCTTGTCTGCATTACATAGGAGCAGGCCTGGTCCAAAGCACAACTGGTGTTGACAAGATATATGCAGACTTACAGAACATCCTGGGTCACCAGCCTTGCATGAAGGTATGTGAAGCCACAGAACTGATGAAGTGCCTGACATTTACAAGGAGACATCAAGAAAAGGTGATGAAAGATGCAACAGAGAAGCCTACACAAACACTCATTTAAAAATATAGCTCCAAGTCACAAGAGAACAATTTAAAAATAGGTCGTGGAGTCATATTGAGAAGTCAAACCTCATCAAATTCTCGGGCAAAGAATGGAAGCAAAAAGTCTGAAGATACGAAGACGACGACAAATTCTACATTACACATGGGATCGTTTGCTTCAAGTTAACCAAAAACTGCTTCGATGAAAACCTTACTTCTGAAGTCTCATGTGATGGCAGACCCACTTTGTGACCTGGGCCAGATTCGTAGAGATCAATTAAACATTTTAGCCTGTGCATCTTTTGGTGCCCTTCAAGGAAAGAAAAAGCTGGAAGCCCTAACATTTTGTAGGCAGAGTGTTATGATCAATGACTTTTTTCTGAGCTTGCACAAACTCTGGAACTACAACCAAACCTGTCACAGAAAATAGCAAGTCTTAATGCTGCCTACATCCACCAAGCACACCATAACAGATAACACTGAAAAGAGCATCAGCTCTGTTATGCTAAGGACATACAAGGACAAAACTGATGATATCCAGCTTCTCTCGCTGAAAGCCTACCTGTTTCAATTTCTCATGTGTGCGAGCTATCATCAAGCAGGAGCTGAAGATGATATTGCAATGCAAGCCCACTATGCCACACAAGTTATAATCCGATAGCTGATACCAGAGGAAATTCTGACATGCAAATATTGACTCACTCCACTGGGCAAAGGCTGTCCTGGACTTAAAAAAATATGGTTGCCTCCACTCCTGCCAAAGTATGCAGTTATAATGCACGGGCAGTTGGCTGCAGTTTGCAGAGAAGTGCAAGACACAAACCTGACATTACCAAAAGACTGATGATGAACAAGAAGATAGTGTGTATCATCAAAAACCTTTGGAGTAGAGAGAACTTTACATAAAAACTCACATCTAACATCATATGAGTGTATTGCACTATTTTTTCTTCCGGGTCTGGAAAGTGTTATTACATCCTTTTGGTCCATTAAAACATGAGTGGGTGGTTTCCCACTCAGAATCACCTTTTACCATCAGATATGTGAAACATCCATGCTAAACATGAAAAATATATTTTCCACCAGACGGAACAGTGCCACAATTAACAAAATTGCCACTACTAGGCTATAGCATACTAAATAACATCACACCCAAACAGAAAAACAACAGCCTTCAAAACCTGCGTTCCAGTTTGTCACCTCCAGTAGCGCCCAGAGCTGGCACTGGCCTCAGTTCCATGACTGTATCATTCCAATCACCCGCTCATCTTCTATTTGTTTCTTCCTATGCTCTTTTACATAGCATTATTTAAGATTGATTCTTTAAAAACTGCACCCATCTTTCTTGTTTCTGCCTGTCTTCTCTATCACTGCTGGCAGCTTTGCCTTCCTTCCTCTCCCCCAAACTTACAGATCCAATGCTATCTTCGTTTTTTCCTCACCTTTCCTCCCAAATTCAACAGTCTCTTACTAAATTCCATTGCTATTTCTCACATTTCTTTTCTCTTAATCCTCCTCAGGAGTATGAAAGTAAACTGAAAAAAAAACAAAAACTTCGCTCATTCTCTTTAGTAGCTGCTTTTCTTTGCAACCTTCCCAGTTACTTGGGATTATAAACGCCATAGCAGAATTAGACTTTCTTCCACCCACCCCCCATCTTATGAACGTATCACGCATGAAAAACCCTACAAAAATTTCTGCAGAAAAGTTAGGCTGTATATAAAGATTCTAAAAGGAATGGGTTTTGTTTTTCTGGTTTTTAAGTCGTGGCCACATTGCGCTGTAGAGCTATTAATCAGCAGTCACTAATTGAGTCTAGTGATAAATATGTAGTGCAAGATGGTAATGCTTTATTCCTCCAACTCTAAAAGCAAAATTAATATGAAAGGCATCGGTAGCTCAAAGTTAATTAATTCCATTCTGTAGAAACTGTAGATTAAATAATGTATTAAATAATATTTCTTGTTCTATTACATCACTGAGGTACCTCCTGTCTACTGAATCATTTTGTAATTAGAGATTATATCATTATTAGTTATTAAAACAGCTTGCTCTCATTCTGGAGGTACAGCAGAGCAGCACCTCTCACTTACATCATGTTATCTTTCTCTAATTTACGTCAGTGAGTCATTAATGTGACAGTAAATTCCAGTCCAAAAACTTCCATGAAAGCACCCATTCAGTGGGTGCCTCTAGTGTGCACCTTGCTGAGCTATTTTGCAACAGGCCAACATCAGCCTTCACGTTTCTTCTGTAAGAACTCATTCTCTTCCCTGCGCTGTACTTTGTGTGTTCCTTGTCTTTCTAGATGTCTCTGGACAACTTTTCCGAGAGAACTCCTCCAGACAGACTCTGTACCACAGTTCATTAATCACTATGGGAAAGTATTTCCATCACAGTTTTAATTAAACAAGCTCAACGCTCTTGTTACAGCACACTCACTTCCAGGCATAATTGGAAAAATCCTAATTTGTCTGGCAGGACTCGTGACCCTAGTGTACACGTAGCTTTAAAATCCACTATAACATAACACACTTGAGGGGACTACTGAACTGAAAGAAAGACGACAGAAAAATGCGGGACATTGAAACATAAAGCAGATGTCATGTTTTGTTAATGGCACCAAGAGATGAAGAATCAACCAAACCTTATTATTCCAGTGGTTCATCACCCTGAGTGTAAAAATGTGTGTCTAATTTACTCGTCTGGCTTCAGATTCCAGTTATTAGATAGGATTTTCTCTGCTAGAATCACAGACCCTGTTAGTAGCCAATATCTCTCCCCAAGGAGGTACCAAGATTTTATTTTTATTAGTCTTCTGTATTGTTCATACACAGAAGATACAATCCCTCATTCTATTTTTCTGGTTCCTGGATATATGATTTTGCTTTTGGCTGCATTACAACAATTTATCTGAACAGACTCGCTTTATTGAGTGATACAGATTGCACTGTACAGCTGCCTTATCTTCATCACTGCTCACTATCCCCCCACCATCCCAATCCTGGTATCATCTGTGCTTTTTGTCTGAATTATAAGTAGTAGCAGCTGTAGTATCTCCCAGTAGTAGCTCTCCCTAACTTTTGCTCCTTGATTCACTTTTTCCTGAGGTTTCCAGTTCTGGTGCGTTATCATAATAACTGTTCAAGAAAGACTAGCATGTCTGATACACGTTCCCCAAAATCACAGCTGAATTCCAGGGGGACCATCTGCTTTAAGATTATCAAACAGAACTACTGTCAGAAAGAGCCAAGCCTCCCCACTAACCCATTTCACTTGAATAATCCCACCAGAGCTGTGGTACTTGTCGTATCGGAAAAGAGTGTTTATGGGAGTTACAGGTTACAGAAGTGGATTCACAGCATATTTTGTTGACCTTGGAAAATATCCCACCATTGATTTTATGCACAAAGCTTCCAAGGCCCACTTGTTCCCCCCATCCTCCCTCTGTAAAAACCTTTTTCAGTAGGGGACATGGTAAGGAGATTGCTCCTCTCCTAGATCCAGTGTGTTAAGTATTTTTATTTTTCTAGTGTAGTATTTTGGAAATCTAAAAAGTAACAACTAAGCAAATCCCCAACCTTGTAGGTATGGGACAGGGCAGACCACAAAATTTCCCACTACCACCAAATAAGCTCAAGGAAATCTTTAAAATATCATTCTTGCAAGTGATTTGCAAGAGGGTGGATAAATGCAGATATTTGATAAGTACTTATATTTTTCCCTAAGGTTTCAAACACAATAATGAAACTGTAAGCCTGGAGAACTTGGAGCGTTCCCAGCACCAACTGGACACTCTTAACCTCTACACTCCTAACTATATAAACGTGTAGTGTATTTGCTGAGTAGATATTTATATGCACTTCCTGTTTCACTGCTAACTTTTTAGTTACTGGAAAAGAACCAGAAGCTCTCTGTTCCCTTGGGAATCGTTTTCCATTAAAGAGGCTTTAGATAGACTATTTGTTTTTTCAGATTTGGAAAGAGAACCCAACGGAATGTGTATTTTGAGTATCTATAGTCTTTTTACAATAACAGTCAAGGGCCAAATGGCTGGAAAGATTTGCAAATTTATTTTTTCTAATCTACCTCATGACACCTGATGATGCTTAGCACCAATGGAAAGTGATTTCCTTAGACATGACCCTGAGTTTTTCGCTTGACCAGAAAAACAACTATAGTTGTTATAAATGAGCAGCCTTACTGACACTCTGCACAAAAAGGCCAACCACTGCACGCATCCCTTCCTTCTTCCTAACAGCTGAGCTCTTTCAGGGCAGGAGTGAAGTCTGATAAAATTCCGTTTCTGTTTAGGCTATCTTCTTCTAGAAAGAAAATTAATTTCATTTCAACACAGCGCATCCAGCACTTCTTATAAGCAAGCTTCCACAAAGTTATATTTTTAAAGAAACACGATATGAACGATCATGCTGAGCACCAGAATACCTTACCATTAGCATGTTCTGCCATGAGGGAAATCAGAGGATATAGGACTACCAAGTACCAAGAAAAAAAACCTAGCTGCTTCTTTTTATTACTGCCTTGGGCTTGCCAACATCAAGAATCATTGCAGAAAGAACTGAAAAGCTAAAAACCCTAGGAAGGATGGCAATGAATCAGCAATCTAAAATAACTTCGCAGGTATTGTTTCAAGAGAATATTCCAGATAACAGCATTCAGAAACTTTCTTGGGTGGCCAGGATTTCAAAGGGAGGATAAACTGAAGGAAAAGAAGAGAAATGAAGATATGGGCTGGTGATTTAAGCATCCCCATCTGGATCAATATTCTATCTTTGCTTATTTGAGTACAGATCCAGAGTAAACTGAGTTTAAAAATACGCACCTGGATTTCTACCAGTGAAAGCAAAAAAAGAATGTCTGCTTTTGGTGAGGTGTGACTTCTGAAAAACCCTAACTCCACACCCAAAATGCCACTTCATTTAAACTGGTTCATGATTCTAGAGGTACTCTCAGGAATAACAGCACTACCTTCAGCAGGCTCACAGTGGCAATTCTCACATTTAATAATCTGCACTAATCATATATCAATCATTCACTGCAGTCTTTTTTCTTTAGATTTTCTTTACCCTGCCAGTCACCATCATGCAATTTCTCAACAACCAGGGAGAAGAAAAAATGTGAAGGAATTAAATCCTCGAATGCTATTTAGACACTTTTAGCTGAGTGCAAAGTTTAGCCCAACGATGGGAAGTTCTGCATTTAGAGGAGTTAGTCCAAATGGCACTGATGATAAACAAAAAATCAGTAAGTTGCTCCAAAAGAAAAGAAACCAGTCATGTCCTATGCAACCATAGCCAGGTCCGTTTAAGCATATGCATTACAATAAACTCTTTTCTCTCTGGGGAACCTGCCTGACTTTGTATCACTGTTTCACAGCACTAGAGCTTTCACTGTTTCAGCACAATGTTGAAAACAACCTCCTTGAACATGCAGGCGTCAGAGGTTACCGCAGTACGACGGACTGAGAGAATTCAGTACTGATGAGAGAGGCTGGATAGATGGACCTGAAGGTGAAGTCCTCTATTTAGAAAAAGTTATGGCAGAGGCTAAGCAATGCAGATTTCACTTTGCTTCCCTAAAGACAAAACTAAATCCTGAGCTATAATTTACTAACGACTAGAATGACTATAAATGAGTGTAGTGGAAGGATATGTCCTAAGAATTCAATTGAAAAGCATTTCCTGAACATCACTGGAATATATTGTTTGGCATGCCTTAAATCACTGTGGAGCTGTCAGACAGTAACAACTTTTGCTAGTTTGTCTGACATCAGCTGGATCTGACCTTACAGTTCTGCATCACACTGCGCCATTCTGTCCCCAGAACTTCAGATCATGTATTCTCATTCAGTAGATGTCTCTCTAAAAACGAGCCCTACAAGTAGAGGTCAGGAATACAATTCAAAAGGAGTACGCAATTACAAGCTCCTGGTATGTTTTAATATCTATCAGTTATTAAATTTTTAATGCATTAAATGTGAAATATTTTTCAAGATCCACAGTCATCAGAAGAAGGGGGACAGGGTGGGGAATCAATAAAAATTCAGTAAAGACTTTTGGTAGTGAGAGCTCTTTGAATTCAAACTTGGACTTCTCCATGAAGTAAAAAAATATCTTTTTTACCAGTTTACTGAACGTGCAACTGGCACTCCTGAAACTTATGGGATTGATCCTGCTTTAGCTGAAGTTACTATGATTGTGTAATGAGCAGCAAGTCTTAATATGCAAAGACAAATGCCCCAGCCCTTGTGAAATGGCTTCGGTACAGTCCAGCGCGCAAACATGGAAAGGAAGAAGAGAAGGCTGTTTAGGGAGGGTAGAGGAAGCTAACAGCTTTGCATCCTGTTAAAATCTCCCTGTAAGTAGTGTCAGCACTTGCTTTGGATGCCCCCTGCCCCCCCCAAAATGAATGAGTATGTGTTGTATTTGATTCAGATACATTTCCAAGTCACATGTGTTGCCTTCTCCTCTTGCATAGAGGAGAAACATTAACAGTGGTCAATGTCACTTGAAGCTTCCTCCAACAAATATAGTTTATTTGACTGAACCCAAGTGAATAAAAGAAGACTTCTAGGGAAAGATAAAACCTTTTGTTTAGCCCAACACAGATAGCCAAGGTGGGGAGTGGTAGAGGACAAAAGAAAAAAACAGAAGACATGCACTTGAACAATTCTTCAGGTCACTTGATGGGAAAATTGCAGCAGATAGAGAAGGCACTTCTAACTTACAGCCCTTCCACCAGTGGATTTCCAAAGAGACCAAGTTCCTCCAGATACATAAATCATACCACAACTTTAAATGAAAACATGAGAACTGAAAATACAGGGATTTCTACCAGGCACTGGACAAGTGCAAAGCCACCAAAATCTAATGGCATCTTACACCAGCTGACGTTCTGGCCCTCAAAGGTTTTTAATTCTGAACAGCTGCCTCCACACCACCAGCCACATTTTCAATTGCATCCCCTATGAGCTTCAAACTGCTGTTCATTGCCTCAAGGACAAAATATCTAAGGAGGAAAAAATAAACATCCCTCCAACTTATTTTTTTTATATCGAAGAAGTGTAACAGTTAAAAATATCTATTTTAATAGTAGCAACACTATTTTAATAGTAGCAACACAAAACCACATCTTCAAGGTATTTCTACGAAGGGAAACCAATTAAGCCTACATGTGTAAAGATCATTTGACTAATTTTTGAATACAAACTTTTCCACATAACCTTATAAGGCTTTAGGACAGTACATACTCCTACGTGATTTATGGTTTGTACTTGTTTTTAAGACACTTGGCATGATACACGCTTACAGCTTAGCTCCTCCTCACAGTAAATGTGCTCGAACTTTTTTAGAGTCAGGCTTCTGAATGGACAGGCGAAAGGAGAAAGTCACCAACCACCAATGGTCCACTAGGTCTTCTTACCAGATCCAAAATACTAAATATTTCCCAAAGCACCAAACAGTTTCAGTTTTTCTCTCTTAAAATCAGACTTTTTAAACTCCCTTAAAAGTCTTGCCAATGCTCATATAAGATGACTGAGACGCGAATTTAAGCTCTCTGTAATTCTTTCACTATTTTAATCCAAAAAGGTTTCATTTTCTGCTAAGTGGTTCAAAGGTAGTGTCCAAATTCACTTCAGAGTTACTCTTCCCTACCTTTGCCAGTAAGCTGTTGTAGCCCACGTGCATTCTGTCCTGCCTGCACATAATTTCCCTATAGTACTTATAAAGTGAATTCCACCTCCTGAAAAAAAAAAAAAAAAAAAAAAAAAGATGAGCAATTTCTCACTGGGAAAGAAGAGCTGGCCTTCAAATTGCTGATCTGCAGGCCAGATATAAGAAAACAGATTAGGCAATTTGTTGCTACAGACACCACTTTTGTGTCTCTATACACCCAAAGAGTTATAATCATGCAATAGTGTGACTAGATATATTGAGCTTCATTCAACAGGTATCAGTGGGAGCTAGATTTTTATCTTCCCATTGATTAGAATTATTTCTTTATGTTCCTTTCAGATGGAAGGATGGAAAGGGTAATAAAACATCTGTTCTAACATCACATAGCTCTAGTAACAACCTCTCTCCTACCCAGAAAGCCTATTCTTTCCAGTCATACTCTTGCAAAAAAGCAAGCTCTTTGATGAGCAAACAGCAATAAAGCCACATCAGTGCAGAGAAACAAAGTGTATGGATTTGGTTCAGGCACAGGTCTTGGAGGCTAGACCTTACCCCATTTGCCCATTTTATTTAAGGCTAACGATATCAATTAGAAAAACTTTAATACTTAGACTCCAAACTACTATCCATTAATATAAGCCCTATTAAACCCCCTCCTTTTACGCATCCAGAGAAATTAAGTTTGTGGAAAACAAAAAAACAAACCAGATGCCCGAGAGATGTAAATCAGTAAAGACCTACTGATGCCAGTGGAGCTACAATGATTTATACAACCCAGGAGTTCAGCTTAGAGAAGCTTTCTGCATTTGGCGTTCTCGGAGCACACACTATTCTCTCCCTTCCCCTCCTCAGATTCCCATCAAATGCAGCCCTGTAACAGAAGTCTTCTTTTCCTAACTTGGCTTCAAGTCATGGCTGCAGCTCTCCATAGTATATAACCCGTCAAGATAAAATACGTTTGGGGACATACAATCTCTACTGAGCATTTTATTCACTTAACTCTACCATTTGTGAAAGACAGCCAAAATTCCTTAAGGTTTTCAAAGGACTTTGTTTTCTAAATATTATCCATGGACAGATACAGGAACACAAAAATCCTTAGCTGTTTGTGTAGTTTGGCTGACGTGCCATGCATTGCCCGCCATGATATATTAATTTTCTTCTGCAAGCAAACAAAACAAATCTCAGGTACAAGTTCCTTGGTGTTAGGGGCCATATACAACGCAGAGTACCCTGGGAACCATTCAAAGCAGGAATTTTGACCACGTAATGTCTGCAGGTCATTCAAAAACTACAATTTTCTTTCTTAAAAAAAAAAAAAAAAGGGCAAACCAAGACACTCCCAATAACATCTCACAGGAGGAAGACAACTCTTGGGAAGGTCAGGATATGTAAGTACAAGAATGAGTCCACCTCTCAAAGGTCCCATGCCTACTCTCCCTTTGCTAACTCCCAACCCAGAGGGACAAGGCACACACATTTCATCTCAGACACACCAGAGCCCAAGTTCATCTGTTCCCAGAGCCAAGACTGGAGCAAAGACAGAGGTAGCAACTTACGCACCTCTGAATCAGGGCCAGAGGAGTCAACGTGGTCCATCTGAGCCCTCTCTTCCTGTAGCATCACACCTCAGCTGGGCTGGTTGCAATACCAAGATTCTTCACTGTTTTAAATCTGACATTGTTTTTCTAAGGTGGGGAGGAGCACTTTAATTGAGCAATGGACTAACTACTAGTTATTTAGTTAGTAGTTGTGTCCTGGAGCCTACATTAGCTACTCAAAGCAGTAATTTCTAAACGTTATTAAGCCTTCCAGAGTGCAGTTCAGGAAAAAAAAAAAAAAAAAAAAAGCCAGTGCTCTAAGTTGAGACCAAAATTGTAAACCTAATAATTTGCTCCAATTGTTTGGATAGGTGACTCAAAATCAGTTGGTCCACATCACTTCAACAACACGCATTCTTTGCAGAGGGAAATTTAAAACTGCTGAAAAGGAGGAATTAGAAACCTGCAAGATCAAAGAGCAGGAACAGAAAAAGCTTAGCAGTTGATGATAGCCTTATCTAGCCACTAGTTCTTGTGGGCATCGCTTTAGTTAACAATATCACAATGCTTATCACTTCCAGGGCATCTTTCATTAAAGGACCTCTAAATGCTTTGTAGACACTAATTAAGTCTCAAGTCACAGCATTACTGTGAGAAACAGGAATTCTAGCTGTTGAAGTTTCCAAAAGATCAGGAAATAAGCATACTTTCGTAGCAGATGAGTAAAGTCCTACCCACAACAGGAAATGACACCAAAGTCTGGTTGGGTAGAATCTGGAGAACAATGAAGAGAGCTACACCCATCCAAGCAGCACTTTATGCCAGTGGTGTGACCAGAGAGAGATCTTCTGCAGCCTTTCATGAGCTTATCATTATCACCATAGCAATCACTGACCACACTGAAGGGCTTTGCTACCGTGAGCCCTTTACCCCTGTGCTACTACAGAAACCTGAAAAATCTGTTTTATAGGTAAGTAAACAAGACAAGGTCAAAAAGTCTGCTGAAGCCAAACCAAAGCAGCACCAGAAATGGAGTACAACGGAGTCCCATCTCCTGCTCTAGCACACTGCCACCTTGAAAGAGGTCAGCAATTGCTTTCAGATGCCTTAGGTGTTCTTGAAGAATTTATCAAGTGTTCAATTTTGAAGCGGTTCACTTAGCTACAATTCTACCAGAGCTTTTGAAATTAAAAAAGGTACTCTCACCGAGATGCTTTAAGCAGAAGAAAATAGGGGGAAGAAATGTCAAAGGTCAGAACTGCAACTCAGTTCCATTCACTTTAATGTACATGCAGAAGAATGCAAGGCAATAATTTTTCTCCTCCATCCTGTCTGCAGAGCCATCTGCAGAGTCTGATCAAGCCATCACCTCTGCCTTCTGACACTAGTCAGTTATAAGAAACAGGTACCTTAACATTAAACCTGGCCAGCTGTAATACATTTGCTAAAGTAATTACATTTATTTTTACAGATTACATGTGCTTAGGTTTCACTTACCCATGTACTAGAAAATCAGAGGTTTCAATTTTGCAGATAAAGTTCAGCACTGTTATAATCAAAGACAGCATCCAGTGCTTAAAGCTGTTAACCATATGCACATTTTAAAAAATTAAATACTATAGCTAGTGAGTACTACAAGATCTATATTTCTTATCTGCTAGCTCAAAGTATTTTATATTCCCTTCTCTCTTTCCTTGTCACATTAACAAGGCTGTGATAATTAGATAGCAACTACCTAAATGTCTCAGTCTTTGGGCTCCTTTAAAAGAAGTTTTTTTTCAATCCACATAATTTTATGCACAATATGACACTATTCTGAGTCAACACCTGAGGTTCCTAACAAAATTTGGTACTTCTCTCAATACAGCAGTGACTGAACTTCTTGCTCGATGGCAAAGCAGCGTTCAAAACGAAATTTCAAGTCCCGTTTCCCTTAGTCACCAGTGATGAGCATAACCACGAACCAGGCACTGTAAAGCCACTGACCCCATCCAGATGGGTAAAAGTCAAAGGCACGTGCTCCTTTGGGCAGCCTGCATCAGCTATTAGTAGGAGAAACACTGAAACAGAATTGAACAGACATTTCTGAAAAACCCCACAACAGCCAAAGAACTGCTCTTTTAGGAGAGTACCTCCCAATCCAAACTACGACAATTAAAAGCCCCTAAAGGCACTGTATTGGGGCAATTCAGATTTTATTGGGTACGTATCACAGGACTCCCCAAAATTAGAATGATTACTTCCAAAAGCTGTTGGAAATACCATGCCTCAGAGTATAAACAGGAGAGTACCTACCACTTCTGATGTGCAACACCTCTAAAAAGGTATTTCACTGTCTGTATGGATTGTCTCTGGACAATGTGCTGGGGATTTTCAGAATAGGCATTTTTATCCAGTAAACTCTTTCTTTAGTATTCTAGTGAACACAAAGCTTGTTTTAATCTCAAGGGAGAGAGGAAAAAATTGCTCTTTTTGCATCACTTGCAGAAACATATTCTGCAGTATGACAAGTGGTTAGAAATGGAATAAGCTTCAAGAGAGATAAATCTGGCCTGAGATTCTTCAGGTGTCAAATGCAGTAAAATGCTACAGTATAATTGCCCAAAAGCTACTTAAATAATTTGTCCAGAGGCTTTATATTGCTGTGATATTTCTAAACCAGAAGTAGTATCTGATCAATAAAGCTGAAGTGAAGCAAAACACATACAAAACAAAGCAATCTGAGGTAGCATTGTGACTCAGTTTCGTACAAACCAGCATGTTTGAGACTTGATGCCCTCTTAGAGCTCAAGCTCTAGATGCCCTCAAAGCGGGCACACCCAAAAGCTTTGAATTGACATCCTTACCATGTTAGGAAGACATTTGCTGAAAGCACAGTCGGCTCCTCAGAAGAGTTTCTAGGGATCACTGAATTGAAAAGGTAAATGTTGGGCAGGGATTTGACTTAAGTCTGTAGATGTAATACAAGAGTCTAATCAAGATCTAACCCTTCAGAGTTGCAGCGTATCATCTTACTTCTATACAGTCTCCTCCATACTTATTCCTTGCAAAAAAAATAAACGAACCAACAAAACCCTTCCTGATATCATCTAAGAAGCTTAATTCAGCTTGACAAAGCTTCATATTTGCATTGGGAATTTGCACTTAACATTGGGCATCCCAGTCAGATCTTTTGCGTGATGTGTGTTTTAGGTCACGCTAAAACAGCATGCAGCGGACTGGAACAAGATTCGGCTGATGCTATCCATATAAACATTGTAAACCACTAATTGCATTTCTTTTTAATGAAGGAAAAAAAATGTATAAACAATTTCCATTTGCAAAAGTCAGTGATTTCAGCTGGGTGGAATTCTGCAACTGCCTCTCCTCATCAAGCAGCCAAGCCGGGTAGCCATGGCTTTCTTCATGAATACTGAATAGGGGCACTATGTCCTTACAGAAAATGCATACGTATAAGGAGGACAGGTCTTCTTTTGTGCACGCAACAAGAACGCCAACACAAGTGGAGCGTGTTTGTTTTCTACGACTCATGTAAACGTCAAAACGTAATTTATATCGATGATATATACATGGGACATTCCATCTCTCATCGAAATGACCCTTCAGTTGAAGCCAGTTGCACCTGTATAAATGCAAAGTCGTATGTGGTACATAAAGCTTTTCTTTCTGGTATTTCAGAGAGATACTTTTACACTCCTTGTGCAGCAGGCAACATCAAAGTTGTATGAGGAACAGCTAATCCCACGTACCCTCCTGTCCTCCTCTATCATAAATATGTTTCAGCACAGAATTGCAATTACTCATTTCTGACACACTCATTTCAACTAATGTGACACTTTCAGACGTGGCAAAAAAAACGGATGCAACACCATCTATCTGGGCTTCTGCTATCGCTCCATCCCACAGTTTTCATTCCTGCACTGAAGTCCAGTTCTAGCGCCAAATAACTTTGCGCCACCTCTGCTTTCTGAAACCAGCATGACAGATGCACTGCCTACAGAGTCCTACATCCGTTTGCTGAGAATACCTCCAGGAAATTAATGAAGAAAAGAATTTCTTAAAAGTAGTCCAATACAATAAGAGTGGCACTAATAAAACTCCACGGAGGTAGATAGTCTTAGAATTCCCAGCAGCAGCAAGTATCCAGCAACAGAAATCTCATTCAGCATCTCTCACCCTGTACTTTTAGTAATCAAAAATAGAACTGATTAAGGGTTGCCAGGTAGAATACCATAACACTCCATAATGACCTTATTCTTAATTAAAAAACAAAGGGAAATTCAGCATATATTAAAAGGCATCACATCTCATGACATCCAAGTCACTAGACAACATCTACTTAGGTCCTCTTCACAAAGAAGAATGCTCAGCAGATAACCCTGTATTCAATATCTTGGGCTTTTTTTTTTTTTTCTCTACCACTTCTAAACATGTTTAAACTGCTTTTAAATTTTAACCATTCTTCACAGACAGAATTTCCCCTGCTTACTCATCTCCTCCTCTGCGGTCAATATGGAGGAGCTATGTGAAAAAAAGTAAGTAAATAGCAGGTCTGTGAATATTATGGCCTGGGATGACAGCATAGTTTAGACCTGTGTGTCCTGCAGTAGGAGACAGAAGTCCTGGTCTCTGCCCCTACCTCTTTCACTGACTTTCCACACGACCTTGGCCATTTTTGTCTCGGTGAAGGGACCTACAACATGGGCAATATTATTTTGCATACGCAGGTCAGGCTGAATTTGGCAAGCTCTGTTCAGCTAAAGACAGTATTAAAATAGGAATATAGGGGTTTTTTAGGGCAGAAGCACGCTGGAAGTAAGCGGGAGAAAACTTCTCTGTGCTGTATTCAAACGAGAGCTCTCCCACTGAAGTTCCTCTCTCTCAGCAGCACTTAATTTCCTCAGGAGGAAGACCCAGAGAGGACTAAAAATCTCATCACAAATCATCTACTTCATGCGTACCACTGTGAATCTGGCAAAGCGTTGCAGCTGGCAGAAGTCATTCCTGTCTGATGGCAGAACAGCATCCTACACGAAACGAGTTGGTGATCTCAGACCAGTTCTGTAAGAACACATTTCTGCATCACCACTGGGAAAAATTAGCAGTTGTATGAACCACAGGGACACTAGCTTCTGCTGAGCTTCTTCTGTGGACAATATAATTAGCTTTGGCTCACAAAGTGAACAGTGAGAACCCTGTAATAGACTGAGAAGAGATTTGTAACCCCTCTCCATAAGAGCTCCCTTTTAAACAAGCAGTTAGGGCCATTTAAAACATTCCCAATACTTCACTGCCTTCCTCCCCTCAGGTTTGGCCTACAGATCAAGCTTAATTACCACCATCCTGCTTTCCTTCAAGACCTCAAGTAGAAATAAAAGTTAACACTACTTAACTCCGTAGCCCTAAACGCTTTCCCCGCATCACTGGGAGCGCACAGCATCTCCCTGCAAGCCACATTACCAGGAACCTTTACGCCACGCACCTGGAAACATCACCATTTCAAAGGCTGAGCAAAGCAAAAAGCATCTGAAACAAGTGTTTTCTAGCAGGATTTCCCACCAGCCTAACCAAGGAAGCTGCGTTAACCCTAAAACGCAACATTTTCAAAGCTCGCACCGAGGCGGCTGCAGACACCGGTTCCAAAGGTACCGGTACCTCGGGCGCTGCCATACAGGAGAGCATTGAGCAGGACCACCAAAATGCAAGCAGCAAGAAAACAAGATGACAAAACCTCTCTCCCTGGCCTTTCTTCGCTCTTAATCAACACCCATCATGGCTTCAACTGCGTTTCCTCACGCGCAGAGCAACGGCAAAGTCTGTCTCACGGTTGCAGAGAGTTGCTGTAGCACCAAGCATCCTGCTTGTAAAGTAACACTTCTGCTGGACTTAAACAAGTTTTAAAGCTCTTGTCCCTTCTCAAGACCAAAGCTATGCTTTCCATAGAGCACAGATGCCTTCTTACAAGTTTGCAAGATTTAGCTAAGTTGGAGACTGAGCTTAAAGGTGGATGTGATATCGCACAATTCTGAAGACTGGTTTGACTCCAGAAATACATGGTTCTTGTTTCGTTGCTTGATTTGATAGTTTCAAAGCAGAATAACTGCACATGTGGTGCTTTTGTCTGAGCTGGCTTCACAATAGCCAACACAACCTCTCTTTTCATTTGATGTGGTTGAAATTAAGAAGAAAAAAAACCTGAAGCTCCCTGCAGAACAGTCTTATTCCGTCATATTTTCAAACCGTTTCATCAAGGAAACATCAGAAATCCAGTAAGAAAGAAACTCAGCCCATCACTTAGAAAAACAAGATACTTCTTTGGTCCTGCCTGACATTTGGTCCTGCCTTTGGTCCTACAGTTCATTTTGGGCTTACACAGGTGCTACTCAAAGCAGAATTTGGCCCCTTCTCCCAGGTGGCCTGACACATTTACTGCAACAGGCAGATATGCCCATATATTTTATATGTATGTAAAGCACATTGCCCAAACTAAAACCCTCTCCCAGAGAGTCTCCTTAGGTCTGCTGTCTGATTTTGGCCTCGTTTACTCACTTGCAAATGAAAAGTAGTTTCATTGAAGTCAGTGAGGTAACACTTGTATTAAACTCGCGTGAGATCATGTCAGAGCCGTGGCCCATAATAAAACCAGCTGCCGTTAACTCTTCTACAAGTTTCCATTCATTAGAGTTTTTTTGCTTGAATTCACATGAGCAACATCCACGGGCCAAGAAACACATTTTAGAATGATAGCTATTTCCCCTTGCTAAAAACTAGAAAGTGCAGCAAACTATCCCAATCCTCACTGAAAAACTACAGCTTATTGTATTTTGTTAATAAACAGAGGTGTTTATGGACAAAACACGTGTGAATATACTACAGGGAATCATTCTGCACTGCCTAGAGGAAAGGGACAAGATGACCTAATACGTCTTTCCCAGGTTTTCATGTTTAGTTATGTGTTTGGTTTTGTGTGGGGTGGTTTTGTTGTTGGTTGTTTTTTTTTTTTTTTGGAGGGGTATGCCTATAGCTTCTGGCATTTGATTGTAAATCAGGGAAAAACCTTGACTGTAAATATTTAAATTCAGTCTCAGTGACCTACAGGCTCTGAACCAAGATCCATGAGACTGGTTCTATGCCTGCTAATGCCAACAGCCTTTCCATCAGTGCCTTTCCATTGCCTTGAAGGGTCACAGGAGAGACAAAAATAACATACTCAGATTATAATGTTTCTTCCAGATCATCACACCACTCTCCAGGCTTTCAGAACTGTATAATTGTATCTTGTCACATAAGTCAGATTCATAGTCTGTCACCGCTTCAATTCGTTCGTTTATAACGAAATGTATTTCCTACACATACAGTAAATTCCTTTCATTTTTTACTAAGAGGAACTGATCTTTATCAGATACTCTGATACAGAAGGCAAACACACCATTGCTCCCTCTGCTCTTATTAATATGAAATTTGCTACGTATTCACTCCAAGAAAAGAGTTCACATCTGTTACAGAAGGTAGTGAACAAAAGAAAAAAAAAAATTGCCTATTTTGAAAAAACAATTGAGTTATTAGAGCAGATGGTCCAAGAACAACACACTAACATTTTGGTTTGACAGGTGAAGCAATAAACATCTTTACTGACCATGGAAGTTCTTTATTAGACAATGGACTGAAGCCTTAAGGCAGTTCCCAAGCAGCACAACAGGGAAAGGTATTGTTCTAAAAAATGTTAACGAAAATTAAAAAAAAAAAAACTTATCTTGTAAAACAACGACTTTGACAGCCTTTACTGAAGGACCCCAAAGAAAGAATAGGGGAACTCCCAGTCGTAGCCAGTGCGGAGCAGCAGAGTTGACCACCACCGACTTCTGCAAAGCTTCTGTACAGGCAGCCAGAAGGAGACTGTACAAAACATCCAGCTTGGTCACGAATCACTTAGAGGAGTGGAAAGCAGGGGAAAAATTACTCCAAAGCATGCATCATTTACAATTTCCTCTTTTGAGAGGAAAAAGGAAAACAAAGCAGACTGGTATCTTCCATTTGGGCTCAGGAAGACCGAAGATAGTAAAACCAGAAGAAACAAAAAGTTTTTTCAACTATGCAATAATACGTATTGCATCGAACATGCTTATTATTCAAGGACTTTTTCCAGAGGCTCCAGATGCATTTAAGCACCTGATATAATGCAAAGTTTCTCACAGTTCAAATCCTGAATGAAGAAATACAAAGGAGATTAGATATTTAGTTATTTTGGTCTCCAAACTGGCTATCCCTGACCCTTCTAAGAGCTGAAAAACAGAAATATCCATACATATTACTATTGTATGACCCAGCTGTCACAACCTGACAGTGCTTCTTTTGGCCACGTTGGGGTTCTTCAGTGGGCATGTCTCAGCGCGACTTCATGATAATGGTCAAATGACATTTCCTCAGAAGTACTGCCGTCCAGAGATGAAAAGCAACAACATCTCAAAGCAGGCCTGATTTACATTCTCCCTTCTCCTTGACTTAAAAGATCTTGACCTTTAAGATGCAGTTAAGGGACCAGCTTCATCTTCAGCAAAACAGTAATTAAAAAAATCTGAAACCTATCACTTTGCATTGAAGAGAGGTATCAGACGTGTCACAGAGCCATGATCCTTCCTGGGAGACACGACAACATTTTGGAGGAGCCGAAGACCTGCTTCAAACCCAGCCAATGTGTCCTGTGGCTGATGACAACACCCGTTTGAACTGTGTCAGCTTACGTGCCCTCAAAACATGAGTAACTGGCTGGTGTGCAATGAGGCACGTAGTCAGGGAGATCAGACTGATCAATCAGCCCTTCTGGCCACAAAGACATGGGTTTTCATCAAAATTACACAGGCGTAGGATCCCAGACATCATCTCTAAATCTACCAATAGGACACAAACATCGTATTTCTAAGGTACTCAATGTAACACAAACAATAAAAACTACAGAAAATCTCCAGCAAGGAGAGAACCTTATGTTGCTCCATTGCTTCAGTTGCATCATTGTCTTTCTCTTTATGAAATAAAATGCAACTAGACCGACTACTTTATCCCCATCATTTTGATGGCAGAGAGAGTACTGATCCCTAAACAAAATAAACCGAGAAGGAAGAATGTAAACACAACTGTGCCCCAATGATGTTGTGCCTTAATGTTGTCCATGTAGGGTTTCACTGCAGAAACTGATAAGGTGGAAGGGAAATCCCTGAAGGGTGTGTGGAACACTGGGGACCCCCCTTCTGCAGCTCCCACCCAAAGCACATTGCTCCCTTCCTCCCCCAAAACTCATCCCTGTTCATATACACACACACACATTTCTATTTGCTTCACTCCTGTCCCATCACTGTCTGTGAAATACTGGCATTTAACTATGGCTTTTGAGAAAATTAGTGCCTTCTATCTGTTGAGAATAAGATTTTGCCTTTAGTCATATAAATCCACAATAGATGCACTGAAGACAGAGGAGCTACGTTTATATATATCGGTAGAAGAAATGTCTTTTTCTTGTTTAGGTTGTATGGGAGGAAGGAGAGGAAATAGGGTGGTGTGTCTGGTTTGATGGGGGAGGCTTACATGGCAAACCAAACTGACTGCAGTTTACAGGGATCTAAATAAAGGGGAGAAAAAAATAGTTACAGAGCTTTGAATAGCACACAGCAAACTGCAAACAAACTGCAAGAGAAAGTTGATGCTCTTCCTTTTTATTGTCATGAGGCATTGCTCCTTGATTGCATACTGTGCCCAGCGAATAAGCCATTTACTATCGTCCTTGGAGTGAATGAAGCTCAGACCTTTCCCATACACAGCACGGCCTTTTAATCACCAGGGAGCAAACGAGCAGTTGGAATTTTACTGGCTTTCTGGGTTTGCAGTGCCCTCTCTTGTATGAAATATCATTTCCCAGTGAACACTCGTTACTGGGATTTTGACCCAATTTCCTGCTGCCGTCGTCCTTTAGGGGATGTGTAGAAAGCCAGACAAAAAGGGCTGGCTTCTGATAGCAAGCAGCCCGCTGTGAATTCTGAGTAATTCAAGGAAATCAAACAGATTTGTACTAAGATAACAGAGATCGGACCCAATACATTTATTTTTTTTAAAACTAACAATACAGTTGACATCACTGTACAGCTGCTGAAAGCAAGATCAGATTCAAGTCAGCTGATTGTCCAGGTTAAAACTTCTCCCTCCTTTTCACCAAGGCAGCAGAAAACAAACCATTGATGCTTTAAGTTACTGGGGATAGTGGTAGGGAAATTCTCAGCTGGCCCGCTTTTGTCAGTGGAATATACATTAGCCGCAGAAATGCTTGGCTCAGTATCATCTGGATTGTCTAAACACTCTTATTCATATTTACAGCAATTAAAATGCTGCACTTCAGCCTTTATAATCCAAGTTTTGTTTGAAGTGGCAAAGCAACAGCTGTGGCTTATCAAACATCTGAATGAAACCCCTCATTTTCATAGCAGGGGTGTGGCTCTGCGAACGGGGCTAAGCTGTTCCCAAAGCCATAAACCAAAACAAACTCTCTTCTTCCTGAGGACCCAGGGGTGCAGCACTCCAAGGGAGACCCCGCGAAGGATGCTCACTAGAGGCATCCTGCAGCACCAGCAGGTTAAGCTATGCAGGTAAACGAGAGCTGACCAAACCCTTCCCCAGATCTCAGAGCTAACCTAATTTCTACACGTTGCAGCCAAGCTCTAAGAATTTCTTTTCCAAACCTGCGAGCTTTAACTAGACCGGAGCAAAGTCAAATTGTCCCTTGGCTCAATGGCTTTTGAAATCGCCGTTGAGAAGGCAGATCATCACTGAGGCATTAGAAAGATGCAGACAAAGTCCTCAGCCTTTGCTCCATCTGCAGCTCATCCCAGAAAACTGAGCAGAAATGGCCCCTTGGAACAACTGCTGGTATTAGAAGGTGATGATCTGGGCTACCGAACGAGCACTGCTAGATGCTCTGAAAAGACAAGGAATTGAAAAAGGTCCTGCCTTTGCTTCTGGGATGAGAGAGAGATTTTACCAGGGTGAACGCTGTGGCTCAAAATAAAAAAAAAAAAAACAAAACACACAAAACACAAACTGGGGAAAGGAGGAGGATCATTTCCTCATGAGGGAGCTTGCTGTCAAAGAAAAGAATGAAGTGGGAAAAGGGTAGTAACATGCCCTGTGGCAGTCACAGAAAGACAAGAGGAACATCAAAGCCTTGCAAACAACGAACAAACAAGGGCCCGATCACAGACTCCTTGGCTTGGGCAGAGCTCCCTTTGAAGATGACTGGAATCCAACTGGCACGAGCCTGCAGGACCCAACCTTGACTTCTGAAGGAGCACAGGAACTGCTGCTCCTGTGCTTGCTCAGCCAGGGGTCATCCAGCCCCGCACAGCCTCTCCGTAGCCGGACCCAGCTGCTCCGGAGAAGGACATAAAACAAGCTGCCAGCAAACCTCAGGACCTTTGTTTACGGAGCTGTCAGAGGTTCAGGCTCCCTCAGCAATTGGACGAATCATAAATGCTACTAGCTCTCCTGCACCCCAAGTTATTTAACTTTTAAAAGTGCTCACAGCGATGCCCTAGATCTGCACATACTTGAAGGAAGAACGGGAGGGTTGGTGCAGGCGGAGAGGGGTGCGCGTGCACACACACGCACGGATGTGCACATCTACGTGCAACGAGATTGTCTTCTCGCATCGAGCCCTACCCCCCTCCCTTGTCGTATTTGTTGGCCTACAGAGTTACTCTTCTGAACAGATCCAAAACCAGAGCACTTACAGCAAAACTTTATCTCCACAAACCTATTTATAACCCTTCTATGAGCTAAATTCCAAAGATTTTTTTTTTGCCATTTAAGGACATAAACCAGAAAATGTGCAAACGAGTGGGTTCCTCTTTGCTTCACACCCTCCACAGCAAGTCTCAAGGGAAATGCTCTTTATTTCTATTCTGTACACAAGAGGGTGTGGAAACATGTAATGTTGTTTCCATTGCCTGAAATCTTTCCCTAATATTTTCCCCACTGCAGCCTGGCCTGGCCCCAGTTACAATTTCAAATGCTCTCATCGACATGAAAGCGGACAAGCAGATAAGGTTCAGCAGCTTGCTCAGTCATTTCTCTTCCAGGCTTACGACACTATGGCGGGTCTATAAGTAAAAGCTGTCATCCCACGTTTTTGGTACACGCACAACAACTTCCCAGGAAGGCTCTGTCTCAGATGGAGCAAGTGCAGTTTAAATCTGCCAGCTCCCAAGGAATTCCCTCCAGCCATGCCAGCTCAGTGTCACCACTGAGCCTGGCCCATCTTCCACCTCATCCACCAGGCTCCAGCAGTTTCATCCCCACAATCTAGAAAAAGTTACTTCCTAGTAGAATATATATATCTGTGTGAACAAACAAACAAACAAAAAAGTGTATGTTCTTGCTGGGAAATCAGTCAAAAATAAGGATTTAGCCAGTGCTTCAACTTGGCATTTTGGTATTACGAATGTTTTATAAGCACTAATGAATTAAGCCCCAGCAGCCCCATGGGCCAAATACAAAAAGGCACGGGTTATCCTTTGCTTGAAGATACAAAAACATGGTCATTAAGTGACTCATCAGGTATTTACGACCACAGGAAAAAAGTCAAAGGAGAAATTACTCCAGTGGCTTCATATATGTCCACCTTTTCCTTTTTCTCTTCCCCCTGCTCGCTCAGTTGTTTGCTCCTGCCCCAGCTGCAAGCCAGTCTCCACGAGCACTTCTTCCTGGCTTCATCCCAAAGTCCCATCAACACTGCTATGGGCAGGATCTTCTGATCAGAAGGTGCCCTGTGCTTCATGGACAGAGTTCTTCCCCCTTCTCAAGGGACAGGGAGCGGGGAAGAGGCATCCGTTAGCAGCGGTGGTTCCCGGCCGTAGGTGCCCTAGCTGAGAGTCCACCTGCCTCGCTGCCAGGGAAGCCCAGCAAGCCTGGGCACTGCTGTAGTGGGATGCACAGCACTTACTGGGAGACAGAAACAGAAGCCAGGAGGTTTGCAAGTGAGGAAGTGCAGAAGGCTGCATTCCTTACAGGGGCAGCAAGCGATGCTCAGAGAGAGGAGCACAGGAGGGACCACACTGCCAACGCTGGCATAGGCTTGGCAGCCAGGCTGCCGCTGCCAGTCCCACACTCTTTATCAGTGCTAAGCACAGTTCCAAAGAGAAAACACATGAAAAGGACTTTCTTAAGCAGGATGTAAACCATACAGCTAACATACCAAGGCTAGCAGCTAAGTAACGGTGTTACTTGCCCTAACCTTTTTGGTTAATCAAATCCATTTCGAGAAAAGCAGGAGCAAGCTCCCCTGGGGGTGGGAGGGATCCCAAATTACAATGTACCGAGCGTCCTTCCCCGCTGGGCTAGCCGAACTGTACAAAAGCATCAGGAAAGGCAAAGAGAAATTGTCACATAGTTCAACTGTCCTATGACCTCAGTGTTTCATCCAGAAAGGTCAGATCTAATCTCATCTTCAAATGCCTCCGAGTCAAATTTCAGCCTGAGCCAAATCCTCGAGGAACCGTTCGGAAGCCTGCAACAGCTACAGCTTCCCAGCAAGCACCGGCGCCCAGGCAGTAAGTGCCAAAACAGAGGTAGGAGACTTGCTTCCACTACAGTTGCTCCCAAAATCTCGCCAGGTCATGGGGCTTTAAGCCACCCAGGAGTTACAAACAAAACCAGCAAACCAGCCCCTCTGCATGCACGTTTCTGAAGATAAGAGCTCCGGTAAGGAAGCAGCTTTCTTGTTGGAGGCTGCCAGGGGCTAGTTACTAAGAAAAGACTATTTTTAAAGAATGAAAACTTGCTTTGAAGATAGACTCCCACTCTTTGCACTCACAGGCCTGCCTGCCTCGGGCTTTGTACACCTGGAGCCCAATCCTGCAAACTCCCCGTAACGCTCCTCTCAAAGGCAACGGAAGGTTCACGGGATCGCGCTTCCCCTTCTGCCCCGTTACCTTTTTTGGTGCTTTCTCCCATACCCAGGAGAGTCCAGACAAGCACTGCAGATGGACAGCCAACGCTGCTCTCTTGGCGCTCTCTTTCTTGGGCATATATGGTTTCCTGTCCCTCTTCGTTCACACCGAGCGATCAAACGCACTAAGTTGTACCCTTGGCAGACAGGGGTTAACAACTCCACTGGGCTTTAATACAACTTAAAACTCAGGCAGCCAACAGAGTAAGTCTCACGTAAGCAACCACTGAGAAGTCACAGTACTTTAAACAGGCCCAGGGCATTCAAATCCTATTTGTCCTGCAGGAAGGAAGTCCTGCAGGGCTCTCACTTTTCTGCAATGAAAAGATTACCCCCATAGGCAGGGCTGCTCCAGCTGCACACAAGGGTGAAACAAGTAGGACTTCTAGCCAGGTTCTTGATAGATCCTCCCTGGCATCTTCCCTTTCAATGACAGAAGTTAACTCCCAGAAGGCACCCAGCAAAAAAGCCTTGCTCGATCTTTCCAGTCTCACCCCCTGGAATCAGTAGCGCTGGGCCCTTATCCCATGCGCATCCGGACAGATGCTGGCCAGCCTGCCTCCGTGTGCCACACGTGGCCCCATGCATGAGACTCTGAGGAATAAGAAACCCTCCCATCTTAATGCACCTTAATTTTCCCTCTAATGCCAGCCAGAGGAACTTTACAGCTCCCCTCTCCTTTCAAGTCACCTAGCTTTCATTGCACTGTGTGCCAGTGATGGACAAGAAATAAAAGCACAAAGGAAGTTACCCCTTTCTCAGGCTGCTCCATGTCAGAACAACACTGTGAGCGTATGAAGCAACAATTGGGAAAAAAAACCTTATTCTCCTAATACCTGCTTATATCAGTCACTGTCAAAGCATATTCAGAGTACACAGCACCCCCCTTGCACCAGATCCTGCATCCGTTAATGATGGTATTGATTTCATCAAGACTAATCCTGTGAATGGAGGCTGTGGAATTGATCCTCTTGTCATCGCATGCTGCGACAAAGAGGAGTTTTCAGGAAATACAAGTTATTTCAATTTAGTCTCTTGTTCACAGGCATCTTATCCGATGTTTCTCCCCTGTCATCTTCATTTAGATACTACATTCCCCTGTGCAGGTTTTATTGACTAAGACAGCTGTCTATCAGAAAGCCTCTCAAAGAAAGACAGACCCGTACTTTCTTCAAAGATATTGAGAGTAGTTCAGACCCTCTTTACCTTAAGGGCAATTTAATTAAGCCAATGGACCACTTAACTTCCTTGAAGCACTGCTCTGTTTGTGATTTATGTTAAAACAGTCCATTTGATTGGTTTGGGTGAATGTAGTTTTAGGATCCCATCCTGTCTCTCAATGGCAGGAGAAAAAGGTATGAAATTTGTCTCACAGAGAACCTACTGCTGCCTTTAATGAGACAGAGAAAGAACAGAGGCAGAGTCCCAGGGTTCTTTGATGGCAAATCATACAAGCACAATCATTCACAGCATGGTACCTAAAATAGACAAATTACAATAAATACACGGTTCTCACAAAAGAAACACTCTCCCTCCTTATTTTCTTTGAGCTGCTGCCAAGAAGGGAATGTGTTATTTTCACAAATTATTTTCCTGCACGCCTTTTAGCAAGCAAAGCCTTCTCAGCTAGGCAAAATTGCACAAAAACTGCATGCTCTGAAAATAAACACTCCTCTGAAAACAAATGCTCCACAAAAAGACATTTTAACACAGTTATCTTGCCCATTCTTCCAAACAATATATGATATATATGAGAAAAAAAACCAAACACAATTCCACGGCTGCAGGTTTGGCCAGAGGGGAGTGGTTTGGTCAATGCCTGCTGCTCCCTAACTTCATCCCTCCCCTTCATTTTCCCAGGTCCTTCTCCGAGAAACCCCCTGCTCTGCAGAATATCCTGCTATCAGCCGCCAGCCTCACAAGACGCTTGCAAACGGCCCCAGCACGTCAAAGGAGCTGGGAAGGAGATCCTGCTTGCTGGCTCTCCCCAGCAGCACTGACACACTCAAACACAGACTTTTAAGAGCTCCTGTCCCACCCCAGTGCTTTTTTGTTTAGTTTTGGGTTGTTTTTTTTCTC
This sequence comes from Tauraco erythrolophus, assembly GCF_009769465.1. Lineage (NCBI taxonomy): Eukaryota > Metazoa > Chordata > Aves > Musophagiformes > Musophagidae > Tauraco > Tauraco erythrolophus. Next base: position 84,773,560 of record NC_141468.1, read on the forward strand.
TCCCTTTTAACGGAAAATCCAACTTCACAAGAAACATTCTGGCAATAGGCTGCTGGCATGTTGAAGGCTGAAGACAAAAACGGATGCCGTCTATTGTCAACAATGCTTCTCTGAAAGGCTGCCATGACAGACATCTGCTTCGGCATCAGATCAGTTACATTAACCAGAGCTTTACTGTAGCTCTACCAGTTACGCTGGGAGACCGCCGCTACCGCCAGGCTGCCCCCAAAGCTCAGGTATTAAGTTGCAAAGTTAAAAGCAATTCGCCAGCCATTACCATGCTAAAAACTTTTTCATTGCAATTATTTAAAAAAAATAAATAAAGAAAGAAAGGATAGATAGGTTATTTCTCCACTAACAAGCCTGCTGCAGGATCTCACATGGAGTAAAAGCGGCACAAATCCTGCTCTGCACCCAGAGCCTTGCCCCCACACCTCCGCATTGGGGTCTGCTGGGGTGGGCGAGCACGCACCCCCCTCCACCCGCCCGGCACCGACATCTCCCTTCGTCCACCGCCAACATCTGGAAAGAGGGTGGGGGGGCACGGAGAGAGGAGGGGAGGAAAAACAGCATCCACCGCTTTCGCACGGTTCCCACAGCTCGTTAGATCTCGCACGCCGCTTAATCCCGAGCCGTAACGCCGCCAGCCCGCCTCGTTCCCAAACAAACATCCCAAGGCATCTCTCAAGCCCTTACCTCTGCGGCTGAAAAGTTTTCAACTAGTAGGAAGGAAGTGAAGAACCGGCTGCTTGGGCAGGAGCGCGGCGAGAAAGGCACACCAGCAGCCTCGCACACAGCCCTAGTCAATAAAACTACAGCTTTTCCTTGGCCCCTCCCAAAAAGCCGATGCTAAGTGAATACATATCCCTGATGTTTACAATTGGCAGGCGGCGGTATGCATTGTCCTCAATTTATTCCAATAGGCAGCCAATGACTACGCGCAAGCCAAGGTGGGTTCAGCCTGCCTGCAGAGATGCCTGTCATTCCCTAGGCATGCTCAGGAAGCCACTCATCAGAAAACCAAGACCTAAAAAGCTCCGAAAATTCGTGCAAGCTGCCAAAAGTGTCTTGCTACATGCCCTTTTTTGGTTATCCTTAGCAGGGCCTCCGAAAGTAAATCCTCTGTCAGGAACAATCATAAGAAATGTTAATCTTGGAGAAAGAGCCTGTCTTGTTGAACACAAATGGAGCTTAAAAAAGGAAATACACTGAATGGAAAGGGACACAGTAAACATATTTACTTTTTGCACCACTTAAAAAAAAAAAATCAAATAAATAATTTCGCCACAGCTAAACTTCATTGTATTTTTTTTTTTTAACAAGGACCACATGTGAAAGGGAACAGAAACGCTCTGCTGTGCAAGCTTGAATCTGCAGAAAGAGAGAGACACCAGTGGGAAAGGCACATGAAAGATGAGTTGGCAGGCTTCGCAGCCCGTTTCCATTTCAAATAGTACAACAGAAGTTACATATTGAATATCCCTGTTCTGAAAAATAAATTTTAAAGGGATTCAGAACTTTGATGATGATCCTTAGGCAAGATGCACGAGTAAGATAAACAGGTTTAGTTTATAGGTAAATGCAGCTATTTATCTAGACATTAAAACTTGTTCATTTACTATAGGACAGCCCTACATCTACATATTATGACTTTTTACTATTTTTCAATACCATAGATAAATTAAGCTTACATGAATTTTTATCTTTTTTTTGTTCTGCTTTAGCGATCGCACACTATTGATAACTTCCCAAATTACGCAGACAGCTTAAAAAAAAAATGAAACAACAGATGCAGATTGATGCTGGAAACAAATGAACTACATAGACTAATTAAGCAGGTGTGAAAATAAATATGAAAATTATTGCCTAGGAAAACAGCACAGTACATAGATCCTAACACATGCACGTACCAGCCGCTAAGCAAGGCTGCAGGACAACTGCTCTAAGGGGATAGGATTCCAGACCAGGAGATATTCTGCAGATTCATATTTGACAATAACATACACAAAATCAGTTAGGGGGAAAATATGTGTAAGATGACTTTGCAGCTGAATGGGCTAAACTATTTTAATGCCTTTCTGGGTTTTTTTTCTGGTCACTGGGCCCCACGGATTTAGTCACATGTGTAATGCAAGAAGGATTCAGTCTACAGACAGTAAACTAATCTTTACAGCATATAAAAAAAATAATCAAAGGGAGCCAAATCTATGTAGATTTACAGCAATCAATTGTAACTATTCTAGCATTATTTTAAATTTCACAGCTTCATTAGATAAAGTAAAAAGTAGTGTTTGTTTTTGGAAGGCACCTCTTTCTCTTTATTTTAACGACCCTTTGGAAACATCTTCTAATGCCAGACATCTCCCATGATGTGGCTATGAAAGCTTTAAATATTAAAAATAATATATGCAGCATATACATAACTTTGTTTTGCTGGATTTACTAGACAAGGGAGAATAAAATCCTTGTTCTCAGTCATTCCATCAAGTATAGAAATTATTCACCAACATACCGATGACCAAATAATAAGAGGTAGTGACATTATTTAGGAAGACGTTGCAAACCTTTACTGGATGTTACCATCCATCCTCTGGATTTTCAGAACATAAAACACGGAAAAAAACAGGCTGAGGAGTAAACAGGATTAAGGGATGCGGATGGTCAGAGCAGAAACACTGAATGTTAGAAATACTCTCAGGTTCTCATCCCAGCACAGCTATCAACGCTTGCAATCTCAGTGTCCGCTGCAACAGGGAGCTGGCAGGTATACACTACCTAAAGCTGAAAGCAACTGTTTCTTTTGAAAGAGACTTACCATGAGTCTGATGCTCCCTCGCCAAAGCATCCCAAGGTCTTTGCATTCCAAGCCACTTTTCCATTAAAATTCTGCAAAGAGATCAATTTTGCTTTAGGGACATGACATCATGAAAAGTAAAGTTTGCATCCTTCTTGCTGAGCTGAATTTCACTTAGAGAAACTTTTGAATTCCATGACTCGCAACTTCAAAGCCAACGAACATAGTTTTCCTGGAGATATTATTGGAAACCTGAGCTATGAAGAATGCAGAGTGAAATTCTAGTGGGTGCCTCTTTGCATCCTATGACTAGGAGTCATCTGTGCATGACTGCTCTAAATGCATAGTTATAATATGCCTAAATCCATGCTGGTAGGAATTTAGGGAACTATCATGGTAGTCCTCACCCTCATCACCAGGGTTTCCACTCCAGCTACAGCTTCCTGTCCTCTCTGCTTTGACAATCAGAGACTGTTGTAGCACAGAGCTAAAAACCTTTTTAAGAGAAGACGACCCAAGTCCTGGTTTATGATTGTAGCTAGAAGACACAGAAAAAAACAGTATATGCAGAAATTAAACCCCCAAACCAAGCACAATTTTAAAATCAATACCTTATTGTGGTAAGGGCCCTGCAAGTGCTCGTTGCTCAGCTCTTGAGCTCAGCAACCGCGGGCAAGGGTGGGACTGCTTGTGATAAGAGCCAAAGTGCTTGTACGTGCTGGGCTGCTAGTGCCTTCTTGGAGACCTAAGCCTGCCGTCGCTCCCTCAGAAGAATCACGTTAGAAGTCCCTGGAAATCTCTGTCGAGACTGTGGCTCTTGCAGGTTTATCAATTTTTCCTACAAAATTTACAATCCAAAGCTGAGGTAAGTCTGTGGTCTAGAAAGTACACTATAAATCATCCCCTGGGAGGCAGGTCTGGTTGCTGCGTGCAGTCGCTCCAAAGAACTTCAATTTGGCACTGCAGAGACCTCAAGACTCGGCAAGTAGCGGTAGCCAAAGGGGCCACTTGGCTTATTGCCGTTCCAGTCCTCCGAGTGCCTTCCTCCCAAAGCAGCTGTGATGGCAGAGCTGTGCTCCCTGCCTGGAAAAAGTCTTTGGGTTATTTGGGGAGGAATAATCTTTCGCTTTTCCCAGTGAAGTTGGTTTTTGTTACTGGGCTTCCTGAAATTATTTTTCTTCTCTTTATTTGACATGGTGCACGTGGCCCTTACCGAGTAGCACTGAGCCTCTCGCCACTGTCGCCGTAATGTCTTCAGCAGCAATTTTAGAAACAAAGATGAAATACATTCCCCACCCCTGCACAATACAGCAAGGCGCATTCAGAGCATCAAATACACAATGGGCAAGGCCATTCTTCCCATTTGTTCCCAATCAATTTGGCCATTGCCTCACATCCCCAGTATCTAATTTTTTTGGTGGTCTACACAGCTAACAGTGGTCACACTGTCCTAACGTTCATCACAAAGATAGAAATCTTTAGAAAGGAGGTCTTGTCCTGTAACTAGCATGGATGATCCATATTTAGGTTGGAAGACCAAAGCTCTGCTTGGAGAATCACAGTAGTGAGGTCTGTGCTAGGAGTAACCAGGTCTATTCCCTGACACGGAGACAGACACAAAGAGGCAGGCTTCCTCCTCCACCAGGACAATGAAGACATGTCGCTCAGCCCAGCTGACAAGAAACTAGTCTTTAGCTCACCATGAGCCGGCAACGTGCACTGGCAGCCCAGAAAGCCAACCGTGTCCTGAGCTGCATCCAAAGCAGCGTGGGCAGCAGGTCAAGGGAGGGGATTCTGCCCCTCTGCTCTCGTGAGACCTCCCTGAAGTGCTGCATTCAGCTCTGGGGTCTCCAACACAAGGACACGGAGCTGCTGGAGCAGGTCCAGAGGAAGGCCATAAAGATGATGCAAGGGCTGGAGCACCTCTGCTATGAAGACAGGCTGAGAGACTTGGGGCTGTTTAGCCTGGACAAGAGAAGGCTCCGGGGTGATCTTATTGCAGCCTTCCAGTACTTAAAGGGGGCCTACAGGAAAGCTGAAGAGGGAGTTTTTACAAGGGTATATGGTGACAAGACAAGGGGTAGTGGCTTTAAATTGAAAGAGGGGAGATTTAGATTAGATATAAGGAAGAAATTTTTCACTCTGAGGGTGATGAGGCACTGAAACAGGTTGTCCAGAGAAGTTGTGCCTGCCCTAAACCTGGAAGTGTTCAAGGCCAGGCTGGATGAGGTTTTGAGCAACGTGGTGTAGTGGAAGGTGTCCCTGCCCATGGCAGGGGGGTTGGAACTAGATGAGGTCTTTGAGGACTTTCCAACCCAAACCATTCTATGATTATATGACTTCCAATCCCGGTACCAGTAACACAGGTATGACACGCTGGAGTGCTGGCTTGGGTCACAGATACAAAAGCTTATAAACCCATCAGCAAGGGTCAGCATCCACTGAGTCCTGTCAACCACGGCTGAACACCGCTCTCACTCAAAACAAATACCCTCAGACCCAACTAGCAGAGCTTTTATCTGTCACATTTGGGTTCCCTTCATGACACTCTTCAGTGCAACCGTTTATTGTACATAAAAGTCTGCCATTCTTTGTCTCTGAGCAGCACAGGGAGGGCAGGGAGTTTTAACACTTCTGATGACAACATATATCCCCGGAGGGGTGCACATGGTGGGGCAGAGCCTTGGTTCTACCCTGTAAACCCTCTAGGGAGCAACAGGAAGTATCAAAAGACTGCATCTTGAGAAGAAGGATAGAACTCCCTTCCCTGGTAACATCAAACAAACCTCTCCTGCTCCTCACTGTATATTGGAGCATTCAACACAAGCATTGAGTATCTCCGAGCACCCCTGAAATACCAGTCACAACTGCATCATTCTTTACTTTCAGCCCTTCCAGGAGGTAAGTGCTGAGTGGAACATCATGATCAAAGATGAGGGGAACTGTTACAAGACTACACAAGATGTCCAGGCTGACAAGATCTTGCACGAAGTCCTGTTACACATACCAGGGTAGGTGAGTCCTGTGTTGTTTGCATGGACAGGAAGGAAGGAGGACTAAGCCTCTAACAGCTCCCGAAGGACAAAACTGCCTTAGAAACTGGGTTGGATGAGAAGCATACCCAGAGAAAAGTCAACAGCTGATGAGATGGGACACTAACTTCCCTCTCTGCCCTCTATACCCTGGTTAGATGCAGGACAATAGATACGGGCACCTTCTCCAGCAGACGTTGCTTTTTTCCTCCCTTGGCACAATAGAGCAGCAGGCAGGAAACATGCTGTGCACCCTGGGCTAGCTCACACCTCCTCTCTTGCTCCAGGCTAGAGTGGAAAGCATGGTTTGGCTCTGCACATTTTCTCATACCCCCTTACAACATAAAGGGAGCACAGTGTGGGCTCCCCCTGCCCCAGCAGACAATTTCTAAATGATGCTATGGCTATGCCATTTCCACAGCTCATCTGAAATCAGCCCAATCTCACATACCGAGGATACGGCTCAGCCGGCGGTGCTCACAGCTGTGCACGTCTGACATGAAGGTGAGTAAGCTCAGATTTGTAAGCAAGCCACCCAGCTGGCTGGTCTGTCTGGGGGAGGGAGAAGCCCACACACCTTGAGCAGATTTGGTCATCCTTACGATTACCTCCTGGGCACAGACAAGCTGCTTCTGTGTTAGAGAGGCAGAGGTAGCTTTTTTTAGGAAAATTTTACACACGCTGCTTCAGGCAGTATCTTTTGGCCTGGAACTGCACAATCCATAGGACTTCAAAGCCACCAGTGCACTCAGAGAGGGTGTAAAAGCTACCACAAATGAGAAGAGAGGAATATGAGCGTTTGAGTGTGGGGTACAACGTCAGTCAGCTGGAAGTAAAAAGCTAGTGCTGCTTAGACACAGTAACAAGGACTAGAATGTAGATACTGACAGGGATGCACGTCTATCTGAACACAGATGCCAGCCTCAGTCTCTCTAGGACTCGTGTATATCCAGACAGAGCCCTCCAACAGGCTATTCACATCAGGGATGTTCAGCACATCCAGAAGAGCTGCACTGGCAAATAGGAAACCCAAGGCACCAAGCCTCCCGCTCAGAGTGCCACAAATCCCCCATGAATGGCAAGGACTGCGTTCTTTTTCCTTCCTGAAAGGCATTATGTGTCTTCTGGGTGCTAGCAAAAGCAATAAATGAAAAAAAAAAACCACAACAATGGATCCTGTTCAAGGTGCAGGAATCAAAAAGCATGCCATGCATCAGCCCACTCCATGATAACCGAAGCAAGGAACGCAGGGCAGAAGTCGGTACCAGTTTTGCTTGCATAAAGATATTGGGAAAGAAGAGTTCCCCCCCTGCTACGGGGAAGAGAGCCTCATCTCGCACCCTGAGAGCAAGGATCAGTCCAGTGTTTCCAAGAGCAGCACTCCCTCACTTTGGATTAAAGAAATGAAAAAGTAGGCGTATAATTATGTATCTTTGCCATTCCTTGTGGTGTGGCATATCTACCCGTTTCTGCTAGGTGTGGCATTTTATTTCTCCTGGTGTAGCCAGCTCAATATATGCAAAGCACATTCATATACTAAAAAGAATAAGCAAAGCCAAAAAGGGATCCCAAAACATGCTGGAAATAAACACTTTACCCACAATAAGAAAGAATTCATTACGGACACCAAAACCAAAACAAACAGAGGCCCATATTCCAAAGAAAAGAGAATACCTGCACTTTCCACTACAAAACTAAGCCTAGCTACAAGTACACAGTGCCCCCCAAAGAATAGAGACTTCACAGCACCTTTATTCATTAGTAAAAAAAGAAAAAAAAAAAAGAGCTTTTCTGGATTGCTTTGAAAAGTAGGACTTTTACACACTTTTTCTGCGGGCTAACATATGGTAAGGGAACTCTGCCCTCACGGATGCCCTTTTTTCCTGAAGGGCATGCCCACTTCTCTCACACAGAGTACAAACCATGAACAGCAGATGTGCATCTTTTTCCAAACACCCCTGTCTTCCATTGCCAGCCATGAAAAATTAGACGCAGTGAAATAAGCAGTGCTCAGAAAGTTTGTGCACGTTCTCAATTTGCCCTGGTTTGAGGAAAAATCAGTGCATTTGCTCAAAACAATTGCACTGCACACGCTCCTTTGTAAATTCGGCTGATTTTGAGTTCCAGGCAGAAGAGATGGTGCCATCATTTACTTTCGTAACTGAGTTACAAATGGCACAGCTGCTGGTACGGGCAGTTTAGAGGTTGAGGCATATTCCTTGGCCTTGATGCTCCTCTCACTTACACTAGCATAAACCAAGCATCAGCCTAATCAAATCAATATTCTCTGACGTATCCTATTGTTAAAGCGATGCAAGAACCAGGCCCTTTTGTGCTCTGATGCTAATGAACTATTCAGCTTTAGCAGTTTGGCTGGGGCAACAAGTAAAGGTTAGGTCTCGGTCGTTAACTTGGACTCAAATGAAAAACCACAATTTTAGCGGGCAAAGTCCATTTAAGTTGCACTCATGCCTATGTTGGCAAACAATACTTCTGATCGTCGCTCAGGTCTGCTGTTCAGCTCTGGCTGCTGAAACAGAATTCAACACTTGCCGGTGCCTCTCCATGACCATGTCCCTAGGGATGGCAAGTCACGGAGAGAGAAAGGCACCTCAGGCAACTGACGGCTGTGCTTACTCAACAAAATCGAGTAGAGATAGTTGGTAGGCTGCTGGCAAGGATACCTGATTCCACTGGTATTTGCTTCAAAAAGTGAACACATTGCTGTCCCCGTTTTATCCACGCAGCACATGTACAAGGGGAAGAGTTTGAACACAGTCACTGCTTTCCAGTCTATTCATGCTACATCTTATTGTCACACATATCCTTATATCTCCTCCAGATGCAAGAAGCTCTTACTAGTTCAGGCCACACCGCACACTTATAGAGAGGACCCAGCCCCTACTTCTGTATGGTCATGGGCTTCAGTTCCAAACAGTTAAAAACCAAAATGATAGAAAGCAAGGAGTACTGCTCCCTTTTTAAAGATGGGAAACAAGGTACAGAGGGATCCATGTGGATCCACACAGGTGTTCAGACAGTCAGCTTGTATTTATGCAGCTAATAAGTCCCCCATCACATAAGCACTTCACTCCAACGTAGACCTGGCTGTCAGTGACTTGCGTACATCATACAGGCAGTGTCTGGCAGAGCCAGTAAAGGAACCCAGCAGCTCTCCACCTTGGTCCAATCCCCATCAAGAGGGGAGATCTCCCACTGAAAGACGGGCTGTGCCAGGCAGCTCACATGAGGCTACCAGCATGTAGCTTCGCCCCCAGCAAGAGAGCAGGGCACGTTAGAGAGCTGAAAGAAGGTGAGGAAGGACTATGTTTGTTAGGCAAGAAGCTACAACACTGTAGGGGAACGAGACAAGAGGCAGCAGGGTGCATGGCAAAAGACTAGAAGACAAGACTTGTTAGATACCCTCAGCAGACACAGCACTAAGCAGAACGAGAAGGTGGAGATCAGGGGAGACAAGAGCACACTGTCCCCATTTTCACACTTCTATTGCTTTTACACGCAGAGTGGCAGAGCTCTGACCAAATGAATCAGCTGTGTGCCTCGCTCTGAGCACACACGTGCTGTGCCAGTGTGCTGTGCCAGTGCTACTGGTGCTAGAGAAGGGAGTTGTTTAAAAGGAGACCTCCAGTGACCTGCAACACACCCTGCCAGCTTGTGTGATGCAATCATAGAATGGTTTGGATTGGAAGGGACCTCAAAGATCATCTAGTTCCAACCCCCCTGCCATGGGCAGGGACACCCTCCACTACACCAGGTTGCTCAAAGCCTCATCCAACCTGGCCTTGAACACTTCCAGGGATAGGGTAGCCACAGCTTCTCTGGGCAACCTGTTCCAGTGCCTCACCACCCTCGGAGGGAAAAATTTCTTCAATAGCAGAGTCAGAAGCCCACCAGAGCAGACAGTGGCTGCGCCGAAGTAACACAACAGTTCTGTGGAAGTAGCTGCACATCGGTCAGAATACATCCCTCCTTCAATCTTCCAGCCATGCAGTCCCTCTGGACAGAAAAAGCCTTTACCGCTTCCTTGGAAAAGTCAAATTTCTGTCATCGCCAGTGACAAGTGATCTATAGGAAAGAGGAGCAGGCGTGGCAGACAGAGCCTCTCCAGCAGTCCAGGTATTTTGCTAATGTCACGTTAAGAGGTCAAAAGACCAGTCTATCAGTGCCCCGAACTAGTGTGGGACTCAACACCAATAGACGAGGAGATAATTCTGGCTAGTATACTGGTCTCCCCAAATGCCACGAGACCCTTGAGCCAGACTCCCCCCTGCCCTCCCCTTGGCAGGCCACAGTTAGTCAGAGAGTGTTCGCCCACCTATAGGTCGACAGCAGCAATACTATGGCCTAGACTCCTTATAATAATTCAAAAGTTTCCGGAAACATGCATATATAATTTTATTTGTGACAGAATGTAGATTCGTAAATAGCCATTGATAGTGACTGACTACAAAACAACCTTAATTTAAAACTGATCAGTGATAAAACTAAATCGCTCACAAGATGTTAGTAACTAAGCACACGTAACACAAAGCTCTTACCCAACAGGCGTCCCTATGGGGGGGAGAAGAGAGGTTCAGCCCATCAACTGATCCCAGACGTTCCAATGGGGGTCTTCTCCCCAACATCCCCTTTGTCTTTTGCCATTTTATACTATTTCATTTCCTTTAGGTGGAGCTTGAGTGACTCTAGTCATACATACCTTTGTTAGGATTGGTAGCTTTTGGGATGGAGGTGTGTTTTGGTACTATAATGATATTATAATGAGCAAAGTTCACCCAAGGCCTAGCCATTTGGCAACTTGTTAAATATTAACAGGCCCAAATGGTCTGGGTATATGCTCGACCAGGTTCACCATTGTTGAGGCAGGTGCTGCGATTCATTTTCCTTAACGGTTGTGCGGTTATCTTTGCCAGCCATTCTTCTATCCCAGAGAACAGGGACGAGCTGTGGTGCCTGCATACCACTCTGTTCCCCATTCCATGGACATGGCATGTTCTGTTCGGCTAGGGCAGGCCTTGGCCATGCCAACCACTTTGTGTTCTTGGAGACAGCAGCCGTGCCTTACCTCAATTACAGCTTTTGAACTGAACTTTGCGAAACAGTATTTTTCCATTTTCCCAACTTGGGTTAATTCCCCACAGCTAAGCCAAAACCTTCATCTGCCCTTGGGCTTATCCACTGGAGAGAAGAGGAACTGCAATATCTGCCTCAAAAGAAATGAAAAATTCGAAGCAGAAGAGGAGGACAATGAAGAAACATTAGCGATATGGCTTAAATAATATCACAGACCAAATTTGAGAACTGGATACAGGAGTATACCGAGTCCCTAACATCCATCTAGCAGCACACACTGCCAAGTCATCCTGTCCCAAAGCTGAGACAGGCAGAAACGATGACCGTTCCTATTGCAACACTGCCTAATCATCTGAGTTGGGATTCAAGTTCCCATGAGGTGGTCCCTCCGCTTACACCACAGCGGCAGGCTGTGCGAGAGACTTGTGCCGGTGGGATCTTCAGGTACACTATAAGCATGCACAGGCAGAACTCCACACCATCAATCCTAGGAACGTATGAACCCCCAGCAGGAGTTTCTGTTAAGGATGTGGCATTTAGTGTAATAGCGGACATAGTGGAACGTATTTCCCGGCTCCCTCTCATATGCAAAGAGAGGGATAGTGGCTCTTTTGCTAACTATCCAGCTTGAGATTTGCTCCTCGCCTAATCTAGACACTCCCAGCTTCCTCTTAAAAGCCCTGGGTAATATCCTCTGACAGGCAATTTCCTGCAGAAGCTTCATTTAAATTAAAAAAAAAAAAAAAAATTAAAAAATAAGACCAGTACAGAAGCCTCTACGCTATGTGTTTTGAAATTACATTCCATTTTACATTTCCTGTCCTCCAATATTCCCAGTATGTCTTGATCATCTGTGTCGACAAAGCAGTGTGACAGAATTTCTCAAGGGAAAACTATCCGGGGGCAGTTGGGGCACTGAACCGCAGACAGCTACGCTATTTTTCTGTATAAGCTAAATCACTGATGTAACACGTGATGAGGTAACTACAAAGTATACAGGAAAGAGGAGTAACAGCTCATACATTTCTCACACTTCCAGTCTCCACTTCCTCTGCACTTCAAACTGGTTTTGCTTCCAAGAGAGAAAATCTCTGTGCTTTGCTAGGCAAGTGGTGGAGCCACAGTTTATGGCAAAATTGAGGCTGATATAGAACGGAGCTTTCTGCTCTGAGCACATCATATCAAATCAAATTTGGCCTGCCCTTTGGTCAGAAGGTGAAATTTAAAGTGCTAGGTTTAATTCTCTAGGCAGGGGTCACACTTACCCAAAAAAATTACTTTGTGACCTTCTGGCTTTCCCGTGATCAGCGTTCATCAAATACTCATTAAAATACCTGATCTCCCGAGTGGCTCAAATTTCTCTTTGTCCCTTCCCTTTCCAGAATGACGCATGTTCACCTTCTGTGGCAAGCTCTGAACTCCTGAAGTTTAGTGTAACCTCGAGCATATTGAATGTGCAAATATCTTATCTTTTTTCCTATTTTTTAAGACAGATAAAAACCACAAAAAGTCAAATTTTCTCTTTTTTCTTCAATAACAATTTACAGCATTTGAGCACCAAGTGCTACCTGTATGAAGTACACTGATATGAATTAAAAACACACGATGTTAGGGGAATAATTCCATCTTTTCCCCATTTGGTTCTTTGGATTTACATCTGAAGTCCTTCTTTTAAGTGCTTCTAATGATCTTTCTCCAATTCTGTTTCAGGAGGAATGGAAATGAGATACTAAGGCTCCTACTGGGTTTCTGGAATTCTTTTGTTAAGTCATGGTATCTCCTCAGATACCTCTTCCTCAGGCAAGCCATATAATGTCAGGGAAGACTGCAACACTCCTATGTCTTTCTGCAGTGGTAGCAGCAGACCCAAGAATTGCTTCCAGTTACCTGGAATAACTGCTGTAAGGAAGCACTGCTTATCTTCTTTAGGAAGATCAATTGGAACCTGGTAATGCACACAGGTTGCAGATTTCTATGGGTGTAAAGCATGTTCTTTGCCATCATGCACGCTCTGTAGCACTATATTCCTGCACAAAAAGATTAGAATGAGGATGCCCACGTGATATATATTCAGAACATCCCTCTCAAAGCACATCTCGTAGTTGGTTTGATAAAAGAGAGGTCTCAGGTTACAAAGATCATAAAACCAGTAATCTTTGAAAGGTTGCACTTTTTCATATCAGAGGCTGAAGAGACATCTTAAAGAACATTTGGCTGAGTATTCGTCACGTTTTCCTATGAAGAAAATGACTCTTTCTTCCATGAAGCTCTCTAGATTATCATATGCTACCCTTTATTAAGGCAGCACCATTACCACGTTCTTCCCATCTCTAATGCTCAGTCTCACAAGCCATTGAGAGCAATTCTCAGTGCTGCAAGATTAGATACCGATGACGTAAATCAGTCACCAGTGGCTCATGGTTAATATCTTTATTATATTCAGCCACAAAGACAACTTCCATAAACAAAAAAACAATCAATGAACTTTCTCTAAGCACAAATATGGAAAGAATTACGTCTGCCTTTACAAAAGTCTTTTCATCACTCTTAAATGTTTTTGGGTAGAGGAAAGGGATGTCCTTGCCAGCATCTACCACATATGATATTATAACTATCAAGATAAACATCCATATGCCTCGAGTCAGAGCTGCTTCTGAGTGTCAGAACGCATGCATGAATTCCTAACTAATAGCTATTGTTTGGATTCCTTAGAAGAAATATCACGAGTTTTAATTTTTCCAGAACTTAGCACACTATTACACCACAAGCAAAAAAAAAAAAAAAAAAAATCATAGTTGATACGTAGCCTTAGTTTTTGAAGATGCTTCAAATTGATCATGGGTCAGAAGTACGTTCCTGCCATCTTTTAGCATTCAAAGAAAGTCTCAAATACTCCAAATGCTCCAAAGAAAGTCTCTAATACTCCAATGCTTATTCTCCTCAGCCCACATAAGTGAGGATTACTCCTCAGTTTGTGCTGTGCTCAGCTGCAGAATCCCACCAGCATTCGTTATACTCAACACCCACCTGAGGCCACGAAGAGCTGTTGTGAAACATCAGTAATGTATCCCATGCCATGGGTTATGAACTGTTCCATCCCCTACCTGCACCAGAGGCACCCTGAACATTAAATAGTATTTGCATCATATTATGAACGGGCAAAAAACTATCCAAACACTTCTCTGGGCTGGTCAAAGTCCCAAACATCTGTTTCTTGGGAAATTCCAATGTTTCAGGACTATCCTTGAGGTCATTATTTATGTGGAAGAAAGAAAAAGTTTCAGATGTACCTTCTCTTGACAATGTTAAAGGACATCCTTTCTAATTCCCCACTGAACTTTTTATTGAAGTAAAAGTATCAGAAATAAAGCTGAAAGCTAGAACAACATGCATCAACTACTTTCAAAATTTCTTCAAAAATGTTTAATCAAAAAAGACAAAAATCAACTCCTGTGAAATACATTCCAGTGAAATTCAGAGAATTGCGAAAAAAAAAGACCACAATGAAAGACATTTTAGCTCCTGCAGTAATATTATTCATTGTTTACTACCACAGTCTCTTTCTGAAGCCACTAAAGATATGTGAAAAATCACAAACAGAGAAATACCCAGAAAAGTGTTTAGCTTAAGCTTTTTGGTAGGGTGACCGATCTCCCCGTTACTTTTTCAACTTCTCTTCCAGATTAGTTGTGATTGATTATAAAAATTATACGGTACAAGTTCTGGCTTATGAACATGGCCTTCATATGCTCAGAAGGATTAGCAAAAGACATTTTGATTCATTTTCTCCAAGGAAGAGATTTTTTTTTATAATCTCTCTGTCCAAATTGAATCAGGAAAAAAATATATTGGTGACTACATAGTGCAACAGTATGGGAAATTGGACCGCTTATTGTTTCAGGCCCGGGCCACCCAAGGTTTAAGAGGATTTGGCAGCTTTCGGAATATATCACATGAGACTGGAGAAACAGACAAACAAAACAAGAACAACTCAATTGTCTGTGCTTCCCTCAGTTACAAGGCATTGCCATCAGAGAAGTCTTTACTCACACAGAAGCATTTTCATTTTAAAAAGGTCAGATATTTTTTAAACGTCCACCTTTCGAAAAAGTCTCTGCATTGATTCTACTTTTACCAAAAATTACGTTTTCCTCATGCAAGAAAGTTTATATGAATCCTACAGAAAAATCTCAACAAAAAAAGCAAACAACCCAACCTCACAAGATCTCTCTCCAGCCTCTTTTTCCTGTTTTTCTCTAAGATATAAACATTAGATGCAAGAATGCGCAAATGCAGAAAGTACATAATTTGTTGGGCTACTCCAAGTATTTGGATAGTTCAGTCATCAGCCCATGCCCGAATTTTCTGGTAACATTAGTTTTTCTGTGTCTTGCTATATTGATTTTTATATTATTAGAGGGCTGTTCATTTTAGCTATGTTGCATTCCTGCTGATTCATTCATAAAGGAAAACTATGAGCATCAAGAAAAGTACTGAAAAAGAGCCTACCCTTTTTCATGATATTCCCCAGTAACAACCATTCTGACTTCCCATGCCAGTTTGCTTCCTTGGCTTCCACTCAGCTTCAGTGCCTCATCTCCGTTTAAAGTCACGTATCTCTGCAAGCATCCTTTTCTGCCACACTGCTACGGGCTCAGATCCAAACTCTGGGCTGCCCTTAGGAATTGTCGTGGCTTAGGCCGATCCGGCAACTAAACTCCACGCAGCCGGTCTCCCACTCCAGTAAAATGGAGAGGAGAAAAATATAACAAAAGAGCTGAGGGTCGAGACAAGAACAGAGGAGCAGCCACCAACCACGGTCCTGGGCAAAAGAGACTCAGTTTCCTTGAAGCAAAACTATTTACTAACAGCTACCTAAAAAGACAAAAGCAAACAAAAACGGTTACTTGAGAGGATAACAAGAAAACAAGGCCAAATCTTAAAAACAACACCACTCCCCCCCTTTGCCTTTTCTTCCCGGCTCTACCTCCTCCCCCTAGCGGCGCAGGGAATGGGGCAGTGCAGGTCAGTCCATTCCATGTTGTTACTGCCGCTTCTCTTAAAGGAGAAAGAGTCCTTACACCGTTGTCCCTTGCTCCAGTGGATCCCCTACTCACGGGGAAAGCGTGAGTCCTACCCGCAGGATGCAATCCTTACCCCATCGGATTGCTCCACATGCAGGCTTTACCACAGTCTCGGATTCTTAGGGAGTTGTTGCCACTCGCTCTGGCGTGGGGCGTCATATCGACCTTAAATGCGTCTCCACACAGACTTAAAATGCGTAAATGCGCCTCGACCTGTGCCCAGGATTCACAACAGTCTCAGGCTCAGGCATCTCCTTTAAACAAAACACCTCCCCATCGACAGGGGTTGTCCCACGGACTCTAGATGTGTACCGTGCTCAGGCTCTGGCATCTCTTCTCGACATGGATCCTCCACGGGCTGCGAGTGGGTCCCTGCTTGCTCCACCGAGGACTGCCTTTTGGCTACAGGGAGGCCGCCTTTGGCTACTTGCCACTGGTTGCAAGGGTACACGTTGTCGCGTTCCATCTTCACTGACCTGATGTCTGTGTGGCCGTTTCTCTCAGATCTCAGTCTTTTCTGGGTGAACTTGGCCCAGTGGGCACCCCGGGAGCGGGGCTCTCCCCAAGTTCCCCAAGCAGCTCTGCTGTGGCCATCCTCAGTGGGTCGCACTGGGGAGTGGGGGCCGTACCCCCCTCCCTTCTCCTGGCTCCTAGGCAAAGGCACACACCTTTCCGGTTCCTTTGTCCCAACGTAAATAGGGCAATTCGCAGAGGCACCAATTGGCTCAAGCCCCGAGGGGGATGGGAGTCCAGTCTGATGGGCAGCTTCTGCCACCAGAACCTCCCCCCCCCATCAAACCATGACAGGCATGCACAGGGCATTTCCAAACCCTTGTCTTTTTAATACAGTCAAGTTCTACTTGTTAAAGTACATAAGAACACAATATTTCATTTCTGCTGTCATCGCTACTAAGCCACCACGTCTCTTCCTCCTTCCACAGAGGTGCAAAGCCTCCACCTAAACCCTTTAAAAGTGCATAGCTCTGCTTTTTCGACATTGCAGGCTTCCTCTGGACACAACAAACACCTGGGAGATCCTTGCAGCCCACGTCAGACCAAGGGTGTCCTATATATAGCACTGTAAAGGAAGACATGCAGAAAGCACTGTGGCTCAGACCCCTGCAGTCCTCAATGAGGTGTCAAGCACTTCAGGCCTCACACCCAGCCAAAGCCCACTTGCTCATAAACCAACTCTACCCAGGGAATATTCTTCTGCCTGAAGAATAGCAGCAGATCCTACAGCCAGCAGGCTTTGTTGAGCCAAGTAAACAGATGACATTGGAGAGTGGGGTTAATTCCCCCATAAAGTCTTTTGCGCTCCCCAAACATACTAACAGCAAGCTCATCTACAACAAGGGGTGTTCCAGGGAAGGGGTGAAGGGTTATTGTATAACATATTTCAGCGGGAATGTGCACAAAAAGGCAATTCTCAGATGAAGCATCACTTCACTCAGTGAAGCTTAAATTGATATTTCCATCTAATGCCGTTGGGCTTCCTCTGCGCTACAGCAAAAGTAAAGCTCTAAACCTGACCTGCAGTGTAGACCAGCAGAGACCAGTCTCTGCTGTAATTAGTTTGGAGAAATCTGGGGGGAAAAAAAAAAAGCCTGGGACCTGAAGGAGAGGAGCAGAGACTTGAGCCAGCCTCTCCCACATCCAGGTACCTTAGCAACTCAGCTTGTCTCCCGCCTAAACAACATTTTTTGCCAAAATGGAAATGCTCCAAAATTTTGATGCAAAATTGTTTTGTGCTGCAAGAGAGCCCAGTACATAAGCAGAGAGGGGGCACCAGGGTCAGAACTGTTATGCGTTTAGATTGTGTAGTGTAGCACATGATTTATTTTTTTAAAACAATGGCTATTTTCTTGCTCCACAGACACTGACTGCTCAGCCCCAGACACCTATTCTGCGAGTTAGACACATGTTGTGAGCTGTTTATGCTGGTCACATCCTCTGTGTAAAACTTTTATGACTTTTTTCGCTTTTTATTGTTACGTATTTGGCTATCCTAGTGCTCAAGCGTGGCTGGCCCACCTTAGGCAGCGTAAATCAAGTGAGACAGTAGTGAGTGATGAAGGATTTTAACTGAGGAACTGGCTGAACTCTTTCCCTGTTGTTTTAAGACATTTATATCCCCTCTTCCAAAGGTGTAGGATATTCCTAAGTGAAAGGAAAGCTGGACTTTTTGTCTTCCCCTACTCTCCATGCGTAGAGTCTCCCGAAATTCTTTTCAGCTTTAACTCCTTCCTTGTAAAACACACACACAAATATGACGAATGCTGAGAACACAGACTCTAATTCTGTGGATACAGCATCCTCCTCCTTCTGCTGCTCAATCAACAGCAAACGCAGATTTTCAAGCTGACTCTAATTTTGAAACTCACCTTGATGAGCATCTGTGACTTATAGGACTTTTCAGGTGGTGTCCCATCCAGACATCAGCCACACTGAAACCTCGTTCAGCTTTTAGGAAAAGGTGCATCCTGCACAGGCAAAGATCAGCTCTCTAAATATCTTCAATTCTGTTGTGTCCTGTTCACCTTTTTCATCCTCACTGCACTTCCTCCTCCTCCTGACACATCCAGACCTGTCTATAACCAGCACAGGCCACAACAGGGCTCCCCACAACACAGCAATGGGACCAGAGTTACACACCACACAGTCAGAACTTCACCATGAATTTAAATTTCTCCAGGACATCATTCAGGCCTTACAAAGAGCCATCCTCTAGACTTAGCAAGTCTCTATTTAAACAGGAAAAAAAGAAAAAAAGGAAGTGTCTACACTGAGATTGCAAAGAAAAGATAAGCCAAACGTAG
Organism: Tauraco erythrolophus; assembly: GCF_009769465.1. Lineage (NCBI taxonomy): Eukaryota > Metazoa > Chordata > Aves > Musophagiformes > Musophagidae > Tauraco > Tauraco erythrolophus. The sequence continues at coordinate 84,792,383 of NC_141468.1, forward strand.
GTTCCATCTGAGTTTGCAGAGCCTGGATCAATTTTTGTTTATTGTAAATGTAGCCTGTTAATAAAATTGCGTGTCATTTCTTCTTCTCAATGCCAACAGCATTGTTAGCTCTTTCACATCAATTCATTGCATCACAAAATAAACTACTGGACCAGTTTATTTTACTATCTTGAATATATAATGCTGAGAAATACAGCTATCTAAAAAGAGAGGAGACACACTAATAAGGACATGAAACTCCCACAGCAATTTTGAGCTCTGCTGGACTCAGGGGATGAGCTGAACCCAAGAGACACAAGTGGAAGTCCTTCCAGGCTTAAAGAGCCACAGATTTTTTTTTTTTTTTTTTTTTTTAAGAGCTCTTAGATTATACTCTGCTCTCATGAGACCCATCTGGAGTACTGTGTTCAGCTCTGGGGCCTCCAACATAAGAAGAACATGCAGCTGCTGGAGCGGGTCCAGGGCAGGACCATGAAGATGATCCGAGGGCTGGAGCACCTCTGCTATGAAGACAGGCTGAGAGAGTTGAGGTTGTTCAGCTTAGAGAAGAGAAGGCTTTGGGAGACCTAGCAGCCTTCCAGTTCCTAAAGGGGGCCTACAGGAAAGGGAAAGGGACTTTTTACAAGGGCATGTAGTGATAGGACAAGGGGCAATGGCTTTAAACTGAAAGAGGGGAGATTTTGACTAGATCTAAGGAAGAAATTTTTCACTCTGAGGATTGTGAGACACTGTAATAGGTTGCCCAGAGAAGCTGTGGATGCCTCATCCCTGGAAGCGTTCAAGGTCAGGCTGGATGAGACTTTGAGCAATCTGATCTAGTGGAAGGTGTCCCTGCCCATGGCAGGGGGGTTGGAACTAGATGATCTTTAAAGTTCCTTCCAATCCAATCCATTTTATGATTTTGGTGGGCAGGAGTTTCTTCATGGCTTCACTATGTTCTTCTAAGTGGATGTACAGCTTTTACCGCACAGCTTGCACTGTGAAGTGGCTGGCCAGAAAAACTTTTTACACCCCCAAAGTCGTCTTTATCATGTAGCAAAGCGGAAGGCTGGTTCCTGAATCAGCTTGTTGGTGATATATCAGTTTATTATGATCAGTTTTAAATCAGCTCCTTTTGAAATTAGAAGTTGTATACAAACATCAAGAAGCAAGCTGTCATCGAAGTTTGAAGACATCCTACAGATTTTTACCTCTTGCTACATTCTCCCGTGCCCTTAAAAGTAAGGGTGACTGTATTCCTATGCAAGTAACTCACTATGCTCAGAAGCAGCAGAGGAAGAAAACCACACTTACCTAATGCAGCAACAAAAAAAAAAGTAGCAAAGCTCCAATATTAAGCAATATTTGTACTCTTCACTCATATAATTTGAAGATTTTGGCAAAACTGGGTCATTGTTTTCTTACTCTTCTCCTTCCCCATTCCTATGCACAGGGGACTTTGCACATCCAGACTCTATGAATAATCTTCTGCTTGTTGTTATAACCCTTCATGTGTGTCTAAATTCTTTCATTCACTCTTGCTAACCTAATTTTTCCAGATGTTTGGGAGGTTTTGTATTCTGGCAAGAAGGACTACCACAAAAGGGGCAACCATAAATCTTGTGGGCTTTTTCCCCTTCTTCTTCATGTCAAACCAATTGTTGGGATCTTAATCTCTTTGGCTTCATTTCACAATTATGGGTAGTTATTGCACCATGGAAATAATTGCTTAAAAGGTTTAAGTCCTTTGCCCCTTACAAAATAACGAGCCTTCTTTATTTCCTAATTAGAAGAGTAATGGAACCTTTACGAGTCTTCAAACAAAGTCTGAAAATTCCCAGAAGGAATTGTGCTGGAGAAATGGCCACTGTGGCACTTTGCAGAGAAATTATGTCATCTAGTGTGGCGGAGAGGAGAAAACAAGAAGAGAGGAGAAGCGGGGCAGCTGAAAGCCTGTTTGAATTCCCTGACAAATAAAATACTCAGCCCCTCCACTATACCCCAGGACCTCCTTTCCTTCTCGAACAGCTGCTCCTCCACCACCATTTATCTCCCTAGAAACATCATCCAGTGGTGTGGGAGGCTGCTGAGGGGAAGGCAGAAAGAGTTGAAGGGTCCTGAGACCCTGGTCTGTTTCTTTTCCCCCCCAACTCTTTCTCAGGATTCACAGGCAAGAGCTAAAGAGTTCAAAACCACAGACTGGTAGCCCAGAAAAATAGGCTAGGTAAAGCCTGTCCGTCTAACTCATCATATTCCTGGAGGCAGAAAGGATGAGACCATCCTTTGAGAGTAATTCCAGTAACTGAGCCAAGTCAGAGAATCAGAGCTGACATTTCACATACAGCTTCGGGGAAAAAAAAAAAAAAGATCCTTTTGCAGAATTTGAGTATAAGTTATTTTCCCTGGCATTAAATTTAGAAAGTCCCACTTGAAAGTATATATATTTAAAAAAAAAAACTCACACAACCAAAAAGTAGCTTGTAAATTCTACTTTCAGTTGGAGCTTTATGCAAGAATAACCTTGGTGGCAAAGGCTGCTTGAACACCTTAGATGAGAAGGCAGAGGAAAAACAAGCCACCCATGGCTTTCCAGTTCTACGTACCAGTTGCAGCTTCACTTCTAATTCATCCTGCATAATGTTCTCCATTACAGGACACCCTCCTTTCAGTAGTTTACAACTTTGCTCAGCATTAACTGTTTGAGTAGAAGTTTCCATTTTATGTATTTGTGTCATGCTACCTGATGACTTTTTTTTTGTTTGGGTTTTTTTTTTTTCTAGTTGGCTGGTTTTGTTGTGGGTTTTTTTGTTTGTTTTTCAATTAAAAACAAAAAAACAAACTGGTTTTGTTTCCAAAAGTTAGAGGAAAAGGTTAGACCACAACAAACCTTTGGACCACATGAAAAAATGTTCTTACAGTTGTTTCGGGAAAGAGAAGCTCCAGGCTTCAGATCATGAGTTTCCCATTTGATAGAAAGTCAGACTTCACATCAGGGCTTTTCCCATCCACATGGGAAATCAGTCCAATTTATTTCACTCAGTCTTGCAAGCAAGGGGTTGACTATCAAAGCATGATGCTAACAAGAATTTTGACTACACACAGCAGTTCCTTCAAATTGTCTCAGTGAAAGAGATGAGAAAAAGAAACCATTCAGGACCACTTCCAGTAGGCACAAAGCATGGCTTATGACGACCTGGCCCGAGCTTACCAAGCACAGAAAGAGCAAAGAAGTGGTAACTCATCAAATCATGCTCAGAAAAAGCCTACTGCTCCTAAACTGATATGCTTAAACTAAGATTAACAGTAATATCTTCTACCCCAATACTCCTCCTCAAGGTCCATCTCCTCAGGCTGATAATCAAAAGGGTTTTTTCGGTTTGATATCTTAAGGAATTCCATCTTTAGAGATTTCAAAACTTTGAAGATGCCACTTTCTCATCTCTGTCCCTTCCTGCTCTCCTACCACAGGCTGCTCTGGGCAGCTGCACAGCCTGACACATGCCTGCTGGCTTCTTGAAGGCATTTACATTGCCCACATTGGAGTCTTGCAGCGTCAGCCCCTATCCATGAGCTACTGTGCAAGCTTAGCAGCCATCACTCTTCCAGGGATTTTTTTTTTTTTTTCCTTCTCCCAGGAGACAAAGATCTGCTCCAAATGAAAATTAAGTAGCATGGAACAGAACAGGAAGAGGAAAAAAAACCCACAAACTTTATTTCTTGGACTGTTAATCAGGAATCTTAAGTTACAAGTTTGTCAAACCCATAGAGCTTGGAATAAGACCTGAAGAATAACAGTGAAGTGGAGCCTTTGGCTGTGTTTGCCAAACGTAGGCATTTGCTCTTGCTCTTCTTGACCAGCTTTCAAGACCATTTCAGTTGCAATGACAGGGCTGCAAATCTATAGGATTACATACTTAAACGAGTGTTTACAGTGACTGAGGAGAGAGATCTATAATCTGTGGGCTTATGCTTCTTAAACTAATTTACAGACCATGTCTCTCAGAAGCATGTTAAATAACTCATGGCAAGGCCAGCTATTCACTGATAAAAACCTGAAATACTTAAAAGAACTGTCAGTGTCTCAAGTTGTGTTAATATATGTAAGTGCAATTCAATTCACTGAAGGCCCTGAAGTTCAGTTATGAACTTTCTTGGGTGTCAACAAGAAGATCAGTCAGTTTTTAATTCTTCCAGCCAGCCTGGCTTTTGCTAGGCTCAACTTGAACTAGTCAAGCTCAGCTATCAGTCTGGAAAAACAATAGGGATGGGTTCAACATGCAGCTGTCACTACCAGGGAGCCATACATATTGTGTTTCAATACCTCCAAGTTATATCTCTCTACTTAAACAGAAAAAAAATTAGGTTTCTGTAGCTTCCAGACAGACCTGCACACACACTTTGGGCTCAGTCCTTCAGAGATTACAAGCATTATCTTCCTAAGGAAACCAAGCCATGGCCTCTGTGTCCAGCCATACAGAGAAACACCATCTCTACAGACACCCTTCATCCTGTGAAATGGTTTTAGGTCAGTTCAAGCTACAATTTAAACCAGATGCACTGGTGAGGTTTTGCATCACAAGCTGGCACGGTTTCATATCAGTCCATTTCAAGGCTCCGTTTGCCTCCCATCACACAAAAATGTCACTGTTGATTTCATCAAAAGCAAGTGCAGGTAGTAAGCTGGAAAAACAGTAATAGAAATGGCCTGTCTTAGGGTTAATGCTGCCACAGAAGTCTTTCTTTTTGCTTCTGTTGACTGTTTCATGTTTAAACCACGCAACCTTAATTGTGTTATGCTACTTTTTACAATATATTTTTGATTTGCAGAATAAGCAGAGAGCCTGTTCCTTGTTTGGCAACAGCACAGAGTCACTTTGAACTAATGACATATTCTGTAATCTACCCTTGGGTATCAGGTTAGCTACTGGTTGGACATAAAGCATGGGTCTGAGTGGCTGCATGGTCCAGATCTGCACCACTTTTAAAACAAACACAAACGTGCCTGTTTCTGCCTTCACAGACACCTGTGCAGCTCCCCTGAGCTCAGGACGTGTGTGTAAATCAGAGTGCGCAGTCTGGAATCCATGTGGTCTGCACAAGAACTGTGCCTCCATTCATTCCGCCCCCAAAGTCCGGAGGTCCACGCTGGACTGACACGCTAAACTAATTTTCTGGAATCTGCTTCTGTAGCCAGGCCCACAAAGTGAACCTGGGCTGCGGTCGGAGTACACTGCTGCTGAGCTGATGAGTTGAGAGGGACTAAATATGAGGGGTTCTGCTTATGAACACTTACTTCCCAAGCAAAAGAGCAATTTAAATTAAAAAAAGATACTTTTTTTTCATCATATATAACGAGCTGTATGCGAGCAGCACTATGCTATTCTTCTGAGTTTCCCCTATACATAACATTGAAAGTTTATGGCAAAAAAACCATACTTATTGGTAAAAAAAAGCATTTTAAACACCTGGACTTATTTGTGGATATCTCCTTTGCTCTGGGCAGATTCTCCATAGACTTCAGCACCAGTAAAAGCTAAAAATCCATCTTGATCCTGAACCACAATTCTCACCGGTGATGAGAACTGTGATGCCAGACAGGATGGATCTTGCTGGTTTAGGCTTCTCAAGAGTCTTTGAATGACCTCAGATGTTTTTCAAGTAAAGGGCAAGCATCTCTGCTAGTCTGTCCTGGGGAATACTCTGTATGCTCCTTTGTGGCTCCTCTTCATGGCAAACCTGAATCTTTCACAATTGTTGCACACAGAACTAGCATCACTTCCAAGCTACTGAGCTTGGCTGAGTACTTTTTGTCAGTTATTTACTTTCAAGTAGCCATTAAAAGCACTAGAATATTAAGTCTGTAGCAGAGAATCTTTAGGCACAAGAAGATCCTAGTAGTTTCTGCCAAAGGAAGACAGGTCTTAGCTGAGATGCAAGTTTCAGACATGCTTAGTCTTTTACACCTCAGTCTATCAGATCGCCTGCACTGAAGATTTGGGCTGCAGCCCACTGAGTTTGTGGCTGATATCCTTGAATTCCACTGCACAGCTGTCACCAAAAAAAGGTAGTAAAATACTGTCCACACAGACTTCCCTCTGTATCTATTAAACTTTGGAGATTCTGGGAAACCATCAGTATCCCAGGCCCGAAGTCAAATTGATTTCCCTTATCATTTGGAAATACATCGAAGGGAAGAGTCAGCACTAGCAGACTGGCCTAAAAGTTTCCTTCTCAGGGCTCTACCTTGAGGTTCAAGTTGACAGGCAGAGAAAGGAGCCCAGCCCAAAGCTACTGAGTCTGACTGCCCCACGGAAGACAGCGGATCCCTTGTGCTGGCAGAGCAGAAGCTGCCTACACTTTTACATGCCACATCTTTCCTGGATATAAGGTCTTTTCAAATTGCTTAGCACTAGAGTCAGGCATTGTTGTTGGTTTGTTTTAGTCTTAAAGTGCTTTCACATGGAGAAAATAAGTGATATGAAATATTCTTGTGGTTGTTTTTTTCATGAACATTGGGTAGACCTTTCTCCAATTCCTCCTAGGAAGGACAGCAAGTTCTCGATGCATGCATAATTTATTCAGCAAAATTGTGGTATATGTGGTTTTACTTGAACAAGGACAAGTCATCCTGGACAGTTAATGTTCTCCTTTTTAATTTTAATTTATTTTGTTTGTATGGAAACTGTCTTCAGCTAAGAACTCCGGAACTTTTGGTAAGCCTTAACCTGGATACTTTCTGTATATTTCTATTTTTTCATTTCACACATGCCAACACTTTGCTTTAGTAAAGACAAAAGTAAAAATTCCAAAACACTTCATAAGTTCTTAGAAGAGACAATCCATTCCTCACAGATTCGTTTAGAAGGAACTCATCTTGAAGGAACTGGAGAACATCAAAGCCCTTAAGCTTTTAGAAATTGTAACCCATCTTTTGAAATATGAAACATGTGGGCCAGAGAGGTTTGCCAAATGTTTACATTTTGGTGCATAGCCGAACTGCTTATCAGAAGTTCAAATGCTCTTTGTTCCTAATTTCCCACTATTATTCACACTGCGCGCTCTGTTCAAACACAGCAACACCCTTTGGCCATGAGAGCCAGCAATGCTTCTGTCTCACGTGGAGCAGACCAAGGAGACCCAAGTGCTCAACACACATAGCATGACATAACTCCAGAGTACGCGATCAGCGATTTCTCCCTGCATTTTTATCTTTATTAGAAGCACAATTACATGCAGAGCAATATAAACTCTGATATTCAGGGAAACCCTATAAGCACCTTCTCCAAAATAATGAAGTGCCTCACACCTTGGCACTTCAATACTGGAAAGGGACTGAAATGGTTCCGTGCATCCTGATCCATCCTATGGCCTTTCACTCACTCCTTATGGCAACAACTCTCCCAGGGTTTTCCTACCCTGTGGAATTCCAGACATGGGTACTTCTCTCTGCTCCCGTAGGATGAGACTTGTCCTAGATTTCATTTTAAGAGAAAGGCAGGCACCTCCTGAGGATTATTCATCCTACTTTGAGATAAAGACTTCCTTTGGAAGTACTACTGACTGCAGAGGAATATTTGGGCCCTGAAGTTCAGCAAGATGAACATCAGAGTAAGCAATGGAACCTATGCTCGCCAGTGAAGTGAAGCATCAACTAAAACATTTTTACCATTTGTTTCAATATTCTGGAAGATACAATAAAAGAGGATGACACTGGTGATTTTGAGAACAAGGATGGCTTCTGCTGTTTTGTGACAGCAATGCAAAGTGGAATTTAGCAGGCATAAACCAAGAGGGCAAGAGGCAACAGGATAAGAAACACAGCAAATCAGCAGCTTCTGGAAGAAAGAGAAAAGACTGGAGATAGAACATTTTGTAGTCCTAAGAAAAATGCCCTTATTGTGGGTGATCATTTTAAGTCAGAAAAATCAAGAGGAAAGGGAAATTGTTCCAACAGCTTAGTCTTGCAGGGAGATTAGCATAAGTAGAACAGAAGAGGTCAAGTCAGCAAGTATCAGCAGGAAATATGAGACACATATTAATCATTCTCATTTCCAGACACAACGTGGAAACAGTCTATGAAAAAATGTCAACAAATTATTTGCATGTAAATCAGCAAAGCCACAGTGACTTCAGAGGAACTCCCTCCCATTTATCCCAACAGCCCATCAGGGCGACAGACAGGATCATCTCCCTTCCAGGGCTTCTGACAACATTTGAATTTGCATGAGAGAGAACAGATCTCGTATTCAGGAAAGGGCTTTCCAGGACTGAGAGTGGTAGGATATCAGAGGAAAGGAAGCTGCTGACAACCAACATATCTACAAGCATGCTTTCTCAAAGCCAGGCTGGAGCTTTTCCCACTGCCTCCTTGCAACAGAGAGCTGGAAGTGGCTTGTTCTTACTCTGGTCACATGTGAAACAAACCTGAAATTGTGCAGAGGGTGAGAAGACCCTGTGATTTGCCCATGAAAATCAGATGTGGTGACCAAAGAAACTGTGTGGATGTACGAGTTTTCCTTCCTACTTCATTTATTCTTTTAACCACATATTGCCCTGAGCAGAGAATAGCTACCCTCAAGTATATTGACTTTTTATTATCTAAGCAGATACGAAAAAATCTTTAAAAATTTGTATGAACTTTAAGAGTATCTTACTCCATTTAGCCATAGAATTAAAAAAAAAAACCCAAACCTGCTTAGAAATATAGTCTTTACAGAAGAGATCTTGCTCTTACAGAAGAAGGTAGGTTTAATTTTTTCCTCACTGATCACGACAGAAGCTGACCAAAGTTTCAAAATCCTCGTCTTCACTGAGCTTTGGAACAGATTCTGTGGGATCACAACTGCCTTCATACCCCTCCCCTCAAATCCAAATGCACAGCAACATTCTGAATTTACCAAGTCAGAGATCTGGTTGCACTTTAGCTGCTCAGCTAAAAGCCAAAGAGGAGATCTAAACAGCACTTATCAACATAAACAAGGAAAATATTTCTGACAGGAGTTTACCAGAGGGAAGAGCACATATTTTTACCTGATCTAGAAGGTAAAATAGACAAAATAAGATTCTCTAAGACAGTAACAAATACAAACCAGCTTTTTAAATCAGGATGGCACAGCAATGGCCTTTCAGAACTTGTTCGACCAACAGAAGCCTTGAACTGGCAACAAACTTCTGTTGAGCTGTCGTTAAGCCTGTGGACTTCAGGGGAGCCACAGAAGGAGCAGAACGCATCCATTTACACCAAGCTGACAGGTCAGGCCCTAAAGTAAGTCTTCAGAATTCAAACTACTCCCTAATTGCAGTAATTAAGAGTCACAGAGTAAAGGGGAGTACCGAACAACACTGCAAACACTGAGATAACCTCCTTTCCCTTAGGACTGGCAGCTTTTTAGTGTTTTCCGCCATATTGTCTTTAATTAGTTCACCACAAATCTTGCATAGGCTTTTAAGCTATATTTAGGCATAGCTAGAGCCAGCAGGACTTCTAGCACATTTTTATTGTCACAACACAACTTTGACATGTTGTCTCTCACTCAAAAGAGTGAGTGTCTCAATAAAGCATCTTTTTCCTCACCATCCCAGACCCAGAATAGATTATCCCAATGTTTCCAGAGACAACTACAATAAATATAGCAGAAATGAACCTGACAGGTATACATAGACCAACAAATGAGAACCACGTGCATGGCTCTCGGTGGGTGAAGGAGGGGAAAATGATGAATTTGCAGTTTGGATAGAAATATAAAGTCTGTCATAACAAATTAGACCGTTTGTTGGATTGTGAAAGATCCTGCTTTAGACAGGAGCAAAGTTATGCTTTAGGTGAGATGAAGAAACAATTAGAACCACCCCATCATTTATTCACTGCTGAAGGATGGTGGTGGAGAAACATTGATTTTGAACTGTGACAAAACAGAACAAGCAACGAAAACACAAAAGAGGATGCGGTGGATGATACTGTTACCTCTTGATCCTTAAGAAGTTACCAAGTGGGGAAAAAATAAAAAGGGAAAAATACAGTTAAACAACATAAAATGCTGGAGGGTCAATATATAGCAATAATAATGATGAAACATAATTTGTATTTTGCAATGGCAGGGCAATTTCCAGAAGACATTCTCAAGAGCAAGCATTCTTCAACAGTTTCCTAACCTCTCTCCCAAAAGGTTTCTGATCTGTCTAGGAAATAAAGATCCTACAGCCATTTTGCAAATAAAGAGCTTCAGATAAAGAAAGAGCTTAAAGACTACTCCTAAAGTCTTAGTAGAACTGAGAACAAGCTACCACTTTCCTAACTTGAGTACCATGGCAATGAGACAACTCATCTCTTCCGTTACAGATAGTAACAGGCTCTTATGAGTGCTCTACTCAGTAGAGGTTACAAGAGCATTGGTAAGGCATGAGACATCCATCCAGTTAAGACTAAAACACTGTAGAGCAATGCTATCTGAGATAGAACTACCAGTAAAAAAAAGGTAAATTTCTACCATCGTAACAGGAAAAGACCTAGCCTAATGGATAGAATCACAAGTTGTCTATATAAATGGCTTAAATTATTTATTGGCATTGCAATAAAGCAAATCCACTTAGAGGCATATGAGTAAAAAGGAAACCCACAGCTTTCCAGATGTATTTTCCAGACAGTATGTCAAGTTCCCATAATATTGCTCTACACACTTTCGCAGTTCTTCTACTTTCATACTCATAGATGCAGCTACCTGAAATACTGAGGTACCTAGAAGTGCCAGCTTCACCATCTTCATGGGGAAGAAAACACAGAAGAAGCAGTCAGGGAGACTCAAGCAATACACATAGTACGTGGTGTTTGTCAGATCTGCTCATCTCTGGAACGCCAACTGCCACAAGCACATAATCCTCGGAGGTGAAACCACCATTGGCATTTCTGCAAGTACATGGTAGCCTTCTGGGCTGAAGAAGTGTTATGTCAACACTGAGTACTACTGAACATAGCAAAAACTTTTCAGTACTAGGAATCTTATCCCAACTATTAAATCACTCTTCAGCAATTTTATTTTCGTCAAAATTACCCTGAGTGTCAGTCTCTTTGCAATGATTAGACAAGTTTTTTATTGCTCCTCTGACTCATCAGATGAAAATGCTCCCTATGGCATTCAAAGGGAGCTAATATGTTGCTTTATACACAACACTCAGCTGCAGAGCACAATTCTTTCTACACTTCAACAAAAAGAGAAAAAAAAGAAAAAAACAGGAAAACCCTTGAAAGCAAATAGCCCAGCAAGTCTGGAGAGGAGCAACAGAATTCAGGCAGCACTGAGAAAGTTGTAAATAATTAGCAAAAATGACATTGCATGCTAGGTTTTTTGGTGCAGTTTAACAAGAAAAGCAAGCTTCACCCCTTTGCAGTCTTCTGATTATTCTACATTTTTCCTAGACTTCATACACGTCCTCTAATATATAGCACAGAACGCTGGAGACCTAAGTGAAAGAACACAAAACTAAATTTCTGCACTTAATTGATTTTCCTTTAAAATAATGACCACGGGGGTGGGAGGCCAGCTAGCTCAGGGGATTAGTAATGGATATGAAATATTTCCACCATAAGTCAATGGTTCAAAACCAGTCCAAGGCAGCACATGCTTTGAAAGCTGCTTGATGACCCATGTGAAATGAGCTGGTGGTCTCAGTAAAACTCCTGCTAGGCACATGTCTACATTACAGTTGACTTTCTTGTTTGAGGTTTCTGCAAGTACTCCAAAAGGAAATAATCACTGACATGTCACTAATGGAATAGGTATTTGGAGGACAAGGAACAAAACCTGCTATTCCAATCTGAACAGTGCAGAAGTTTGAATCGATTGAGTTTTCGCAATAAGGAGGGAGAGGTCACCTGTTGAACTGAAAACACACATAAACCTCTATTCTAAGCACATCGTGCATTACACACAACCTCTCACTGCAGCGAGCTCCAAGGTTTTTCACAGATATGCAGAGGAATTGCATCAGTCAGCACTGAAACAGCAGCGACGGACGCAATTCCTCTGCGTGTCTGAGGAACCTTGGAGCTCACTACAGCAAGAGATGCAACACAGAGCAAAAGAAAGGAATTGTTTAGCAAAACAGCACCAAACAACCCAGTATAAAGAGTACAGGGAGGAGGAAGATGCAGGAACAGTTTTAGCTAGGTATAGCTGTCATGGTTTAGCCAAGCCAGGCTGTTTCCTCACTCTCCTCTCCACCCACCGTGGCCTGAGGGTCAAGGTAATGACCTGTACCCATCAGATTGCTCCAGCGTGGGCTTTTCCCATGGAATTACTGCTTCTTAGGGCACAGCCACCCACTCCAGTGTGGAGTCCCTTCCCACAGACTGCAGATGCATCTCTGCTCCACTGTCAGTCTCCAGTAGCATGGAGGTCCTTCCCCTGGAGATGGTCCTCTACAAACTCCTTTAGTCACAGGCATCTCTGCTCCAGCATGGGGTCATGGGGAGGGGGTTCCAATCTGGCCAGAGACTGGTCTGACCAGTTTTGGAGCCAGAGACGCTTCTCGCAGCTTCTTACAGGGGCTTATCTCTGCAGCCCTCCTCCCACTACCACAACCCTATCATATAAACCCAGCACAGAGCATAAGTCAGTGAACTTGAATTTTCTCCCTTCATTGAGACATTATGCTGCTATGCCAGAGAAAAGTGTTATAAACTCAGATTTACAACTCATCCAACAGCACTGCATCCCCTACCAACAGTCTAATTTGGTCTGTCACACAACAGCATATCAAGATATTTAGTTTCAAGGTGGAAACCAGTGTATCATCTACTGACCAAGACTGCTTCCTATAATTCTCAGGTCTTCAGAAACTCACCAGCAATGTCTCCCATTCAAGCAGATTCAGATACTCCATTTCTGGTGAGTTTCTGAAGACCTGAGAATTGAAACACTAGCTTACAGACTGCTAGACAAATGCATGGAAACCTTCAATAATCAGGACACATCACTCTGGCCATGAGCATGCTTCTGTATCCACAGAGAAGGAACGCAGGCAGCAGATATTTGTTTCTTTGTGTGGGACATCTCGTATGCTAGAAATGAAGCAATTCTTAGGTTGCCAAGAAAGCTTCTCATACAGCAGCAAGAAACTTCTGCTCCACTAAAGCTTGAATTCAACGGCTAATGCATCAGGCTCAAGACCTCTACAGTCACCTATCCAACTGAGATGAAGGAGCACCAATAACATCTGCCTCTTAAGCCTGAGCTTTATAACCAATATTACCAATTTTTACAAGAGAGGCTATACTTTGTGACTCTAATGTACTTGTCTTCTGTGCTTACAACACAGCTAATGCAGAAGAGTTGGCTTATGAGATACCATCAATGAGCAAATTTTTTTCCCTTCCCGTAACTAAAAGATGCACATAAACTCCTTATAACATCTGGACACAGAAACCCTTCTGCCTTCAAAAGGGATTTCTCCCTAGTATAGCATCAGAAGCAGCATGTGGAAATAAAGACAGACTTTCAGTACATCTGTGATGCTCATTTTGTATTTAAATACATCAAAACTCCAAAACTCAGGCTACATGGTAGTCACTGTCATTTAGTTGCACAGAGTTAGAGTATTTTCAATAGAAATAAATAAAGTTTATTCCTGGTGTGAGCCCATATTGTGCATTTTACAGTGGTGAGGGTCTACTTGACAATCACAAGCAATCTTCCCACTCTATCCTGCTAGCCAACAGGGTACAGGCCTCCATGTGTCAAGGAAGTCTTTTCCTCACACTTGGCACTGAGTTCTCAGGACTCCCAAGTCTGACTGCCTACAGCAAAAGAGTCCTCACAGCCAACCAGGATGCCCTGAAACCTCTCAGAGCAACAGCATAACAAAAATAAGCCAAGCTAAATCTCACGAAGTTTAGCATCCTTATTACAGAATTGGAAACACAACAAAATAAAAAAATCTACTTCAGGGCAAACTTAGGAAGAAAGCTCATCCTTGGCAATTTCATCTCACCTACCTTTCAACAAGGCAATCAGTTCTTCTCCCATCCCTTGCTCTTGGAGGACCACCTACTCCTGTAACTTTTCACTTCCTTGGTCACAGACAGTGCCTCCGCAACAGCTCAGCAGAGTCAGCACAAGCTTTGCCCCTCACCTCTTTGACCAAAAAAAGTTACTTCTCCCCTCATCTCAATTCTCTTCCTGTTCTTTTTGCTCAGTAGAATTTCACTTTGAACAGTTGATTTCTATCAACCATGGCTTTGAGGAGTCATACGCCTTCTCCTCAGACTGGTCTCCAGGATCAGATTTCTTTTCCTGTGAATTTCCATTGTATACTTTACTTAGCACATTCTTTCTAGCTTCAGGCTCTTTTGCAAGTTGCAACATTTTCAAGACTAGCAAAAACTTCATAAAACATATACCAGAAGACACACTCGTCGTACATGAGAGTTATGAGAGTCAAAGCTTTGAGTTTGCCTGTAAGTTTTCAGAGAGACCACACATGGAGTACTAATAACATAGATGAAAGTCTTGACAGTTACAACGTTTTTTTTTTTCTAAATTATCTTCCTGTTCTCATTTGGGATCATATTCCAGAGACAATTTTGGCCCAAAAATATTAGCAGAGTTAACATTAAAAATTATGTATAGTGTTTCAAGTATGCAAAGTTCTGTAAAGAGTTTGATCTTTATACCACTTTTTTCTCCAGTCAGTGGCTCAATGGTATTTCCTGAAAATAAAAGAAATTAAATTGATTTTAAGCATCAAATCAGTAGCAGGAATGGAATTAGGACTTCAGACTTCTTAATTTTCTTCTTGGGATAACCAAAAACTCAAGTTAGAAAAACTGATATAGAAAATTAGGTGTTCAGCAAAATTTTCCCCATGAAAATCATGTTTTCCTTTGAGAACTGCTAATTTTTTGAACCAAAACAATCACTCAAATAAAACAGACTTATTGTTTCATCCAAAAAAACTTACCTTCGGATATGCTAAGACATTGCCTCTCAAGATTTCTAGGACAAATGCATCAAAACACCCTTCTTTTGAGGCCAAGTTTTTCAGCTGACTCAGGTTTCTCATGACACACTGCACGGTGGCCCAGCTAACAAAAACCCTGAACTACATCCTGGGGCTGTGTGGGACTGCAGGGGCAGATGGCAGTAATCAAATTTTAAGTGAGAACCTTAACTGGCACAGTTTTTTATTATTTCACTTAAATTACAATGAAGATTCTCTCCACCACCCCCCTCCCCGAATTAAACTTTCAAAATAATTTTCTTAAGAGTGAAATTCTTTTCGTTGCCATCAGCATTTTGAGGGCTGGGAGAGAAGCAGGCCACTAAAGGGATTAATATTTTCCAAGCAGCTGTACTCCCCATCACATGTGCCCTTAACCAGAATAAGCAAACATCTAGATATAAAACACTGCTGCAAGTCAGGAAAACTACGCATAGCAGAGTTTCACGATTTAATTTCACATGTGATACTCAATGCGTTTAAAGAAACACGACGAATACATTCTGTTAAGAAATGTGCCAAAAACTGCTGCAAAATAGTGGCATTCTTTAGAAGAAAAACTAATTATTTTAGTTAAGAGTAATAATTTAGGCCTGAGATGAGTTTCAGCGATGTGCCCTCACTTGCAAAATTCTAATGAGGAAAAACATCTGTCCTTTTCCATTAAAGGCACGAAAGCCCCAAGAGCAATGAAATGATACTGTGATGGTGAGCACTGAAGAAGTGCCTATAAATAAACTCAGCAAATATATTTTTCTGGAATGTATACAGTGGAGGAACAGATCATATGTTCCTCTTCCTAACCACAGTGTACTGCAATAAGTAGCTAGGGTGATCTAATGCAGGCTTCATTTTCACGTTTATTCCTGCAAGTTACTTTCAAGGTAAGAGGGATTTTCCTTGACTTAAAACCTCAGGATTTTTGGTGTTTGTCCAGGAACTATTTCCAGCACAATTTCAATAGCACCATGTACTGAGAGGTCTGAGCGCTCGTTCCTTACCAGGAGTGAGCATGCACACTCCATCTGTTCAAGGAGAAGTTCTGGACTTTGTACCTCGTGCTGCAAATCACAACCGGAGAGGAATTCTGAGCAAATGCATTTTCAGGCCTTCTTTGCTAAGAAATGAAAACCAGAGGCCAAAATTCAAGTTCTTACCAAAAAAAAGGCAAATGCCTATTGTTGCATTCTGAAAAGCAGGTTTCTACAAGTGATTTTGCTCCTCAAATAGGTAAATATATTCTTTTCAATACTTATCACAGCTCACCTAAAACAGTACTTCCCCTCCCCCCCATAGAAAACTGAATTTTTATGTCCTTTTCCTCAAAGCACTGCCTTCCTGCAGGATTAAGCCCATTACATTTCAAGCTAAATTGACTGGCATCACTTAAGAAGCAGCAAAACTGCTCTCAGCTTGAGGAGTAGGGATTTCCCACAATAGCACTGCACCCAGAATAACTTCAACTCTAGAAGAGGGGAAGAATAAAAAAACACACAACCCACCACAAACCAAAATTAGCCTGCAAGCAAGATTCAGCATCAATTGAATCATTGCAGTTAATGCATACAAAGAGACAAAATACTTTTCCATTACGTTTTTCAGGATGACATCCAGGATCCCATTTTTATATCCTGACAATTGCCTCTTGCGTGACACTGCAAAACCAACAGCATTACTACAAATATCACATCCCTGTACTTTCACAGTGGAAACAATTCCACACAAATTAAAACAAAGGAAAACACCATACACTAAGGAGCAGCTCCTTCCCAATGAAAGGTGGATGTGCTCAGCTTTCAAAAAACTTTCACAGTGAATTTTCACACTTCTGTTTTATTTAGGGCTGTTGCTTCAACAAGGGATAGACCTCGATAACCTTCCAATTTACTTATCCTCCCACTCTAGAATGTGAAATAGTTGACAAGTTACCGAATCAGCTAATAAACATATTTAAAAGGGTATTACTGGATCCGTAAGTGGATCTTCAGAATAGTTACCTCCATTTTAAGGTGACTTTACCCCATCAGAGGTGTACCCCACCAGATTTTTCTATTGAGACTCAGTCACTCAAGTCCTTATTTCTGCTGCTCATTGTTGCACACTCTGAACTCACTGCGGCTCAGAAGCAGCCAGCTTTTAGGGGTAAACTGCTGCAGCCAAACTCCAGCACCACGGTCCAAATGCAACCTGGACCATTCTAAAAAAAAATATCACCTCTTTCAAATACACACTGTCTGAATTCCAGTAAGGCTCTGAACATTGAAAATTGCCATTTTCAGTATGTCTCCAGCACTATTCTAATTAGCAGATAGACCACTATTACCTTATCTTTGTTATTCATACTGTAAAGTATTAAAACTGAAAACATAAATCTTCTCTAACATTCTCATGGTATTTGTTTAGCTTCTGCGCTTCCTTTGGCTTTGACAATTATAAGAGGCTGAGTTTTGTTTTGTTTCCCAGGTCTGTTTCACTTTAGGGGCATATTAATTTTTGTCAGTGTTTCCAATGAAAAGAATTCAAGAACTATTTCTGCAGAGTGGGCCACATTCCATGAAAGCCAGTAGAGAGAGGCTCACACAAAACTTGGATGCGACCCATCGGATCCTTTAATATCCTGTTTTCCTTTTGTTTAACCTACAATTGTACTGGGCTCCAAGTATGTCAGTTAAAATGATAAATTAGTGTGAATATTAGAAATGGACTTCTCCCAAAACCCTGTATTTGAATACTCAAATACTGTGGGGGACGTCAGATCTCAGCCTCAATTATGGAATTGGTTTTCCCACCAACACTACAATCAACTGAATTAAACTCCCCAAGGCCAAACGTCAGTCTTGGGTTCCATATCTAATTACTGTATATGTTCTACAGAAGTATTGCTGCATAATTTGGCATAGAATACAACTTACAGGCACATCATATCAGTAGTAAAATACTCTGCAGCTCTCACATACCTTTGAGGGTTGAATTTAAATTGAAAATAATAACAGAGGGAGGCATTTTGAGGCAGCAGCTTCAGAATACTTGCAGAATTCTTAAAAGCCTAGGCAGTTGTGTAGGTGGAAGACACCTCTCCTTATCAGTTTTCTCCTGCTGTTGATAATAATCACCAGCTGGCCAAATTATCAATTAGCAGAAACATTGACCTTACAAAATTGCTTTCTTTCCCCCTTGCCTGTGTTTTAGATAGATGGGCCAGAAGCTACATAGTTTTGTGCTTCCAGAACAGAAAGTTGTGATTAAGTACCCTGTCTGGGTTTTCAGATAAAGAAGAAACGTCAGACATTTACAGATGCCATTAGTATTCTTTGCCTTGTTAAGGATTTTTTTTCCCCAAGGCATTTATTTTTGCTCAGTAATTCTTTGGTGCCATTAGCATCAACCAAAGATTATAGTGAAATATGACTACTAGTTTTTAGCAAAACACTTGGCCAAAGTACTTAGCCTCAGTAACATGATTGTATGTTGCTAACATCTAAAAGCTTGGGTTTTTTTTCTTAAGAGATTATTCATTTGGCAATTAATAAATTGTGGAAGTATTCAGCCTATTTACTATAATGTTATTCTTCTTGGGAAAAAAAACACACACCAACCAAAAAAAAAAAATCAACAAACATCTGGGCCTCTCTAGGCAGTCAAGGCACCAAGTAACTCTGCAGCTGCTACTATGGCCAGAGCATGTACTACCTTGCCTGAAGCAGCAAAGCTGCCCAGAGTGCCAAGTGAGTACCAGTTTCCTCTGCAAAAAATCCACTAGTTTCTCCTGTTGACAGTAAAAACAAGTCCCAGTTATCAATTAGTATATCTCTACTTTGTGAGATATGATCTGTTGTCCTCACACCGATTAGTGATCCATTGAGCGTTCAGGCAATATCACTGTGCGTGCTCTGGGTGACTCAGTGGCTTGTACGACGTAGAGTCAAAATGCCAACCCCCAGTAGGTCTGTTGCTGGACACTTGATCCCATTATGTCTGGGTCTGACTATTCTGGCAACCACATTCTCACCAGGCATCTACTAAGGATCTGCCAGTCTGTAAGGAATCCACGCTGCAGATGTGCAGATCTACTGTTTGCAAGCATGTATCTTTTAATGAGGAATAAACACACAGCATTAAAGGTGACAAACATGAAGCCTCGAATGATGTCACAGTGCCAGACAGCCACCCTGGGAAGAACTCCAAATTTACAAAAAATTCCCCATCAACTTCAGTAGCCTCTTACAACTGGGCTAAACCAGAGCAGCATATTACTCAGACCATGTATTAAACTTGCTTCTGATTACACGTGATTGCACATCCTACATATATGCATGATTTTGTATGTTATTCTTGCTTTGCTCCACAGATAGACTTTGAAATATCACGGATTATCAGCTCCAGTAAGTCTGTTTGTTAAAGCACCAACGTTTCCTGGAACCTTACCTACACAAACTGCTCAATCTCGGACCATCACCAATGGATGTCTCTACAAAGCACTGCATTTTAGCACTACGAGATAAACATCATACCTGGCTTTTGTGCCACATGCCTCACCAGCATCACTCAAGCACTTGAAAGAATCAGTTTTCTCCTTTGCCAAAGGAATTAATGAGCGATATGTTAAACGAGAAAGTGGTTTCCTCAGTATTACCCAGCAAACCATTGTCAGGCTCTAGAGAATATGCATTTTTAAAGGGTTACAGCCACATATCTTGGAGATTGGCCCCAGAGCCATCCCTTCCCTGTTGGCACACAAGGGTGTCCAAGATCATGCAGTTGTTCCTGTTCTATAAGGACAGACTATATTATCCTTAGTGTGGGAATATTAAGCCAAGTCCAGGGAAAGGCTGACCCTTGCAGCATGATTATTTCAGTGCAGTAAGTCACATTCACTGTGTTTTTTCTTTTTTGTTTCTCAGACGAAAAAGAAAGGATGATGGCTGACGGTGAAGGAAGAGCTAGAGAGGCCTTGCAGGAGAGAAATATTATAAGCAAAGAAGAGACCATTTATTATGGGTGCACGCTTCAGTGCTATGGTTCACAAATAATTTGAGTACACCTCGCACAACACCTTTTTCAAGCATAAAAAGTTACCTGACATGGACTGGTAAGATGGTATTAATGGTATTAAGTTCTGCAAGCAGTAAACATCTAAAAACAAAGAGCCATTTTTGATGAAAACCATGCTAGCGTTTCATTGCCTCCCCTCTCTTGGTTAATAAAAAATACAATGCAACAGGAAAGGGACTTATATGCAACACTAATTATTACAGACCAGAAGAAGGTAATGAGTGAGGTGTTCAGCATTTTCTGAGCAGAAGCATTTATTCCACAGGGCCCTTAATATCCTTTAAGAGATGACATGAAACTTAATTTTCATGCACCTTAATTGATAAAACGTTAAGATTCTAAATAGTTTAAGTCAGTCAAAACTTTTGCAAGACCTTTGTCCTTCTTAATAAAAAAAATAGCCTGCATCTCCAAGCACAAGCAGGCTACAAGCAGAATGAAAGGTTGGCACATCAATCATCTGCTAGCAAAAAGGATCTTTTCCCACGTGTCCAGTGCATTATGCTTTGAAGTTTGTTATTGAACACAGAAAAGACTTGGCATGCTATTCATCAGCGTTTGGAAAGTTCTGGGTTATCTCCATAACAAAATGATTGCATTTTCATGGCACCCATAAATTAAAAAATATATATCTTGGTGAACAGGCGTTAAGAGTATTCCTAATTTTATACAGTCATCTGGACATGAAGTCATGACACCAAGTAATTTTTTACAAGTACTGTGAGAATAACCAGGAGGCTCCATTAACTTTACCACACAGTCTCATTACAACTTTTAAAGGACTCAGCAGAATAAAATGATAGTCATCAGGAGCTCTCCAGATCCATGGGATCTTGAACAGTGAGCATGGAAATTATTGCAGCCTGTATAAGATGGAAAGTTAAGGGGATGGAATAAGGAAGGAAATGCCTTTTGGAACTTGGAAGTTATTTACAATTTAATAATACATCTCCAGCACAGAAGACAGCCAGCATAACGTGGTTTCTAATGGCAAAACAACATTCAGTCAAAAAAACCCTAAATTTTGTACAAGTTTCTCAAACACATACAAAACCATGTATTCCTTACAGCCCAAAGGCAAAACAACATCAAGGCTTAAATTGGCTCCCAACTAAACTTCAGTTTATGCAAAACAAGGCTCAGGTTTGCTTGAAAACATACAGGAATCTATGCTCCAAAACCCTGGACCACGACCAGACATAGTGAGGGATTTTCATTAAGGGGACAGGGCAGTTTCAGAAATAACTGGAGTGAGATTTCTGTGCAAACAGGGAGTTAGGGAACTTCTGGATCATCTAGGCATTCAGCTTAGATTAAAGACAAAGCATAGCTTCAGGAAGTAGCTATATGGAAGTTTTCTAAACATCTGCTAACTTTCCAAAGAAGCAAAATTTTACAGCAAAACTGTAAACAGAATAAGTTTGCCCTTAGCTCTCCTCCCACAGCTGCAACAAGCTTATTTAATGCCACATGTTTGCCACTATATCAGTGTAGAGGATCACACAGCTGGAAATCCTAATTGCATGGCTATCACTTCCCCCTGAAAACAATAATTTGAATTCTCTAGACGCATTAAAAAATGTGTGCTGCCGACTGCTGATCTCAGTTACATTGCTATTTGGGTCAAAGGGAAAAAAAAAAGAAAAATCAACTAGCTACATACAGATGTCAGAGTAAATCCTAGTGAAATATGGCAGGCCTTTTGCACGCTTCTATGTCTTCCATCAGCTTTCTGCTTTCATTTGACAACGTAGTGGAATTTTTGGGAAGCAGAGATCAGATATCTTAATCTAGTTGAGATTTCAAACCTTTGCAGCAGGGACTGTCTAATGCAATACATAAGGAGACTGGCATAAAAGCTGAAAGTACATCAGCACAAATCCTACTCCTCCAAGTAAAAATTATGTCATCACCATCATGAAATAGAGATATAAACTTCCTAAAATGAACTCTTCCATCTCGAGCTGCTGTTGGATTTTCTGCCTTCCTGAAGTATCCATCTAGGCTGTAAATTCCTCAAAGCAGGAAATGTTTTATCTTCAGCAGTAAGAAGAGACCGCCAAGCACACGTTCTGTGTTAAGTAATAGAAGCACTGAGCACAGCCAAACAAAGCACACATATGTATGCATCTCCACCACATCCAACCACATATACTATTGAATAATGGTCTATTTTGAGCAGATGCACGGAAGTTCGATTATTTTCTATGTAACTTCCAAGAGGTGTTTCCGGAAAGGCTTCCAAGCAATTGGCTTATTCCCAGAACTCCTGGAAAACCCTTCCTTCCTGCAGCATGCCAGAAAGCACTTTGATACAAGCATAGATTCTCCACAAACTAAGCAGGCAGAGATGGAGTAGAAGGAAAAAAAAAATGCTACAAGTGAGGAACACAAGACTGCACAATATCTTCTAAAAGCTCCAAAAAAGCCTTTTTGCACAGCGAATACTTGCAACCCAGATGAAGTGGGTAAAGCTACAGATAAACTATTTGATTAGCTGAAGTAGAGTCAGATGGGATTTGGCAAATTTCAGATTGTCATGGGCATGGGAATCCACCATGGACACAAAGGAGTGTCAATGCAAAGACTGAAACTGGATCTTATGACATACCCTAATAGGTCAACACATTGGTTCCCTTTATGACTTCTCAAAACAGAGGTCTTGGGGAAAGTCTTCTAGGGGGTCTACCCAGTCACCAGGGACCAGGACAGCAAGCTAGGGAAAAGCTGTATCAGTGAGGAGAAAGTGATACAGGTGTCTCCTGGATCACAGCAAGTCTGGGAAAGATTCTTCCCGGTAACAGAGCCACACAAGATGCTCCATTTCTGTCCCGATCAACTATGCAGAAAGAATATGCACTCTTGTGAGAAACCTTGGACCTGCCTCAAGTAGGTTTAGGGATAAGCCTAAGATTTTTGAGGTGTATCAGGCTTGTTGCTTACATACAGCAGCTGTTTTGAACATAGTCAATAGCTCTCAATACTTCCAGAGCAGCTGACTCGTTGCACAGAAATTGTGTAGTCAGCCTGGTTTTGTGCCATAGAAGTGTCCACAATTTCCAGATATACAGCAGGCTGAGGGCAGCCCTGATCAGCAACTCTGGCCAAACATAAAAAACTCACATAATACCGATGTTTCTGAGAAGGCAGAGAATGAGAGAAGACACATCTAGGCAAACTCAGAGATACAGTAGCTGTAACTGGGACTGCCATGACTTTTCTCCCTGAAAGTTATAGTTCTGGCATGTCAGAGCATTCCTGCAAATCCAAGCATCTACATTTGGCTGCCTTTGAGAATTTGCATTCGATATCATTGTCATAGAGCAAACCACAAGGCTGCAGATAAAAACCTGCCTATCAGGTCATCAGTGATAATAGGGCCAAGTTTGATTGAAGTTCCTCTGGTCTCATGTACCTTGAGCCAAGCTGCAGACCCTTAATTTGTGCTGATGGCACCTGGATTCCCATGCTGTTTTGCATATCCAGCATCTGTGGGTTTGCAAGCTCAAATGAGATCTTAAGCATTAAGTCCACCATGGTGCACACACTGCATACAGAACTTTGCAGGCTGTTATGCAACCGTGAATACATCCAAGTTCCCTGGCTACTGCCTAATATCAAAACTGAGTTTGTTTTCTCATCTCTTATCATAAATCATTCAAAGTGACTGCCAAATGAACGAAAGGGAACACTACAACACTCACAGTAATAGAAACACTCACCAAGGAAGCTAAACAAATCGTCATTGCAATTAGACTAAAGCAAGGGCACACCCAGAACAGAAATTCCCCCAAGCAGGGCTTTTCTTTCCACACAAAGCTTTTTCTTCACCCAAGGACTTCTTTAGATAGGGCATCCCCAGTTAATTTAGCCAGAAAAAAAAAAGAGCCAAGTTTCTTGAAGCAACATAGCTATTTCCCAACACTTAATTATTTAAACAATTCTTCACACCCCTTCCACCAAATGCAGTCTTTTGCCCTTTCTTTTCCTTCTTTCCCTGGTCAGTTTTTCCTGCTGCACAGGGCTCAGCTCCTGTATTTTCCAGTAAGGAGCCCCTGGAAGCAGCTCCTGTGCTGGCCTGGCATGAAAGTGCAGCTCTCCTGCTGTGCCTTCTCTTTAGCCCAAACACTCAGTTGTAATTCTGTTTGAATGGCACCATTTGATGAACACCACTGCAGTGCTCATAGCTTTTAAAAACCATGTCAGAAAGGCTCTTCATCCCTCCCTAGCTCAACAAAAATGAAAAACACATCTGTCAAAAATGTAAAATTGTATTTATTTTTATATATATACACACACACACAAACCTCCTACCAGTTAAAGTAAAATTACTTTTCAAGCTCCAAGTTGAAAACAGATGACAAATACAGCACTGAGCATCTGATAATGTTTTGGTAGCACAGCTAAAACCGCTTATAAACACTGTTTTGAGATCCTTCTCTCACCCACCCCTGCACACTGAAAGTTCTCCAAGCCAAAACTCCTGAAGTTGCCATCAGTCCTTTTTCCTGACATTGCCTGGTCACATTGAGGGCTTGTTTTCTTTCAGGACAGACATTCCCTGCTGTGCTTTTCCTGGTTTCAGACTATTTTTAATATTTACTTTAAGTTACTATGGCAACAGGGAATCACAGATGGTAAGAGTTAAAATTATGCCACAGGAGACATTTATCATCATAGTTTTGTATAATGTGAGCTCTTGTTCTCTGAAATTTTCCCCATGCAGGACACTCCCATTTATTTTATGATGGCTACACTAATGAATGCATATGCCTAATGAATAATATAAGCCTCTCAAATTTATCAGCACATGTTTGATGGGTTATAGTAATTGCATTAATGAGAAAGTAGCACAGTTTATTTCTTTCCATTTCTCACCACTACTGAAAGAGCCACATTTCTGATAGCAGATTTCATGCTTACCTCAGTCCATAAATAAATCACATTAATCTCAGTGGTGTCAAGTTTGCGGGAGGGAGGGAGGAAGCAGGGGGAAGGTATTTAGTAATTTAGTAACATCAAGGTGACTGGAATCCAGACTGGGTTATGTAAGAGATAAGAGCACTTTATTCAACTACAGCCCCTCAGGGAGATCATGTACATCTCTGGTAATCTAGTCACTCTAGGAAAGATCCAACAAATTATAAGCACAGCCACCACGATCTTAGAAAATATGGTATGCACCTGCGAGACCCGAGTCTGAAAGGTGGAAAATGCTGGACCTGGGGTCACTCGACACCTCTGAACATGAGGACAGCTTTCAATACTAACATCGAAAAATATTGGCAATTGTTATTCAGCTTTTCATGAAGTTTGGGCCAGCTGAACTAGGTTTTAGTTATCACCTAAGGTGGGAATGTTTGGTTAGCAATAACAATAGTATCTTCTCTGTTTAAGTTTTCAAAAGCCCCTTTCTAGTGGCAAGTATTCAGAAGTGATCTGTTTCCGGAGACAAAGTTCCCTTCCACAAAGGTGAAATGATTCCTTGGAGCAAATCACTAGCAAGACAACCAGAGTTCGGTCATGCCATCCTCCCTGGGACTCCCCACCATCACATTCCCAAGACCAGGACAATATATGGAGAAGTTCCTTAGTTCTCCTCACTTTGGTCATCTACCATAGTTCAATACATACACACAAAACGTAGGTCGAATTCTCTTTGGGACTTGGCAGTTTGCTGCCAAGACAAAAGACATCAGCTGCAAGACAAAAAGGGAACTTTTGGTTCATACTATCTCAAGTACCAGACACCTTCAACTGTGTTTGGTCTCCTAAAGACACAGAAGTCACAGAACATCAAGCAAATTCCACAGAGTCAGCAACCTTAAAGATGTCTTAACAGATACCAATGCTCAAAGCCCTACTAGGCAACTCCAAAAAAAACCCACCCATATACATAGAGCAGACTTCAGCTGTGCTTTTCTAAGCAAACGTCTTTCATTATCCAATCACCATCACCATGACGTCTGTTCAGAGCTGAGATGTCAAACAGAAGACATCACCTCCAACCTGAACTAACCCTACAAGACATGTCACTGATTACGCAGTCGTCATTTGGATGGCAAAGGTACTATTGAAGTACAGCACTTCAAAAATACATGCCAATTTAAATGTCTCTACACGTGGTTACAGTCCAGCAGCAAACTTATGACAAGGCAAAATCCACAAAATACATCTTTCTGTTAATCTCTTCATAATAAAATGGTAACTTCTAGTGCTAAGGCAGAGTGTGTTCAAGCAGGGTGGCAGAGAAAGATGGAACATCTCAGCATGAAAAAGAGATCAGATTAAATTTGTGTGTAGCAACAGCTTTGAACAAAGTTTATTGAAATATAAAAAGCTTGTTTATAAAAAAATAAAAATTTAATGAATTTCAACACTTTCTCTGTAATAATATGCTAGGCTGGACTCTAAAACTGGCAAGTACTGGAGACGAGAAATCTCAGCAGAGCTCTGCTCACCCTAAAGTGTACAAGTTGCTATAAAGAGATAATGGCTTATAGTTCTCAAACTAGAATGATACTGAAATGAAGATCAAATGCAGAGTTAATTCTATATAATAATGCTAAAATCAGTAATAAAAGGATTTGTCCAGACTTTGACTATTTGATATCTATTGCTTCTCTTAAAAAGGTATTTGAACTACTTTTCATAAAAAGTAATGAAAAAAAACTAGTCATTGCAAAGCCAGAAGCAAACAACCTGGAATGGTAGGAACTGATGAGAAACTAAAAAAAAAAATAAAAATCTCATGCACCTACAAAAAGGCAGTAAGTCACACATAAGCTGATTTCCAGAACAGATGACTTTGGGTGAAACCCACACCACCAACTGGGACCAACCAGGGACAAGGGGAAGGAAAAAGCATGTGGTGGATTCTATTTGGGGATCATAAAGTAATTTTAAGAAAAAGGCATCCTATAGAATCTTTACTGCTAGAAATCCACAAAAAAAACCCAACACAAACACAAAAACATGTAACATTTGGATTCCAGGTTAAGTTTGTTTGGCTCAGTAGAGTACTTTATTTCTACAGTTAGAGCCACCAGTAAAAAGTTGCCATTTAAAAGATTCGAAGTGTTTTCACAGAGGCACTCCTCAAAGTGGAACCACTGCCTGAGCAGGTGTCTTGGCACGGACAAGATCCTCAAAGGGAACCTGAGCATCCCTCCATGTAAAGAGCAAAGAGCTCCCAAGGGAAGACCAGAAGGAGAAAACAAGTTAGGACACAGAGCAATTGCTCCCTTACCTGATTTAGTGCCAATTCTGCTGTACAACGTTGCAGGGATTACACAGATCACCACAGGGAACTTGCGTATGATCCCAAATGCTATCGCAAGAATCTCCTCCAAGACTAATTTGATCCTTTCCAAAGGGTCTCACCTTTCCATGACCACCTTGTGTGTTCACTTGCACACATGCAAAGCCCATGCAACACTGCACCAAACCAAAACTACTTGCCCTTGCGCTCAACAAGACACTTGGTAACATTAATTCAGACACCTACGTTCTTATCCAGACTGCCATGATCAGTTTTCTGCCTTCCAATCCTCCAATAAACATCCAAGCACCTGACTGTGGGGAAAACACACAAAAACACTGGGCAGAAGCTGTTTCCACCATTTTTGGGCAAAGTTACCTGTTGGGTCATGCCTTGGTCTGGGTACGTAGGCATGAAAGTAGCAGGAGGTAATCCCTGTAGTAAGTGGTTTAACTGGAGTTTTAAAAAAGCCTTTCATCCTGACTAAAATTAGAGATGTGATATACTGGACTGATTTTAAAACATGCAGTGATGTCAACCATACATGGTCTCCCTCTGCGACTCACATTTACATAGATGTTTCATTCATGCATCTTTCCTAACCCTCATTGCACACATACTTATCACTGAGGATCTAAAACCACACAGAGTGAGTAGTTTGGCTAGGCAGAAATTAAAAAAAAAAATTTTTTTCGAGCAAATTTTAGAGTTTCTTGCCATACACCTATGACTTGGAGAAGGCATCTATTATGGAGTTTACCAGTCCTGCATAGATGAAGAAATAAATGGCAATTTTGGCATTCCATATACATTACATTCCATACAAGCAACTTCAAGGATTATTTTTTTTTCTTTTCCCTTTTGGCTAGTTGCCAAGCATTTCTTAATTAAGAGATGCCAGGTCCAAGCCATTCCTTCCTTATAAGGGGACAGGAAGATTGCTGTTCCTAGGATCTGTTTTCCCTTAAAATGAGTCAGCTGTGCAGGAGTGATATTTTTTACACACAGTTTACTCCAAGTCCACAAGGCTGACAGATTGCCTACATCGTCAGATGTGAGCCCAAACACAGAAAGCAGCATTGGCAGAGGGTACAACACAAGTGTGTTGCCCTCTGCCAACATGTGCTGGGCACTAATAGCATGGCACAGCTAATTGCATTGTAGATGAAAATAAGCAAGAAGTGTTGGGAGACTTGAGGAGTCACCCCTCAGCAGGAAGGCACAAAGCTCGCTCACCAAATCAGGCTAGGACCCTGATAATTAATCCTAATGATCCATCAGGAACACAGTCAGGCTCCTGATAGCCTCGGCAGAGATTTTAACCGGATACAAAAAGTGTTCCTCTTCAAATAACTTGGTCAAAACAGCATCCTAGGAAGCTCCTGGCTCATAGGTTTCCAAATCAGCTGCAGGCTGTTGCACACTGAGGCAACATCCACAACACCAACCACCAGGCCTGCAAACCCAGCCTGTGAGCCAACCATCAAGTGAAGGTCCCTCCATCTCAGGCATCCACACAGGTTCTGTGAGCCAGGTAAGGTCTTCAGCCTCAGTGATTTCCTTGGAGACCACAGTGGTAGCCATATGGAAGTGTATCAACACCATCATCATTAATGAGTTGTATCTGGTCATCAAGAAAGCCCTTTAATAGAAGTAAAATAATTTTCAAGACCTATACATTTTTCACTTGCTAAATTCCAAACTAAATCTGTTTAACAGAACATACTTGTTCAGGATGAATGACAAGTTATTTAGCCAGATTTTTCCTTCAGCTTGTTGAGGGAGAAGGGGAATGTCCCACCACCACATCCAGCTTTCAAAAGCAATACGTAAACAGCATTTCTTTGACACATTTTCACCTCAATTTAGCACATGCACTGAGGAAAAGACACTGCTAACGGTGATGCTGCCAAAGGCCCTCATCCAGCACATACTGAAGCCAAAAGGAAGACTCCCACAATAGATTCTGAATAAAGGCGATCGTGGTTGGACACACGTGATACATCCTTTCAGTCTTCACTTGTTGAAATATAGAAGTTTGGGAAGAGGTTGCACTGCCCATATAATCTTTTTTTGCACTTCCAAAACAGAACAGCTTAGTAATTGCTCTGCAAACCCAAGAAAAGTAACGTGGCCAAAGACACTGGTACGACATACATTTACTAAGTTATAACTAGAGCTTGCTGTACGTGCTTCCATTGCTTAGGACAACACCCTCCAAGGAAAGCCAGACTGACTGAAGAGGCTCTTTAAGCATATTCATTAGTGATATTTTTTGTGTCCAAAGGGTTCAAGAAACCCAAGTTTTGGAAGTTTATCACTATTCAAGTAGAACAAGTTCCTCCAAGTTTTGCTTCACAGTAGATTTCCCCCAAATTGTGGCCAAATGATCTGGTTTGTGCCCAGTGCAGCTGGTAACACATTTGTGCTCACTGATATCATGGAAAGGCAAAGGAGAAATTAAAACATAACAAAGTCACGCTGGCACCATACTTCAAGCAGAGACAACAGTACTTCGATAGCTGAGAAAGCAGTTACTATATTGACATAAGCTTTAAAATCATCGTAGATGGAAGTGTTACAAAAAAAAAATCACATTTTAGGAAAACAAGCTATTGATTATAAGCTAACCATTGATTACGTTTAGCTTAAAGCAGCTTCCTTGTTAGGATATTTCAGCAAAGAACAACATTAGCATTAGTTAATTGCTAATTTGCTAATTCTTCATTAGCAAGGAAGCAATGACTCTTGCTTCTAAAGTGCAGAGGTCCTGTAGTTGTGTACATAACTAATTTATCATTAATAATTATTTTTCTTTAGTACATACAACTACAGCAATGGTTTAACTCAGTGTTATCACAAGCTGTCAAGTGCAGACCATCCCACTGAGCTAGACTACTCTGCCTTTAAGGTGCTACAACAGTACTTGCTGCACAGCACATTTCAACTCTTGCTCAAGAACATGGTTCACTGTAACATAGTCAATTTATGCCCTGAATATTCCTCTTACTACTCTGCATTTGGGAAAGTGTGCCCAACAGAACATTAATACATCAGAATTGCCCATGACTAGCGAGAATTTGAAACATGGGTGTATTTTCTTTCATTTAGCAATATCAAGAGAAGCACTAAACTGCTCTCAATGTCATGCAAAACAGTCTCCAGTTTTCAGAGTAGAAAACACAAGCAGTCTCCACATCCACAACTGGAGCTACAAACAAGGGAAGGAAAGCACCTCGTGAACTACAGGGATTTTTTAATGCAAGTAGTTGTTTATGTTTAGGATGAATCATGTTGCTAGAATGCTAAATTGTTAGGTCAGCTCTGTATAGTGGCACAATCATGGTGAAAGAGAACCACTTAACATTCAGGGGATTAAGAAAACCATCACAAAACAGTAAAGTCAACTGTGTGGCTCAGAAAGGGCATAAACAGCTGAATTTGCATATTTCACAATTGTCAAGTTCCCTCTCCTTTGAAGGCTTGATTGTTGAATGAATTTGTTGTGAATTTGTTGTGTTTACTGGTGTTATCTTAAATATGTAGCTGGTTTCACATTTACAGGCTTGACGAGAGGGCAAAGAGCCTCTACTGTAGAGTCACAGGGTCAACCTCTGTCTGGAACAAGAGAAGCTGCAGCCATCCCAAATGTTCACACACCCCTGAAAGCATAGTATCTTCTATTCCTGAAGGCAGCAGCAATAAACAAGAAGCTGTATCCAAGGATGGGAAAGGAGGATTGACTTACAACAGCCACTGCTTAGTCCTAATTAGCCATTCCACAACTGTCATCTACAATTTTCTTTTGATGCATCTGATGCTGTCCATTCACAGAGACGTTAGCAGACTAGACAGACCACTAGACTGATCCATAATGACAACTCATACACTCCAATGGAAATAAAGCAAGTCATCACATAAGCAAGAACACTATTGAAGGCCAGCTATTTATGGATTATAGCCCACATCCTTAAATTTCACTTCCCAGCAGCACCAAAATATTTGCAGCTTCTTCAGCCCCAGCTCCATAACATTAGCCCTCACTTCTCATCTCATTTGCAAATTCACTTTCTCTTTCCAGGAGAACAAACATCTCAGCACCTTTTTCTCTCCATGTGGCCCCCAGCCACCAGCCAGCCAGGGGACAGCATGCAATGGAGCAGCATTGGGCTGAGGGACCACCTCAATCCTGGGCTGACCAGATAGCTGGTGGGACAAACACACATCAAGTTCACGCTGCATCTGTTGTCTTCATTTGGCTTATATACAGATGCTGGGTGTGGTTTTTTTGTTTTGTCTCCCTTTTAAAAAAAAAAAAACACAGAGGACATTGAACTTGTCATCTTTGGCTAACTTCTATCAAGTTTAACCAACAGGCTTGCAGGAAGGTGGAGAGAGGAAGAGAGGGACTGCTATCACCTAAGCATCCTGCTCAGTGCAGTAGAAAATGAAGTTAAAAATAAAATCACAGCCTCTTCCAAAAGAAAGCTTACACACCAGCTTTGGATGTTCTAGAGACTCAAACTCCTACCACAAAATCAACACTCAGATCTGCTAACCTTAGTGAGACTTTTTTCCATCACAATCCCCTTTCAGCAACTCTAGTGACAGCCCCAAGGCTGAGGTAGCACGGAGACACAGCCCCAACTCCACTGGGTAGATCCCAGATCTGCAGGGGCAGGCCACAGTCCTGGTCCACCTCTCCAGTAACCCATCACGGTCCAAGTCTCCCAACCAAGTGGGTTAGCAGCCCAATCCTGGAAATGCAGTGACTGAGACAACCGCAGGTAGCAAACGCAAGTTGAGGGAAGACACAACAGCAGCTCAAGGACTGCTGGTGCATGGAGACAGCACAGGACTCTGGATTCACAGTTGATTCACACCTGGCTGTGGCTCACGTTGCATCCTTTTTCAGTGGAAGGTCCTTGATAGGTACAATTTGCATGTTCACTTTTTATTTTGTAAAATAGCCTGGCTTAAAGGCAGGTAGTTCAAGGCTGTGAATGAACTTTCAGGTCCAGCTCCATCCATGCAGAACGGCTCCCTCCACCTTCACTAATGCTACTCCCTAGCCCACTGCTGTTCAAAAGATCCAAGTTATCAAAGGACAGCTGTTTCCACCATTTAAACTAACCCAGCTAACTGGGCTGAAACCAGTCACGTGTGCATCTTAGCCAACAGGTATAGAGATGGTGATCTCCATCCAACCACCATCACCACCAGTTCTAGAGTCTGTGTCCCAAGTTTTGGCACAGTTTGGCAGCATTCCTATACAACAGCCTGAGCATTTGGTTAGCCCCATGTTTTTCCACTCCTAGATTTCAAACTAAATCACAATTTACTCACAGTATGGTCATTCGTTATTTAAAACAGATTATTCCCTCTGCTACCTAAGGATTTAAAGCCAGCTCATACGGATTACGTCTTCCTCAAGGCAATACGAACATTCATCTTACCTGAAGGATGTAATAAGAAGGAAAGATCTTTTATGTTTTAATTATTACATATGCCTAGTTTTAAGATTAGAAGTTCTTATTCCCCATCCACATGGACACCATGTGTGTAAGGAAATGCTTTAATTAAATTCATTGAGCTACAATGTGAACCATAATTTAAATAATAGAAAAATGAGGTATTGAATTTCCAAGGATATTCCGTAATTGGAATGAGAGCAGCTGGCAAAAGACAAAAAAGCTTGAGGGCAAACAGAGTCTATGGGTTTGGGCAACGGCAGGTACGCAGAACACTGAATCTGAGATTGATTACATGGGTTTGTCTAGTTTGAAAAGAAAGAGAGACTGAAGAATTTAAAAATTTCTCTGCAATAAAACACACATGTAAAGAAAAAAACACCAGACTCTGAACACACTCTATTGATGCATTGAAATCAGCAGAGTCCTCTCCTGTGAGGACACATTCTCCTGTGGTTAGAGATGGAGAAACAGAAACACTATTTTGTAAGTGTGGTTTTACAGAAGTTAGAATTGGTTCAGGTAGAACTACTTATTTTCTGATTAGACCTTGCTTAATTTTAGCTAATTCTTGAGAGAAGATCCTGTTACCTCTGTATGTGCTGGGAGTAAAAGTCATGCTATGAAATGCAAGCAGTTTAGGGAAGCCCTCACCAGCTTCTACAGTACTTCTACAGCTGATTGGAAAACATTCCCAGTGTAAATGAGCCTTGGAAGTCAGGATTCCCATA
Organism: Tauraco erythrolophus; assembly: GCF_009769465.1. Lineage (NCBI taxonomy): Eukaryota > Metazoa > Chordata > Aves > Musophagiformes > Musophagidae > Tauraco > Tauraco erythrolophus. Next base: position 84,825,871 of record NC_141468.1, read on the forward strand.
ATTTGCTCCTGCCATTGAAAACATCTTACTGTATAATCTAGGCAAGCATCCTGGCTATCCGAGGCAGCTAGGTTCTCACTTTAAATGAAGTCAGAACCTCCTGTCCTCACAGGGTACTGAGGAATGAGGAATTATCAATTTTTTCGGATGCCATAAGACAGAGGCAGTAGGAGTGCAGAACTGAGGAGGGTAGAAAGCACCATGGCATACAGACTGCTAGGACCAGGCACCCAGCAAACATTCACCAGACCATCAGATGTGCACTATGCTGAACAGAGAAGTTAAGTATTCTTCATTGTCCAAAGCCACAGATTAAATTAAGACAATACTATGCAGAGGTATCAGACCTAACCCTGCCTCCCAGTTCTACCACAACCATTGCTTACTCAGTAAGAACATAAATGTACGTACGAAATAAACCCTCAGACAACTCCCCCAGGCTACCCTAACATTACCTATAAATATTTTAACAGGCCCATTGTTCTAGCTGAAAGTCAGAAGGCCTAAAAACATTTTATTTCAAGTTTTCCAATAATTGGCAACATTTTGAGAGCACCTGGAGACAAAAGCTCATGTGAGAATTACAGGCTTCCTTGGAAACTATGGCCTTACCATTGCAAGGGGAAAAAAAAAATGAAAATATAACTTAAGCATAGCCATAAAAGTTCACAAGTGAACAGAAAAATATGATAATTTCATATTTTTCTAAGTCTCATTAACTTAAGCCAAGTACAGAATTTGGGAGGAGCCTGACTCATGATACTGGAATGTTCAGCGTTGTCAATATTGGATAAACTCACTGTCACACCTACCCTTTCTACATTTCAGCCCAGACAGCAGAACTGAGCTCAGATCTAGATTTGGCTTTTGAACCCAGAAACGATCAAATTTAAGCAGGTCTACCATGCGGTTATGAACCATCTTCAGTGAACAACGAAATATCCACTACAGGTAAGCAATCTGCTGCAAAATCAGCTGTAAACAGTGGGAAAGACCCACTTGTTTTCATTTCAAATTAAACCTGATTGTTTCAAGCCCAAACAGTTGCCAACATAAACCAGAATGCCCATAATTACATCATAACACAAAAGGCAACATAAGTATCCCTTTTCCTGATATAATGATGTCATCTAATCAATTCAATTTCATATTATTAGTTGTGCAGCAATAGGAGAGGCAGGGTATTGGGGCATTAGACATTGCATGTCCTTGCACAGCTTTGAAAATTCGGCTTTGGATCAGATGTCTGAAGACTCCCTCAGAACTCATGGCCAGGACAGAACCGCATTAAGGCACATATTTCTTACCTAGGCACACAGATATGTAAATCCTCATTTTTAATAAATGTGTTTCTTGTGAAACACACTTCAGACCTTGTCCCTTTTGTTTTCCAGCAAGGCCCAGTGAGCTGCAGCTGCTGCCAGATCTCTGTTTATGCAAATAGGAAGCAATTCCACTTCCCATTTAGCCAATGCCACAAAAACGATCCTCTTAATTAGCTTCAGGTTCTTTTCCACAGGGTTTACTAGGGGTCATAAGAGCAGTAAAGCCCACAAGACAAAGCGTAAGGACAGCTCAGTTCTTGAACCCACAACTTCACATGAACTAGCTCGGCCTTCCTACATTGCCCTCTTCAAAAAGGTCTAAGCAAGGCCAAAAAGACAAATTTGCATTGACTGCACGCCCAGGGTGACTTGCACAACTTCTCTGCAGTAGTCCACATCTCTAATGAGTCCAGGACCACTCACACAAGAGGCTAATGGCAGTAGGGTGCACCTGGACAGTAACACTCAGTTATCATGAATGCTTTGTACCATCTTCAGCTCCATCTGCCTTTGGTGCAGGCGAGGTGTTTGCTCCTTTCCTTGCCACCGTCCTACATCTAACATTTTTTCAGGCACTTAAAACTGCTCCTCTCACTGAATTCTTAACCATCACAGCTGGTTACAGCCCTTCCAGCACAAGTCTCCTTGAAAGGCTTTAAGAACTTAAACCCAAACCTTTCCTTCTTTCCACTTAACACCCTTGGAGGTATACCAAGAGCCACGATCATTTCTGCAAGTTAACGGTCTCACCTCCAACAATCTTCATTCCACCATTCCAGTCTGGAAACCCTTTCTAACCCTATAATAGGGTCACATCACTGGACCCAAAATTACTTTTTCCCATTAATAACAATTTTAGGATTCATTAACATGCTGCAATAAGAACAGCCTCTGTAGTACATGCACAGGCCTGGGAGAAACATCAAGTTGTAGTTGTCAGAAGAAAGGAGACTGCAGCCAGGGACCATAGAAGCTGCTGGTAAGAGAAAAGAGCAAGTAAAACTCCTCTTTGATTAGTCTCTTAAGACAAATGACCTAACTAAAGGCAAAAAGGAGATGGCCAGGCCTCAAAAGCAGGTAGAATTGCTGTGACCAGAAACAAGCCACAGTCCTGCCAGCAGCTGCTTGTACTGGATCCAGATCCTAGGCTCAACAGAACGTGCCTCCTTTGGGAGCTGAGCAGTGGGCAAGCCATGAGCTCTCAGTTTGGCACATCCAGCACATTCCAAAGATATACCTCCTTCTCTGGTACTTCCTCTAGGACTTTTTTTCTCCTCCCTGTGTCAAGACTCACATTAACACTTCAGAAGACCTGGCCATGTGCAAGGTTGAGTGAGCCTCACTGACCCTACATCTCCCAAGTACCATTTGCCTCTTCAAGGATTGCTCAAAGTAGCCCAGACTTGGCAAGGATACTTCTTATTGACAGTGTTTTGAACCTCATTTTGCCACTATCTCAAAATATTTTTAGTAAAGGCAACTGAAATGCCAGATGTATTTTTTTCCTCCCAAAGTCTGTAGGCACTTAGTCAGCTAAACTCAAAATTGCAGTCCTCACTCAGCAAGCAAAGGCTCAGACATGAAGAATTCTGGACAGAGCATCTGACGAACACCAGTAATCCCAGACAACATGAAACATTCACTAGTATCTCTAGTAGCCAACAATTGACTCACTTCATCATTCACTGGTGCAAATATCCAGCAATGTCTGTCCAAATTTCTCTTCCACTGGACCTCCAACTGAGGTGGCTGACAGTAACCAGTGAACCTCCACAATTCAGACAGAGCCATCTGCAGCTTCCAGCAGAAGCATTGCTTGCTCTGGTCTTGCACATCCATCACTAAAACCATCCACTGTCAGCATTACTGATTCTGACGAGATCTCTCAGCTCCATCACCCTCCTTCATAGAGTCCCCAGGGTTTGCTGCAGCCAGACACCTCGCAGACACAAAGTGCCTCCAAACACAAAGGTATCCCCAAGTCTCTTCCTGCCACAATGTACCACATCTTTGCAAAACAATCAGTAACAGAAGAGACCAAGAGTACTCAAAGCCCTTGAACAGAGTCTGCCTCCCCAGGGAAACACTTCCACAAGAAGTTGCAAAGTTCTTCATCTGAGCTATTTCTATGTTCCACTCCCAAACCATTCCCGGTTTTATTAGCAGGAAAATCATACCACTTTTAGGAGGAATGTCATCTCCACTCTACCAACTGAGTTTCTTCTGCTTTGTGAAAATTTCTTCTGGGCAAACACTGGAGAATCACTCTCGGCCAGAGGACAGCCTTCTTCATGAGAAGTCCTGATAGTGCTGGGTATGTGCTTATCATCAAATCTCCAAAGGCTACCTCATGCCTAGAAAGCTCAGCCCCCCAGCACACACACACACATGCAGGGGGGTCACCACCTCAGGAAGGGTGGAGATGACAGTACAGGCATAATCCCAGCCCATGTCCCTTGCGATAGCTTTGCCCACATTAACCTCTCTCAAATTGAATTTCCTTCACGTTTCACCCTGTTTTGAGCCAAGGCAGGCCTTTTCTCTTCTCTCACCAGGTCCCTTGCTTCTTCACACCATTTCTTTCCCTGTATTTGGTAACTCTGCCTTGGCCCAGACTCAGCAAGTCACACTCTCTATTCCTCACATCTAAAAAGAAAAATTCCTACTAACCTCATACAAATTCACCCCAACCTTTTTCCCACTAAAACCACAGATGCCCTTTCATTGTAGTCACCTATGGAAACAGGCTGCCTGGCTTCTGCCCATCCATTATTCCTTTCATCCCTTCTCTGCAGGGAATTTTAAATTTCACAAACAGCTGATTTCAAATCAATTTGAAAGAATCGCTCAAAAGCTATTTCTGAAAAGAAAAAGAAATAAAAAAAATCATAAGGGCAGAGAAGGGAATTGGGACCTGTACTGAGAGCAAGGCTGTGGCTTTATCTCAGAGGTTATCTGTGCTGTTTGACCATTCAGGCAGCAGAGCAGCACACCTGCAACTTGAAACCAGCCTTACTACTTTCATAGAATCATAGAATGGTTAGAGTTGGAAGGGACCTTGTCGTGGTTTTTGGACTGAGGGTCAAGACAAGAACCGAGAGGGAGCACCCACCAACCACGGTCCCGGGCAAAACATGACTCAGGCTTTTTTTCTTGAAACAAAACAATTTAACAGTTACTTAACAAGAGACACAAGGGAACGAAACCGCTTACTTGAGAGGAGAAAGAGAAAACAAGCCCAGATCTTAAACACAACAACCTCCCTACCCTCCTTTCCTTTCGTTCCTGGCTCTACCCGCACCCCGCGGCGCAGGGGGACAGGGAATGGGGGAGTGCAGGCCAGTTCATCCATGTCATTACTGCCGCTCCTTTCTTAAAGGAGGAGGAGTCCTTACACCATTTTTCCCTTAATTCAGTGGATCCCCTACTCACGAGGAAAAAATCCCCACACTTTTCCAGCGTAAGTCCTGCCCGCAGGATTGAATCCTTCCCCATGGATCGCACCAGTTCGGGCTTTACCAGTCTCGGCCCCTTAGGGAGCTGCTGCCCCTCGCGTCGGCACGGGCCGTCCCACGGACTCCAGATGCCTCCACGACCTCGTCGTGCATTCCCTGCCCATTATTAACAGTACCTCGTCGTGCATCCCCTGCTCCTCGACCTCTCCTGGGCTCAGGCATCTCCTCCCCGACGTGGGCTTCTCCACGGGCCGCGAGTGGGTCTCTGCTCCGCCGAGCACACCCTGGCTGCAGGGGGAGTGCCCGCCATCTTCACACCGACTGCAAGGGAAACCTCAGCTCCAGCACACCTCCTCCTGCTCCATCTTGACTGACCTGGTCGCTGTGGTTGTTTTCTCTTAGATCTTAATCCTCTCTGGGGGAGCTCGGCCCGGCGGGCACCCCGGGAGCGAGGCGCTTCCCGAGCCCCCCATGCGGCTCCCCCGGCGCCATCTTGAGCACATGGCGCCGGCCCGGGCCCGAGCGGCCGCCCGGCGGGGAGCCGGGAGCGAGGGCAGCGCCCTCCTCCCCTTTCCTGCTCCTGGGCAAAAAGACCGCGCCGAAAGGCCGCGCCTTTGTCTCAACTTAAATAGGGCAATTCGCAGAGGCGCCAGTTTGGCTCAACCCCCCGAGGGGATGGCACTCAGATCTGGTGGCACAGGGAGCAAATCCCCTCCCCTGCCACCAGAGCACCCCCCCCACATCAAACTATCACAGACCTCAAAGATCATCGAGTTCCAAGCCCCCTGCCATGGGCAGGGACACCCTCCACTACACCAGGTTGCTCAAAACCTCATCCAACCTGGCCTTGAACACTTCCAGGGATGGGGCAGCTACAGCTTCTCTGGGCAACCTGTTCCAGTGCCTCACCACCCTCAGAGTGAAAAATTTCTTCCTTAGATCTAATCGAAATCTCCCCTCTTTCAGTTTAAAGCTGTTACCCCTTGTCCTGTCACTACACTCCCTTGTAAAAAGTCCCTCTCCAGCTTTCCTGTAGGCCCCCTTTAGGTACTGGAAGGCTGCAATAAAATCACCCCGGAGCCTTCTCTTCTCCAGGCTGAAGAACTCCAACTCTCTCAGCCTGTCTTCATAGCAGAGGTGCTCCAGCCCTCGGATGATCTTCGTGGCCTCCTCTGGATTCGTTCCAGTAGTTCCATGTCCTTCTTGTGTTGGGGACTCCAGAGCTGAACGCAGTATTCCAGGTGGGGTCTCACAAGAGCAGAGCAGAGGGGCAGAACCACCTCCCTCAACCTGCTGCCCACGCTGCTTTGGATGCAGCCCAGGACACGGTTGGCTTTCTGGGCTGCCAACGCACATCACCGGCTCATGTTGAGCTTCTCATCCACCAGCACTCCCAAGTCCTTTTCCTCAGGGCTGCTCTAAATCCATTCTCCGCCCAGCCTGTACTTGTGCTTGGGATTGCCCTGACCCACGTGCAGGACCTTGCACTTGGCCTTCTTGAACTTCATGAGGTTCTCACAGGCCCACCTCTCCAGCCTATCAAGGTCCCTCTGGATGGCATCCCTTCCCTCCAGCGTGTCCACAACGCCACACAACTTGGTGTCATCTGCAAACTTGCTGAGCGTGCACTCAAACCCACTGTCCATGTCTCCTACAAAGATGTTAAATAGCACTGGTCCCAGTACCGACCCCTGAGGAACACCACTCATCACTGGCCTCCACATGGACATTGATCCGTTGACCACAACTCTTTGAAAGTGACCATCCATCCAATTCCTTATCCACCAAGTGGTCCATCCATCAAAACCACATCTTTCCAGTTTAGAGATGAGGATGTCGTGTGGGACAGTACTTTATTTTCTTTCACCCAGCCGCTAACTGGGGGTTGCATAGAGACAGCTGTGCAGATTCTGCGTGGGAGAAAGAAATGGGAAATATCTTTAAAATACCACAATCATAAAACCATAGGGGAGAAAAAAGAAAAAAAATAAATCAGGCTTTACTAATTCTATCATTATCAGATTAATTTGAAGTTTGTATTTCTAACTTCGTTGGTAGCTACATGTTCTCATCTTACCTTAGCAAAGCACAGAGGAGACAAGCCAAGCACATAAGCACAAAATTTCTGAAGCGCTGGCAAGGCAGGAGCCACAGGTGATGCAGCAGAGTCAGCACACAAGTCAGTCCCATGGGGGGCTGGTAACTGGCTCCACCAACAGCTCCAGGCACAGCAAGCAACAAACCAAGCCCAGTGTCCATCCAGGGAGTCCTCTCGGGAGCAGCAGGGGACAGAGTCAGACAGAAAACTGGAGACATACAAGAAGGCACACTAGAGAGCCCCATCCAGGAGAGAGCTACCAACAGCACCCATCTGATGTCTGTTCAGGAGGCAGAGCCAAATGCAAGGCCGGAGACCAGTGCTCCTACAACAGAGCCTAAAGATGGACTGAGGGTCCGCGGTTGAGCTTAAATAGGGCTTCTGAGCCCGTGGGGGTGGATGGAGGCCTCAGGTGAAGCTGATCAGGGGCATTACAGCCTATTAAGGCCCTCACAATGAGCACCTCTTATGACCTTTTCTGGGACTTCCTCAGTGTGAGTAATACAGTGAAAAAAAGGTGAGCATTCAATATAATGTCATTCAATTAGAAGCAAATTCACTTATTCTAAACAATGAAGGCACAGCTTTAGGATTTTCACTGTAAAGAAGAAAGAGGTGCTCACGCCCACATTTTAGCCATGTTATTCTTTCTCGGAGCCTCACAATGAGTAAGAGATATCGTGCTTTTATGGCACTGGTGTACACATTCATTGCCAAAGCAAGCACATCAGAATATTTCCTAAACGCTGAAAATAATGTCATACAAAAATCCTGTCACAGCCAGTTTCTATAGAAAGCCATCAAGGATTTCAAAGCAAGACCACAAAGACTGCTTGGCCATTCAGAGCAAATTCTGGAGGAAGGCTTTGACATGGATCACCCCTAAACTGTGCCCATCCTGTCTCGTGCTTTCACACTACCTCCACGGGACTGAATTCTGGATTTCAAGAAGGGTCAGAGAGAAGGAGAGACGCAAGTGTCTTAGGGGAAGGATCCTGTTAAGAAACTGCCATGGTCAGTGGAAGCCCTCCAAAATGACCGTGACCCACCAAGGTGATCCTCCACATTCGGAGCCCCCTGCTCTACATGTCTAGAGAGGATCCTCTACAGAGGATGAGAGTCCTACCTGTGATTTCACCCCTGACATCCCCAAGACTTGCATGAAAGTTGACACGCAGCAAATAACACGCCTTTGCACCACACTGCACTGCCACCATGACCTAGGTCTCTTTCTGCATGGCCAAATCAGCATGTGGAGAAAGAGCAGATGCCTAGGGGACGGCAGACGTGCTTGCAGGAAAAGAGACACTGTCCCTCTTGGAAGTTATTTCTAACAGCTTTTGTCTTTAGACCTCTATGTCCCGTTTCCAACAGTATCCACCCTCACCTTGTGTGACTGGCTGTAGTTTTGCAAATATTTTGGACTAGCAGTGCTGTGAGATGCCCAATGGACATTGCTTTGCTAGTGGCAGGGGGCTTGATGCTGCTTCCTGACACTTTTTCAACTTCCCGGCTCTACCCTTGCTCTTAGGAATGACACAAGAGGTGAGCTCAGCCCGTTGCAACACACGTTGTTGGGGAAAAGCTCTGCCGTTTGCACCAAACCCAAACTACACCATCCATCTGATGTCTGAAGCCTTTCATGGGAGGAGCTCTATGCTGGGGGGTGACTTCTCCCTGCACACACCCCACTAGAGCAGTGAAACAGTGGCTCCCAAAGGGAGGCAGCACTTGGAGAGATAGCACCCACGTTAGGGCTGAGAAGAGCACCCTGCCTCTCTCCTCTCCTCCAAACTGGGCAGAAAGTTGGGTTTGGCAGCAAGTCCTGTCCTAGGGCCTTCTGCAAACACACACAGATAGAACACATCCCCTCACACGCACAGCAGGAAAATATGGAGTTGTTTTCATTAGTAACAGGGAATGTCCATTGGAGAAAGATGAGGCCAATTAGAGATTCGTCACTGTCTTTTCAAACAGAGCCTAGGACAGGGGATGCCACAGGAAGAGGACGACACAGTGAAGGGCTGGACCATGAGTACCTAAGGCAGAAAGAGAGCCATTACAGGGCCAATGAACATAGGAAACGAAAAATTTCCCAGCCACATCACAGGGATTTTGCACTTTAATGGTGTTCTCAGGCGTCGGTTTTAATTGTGCTTTTACTTGGTGCAAAGCAGTTTTAAAAATCAGCTTAGGGGGAGAAAATGAAGAGGCACAGTTATGTGAGGCTTGGGACATTTAGAGCTAAAATGCTGACTGTTATCTTGGGCAGTACACAAATAGTACTTACGCAAGCTGGGAACTGCTCCACCACTGCCAGTACTCCTTTAACTCCTGACCTTTTCCTGGACGTCAGATGGGAATGATTTTTAGTCTATCCGGTCTGGACTGAATTTGATCCCAAGCACCAGGGCAAGGAAAGAAAAAAGATTATTCTTTAAAAGCTTTACATACTGGATGCTTAAAATTTAACACTCGCCCCTTAGAGCTATATTCCTAGCTCAGAGCTGGTAAGAAGCAACATGTTTTTTGCTTTAATCCTTTCCAAAGACACATTCCATAAATCGTTAGCATCCTTACCAACCACTCGGTCTCTTAGTGAGCCCACATACCAGCTTTAAAGTAAGCTCTTCTAAAAACCAATGCAACAGTCCTGTGGGTTAAGTTTATATTATTTCCAGATTCGTATAGCTGCAGGCTCCTTTTTAAAGTTGCAAACGATAAGTCATCTCTTTGTTGCTAGTACTTTTCTTTTTTTTTCTAATACTTTGTTTAAACATTGTTCACTGATGCACTTAGTGAAAACCAGACTGTACTAGCTGTAACATGGCTGTATATGCTGTAGCAACAGGAACACAGTATGCATTTTGCAGCAGGAGGGGTGAAGAATCCCTGCTTGGACAATTCAGTCTATTAATAACTCCAGTATAGATACCAGTGCTTAAAACCAAAAATTCAAGTAACAAAAGCAACATATTGCACTGACACAGCACCTTTCATTTCAAAATATACCAGTTGCATATTCTCAACAGCAGCATAACCACAAGCTGCCAAAGAAACTACCCTAAAAAACGACAAAGGCATGAGGGACTTCCCTACCATCTCATGCCAGCTACCCACAGAGAAAAAACCAAGCAAAACACAGTCACTCCTCCTTCTGGTACACTGGGGTTGGGTAAAATCCCATTTGTTCACTGATGGCTTCATCTCTCCCTGCCCTGACCAACACAGAAAGCAGGGAACCAGGTGTCAAATGCTTTCAGCATGTTGGAGTCCTTGCTTTCTCTCTATTTTCTCCATTTGAGAGACTGTAAACATTTGCTGTAAAAATGACACCACCCCAAAATTACACTGTGGTAACATAAATGCATGAAATTATTCTCTTTTCACCTTTTACTGCCTTGCCTAGCTTTGCCTGACACTGTACTCCCACAGCTCACCAAAACTTGAGCTGGAGTTGAGAAATCATTTGCTTGTCTCCAAAAGAGGAGTTAATTTTCTCCTCCACCTGCTTTGAAAACCAGGTGCTTTCTCCAGCTTCTCTCAGGAGTTTGATACCAGAAGCAGAAATAAAGAGGAGCGAATGCAGGAGACTCCGGGGAGTGATGCTGCCCTGCATCTTCAGACCTTATTCCATGGGGACTATTCCATTCTTGCTTGGTCCCACAGCTCACACCAGAGCTGCTACTTGGTGGTCAGTGGGAGCTCTTGGTTTACTTAGAGCAGAATCTCCTTTTACACTCCCAACTGCCTATGTATGTGTAGAGCTGTGCAGTGGTGCCCAGCAGAGAGACTGAATTTGTTTCTAAATGATACATCCTGCAATCTCATCAGCCTCCAACTTAACCTTGATAAACAACAGGGAACTGGTACTGGAAGCTCCAGTCAGGACTGGATTGAGGCTAGCCGGCTTTTTGTCAGTATACTACTTTTATCAGTATACTGTGTTTGACCCTTTTTATGGATCAGCTGGGAAACCAAAGCTCCCATGCCTGCCTGTGAACTCACACTCTGGTTCTGCAAACATTTATATAAACAACTTAATCCCACATACTTGACTGGTCTCCTAATTGAATATTTGCAAGACTTTGACCTTAGTGTAAACTGACTTCACAGGAGACCAGGCAGCAATTTCCATGCATTAAAAGACAAGACTGGCATTAAAATACCAAAAATCCATTTTCTCCGTGCCTAAATTCACCCTGAATTTACCTTTTATCCCTCAAAACAGTGAACAAGAGGAGGAAAGTCAGGATGCATAATCAGAGTGAGGGTGAGACGTGAAAGCAGGGTTGGCTGACAAGCATGCCCAGTTCCCCTTCGCTCGCTCTGCTGTACTGTCAAGGTCAGCCCGATCGCTTGGTGGCCACAAAAAATCAGATATGGTACATCTGTTGCTAGATCTCTAAGTGAGAAAAGTCAAGGGGTTTTTTTTGAAGTTGATTCGGCTCCTTACGCTCTTCAGTAGAAAGTAGGGCTTCCATGAACAATTAATGCAAATATTTATTGACCTTGGGCATACCTAGGAGCTACTTAAGAAAACTAGGTTAGCGTATCATAAAGGTAACGCGCTGCCTGGCAGACTATGGTATGGCAGTGAAGTTGCATAATTATTTTGCAAGCAAAAGGGAATGAAGAAGCCTGCAAGAGCAACCTTCCTAAGGCCAGTGCCTCAAGCCGAGGGCTGGACCGCTTTTGGGGTAAGCCTTGGGCTGGAACAAAGCCATTCCCCTCTCGTTTCCCTTAAACAGTGTGTCTGACTCACTGTATTTGGGGGACATGCCTTGGTTACTCACCGACTGTTTATCTAAATTCTAATTGTGTGATTAAAATAACCCCCACATCACAAGGACCCAGATCCTGGTATCTCTCCCAAAGATTTAAATCCTGAGAGCAGGAGTATTTACCGACCGCGCTGCAGACCCAGCCCTTGCTGCCAGCCGCAGGGCAGAGCCCAGCCACCCTTGGTCTTTTCCAGCACAATCATTTGGCCTGGGATGGCATCGGGTTTCCAAAGGAAGCTTGTGGGTCACGGAGGGAGCAAAAGGATGGTCCTGGGGCTAATCTGCTGAAGCAAAACAGGCTCAGACCCTTGTCAAGCCGTAACTTGAGGCTGTAGGACAGTGCAGAAAATTCACTCGGACTTTCTCTCCGCTCCAGTTTTCTAACTGAACAGAGCTAGAGATAAGAGAGAAGGAGAGATAAATTGGGGTTTTTTCTTCCTCCTCCTGCCTTTGTAGGCTGTGGTTCCCCCCCATCAGCACTAGTTTCTCAGCACAGTGTATAGCACTGGTGGGTCAGGCTTTCAGACAGGCTTTTTGCTGCACCATCCAAGTGATATTGTTCAAGACCCTCATCTGCTTTCATAAAACATGTAAAATAAATCTGGATGGGAGGGATAAACAAGCTGGTTCGGGTCTGGGCCCAATGTCTTTTGCCTCGAGTTCTGCTGGCAATGGTGAGTAAATTTGGTGCCAGGCATTTTCTCCTGATGCTACAGGAGTGGAAGCTTTCCTAGATGCAGGAATGCTGTCCTGCCATTCAGCTGCCACGAGGGTGAATTTTGGGGCAGAAGGTCAGGAGAGGGAGTGTTCCCTGGACTTCAGCCTTGGTGCTGCTCTCTGTAACAGCAGGAGCCAAGGGGACCCGTGAGCACATGTGCTGGGAGTGAAAGGACACTAATTTGTTGACAGTTAACAAAGCCGATATCTGAGGGATGTGTCATAACACTCCAAGGAGCAAAACTACAATAATGGAATGTGTTTTCACTTTAGATAGTGTCTTTTTGGCTAGTAGATGCAGAGAAAAACAAAGGATGACTCTTTATAGAGAGGGAGGGAGGTGAAACTCACTGCTGCAGATGTCCCTTCGAGAAGGGGCAGGTAGTGGGACTCACTGGTACTCACCAGTAGTTAAGTCACAGATATCCATACACATGGAGAACAGATAAAGGCTCATAACTAAAGTCAACCAAGTCCCAATGCACAAACTCTCAGCGACATCCACGGGGTTTGGATTAGGTCCCTAACGGGCTGCCTTTATCCCTTCTGCTCTGAAGCTGCTGGAGGTGCCAGAAGTGGATTTGGGGAATATAAAACGAGAGAGAAATTCCCACAGCAGCACTGGGCTCTTTAGCTGGTACTCGTAGAGAGTGTATTTCTTTGCCAACTCCATAAAGCAGGACTGCTACAGGGGGACTTGTGATTGTTTGCTTTATCCATCCCACACCACGTCCTCCTTACTTGGATGTCAGCTTCTCCCTAGCGACGTGACCTCAAATAAGACTGCCAAGGCTATTAGGCGTTTTAAAGTGGCAGAACACAACGTGAACACCCATTATTGCTCTCTATTCAGCTGGATTTCTTAAATATGTTCTAGATGGTGGGTTTGGCTTACTTAGGGATAGAAGAAAAAAAAAAACCACGCCGTGTCTTTGTTCAAGTATTGTTCTTCCTTCTGAGCACAATGGGTTGTGTTTTTTGTCCCCACAGTGCAACAGGTTTTCGACACAACGGATGGAAATAGTAACTCACAGCTTTAAAATGGCAACGCATCACACTCTGGGGACTGGCATTTGCTTTTGAACTCAAGAGGCACAGACAATAAAAAGATTCGTATCTTTTGGCTCTGTCATGTACATGCAAAACAAGCGCGTTAATCCTGTCCTGCGAGATCTCATTAGGAAACCCATCTTATGACATGCTTATGAAGGACAATTTTCATTTAGTGTGGATGGAGGATAAGCAAGCTCTGGATCGCATTTCACCTATGCACAAAGCTAGAGCTGAATGACTAAAACCCATCGCGTTGGTTGAGCATCATCCAGTATTACCCGTACTGATGCAATACCTTGGATTCCTGCTTCTTCAGCTGTAATGCTGAGCACTGTGCATGGTGCAGAAACAGTCTTGCCACATGGTACCAGCACAATTCAGACCTGTCAGCATCAAGGAGGTTGGATACCAGCATGCAGAACCAGCCCATTCACACACAGCAAGCCAAATGCATCCATGCTGAGATCCTCATGAATGTGCAGCAGCCACTTTTCAAACCCAAGTACGCCGGGCTACCATAGGTGCACAAATTGAGCTGGCGTTACACAGCAGCCAGATGTCTACAACTGACCAGGTCACTAAATTGCCAAGAAAAACAATAAGCTATTTCCAGAAAGTAACTGGGTTGGCAAGTCTACAACCTGCAGCAAAAGGAGTCCAGAGACCAACCCCTCTTTTTAATATAACTGCTGATCACCATCATCTCCTGGCTATGGAGGATGAAAGAAATTGCTCATCATCTTTTTAAGTAAGTTATGCAGCTCTAGCACACATGCTGCAAAGTTTCTAAAAGCAGAAGGTGCTGCCACAGAGAAGCACAGGGCAGTAGGCATTCTGAAAGTGTGGTTTCACATGGCTATCCAAGACCACTTTAAGAAAGCAGGGAGGAATTCAGGCTGTGAACCACTGAGTCTACTGACTTAAGTAACCAGCTACCACTCTGCCAACTGCACTTAAACAAACTTGCTTTCTAGTACTTAAAGGGGGCCTACAGGAAAGCTGGAGAGGGACTTTTTACAAGGGTATGTAGTGATAGGACAAGGGGCAATGGATTTAAACTGAAAGAAGGTAGATATAGATTGGATGTAAGAAAGGAATTTTTCACTCTGAGGGTGGTGAGGCACTGGCACAGGTTGCCCAGAGAAGTCATGGCTGCCCCATCCCTGGAAGTGTTCAAGGCCAGCTTGGATGAGGCTTTGGGCAACCTGGTCTAACAGAAGGTGTCCCTGCCCATGGCAGGGGGGTTGGAACTAGATGATCTTTGAGGTCCCTTCCAACCCAAACCATTCTATGAAACACACACACACAAAAAACCAAACCCCCATAACATTCATCTGAGGATGCATTACACCAGGGCTGGCAAACCCACGAACTGCTATTCATCGTACTATAAGCAGAAAAATTCAGTCATTGTGAGAGAAAATGCGAAGCCTCACGGACCAGATTTCCCCATTTAAAGGCTCCTTTCAATCAACCAAGCCTTTGTACAGCGGCTTTGGTGTTCAAGAGGATGGTGTCATCTCTAAAGCAGCCTGGTGCCCCCACCAGGTACAGAGTCCTCTCGGGGGCATTCATTTAGGTGACACACATATAGGCAGCCTGCTGCTAATGCATGGAATTTCTGTGGAATTAGGCTGCCGGTAGATAAATGCAGCGCATGAGGACCTGCGTTGCTGTGTGGGTACTCAGTGGGTGCCCGCCGCGCGTGGCACGGCCAGTGCCCTGCAGCCCATGCACTCATGGGGATTCTGCACACACGCTCGTGCTCAGCTTTCTATTTTGAGCTGACCAATACAGTGCAAACAACATTAATCCCTTGGGCAAAGCACACATCAAGGTTTAAAAGAAAAAGCATATTGAAGGAGTCCAAACGCACACAAAAACGCACTCCATCGTACAGCCTTGGCCCATCTCTGCAACCGGGGAAGGGCTGACACCCCCCATGGAGCCTGGATTGGCTCCTTCTCCTCAGGGCTTGGTTTATCTTCCAAACACAAAACTGTTATCCTGACCAAAACAGACAACAGAAACCTTTTTCGTGCTGCTTCTCCCTGTCCTGTCCTCACTTCACAACTTAACGCTCTCTTACCCCACAAAAATCACCTTCTCACTGAGGCTTGCTCAGCCCTTTCTAGGAAACATCTCGTCTCTGAAGCACCTCAGCAGGGTTTGATGATGGAGCAGGGCTGGCAGCTTCTTGGACCTCTGAGGGACATGTCATCAGTCACACTTCTTTTGGAAGATCGCCCACCCAGCAGTGGACTCAGCAAGGGAACAGAAAGGGCTGAAACGCCCCATTTCCACCCAGATCCTCAGGTACTGACACTCGCTCGCACCTTCTGCTGGGGCAGATGCTGCGCAGCCCTCAGGGCAGCTGGGGCTGTACCCAAGCCTGTCTTCATGGGGACATGGACTGTGTCCATGGTCACAAGGGGCCCTCAGCCTCTCATCTTTGCTGGCCAGTGCCTGGCAATACACAAGATTTTGACGAGACGTTTCAGGCAGCGCTCTACCATGTGCTGCTGCTGGATGCAGAGGGGTTCTTGCTCCTGTTGTAGGTTTCTGCTACCACCTTGTCTCCAAGGCTGCATTTCGTCCACATCCTGTGCGTACTCTGCCCTCCATCCTGTGGAAAGTTAACAGGAGCAAAATTCAGATATTTTCACCACCCTACCTCCCTTCTTCCCTCTCAGATACTTGGTCTTGGAATCCAGGGATAGTTTAAATATTTGACTGCAGTGTAAGTTATTTCCACTCTGACCTGGGAACCGTCCCTCTTCATTTGTGACACTCCGCGGACGGAGTATTAGCCGCTTCCTCAGGAAGCCTCTTGTCCAAAGGGCAGCCCTTTTGATAAATGACCCTCCCATAAAGCAGGCATGAAAGTAGCCTCCCTCTTCCCTGAATATATTTTGCCCTATTGGGGTTTGCTGGGTGGGGAATGAGCCGAGATAAGGAAGAATATCACAGCTGAAGAGGGAAGGAGTGAGCAGTGCTCCTCGTCTTCGAGGAAAGAACAAGAAGTGAAAAAAGAAACAGGCAAAGGTTGAGCCAAACAAACCTTTTAGATACCTATTTATTTGCTTCTGCAAATGCTCGTTCTTTCTTCTCTGTTCTCACCTGCTGCCTCAGTTTCCCTGCTCCAGGCCCAGGATCCAGGCACCCACCAGTGCTCCCCACCGCACGAAGGTGGCTGATGGCTCCCAGGGCCCATTTTTCTATTCAGACACAAATTAAAGCAGTGTCAGCTGGCTCTGGACACTCTCAGGCTCACCAGCCTCTTGTCTCACCAGCCTCTTTCTTTCTGAGAAAACCATTAAACTTTTTTTTTTCCTTGTTTGCATTATTTATTTTGCTCCCAAACCTGCCTGATGAATGACTTGAACATTGCAAACAATCAATGCTGGACAGAGATCAAGGAAGAACCTGGATGGTAAATCATTGGGAAGGTTATTGATGATGACAGACAGATGGTTAGAGAGAAAGACTAATATCAAAGTTACCTCCAGCAACTTGGCCCCGCTGACCCATGGAGTAGGGTTTTATGTGACCACCAGCTCCATCAAGCAGAGGATCAGCTAATGCTCCCCCTGGGAATACAATACTTTGGAAAACAGCCATAATACTTACTGTCCTTTGATCTTTCCACTGCCTCCCAATATGCCTATTGCTACTTTAAATCAATCCCCTGATGACTTGGCAGGGAAAGAGGAGACCGTTGTCTTACAGCCAACATGTTATACAGATGCCCTGAACATTTCTGGTTATTAAACACCCTCTAGCACATTTCTTTTCCGAGAGGGAGTCCTGGGAGTCCCGGTCAACTACGGCTGAGGTAACCACATTTCTGCCTGCGTAAGAATTTCCATTGTCATCCAGCAGGAAAAATGCCTCTTCCCTTCTCCTCTGCAGAAAAGCGCAGCTGGCACCGTGGAGTGGCACCCTGCCCAAGAGGGGAGGGAATGATCCCTATATATGGCCCGAAAAGTGCCTTGGGAACTTGAGTGAGGTAAGGGCACAGTCTTACGCTGGCACACATTATTACATGGATAAACCTTCTGTAGCCAGTAACAAGGAGAAGAAAAAATGATCAGAGCTATTTCCCATGAAAAGTTCAATAAAAACGTTCTCAGACTTTCTTCAGATTTTACTGTCGCAGTGAAATATCAAACCTTCCTTCAAATTATGCACTGGAGAAGAAAAAAAAAAGCAAGAAAAGAGAAGGATTTGGACCGATTTAGGTCTGTAACAGGACACAGGATTTTTATAAGCCATTTTTCATGACAGTATTTCTTCCACTCTGCCCCCCACCACTCCCCACAAAGCTGTGGTGACCCACCTGCTGCAGCACAATTTACAGACATCCCCTTTCTAATTCTGACTTTGCTGCTTTGGTGCTTTCGGCAGGAGCAAGCGCAGATACAGCACCAGTTTGGATTTTAGGGTAATACCTCCGTTTTGCACGGATTCACCCGCGGCATTTGAGAGTGTTCTGCATTCAGTAGTCTGTGAGGCTTTGCAAGGAGCCAAAGGCAAAGGACACAGGACAGGACAATCTGGCATGAGCCTGATGGTGCTGTCATCAGTCCAGAGACTCCAAAAAGTTTCCACAGCACAGAAAGGAGGAGGCCATAGGAGATGACAGACAGCCCGTGTCACCCGGGGCTCATCAGACCTACAGTTTTTGACACAGAGACTCACCGAGAAACCAAAGACCCTCTCTTTCCTAAGCACATAGACTTTCCCTTCATGTTTCCAGCTTCCCTGGAGGATGCAAAGCGCGAGATTTCCAAGTCATGACACTTCCATGCATGGAGTATCAGTCACCAGCCCAGAACTTTGCCCATCCTGGGCATCATCGAGGGAAAGCCACATCCCAACGAAGCAGCAGCGATCGTTACTGCCGCACTTCCACTCGGTGAAACGGATTGCTCGCAGAGGGACCCTTTGGTGCAGAACATACTAAAAAGAAGGGGGTTTTGCTCTTAATATTTCACTTACAAGGAAAATCTTTGACTGCTTTACGTTTCAGGGCTCAGTAGGCAAATTCTGGCCCACAGCTAACCAGGTAAAACGATGAGTGACTGGTGTTCTCATCCCTCTCTCTTCTTCTCTCTTCCCCAGCTGAGGAATATTGTTATGTAGGATCCTGCACAGCGGTTGAGCAGAGGTTTAACAAACACAGGGCTGAGTACAAAACAGAGACTTTCAAGTGGCTGTGCTGATGCAGTAATTTCATAGTTTGCTCAATTCCAGACTTTAACCTCAGTGCCAAGAATCGATGCCATATAAAAATGAAAAGTCTAACATGATTTTCAAATACCCAAAGAGAGAGAAATGCAATACAAAACATAGCTAAAAATAAAAGAGCGAAAGTAAGCAAATAAGGAATGCTCAAAATGGGCACAGCAATTTCCTCTGGATCAAAATTAAGACTTAGTTACCACCCAGTCCAGTGAACCTGGAGTGGATCTGGAAGACATTAAAGATTTGGAATAAAAAAAATATAGAGTCGAAAAATCATATTTAAGTTTGGTTACTAATTAAAATAAACTGCAAAAATTACAGCAATGGGTTGCCAATATTATTTGTACTTTTATACTGCTTCCAAATACCCTGGGCAGAAGAACACTGTTTAAAAAGAGACAGAGTAGAACATTTCACTTTGAAAGAGTAGAACATTTCAATTAAAATGCATAACCAAGTGTAAGGCTTTAGAAATAGGGCACAGGAACAAAACCGTCTGCTGCGTGTTCTCGAGCTTAAAAGTCAAGTACCAGCTGTATTCGCTTTTGATGGTTTAAATGATCATCCCGGTACTGACTTGATCTCAGGGAGCAGCAGGAGCAGGGACGAGTCGGGAGCAGCCCCAACACAGGCTGTACCCAACATCGGACAGACCGATGAGTCCAGTCCCAGGGGACTGACCACCACGGGCAGGTCTGGGGGCTCCTAACCAGGTCCACTGACAGCCCCAGACAGGGCGAGAGATCAACCGAGTCGGGGGCTGTGCAGGGGGTCCCAGCAGGAGCAGGAGGAAAGGGGCCAGACACAAGGCTGGAGATGAGGCCAACCGCAACATCGGGCCAAGATCCTGCCAGGAAACAGGGAAGAAGCAGGGCTGAACACCTGCATGCCTACTATTCTACGATAGTCTACTATTCTATGATATTCATAGAATTCTATGATTCTACAGCACGGCTCAGGCTCAGAATAGACCTGGTGTCCAGGCTGGATCCAAAATGGAGCTCCTGGGACCACAAAGGGTGCGAGGCAGGGGTCTCAGATGCCAATTCATATACCACCTTAATTTAATGCATCTTTTGGCCTTTCAGCTACTGAGTGTATTGAACTCCATAAAGTGCCTTTGAACTTGTACGGAAATGTATTTACATTATTTTATTTTTCTAAAATGGATGTTAAAGATACTAAAAAGAAAAGCAAAGTACCTGGGGTTTTTTTCTTCTTTTTTTTTTTTTTAAAGTATAACCTGAACCAAACTGGGTCTCTCCAACTACTGATTTGCTGTAGACGATTTGGGCTGTGACTCCATCAGATCAGTGAAGGTCACAGAGAGCAGGACGGTGCCCTACTGAGAGGTCTCCCAGAGGAAAATTGAGTGTTGGCAGATGTAGTGGCAGTGATCCCCCAGACAACCTGAACCAGGAGTCCAAAGAGCTTCCTATGGCTAAGAGATTGGGTCTTTCACATGACATTAAAGATGGAGCTGTGGTCCGTGAGAAGAACTCCTTAGATATTTTAGGACAAGAGGAATCTTTGCCCCAATTCCCATTCCCCCCCATTTAGCACAAGCGATGCAGATCTCCCAAGCTGCTGCTTGATTTTCAGTGGGACTTGCATTTCACAGCATCTGGCCTATTATCTCTTCCTGAATTCTTTTTGGTGTTTGCCCAATACATACAATACATCCAGCTTAGTCCATGCTGAAGACACCACACAAACAGTCTCCTCAGATGCTGCCTTGGCACTTCCATTTCCAGGTCAAAATATCAGCTAAAATGGTCTCGAGTGGTCTACAGGGTAGGTTTGACTCCAGGTTCATCCAACTACGTTCACATACAAAATAGTTCAATGAATGTTCTCTGACATAAAACCTTCAAAGGACCAGAGATTCAAAAAAAACTGATCAGATGACTGATTTGTTTTTACCCAGGAAACTATAGTGTGTTTCAGAAAGCTCAACAGACAGTCTCTTTTGCCTTTGATAAGTTACTTGCTCTCTTGTATGTTAGCCATCTCAAACATCTGCTCAGTAGCTGCCACCCCACTGTAACATCTTGCTTTCTTCTCCACGGGAACTCCGTAAATTCACTATCCTTTTCTTGTAATCCATCTTTCTCATTACTTCTGTCAAGGAACCACTTGAGCTTCTTTAATTCACCCACATTTTCCCAGGCACAGCTAAAAGCCTTTGGTCATGTTCACAACAGGAAATGTCTGGTTAGCTGTTAGGTAAACTGATGAATTAAATATCAAAAGCTTCCAGGACAGTTTTCCATCTTTTAAAAGCAGTTCTAGGTCCCGTCCTACTGTCCCGTTTCCTTAATACAATCAGAGCATCTTTGACCTTTGTCTGAACCCCATGGCAATGATTAAAGACCCTACCAGGGGCAGCAGTGGTCACGAATGGCACAGATCTTCACTGGGTTCCCACCAACTCCTGTACTTCAGCAGAAGACTCTGGTGGTCAGATATTTTAAAGGCTTCTCCTTGCTGTTTTTCACCAAAGTGTACCCATTCCTCTTCCACGGGGTCAAAAAATCAGCAGTCACTTTGTTTTACGCCGCCTGTCTTTTGCCCTCTGAATGCATTTTGCGTTGCCTCATAGGAAAAATAATACTTGATTGACAGATTTTTACGATTTCTAATTAATCCAAAAGTTTTCCCCATCTGTATTCCTTCCCTCTGCCTTTCTGTATTGCTTCATTAGCTCAGGAAGGCAGATCCGGAGCAGATTTTCTGATTTCCCTTAGGCAGATTTCTGATTTTTACCTGCAAATGTTATTCTGCTCGCTAGGTCAGATGTGCAAATCTGAAACGTTTCATGATAGCATTAAAGACAAGAGGGTCCATGACAGTCCACAAATAAGAATGTGGAAGCCCCTGAATCAGGCTCATAGAACCCAGGGACACACAGGATGAGAACATGATGTTTTCACTGTGAGCTGGTAAGGTCATGCAAGGCCACCAAACTCCAGAGCTAGGTGAAAAAGCCATGAACCTTAGAAATAATTAAGTAATGACCTCCTACCTCCTTTACCTCCACTGTGATGTCCATAGGGACTGTGTCACTCACGAATGAACCAAGCAGTTCACAGAGCAGTGAAGTGATCTAATGGCCAGTAATAATAAAAATGACTACTTAAAATGGAAGAAGCCAAGAAGCACTGTCAGTCTAAAGCTGCACAGTTAAGACAAACCAACTGCCTGACCTGAAATTTGGCTGAGACAGGACTCCAGGACAAACACTGCAGCAGATGTTACCTGGGCATTACTCAGCATTCGCTGTCAAGATCTTGGCTTTTTATCTCTCCAGAAAAGCAGGATTTTAGCACCAGTTACAGTCGATAGTGATAGACATGGCAGACACACAACAGAACGTACTGCATTTCCTTCAGCGTGGTCCTCAGAGTCCTTCAGGCCAACAGTGGACCAGTGGACCACAAGACCGTCAGACTTCTACTAGGCAGGCTCCCAGTGCCGCATTGTGTGTGGGGGAAGGGGAAAGGTATATATGGGAACAGACTTCCTTCAGCATTGCTTTCAACCCTTGCACTTCAGAATTTATAAAAAATAAAATCTTATTGTTCAAGAAAACATGAAAACAGTACTGTTCAAAAAATTATACCGAGGATATGACATGGACCTGTTGGAGCGAGTCCAGAGGAGGTCACAAAGATGATCCAAGGGCTGAAGCACCTCTCCTGTGAAGAGAGGCTGAGAGAGTTGGGGTTGTTCAGCCTGGAGAAGAGAAGGCTCCAGGGAAACCTTCTAGCAGCCTTCCAGTACCTAAAGAAAGCTGGAGAGGGGCTTTGGACAAGGGCGTGCAGTGAGAGGACATGGGGCAATGGCTTTAAACTGAAAGAGGGGAGATTTAGATTAGATATAAGGAAGAAGTTCTTTTCTGAGGGTGGTGAGGCACTGGAACAGGTTGCCCAGAGAAGATGTGGATGCCCCATCCCTGGAAGTGTTCAAGGCCAGGTTGGATGAGGCTTTCAGCAACCTGACCTAGTGGAAGGTGTCCCTGCCCATGGCAGGAGGCTGGAACTAGATGATCTTTGAGGTCCCTTCCAACCCAAACTATTCTATGATTCTATGATATTTAACAGCACAGAGCACTGTATAGAGGGAACAACTGGATCAGGCCCTCTGTAGAGGACTACATGAGATGTTCACTGGTTGCTCTGGCATTTAATGCTGGACCAATAAGCAAGGCAGCCAAGGCCATGAAAAAGCATTCAGGTAGTCTCTATAAGTCCTGTATAACTCTGGCCTTAACAAGCACAAAACAGTACTGACATCTTTTTATGGGGTTTTTGGTGGGGGAAGGGAACTTTCCTTATTAAATCTTTTTTCAAAACAAAAAACTGTTTTCACTTAAAAGCAGAAAATCCTATTAGCCATGGAATCCCTACGTCTTCAGCTCGTATGTTTTCAGAATATATATATATATTTTAATATACAGTGCATATATATCTATTACATGTGCTTAACCAAACTCAGAAGTAATAACAGGAGTTTTCAAATAAAATTAGGAAATGTCTACCCAAAGAAAATGGCACTTACTGTGCAGTCAAGTGTCCCTGCTGCTACCATGCTACATAGCCATCACATCTGGTTGAAATATGCACATCACATTGTCACCACTCCATAAACCACATGCATGCTCAGACAGAGCAAACGGGTCTCGGTCGTGCTGCTTCCAGTCTGGTCATGCATGGCCAGGGGGCTCGGGCAAAGAGGTGGTGGAGGGTGAGCCCAGCGCAGCAGTTTTGGGCACCCTGCCAGCAGAGTCACCTCACTGGCCATGGCCACCAGCCACAGCCAGGACAACGGGGTCAGAGAGAGAAGGCTGAGATGCCTGGCAGGACTGTGAGGTGCAAGCCAGGCTGCAAAGAAAGCGGCAAGGTGAGGATGGTACCCAGTGCAGGTCAGGCTGTGAGGTGCACCAACAGGGCCTGATGGACTCCTGGATCTCACCCATAACCAGAGCAGTTTTCCTCCATGACTATCAAACAGGACCCCAAAAACAAACTCTGAGAAAAAAACACCGTAGTCTCTTTTTTTCCTCCCTTCTTTCTGCTTTCCACTCATAGTTCTAATGAATGTCTTTTGGAAAGGGAAAAAGAAAAAGGGGAATATGGCATGAGATGTGTCTGGCAAGGGTTAGGCAAGATGGTCTCAGAAGCAGAAAGGCAAAGGAGAACAGAAGAAGGAAGGGGCAAATCCTGACCTCTCTGTGCATAACAGAGGTTCAGCAGGCACCAGAGAAGATCCTGAGCATCTCCATGCCAGCATGCCCTGTCTCTGCTCTGTGTCTCAGTGCCCAGCAGGATGCAGCCTCTCACATTGGCCTCAGAGACGGCTTTATTGCATCAAAGAAGCTGGTGCCCTTGTGTTCCTTTTTTTATAAAAGAGGAATGCGCTTTGGCTGCAGAACAAGAACAGTAAAGATGGGTCGTTACAGATACAGTTAAAGTACTTAAACCCACTTTTTTCATTTTATCTCTTCCCCTCCACTGGATTCACATAACAAGTAAATCCACCCACTGAATATAAACACAGATAGATTTTCATGAGAAAGTTCATAAAAAAAAAAACCCTCAAGTCTTTTAAAAAGAATTTAAAAGACATGTCAACGAGCAGCTGTAAGCGAAAATCACTGTCATTCTTACTCTTCCGACAAAATCAAACCCAGAATCTTCCTGGGCAACTCCCATCTTTGCATAGGTCAAATTCACGAATTTGAATCAAAAATCACAAATTATGCTACTTTTCCCCAGGCCCTCTCTACAGTCAAAACTAAGCCAGGACAAGCAATAAATTTATTCACTAGATGGAGCAAGAGTATCTAGATAGTAGAAGGTATGCCAAAGTACTACAACGCGAGTCTCAGAACTGGGACAGCACAACTTCATTTGCAAGCCTCAGAAAACCACGGAGTTCCTGTCTTTTAGGCTTATTCCAGCCATGCCGGTGTCACACTTCAGTAGCTGAGCAACTCTCAAGGGCAATTCCCTGGGTAATACTGACATGGTGAAGCTCTTCAGACTGAGAAGGGGCCAATTTCTTTCTTAGTTGCCACTCTCAAGAACGCTGTGATTGGGGGCTTCAAGTGACCTTTACTAACCATGCTCCTAGTGGCTTTGCTTCCCAAGGAACAGTAATTTTCAGTGGTGAAATCACTTTTCTTCCTGCCCCGCTGTGCAGGACTTTCTGTAAGTTATTGGTGGTACAGGGACACTTCACATAGTGCAACATCAGTTCAGCAGAGCCGGGCAAGAAAGCTGGAGGACTTCAGTGTCTCTTAGAATAGGAGCTACTGATGCTGGAGTGATATTTCCTGCAGGTTGTCTGGCAGCTGAAGGTCAGGGTGGGCAGTTAAAGCCATCATTGGGGCTCATCCCTGTTTTCCCACAGTGTTAGATCTATGGCAAAGCGTCGTGGTTTAACCTCAGCCAGCAACTAAGCACCACGCAGCTTCTCGCTCACTCCCCCACAGCGAGATGAGGCGGGAGAATCTGAAGGGTAAAAGTGAGAAAACTCGTGGGTTGAGAAAAAAACGGTTTAATCATGGAATCATAGAATGGTTAGGGCTGGAAGGGACCTTCAAAGGTCATCCAGTCCAACCCCCCTGCAAGGAACAGGGATATCTCCAACTAGATCAGGTTGCTCAGGGCCTCATCCAACCTGGCCTTGAACGTCTCCAGGGATGGAGCATCCACCACCTCTCTGGGCAACCTGTTCCACTGTTCTACAACTCTCATGGTAAAAAATTTTTTCCTAATATCCAATCTGAATCTACCTCCCTCTATTTTAAAACCATTACCCCTTGTCCTATCACAACTGGTCCTCCTGAACAGCCTCTCCCCATCTTTCTTGTAGGCCCCCTTGAGGTACTGGAAGACCGCTATAAGGTCACCCCGGAGCCTCCTCTTCTCCAGGCTGAACAATTAATGATTGAAATAAAATAAAATAATAACCATAATAAAACGTAATTAAAAGGAAAACAGTAACAAATAAAAATTTTAAAATAACAAAGAGAGAGAAATAACACCCAAGAAAGACAAGTGATGCAAATAAAACCAATTGCTCACCACCAACCACTTGATGCCCAGCCAGCCTCTGAGCAGCAGCCCCCTCACCAACGTCCCCCCTGGTTTTATTGCTGAGCACGATGTCATATGGTAAGGAATATCCCTTTGGGCAGTTGGGGTCGGCTGTCCCAGCTGTGTCCTCTCCCAACTTCTTGTGCACCCCCAGCCTACTCGCTGGCGGGGCTGCGTGAGGAGCAGAAACGTTGTGTAAGTTGTTGTGTGAGGAGTTGACGTTGTGTAAGCACTGCTCAGCAGTTACTTAAACACCTCTGTGGTATCAACACTGTTTCCAGCACAAATTTACAGGCATCTCCATTTAAGCTGCCCATGAGACCAACACAAACACCATAGACCATGTCTTGCCAAAGCCCTCGGTGTTGTGGCACACCTAGGACTGCTAGGCTCTGCCAGGACGCAGACAACACGGACCACATCCAAGGGAAAGATAAAATCCACTTTAGAGCCATTTATTGGCCAAGGGAAAAGAAATGTTGAGTCTCAGGATCTGTGCCGGCTCTTCTAGCCCCACTTTTTCCACCTCAGTTGCAGTTCAGTTGTCACCTCCCTCTCAGTCATCAACTGCCACCAGTCTGCTGACCCTGTGGCCACCTCCCTCCCGGCCCCTCCACTCTCAGGACAAACTGAATCCTGTCCTCCCTCTTCCTGAGATTTCACAGTGGCAAAAGTAGTTTCTTTCCAAACTGAAGACTCAGCAAGCTCTTCGTGATTTGGCTTTTAGCACTCCGTTCTGAGGAAAACTTCTGGGGCGGAAAACACCATTCTGCAGGGTCGAAGTTTCACAAAAATATTAACAAGTGAAAATAGGATCTAGACAAGCCTAATGATTTTTTTTTTTTAAAATGTTAGGCAACCTTAATTACTGACTCTGTCGTCAACTTCTGCTGGCTGTGTCTGCCACTAAGAAAAATGACAGGACAAACAGTAATCAAACTACTAGCACAGAAAGCTGTAGGTGCCTACAGAGATGTTAAAAATAAATCATACACTGTGGATCGTTCCTCCCCAGTATTTGACAGTCCAGAACTGGAGCGAGTCTTTGGTGAAACGTAAGGAGAAAAAGTCACCTTCCTCCCCAGCCATACCCACTGTAGAGGCAGCAACTTATTCCATCCACCCCATAACCCAGTGCCACCCTGAACTTCCAGCTGTCTTTGGGGAGCTGCAATTCCACGCGGAGATATGCAGATTCTCAACGTGGAAAAGTGGTTGACTTGAGAACAATGATTTGGCAAGATGACGTAGACGCTGTAGTTTTAAGAAAGGAAAAGACAACTCACTGCAAACATTCTTTGTGGGATTAAACTCTTCCTATAACGTATCCGTCTGTCTTGCAGAGAGCTTCAGCAAAGCGACTTGCCTCCAGGAATCCTGTTTTGCAACAGGAGCCTTCCTCTTTGCCACCTTTCCTTGAGAGTGTGATGTATTTAACAAAATTTCTTGATAAATAATATTGCAACTTGGGAAGGCTAAATTAAGAGGTAGAGCAAGATACAAAGAAAGATGTAGAAATGTTCAAAAAATTCCAAGTATTTTTGTAGGAGATTAAAAAAACTTTTCCTTCTCCTGCTTTTTTTCCCCTCACAAAATGTTTTCCTTTTGGACAAAAAAGCCTGGACTTAAAACTGAGTTTTCTCCTGTTTTCTTAAAACCATTTTCTATTTAAAAAGAATCTTTAAAAACCACTTCCCAAAATCATTTCCAGTTTTTTATAAACAAAATAGTTGTACCCCAAAGTTGTGGTTTCTCATTTCGATTTTATTTTTTTTTATCCATGAAAAAAACACTTTTGTCTTCTGAAATGCTCTAAGAGGAAGCAAATTTAACCAATTCTTCACAACAGTAGCACATGCTGTTTTTTTCAAACATATTTGCTCCCGCCTGCTTTTTGTAGAGCTAAGTGCAGCTAGGTTTTTTGCGGGGTTAGATGGGAGACCTCCAAGTCCCAGAGGAGATGGTAGGAGGACGGCTCCTTCAGCAGCAGCAGGCAGCTTGCAGACCTCAGGCTGCTTAACGATCTCTTTTACCTCAAAAAGTATCTGTACACGTAATGAGATGAGGTTTCCGGCTCATGTTTGCTTGGATTCTCACTGGCAAACTTAATACTGCCTTTAGGGTCACACATGGGGAAGAGGTACATGTATCCAGTATCTTACAGTCTTTGGGGAAATGTTTTTTATCTCCACCTACTAATTTTTTGCCTTGTTTTATGTGCAAACACACCAAAGCAGGCAATTTTAATGGAGGAAAAATAGTGTACTCAGGATGCATGATTTTCCATCGCAATTCCAATTATATTGTCATATATGACAGAGTATATTTATGTACACGAGTGCATTCACATACTGCAGGCTAGAATTTTAATTTCAAGAATTTCCTAGCACCAAATGTCTGGAAGTATTAATCTAAGAAAGTGTAACAGACTGTAAGCTGGCTATTGAAAATGAGGCACATAGAAAACAAGGAGGTGATTGGTGACAGCCAGCATGGCTTCACTAAGGGCAAATCCTGCCTGACTAATTTGGTGGCCTTCTATGATGAGGTTACAGCATTGATGGATAGGGGAAGAGCAACTGACATCATCTACCTGGACTTATCCAAAGCATTTGATACTGTCCCACACGACATCCTTGTCTCTAAACTGGAAAGACGTGGTTTTGATGGATGGACCACTCGGTGGATAAGGAATTGGATGGATGGTCACTCTCAAAGAGTTGTGGTCAACGGTTCAATGCCCAAGTGGAGGCCAGGGACGAGTAGTGTTCCTCAGGGGCCAGTGCTATTTAACATCTTTGTTGGAGACATGGACAGTGGGTTTGAGTGCACCCTCAGCAAGTTTGCAGATGACACCAAGTTGTGTGGTGTGGTGGACACGCTAGAGGGAAGGGATGCCATCCAGAGGGACCGTGACAGGCTGGAGAGATGGGCCTGTGAGAACCTCATGAAGTTCAACAAGGCCAAGTGCAAGGTCCTGCACGTGGGTCAGGGCAATCCGAAGCACAAGTACAGGCTGGGCGGAGAATGGATTGAGAGCAGCCCTGAGGAAAAGGACTTGGGAGTGCTGGTGGATGAGAAGCTCAACATGAGCCGGCAACGTGCACTGGCAGCCCAGAAAGCCAACCGTGTCCTGGGCTGCATCCAGAGCAGCGTGGGCAGCAGGTTGAGGGAGGTGATTCTGTCCCTCTGCTCTGCTCTCGTGAGACTCCACCTAGAATACTGCGTTCTGCTCTGGAGTCCCCAGCACAAGAAGGACATGGAGCTGATGGAGAGGGTCCAGAGGAGGTCCACAAAGATGATACGAGGGCTGGAGCACCTCTGCTATGAAGACAGGCTGAGAGACTTGGGGCTGTTCAGCCTGGAGAAGACAAGGCTCCAGGGTGATCTTATAGCAGCCTTCCAGTACCTAAAGGGGGCCTACAGGAAAGCTGGAGAGGGACTTTTTACAAGGGCGTGTAGTGATAGGACAAGGGGTAATGGCTTTAAACTGAAAGAGGGTAGATTTAGGTTAGATATAAGAAAGAAATTCTTCACTCAGAGGGTGGTGAGGCACTAGAACAGGTTGCCCAGAGAAGCTGTGGCTGCCCCATCCCTGGAAGTGTTCAAGGCCAGGTTGGATGAGGCTTTGGGCAACCTGGTGTAGCGGAGGGTTTTCCTGCCCATGGCAGGGGAGTTGGAACTAGATGATCTTTAAGGTCCCTTCCCACCCAAACCATTCTGTGATTCTATGAATTGCACTATTTGTTCTCTCAGGTTTACAAATAAAATATGATATTCTCTTTCCATCACGCTTTTAGGTCACTGGATGTCCCATTTAGCAGTGCTATGCACGTGGCAGCATTGTCATACAGGTTTCATGAACTCAGATGATACATCTCAGAAGATGCTGAAGACTCATCTCCAACTTGTAAAGTCATGTCATGGATTGAAACAGGACAGTTTGGGAATGTTTGCTCCTTCATGTCAGGTAGATCTCCACTGTCTCCCAGAAACAAAATCACGGAAGAGACGATAAGACATTGGTGTCAGGAAGGCTGAAGCTTTCATCATTTGAAACCTCTCTCACCTGCACACACACCCCCCAAATACAAACAGGTATCAGCATCCAGCTGACAGGCTCAGCAGCGAAAAGGAAGCACTTCTAAAAGGATGAATAGGATCAGGATTGAGCCTTTAATTACAGATGCATCCAATTATACTGACTGCAAAGTAATGATTGGATGCTGACATTAATACTGTAAAACACATTTTGCAGTTACATCAATGAAAACCTTAATACACTAGTTTCCTGAGTCAGTTTTATTTACTTCAAGTGTTTTGAGCTTAAGAAAAACAACTGAAAAAGCGTAACAAATACATATTTCTTGGTGGTTTGCCTAGATTTGTTACGCAGCTGTAATCTAGACACTGGTCAAATGATTCTTTATGGGTATTGGTCATAGGTCTTTCCTTTTTACTTTAATTTCCTGTTACATTTCTATTTAGAATTTGAAATTGTCTGTCCTGAGAATTTCCCTTGTGGTTGCTTCACTTTAATCAAAGAAATTCATGTGGGCATTTTCTAGACGCTAAGTATGCAGGTCTGAACTTTTTCTCAACCATTCAGACTGCAGCTTTCAACACCAGAATTCCATAAAATATTTAACATTCTGACAACAAGAGAAAAGAGCCCAGTTCCCTCCACCTTGACCCATGTCCACAGCAGGACCTGCTGGAGACTACAGCAGATGAAAACCAAAGTCCTGTAAAGCATTTGACTTTCTAAGAAAACACATAGATCTGTTTCTCTCTTGAGTCACCCTGTGTCTACCCTGATGCAATTCTTCTGACTTGTGCAATCACAGCCTGAAACCAGGAGTATCATCATCTACCCAATACGCCTTTTGACACCACCGTGGGTCTGCCTGCACTGCAGCTGAGGAGCAAGCACCAAACAGCAGTCTACAGATACCCCCTCGGGGTGTTTTTGGGCAGTGTATGAGCTTGTGAGGAGTGCTGGAAGCTGGCCCCATGGCTCTGGTGGGGTGGAAGAAAACTATAGTTGCACGTGAGACCAAGTTTGATGGGTCATCATCTTCCCATACAGCAAAATCCAGCTTTGGGGCAGATGACAACATAAAGCATAGATGTACCCCATCCATGGTTTTGTTTCCATGTTATGTGTGTTACCTATCAAAATCAACTCTGCAGCTAAGAAGCCAGGTCTAATCAGGCAGGGTGAAGCCTCTGTGCAGATGCAGGTTTCTGTAAAACACGTGCTAGATCAGACCTAGGCACGCTGGAGCTCCCTGAGTCACTGGAGAGAAGCAAACAGTGGGAAGCCACCATTAATCTCACCTAAACAAAATGTCTAAAATAGGTCCAATGACTCACACCCTAAAAAGGCCTGTTACTCTCTCTTGTCAACAAAAGGAGCCAAGGGAGAGCCTTGTTCAAGTGGGGATATTTATACTGCAGACACATACAAGGGGGTGAGGTAAAGGCTGTCCCATCAGTCTCCTTGGGTAAAGAAACATGTTACCAGGAACATGCCCTGAAGTGCTGCATCACAGCAGGCAGGAGCTCTTCCTCCAGACCTAACTTTGTATCATGGCTGTTCAAACCTAACTGGAAAAAGCCCCTGGCCGTTTGCAAGAGCATTACAAAGACTGGTGAGAATGATCTTCATGTCTGCTGCAGAGCTGGAAGTGGTCAGACTGGCCTATTGCAGGCTGGTTTTGGATATTTATTTACTTGTACAAATAGACTCTTGAAGAGATGCTGGCACCTACAGCATGATTCTACCAACACAGCATAAATTGTCACCAAAGACTTTTGAGCTTTACTCTCTCTACAATTTTCACATTTTAAATGCTTATAACAGTTCTTGTAGTAAGATCAAGAAGGGGCACAAATACAGTAAATATATATGGATTTCTTCAACATGGTTCCTGGTTTCTCTGACTCCTAAGGGTGGTTTGTGTTGCCCCTTGCAAATCCTGCCTCAGAAGAAGTCCTCCTGGAAAGGATCACTGCCCACAGATTGTAACAACAAAAACAAACAGTGCTCCCTGCTGCAAGCGATGGGAGGGGGTCTG
The DNA here is from genome assembly GCF_009769465.1 of Tauraco erythrolophus. Classification (NCBI taxonomy): domain Eukaryota; kingdom Metazoa; phylum Chordata; class Aves; order Musophagiformes; family Musophagidae; genus Tauraco; species Tauraco erythrolophus. The sequence continues at coordinate 84,857,733 of NC_141468.1, forward strand.
TCCACAAGGATCTCTACTGCCAGAACTGGGGCCCACACGGAGACCCCAGTTTTGGCAGCAGAGGTGGGAAACGCGGACATCAACTCTCTCCATTGTCCTGTCCTGCTCAGTACACCACAAAGTTGTTTCTTGTACTATCCCCTCATTCACAGGGGCCCACAGAAAACCTATTTTGCTCACTTGGAGTGAGCAAAAGTGTGTCTGCAGACCAGGCAGCTGTTGACATGATCATGGGGTGGCTCTCACAAAACAAGCAAATGCCACCATGGCAATTGGTGTGCTGAGGCCACAGGGGTGTGGGTCAGGGAACTCTGTTTTAAAAACAAATTAACGTTTTAAGCACACACTAAAACAAAATGCACAAAACTGTTGTAAAGAGAAGGTGGAGCAGAAATCCCAAGGTTTCTCAGAAACCTCATTTTATTACTCAGAGCTCCATTGGGTGAACAACTAGGCTAGAATTCCGGATTATTCATGCTTTGCCATGTCTAGCCCTCTTCCTGTCTGTCCATCAAGGGTCCTGTCTTTAAGGGCCCTCCCAGGAATCTAGGAAGAAACATGCTGACAAGATAGGAAGGTTGAATTTCAAAGTCTGCTGCTTTATTTCTGCATCCAGGCAAAAAAAAATAAATTGTGGAGACCCTGGTCCTCTTCCAGCTGTAGTCAGCGAGATTTCCACCATTTACTGCAAGGAAAACAAGGATCAGGACCCCAGGTTATAGTAACCAAGGTGAACACAGCAAAACACAAGTGCTAAGAGCTAGATCCACTGTTGTGTTTCCAACCAGGAGTCCTGTTGTCATCTAAGCACTTCTCTAGCAACTGGACCCGCATGACAAAGGCACTTCCTCACCTCATCCTTCCCCCCCACCTCATCTCAGAGACCTGCACCACATCACATACTCACACTCTCAGCAACCAGTTAGACACCTCTTCAGGTGACCTGTTTTTTCAGAAGTGCTGAGTACAGTGGAAATTGTTGTGTGTAACGCTTAAAAACAGGGACATTGGAGGCAAACCTATTAAGTACCTTTTGAATCAAGACCAAGCAACCAGGCTTTGTGAAGCTTTTTCCTCATCTCCATGAAAAGTGCATGCAAAGCTACATAAAACAGGAAAATAGAGTGTTTTGACAGCCCTTTTGGGAGTACAGGCATACCTAACACAGCACCCTAATATTTCTGTAATTGATTTTTTTTCCCTTCGGTAACTCAACTAATTCTTCTTCATTGCTAGCGTACTGCCCTTGGGCCCCAAAGGAATTAACATCAAGTGGTGCCTGTAAGTAATTATGACAGTTTTTTTTAGGGATATCATTAACAAAAGACCTGATCCATGAGATGATGAACAACCACAAATCTCACCAACAGTGGCAGAGGCACGAAATGAAGTCTTTGGCAAGCCATAGCAGTAAAAAAAAAAAAAAATCATTTGTCATGCAGCACCGCTAAGCCCACGCACAACAGAAACACTGCAACAGCCCACCAGGTGATAGCATCCTCCTACAACATCCAATCGGTCCCACCATGCAAGTAGTTCCACTGTCAGCTATGAAAAACTGCTGTGGGTGATGGGCTGCTTGCAGGGCAGAGAGTTTCACTGGAGTAACAGAAAGAAACAAGCAGAGAAAAATTAAGAGGAAAATGAGTCACTTAATGTTTCTCTCATGTGGGTGGCTTTTTCCAGGTAAAATATAAAAATCCTTATTTTCCCCTGTGCATCGCAGGAATACAGACAAGACTGTAAAATATAATACGCGATCCAGCCAGAAATCCATACCTCAGCACAGCATTTCTCAGGTTATTTTGGATATATCTCCCTCTCAGACATCTGCCTCACTCCACCCTGCTTCCTCCCATCTAAGCACCTCTTAAAAGGAGCACTGAAACTAGTGAGGAACACCCTTGAGGAAGGTGTCATGGAAGTATGCTGCATGAATGCTGTTGGAAAAGGGACTATGTGGTTGGATATAAATGTTTAGGGCAGGGTTGCATCAGGGAATGGGGCACAAGCCTGTGAAAGACACAGGAAACAGTAGCAGATGAGATCACCAAGAGTCAGGTCAACTCTTCTCCAAGAAAGATGAAGGACCATGTGAGTGTTCAGCCAGCTGGCATTCATTTTGTTATTGCCTAGACAGCAGCTTTCTATGGCAATGGCTTTGGCAACTGCTGGTGTTTGTTTTTTCATTTATGTCCTGTTCTGAATTTTGAGGACCAGATGGACACATCACTCCAGGTGAGGCCTCCCGAGTGGTGAGCAGAGTGTGGTGATCACATCTCTCTCTCTGCTAGTAATGCCCTGTGGATGCAGCCCAGGATCCAATTTGCCTTTGTTGCTGCAGCAGCACACTGCTGACTCATGTTCAGCTTGTTGGCCTCCAGGTTCCTTTCAAGAAGGCTGCTCCCTTTTCAATCATCTTTCTTAACAAATCAAATCCCCACAATCATATATTGACACTTTTAGGAAGGTAAAAAAATTGAAGTGTCTGCAATTTCAGTTCTAAGATCTACTAAAAAGAAACTGCCCAACTCCAAGTGCAAAACATATTTGTACTGTCTTCAGCTAAAAATACAAGCTTCACCACCAAAACATGTTAGTGTTTTATAGGCAAATTCCAAACTTGAGCAGAATGAACCAAGGTTACAGATTGGAAGTGCTGATGTGGTGATTTCCCTTTCTACTTTACATACTGCACTTTACAAGAGGGAATTCACACTTACATGCTAACATGAAACCTACTTGACACTGTGACATGAACAAGGACGTTCAGATAATAATAGAAAAGTTATAATAATTTTCTTAGAAAAGTTAGAGAAAAAAATAAAAACCACTTCTCCATTTATACATGCATAAAAATAACCACGTGTATTTGTAATTGTTATTTGCATACGTCTCTGACTGCCTCTGATATTGCCAATATATGGCAAACAACATTAAAATGTAGTTCATCACTACCTAAACCAGCACATGACTGGGATCAGATCAAGCCCAGTCTGGCATCAGGGAAAAATTAAAATTATGAAATGTAGCACGGACTCTGAGAAACAAATAAAGATTACATATAACTGAAGGCATGCAGTTTTAAAATGAAGAGGAATATTTGTCCTTATATTGCTAATATTCCCTGTGTAGGTACCTCAGTTATCCCAAATACTGAGATAAAGTGATGAAATACTAGTTCTCAGATCTTGTCAGAAATCTCTTACCAGCAGTCCACGTGGAGGATTTGCAGCTTTATGGAAGGCATTCCCAGCTGCTGGCTGCGGAAATCACCTCGAGCCAACCACATGGAAGAGAAAGTACAGAACATAAGATTCCCAGTATTGAAACAAAGTACTTTTCATTTTGGTAGGTTTCCTAAGGCTTTCATCTTGGAAAATGAGACCTCTGAAAGTTTATTCTGCTTTGTTATCGCCTGACAAAAATGGAGTATCAGTTCCCACAGTTTTTCATAACACTGAAATTTCTGTGCATGCACTTAAACATTCCTTTACAGGCATGGGCTGAAGCATCCAGCAAAGCAAAAACAAAGCCCACGAGTTTTGGATCACTAACAGGCATTTTTCCACACTAACACATTAGGGAAGGCAGCAATATTGGGGGTTTGCAGTACAAGACTGGGAATTTGGGGTCTTTTTCTATCAGCTACACCTACAGACTCACTACTCGGGTAAGTCACATCCATGTTTTCCAAGATGTGTGAGGGAGAGTCGGGACTGCCCACCTTAAAGCTTGGTTTGGAAGCACATAAAATGCTTATAAACTTCCACAACTTCCAACAGGGGAGGAAGAATACACAGTCCTTTAGCAAAATTCGTACGAAAGTATCTGAAATCAGATCCCTGAAAACCAAGGCATCGTCCTTTTTTATTTTTTTAATTTTATTTGGCATCTGCTCATTGCTGAGCTCCTTTTCTCATGCAACACTGACTTCCTTCTGACACAGTTACTAATGTGCTATCACTGACTGGACTGGACTTTTTGGGTTTTTTTGCAGACTAAATATCTATCTGCAAACAACCCATCTTGCTCCTGTTGCACTTACCCAGTCTAGTGAAGCTGCTGATGCAAGACAAAAAGTAGGACTAATCACCGGTCTGTGCAAGTGACCTAGGTGACGAACACAATTTATTCCACACCAGAACTAAGTCACCATCACACGATTTGTTAAACCACAGGGCAGTGCTGCCTTTCAGGAGAGGTTGGCTACACCTTGCTGTCCCCAACACAAGAAGGACATGGAGCTGCTGAAGCAGGTCCAGAGGAGGGCCACAAAGATGACCCGAGGGCTGCAGCACCTCTGCTATGAAGACAGGCTGAGAGAGTTGGGGCTGTTCAGCTTAGAGAAGAGAAGGCTCCAGGGGGATCTTATAGCAGCTTTCCAGTACCTAAAGGGGGCCTACAGGAAAGCTGAAGAGGGACTTTTTACAAGGGCATGTAGTGATAGGACAAGGGGCAATGGCTTTAAACTGAAAGAGGGGAGATTTCGATTAGATACAAGGAAGAAATTTTTCACTCAGAGGGTGGTGAGGCACTGGAACAGGTTGCCCAGAGAAGCTGTGGCTGCCCCATCCCTGGAAATGTTCAAGGCCAGGCTGGATGAGGCTTTGAGCAACCTGGTGTAGTGGAGGATGTCCCTGCCCATGGTAGGGGGGCTGGAACTAGATGATCTTTCAGGTCCCTTCCCACCTGAACCATTCTATGATCCCTTTATGTGCACAGGAGTGTAAAATTGTTCTCATTTTCCCCAACATACTTACTTACCATGATGCACTTGCTCCATCTGTTGTCCACTTGCATTTCTGCAAGTCCACCTACAGTTGGAATTTGTGTAAGAGCAATTGCTTTGTGTTCAGAGGCAGTTACAGATCTCTGTGCCCACTTGGTCACTTGTAGCATAGCCAGTACCGCTGCCTTCTGTACAGATCCTGGAAAGCACAGTCTGCAGAGTGTAGGAACAGCTGGAGAGCCACAGATCTGAACTGGAGAACTAGGTCAGCTTTAATCACAGCACACTGGAGTTACTGGGAGCCTGACAAGCATCTGTCAGGACAGTAGGATTCACTAGATAATCTATATTGGGCATGCTTAGCTGAGTTTATGAGATGAAAAGCAAATTCACATTCCTCCTTTCCAGCGCTTCTGCTAGGCTAGCACTAGGAACAAGGAGGAAAAATGGATTTAATTGAAAGAGACAGATGCTTCTACTAAACAGCTCGGGCAGTATGACTGTCCTCCATCATACTTGTGCTGCTTGTTCTTACTGTCTAGAGTGACCAACCTGGAAGATGGCAGAAAAGTTCTGCTTGGTACTGCAGAAGAGTACTCTGAGGCCAACAGCAACCAAAACTGAAGGGTCTTTTGCTGTCACTGGTCTCACATTGCTTCTCTAGAAGCAAAAATTTATTATACCTAGTTAAAATGTACTAGTCATTTTCTTACATGTAAGTGCCAGACAGAAGGTGGGGCAATGGCTCAAGCCTATATGCCATGCTGAGAGGGAGCTGGAAGAGATCTGAGGAAAAAAAAACCAGCTGCATTAATGAAGCATACACATGCAGACACAGCACTTCCAATGCCAGGGGTCCCATCAGGGCCACAATTGCCTTCTGGAGCCTAATAATGTAATCGCAGCATCTGTGTTGCCACCTCTGACCGAGCTGTGGGTCAGTGTTCCCTCCTTTCAAAAACAGCAGCCACAAGTCATCCTCAGGCCACTTCATTGCACTAAGCTCGACTTCACAGCACGGCAGCATCCACAGTCCGGTATCTGCTGCCCTCCCCTGCTCTGACAGCATAATGTGAAGAGCAAAAACAGGGAGCCTCTTCCCCCTCACCCCCTTCCTTCTGTAGAGAGTGGGGACGCAACTTGGCCGCTAAATTCTGCTAGAACAGACCCAAGGCAGCCTGGGAGCTGACTAATAAGTTCATAAGGCAGCAGGAGGGAAGAGTGTCCTGTCATCGCCAGCCTGCCCTCTGTGTGATGCTACAGTCAAGTTTCCTTCTGTATTCACTCACCTCCAGAATCTTTGGCCACCATAACACAAGGAAGAGTTAGCAACACCTTGGAGAGGTTCCCTCTCTTCAAATCCTTCTGCAGTCTCCATTGGAATCCCTGGTCTGTTCTTACCATAGCTGAGCTTTCTTGAGCAACAGAGTTGTATCTGCTTTCTTTCCTACCCAGGGGAATTAAAGGCTGAGAAGAGGTGGTGGTCAGCACAGAAGGCAGACAAGGCAACTGCCAAGTGCCATTTATGACGAACTTTGTTTCAGAGATGCCAGTTCTCAGAGTGACTGCAAACTTGTGGAGGCTCAGCTGAACTGATTTAGTATTCAACTGGCATTTAGACGCTTTCCATCAATAGCAGATTAAAAAGTTTCCTAAAAAAACCACAACAAAAAAAATCAAAGTGTAAACTTCAAAAACATAACTAGGTTGAGACAGTCTTCCCTCAGGCTGTGCAGACCAAGTTGACCACAGCTAAGTCCCTTGCAATCTAACCTTTTCTAAGCAGGAAGGTACAGAGGACTCAACCAAGCCAGTCTTTAGATGGTCTTTTCCCAACACAGGAAACAGTGGACATAAGGAAGAATTTGAGGTGTAACCAAGGCAGAGTAAGTACAAAAGGTAACTGGTGGAAAGGGGAGGGGGGAAATACACTCTAAACATCAATACAACTTCGAATTGGCTGGGAGCACTCCCACATTAACTGCAAAATGTTAAAAACCAGTACACAAACAGCTCAAATCTGCTCCAATCCCCACTCACTCTCAACACGTTCATAAGACCAACTTTAAAAAAGAAGTCAGTTTCTTCAGTATGCTTTTGTTTTAAGCCACAGTTGTGTCTTCCCCATTTCTACCTGAACGCTCAACTTTTTCAGGACCTTTATACTGCCTCCCATTATCCCAGTATCCAAGGCCTTCTGCATGAGGGTCAATAAGACGATGCAGTCCTCAGCAGGCTTGCAGTTCTTCACACTTGTCACTCGAATCACCACTCTGCTGGACACCAGAGTACTTTGGAGAGCGAGGGGGTTGGCTTTGCCTCCAGAAGCTACAATTTTTAAATACACCATCAAAAAAGTAATGCTTCTTATTAAAAAAGAAAAGCAAGAATGGGAAACAATGAACGTTTGTTTAGCTCCACTGTTCTGGAACTAAATGTTTCATTTGTTGTACCTATGCAAATACTACCATAGTTTCCTAGAGGTATGTATTCCTCTCCAGTCCAATTTCTTTACATGTAAATATGAGGCAGAGTTTGCTCTAACACTATTTTAATCTGACTGCAAGATACTGTGATCAACGACTGCTTGATGAGTTCTGGGACCCCGAAGGTCAGTTTTATTTACTCATCAGCCCTGGAAAGGAGACAAAGGGGAAAGGAGTAGAAGGAAGAAAGACTGAAGCCAAGTAAAATTCTACTTCAGGTGAATTTATTTGAGTTATAAAGAACTTGTCAGCTCCACCATATTTACAAACATTTAAGAGGATTCTAGAGCTATTACTGCTACTGAATCACAAGTTAAAAATGCATAAACAAATCAAATCAAACACGTCCATAATGTCAGCTGTAGAAACACTGGTTACCTTGTAAGACTTTGAGGCATTCTCAAACATGAGGAAAATGTTTTCCAATCACTGATCTCTAAAGCCACCAGCAAGATTCTCATTTTTCCCCTCTAACGTAGCTATGCCTGAAGATCGAGCATCCTTATGCCACTGTTGATGGAAGTTGGTTTCTGTTCTTCAATACACACATTTTATGAAATTCCTGATTCATTAGAAGGCTATTCAGAAGCAGGCATTGCAAGGTGTTAAAATAATCTTAAAAGAGCACAATGCAATCCCCAGTCAGTTCCCTTTGGTACTTTTATGAGGTCGTATAGCTGCCAGATGTGGACATAAAATCCTGTTATTGCTTCTGAGTCACAAGCAAAGCAAATGAAGTCAAACTTCCCAGGGCACTGTCACTATTCATGTCTCAAGCAGCACTGTAGAAACAGTGCCACCTGAAAACACACTGCTGTTCTTTTCTTACTGCCTGTGACTCTCTGAAAGGCTGGTTTCAGTCAGTTTTGTCCATTCAGCTGCAAGAAGAAACAGGAAAGCTCTCTACACTCACTCATCCACCTTTCCATTCCCCACTCCATCCCCAGAAGAGATCATAAATTCTCTAAGAGAAGGGGAGGAGAGAGCATATCTCCCAGTTCAGCTAGGATCATTTCCAAGTATATTCCAGCTGCATCTCAAGTCTTTTAAGTTCTATGTTGCAATGTCACAATACCAAAGGGATTTGAACACTGATAGCCAAGACCTGTAAGCCTACACATCCGGATGCAGGCAGTTCCTACTGACAAGAGGTGGCTCTACTTGCCTTGTTAACAAGTCTACAGTGACTTTTCCTTGATACTGAACTTCATACATTATTGAATGTTTAGGGAAGAATCTGATCACTTGAGTGCCAGTAGCCCTCCTCAGGGCATTGGGAGGTGAGCATTTGCTGATCAACAATTTAACTCTGAGTTAACTGACTCAGTAAAGTATCAACTAAGATTCAGAGTTACTCTATGCACAGAAATCTTAAAAAACCAAGGAGGAGTAAGTCAGTACCAAATAGAGTACCAGGGAAACTGCTAATAGTATTTCAGAGAAAAAACACTGACATACCCTTGCTTGTACAAAGCAAGAAGAAACCTACCAGCTTCATGTTTAAAAGAAACTGTTTAAAAGAGAAACAGGCAACTTGTTCCTACTGCAAGGGCTACAAAAAGCCAAAGAGAAGCCCAAGCATCGTTCATGCAAGAAAAACTGCCATCTAGCCAGAAGTCTTTTATGGAGTACATGCCACACTAACACGAGCCAGCATCAGACCTGGAAAGTCTACCTCCATATAGCAGGGAGACTGTCAGAGGCACACCACACCCTCACACTGCTCTCCTCAAAGGGGAAAAAAAACATCCTCTCACACTTATGAAGTGATCTATGGAGCTGCTCACCACAAAGAGGCAGCTACTCCAGAATTTTAAAAGTTTATACTATCATAATACCAAGGGAATTCTCATCAACTTCTCTTGAGGTTCACAGCTGGGCCATACTGAGAACAAATCCAGCTCAAACAGCACACACACCAGTGCCACCCATGTTGGTGACTGAGGTCAGAATCGAGATGCTCATGTGTTGAGACAGTGGGTCAGATCTAAATTTACGTAGCTGTGTTGTATTTGCAAATAAGATTATAGCAAGTCTTCAAAAGTGGAATTACCCTGACGCTTCTGTACACAAAGAGAACATCCAACTGCCACACATGCTACACTACACTTGACCAGTGTGAACTGTTCAAATTTAGTGCCAAACACAACAGCAGGGGCCATACTTGGCAAGAATCAAGCTATGACTGTGAGGAGTGTTTTATGGGAAAAAAAAAACAACTTTCAGGCATGGTAGAATATCCTTCCCTACCAGCACGATGGCTGAATGAGCTGCACCCATTAATGCTTCTTCCATGCCTTATGCATCTCCTCCCTCCAGAGAAACTGATACAGAGAATGCCACAGTAATATTATATGGAATATATTTATCAAGAGATCTTTGCAACTCAGGAAAGCTTAGAGGGGGAATTTTCCTATATCCAGTTTACTGGGGTAAACAGGAATTATTCTAACAACTTGGCTAGGAAATCAAACATCTAGTACATGTTAATTAAGTGTTTCAAAGTTATTCAGGTCACTCACTAGGAGCTAAGTGACAATTTCAACATTAAGCAGGAAACCTTTGTGCTTAGCTTGTAGACTGAAGTCTGAGTTAAATCCTATTATTGCAAGCCAGTAAAACGCAGTCATGCTAGGCTTTGCAAAGATGGTGGAGGAAAAGGGATTCCTTCTAGATTCCTTAAGAACTGTAACTAAACTGTGTAACAAAAGACAACTATGGTAACTCTAACAGCCTGAACATCTCTACAAAATTCTCCTCTGGACCATGAACTGGCCTTGGAAGACTCAAAATAACAGAGGCAAAGAGTTGTACAGCTGAAAGTGTTGTGAAAGACTGAAGGAACTCCATCCAGAACAAGCTGTCATGGCCATAGACACAGAAGAATCATACTGCATAACTGATCTGGTGTCATTTTATCAGTGACAAAGTTTTAGTGCCAATAACAACCTGGACATAATTAGTCTAGTAAACTGGTGCTTCTCCCCTTAACAGATCAAGACTGATTATTCATAAACACCAATAACACATACCTTTACTTCTGTACTGGGCCACTCTCGATCCTAGATCTGAGGCAGACTGCCCTGCAAGTTCCCATGACCTGAATGATCTCTTGATTTCTTTTTTTCAGTATCCATAACCTCATGCTGAGATCTAAATTCCAGTTTTTGAAAGGCAGAGGGTTCATCTACCAACCTGAGACTCAACAACTGTCCCTTCCAATTATTTAGTGCCTGAAATCGAGACTTTCACACAGTGCAACCTAGCAGTCAAACATAAATCATCACTTATTACCACACTTTGCAAACAGCTGTGTTAGTGGGATTTTACTTCTCAGCAGATTTTACTTTCCCTTGATCTTCCACTTTTTTGATGGCAGCTTGGATAGCTTCTTGATCACCCAGAAACTGGTGAGGGCCCAGAGGGTGCAGGTTCTCATCAAGTTCAAGAAGTATGGGCACACCAGTGGGGAGAGTAACATTGATGATGTCCTCATCTGAGATGCCTGCCAAAGGAAAAAAAAAAAACAAAACCAAAAAAAACAGTGTTACACCTAGTGAACAGCTTCCTAATCATCTGTCTAGCTCAGTCTTGTTTCTGAAATTATCTAGTCTTAAAACAGGAGGACATGTTCCAGTCTCCATCAACACCACCAGCTACCCAAGGGTCAATTCCCAGCTAGATCACAGCTTGGATAGCATTTTAGGAACAGCTGAAGGAGGGAAGGTGAAGCCAGTTCTTTTATTTTTCAGTTTACACACACAATAAACAGGAAGAGATTGCCCTGGAGACTGTATCTTTCCTTTTTTACAGGTCACTGATGACAACAAGGTTCATCTGCATATCCTCTCAACTCATGCATCACAAAAAGAGGATGAGAGTCCCCATGTGCTACTTCAACACGAAGCAACCTCTGCTAAGCCACCAATACAAACAGGCTCTTTAAAAAGGCAGGATACCAAGGTCAGTTTTTCTCCCCAGTATTCTATGCAAAGCTCCTCACACAAGCCATCTTAAAAAAAAAAAATCAGTATTTAATTCTAGTGTAAGGATCGCTGTTTGCCCACATCTTATTTCTCAAAAGCAAGTCTATAGCATCTTGCCTACAGTACTACTCTCAGAATTACTAGGTACAGGATACTCATTTCCACTTTCAAATGAAGGAGAGAGGAAGGAAAAGGGAGAAAGTTAACTTATACAACTTGGAGCATTTTCCTGTATTCTTCCACTTCACTAAAATAACATGTACCTGGGGAGAAAATTTATTTTACCTAGCTGTGCTCAATTAATATACTCTGGGAATCTAATCTCAATGAAATTGCTAATTATTTTTACATCAAACACAAGTCTCCAAAGCATGCAAGTGAATTTTGAGACCAAACCTCCCAGTAAAGTTTCCATACAGGGTCTGAATAGTTACATTAAGAAGCAGTGATTGCAAAGACATTATTCCTCAAAAATTTCAGGCAAGAGAAAGCTGGTGTCATGGGGAATGTAAATTTTTTAAATATTTCTTTTTCTTCTCCTTTTTAGAAGCACTGAGGTCACAGTAGCAGCCTGCTGCTGTAAAGCAGGACACCTTTGAGTAATTCATGCTTAGAAAACGCACACCATCAAGCTTCTAAAATGATGACACCATATAAACTAGGCCAAGGTGCATGAAGAAAACATCCTCTCCAGCAGGTGAGAAAACAGATGGTTCTCAGAACACATGGGTGCAAATTTACCAGCGATTTTCACATTAAGTAGAAAAGCAGAGCCAACATACTAACAGGAAAACCCACAAAGCCAAGCCAGTCAGCAACACTGGGATGACAACGGGTCAGAAAAAACAGAACTAATCATGAGGTGAGAATGGTTTTATGCCCCTGCCCAGAGACTACACAAGCACACAACTTCTGCAGTAACCTATTCTTGTTTTGATTAGGCTAAACATTAGTTCAGCTGTAGATTAGCCTTGTTTCAGAAAGGCATAGAGCAAGAAAAACAGATAAACCCTTGCAAAAAGCTTATACCTTGTCATGTGTCCATTAAAAAAAGTAATACTCTGCCAATTTAAGCAATCCCTGTATACCAGGGATAAATAATTCACCTGTTGTAGGCAGCAGAATCACAGACCTACAGGAAAGCACTCAAGGAGCATCTAAAATTTTAAAACCGCACAAAAATCAATGGGGAAATCCCAAGTCCATTTACCAGGCACAAGCACTATTCTCAAGGACTTGGATTTGCAAAACAACTTGCCAAGCTGCCTGAGCTCTTATTTCAAGGATTCTTAAACATATATAGATTTTAACATACACGTCACCACATATCCACGGAGAATCCGGCCCTACGAAGCGTTCTGCCCACCTCTCGAATTCAGCCTCCCAGTCTAAACCATTCAGATATACCCAAAGTAGATCAAGTCATGCAGGAGAATTTAGACAAACCACATAATGTGGTCAGGAGCCAGGATATTTAAAGGTTTCCTCTAAAGATGGATTAAACAAAACTAGCTGTAGCTACCTGGATTCAGAAAGGCGTTTTACTGGTTTTACAGAACACAAAGTGACCACACCAATCACCAACTAAATCAGCCAGTATTGATTTACACAGCAAAGCAGGGCAGTCTACGATAAACAGGCTGCAGCAAGCATGTGGGCTTTCTCCTCATGATTCTTCCTCAGGTGGAAGTGTTGCCTCAGAGCCAGGAGGCTGGAAATGCACATTGAAGTCAAATGAATTAAGTCATAAAGAAAGAACAGTGTCCCATTGCTTTATTTCAGCACTGTTACTGTATTTGTGTAGTATTTCTGTTCTTCAGGAAGCAAGAAGCTGATCAGGTTTGTCACACGAGCTCTTCAGTTGCAGGCAAAACGCACACAGAAGAAGACTCCTCACCCAGCAGGCTAGGAGGACAGCGAAGAGATCACATCTCAAACTCAGGCCATTGCAAGCACGAGCTAACTGTTATCCAGTTACTTCATGTGCTGTAACTATAGCCAAGTGACCTTTCCTTGCACTTCATTTCAGCTGGCCTGTGGCACAACCCCATCCTATCTCACAGGGAAGAAGGGAAATCAGGGCAAGGACTCAACTGCTGACTCCAGTGGTCTTATTTCTCATTGCACCCTGAAGAAGCAACACTCTTCCCTCCAGTAAAACACTAAAGCCTGAGTCTCAGGGCAGCCAAAGGGTACTGCATTGCTGGAAATAAGTCTTTCCTCAAGAAGGTTTGAAACTAAGGTCTTGTCTACTCACAGCCATAAGAATCCACAGCCATCACTGAAGTACTCAGGATGTCTTCCTCAGGACCCCAGAAAAACGTGACTGGGCAACTACATTCCTTGTGGACATCTCCCATGTTCTTGCTCCTGAGCTCCTGTTAAATAATGTTCCTTAACAGCAGCTGTACAGCAGGGAGCAGTTGGGTACATGAACATTGTAAGAATCTGCTACAGCACTTAAAACAAAAAAGATCTTTCAAAAATCACATTCAGCTCACTTATGCTCCATTTAACTGAAGTGGGTGATCAAACACACAGAGACCAGTAGGGTGGCCAGCAGGTTGAGGGAGGTGATTCTGTCCCTCTGCTCTGCTCTCGTGAGACCCCACCTGCAGTGCTGCGTTCAGCTTGGGAGGCCCCACAACAAGAAGGACATGGAGCTGTTGGAGCAGGTCCAGAGGAGGCCACAAAGATGATCCGAGGGCTGGAGCACCTCTGCTATGGAGACAGACTGAGACAGTTGGGGCTGTTCAGCCTGAAGAAGGCTCCAGGGAGACCTTCTAGCAGCCTTCCAGTACCTAAAGGGGCTACAAGAAAGCTGGAGAGGGGCTTTGAACAAGGGCGTGCAGTGATAGTACAAGAGGCAATGGCTTTAAACTGAGAGAGGGGAGATTTAGATTAGATCTAAGGAAGAAATTTTTCACTCTGAGGGTGGTGAGACACTGGAACAGGTTGCCCAGAGAACTTGTGGCTGCCCCATCCCTGGAAGTGTTCAAGGCCAGGTTGGATGAGGCTTTGAGCAATCTGATCTAGGGGAAAGTGACCCTGCCCATGGCAGGTGGGGTGGGACTAGATGACCATTAAGGTCTCTTCCACCCATTCTGTGATTCTATGAATATCTTTGTGCAAGCTTAAGAATTCACCTTTACTTGGTAGCCCATGAAGTGCTTTGAAATACTTGCACCCTGGAAAGTCCTACAGAGGCAAACCCTGTTGGGCTTGATTTTGAGCACCTACAGCCAACTTCTACAAGGGTTGTCTCAGCTTCTCCCTCCCCCTCACCTGTTCTTACCTAGTTCCTTCCTTCTATTCTTATGGTCAGAGCAACACAAAAACCAAAACAACTATTGAGGACAGCTACACCCCTCCTCCTCTGCATGTCAGCTACACCTGAGGCCAGGTGATTCACCCAACAAAACACACAAGATCGTATGCATAAATTCAGCCACAATGGGCTTGTTCTAGAACTGAGGCTTTGTAATTGAGATCCAAATCAGGTCACAGCATCCTTCCCACAAGCTTAGGCTAAAGCTTCAGTATTTTTATTAACAGGTTAAATATTCAGGGCCAGATTCTACCCTCCCTGCAGACTGGCAGAGGACTCAGCTTCAGCAGAGTAGAAGGAAGTGGGTACAGTGTTAGAATCTGGCTATTAATATCTACAGAACATTACCTCACTGTGCTGACTTTAAGGAAAGAAGGAAGAAGATGGGTGGGCTACAACCATGGCTGCAGCATATTTTCTACATCTGTTTCACCCTTACATCTGTCAAGATTTTCTATGTCTGTATTGGGTTTGCACAGCAAGGCTTTGGCAGTGGAGGGTGCTACAGGGGTGGCTTCTGGGAGAAGCTGCTAGAAGCTTCCCCTATGTCCAATACAGCCCATGCCAGTCAACTCCAAGACTTACCCATCACTGGCCAAGGTCAAGCCCATGAGCAACAGTGGTAGCACCTCTGTGATAAACATGTTAATTGGAAAAAACCAACCACACAACTGCTGCACAGCACCAGCCAGAGGAGAGGAGTAAGAACATGCAAGAGAAAAGTCCACAGACAGCAAGGTCAGTGAAGGAAGGGGAGCAGATGCTCCAGGTGCCAAAGCAGAGATTCCACTGCAGCCCATGGTGAAGACCACAGTGAGGCAGGTTGTCCTCCTGCAGCCCATGGAAGTTAACAGTGGAGTAGATATCCACCTTTGGCCCGTGGAGGACAGCATGCCAGAGCAGGTGGATGCACCCAACAGAGGCTGTGACTCCATGGAGACACCACACCAGAGCAGGCTTCTGGCAGGACCTGTGGACCCATGGAGAGAGAAGCCCACGCTGGAGCAGGTTTGCTGGCAGGACTTGTGAACCTGGCAGGGGACCCACACTGGAGCAGCCTGTTCCTGAAGGACTGCACTCAGTGGAAAGGACCCACACTGGAGAAGTTCATGGAGGACTGTCTCACATGCTTACACAGCATCAAGACTGCCTCTCCAACATTTCCCTGACCCCACCCAGTAGGCTATGAGTAGACAAGATCTTGGGAGAGGACCTAGCCAGGACAGCTGACAAACTGACCAAAGCGATATCCCATACCATATGACGTCTTTTCAGCAATAAAAGCTTCAGGAATGAAGCCTCCAAAGCAACCCACCATAGTAACAGTTGACAATGTCTTTGACCCCTCTGACAAAGTAGCTGAATAAACCCAAAAATAGTTGAAGCTTGAAGATTTTGTGTCTATCTAGACCAACTGCAAACTTAGTTTGAATACAGTCGTTTAAAACAAGCAGTGAGAAACAAGAGGAAAGCACCTGGTTCTTTTCTTAACTACATTAACCTAACCAATTCTCTCCACCTTCCACATCCTCCAGTCTGATTCCTGTTCCAATATGCCAACTTTTTACTTTCTCCTTGGGGATCACAGACATTAAGTGTCACATTGCCTAGATAAGTAATATAAGCTACAGACCAAGATGTAAAGCTTGAAGCAGTTGAGTAAGGAGAAGAGGGGAGGGCTAAAAGGAAGACCCTTACCTTCCACGTGCTTCAGCAACGCCCTGCTGCTGTTACCATGGGCAGAGATAAGGATCATTTTGCCACTTTTCAGTTCTGGCACTATCTTTTCATTCCAATAGGGAAGGAGTCTATCAAGCACATCTTTCAGACTTTCAGCCTTCGGAAGATTCTCCCGAGAGACATCGCTGCATTTATACCGGCGATCATTGTAGATCTCTTCATAGTAAGGATGAGATTCAGTTATGGGAGGTGGAGTAACATCATAGCTTCTCCTCCAGATTCTCACTTGCTCCTCCCCATGATTCAGAGCCATTTCTGCTCTGTTGAGACCAATCAGTGCACCATAGTGACGTTCATTCAGTCGCCAGGAACTCTGAATGGGGACCCACTCTTGGCCCATCTCTTCCAGGACAAGCCATGCAGTCTGAATGGAGCGGCTGAGGACAGAGGTGAAGACCAGGTCAAACTCAAAGCCAAGCGCTTTAAGATGTCTGCCACAGTTCTGAGCTTCCTTTATCCCATTACTGCTCAGCTTCTGGTCCACCCAGCTGCAGAAGCGATTCTCCTTGTTCCAGGCTCCTTCTCCATGTCTTAAAAGAACAAGCCTGTACTTGGCCATTTTGGTTGCAACTTAGCACAGATGACAGCTGGTCTGGCATCTAACGACGATGCATCTGGACAGAGACATGAGACAAGTACATCAAGCATCCCACAGATAATGCATTACAAATAGTTGTCTACTCTTTGCTGCTGTATTACTATCGGAATCAAAACAACCAAAGAAACGAGTGTTTGCTGAGTATGTTTTTATCTTTGAGGTCTCCTGGCTTTGAACTCCTTCCCACCCTCATGCAGGAGGAAAATCATCATCCTCCACCCGCTTGTTGCAACTAGCCCACTTAGCCAGTTGATTAGTAGTAATTTGTACAAGCTTTTCCTGCCTATGGACTTCCCTCAAGTGCTTAAACTGAGTCTCACTCAACACCTGAGGCTCCCAACCAGAGAAGCAGGTCTCACTCTCACTAGTGAACTTACCAGAGGTGAGACATGGAGCCCAAGCTCTTAAGAGCTGCCCAGACCCACACTGGCTCCAAAGGAATGAATGCAGGCACATGCAGCAGCTGTGATCCTCAACCAGAGAGGAGGACCACAGAATTGGAACTGGCAATATATAGAACCTTAGTAGCTTTCCTCAAGGGAGATGTCACCATAATCATGTTCTGCATAACTTGTTTCCTCACACCTCTATCCTGTCCTGCTAATTATGCTAGTCCTCACTTGATTTTTCCCCAGGCCACCTCCTCTATCATTCCTCCACACTCAAATGCCACAACACAGCTACTCTGGAAAGCAATGCACAACTAGTGAGTCCTCATTTCCCTGAATCCAGAAGTGATTTCTCAGATTATTCCATCCCCTTCCTGACTCTCAAGTTCCTTTTTCCTTCATGTGTCTATGAACTACAATGCCAGATTCTGAGGCACCAGCATTGATGTCTTTACTTTTGCAGTGGGCACAAATGGCACACTTGCTGTCCTCGTTAAATATCAGACAGCTACACATTCATAAGGTCAAATGGCACCTGTCTCTGCTCCTGTTTACTAAGCAACACCACCTCTGGATCATCTTCAACAGGAGATGGATTTTGACCACTCACCCAAGCTTTTGCAGTGTTGCCAAAGATCTTCTAGCAGGTTGTGTGAAGCCTGAAAGGTCCATCTAACACAGCACTGCAGCTCTGAGAGCCCCACCTGACCACTCTGACCTGAGATGTCACAGACCAGATAGTAATGGAAAAAAATATATAAAAATACAACTCTCTGCACCAGGAGGACTGCTGTATACTCAAATAACCATTAAGTGCTCTTAAAACCATAAACAGTGGGAGATTGAGGTCTGACTTCTGCAGGTCCAACTCTGGACTAGATTTCCATGAGACATGCTTATGGGAGCTCCCATCACCTCAAATCAGTTGGAGGTGCTACAATCCCACTCCAAGCATCTCAAATTCAGGCCCGCTGTAGCCCTAAATTAGGTCTGTAGGATGGGTTAGGCCCATGTACTCTGGGTTTTGGGAAGCACCCAGCACAGTATCAGTGCTCATTTTTACCAGACTTTCAAAAAAGTATATAGCAAAGTTTGAATTCATTAGTTCTTTACTCCCACAGCAGGGTCTACATCACACAAGGACACTGCCCAACACCTCCCCAGCTCTGCCTTCTGACTACTGGTACAGCCTGTGAGGACAGACAGATTTTTACAGAGTATCAGAAGGTATTGCCTGGTACACAATAGGCAGTTGATAAATACAAAGGAAAGTTTTCTATGATTTCAGGCAAAGGAGGCCTGAGTTTTGTGTATGACAAGGAGCATTTCAAACAATATCCCTTGCACGTTCCACTTTTTCCACTCACAATAATCAGCTGCACATTAAGCAAAGAAATCAACTATTGTTAGGATTCCAGTGTCATGTCACATCAGACACAATACTGAACTGTACCCTTTAAGATCCCAGATTTATAACAAAAAGGAGTATCAGACAGCATTTCCATTTAAAGCCAAAGTGATCTTTCTCCAATATCCCATGGATATCACTAAAAACTGCAGTGTGTTCACAGCACGAACGACTACACAAAACACAGCCACATAAAAAGCTCTATCTCTGCAGATACCTCGTTGTTCAGATTAATTGGTTGTATTACCCACAGAACAGATTACATAATTTACAAAACCAAATTAAGACCCAATGCAAAAAAACAAGACCCAATAGAGGGGATGCACCTGTTTGCAGATGTTCTTAGTTGGGCACTTTTGGTCAAAGGCAAAAAAATTCCTCTGACTATAACAACAACAAGAGACTCAAAGACCTAGGATCATCTGGGAACCATAAACTCCAGTTCAGTTCTATAAAAGATAAGGCAGAATCACCATTCTCAAACAAATTCAGAAAGGACTGGCAGTCACGGGGTCGTTTAAATATCAGTTCAATTTAAGCTAGAAAGCCTTAGAGAAGACATGGAAAAAATCCCACTCACCTTTCCTGTGGCAAAGGAACAACCTTCACAAATCCCAGCACGGACTCAAGAGCTGCTTTCTACAGGGGCCACCACACACTCTTGGCTAGTCACCTGCAGGAAGAGAACAAACACCAAGAAAGAAACTATAAGTGCAAACGGTTTTGCCAACCATCATTTGCTCTCTGAACTGTAAAAAAATAGAGCACACACCCCTTGTATGGGCAGGGAAAGCTCCCAATTTCCTCCTCCCAAAAACATGCAAATGCACAGCTCCTGCGTTTCCAGCAAGGGAAAGTTTCTCGTCTCATGGATGCCCTGGGATATCATTTGCTCCCCAAAACTTGTTTAGACTGCAATTACCACAGCTCTAGTGCACAGAAATCTGCCAAAACCTCTGGGGCACCAGGGAGGTACAGGCAGCAGGCTAGACCCTGCATAAAACAGGAATACAGAGCCCAGGCTCAGTGAAGCATGAGGACAAGGTGCTCAGGACAACATCTGCACGGGCAGAGCGTGGAGCCAAGCACAGCTTTAAGGCCTAACTGCCAGAAGTGGCCATTTCCAGGGCTCCTCACCCCGACCAGCACAAGCTCACCGGCTCAGCCCTTTTACAGAGCATCCCTGGGCGCTGCACCTGTGCCAGCCTTCCCAAAGACCGGAGCGGCTCACCCAGGAGCGGGGCAGCAACACCAACACCCGAGGATGCCCGGGAGCGGGGCAGCAGCTCCCGCACACAAACACACACGCACGGTGCCTCACGGCTGCCGCCCCCCCCAGAAGCCAGTCAGGGCCCGACACGACCATCCCTCCCCTCACGGGACGCACACCCGACCGGCTGCGGGTCCCGGGGCCCGCCCGCACCCCCCGCCTCAGGGAGCCTCCCCCCGGGCCCCGACAGCCCCGCTCCGAAGGGACGGCCCAGAGCGCCGGTACAGCCCCTCCGAGGGAGCACTCCCGGCGGCTCCGGCGCCCTCCTTCCCTGAAGGGAGCGAGCCGGGAGCCCGGGGCCGCTCTACCCCCACCCCCCGGCTCGTCCCTCAGCCTGAGAGAATTAACAGATTAAATCCGCGCCGGCTTACCGGGAACACTGCAGCCCGCCGGGAACGCCACAGCCGGAGCGAACGCTGCTCCGCCGCCGCTTGGAGCCGCCGAGCCAAGCGAGGGGCGGACCCCGCGCCTTAATGAGGCCTCGGCGTCCCCGCGCCCGCGAAGCTGGGGGCAGCCTGATTGGCTCGCCCAGAAGATGAGCACCGCCCTCAGCCAATGAGGCCCGAGCCTGGGGGAGGTGACGTGAGAGAACGGCGCGGCGCCTGCGGGCGCGCTGGGAGGGGAGCCAAGCTGGGCCCCGCCGAGCCCCCCGCCCCCCCCCCCCCCCCCCCCCCCGCGCCATGCCCGGCGGCCCGGGTCGATGTCCGGCGGAGCCCGCGGGGATGCCGGTGTCTCCCCGTCCCCGCAAAGAGCGAGTCGTTTTTTTGTTGTTTTGTTTTGTTTGTTTTTTTTTTTTTTTCCTGCGAGGAATCGCGGCGGAGATGGCGGTTCCCGGACAGGCGGCGTCGGCGCCACCGAAACGGAGAAACGGGGTCACGGCTGCGCGTGCGGAACGCGACCGGAGGCAGCCGAGCCTCGGGCTTCTCCCGAAACCACCTCCGGGCCTGGGGCCCCCCCGCCATCCCCCTTTCCCCCCCCCCCCCCCCCCCTCCGCAGCATCTCCGCCTCCGCGCCCGCCGCCCGGGCCGGGCATTGGGAAAGCAGCCGGCAGGGAGGACGTCGGCTCGGGAAGAGGCGAAGGAAGGAGCCGGGCTGCCCGCAGCCGCCCCATCCCTCCTGCTCGCCCGCCCGCAGCCTCCTCCGTCGGGGCGCGGCACCCGTGCCCGGGGCTGCCATCCAGCACCCCCCGCTCATTCCCGGGAGAGGAGGAAACAGGGCACGGGGCTTTTCCCAGGCAGCGCTCGCTTTTTTTTCTTCTGGCTTTGGGACTTTTTGTTTTTGTTGGTGAGGAGCAAGGGTCCAAAATCTTACAATGAGGAAAAAAAAATAGATGTGAGGCTTCCTAGCTACCCTCACACCCACGGGCTGTCATTCTCAAAGTAATCAGAATCAAGCGGTCGAGCAGCTCTGGCAAGAAATGGAGAGAAGTGGTGTGGGAAGGTGGTGTCCTTTCCTGCTTCTATTGCCATAGGTCTGCTTTTACTTTTAAAAAGAAGCTGAGCATGTGTTTTACACGTAATCAGATTCACGTTTTCTGCTTTAAATGCTTACCCCTGAACAGCCACAACGTTGAAAGGACCACAAACCCAATACACTGAGTACAAACCCAATACGCTGAGTACAAACTCAATACATTGAGTACAAACCCAATACACTGAGTACAAGCTCAATACCAAATGTGCTCTATCAGCCTCTCTACAAGTCAGAGAGAGACAGTTATCTTCCATTTTTAATCAGTTAGAATGACAGTGCATGAAAATGAAAGATGGGGGATACAGACTCTGACAGGAAAAAAAGCAACACAAGGAAATTTAAGAAAATTTGGGGCGGAGGTGCTAACGTCTCTCAAGTGCTGTGAGGAGAAAGGGTTTTTTGTTTTGCTCTTACAGGGCTCAGATCCTGAGCTGTCAGGGGGAAAGCAGGACCAGGCAGGTGAAACGCTGCTTCACCAGGCTCTCAGCACGGCACAGCACCGAGCGCGCTCAGCGGTAAGAGTGGCCGAGCTGTTGGTGAGCAGCATCCTGTGTCTCTTCGGTGGTTACTGCACTGACTTTGTTCCTCATTTATTTGGGAAGCTCTGGAAAGCATTCTGCATCAGAGGGAGAACGTTTTCAATGCTTTTCCTGATGAAAAGAGCTATGCCTGACCTCAATACAGAACCGCAATAAAATCTGCTGCTTCTGCAAAATATTTCCGTTAGATGTGAATTGCACTTACAGTTACACATACAATCCTTTTCATCTCAGCCACTGTCTTCAATGTTAACAACTACCTTTCATCTTTATCAACTTTGTCTAAGCCAGAACCTACAGTATAAAGCCAGTCCAGTCTACATAATCAAAGTAGTACTCTTAAGTTCACTGTACCAGAAGAGTTTGATTTGCCACCCATCAGCTCAAATGGGTAAAGAGAAATGCTCCCACATGACACTGTGTGATCACACACTGCAGTCACCATGCCTGTGGTCAGATCAAACCTGTCTCCTCTTGTACAAACATGCTAGCTCTGAATATGGGTGCCTCACAGGCACATCGGTTGATTGACTTTGCAAGGAAAAGAACCAAAGGTCCTAGAGATAGGAAGAAAAATATCTATTCTTGAGTATCAGCACTATGTATTGGCTGTACTTCAATCATTAAGAATACAATTAACAGAAAGAAACGTCATATGCCAGTATGCAGTCGTAACTACAAGTGAGTAGACAGCAAACCGTGCCACAAGCCAGGACCTCCATGGCCATTAAATACAAATTTCTTATCTCCATTAGTCTTTGAACAAGACCATTTCATTAGCACCGCAAAAACAGCCTAATGATTCACATTTCAAACCACATAAGGACAGAAGAGTCGAAGCCATAACCTTGTGCATGACTTCTTGCAGACAGCTACACTCGTTTGGCAGCTATTATCTCTCAGACCAGCTGGGCTGTGTTTTTCAGGGTCTCTGCTGGAGAGCCCTTCCAGGCTGTCGCATTTAGCTGGAATGTTTATGGCAGAAGCAGTTCAGGAAACTCCATTCCTCGACACATAAACTTCCGCTGGGGCACCAGTGCAACTGCACCGCACCGAAGAAAGGGCTGGAGCTGAGGAAGGAAGAAACAGAAGAAAACAGAACTGGAAAGAAGAAAGGCCGATTAATGATTGATGAAAACTGTGGCAAACAGGAGCATTCTTCACTGATTACCCCCTTGGCACTTTTTCATAGAATCATTACTTTGTTCAAAGCTAGATAGAGTATTTGCCATAGAGCACTGCAGACATACCCACTGTAATTTCCAGAAGACCCTGAGCTCTTTGTTTAGAACTATTTGATATATGATCTGTCTTCATTAATAATTTCATCTTCAAAAGAAACTTCTGTAATCAAATCCTGACACTCTTTAATAACTCTGGAACTCTCTCTAAAATTTCCTCTGTGTGTTCTTCTACTGCATGAATTCGTGCCTTCCCTCCTAGACTCTCCCTACTCCTTTCCACCTTTGCTTGCTGCCAGCAGCATGCCCGT